>NC_069657.1:453473062-454723062 GCF_027244095.1 Hemicordylus capensis
TAGGATATTCAGAGTAATAAAATCTTCAATTGCCGCAGGCAGCCCTGTTCCTTTTACTCTTCCTTGTAAGGGGTACATAGAGAAGCCCATTTACCCTCTCCCCCCACCATCCTCCACAATGGCTGCCACTGTTGGATAATTCTGCCAAGTATCCATTATCTGTCTCCTAAATTTGGGGGCTAGCCCTTAGAGCCAAAGAAAAACAGTCCAGACCTGCTTTAACAGTGCAGTCCTAGGCATTTTTATTCAGAAGTAAGTCCTATTGTTTCCAGTAGGGCTGACTCCCAAGTAAGTGTGCATGAGATTGCAACCTTAAACACTACATCAGCTCCCGGTGATTTGCGCAATGAATCCATAATTGCACTAGATTTGAAGTCAAGTCTGCTAGATCCAAACTCAGCCAGGGTGCACAGTGGCTGCTTTATGGTATCCTCACATATCCTTTCAAGGCAATTTCAGATCCATAGCATTGGATTTTTGAGCACTAACCTTCCGAGAAACTGGAGAGAGAAAGAACTTTCAAATTCCCAGTCACCCACGCCACATTTTTAGAAGCCCGAGATACTCTTTCAGACCAGCCACATAACACACATAGAGCAGCCATTGCCTAGACTCAAAACAGGTCTGAATCAGCATGTTTTTAAGAAACAAATAAATAGCGTGTGCTAGCCAAGTCCTACAAGTCAGTCTGGGTCCTGCAAGCATTCAACTTGCCAGTTCCACACAGCCTGCCCAGAGCCCAGCCCAGCAAAGATCTGAATGCAGCAACAGTTCACACCTTCTTCTGCTTGTCATGCCCTCCTGTTTGCAAGCAGATTTTTTCCTTCCTTCCGTAGCGTGGCACACCCCAGTGTCTCGGCTGCACGACTACTCCCTTTGCCACAGACCTATCAGGGACCTCTCTCTTCTCTCAAGGCAGCACTTTCTCCCTTGCCAGCTTATTTCTTGTGCACATTGTGCATGCTAAAAGGCTCATCATCATGTTTTTTAAAAAAACAAAATCCCATAGATAACATCTTCTTTGGTACAAATACTGTATGCAAGAAGGCCAGTGACAATCCAGTCCATAACTCAGGGAGGCCAAAAAACTTCAACTGAAGCCAGTTTTGGTGCACTGAAGACAACAGGGCTATATTAAAGTTTAGTTATAACCAGGAGCTTATGTTTAATTGAGCTGTGGCTAAAGCTGCCTCTTATCTGAGCATCAGTGTTCAGTACTGGTTTCAGTTTCCCAGCAAAACTTCACACTGAGGAAACCAGATCCCTTTCATCTCTTGGAAACAGCAGGTCTCACCCCATCTCCACCCCTGCCCTAAAAATTAAAAAAAAGAAAAGAAAAAGCATACACCCATTCCCCATTTAAGGCACTCTGAGAAGGACCATCCAAATGAAGAACCACCACCCTGTAAGACTATCTTTAAAGAATGTATCACTTCTCTCGCCACTAACACCCATCCCAGCCCATAAAATCGTTTGCACCCTGTTATGTAGTCCAGTGACCAAAGCAATAAAAGTAGCACCCCCAGCCCACCCCATCACCACGGCACACCTGCAGCCACATTTTTCTACAAATCAAGATTCCTTGTTTGCGTTGTTTGCATGGAGGAGCGTGGGAGAGCGGCTGTATCCCTTTTTGGCTTTTTTCATGCCCTGAGCAATCACCACCTTGACCTACTCAATAATACATTTGTTGGGGAACAATCTCACCAGTCTGGCATGGCTTTTGCTAGCGAATTTCATGCTGCAATTAAGAGAGCTCGATCACAGTAGCCCAGCATTCCTGGATGTTTGCAAAAACCCCAAACTAAAATCTAGACAGCACCAGACCTTCCCCTTCAGGTTCTTTAATCCCAAATGCCCACCACCATCATCTGATTGTGCACCCTTGATTTCTAGAACACAGATTAGAAGCACCGCAACTCGACAGTATAAACAAGGTTGGCAGGGGGAATCCACCCTTTTATTTAACCCCTGTCTGCATGCCAAGAGGGGAGCTAGAGGGAGCTAAGGGGTAACTAACCTGTGGTCTCGAGCAGGCACCCAGAGGCACTTTATCTCCGTCCTCTTGCCCGCCACCAGCAGCATGCGTTTCAAGGGGAAAGAAAGGGGCACCCAGATCCTTGTGCTTCAAAACTTTCTCACCGTCACTACCCCAAGGATTCTGGAAAGCTAATGAAAAGGAATTCCCCCCCCCCCAAGCTCAGAGGGAAAACGTTCCTCCCTCTACTCCAAGATCCCCATGACCCAAAGTCACTTGGGGGTGCATCATGGAAGCTCACAGGAGAGACTTTCCACCCCCTCTTCCCCCCACGAATTCCTCCAGTCAACCAGACCGCAGCAAGACAAGGGAAAAGACAGACGACCCCCCCCACACACACACTCCCCTTTTGCAAGATCACCCACCCCAGAACCCTTCCCAAACAACACTCACCTTTGGGGTGCGGGATCCTTCCCCTCCACTTCACCATTCAACAGCAGAAGTTGGGGGTGGGGATCTCCCCCCCAGTCCCAATGAAGAAAGCAAAGATTTTTTTTTTTTGGCGGGGGGGGGGCTGCAAGATAAAATGAGGGGGAGCTCCAGAAGGGTGGGGGTGACAAATGCTTGAGGCTCCCAGCCCCTCGTCCCCCTGGCCCCCCCAGGGGAAAAGAGCCCCTTCCCCGGACTTCCCACTCCTTCCTGCTCTCTTTGGGGCTCAATCAGACCAGACTGACTGTCTTTGTCTGTCTGACAAGCGCCATGTTGATATCAACATCCAAGCTCCCACCTGCTGCCGCTGCGAGGCCCTGGGACTTGTAGTTCCCTCCTCCCAGGGGTGACGGGGAAGAGCTGCCCGTGGAGGACTACTACTCCCGGCGCCCCTCGCGAGCGCCGCCACGCCAATGGGCGGCCGAAAAGGGGAGCGCGGGGAGGAGGGGAGGGGAGAGGAGACTACAGCTCCCAGGGTGCTCCGCGGGCGGGGACAGGCATGGAGGTCCATGACCTCATCGTGCGAGGGGAGGCGGGGGGCGGGATCCGTCGGGCCTCCCTCGGTGGACTACGTGTCCCAGGATGCCTTGGGTGAAGCTGAAGCCGGGAAAGGGAAGGAGGATGGTCACAGTATATAGTGTCCGGTTGAAGCATGAAGCTGGTGAGTGGAACTGAGTGCGGTTGGCGGGGGTTGAAAAAGGCGCGGGGGAGAAAGTGAGCGGGGTGGGGGGCTTCACCTCCCAGGTCCGGGGGTGGGGGGGCATTCATGGTGCAACGTGGCTCCGTCTTGGAATTCCTATCAAAGAACATAGACGGGAGTACTCCGGATCATGTGCAGAGTGCCTTTCGCTCCCTCCACTGAGAAACTACTTCGTAGCCTGGACTTGAGGTTAGGGGGTCAGAGGAGGCTTTCCAAACGATTATCTTCCTCCCCGCCCCCCACCCGCCCTTCTTTAAATGTTAATTGCATTGGAAGGGGGCGGAGAGTCAGTGTCTGTAGATGTGCAGAGTACAATAGGAATCAAGTCTCTGCCCCCAAGGGCTTACAGTCTCGCAAGTCACGACGGGGTAGCAACAGTAGCCTTTTAGAAAACACATACAAAGCACCTTTGAAAAAAACATTCTTGTGGTCAGTGTTCTCTATAACCTTTTTCACCTGTATGCAGAATGAGTTTTGTTCTGGTATCAAGGCAGTGTGTGCACATGTTCATTCACAATGGGGCTTTCATGATTCTAAAACTAACCCAAAAACTTGTGAGAGCGTGCACATGCGCATGCCTTAGAGGGAGCACTGCTTGTGGTGCCTTAAATAAGCAGATTTACAGCCTGGTCCCTGTGTATTTGAGAGTAAGTTCCACTGAGAAATGTTCTGCTCCCATGGATGGATGTATTGTGCATTAGGACCCAACTCAACACTGGATGCATGAAGTGTTATCCTCCGTTGGCAGACAGACACTGTTTTTCTTTGTATATAGGCCACAGTATATATCTTGCACATTCCCTCTCTGACTCTCAGAAAAGAAAATGTAGGGTTATTAGCAGTGTTCCCTCTAAGATGTGCGCACAAGTTTTTTGATGTCTGCACAGTTAATTTTAGATCTTGCGCAGACTGAATCAAGACAGTCCAACTCTGGATATACATGCGCACACACTGCCTTGATACCGCTGCCCAGAACAAAATTCATTCCACATACAGATGAAAAAAACTATAGAGAACACTGGTTATTAGCTGTGAGGCTTGATCCTCTGTGTGTTGTGTGTGTGTGTGTGGTTACTGGGAGGCAATTTCCACAGAGTTCAGTAGGACTGATCCCCAAGATAGCATGCTACCATTGTTGAAAAGAAAGTTATAAGCACAGCCCTGCTGGATCAGGCGCAAGCATCCTGTTCCTCACAGTGGCCCAAGATGCCTCCGGGAAGCCCAAAGGCAAGGGCTTGCCCTCTCTCTTACTGTTGCTCCCCTGCAACTGGTACTTAGAGGCAACTTGGCCTCTTAGAGTTGGGTCCTACTTGCATATGAAGCTCCTAAAGTGTGTGCTTTTAGGGTTGCAGGTGTACATCAGTGTACTGTATGCTGTTGTCACTGTAAACAATACGGAGCTCTGTCTCCCATACAGAACTACAGGTCCCTAGTTTCTTTGAGAGAAAGCTATTACTGTGGAAGTTTGCATCCCCTTGGTTTCATATTTGACATTAAAAGGCTCCCTTAGGCTTCTTTGTCTTGTCTATGTCATTGTTTATGTGTGTACGTATTTATAAAGCGCTTAAAATTTACAGAAACTTAAGAAGCAATATAATCTTTGCCTGCAGGCTTCCAATCAAAGAATAAGGACAAAACACAGGAAGGGATTTAGAAGGGAGGCAGATCAATTAGGACAACATGCTATGCCTCTTAGTAAATTCAAATTTAATTTAAAAAAAAACAACCCACTACCTGTTGTCTATTTATTGATTACACTATTTGTTTTAAAAATTATTGCCCTACCTTTCTTTCAGATAAATTCAGAGCTGCTAGCAATAATTATTAAATGGAAAATAATTTAACCTATTATAACCACTGATGATTAAACATACTTCAGTTGGGGGCTGTTTAACAGTACAATCCTAGCATGTTTACGGACAAGTAAATCCCACTGTATTCAATGGAGCTTACTCCTAAATCCGCACTTCTAGTAATCCTTTGTGTAGGATTTTGACCTGAATGTTGCTCTTCCTGTTAATGTAAACATTCTATCTAATTCTGTGTTTGTAATGTACAGGATGTGGGGTTGTTGGTCCCCTCCCGCATGCACTTCTTCCTTATTTTCTTCCATTTCATGTTATATATAAGAGGTGGCCTGAGGCTCCCCAGCTGCTGTTGGACTACAATTCCCATCATCCCCTTACAGCTAGGGATGATGGGAATTGTAGTCCAACAACAGCTGGAGAGCCTCAGGTTGGCCACCACAGTTATATAGAGTATTTTTGCTGCATTATTATTAAAGCATTTCATCTACAACAGCAATAGGCAACCTAGGCTCTCCAGAGTTGTTGAACTATAACTCCCATCATTCCCAGCTACAATTTTGTGTGTGTTCTAAAGCATGTTGGGCTTACAGTCTCATTACAGATCAGTTTAACTTAAAATGGGCCTAGGCCTCAAATCGTCCTTTATCTTAAGTTTCGGCATGTTGCACTTTCAGAGTCTCTCTCTCTCTCTCTCTCTCTCCCTTGCACATGCATGAACATTTGTTGATTACAACTTAATACATTGGCAGGATTGCAGCATTCTGGAAATCCCCAAGAGCTCCCTGATAAGTGCTAACAGAACAGACTTCTTGGCTTTGGAGTTAGCATTGCCTCCCCACCTCCTTCTTTCTTCCATCTTGCAGTGCTTTACCGTTTTAGTGTCAATGTACAGTCCATACACACACATCAATAGCACTTAAGTGGTTGCATGATCCTGCATCCTCGTTCAGGATATCCCCATGCATCCGATTGCCCAGGTGCTGGGAATGAACAATCACTCTTCTACTTGATCTTGATCTCTTCCACCAGTCTTGGGTTTGACGATAAACCTGAGGATGGTGCATCTTGAATTCCCAGTTGTTTCTGCTCATTGCAGCTAGGGATGGTGGGAGTTGTAGTCTAACAACATCCGGAGAGCTTCAGCTTGGCCATTCCTGATATACAGGCATCCACAAATATGCTTGCCAGTGGTGAGTGCCCCTAAGCTCTCTGGCAAGCAGGACACCCAGCACCACATAGATCTCCTCCCCGGAAGTCTCATTTCCAGTATGATTTTTGAGAAAGTAAGGAAGAGCAAGAATCCTTTCTGGGCAATACTGGGCAATTACTCTCCTCACATCCCAGCAAATGAGAGGACCTGCTTCTCTCCTATCTGCCTGTGTGCCAGAAAATATTGGGGAGAAGAGAGGGGGTTAGTGTCAAGCACAAATCATGGCTGGCTAGTGAACTAATCCTAAACTGGTGGACCCCTGCCAGTGATATAGAACTCCTAGACGCCTGGTTAGTTCAAATCCAGCTGTCAGACTGAGTCCCAGTCCCTCCTCACCATAGCCTGCGGTTTTGTGACCCTTTTTCAGTAGTGGCTCAGCTACCTTCTGGGGTCAGACCCTTGGTCCATCTAGCTCAGCATTGTCTACCCAGACTGGCAGCGGCTTCTCCAGGCTTGCAGGCAGGAATCTCTCTCAGCCCTACTTGAAGATGCTGCCAGGCAGGGAACTTGCAACCTCCTTCTGCTCTTCCCAGAGCAGCTCCATCCCCTAAGGGGAGTATCTCACAGTGCTCACGCACATGGTCTCCCATTCAAATGCAACCAGGGTGGACCCTGCTTAGTAAAGGGGAGAAGTCATGCTTGCTACCACAAGTCCAGATACTACAAGGCGCAGCTGCCTCTGCTTCCCGTTGCTCTTCTCTCTCTTTCACCCGGCCTGAGAGCCACGCTGCCTGCAGACTGGCCATTCATCAGGTGGAGCTTGGCATGGCTCTACCTGACGAATGGCCAGCCTGCAGGCAGCATGGCTCTTGGGCAGGAGAGAGAGCAGCCACCCAAGCTGGTGCCCCCCTTGCTTCTTAGGATGAGCCACTGCTGCCCTTGTTGCTCTCTTAGGAGAGCTGGTCTGGTGGTAGCAAGCATGACTTGTCCCCTTAGCTAAGCAGGGTCTGCCCTGGTTGCATATTATTTATTTATTTATTTATTACATTTATATCTTGCTCTTCCTCCAAGGAGCCCAGAGCGGTGTACTACATACTTGAGTTTCTCTTTCACAACAACCCTGTGAAGTAGGCTAGGCTGAGAGAGAAGTGACTGGCCCAGAGTCACCCAGCTAGTCTCATGGCTGAATGGGGATTTGAACTCGGGTCTCCCCGGTCCTAGTCCAGCACTCTTAAGAGATTCCCCCGCCTGCAGCCTTGGAGAAGCTGCAGCCAGTCTGTGAAGACAATACTGAGCTTGATAGACCAAGGGTCTGACTATGTTTCTGTGACACAATACTGCAGTGACCGAAGAAGCTGCAACTGGCAGAATTCTCCGGTTAGGGTCTAGAAACTAGGCATGTCATTATGTATTTCCATGCATTTAGATCCCACCTTCCCCATTCTGACTGAAAGCTTCAGGCAGCTTGCGACCTTAAAAAGAACAAAGCAGATACAACAATAACGCATCCCAGAGCAGCATAGAATACTTGAAAAACAAAAGCAAAAACCCAGAGAGCAAAGGTTATAAGTGGGGGAAATACCATACAGTTTGCACCCAGCAGCCACTAAAATAAAAATTCAACTGAATTGCTAAACGGCAGGCAGGCAAAATGTCTGAGCAGCCCAAGTCTTCAATGAACAGTGAAAAGGTAACATGGAAGAAGCCAAGTGCTGCTCTCGGAAAGAGGGCTCCACAGACCGCATAATACCCTGGTACTTTATTATTATTATTACATTTATATCCCGCTCTTCCTCCAAGGAGCCCAGAGCGGTGTACTACATACTTGAGTTTCTCTTTCACAACAACCCTGTGAAGTAGGTTAGGCTGAGGGAGAAGTGACTGGCCCAGAGTCACCCAGCTAGTCTCATGGCTGAATGGGGATTTGAACTCAGGTCTCCCCGGTCCTAGTCCAGCACTATAACCACTACACCACACTGGCTCTCTAAACTGTTTACAGCTTTGAAGAAGTTAGCTTGAACCGCACCTGAAAATGAACCGGAAGCCAGTGATATTGCTTGAACAGTAGAGTCCCGTGCACCATCAAATGGGCTCCGGCTGACAACCTTGTGGCAGCATTCTGTACATGTTGACGTTTCCAGGTGTTTTCCATGGACAGCCTCCTATAACAATCATGAAAGAAAGGAAAGATTGTGCCGTCGAGTCGGTGTCGACTCCTGGCGTTCACAGAGCCATGTGGTTTACTTGGTAGAATACAGGAGTGCTCGCTCTATCTATCTATCTATCTATCTGTCTATTTATTTTAACATATTTATATACCACCCAAAGCCTACATCTCTGGGCAGTTTACAAACATTGCCTTTTGCCATTGCCTTCCTTCCGTGCAGTATGAGATGGTGCCTTTGCCATTGTGAGCATCCACCTCCAGCACCTTCTTATTTCGCTGCTGCCCGATATAGGTGACTACACATATATATTTACTAGGCACAGTCTGGAAAGCACACCAGCCAGGATTTGAACTCACAGCCTCTTGCTCCCTAGGCAAGCTGCTTCCCCACTGTGCCTCCTCAGCTGGTTAACAGTCTTGGCCTTGTTGTTAACTGTTCTATGAAATTACCTAAAAAGGGGTGTAGGAATAAGAACATAAGAACAGCCCTGCTGGATCAGGCCCATCTAGTCCAGCATCCTGTTTCACACAGTGGCCCAGCAGATGCCTCTGGGGAGCCCACAGGCAAGAGGTATGTGCATGCCCTCTCTCCTGCTTTTGTTGTTCTCCTGCAACTGGTATTGAGAGGCATTGTGCCTCTGAGGCTGGAGATGGCCCACAGGCACCAGACTAGTAGCCATTGATAGACCTGTCCACCATGAATCTGTCTAAGCCCCTTTTAAAGCCATCCAAGCTGGTGGCCATCACCACATCCCATGGCAAGGAATTCCACAGATTAATTATGCGCTGTGTGAAAAAGTACTTCCTCCTGTTGGTCCTAAATTTCCCGACATTCCGTTTCATTGGGTGATCCCTAGTTCTAGTGTTTTGAAAGAGGGAGAAAAATTTCTCTCTGTCCACCCTCTCCACTCCATGCATGATTTTATAGACCTCTATTATGTCTCCCCTGAGTCGCCTCTTTTCCAAGGTAAAGAGCCCCAGATGCCATAACCTGGCCTCATCAGGAAGGTGCTCCAGGCCCCTGATCATCTTGGTTGTCCTCTTCTGCACCTTTCCCAGTTCTACAATATCCTTCTTGAGATATGGTGACAAAAGCTGTACTCCAAATGTGGCCGCACCATAGATTTGTATAAGGGCATTATAATATGAGCATTTTTATTTTCAGTCCCCTTCCTCCTGATTCCTAGCATGGAATTAGCCTTTTTCACAGCTCCCGCACACTGAGACGACACTTTCAGTGAGCTGTGCACCATGACCCCAAGATCTCTCTGCTGGTCAGTCACTGACAGCTCAGATCCTACTTCAATCCCAATACTTCAGAAGTATTGGGATCAGCTCAGATCCCAATACTTCAAGCGCCCCTTGGCAGGCTCCCTTGACTGCCGTTTCTGCCTCTGGGCCCTCCAGTCTGACCCTGGTCCTATTTGGCTTCTCCTTTTGTCAACTTCATGCTTCCACCAACCATGTGTTACTCAGATTCCAGCCACTGTTTTAGACCCACTTTCTTTAGCTACCTCATAACAAAATCCTCCCCAGAATTCTGATCTCCTTCCTCTCCTGTCCTCTACCATATTGATCATGCAGTCTGTGCTGATAATGAATGCCCAGTGGTAACTTCAAAAAATAACCACCTCTCTAATTATCTCCTTTCCTCCTTTCTCTCTTGCTCCTCCACCCTTTCCCTCCAACCTCATGCTCTAGGTACCCATCCTTCATGTCACCCTTTGTCAGTCAATTGCTTACTCTGCATCCTTCAGTCAATCTCCTTTTCTCTGTGCTTCCTGTTTCCTGGTTTCTTGATATCCTGGGACTTCTTCCCAGTCCTCAGGCATGTTCTCTGTATGAAATTCTACTCCCAGTCAAACTGACAACACTCCCTTCCCTCACATAAGATGGTCTGCAAACCATTTTGCTCCCTGAGGAATTGAACATTCCAAGCCATCTCTCCAGCTCAGCCAATCAGGATCAGGGGCTTAACTGCCTCAGGGACAGTGCAACATAGATTAGTAAATGCAGAGTACATCCTGCAAGCCTAGAAGCTTGTTTGTCTGCTACTGCAAATCCTCTTGAACCAAAGCCTGTTCAGGTGTGTAAAGGCATGTTTTTCAAAGGAACATAGGAAGCTGCCTTATACTGAGTCAGACCATTGGTCTATCTAGCTCAGAATTGTCTACCCAGACTGGCAGCGGCTTCTCCAAGGCTGCAGGCAGGAGTCTCTCTCAGCCCCATCAGGAGTCGCTGCCAAGGAGGGAACTTGGAACCTTCTGCTCTTCCCAGAGTGGCCCCATCCCCTGAGGGGAATATCTTACGGTGCCCACATGTAGTCTCCCATTCAAATGCAAACCAGGACAAATCTCGCTCAGTAAAGAGGACAGTTCATGCTTGCTACTGCTGGACCAGCTCTTCTCTCATTCCCCTGGGTTCTGTCGCTTGCCCTAGTCTGTGCTGAGACAAGGCTGTTGTGGCTGGAGATTTTGGGAAGTCCAGCCACATTTAGAGACGCCCGTTTGAGAACCCCTTTAGTACTCCAATCACTTCTACTTTCCCTTTTATCGGAACTGGTTATTTATTCGGTCTGGTCTTGTTTCTTCAGTACTGCTTGTCCGGGCACCCGACGTTACCATGCAACATCCTCAAGTTCAAGACTACCACCATCATGCTGGATTGCGGGCTGGATATGACCTCCACGCTCAACTTCCTCCCACTGCCACTGGTGCAGAGGTACGCCCTAGCCGGGAGTAAACATTTCTCGACGCTGCTGCTTTCCTCGGCGTGTGCTCTATTCTGGAGGAGAAGTCCAGAGGGGGGAAAGTGCTCCTGTTGTCGAGCTGGGAGAGGCCGGGGTGCGTGGGTGGGTTACAGAAGAGGAGGCTGCAAAGGACCCCCCACCTCCCACCGCACAAATAGACTTGGTCCACTTAAAAATTCCCTTTATCAAAATAACGTCCTTTGGCTCAGGAGACGGAAAACGTTTTATGGATTTATCGATTTGGTTTTCCAGATAATTTATTCTAAGCTTCAGCCGAGTATTGCAGCAGCAGCTCCGCGCAAGTGAGGTCACAGATCTGTCATCTTTCTGGCTTCTCCGTGGAAGGGGAGATAAATGGGAGGCAGATGTAAAGTGCAGACACGCTGGGCATATTTCCCCCCTCTCCCCAGTCCCTGTCTCAGGCTTCTCGACATAGCCGGAAGCCAGGCCTGTGTCGCCCCGTGCACTGAGAAGCCTGTGCTCCCATCTCAGTAAGGCATATCAAGCAGGCTGGCTTTTGATATGGTCCGCCCGGGGCATGCTCTGAAGGCACGGGATGCAGCAGCCACTTTGCCGAAGCTAAGCAGGTTTGGGTCTGGCCAGTGCTTGGAGGGGAGACCACCTGGGAGCGTCATGGTTGCTGCCTTGATTTCCATGCAAGGAAGGCGAGATGTAAACGAAGGAAATGCTGGGTGTAGAAAAGGAAGGCGGGGTTGGACTTGAATGTTTCTCTCCCTCTTTCCTTGTACTGTGGCACTGATTGCCATGAGGTTGCAAACTGAGAGGAGTTAATGTTAATCATCATTAATTGGTGGCATTCACTGCCCTGTGGTGTGGTGGTGTCCATGGGCTTAGATGGCTGTAAGGGGATTGGGCAAACTCACAGAGGAGCAGAGTCTTTAACCAGTCATTAGCCATAGTGTCTATGTGGAGCCTCCATGTTCAAGGGCAGGATACCTTTGAATACCTGTTGCTGTTGAGGGTGCAAAGGGCCATTCTGCCCTGTGCCATTCTGCCCTGTTGGTGGGCTTCCCAAAGGCATCTGGTTGGGTACTGTGGGAAGCGGGAGGTTGGACTTGATCCACCAGGGCTCTGCCTGGGCTGGAAACCCCACCCACACAGCACATTCACAGGATTTTTTAAAAAATTAAATTTTTTTAAAAAAATTCCCCTCCAGAGAACATCCTCGGAGGGGGTAAGTGGTGGTTTTTTTTTTTTTTAATTTAATTAAAAAAAAAAAAATAAAACCTCACAAACCCCCAAAACAGGCTGGGTGGGGACACCCCCAGAGGGGGTAATTTTTTAAAAAAACAACCAGGGCAATTCGAGGGGTGCCGGACTGAACTGGCCCAGTTCAGGTCCAGTTCGAACTCTAACCGGACCAGCCAGTTCCATGCACACCCCGTGTGTGTGTTTGTGTTTTGCAATGTGTCTCTATGCACTCCCCCGTGGAGCTCTTGTTGATAGAGTCAAGGACACCCACTAACGGGGTGATGAATATGATTTACCTGCACCACTACCCCTCATGTGAGTAAATGGGGCCAAGATTCAGGGGAAGATCTAATGCTTTGCATGTTCTCAAGTTCAGGCCCCAGAATCTCCAGCTGAAAGGATTAGGCAGCAGATGCCTGGAAAGATCTCTCTTTGCTGAGACCCTGGAGAGCCGCTGCCAGTCAGAGTAGGCAATACTGAGCTCACTGGACTGGTGGTCTGACTCCATAGAGGGCAATTTCATACGCACAGTGAAGATTTATGTCCAGCCCTCAAGCACTGGGAATCTTACTCAGCAACCGATCTCTGGCTTCTGAGATTTCAGCTGGCATTGCTTGCACGCTTTGCATGCTTTTTAGCATATCTTTGCAACCATAAGGGCTAGAAACTTGACTTTTTAAAATGAAAGCTCAGCTCCTCAAGAAGCTGACCTCTGCATGCCCAGCCCTGGTTGTGAGTTATGCAGACTGTAGTTAATGTAAAGTTAATCTACTTCTCTTAGGAAAAATGAGCTGCAAAGGCGACAGTATTTATTTATTTACATTTGTAAACTGCCTCATCCAAAGGCTCTGGGCGGTGTACGACGAATTTAAAAAGACATAAAAACACACACCATTTAAAACACAGTGCTAAAAACAATATAAAAACAATTAAATACCATTTAAAACCAATTAAAATACTTTAAAACCATTTAAAAACCTTGGCAGGCCAGGCCAAACTAGTAAGTTTTTAGGGCTCTCTTAAAGGGAAACAACGAGCCTAAATTACGGATATCTGCCAAGAGTGCATTCCAGAGGCCAAGAGCAGCTACAGAAAAGGCCCAGTTCCGAGTCGCCACCAGACGTACCGGTGGTAACTGGAGACGGACCTCAGCGAGCGATGGGGATCATACCGAAGAAGGCGCTCTCTAAGGTAGCTTTCCCAAGGATTGCTTCTGCACCTTCTCAAGAAATTCTCCCTTCTGGTAAGCAGCAGGCAGAGGCATCGCACCATCCCCGTCCTCTGCCGTGATGGGGCCCAGCTGCAAAGAGGCTGGAATCCTGTCACAGGGAGGCCGTAAACCTTCCTTGTCTGGAGGAGCGACTCATCTGCTTGTTTTATTTCTGTGACGGGTTGAACGATTTAGGATGCATCCATCACTTCATTCCAATGTCAGACGGCCATCAGCGAGAGTTGTTTTATTTGGGTGGCTTCTGGGAAAGCGCCTGCATTGTCTGTGCCTCCACCCACCCCGCTGCTGTTCCTGTCCATCGGCAGCCTCAGAACGGAACATCTTGCCCTTATTAAGGAGATGCATCGGGTTCTTCAAAAACGGCTCAGACCCCCTCTCCTGCTCTCTCTTTTTAAAAATAGTTTTGCTCATTGCATTTCTATCCCTGCCTTTCCCCGCCAGCAGGTCAGGCAGGAATATGTGGCATTAGCCCACTTTTCCTCTCACAACCATCCTGTGAGGTAGGTCAGGCGGCTTGGGGCGGCTTACAGCATTAGTACAATGGATACAGTATAGAACAGTTGTTTTTTTAAAAAAACAATCATTCTTTTTTTTTTTTATGAAGCTAAAGCCACAATTAAAATGACAGATTTTTTTAAGCATTCGAAATTAAAAGTTTTCAATAAAAGCTAAACACTTAGAAGCCTACCAGATATAAGCAGCAGATAGAATATCCGCTGCCGGCTCCGCCTCCCCAACATGGCCGCCGCTTCACCTGCCTCCCCAACGCGGCAGCCGCTGCCTCGCCTGCCTCTCCTTGCTGCCATTAGCTTCACAGAGGCCAACCAATGCCCAGCCAATCAGGCACATCCCTCGCCAGCATGCCTAGCCTTCTGCTACATCCCCACGCATGGCTGGTGGCTGGCTAAGGGAATTAAGTATAATGATGATAACAAACACCTTTTATTTTGCCCAGAAACATATCGGCAGCCAGTGTAGCTCCTTCAGTTATATGGTCTTTCCAAGATGACCCAGAGACCAACCTGGCTGCCGCATTCTGGACCAACTGTAGTTTCCAAACTACATACAAGGGCAGCCCCACATAGAGCACATTGCAGTAATCCAGTCTGGAGGTTACCAGCAGATGTACTACTGTTTTGAGGTTGTTCACCTCAAGAAACGGATGAAGCTGGCGTATCGGCCGAAGCTGATAGAAGTCACTTCTGGCCACCACCTCAACCTGGGAGACTAGGGAGAGGCTCGGATCCAGAAGCACCCCCAGACTGCGTACCTGTTTCTTCTGGGGAAGTGTGACACCATCCAGAACAGGCAGATCAAAATCGTCTCTTGAGTTCCGATCCCGCACAATGAGTACCTCCGTCTTATCTGGATTCAGTCTCAGTTTGTTATCCCTCATCCAGCCCATTACTGCCTCCAGGCAGGCATTTAGGGAGGTTAGGAACATAGGAAACTGCCATATACTGAGTCAGACCATTGGTCTATCTAGCTCAGTATTGTCTTCACAGACTGGCAGCGGCTTCTCCAAGGTTGCAGGCAGGAATCTCTCTCAGCCCGATCTTGGAGAAGGTTATGCCCTCACCCGATGATGCTGACATGGAGAAATAGATTTGGGTGTCATCAGCATACTGATAGCACACTGCACCAAATCTCCTGATGATCTCTCCCAGCAGTTTCATGTAGATGTTAAATAACATCGGAGACAATATGGAGCCCTGAGGCACACCATACAAGAGTTCAGATTTTGAAGAACAGCAGTCTCCAAGGGACACCATCTGGAACCTGCCTGAGAGGTAGGAGCAGAACCACCGCAAAGCAGTGCCTCCAACTCTCAACCCCCTCAGTTGCTCCAGAAGGATACTATGGTTGATAGTATCGAAAGAGGCTGAGAGGTCCAAAAGGAACAACAGAGTCACACTTCCTCTGTCCATTCCTAATTGGAGATCATCCATCAGGCCAACCAAGGTAGTCTCCACCCCATAGTCCACCCAAAGGCCCGTTTGAAATGGGTCAAGATAATCCGTTTCCTCCAAGTCTGTCTGGAGCTGGGAGGCCACCACCTTCTCAATTAACTTGCCCAGCCACAGAAGGTTGGAGACAGGCCTGTAGTTACTCAACTCTGAGGATTTTTGCACCAAAGAAAGGGTTAGAGTAAGGGTTCTCTCTCTCTCTCTGGAGTTCCCTTTGGTGGGCATTCCTGCCAATTTTTCATTTTCATTCTTCTGACAACATTGATAAATTTGTATAGTAGTATTTGTGTTTTTAAAACTTTTTAAAGACCATTGCAAATTTGGCTGCTGCCGGCCTGATGTGCGGGACAGTAAGAGCACGATGGCATGCTCCTATTTTCCATCTCTAGGGGTGCCGACTTTGTCAAAAATCACAATGAGCATTCACCCCCCGTTCCCAGATGGTACCAACCTCCCCAGCTGGTTCTTGTACTATTTAAGGTCCTGAGTGCCGTTAAGAGCCGCGTATCTCAAGATTTGCCCTCCCCCAGGGAATCTCCCCAAGCACTTCGTTTCAGAGGGCATTCTCCAGATGACGAATGTATTGTGGGCAGGTATTCTAGGGAGGTCTTGTGGTAGCAAGCATGGAACATAGGAAGCTGCCATATACTGAGTCCGACCATTGGTCCATCTAGTTCAGTATTGTCTTCACAGACTGGCAGCGGCTTCTCCAAGGTTGCAGGCAGGAATCTCTCTCAGCCCTATCTTGGAGATGCTGCCAGGGAGGGAACCTGGAACCTTCTGCATGCAAGCAGGCTGGTGCTCTTCCCAGAGCGGCTCCATCCCCTGAGGGGAATCTCTTACAGTGCTCAAACATCAAGTCTCCCATTCATATGCAACCAGGGTGGACCCTACTTAGCTAAGGGGACAAGTCATGCTTGATACCACAAGACCAGCTCTCCTCCTCATGAATTGTCACCTTTGCTAAGCAGAGTCCACCTTGGTTTTTATTTGAATGGGAGACTCTGTGTGTGAGCACTGTGAGATATTCCCCTTAGGGGATGGGGCCGCTCTGGGAAGAGGATCTACCTGCTTGCATGCAGATGGTTCCAAGTTCTCTTCCTGGTAGCATCTCCAAGATAGGCCTGAGAGAGACTCCTACCTGCATCCTTGGAGAAGCTGCTGCCACTCTGTGTAGGCAATTCTGAGCAAGATACAGGTATACTGCTCTGTGGGCTCCTTGCAGGAAGAGCAGGGTATAATTGTAAGAAATAAAACATAGTGACAGAGGCTCCAGGGATCGTATCTTGGGAGGGAGCTCCACCACTTGGGTGCCAACACTAGAAAGGCCTTGTCTCCGATTTCCACCCAACCGACTTTGGGGCAGAGACATCTAGGGAGGGGACTGCAAGTGTCTGGGGATGATTGGAGTTGCACCCCAACAACCTTGTGAAGACCAAGGTTTGAGAGCCCCTGTCATATGGGGATTTGAGCTGACCATACAAATATTTAGTTACCAGTCTCCAGTCCATCTAATATGCACTTGATGCCTTATCTGTGTGAAATGTATGTAGTAGCAGTAACTTAAGCACAGCTCTCTCGTAACAGGGGTGCTGACTTTATCACTAAACCCATTAAGCCGGCTTTCTTGCTTTCTTTTCATGCAGCCCCAGGCTATCCAGGCTCCCAGGCTGGGTCTTAAAAGACGGAAGCACTTTCCTAGACAAGGTAATGGACGGCTGCAATAGGGACTCCTAAAGAACCCAGCCAATTAGCCATCCAAACTGAGTCCGAGCAGATTTCATTAAACCAGAGGAATAAGCAAGTTCTCTGCCAAATGAATTGATTTTTTCAGATGGAATGGTTTGAATTCTGGGGTCAAAACAATACCTCGGCATGCGTTCTGATCAGCTTGGTTTTTAAAAAAAGAAGAACCCGGAAGCAACATTTGTTGGGGATGATAGTTTTCTACATCGTGCAGAAACAAAAATCACCTTGGATTAATATTCTCTATGCTTGTGACAGTTGCAAAGTAGTCTGGTTTTTGCAACCAAACAGAACTGTAGTATTGCATTCATAGTACTTGTATTCTTGAGTTTGTTTCAAGATTTCTATTTTACATAGAGATTGTGAGGAGCAGGGCTGTCCTTAGAGTGCCCTGGCGTGGTGCAGGGCCTGGGGCAAATCAGCCAGTGCAGGGCCCCCTTCCAGTTAATCCTAATGAGGGTTAAAAGAGCAGGGCCTGGGGCGGCCACCCTGTTTGCCATGCCCTAAGGACAGCCCTGGGGAGGAGCTCCAAAAGGATCTCTCCAAACTGAGGAAGTGGACAACAAAATGGCAAATGCGGTTCAGTGTTAGCAAGTGTAAAGTGATGCTGACAGTTGTGCTGTCAAGTTGGTATTGAATTCTGGCGACCACAGAGCCCTGTGGTTGTCTTTGGTAGAATACAGGAGGGGTTGACCATTGCCATAACCTGCACAGTATGAGATGATGCCTTCCATCATCTTCCTATATCGCTGCTGCCCAATATAAGTGTTTCCCATAGCCTGGGAAACACCAGTGGGGATTCAAACCAGCAACCTCTTGCTCCCTCGGCAAGTTACTTCCCTGCTACGCATGAAAAATCCTAGCTTCACATATCTGCTTATGGGGTCTGAGCTGTTGGTGACTGACCAGGAGAGGGGTCTTGTGGTGGTGATGGACGGCTCGTTGAAAGTGTCGACTCAATGTGTGGGAGCTGTGAAAAAGGCCAGTTCCATGCTTGGAATCCCATTTGCAGCACTGCATACAGTTCTGGTCACTAAATCTCAGAAAGGACATTGTTGAACTGGAGAAGGTGCAGAGGAGGGCAACCAAGATGATCAGGGGCCTAGAGCACCTTTCTTATGAGGCAAGGCTACAACACCCGGTTTAGAAAAATGTTTAGAATAATAGTTTAGAAAAATGATGACTGAGGGGTGACATGATAGAGGTCTATAAAATCATACATGGTGTGGAGAAAGTGGATAGAGATAAATTTTTCTCCCTCTCACATAACATTAGAACCAGGGGTCATTCCGTGAAACATATTGCCATGAAATTTAGGACAGACAAAGGGAAGTACTTTTTCACACGACGCATAATCAAGCTATGGAATTCCTTGCCTCAAGATGTGGCGATAGCCAACAGCCTGGATGGGTTTAAGAGGGGTTTTTAATAGATTCATGGAGGACAGAGGGCTACTAGTCTGAGGGCTATAGGCCACCTCCAGCCTCAAAGGCAGGATGCCTCTGATTACCAGTTGTAGGGGAGTCACAGCAGGAGAGAAGGCATGCCCTCAACTCCTGCCTGTGGGCTTCTAAGAGGCATCTGGTGGGCCACTGTGTGAAACAGGATGCTGGACTAGATGGCCCTTGGGCCTGATCCAGTAGGGTTGTTTTTATATTCTTATATTAGGGATTGCTTGCATGACACTGTACTTTTTTAGTATCCATTCAAGGTGATATCTCCTTTTCCACTATCCAGTGAGCTCCCAGCATATCTTTGTTTTTAAGTTGTGAGAATAGGAGCTCATCCATAATGCTTGGGCAGAAATAGAGAATAGAAACTGGCCCTATCCGTCCCCAGCACTGTACCTCCAGTGACCGTTGCTGGTGTCTATCTGATGTTTCTTTTTCTATTGTGAGCCCTTTGGGGACGGGGGAAATTTATTATTTCTCTGTGTAAACCACCCTGAGCCATTTTTGGAAGGGTGGTATAGAAATTGAATAAATAATAATAATTAGCAAAGCATCCTCTGGGCCTCTACACTCATCACTCTGTGGTTAATTCACAAAAGAATGTCCAGCCAGCTAACTACCCATAGCCTTTCCATGTTTTCCGGAATTTAGGGTCGCCCCCAGATTTATTTATTTTTTATTTATTTATTTTTGCATTTATATACCGCCTTTCGTTAAAAAGATAACCCCAAGGCGGTTTACCAAAGTTAAAAACATACAATAAAAAGACAATAAAAATATCATGTTAAAAATATAAAAACATAAAAACAGGCATAAAAACAATACAACAAATAAAAACACAAAGAAGCTGCAGTAGAAAACGATCATGTAAAAGCCTGGGTAAAAAGCCAAGTCTTTAAAAGCTTTCTAAAAGCCGTGATGGAGTCCAAGGAACGAATGGCCACTGGGAGAGCATTCCAGAGTCTGGGGGCAGCAACAGAGAAGGCCCTGTCCCGAGTGCACGACAGCCGGGCCTCCCTCATTGTCGGCACCCGGAGCAGGGCCCCCTCAGATGTCCTTGTCAAGCGGGCAGCAACCCGTGGGAGCAGGCGGTCCCTCAGATACCCCGGGCCCAAACCGTTTAGGGCTTTAAAGGTCAAAACCAGCACCTTGAATTGGACCCGGAAACGAACCGGCAGCCAGTGCAGCTCTTTCAAAATGGGGGTGATATGTTCCCAACGGGCAGCTCCGGATAAAACCCTAGCTGCCGCGTTTTGCACTAGCTGCAGTTTCCGGATATTCTTCAAGGGCAGCCCCACGTAGAGCGCGTTACAGTAATCCAGCCGCGACGTGACTAAGGCGTGGGTAACCGTGGCCAGATCTGCCTTCTCGAGAAAGGGACGCAGCTGGCGCACCAGCCGAAGCCGTGCAAAGGCACCCCTGGCCACCGCCTCCACCTGAGCTTCCAAAAGCAGAGCCGGGTCCAGTAGTACCCCCAAGCTGCGTACTTGCTCCTTCAAGGGGAGTGCAACCCCATCCAGAACCGGTAAAATCTCCTCATCCCGATTGGGTCTCCTACTGACCAACAGTACCTCCGTCTTATCCGGATTCAATTTCAGTTTGTTAGCCCACATCCAACCCATCACGGCCTCCAGCCCCCGATTCAGGACATCCACCGCCTCCCTAGGATCAGATGACAAGGAGAGATAGAGCTGAGTGTCATCCGCATATTGCTGACAACTCAGTCCAAATCTCCGGCTGACCTCTCCCAGCGGCTTCATGTAGATGTTAAACAGCATGGGGGACAAGACCGATCCCTGCGGGACCCCACAGGCCAACGGCCACGGGGCCGAGCAGTAGTCCCCCAGCACCACCTTCTGAACCCTCCCCTCAAGAAAGGACCGAAACCACTGCAACGCAGTGCCTCCGATTCCCATACTCGAGAGGCGGCCCAGAAGGATACCATGGTCGATGGTATCGAACGCCGCCGAGAGGTCCAGCAGAACCAACAGGGACGCACTCCCCCTGTCTAGTTCCCGGCGTAGGTCATCCACTAGGGCGACCAAGGCAGTCTCAGTCCCATACCCGGGGCGGAAGCCAGATTGAAAAGGGTCCAGATAATCCGTATCATCCAAGACCCTCTGCAGCTGGGACGCCACCACACGCTCCATCACCTTGCCCAAAAAGGGGAGGTTAGACACAGGTCTATAGTTGTCCAGGCTGGAGGGATCAAGGGAGGGCTTTTTTAATAGAGGTCTTACCACCACCTCCTTAAGGCACGATGGCATCCTGCCCTCCCTTAATGAAGCATTAACGATCACCTCCAGCCATCTACCTGTCCCCTCCCTGGCAGCTTTTATTAGCCATGAAGGGCAAGGGTCAAGAGCGCACGAAGTCGCCCGCACACTGCCCAGGATCTTGTCCACATCCTCAGGCCGCACCAACTGAAAAGAATCCAACACAACCGGACCAGATGGTACCAAAGGCACGTCTGCCGGAACTGCCAAAACTCTGGAGTCCAGGTCAGCACGGATGCAAGCGACTTTATCTGCAAAGCGACAGGCAAACCGATCACAAAGAGCTGTAGATGGCTCCTCCCCCATTGTCTGGGGGGATGTGTGGAGCAAGGTTTTCACCACACGAAACAGCTCTGTTTGTCTGCACTGAGCAGACGCAATGGAGGCGGAGAAAAAGCATTTCTTCGCCGCCCCCACCGCCACGGCATAGTCCCTAAAATGGGCTCTAGCCCGTGTTCGGTCGGATTCGTGACGACTCTTCCTCCAGCGTCGCTCCAGCCGTCGCCCGAGTTGCTTCATCGCCCTAAGCTCCGAGGAAAACCAAGGAGCGGAACGGGCTCCACCAAGCCGGAGAGGGCGCTTGGGGGCAACCGTGTCAACAGCCCGGGCCATCTCTCCATTCCAGAGATCAACCAAGGCCTCGACAGGGTCACCAGCTCTGGACACTGGAAACTCCCCGAGGGCCGTCTGAAATCCAAGCGGATCCATAAGCCTCCGGGGGCGGACCATCTTAATCGGCCCACCACCCCTGCAGAGGGTAGACGGAGCAGTCAAACTAAACCCCACCAGGTGATGATCTGTCCATGACAAGGGAGTGGTCTCAAATTCCCCCACCTCCAGATCATTTATTTCCCGGTCGGCAAAAACCAGATCCAGAGTGTGTCCCGCCACATGGGTAGGGCCCGATACCAATTGAGACAGGCCCATGGTTGCCATGGAGGCCATGAAATCCTGAGCTGCACCCACTAGGGGAGCCTCAGCGTGGACATTGAAATCCCCCAAAACAATAAGCCTGGGGGAACCCAAAGCCACCTCCGAGACCACCCCCGCCAGCTCAGGTAGGGAGACTGAAGTGCAGCGGGGTGGTCGGTACACCAGCAGAATCCCCAGCCTATCTCGGAGGCCCACCCTCAAGGACAAACACTCGAAATTCTGAGATTGCCTGACCGGGCACCTGGAAACGGGAAGAGTCTCACGAAAGATGACTGCAACGCCTCCTCCCCGACCCTCGAGGCGGGGCTGCTGCACGATCTGGAAACCTGGAGGACAAAGCTGAGAGAGACCAACCCCGCCCAGCGGATCCAACCAGGTCTCCGTCACGCATACCAGGTCAGCATGCTCATCCACAATCAGATCGTGGATAAGAGATGTTTTTGTGTTAACTGACCTGGCATTCAGCAGCAGCACCCTAATCCTCGAAGGAGTGTTCCCAGAGCTCCCTAGGGTCAGAGGGTTGGGAGAAGGGCCGGAAAAAGGAACAGGCCTCAATTGCCTGGACCGATTTCCCCTGTAATGGCCTGCCGAACTCCCACCGCCATACCTCCCTCTGCCCGCTACCCGTGATATTGCCGCCCCCACTCCAGACCCACTTTTTTGCTCCCCCAGGCACATCTCCCCAGAATAAACCACCACGGCTTCTTGGCTTAATAAAAAACCAAGACCAGACTTGCGTGATCTCCTGCTAGCTTCTTGATTGTGGGAAGACAGATCTTCAGGGCAGAAGGAAAGGATCTTCAGGGCCCCAGGCAGCTCACCCCACGGCTGAGAGCCCCAAGGACGAGAGCCCTTGTGCTCTCGCCCTTCGGCTCACGCCCCTGGCCCAGCCTGAGCTTTGAAGCAGCAGAGTCAGCCCCACAGATGGAACACACCTGAAGAAAGGTAGGGCAGAAGCAGAAACACAGTCACTGCCAGCCCAAGATCTTCCCTCTTCCCTTCTTCAGGCCCTGGCCCAGCCTGAGCTTTGAAGCAGCAGAGTCAGCCCCACAGATGGAACACACCTGAAGAAAGGTAGGGCAGAAGCAGAAACACAGTCACTGCCAGCCCAAGATCTTCCCTCTTCCCTTCTTCAGGCCCTGGCCCAGCCTGAGCTTTGAAGCAGCAGAGTCAGCCCCACAGATGGAACACACCTGAAGAAAGGTAGGGCAGAAGCAGAAACACAGTCACTGCCAGCCCAAGATCTTCCCTCTTCCCTTCTTCAGGCCCTGGCCCAGCCTGAGCTTTGAAGCAGCAGAGTCAGCCCCACAGATGGAACACACCTGAAGAAAGGTAGGGCAGAAGCAGAAACACAGTCACTGCCAGCCCAAGATCTTCCCTCTTCCCTTTTTTTGCTCTTCCACCCGGATTTATACAGATTTCAAATGCACTGCCTAGATTGACCGGATTTTATTCTGGATCTGATCACATGGGAGGGGAGAGTAGACAAAGTTGTCAAATAAACAAATAAGATGCAAATTAGGTCTGCATAATTTGCATCATATGCAAATTAGGCCGCCTGGATTTGGGAAGCTTGAATATAGCAACCCTACCCACCCACCATTTGACCCCTGCTTGACTTAAGGAATGTTTCGTTGGTCTCTTCTCATCAATGTCTTCTGGAAACGTGGCTTGAGTGATCTCTCTCTTGCAAATGTATCCCCAGCTACACCAAAGATTGAACAGAGAGTAGGATCTTATGAGCCTGACAGAAACTCCAGCTTCAGTTTCTTGTGTAAGTTTTTTTTCTGACAAGCTAAACATTACGATATAAGTCAGACATGGAATAAGTCAAATACATCACAGGGTCAACCTGTGGGGAGGAGGAGAGCTGGTCTTCTGGTAGCAAGCATTAATTATCCCCTTTGCTAAGCAGGGCCTGCCCTGGTTTGCATTTGAATGGGAAACTAAATGTGTGAGTACTATAAGATATTACCCTTAAGGGATGGGGCTGCTCTGGGAAGAGCACCTCCCTGCTTGAATGCAGAAGGTTCTTAGTTCCCTCCCTGGCAGCATCTCCAAGATAGGGCTGAGAGAGACTCCTGCCTGCAACCGTGGAGAAGCCGCTGCCAGTCAGTGTAGACAATACTGAGCTACATGGACCAATGGTCTGACTCAGTATAAGGCAGCTTCCGATGTTCCTATGTACCTTTAGAATCGAGTATTATGTGAAAATATGGCAAACGGATAGACATCCAGGTCCAAACTCCTTTAGCCTCAGAATGGACCCATACAAACATAGGGCCAAAGCGTAGTTTGCCTATTTGGAAAAACTGGGGGAAATGGATTGCCACAAACAGGGATCAGAAGTACAGATCGGCTGCATGCAAGAGGAGAAAGTGTTGTGTCTTTTCTGCATGTGAGACAAGGAAGAGGAAGAGGCAGCCTCTTTCAGTCAATGAGCTGGGTTTCGCCTGGTGAAGAGGGGAGACAGGTCTGCCATCTTCAAAGATATGGAGGGCCCTCACCTAGAAGAAGGAGCAGACTTGTTCCCTGTTGCTCCCGAGGGCAAGACTGGAACCCGTGGATTGAAATGGCAAGGGAGCAGATTTAGGCCGGACATTAGGAGGCGTTTCCTGTCGGCAAGAGCTGTTGGACAGGGGAACTGACTGCCTGGTGCAGTGGTGGGCTCTCTCTTGCTGGAGCTGCACAGCTGTCTATTGGATGCTGTAGCAGCTTGCTGCACTGAGCAGAGGGCTGGAATAGAGGACCTCTGAGGTCCCTTCTGACTCTAATATTCTGTGTTCTTAAAGAAGGGCCCAGTGTCCCCTCTCACGGGGATTCCCAGGTGTTGTTGACTACAACTCCCAGAATCCCCAGCTGCAATGGCTTTTGCTTGGGGATTCTGGGAGTTGTAGTCAACAACGTCTGGGAATCCCTGTTAGAGGGGACACTGGCAGGGCCTCTGAAAGTTATATCAACTGAGTGGCAGGTATGCAAGAGAAGGCAGACTTCTGGATTTTCTGCTCCCAGGCTGTTTAGGGCTGCGAAGGTCAAGACAAGGGAGGAGAGCTGGTCTTGTGGTCGCAAGCATGAATTGTTGGTTTGTTAAGCAGGGTCTGCCCTGGTTTGCATTTGGATGGGAGACTACGGGTGTGAGCTCTGTAAGAGAGACTCCTAGAGGCCACTGCCAGTCTGTGTGGACAACCCTGAGCTAGATGGACCAAAGGTCTGACTCAGTAGAAGGCCTCTTCCTTTCTTTCTGGGACTTGAGCCTGGACACATACAGGGATCCAGTGAAGACGCTTTTTTAAAAAAACTGGCATAATAGGTTCACGTTGGCCCATACCAGTTCTGCACCAGCCTCCCGCCCCCTTGGAGAGGAGAGCGGGTCTTGTGGTAGCAAGCATGACTTGTCCCCTTAGCTAAGCAGGGTCCACCCTGGTTGCATATGAAAGGGAGACTAAAAGTGTGAACACTGCAAGAGATTCCCCTCAGGGGATGGAGCCGCTCTGGGAAGAGCAAGAAGGTTTCACATCCCCTCCCAGGCAGCATCTCCAAGAGAGGGCTGAGAGAGATTCCTGCCTGCAACCTTGGAGAAGCTGCTGCCAGTCAGTGTAGGCAATACTAAGCTAGATGGACCAATGGTCTGACACAGTATATGGTAGCTTCCTATGTTCCTAATCTCGCCTGGTTGCTTTTGCAGCATGGATGGCTGTGAGCAGGTCTCCCCTTCCCTAGAGCCCTCTAGAGCAGGGATTCTCAACGTGTGGGTCCCCAGATGTAATTGGACTTCAACTCCCATAATTCCCAACCAAAGGCCACTGGGGCTGGGGATTATGAGAGTTGAAGTCCAATAACATCTGGGGACCCACACGTTGAGAAACCCTACTCTAGAGCACGCACTGGCTGGCCCAGCCTCCTCCGACAGAAGTTCAGACTCCATCCAGGCAGGGACAACGTGCAGCCTCCCTCCTCCCAGCCCCTGTCCGAATGATTTCACCTGTGCTGGGTAATGCGCAGCCCTGCAGGCGATTGCTGGTGGAGCAGCAGCCCACCCCTGGCTTTCTCCCACTCTGCATTTGGCCTCCACCTGCCGCGTTTCAGATAGTTGAGAAAGAAGCAGCAGCAGAGCACGGTCCCTCTGCTTGCCTCTCAAGATAGCAGAAGCAGCCCAAGACATCGATAAGCTTTAAAAAGCCAACAACCCTCTAAATGACTCATAAACCACACAACTGATACCCAGAGCACAAAAATGGAGCCATCGCAGAGTCTGTCTCCCCCGTCGTGCTGACCACTGGAAGGCAGTCTTTGGATGTTTTGCATTGCCCCTGGAATCCCTCTAGTGCTGGGCTGAAAGGCTTCCCATGCCCTTGATGTGCTCACTTGATCATCCCCAGCAGCTCTCCAGGGCTGTGGAGGAACACGGCGGGAGGTGCACCATGCCTTCAGAGAGGTTAGCCAATCGATAGCTGCCTCCTCCGGCTGCCAGCGCTGCTGAGTCCCCCAAGGAGCCCTGATCTTTCTCGCCTCCCGTATCTTCATCTCTTGCAAAGAAACTTGTCCTGGCGCTTTATTGATGCATCGAATACCGGGGGGGGGGGGATCATGCACACTCTCCTGCAGCGGAAGCAGCAGGATTATCGGCATCGCCAGCAACAAGAAAAATAGACAGGAGCACTCCAGCTGGACGCCAGGGAGTGTGCGTGCGCTCAAGTGCTTTAAACAATCCAGATTTGGCAACTGGGTTAAATTATGCAAATGCATGCCTTTTCAAAAACTTCTGCAGTCATAGCTGTCATCAGTTGGTCAATACAGTATTTGTTGTAATCAAAGGTCTACAAATTCTTTCCTACAAATCCAGTCTTTCTTTTTGTCAGTTTAGTACAGTTTCGAATTCCCCCCCTCCACATACACACTTGGCTACTGCAGACTAGGGATGTGCACGGAATCGGTTCAAGTCCGGATCGGACTCGAACCTGACCGGATCAGTTCGGTCCGGCACCCCTTAGAACCACACACACACACACATGGTTTGATCCGGGGGGGTGGGGTTTCCACAAAGTTTTGTTTTTAATTTTTTTTTAACCTTTAGACCCTTTGGGGGGGGTTCCTCTAGGCCACAGGGGGATGAAGATTACTCCTCCCACAAAGATTACCCCTCCCCCCACTGGCCTTGGTAATCACAGCTGCGGCCCATTTTAACCCCATATGTTGCCGCAGTGGCCATTTTCTCCGCCGCCATGCATGCGCAAATGGCCTCCGAAAAAGGGGTTAAAACGAGCCATGGTGGTGATTACCGAGGCTGGCGGGGGGAAGGGGGAACCATCGCGGATGCGCACACACACATCCACAGCCTAGAGGAAGCCCCCCGAAGGGGCTAATGGTAAAACTTTAAAAAAAATCAAAACCACGAACCCCACAAACCGTCAGGGGGGGCGTTTCGGTCCGAGGTCGGTTCAACCCCAGAACCATCGAACCAAACTGGTTCGACATAGAGCCGAACACCCCTCGAACTGTTTGCACATCCCTATTGCAGACTTGACATGTTTTAATATTTCTTTGCATTAAAAATTTCCCTGCAAGTAGAAAAATAATGTGGCAAGAAGCAGGCCGAGCTAGAACCTTTTTCCTGATGTCCTAGTTTTCTACTTGCAGGGAGGCTCCCTCACCCAGAAGATCATTCAAGAATGGCATCCCCAAACCTCCTCTGCTTCCCTCATTTTGCTGCCTTGGTGCACCAGAGCTTGGTCAGACCAGCGGATATGGGGGAGAGAGAGAGAGCAAAGCTACAGCGGCCTTAGAAGTCTATAGAGAGGCAAAGTAGGAAGTCAGATGCTAGTTTAACCAACAGGCCATGTTGGTGTAGGGAGTGTTGTTATGCAGGGTTGGGCTTTTCGAGCATTCAAGGGAGGAAGACACTGGAGGCGGATATAATGTTGACATTAATATATATAACTTCTATTAAGGCAAGTGTTACACAAGGGTAAATATATTCAGCATTGGCAGCAGTGACAAATAAAAATAAAGAAGGGTCAGGTTGGTGCCATGAGGCCAGGCTTCGGCTGCCTGCCATCTCGGGAGTCTCTTAGGACCAGTATCTTTCCAGGAAATGAGTCCCCTTGCTTCTTTGGGGTGCAGATCTGTGTACATGCAGACCAGTAACCTGCTATTTCCCTGACTGTGTCATGCGTACTCTTTCCACACACACACACACACACACACACACACACACACACAAACACACACACACTTTATCAAAAGCAAAAGTAAACAGTAGGCTACTATGGCATCTAAGTTGAACTGTGTCTCGCTTGAGCAAACAGCTGATGTGGCGTCTGGATTTTAGCGAAACTCATACCTCTGATTTTGAGGCCTAAAGCAAATCCTTTCCATGACTATTATTGGGGTGCAGATTTTTCTAACCCCCTCTGTGCACAACATTGTTGGGCTGGCTTCAGTGCCCAATACCGAATTTCTCCCTGAATATGACTCGGCTGCAGAATTGTAGACTACACAGTCCAGCAGAATGCCCTCCATAACTCTCCCCACCCTCCAAACAAATTGTCTGTGGGGCTGTAGCTCAGTGGTAGATTGTTTGCTTTGCATGCTGACGGTCCCAGCTTCAACCCCTGGCAGCATCTCCTGGAATGGCTGGGAATGACCCTTGTCTGAAACCTTGGAGAGCTGTTGCCAGTCAGTGTAGACAGTCCTGAGCTAGATGGACCAATGGAAGGTCCAGTGGAGACCTCTTCAAATTATTTATTTTTACAGTTATAGCCTGTTCTTTCTCCAAGAAGCCCAGAGCTATGTACATGATTATGTTTCTCCTCGTGACACCTCTGTGAGGTAGGTTAGGCTGAGAAGAAGTGACTGGCCCAGAATCCCCCAGTGAGTTTCATGGCTCAAGGGGGATGTGAACCCGGTTCTCCCTGGTCCTGGGCCAATAACCTAACCACTACACCACACTGGCTTCCTGCAAACCATGGTTTGTACATTGGCATCCAGCCTCAAAAGCACATTTGCCTCCTGCAACCTGGAGAGTGAATTCTCCCTCCTCTGCTTTTCATTGCCTTCATGTTCCATCTGCACCAACGCTTAACTAAGGAGGGTGTGAAGACCTGCTCCAAATTCTGATGAAGGCGGGAACCCAGCTTAGAGTTGATGCAGATGCCACTCCACCCCAGAGAAATGGCAAACAAGGGGCACGACCGAGAAGAATTTGCCTTGGGAAACGGAGGGAAATATGGAGCCAACTTAGTCTGAGTTGGACTCTTGGCCATTGTGGCTGGGGTTGATGGGAGTTGTAGTCCAATAATATCTGGGGGGCCCAAGATTGGGAATTCCCAATCTACACTGATTCCCAATGGTTCAGACAGGATCAGTGACGGAGCCGGCCTCACGGCGGCCCGTGTCCGCCCCACCAGTGGCCCTGTGAGTGACACCCTGTGTGCATGATATCATGCAGACAGGGGCTCAGCCCGGGCTCAGGATAACTTACCCCAGCCCTCCCGATAACTTACCCCAGCCCTCCCGATTTCAATTCCAGCCAGCGTTTGCTGCCTGGCTGTGTTTATTTCCCCAACACACAGGCAGCAAACGCTGGCTGAAAATGAAATTGGGAGGGCTAGGACGGGGGCTCTGGTGTTCAGGCCATGCCCTTTTGCGCATGAAAACACATGCAACGGGGGACTCCAGCGGCCCTTTCCTTGGGCGGCTTAGGTTCTTCGAACCCGTTCACTCTATGGTGGCTCTGCCCCTAGACAGGCTCTTTTCAGCCCCTCCTGGAAATGCCAAGGATTAACCCTTGGACCTTCTGCAAGCAAAGCAGGGGCTCTGCCACTGAGCTTCAGCCCCGTCCTGCAGCCCTGCCCAGTAGGAAGGAATAGGAGGGAGCACAAGACTGGCCTCTGACCTTCAAACCATGGTTTGAAGTGCTCTGGCGTGATGTCTCCCCGGGACCAGATTGCAAGAGGGAGGTGAGCTGTGCAGCCACGCCAGCCCAGCATCCTGCATCCCTGAGTGGCCCACCAGATAGGAACCTAGGAAGCTGCCATCTCATGAGTCAGACCCTTGGCCTGTCTTGCTCAGTATTGTCTACACAGACTGGCAGCGGCTTCTCCAAGGTGGCAGGCAGGAGTCTCTCTCAGCCCTATCTTGGAGATGCTGCCAGGGAGGGAACTTGGGGCCTTCTGCTCTTCCCAGAGTGGCTCCTTCCCCTGAGGGGAACATCTTACAGTGCTCACACGTCTAGTCTCCCATTCATGTGCAACCAGGGTGGACCCTGCTTAGCTAAGGGGACAGGTCATGCTTACTGCCACAAAACCAGCTCTCCTCTCTAAAATAGGAAGCTGCCATATACTGAGTCAGACCATTGGTCCATCTAGCTCAGTATTGTCTTCACAGACTGGCAGCAGCTTCTCCAAGGTTGCAGACAGGAGTCTCTCTCAGCCCTATCTTGGAGATGCTGCCAGGGAAGGAACTTGGAACCTAGATGCTCTTCCCAGAGCGGCTCCATCCCCTAAGGGGAATCTCTTACCATGCTCACACATCAAGTCTCTCATTCATATGCAACCAGGGTGGAACCTGCTTAGCTAAGGGGACAAGTCATGCTTGCTCCCACCAGACCAGCTCTCCTCTCCAGATGCCTCCAGGGAGCCCACAAGCAGAATCTGAAGGCAGCTGTTTCTCCTGTGCCACTTGACCCCAGCAGGTCTTCAGTGGCAAATGGCCTCTGAACACGGGAGGTCGTGCCTGGCCATCACGAGGAACAGCCATTGCTAGACCTCTCCTAAAGCCACCAAAGTTGGTGTCAATCACAAAGCTGGGCCAAAGAAAATCCATACACGAATAGGATGTTGGGTGCTGCCTCTAGTCCTCCCGTAGTGGCGGGTGGGGAACAGGTATTGCAGGGCCGGAGATAAGGCGCCCGATATTGCCTTGCCCCATGCTGTTGGAGGGGCCGGCCGTCTCCTTCCATAACTGACCTGTGAAAGCTTTGGAACTGTGGCTCAAGTGGACGGAGAGTTTTTCCTCCCTCTCTCATACTATTAGAACCCCGGCTCCTCCGTGGAAACTCCATGCTGGGAGTTCAGGGCAGGCAAAAGAAAGTGCCTTTTAACACAGCATGTAGTTAGACTATGGAATTTGCTGCTTCCGAATGTGATAATGGCCACCATTCTAGATGTTTTTAAACAGGGATTAGACCATTCCATGGAGGTTAGGGCTATCAGTGGCTACTAGCCTGCACAGCTGCGTATCTCCATCAAGATGGGGGGGGGGCCCGCTGGGGAACACCAATGGGAGGGGGCACTGCCTCCTTGCGGGCACCTGGGTGGCCACTGCATGAAGCAGGAGGCTGGGCCAGATGGTCCCTTGGCCTGATCCAGCAGGGCTCTTCTTATGCTCATAAGAACATAAGAACAGCCCTGCTGGATCAGGCCCAGGGCCCACCTAGTCCAGCATCCTGTTTCGCCCAGTGGCCCACTCAGAGGTGTGGTGGGGAGGTTGCCGTCATAGGAGTATAGGAAGCTGCCGTCTGTCGTGTCAGGCCATTGGTCTATCTAGTTCAGTATTGTCTACACAGACTGGCAGCGGCTTCTCCAAGGTTGCAGGCTGGACTCTTTTCCTGCCCAGTCTTGGAGTCGCTGCCGGGGAGGCCACTTGGGACCTTCTGCATGTAAGCCTACAGGTGCTCTTCTCCGAGCAGCCCCATCCCCTGAGGGGAAGATCTGGCAGGGCTCCCACATGTTGTCTCCCATCCAAATGCAAACCAGGGCAGACCCTGCTTAGGAAAGGGGACAATCCATGCTGGCCACCACAAGACCAGCTCTCCTCTCAACGCCCTCTTCTCTCCTCATGCTTCTTGCAAGGAGTCGAAGGAATGGTGCTCCTTACAAAGGTGCCGGGGGTCACCTTAGTCCCAAAGAACGGCTTCAATGGCGGGGGGGTGGCAGTGGCAGGTGGCATTTCGCTGCCCTGCTGGTGCCTGCCTCCTTTCCTCCAGGGAAAGGGCCACCCCTGCTTGCCTGCCCTGGATCTCCGGCCTGTCAATCCCTCAAGGGTCCTCCGGTCCCAATATTGAGAGAGGGGGAGGAAGAAGACACTCCTCTCCCCCCACTTCGAAGAGGCAGCAGGGAGGCTGGAGCTGTGGGCGCAGCCTGTGCATGTCAAAGACTGGCCGTCGGGAGCAGCACCGCCCGCCGAATACAGATGCGACTTGGGTGTTCCTGGATCACATCCGAAGCCCCTCTAATGCACTGCCCCGAGTAGGCAAGTTTAATTATGCATCTGTCTGCGCTCTCCTCCTGGCCCTCGCATTGACCGTTGCGCCTGCTTAGAATGACAAATGAGTTGACGGGCACTGCAAAAAGACAGCGCCTGGGGTCAGAGGTGGCTGCTTTGTCATGTAAGGAGAGCCCTCCTCCTTCTCTGAAGTCCACAGGAGACATTGAAATTCACCCTGCTTATCCATAATTCACCTTTTAACTCCTCCTGATGAGGTTAAGAGCCTCCTGCCATTAGATGTAATTGCTCATTTGTTATAACTTGGCAAAATTTGCTCGAATTTCTTAAGCACTGCTTTCAGGCCCTGTGTTGGACTTCCAGGGGGTCCAGCACAGAGAGGAGGGCAGATAATACATTGCAACCTTCCACTTTGGGGAGAGCCCCTCCAGTCCCCCCTCCCGCTAAGAGCTGCAGAGGTGAGTAGCACAGCTTTCCCCTGCTTCGGAGAGGCATCCGTGCCTTTATGACATCAGCTGACGATACTCCAATTCCTGCTGTCCTCTCACACCTATCTGTATGCGCAGCAGTGAACTTTTCAGATACAAAGGAAAGGGGTAAAGGCTGCTGTACTTAACAGGCCCGGAAGCAAAGGGTCTAGAACAGGGCTGCTCAACTTTGGCCCTCCTGCAGATGTTGGCCTACAACTCCCATAACCCCTGGCTATTGGCCACTGTGGCTGGGGATTATGGGAGTTGTAGTCCAAAAACAGCGGCGGCAGGGGTAGGGCTAATTTGAGCAGACCTGGTTTAGAATGAATGTGGGCATGCAGAAGCGAGCAACAGCCAAAACAGCTTCTGTCTTGAAACCCAGTTGAGTGGAAGTACAGGACGTGAGGAAGTAAGGACAGAGGTGAGGGGCCCAAGAAGCCTAGGATCTGGGAACGAGGGAAAGAAAAGTGGGGGAAAGAGTCAGCTCCAGGTTTTTGTGACTCCTGGGCAAGTCCTGCATTGGGCCTACATGCAGGTTTGTAGGTACACTGCTGCCAGATTGGTCTCCGGGACGTCCCGTAAAGACCGTATTGCTCCGGTTCTAAAATATCTGCACTGGCTACCAGTAGATTTCTGGGCAAAATACAAAATGCTGGTTATTACCTATAAACCCTTAATGACTTGAGCCCAGGGTATTTAAGAGAACGCCCTCTTCATTATGAACCCCGCCGCTTATTAAGGTCTTCAGGGGAGGTTCGTCTAAGGGTGCCACCAGCTGCTCATCTGGTGGCGAACTGAAGGCACACCTCCGCAGTAGTTGACCCAGGACTGTGGAAGGCCCTTCCTGCTGAGATCGGAGCTGCTCCATCCCTGTTGACCTTGAGGAGATAACTGAAGAAACATCTCTTCAGACAAGCGTTTTAGTTAGTTGGTGTTTTTATGGATATTTTAATCTGATTTGTATTTGTTTTAACTGTTGTTATTATTATTTCCTGTTTACACAGTCAGACAGGTGTTATTGACTGGTTTGTTTTATCCAGACATCGAGTCCTTCCCAAGGACCTGGGATGCCAGGATTTTATTGTCAATGGTTATAGATATCATCGCAGAATATAGGCTGTTCCCAGTAAAGCTGCTTTTTGTAATTGGCTGATGGTGATTTCTGTGGCCCCTATGGTGTGGAGGTGCTCTTCAAGATGTTTTGGAATTGCACCTAGGACGCCAATTACTGCTGGGATTATTTTGGTCTTCTTCTGCCACAGCCTTTCAATTTCAATTTGTAGATCTTTGTATTTTATTTTTTCTATTTCTTTTTCTTCTATTCTGCTATCCCCTGGTATTGCTATGTCGATTATTTTAACTTGTTTTTCTTTCTTCTCAACTACAGTTATATCTGGTGTATTGTGTGGCAGATGTCTGTCTGTTTGTAGTCAGAAGTCCCATAATATTTTTACATCTTCATTTTCAACAACTTTTTCAATTTTATGGTCCCACCAATTTTTGGCTACAGGTAGCTTGTATTTTTTGCAGATGTTCCAGTGTATCATCCCTGCTACCTTGTCATGCCTTTGTTTGTAGTCAGTCTGTGCGATCTTCTTACAACAGCTGATCAGGTGGTCCACTGTTTCATCTGCTTCTTTACAAAGGCGGCACTTGCTGTTTGTTGTGGATTTTTCGACTTTTGCTCTTATTGCATTTGTTCTTAGTGCCTGTTCTTGTGCAGCCAGTATTAAACCCTCTGTTTCTTTCTTCAAGTTGCCATTCTTAAGCCATTGCCAGGTCTTGCTGATGTCTGATTTTCCACTTATATTGTGCAAATATTGACCATGCAGGGGCTTATTTCTCAATTTTTCTGCTCGGTTCTTGACTTGTTCTCTCTTGTAGGCCTGCTGTGTTTCATTGGTGTTGAATAGTTTCTCGTTCTTGACCATTTTAAGTGCATCTTCTTCACTGTCCTTGATATATTCTTCAAGGCCTCTTTTCTCCTCCTCTACTGTTTGATGGACTTGCAGCATTCCTCTTCCACCTGACCTGCAAGGGAGGTATAGCCTATCGACATCACTGCCAGGGTGCAGAGCATGATTGATGGTCATGATTTTCCTGGTCTTGCGATCCAGCGTCTCTAGCTCTGCCTGAGTCCAGTCTATTATTCCTGCAGTGTATCTGATAACAGGTATAGCCCAGGTGTTTATGGCTTGTATAGTGTTCCTGCCATTGAGTTTGGACTTGAGGATTTTTCTAACTCTCCTGATGTATTCACTTCCAATTTTTCTTTTAACTTCAGTGTGTGCGATGTTATCAGCCTGGAGAATGCCCAAGTATTTGTAAGGTTCTTTCTCTTCCAGGTTCTTGATCTTGCTTCCATTGGGCAGATCTATTCCTTCTGTTTTTCTTATTTTCCCTCTGTTTATTATTAATGCAGCACACTTGTCTAGCCCAAACTCCATTGCTATATCGCTTCTGAATATACGGACAGTGTTTAGCAGTGATTCAATTTCTGACTGGGACTTTCCATACAACTTCAGATCGTCCATGTACAGCAGATGGTTGATTTGACTGGATGTTTTAGATGTTTGGTTTCCGAGGCCTGTTTTGTTTAGTATTTGTGAAAGTGGGGTCATGGTGATCACAAACAACAGAGGGGATAGTGAGTCCCCTTGGAAAATGCCTCTTCTAATGCTAACCTGTCCAAGTGTCTCGCCATTGATTGTTAACTGTGTGCTCCACATGCTCATTGCGTTTTTTAAATAAATATCTGAATGTTTTTGCTGACACCAGTTGTTTCTAAACATTTTAGTATCCATGTGTGAGGCAATGAATCAAAGGCTTTCTTGTAGTCAATCCATGCAACACTTAGATTTGTTTTTCTTCTCTTGCAATTTTCTAAAATCATTTTGTCAATCAGCAGCTGGTCTTTTGTGCCTCTGGTGTTCGGGCAATTTCCTTTCTGTTCAACTGGAAGCTGTTTGTTAGTTAATAAGTGTTGCATCACTTCATCTGCTATTATTCCAGTTAATAATTTGAACATGGTTGGCAGACAGGTTATCGGTCTATAATTACTTGGAACTGCACCTTTTGCTGGGTCTTTCATTATGAGATGAGTTTTCCCAGTTGTTAGCCACTCAGCTATTATTATTATTATTATTATTATTATTATACATTTATATCCCGCTCTTCCTCCAAGGCGCCCAGAACGGTGTACTACATACTTGAGTTTCTCTTTCACAACAACCCTGTGAAGTAGGTGAGGCTGAGGGAGAAGTGACTGGCCCAGAGTCACCCAGCTAGTTTCATGGCTGAATGGGGATTGGAACTCGGGTCTCCCCGGTCCTAGTCCAGCACTCTAACCACTACACCACGCTGGCTCTACTTTTTTCGTGGTTTGTTTTCTTTTATGCTGTAAACCGCCTAGAGACTTCGGCAGTAGGCAGTATACAACTTTATTAAATAAATAAACAAATAATAAATAAATACACACATGTGCACACACATGTACCCATGCGCACGCACACACGCACTCTGTCTCCTTCACATTCTGCAGACCCTGCCTGTTTGGAGGAGGAAGGAGCTGCACGGCGAAGTTAAAATAAAAGGGGGAGAACCAAGGGAGGCAATCTAAAGGAGGTTCTGTTTAGTGATGGCGCCCCTTACTGGGCCCCGGGGTGCATTTGCCCACCTGAGGCCAAGTTTGGGAAGAAAGTTGGGGTTGGCGCTTGCCCACCGACTTAACTCAAGCCCCTCTCCATGGGTGGGTTCACGCGTAATGTGGAACCTGAGGTGCATGTCACGCTCCCCCATCCCGCCCAGCATTCCCACGTTAGTGCCCACTTCATTGCTAGGTAAGGAAAAAACGAGATGGGCGGTGGCTTCCGGTCCCACCAGCATATCCTAACCTGCAGAAGTGGTCGTGCCGGGATGGGAGGAAAGAGCGGGCGTGCTCCTGGGGCTGGAGCCGGTTTTATCCACAGCTGATATCTAGTAGATGTTTTACTTCTTAGTTTTTAGTTTTTTACTTATAACCTTTAATTCGAAATCTTTAAAATCTGCAGCTTTTAAATGTCTTGGTTTGTTCTTTTAACTTGTTTGATTTTGTTAACTTGTTAAGATTGTTTTATATTGTATCTATTTTATTGCCGCCCTGAGCAGCAGTGTACTGGAGGGACAGGGTATGAATTTTAGAAAGAAAGAAAGAAAGAAAGAAAGAAAGAAAGAAAGAAAGAAAGAAAGAAAGATGCTGGAGGTGGTCACGCAAACCTTGGATTCTGTGTTAAGTCTGAGCTGTCCTGCATTTCCACACCCTTTGTTTGTTTGTTTGTTACATTTCTAGACTGCCCCATCTAAAGGCTCTGGGCGGTGAACAACATATGTAAAAAACGTTCAAACAAACACCATTTCAAACACACTGCTTAAAACAATATAAAAACAATTTTTAAACACTTCAGAACCATTTAAAACCAATTAAAAATACTTAATTTTAAAACCTTGGAAGGCCAGGCCAAACAAATAAATCTTTAGGGCTCTCTTGAAGGCCAATGGCAAGCCTAAATTATGGATTTCTGCTGGGAGTACATTCCATAGGCCAGGAGCAGCAACAGAAAAGACCCGGCTCCGAGTCACCACCAGACATACCGGTGGTAACTGGAGACGGACTTCTCGAAATGACCACCTAATTTAGTGGGCATCTGACTGGTTTATGAGTTAATTGGTGGAAAGGGCCATAGCTCAGCGGCCAAGTGCATGGTTTGCACGCTAAAGGTCCCAGGTACAGTCACTTCCATTCTCCAGGCAAAAGGTTGACAGGAACAATCCCTACCTCCAAGAGTCACTGGTGGTCGGAGTAGACCAGGCTTCTCAACCGTAGGTCCCCAGATGTTTTGAGACAACAACTCCTATCGCCCTCAGCCTGTGATTGGGGATGATGGGAGTTGTAGTCCCAAAACATCTGGAGATCCAAGGCTGGGAATTCCTGGAAGTGGACCATGCTAGGCTTGGTAGAAAGCAGCTTCCTCTCTTCAAGTCAGCAATTATCTCTTGTCTTGTGTAATTGCATGTAGGCAAAACCCTTGGGTCTGTTGCTCTGCCCTCTTTTAGCCTTAGATCTCACCCCCGCCCAAATCATATAAGTATTTTTGAATTGTCAAAATTATGTCAAGGAGGGGACCGTCCAGTTCATCCAAGTTTGGAAAGATGCATTTGTTTCAGAATGACCTCGACATTTTAGAATGTTGTGTGTCCAGTGTTTTGAAGTCACAGGTTTGGGCTTCTTCTTTTTAACGGTGCTTTTCATAAATGCATTGTAATGGTGTCTGGTGATTTTAAATAAATAAATAAAGATCTCACACTCTCCCCCCCACCCCCTGTCACTTGTCCATTGCTGATGGTTGAACTTCTCTCTTTTCTCGCCCCCAACTTCTTCTCTTAGGAGCTGAAAGACTGTGCAGGCCGGGCATTCGTGGATTCTGTCCCCGAGTTCTGTTTGCCAGAGGTGAGTTTTCCTGGGCATCTCAGTGCCTACTGCTTCTTCTAATGCCTTCTGTTAGCAAACGCAGGGACCATCAATGCCGCCGTAACTTTAATGGGATCCCGGAGGGGTCTGGTCCCACTGCTTGCAAACTCTCTGTCCGTTTTCAGGGGCCTGACAGTTGGAGTCGTCCTGGGCCATCGGTCTCGCTTGAGAGAAAATTAACATTTCACAGGAGGATACGGCAGCACTTAGTGAAATAATACCGTTGTTAGATGACTTTCCGATCCATTTCTCAAAACACTTACGGCTCCTGCTTCAATTTGAGAGAGAGCGGAACTGCAAACATTGAGCGGTTTTTTTCAGTCATTTGTTTCATTTCAAGCCTCATAAGAGAGAACTGGCAGCTTATGGATATGCTTACGCCAAGACAAAATAACAAATCCTCAACATTTATATCGGGCTTTTCCAGAGGGCTCGAAGGACTTTTCATGCATTATCTTGACAGTCCTTGCAACAGCCCTGTGAGGTAGGCAGTATTATTCAGAATCTGCAGACCTCCCGTTTTAAACAGGCGTTTGGCCAGCACATGGCCCCCCCGTCCCTCTTCACGTTCTAGCAGTTTGTTTTTATGATACGGTTTTCATCTTGTCATTAACCACCCCAGCGTCTTCAAACAAAGAGTGGTATACAAATAGAATAAATAAAAAGTATTGTACTGACTGGCCATGTTGCAGACAGAAGGGGTGCTGGGGAAGTGTGACTTTCCTGCGGTCACACAGCGCTGGAGGGCCATCATTCAGTGGCAGAGCGCATGCTTTGCTCCTGTGCTCAGTTCTCCACATCTCCAGTTACAAAGATCTCAGGTGGCCCGGCTACGAACACCATCCATCTGAGGTTCTGGGGAGCTGCTGCCAGTCAGAGGAGACAAGACTGAGCTGGGTAAGGTGGTGGCTTGACTCAGTATAAGGCAGCTGTATATGTTTAAAGAGGAAGGGTCCGTTGCTTTGGCAGAGCATCTGCTCCCCAGGCAAGAGTCTCCGATTCAAGTTTCCTGGCTCCTGGAGCGTTGTTGCCAGTCAGAGTAGAAAATGCTGGACTAGCTGGATCAACATTTTGACTCTGTCTAAGGCAGCTTCATGTGTTCATAGGGGTCCGAGGCAAGGGTGAGATTCGAAATGGGAGTCTCTGGCTCATCATTTGTGTTCTTAACCACTGCAGCAGGGGTTCTCAACCTTGGGTCCCCAGATGTGGCTGGACTACAACTCCCATCACCCCCAGCCACAGTGGCCTTAGCCATTGTAGCTGGGAGTGATGGGACTTGTAGTACAACAACATCTGGGGACCCAAGGCTGAGAGCTCCTGTGTTACACTGTGCTAGCTTATGGAATATGCAGGCCCAGGTACTACAGTTCCTTGTCGCAGTCTCAGAGCTGCATCCAGCATTGCTCTTTAGGGACTAAGCTTGTCTTCTCCCTCTCATCTGGATTTGGAGTGTTTGTCTGTCTGTCGCGTCTGTGTTTCATGTTTTCCTTATTTGGGATCACAAGTTCGAACGCCCCCACCCATCCCTTCAGTCTGAAATAGCACAGTCCAGAAAACACATCGTACCATCTGATGCTGTGGCATGTGTGGGAGCATCATGTGGCCCTTTCCAGGAATGCCGCGCACATCACATCTACCCCACGGCCCTTACCTGGTGCCCTTGGCAGGCAACTCTGCATGTCTTGCACACCGGCTGCTCCCAGGCCTGCCTGTAGGACCTCGGGCCAAGTTTGAGTTGCCCCCCCGCTTGGTTCAGGAGAAGAGCTTGCAGTCAGTTAAAAGCCCTGCTCAGACATTAGGTCAGGAGTTCTCAAGCTTGGGTCCCCAGATTTTGCTGGACTAGAACCCCTGCTAACCAAGCCAAGAGGCACCTTTTAAAAGTGGTGATTCTCTTTATTCAGAGCAGGGGGAGAGCAACTGGCCCTATCCATCCCCAGCACAGCATCCCTCCAGTGGCTGTTGCTGGTGTCTGTCTTATGTTTCTTTTTACATTATGAGCCCCTTGGGGACAGGGGACCATCTTATTTATTTATTTATTCATTCATTCATTCATGTCTTATTTATTTTTCCTATGTAAACCGCTTTGAGAGTTTTGATTGAAGAGCAGTATATAAATATTTGTAGTCGTAAGTCCCATCGTCCCCAGCCACTGTGCCTGGGGATGATGGGAGTTGTAGTCCAGCAACATCTGGGGTTCCAAGTTTGACAACCCTTGACTTAAGATCAGTGTGTGCACGTACACATTTTTGTGTGAATGGCTGTCCTTGCGTTCACTTTAAAAAGTGATCCTCTAGTGCCTGGGCCAGATGGGAAGTTCAGTGCTGGACTGTGTTCAGCGTAACACGTGAATAACTGTACCTGCTGTCGTGAGGGGGCGGCGGTTCTAGAATGCTCTTATTTGAACTTACTTCATTATTTGTGTTCCTCTCTGTGTTCCTTTATTTTGCTGCCACCATTTAAAGTATCTCAAAATCGAAATGTGAAGATCTTCTGCGGAGGTAGCATGGTGTTGTAGGCATAGGATACAGACTACATTACTCACATATTCTTTAAAGATGAATAAAATTGAAGTTTATTAATTATAAGTTCCGATGTTAGCTTGCTTCTCTCCTTAGAACCAAGGAGAGCTTCTCTCTTCTCTCTTCTTAGGTGGTCTCTAAGAACCTAATTCTCCTTAGGTTCTCTCTCTCTCTCTCTCTCTCTCTCTCTCAGTTCTAAGTTCTCTGCTTGGTTCTCCATAGTTTACTTGCTTAATAACTGGACTGTTGTTTGACTGTTTCAGAAACTTTTCATGCACTTCAGCCATATACAACTTTCATACAACTCCAGCAAGCAACCTGTGAGTTGCCTAGGAGCTCACAAGCAAGGTCTGCAAGGTGACAGCCTTCCCTGTTGTTTGTCCCCCAGAGTCTGGTATTCAGCCACTGCACATGGAAGTTCCATTTAACTCTTCTGTTAAAATAAGTCAATATGTCGGCGATGCAGTGTGCATATTAACTTCAAACTCTCAACAAAAAGACCTTGCGCAAAGAAAAACTAAAAGTTGATAAACATAACAAACATAAGACGTTTCAGTGTAACACACTATCCTCTAACACACTAACCTTTTACCCCAAGGCCAGCTCTCATTGAGTATATGTTTGGGGGCATGTTACTGTCCAAAAAACATCATCTGGCACCGTCCTTGGATTGAATACTCCTAGAACTGGAAGACTGCTAGAATAAGGAACTGGTTACAGTGGGTGGAGGTGGGAGTTGAGTGTTTGAACAGTCTAGTGGCCCCTCATCTCTGCTGTTACCTTCAAATCGATGGGCCGAGCCTTGTAAGCAGATACTTTCTCTGCTTGATGACGTCTGAATCCCATTAGCTGTTCCATAATAACTGAGTTAGAGGTTAAATTTCTGGTAAGTTTTCCAGATTGACATCACCCCCAGCATTGCAGCCTTACCAGTAAATATTCCTGATTACAGTTTCTGCAACAGCATCCAAGAGTCTTATTCAGGCTGAGGTGCCCTGGCCATCTTCCTGGGTTCAGAGGATGTGCAGAAGATTCCAGCAGGATTTATTCTTGACAAATCCATGCTGGCTTCCAAGAATCACAGCCCTGTTATCAAGATGCTTACGGATTGCTTATAATCTGTGCTGGTATCTTACCAGGAGTCAGAACCAAACTGATATGTCCGTCGTGTTCTAGATCCCCCTCTGTCTCCTTCTGAAGCTTGTCTCTAGCCTTTTGGCACTTGGCCCACGCTCCAAGATTTCTCGAAGAGGGTACCGATAAACGGAGCTTCCCTGCTAACCTGGCAAAGAGGCACCTTTCAAAGAGGCGATTCTCTTATATTTAGCATGGGGAGAGCAACTGAGCCTATCCAGCCCCAGCACAGTATCCTTCCAGTGCAGTGCTCCCTGTAACAAGGATCCCCAGAGGTTGTTGACTATAATTCCCATCATCCACAGCCAGAGGCCATTGCAGCTGGAAATGATAGGAGTTGAAGCTAACAGCATCTGGGAATCCTTGTTGCAGGGAGCACGCCTCCAATGGCTTTTGGTGCAGCCTCCCTTGTGTTTTCTTTTTTAGACTGTGAGATCTCTGGGGACGGAGAACTATCTTTGTATTATTCTTTTTTTTAGAGCTGAAAACATTTTTATTGAAAAGTAGTATATAAAGTAGTAGTATGCACGCACACAGTCAAGCTCTTCCGCGCGCGCCCCCCTCGAAAAGTGCAATGACTTAAGTAATGGTAAAGTGTGCCGTGGAGTCGGTGTCGACTCGTGGCGCCCACAGAACCCTGTGGTTGTCTTTGGTAGAATGCAGGAGGGGCCCAATATGAGAGGATGCCTTTCAGCATCTTCCTAGATCGCTGCTGCCCAATAGAGGTGTTTCCCACCTCTGGCTTGCTAGTAAAGTCATTTCCACGCTGTGCCATTCGGTGGTCGAAGGTGGTCAATAAATGAATAGAAGATTTGGGGGGGATGGAGCATACCTGAGTGAGGAGGAGTTAAAAATTATAAATGCAAGGGATGGGGTGGGGAATAGAAAGTGAAAACAAAAGTGAACAAAACATATTCATGCAGCCCTGAAGAAACGATTTTGGTGTCTGTTCTCTAGAAGGGAAACACCCATCATGGCAGCAGGCTGTAAAATACACCCCATTTGGGAATCTTTTAATGAAGTTTCTGTAGGTAAGACAAGCTTGTATGCCAAATGCAAACAGTGCAACAAAGAAATGCAAGGTCTGGTTGCCCAAATGAAACAGCATTATGAGAAGTGTGGACCTACCTTCTAAAAATGAAACCTGCATCTATCTATGAATATATATTACAGTTACATTAGACAAGAATGTACTTTTACTAGAAAATGATGCTTTCCCTGACTAGTGATTTAAATAATTAAAACTATTTAATTAAAATGTGAAGCAATTTAAATCAATTTGATTTAAATTGTGGTTTAAGTCAATTTGATTTAAATCAAATCAACCCTGGTGCAGCCATGTTGGCATTTTTAGATGTCTCCCTTTTTTCTTTTCTTGTTGGAATTGTTTGTGATTCTGCCTTGACTAACCCTTTTTTCAAGAATTCCCACCCACCTTGCTCTCATTTCCCTGTTGGTTTTAATTCATACTAGTAAAATAGTGACAGGCTAGGACAGGGCTTGACAGATCCCATCTAGACTAGGATATTCACAGGTTGAGTTATTTAATAATGTATTTATTTGTCCCAGACAGCCCTGTTTCTATTCTACGCATGTTGCTTGTAAAGGCAAGGCTGCTCGGCTTCAGCCCTCCTGCAAATGTTGGCCTACAGTTCCCATAATTGATACAGATGAATACTCCCATAAACTGGTACAGAACGCAGCAGCCAGACTGGTCTCTGGTGGTGGACAGCTCGTTGGAAGTGTCGACTCAATGTGCGGCAGCTGTGAAAAAGACCAATTCCTTGATAGGGATCATTAGGAAGGGGATTGAAAATAAAACGGCTTATATTATAATGCCATCATAGAAAAACAGTGGTGCAGCCACACTTGGAATACTGCGTACAATTCTGGTTACCACATCTAAAAAAGGACATTGTTGAACTGGAAAAGGTGCAGAAGAGGGCAACCAAGATGATCGGGGCCTAGAGCACCTTTCTTTTGAGGCAAGGCTACAACACCTGGGGCTATTTAGTTTAGAAAAAAGACAATTGTGGGGAGACATGATAGAGGTCTATAAAATCATGCATGGTATGGATAACATGTATAGAGATAAATTCTTCTCCCTCTCACATAACACTAGAACCAGAGGTCATCCCATGAAATTGATTGCCGGGAAATCTAGGACCAACAAACGGAAGTACTTTTTCACATAACACATAATCAACTTGTGGAACTCTCTGCCACAAGATGTGGTGACAGCCAACAACCTGGATGGCTTTAAGAAGGGTTTGGATAACTTCATGGAGGAGAGGGCTATCAATGGCTACTAGTCAGAGAGCTATGGGCCACCTCCAGCCTCAAAGGCAGGATTCCTCTGAGCACCAGTTGCTGGGGAGAGGGCATGCGCTCAACTCCTGCCTGTTGCTTCCAGCAGCATCTGGTGAGCCACTGTGTACAGGATGCTGGACTAGATGGGCCTTAGACCTGATCCAGCAGGGATGTTCTTATGTTCTTAACCTAAATGGACTATATAACACCGATTTTAAAAGAACTGTAGAGTAAAGTGTGCCGTCAAGTCGATTTCTCAGGGGCAAGAGCCTGAACAAATTAAAAGGCCTCCCTTTGTTTTTTAAAAGCAGCCACAGATGTCAAAGAGTGCACATTCACTGGGAAAGCATTTATTTGGATCTTAAGTTGGTCATGTCTCTTTTTTTTCCCAATGATGATTAGTCATGATGGTCAGAACTGCAAAAATGTACTGTACAGATAAGCAGTGCAAATTCATATGCAATATAACGTGCCAGGCAAATGTTCATTCATCTCTACATGTAACAGTCCCAATTCCTGCTGTCCTTATTTTGGGAATCCTGCATAAAAATCCACATGTTTTACACTGTAGGCCTCCTGGGGCAGGGACCTGCACTATATCCTTTATAAAGTGCCACATAAATGGATGGTGCTGTGCAAATAAACATTTGTGTCATAGACTCAGCAATGCTGCGTTTTCAAGTGGCACATTCTGGGGGTGGCTAATGTTTCCAGCTCTACAGCACTAGTCAGCTGCAGGGGTTTTGGTTTCATCAGCTGAGACCTTGTTTCCAGGGGCCGTGGGAAATGTGTCCTCCGGCACCAGGGCTGTAAGCGCCTGTTTTTCCAAGCTGTGCCTTTGCTCCCGTTTTCAGATGGAGCTGATAGACTTGTCTACAGTGGATGTGATCCTGATCTCCAACTACCACTGTATGATGGCTTTGCCCTACATCACGGAACATACCGGATTCACCGGGACAGTGTACGCCACAGAGCCGACCGTTCAAATTGGCAGGTAAGAAAAATCCACTTAGCTCCGTTTACCTAATCGCCTTCCATCCGCTGGTGTAAAAGATGGCACAGGAAGAAGAACGTTGTTCCTAATGTTCTTGAGAGGCTTTTAAGGAAGAGTTGAAAGCCAGCCAAGAAAGACTTCAAAGCGTGTGTGTGTGTGTGTGTGTGTGTGTGTGTGTGTGTGTGTGTGTGTGTGTGTGTCCAAAATCATGTGAGCAGCTGAACTGCATGAGCAATATGGTGTTGGGGATGCCTGCACGATCCCTTCCAAGATGAGTAAGGCACCCAAGGGACCCAATGTTACTCTACTCATTGATTGATTAAGTGCCATCAAGTCGATGTCACTCTTAGCGACCACATAGAGAGATTCTCTCCAGGATGATCTGTCTTCAACTTGGCCTTGAAGATCTCTCAGTTGTGCTTTCATTGCTGTCGTAATCAAGTCGATCCACCTTGCTGCTGGTCGTCCTCTCCTTCTCTTTCCTTCCACTTTCCATAGCATCATGGACTTCTCAAGGGAGCTAGGTTTTTGCATAATGTGTCCAAAGTATGACATTTTGAGCCTGGTCATTTGTGTCTCGAGTGAAAATTCTAGATGGATTTGTTCTATGATCCATTTGTTTGTTTTCCTGGCTGTCCATGGTCTCCTCTGCTTATACAAGGTGCTAAACACACAAATGACTGGACTGGATGGGGAGGCTCAGTTTATAATACTTTGGACTGTATCACTTCTAACTGTAGGTGAAGGGTTTGAAATTGAATACTCACCCATCGTATTCCCCATACTCACCCATGGGGGGAAACCCTCCCTGCCTTTCGAAAGCTGGTACATGGGAAGCAGCATTTGACCTAGCATTCTCTGTGGCTGGCTAGTTTTCTATGTGCAGGCAGTTTTTAATATGGAGAATTTGGATTAGCGTGTATGGTTTTGGTCACCATATCTCCGAAAGGACATTACAGAGCTGTAAAAGGTGCAAAGGTGGGCAACCAAGATGATCAGGGGTCTAGAGCATCTTCCTTATGAGGCAAGGCTACAACACCTGGGGCTATTTAGTTTTGTAAAAAGGCTTGTAAGGGGAGACATGATAGAGGTCTATAAAATTATGCATGGTGTGGAGCGAGTGGATAGAAAGGGATTTTTCTCCATCTCTCACATCACTAGAAGCAGAGGTCATCCCATGAAAGTGACTGCCAGGAAATTTAGGATCGAAAAAAGAAAGGACTTTTTCACACAGCACACTATTAATCTGTGGAATTCTCTGCCACAGGATGTGGTGGTAGCCACTAGCTTGGATGGCTTTAATAGGAGCTTAGATAAATTCATGGAGGTCTATCAATGGCTACTAGTCTGGTGGCTATGGGCCACCTCCAGCCTCAGAAGCATGATGCCTACCAGTTGCAGGGGAGCAACAGCAAGAGAAGGAGCGTGCCCTCACCTCTTGCCTGTGGGCTTCTCAGAGGCATCTGGTGGGCCATTGTTCGAAACAGGATGCTGGACTAGAGAGGCCTTGGGCCTGATCCTGCAGGGCTGTTCTTACAAGAAACAACCCACATGAACACCATCAACAACACCTGCAGCCTGACGTAGTGCAGTTCTGGAAGAGCCTGACCACTTGACCCCTGTGCTATAACTTGTGTTAGTGTGTCATTACAACCAACTGTCTTTCATCTTGTGCTGAGAACTGGGATTTCTAATGATGCTGCTCCTGTTTGCAGGCTCCTCATGGAGGAACTGGTGAACTTTATTGAACGGGTGCCAAAGGCTCAGTCTGCCTCCTTGTGGAAGAACAAGGACATGCAACGGTAAGGTACCGCTCCCACCCCACCCCAGGACTCTTCCCCTTGGAGGGTTTCTATGAGGGGCTCTCCCTCCTTTTGTTTCTCTGCATGGGAGCATTCCTGCATATCCTTTGGGCTTTGGAGAAATGGCTCATCTTAAACTTTGGACCTTAATGGGGATGGAGAGCAACAGCAGGGAAGGAAGGAGCAGGGATACTCCCATTTCCTCTGCTTTCCCCCTTGCAGATGCTTTTAGGGCTGAGGATTAGGATTACAAGCAAGAGGTATATAATCTGCTAGTTTGCTGTGTGTAGGCAATTTTTAATATGGGGCCGCATTCAAACATTATTTGTTTGTTTGTTTGTTTGTTCGTTTGTTCGTTCGTTCATTAGATTTGTATGCTGCCCTTCCAAAATGGCTCAGGGTGGTTTACAGCATGATAAAAATAATTAAAACAAATTAACAATTAAAATTTTAACAAATTAACTTGAATGCTATGAGCCCTACTTGCAGCATCAAAAAAGAAAAGAGAAAGGTAAAAACTGTTTCAAGATAACTCAAATCATAAGAAGAGCCCTGCTGGATCAGGCCCAAGAAGGCCTCTCTAGTCCAGCATCCTGAATTACATAGAAGCCCGCCAGATGCCTCTGGGAAGCCCACAGGCAAGAGCTGAGGGCCTGCTGCACCAAGGACAACTAATTTCTGCCACATATAAGCTAAGTGGCTTCTGTCTATATTTGCTGGTTTTACATCATTCATCTTAAGGACTAGAAACGTAAACATGGGGAGATGCTTTATACGAGTCAGTATTGTCTTCTCCGGGGTTCCCCACCTTGAGTCCCCAGATATTGTCGGGCTACAACTTTTGTTGTTATTGTGGCTAGGGAGGGTGGGAGTTGTAGTCCAACAGCATCTGAGAACCCTCGTGCACTCTATATACTGACAGGCTGCAGCTCTCCATCCTACCTGGAGCTGTCAGGAAATTGGTACCCGAGACCTTCTGCATGCAAAGTGCATCTTCTACTCTTGTGCCAGTAGCCAAGGAGGGAGGAGAGCTGGTCTCGTGGTCGCAAGCATGACTTGTCCCCTTAGCTAAGCAGGGTCCACCCTGGTTGCATGTGAAAGGGAGACTAGAAGTGTGAGCAATGTAAGATATTCCCCTTAAGGGATGGAGCTTCCCTGGGAAGAGCAGAAGGTTCCAAATCCCCTCCCTGGCAGCATCTCCAAGAGAGGGCTGAGAGAGATTCCTGCCTGCAACCTTGGAGAAGCCGTTGCCAGTCTGTGAAGACAACACTGAGCTAGATAGACCAATGGTCTGACTCAGTATATGGCAGCTTCCTATGTTCCTATTAATTCTTAGAGCCCTGACCCAATACTTATTAAAACAATTTTTTTTAAGCTGGATTATCTGGCCAACAGAAAAATGGATATAGTGTTCATCAGAAATCCTGCCATTCCGAATTTGTCTGAGCATCAGCTTCTTGTACGTTTCCAGTTCAACGTGGTTCTCTAGGAAAGACTAGTACCCTTTCCCCGCAGGAGCAAACCTGTACTCTCTGTGCCCAGAGGAGGACTCTAGCTTTGTAGACTGTGTAGTGGTCACCACAGGACCAGCCCTATAGACTTGCAGGAGGCTGGCTAAATGCCCTAAATGAGTTTGGGGGTCAGCCACCCCTCACATGGCTAGCTGCTCCACCCGGATGCATCTTTCTTGTGAGCTGACGGTCTTAGAAGTGAACGGCTCTGATGCCCAATGGCGCCCAACCTCCTCAAAGACTGCTTCAGCTGTGCTTTTGATGTGAAGCGTTGGGGTGGCTGTTGTGGCAGGCTGCTGATACCCTTGCTCGTACAGCCCCCTAAGGGGCTGGTTCCTCACGTTATCGTTTTTGCAGCTCGGCTGCTTCTGCCCTGAATAGGCTGCATTCCGCAGTGGTATTATCTTTATTATTTAAAGCACAGGAACATTTTAAACCAGACACGTTGTGGGGAATTTACTGAGTGCATCGGAGCCGTTGTGCAGTCTGAGCTAATTGCTGAGCGGCTTCTAACCCCCTTGGGTTTTGAGTGGCTGGGGTTTCTTAATCAAATGGAGTCTTGGTGGTTTCTATTATTTTTGCACCTCTTTTGTCCCACAAACCCAAACAGGGGCACCTTCAGGATGGATGCTGCAGAGACAGGAGGTTGCTTTAGCAGGAAGGGCCGGGTGAGCGCACCAGAGCCAAGACCAGGGGAGGGCTATAAATCGAGGAGCGAGGCAGAGTCGGAGCAGATTGCTCCGGAGGCGTGGCAGTAGAGGTGCAACTACGCCCATCCTATAGGGTGATGTCAGGGTGTTGACCTTGACAGATGACAGAGACACATTCCCTAGGCACATGAGATATGGCAGTCACAAGGCAGTTGGGAAGAAAACAGGAAGTGAGTCTCAGCCAGGGAGGAAGTAGGAGGTCCCTGTTGTCTAAGAGGCCTCGTTCACCCCTGCTAACTGAGCAAAGAGTCGTCTTTTTAAAGCAGTGCTTCTCTTTATTTAGCAGGGGGAGAGCAGATGGCCCTATCCATCCCCAGCACAGCATCTCTCCAGTGGCTGTTGCTGGTGTCAGCCTTATGTTACTTTGTAGATTGTGAGCCCTTTGGGGATAGGGGGCCATTTTATTTATGTCGTGTTTATTTTTCTGTGTAAACCGCTTTGAGAACTTTGGTTGAAGGGCGGTATATAAATATCCATAGTAGTAGTAGTAGTAGTAGTAGTAGTAGTAGTATTTTAAGGCTGGAGGCAGCAAAGCCAGGAAGCCATTCTCCTGGAACCCAGCTGGAGCCCTAGAATCTGAGCTACAGAGGGGAAAGCTGTGGGTCTCCTTTTACTTTCTTCCCATGCAAGAGACCTGAGCTCACTATCTGCACTTTCCACTGGATCCTGCCATGATTCCCCCACATTATGTCTTCATGAAGATGTGTGTTTGTGTTTCCAACTGTGTACACTAAGAAGGGATGATAGAACAGCTGCTTGTTCTCCAGTGTGAAAAAGGTTGCTTTATTCCATGTTAAAAAACTAAATCACAGGTTCCTGATAGTATGGCAGTGAACAAGCTACTACACCCACCAGGTCTGCAAAAGGAAAGAACAAGCAAACAAGCAGCTGCCCCTGTTCAAAGCAGGAAACCAGTTGTGCAGACTACAGCACAGCACCACCCTGCTGGCCCCAGAGGCCCCAGTGGTTCCTGTCAGTGGTGTGAACCCCTCTGTCTTTCTCACCCACGGGGTGTGTGTGTGCGTGTGATATAAATTTAGATTTCAGTTTCATGAGATAAGAGAATGGGTCCTCTAATGGATCAGTAACTGATCCAAGCAAAGAGTAGAACTTCTCACAAGTAAGTGGGAAGTAAGAAGTAGGGTCCTCCAAGGATCTGTATTAGGATTGGTGCTACTTAACATATTCATAAATGATCAGGAATCAGGACTGAGCAGTGAGGCAGCCAAGTTTGAGAAGATGCTACAAGTCTCCATGATGATGATGAAATCTCAGTCATGCTGTGAAGATCTCCAAAAAGATTTCTTCAAACTGGGGGAACAGTCAACAAAGGTGCACATTAATCTGGGTGTAAGGCCCACTGAACACAGCAGAACTTTCTTCAGAGTGTAGGATTGTGCTGTAAAGATGGCAGAGAAGGTGGAGAAGGGATTGCGGAGAAGGCCATCTGCTCTTTGGGTTTAGGCAGGATTTCCAGCATTTCCCGAAAGAGGACAAATTATACTTTGCTTTCTGTTGACATGTGTCGGAATTGCAGTTCCATGTGCAAGGTGCATCTGGTGGTCTTGGCAAAAGCTCTCCTTAATGCTTTCTTCAGTATCTTAAATTATAGAGGAGAGGTTCACTGACCCAACAGATACGCCCATAAATTAGGTTATTTTAAACAAACCGATCAGCAAATCTTGACCAATGTCCATAAATCACTGGAAATGGGTTGGTATTAGCTTTTGATTTGGCATCTGTTTAATATACAAAATAGGAAGCCTATTCTTCTTGCACTCTTTGGCAGCTCTCACTGCTTCCTGCCTGGGCTCATGGTACTGTAGGAGATTTATTTCCCAGGAGATGGCCATCTTTCTTATGTGCTGCAATGCTGCCATTCATGACTTCAGGTCTTGAAACAATGGATTTTCCAAGGTGTAAAACAGATCTTAATTCTTGCATTGAAAATACTTTGCAACACAGCTTCTTAGAGCCAAGGACAGCTGCAGAGTAATGCGTCCACTTTGGACCAAAGTCCTAGCGAGAACTAACCTAACTCTCAGAGCCTCTTTTAAGGAGGCCATAGACATTATCCACAAGTTTGGATAATGTGAAGACTCTGCTCCCGAAAAATAGCTTGGCTGCTGAGAGCCTTTCTGGTTGTTAAAAGGCTGGCTCTTCAAAGCTGGAAAGCAAAGATCTCCTCCAGAAATTGGTTGATGGGTGCAAGATTGCTTTGCTAAGGAGGGTTCACCGTGGTTTGCATTTGAATGGGAGACTACGTGTGAGCACTGTAAAATATTCCCCTGGGGGTGCTCTGGGAAGAGCACCTGCATGCTTGCGTGCAGAAGATTCCAAGTTCCCTCCCTGGCTTCTCCAAGATAGGGCTGGGAGAGACTCTCGCCTGCAACCTTAGGGAAGCTGCTGCCAGTCTGTGTAGACAATACTGAGCTAGATGGACCAATGGTCTGACTCAGTAGAAGGCAGCTTCCTATGTTCCTATGAACCGCTTGATCTAGCTGCACAAGAAAAGGGGACAAATTGTAGTCTGGGAGAAGTAGATAAATTCCAAGAGATGTGGGGCAAATACATTGACATCTTCTCTATCTGAGCAGTGCCACATTTGTACATTATTAATTCTAACCCTTTCAGTCACTGCATATAATCTTCTACCTCCTCTTGTTTGTTTCCCTTTCACCAAGGGATCACAAACCAGGGTCCCCAGATGTTGGACTACAACTCCCATCATCCATTGACCATTGTGGCAGGGGAGTATGGGAGTTGTAGTCCAACAACATCTGGGGACCCAGGTTTGCAAACCCCTGTCTTGCACCAAATTTATTTATTTATTTATTTTGACATATTTCTATACCACCCAAAACTTGACACAAGCAGAGGCATAAACCTTTCCATTTTCCTGGAGGATGAAGGCACTGGACCAAACTTGGGAAAGTTATAGGTTTATTAGCCTATATTACCATACAGTCCACACTACCACATTCATGCTCTTGTACCACATAACCTGCAAACTGAAGCCCAAGATCCGGGAAAAATCAAGAAACCCTTATTACCGGGCTTGTTTAAAGGAAAATTGGAATTGTGCAATGACATGTGACTGAAATTTGTGCACATAGCAGGCACCGGTCCAACTCTCCTCTGCATTTTCTTTGCACACACATACTTTGTTGCTTAGAGTTAATCAATCAAACCTTTACTCCCTGGCCAGGGAGATACCTTGATCAAAAAGGAGGTTTTCCCAAGGTGAGGCTCACCCATTGCACTCTGGGTATGTCAACCCCTGCAAAACCCGACTTCATGATTTGTGGTGTCGTTTGCTTAGAATCGCATCCCATGACATTTTAAAGCCTACACAGAGCGGGAGAGAATCTTCAGAACTGGGAATCTGTCAGCGCTAATGCAGGAGAGTGTTCTATTCTGGTAGGCTACAAGGCTCAGCAGGGAAGTAACTTGCCTAGGGAGCAAGAGGTTGCTGGTTCAAATCCCCACTGGTATGTTTCCCAGACTATGGGAAACACCTATATCAGGCAGCAGCAATATAGGAAGATGCTGAAAGGCAACATCATCTCATACTGCTTGGGAGATGGCAATGGTCAACCCCTCCTGTACTCTACCAAAGACAACCACAGGGCTCTGTGGGCGCCAGGAGTCGACACCGACTCGACGGCACAACTTTACCTTTACAAGTAACTAGACTGGGAAGTCAGGCAATTGGGATAGACTACTAGCAGCTTTCCCCGCTTGAAGACAGAGAGCCCGTCTCTTCTCTTGAGAGTTACAGGATAGTGTTCTATGATAGCTGGATCTCTCTGGGAGCTCTGGGTGTGTCAGCCAAAATGGCCTGGGTGAGCTGCTCGGTTGATTGGAAGTTGTCGAGTGGTGTTGGAGGTTGTCGAGTGGTGGTGGGGGGCACAAGTAACCTGTGCCTCTTTCCTGCTGGGAAAATGTCTAGTAAGGCCAGTGCAGCTACTGCCGGTAGAGATAATCCTTGAAAGGGGGGTTGGAAATGAACTCTGCCGATGTTCAGAGACCCTTTGCTCCGGAAAATCTCGTAGGGTCTGAACACCAGTGGATGCAGAGATAAGCGAAAGAAGTTTCCATAAACATCCTTAAGCATGGCTGCCAAGCACCAGGCTCCAGGACTCCTGTTTGTCAGCGTCCCAGGTATTGTAGGCAGAGCCCATTTGAGACTGGGGGGAGTCTGACTCCTTTTCCTGTGTAAACCCACTTTGAGAACTTGTGTGGTTAAGATAAATGCTCTTAATAATCATTAGTAGCCCCATGAGCCCCAACAATCTTGTGAGAGACTCCCTACCTCTTGCATGACTGTGCCTGGCTCTCACAAGAAGTCGGCACTGGCTAGCCTTCTCACGTACCCCTGCACAAAGTCATGGGGTCCAAGATCACCCCTACCATTTTCGGCTGGATCTGGCTACCCTGATGAAAATGAGGTCCAGTGGGCCTGATTTGCCCCAGTGGGCTAATTGATGGGAGAACCTGTGGCTAGAAAGGCCGCCCTCTAACTCAGAGAAAACTGACTTACTGGTTTTACTGAAACAGATCAAAGCAGTTTATTCAGGCATTGAGGCAGTTCCCATGATCAGTGGGAACCGTCTGATAGGGTTATGCGGGGAGACAATTCTCCAGTGTGCCCTGGGCGGCCGGATCGGCTGCCCACACGACTGACGGCTCTGTTACAGAGCCGGCGGGGGCTGGGGAGTTCAGGGGCCACGCAGCCCCCAGAAGTTCCAGCATGCTCTGTGCGAGCGCGCAGAGCATGCTGGAGAGACCCCCGAGCCGGGAGCCTGCTTTTTTGCCTTCCAGTCGGGAGTCTCCTCGTGAGTTGCCACGACATGGAGCCACACCGCAGCAGCACACGCTCCATTACCCTGGGCTAAGGAGAGGGGTACTTTGCGGGGTCTGCTGCCGGGAGCCGCTCAGCGACTGCCAAAAAGCAGGCTAGGGTCCCTTAGCCCGCTTTTTGGCGGTCGTGAGAACCGCCTCCTTAAGTGTTTTACAGAGAAAATAAGAAGAAATTAAGCCAAGGGACTTAAATGCATGCATGGGGAAGAAACATAGAAAGAAACATTTTCAATACAGCATGATAAGCTTCATACAACTACTATGCAGCTCAATCAAACTTCTTCCCTCCTCCTGCTTAGATTCCTGGGAAGCTCGTTCCCAGCAATAGACGGTATTAAATAAAATTCACAGTCAAAATACAAATAAATAAAATTTGAGATCTACCAGTCTCCAAGCTGAAATGTCTCTGGAACTCTATTAATATTACAAAAATGTTACAGCAAAAGTAAAAATTTGGCTAAAAAGGCGGAGATAAAACCTCCCAAAGAAGCTTCCTTTCATCCTGAAAAACTAATAGTCTAAAAAGGGGAGAGAACAAACAAAAGCCAAAAGGCTCCAGAAAGGATCTTCTCAACATACCAGGTCTCCAGCCTTTATATCTCAGCCAAATTAAATCAACTTTTCAGGCCTTCCATTGGCTGAATTCTCCCCTTCAGCAATACTCCTATCAGTCAACAAAGTAAGTTCTGTTATTGCGTAATGACAACTCGGGGCATTTTCAAATACTATCCGTTTTGTTTTCAGATCTTCCATTGTAGGTACGCAAGCAAGCTCAGGTTGATACAAGCAATATATTAAGAAGGTTGATTATCTGGACTCTCTCTCTCTCTCTCTCTCTCTCTCTCTCTCTCTCTCTCTCTCATGGTAGCCTATGTTCAGGCAGCCATGAGATGGTCAAGATCTTTCCAACGGCTTCCGTTGGAACTTCCATAGGTAGCGTAAAGTGTGCTGTTGAGTCAGTGTTGACTCCTGGTGCCCACAGAGCCCTGTGGTTGTCTTTGGTAGAATACAGGTGGGGTTTCCCATTGCCTCCTCCCGTGCAGTATGAGATGATGCTTTTCAGCATCTTCCAATATCGCTGCTACCCGATATAGGTGACTCCCATAGTCTGGGAAACCTACCAGCGAGGATTCGAACCAGCAACCTTCTTCTTGTTAGTCAAGCATTTTCCCGCTGCGCCAGTAGACAACAATAGACTATAATTTAGTTTCAGATATTCCCTTAGGATCATGAGCTTACTTGCAGTAACAAAGTCTGGGGTCCTAGAGGAGTACTCACTTGTTCTCAGTCACTTTGTACATGAGTTAACATAATAAAATTTGTTCATGACTCGAATTTTTGAACTGCACAAATCCTCTTTTGCAATGCATTTTTTCTTTTTCCTGGAACTGCACGTTTTGCGTCTGGTTGCACATTTTTAAAAGCCCTGCTTTATGACATGAATTAAAACAAATTTATTAGAGCCAACCAGAAAGAGCCCCAGTGAGGATGAATACTTTCAGAATAGGCATTGCTAGAATTCTTCCACCCTGTGAAATGTGATTCTTGTCATGGTGCTGGGTGTATAACCTCAGAATCTCCCCCCCCCCCCCGCCACCTGCTTCTTCTCTTCAAAAATGCACCTAACAAGATTGCTGAGTCCCTGTGAAGACTCGACAGGAACTCAGTGATGAAGCTTCCAAGCTTAATTTTTTTTTAAATTCCACTTTCCCCTGTGCTCAAAGCAGTCTACATAAAAACAATATAAAGAAAATGCATTAAAGCATGGAGAGATCCACTGTTTTGGCCCCACCCCTTGTCCTCATCCATATTTCCAGAAATGTGTTAGGATGGTCTGGAACTGTAGTGTGCTGGCAAACCCTAATCCGATCTGCTCTGTCCAGGCTTCTTCCTGCCCCTCTGAAAGACGCGGTTGAAGTTGTGACGTGGAGGAGATGCTACAACATGCAGGAAGTGAACTCGGCACTCAGTAAAATCCAGCTTGTTGGGTATTCCCAAAAAATTGTGAGTATCTTGAATGAGAAGGAACCCAGAACCACCTTCCCTCCTCCTCCTCCTCCTCCTCCTCCTCCTCCTCCTCTTCCTCTTGGGTATGGGATTGGGATGGTATACCCCTTCTCTATTCAAATCTCGGCCTAGCTATTGTTGTTCTTCAAAGACCCTGCTCAGAGTGTTTCCACCCAGTGAGTTAAGGTGAGACAGCCTTCTCAGCGGTGGCACCTCATTTGTAGAAAGCCCTCCATTTGCTCATGCTCATTTCCTCCTACCCCGTTGTCAGCAATGGCAGGAGCATGGTCTTCGCCCAGAGGCTGACTAGCAGGAGACACACAGTGATCCAGCACTGGGTCCTCAAAGCGAGGTGTAGAATTTCTTCGTACCGCTGTTCCGTTAACATGGAGCAGCTGGACCTGATGGCTCCACCTCTCCAGGGATGTACTCAGGACCCAGATCTAGCACACACATGGGGGGCTGGCCTCAGGAGGCAGGTGGAATGAGACCTTCGGGCTACCCAACGGGCACCATTTTACTGGCATGTTGAACTTCAGCATGGGCCTGTTGCTACTGCTGCTGATGATGATAATGATGGTGATGAAGGAGAGCCTGGAGAAAAAGTGGGGGTGCCCATGAAGTGCATTGAGTTCCCTAGAATTGGGACCACACAGGCCAGATGTTATTGAAGGAGCGGCTTCTGGCTATCCCCTGGGGGTGTTGAATCCCTGGGGGCCCCATCTGAACTAGGGTTCATGGCAGAATCCTGCTCCTTTGCTTCTTTTAAAGAAGTTCTCCTCAGGTTGAGCAGCACTGGGGGACTGGTCTGTTTGGCACCCTCCTGAATGGTTTTGAGAGGCCAGCTAATCACACTGCTCTTTGTGCAGACTTTTAAAGGAATTTTGTATCTCGGAGTAATATTTAATGGTATTGTTCTCTAAACTTGTTTTCCATGCTGTTGATTAATGTTTGCAATCTGCTTGTTTACATTTCACGGATTTTTAGGTGCGTATTGCCGACTCCATTATATTGTAAGATGCCTCAAAAATTGAGCTTGATACGTGGGATATAAATATTTTAAGTATGCTGACATCCAGGCGAAGACCGCGCTGGTGCAACAGACAAAGAGGTCATCCTAGGGAGGTCACGTAGCTGAGGGGTTGCTCAGAGTCACTCGGTCTCTTGCTTCCTTGGTCCACCTGGGCAAGCTTCGCGCTTCATGCCGCGGGACAGCAGAAAGCTTGGCATCATTCCCTGCAGCCCTCACAGACTGAGGAACAGGTTTCACAGCAGGAGATATGCCACAGTTTGCACCAGCACAATGCTAATTTGGAACACAGGATCCCAACTTAGCCGAACTAGCTAGCACAACATCTTGGCTCTACTGCAGAATTTGCACTGCTCAGCATCAGTCTGGATGTCAGCCAGTGTCTTAATTGTGGAAAGGGGAAGCAGTTTTCAATTCCTTCGTTAACACAGGGAGATAAAAGGAAGACCTGCTAGGTCAAACCAAAAGTCCACCATCCAGCACCTTCTTTCCCAGAATGGCCAAACAGATTCTTCTGAGAAGCCTGTCGCTTGTCTCCAGCAGGCCTTAATAATCTAAGGTATACTGCCCCTTTACATGGAGGTTCCATTTAGCTATCCTGATCAATAGCTGTCGCTAGACCCGGCCTCCGTAATAATATATAAGAACATAAGAAGTGCTCTCTTGGACTGGACCAAAGGCCCAGCTAGTCCAGCATTCAGCTTCCCAAAATGGCCAACCAGATACTGCTCAAAAGCCCACAAGCAGGGCTTGAAGGCAACGGCTCTCTTCTGTTGCTTATCTCTAGCAGCTGGCATTCTCAGATATACTGCCCCTGAACCAGGAGGATCCATATAGCTTTCAGAGAATGAATGCCACTGTTGTAATAATTTGCAGAACGCCAGGAAATATTTTCTGGGGAGAAAACCATTGTTTCCTTTTTCTTCCCCCCACCTCTATCCTCAGGAGCTTTTTGGTGCGGTTCTGGTGTCTCCTCTCAGCTCTGGATATGCGCTCGGCAGTTCCAATTGGATCATACAGTCACATTATGAGAAGGTTTCCTATGTCTCGGGATCCTCGCTCCTCACCACACATCCACAGGTACCAAATCTTTTCAAAACTCAGAAGTGTTGATTTCCAATTGCATAAAGTTGAATGGAGTTGACTTGTTGGTCTAGGGCCATGATTCTTGCTGTGGGTCCAGGAGCTCCTAAGTTCAGTGCCCAGACAAGCTCCTGCAGTGAGGAAAGGAGGGTCTGCAGCTTGGGGGGTGGGGGGACTGTAGCTCAGTGGTTAGAGCATCTGCTTTGCATGCAGAAGGCTGTAGGTTCAGTTCCTGGCAGCATCTCCTGCAACCTGTGGTTCAGCAGATCTTGCTGAACTACAACTCCCATCTTCCCCAGTAACAATAAATTGTAGCTGGGGGTGATGGGAGTTGTAGTTCAGCAGCATCTGGAGATCCACAGGTTGGGGACCCTTGATCTCTAGACAATACTGAGCTAGATGGGCCCGTGGTCTGACTCAGTTTAGGCAGCCTCCTGTGTTCCTGTGGACCAGCGGTCTGACTCTGGATGAGCCAGCTTTCGATGGAGTTCTCCTTGGATGACAGGACTCACCTTTGCAACCTTATGCTGTCTCTCAGATGTATTCTAAATCTGGGCAGGAGCATGTTTACTTTTATCATCTGCACAGCATCTATGCTTTAATATACTGAATAATTATTGAGTCATAGGCATCATAGAGCTGAGAGCTGGTATATCGCGGGAAGGGCCGTAGCTCATTGGCAGAGCATCTGCTTTGCGTGCAGGCGGTCCCGGGTTCAATCCTTGGGAGCGTCTCCTGCCTGAAACCTTGGAGAGCTGCTGCCAGTCTGTGCAGACAATACGGGGCTCGATGGACCAATGGCAGCTTTGTCGCTTCATCTATATAGTCACAAGTGTGAGCTTTGACATCTCCTGTTTGGATCTCTCCTTGGCCAACAATTCATTAGGTGGCCTAAGCCGAGCAGCAACTGAAATATGCAGCTCCAATATGGAGATAACAATACAGACCTAACTTGCAAAGTTGTTGAAAGGATGGCCAGGGCAATAGGTTGAAGCATTTTTGCTTTAGAGCAGGCGTTCTCAAACCTGGGTCCCCCATGTTGTTGGACTACAATGCCCATCATGCCTTTTGCCATTGTGGCTGGGATGATGGGAGTTGTAGTCCAACAACATCTGAGAACCCCCGGTGTTCATTCTGTTCTTCCAGTAATCCAGTGTGCATTCGCCCAACATACGAGCCTCCTTTGCTGCAAGGAAAAAGGAAGAGGGGGAGAAGTCAGAGCAGTGCTTACATTTAAAATTGACAATAAATTACGCTTACAGAGTGAAACTGGAGTTTTCACAGAATCGTGGCGTTGGAGGGGGTCTTGCAGGAGGGGGCCTTGTTTTAATCTGCAAGCTAATGTTATCAGTTAATGTAATATTTGACACCTGAGTGGCTGTTTTGCAGTCAAAATAAATTTACGCAAGAACATAGGCACCTGCTACCTGATCTTTTTAATTATAATTATAATTATATTGATTATTTATGCAGCACTTTAAAAAAGCTAAACGCTTTACAAAGCATAAAAGAAAGACAGGCCCTGTCTTATAATTAAAAAATGCAGTGTTTCTGTTAGTAACAGAGGCTAAGAATCATTCATATTTTTAGCTTTCCCGTTTAAAACATCTCTAAAGCTCCATAGATTCTCTGCTTCTTTTCCTCTTTAAAAAAGAATAAATGTCTCGTGGCATATTTCACTGTATAATCCTTGAAGACAGTTGCCAGGCTGCAGCTAGATCACCCTCTGAATTATCTTTCCTTGAAGGAATGATGACTGACGCGGCTGCCAATTCCTCCACCCTGCTCATCAAAGGTCAAAGTCTTCATAGTGCTATAGATGTAATTTCCAGTAAATTAATTCTCAGATCCATAATTGTTTTTTTCATAGAAAGGTGGCTACAGTTTGGAGGATTGATGAGCTACGCAGGCGATGGGGTTGGTTACGCTGTTCTGAGCTACAGGCCAGCTTGCTGCAGACCAAATTTCCACCCATGAAAATTTTCAGGGAGAAAGAGAAGCTTGGAGGGGAGGGGGCGAATTTTCCCTAGATTTTTCATGCACTGTCTGTCACTGGTTTTCAGCAGCTTCTGAAGTTCAGCGCAATTCTTTTATGAAATCGGCCCTACCGCCCACCCCCATCATGGTCCTAGCCCATCCAGGTTCATTTAGGCAGTCTGGTGATGTCACTTGATCACATAGCCATTCAGACTGACAGAGTCAAGCACTGCCCTCACTCTGCATAGACTTCCTAACACCACCACATTGTCCCATCAGATTTGGCTTCATGATGGTGTCAGAAAGCCAAAGGAGGGGAATGCCCTTGCCTCTACTCTGAGTCAGGGCTACAGCTGTTTTTGGACTTCAGTTCCCAGAGTATATGGTGAGGGATAATGGAAGTTGTAGCCCAGCAGCCCCTCTCTAAGCAGATGCACATTTTTGTTGGGGATGGGAGCAAACTTTGCTGAAATGGGGACAGGCACACAAAGTTTTTCACAAAATATAACCACCATCCTATTTGAGTACAAGCCTAGTAAATCTTTGTTTATCTCTCTGTTTATTTCACTACCCTAAATATTTTGGTGTCCTCTGCAAATTTGGCCACCTCACCCCAACTTCTAGATCATTTATGAACATGTTAAAGAGCACTGGTCCCAGTACAGATCCCTGGGGGACCCCACTTCTTAATTCCCTCCATTTAGAGAACTCTCTGTTTATACCTACCCTCTGTTCCCTGTCCTTCGACCAGTTACCAATCCACGCATGAACCTGTCCCCTTATCCCATGACTGTTAAGTTTCCTCAAGAGTCTTTGATGAGGAACTTTGTCAAAAGCTTTTTGAAAGTCCAGGTATATTATGTCAACTCAATCACCTTGATCCACACACCTGTTGACACTCTCAAAGAACTCCAGAAGCCATCTCCACTCATTGTTGTGCAAGCACAATGCTTGCACAAGTGGATGGAGTGCGCGAGAGACTGAGCAAACACTCAGCTATGTGACCTTCTTACCTGGGTGCATCCTTGTCCATTGCCCTAGTGCAGCGTTGGTCCGAGTGTCTGCCAAGGAAAAGGGTATGGCTTCAAGCCGTGTTTGTGGACTTCCTGTAGGCATCTAGCACTCCACTGTCAGAAACAGTATGCTGGGTTAGATGATCTAATCTGGGAGGAGAGCTAGTCTTGTGGTAGCAAGCATGAACTGTCCCCTTTGCTAAGCAGGCTCTTTCCTGGTTTGCATTTGAATGGGAGACTACATGTGAGCACTGTGGGATATTCCCCTTAGGGGATGGGAAGAGCACTTGCATGCAGAAAGTCCCAAGTTCCCTCCCTGGTAGCATCTCCAGATAGGGCTGAGAGACTCCTGCCTGCAGTCTTGGCAATACACAGCTAGATGGACCAATGGTCTGACTCGATAGAAGACATCTTCCTATGTTCCTTTCTAACCCAGCATACTATTTCTGAGAGTGGGCAGATGGACTTTCCATCTGATCCAACAAGACTCTTCCTATATTCTCATGTTGTGTTCTGAAAGAAGCTCCAGTAAAACCAAAGTTCATGGGGTCTTTAAACAGTTGAAATGGGACGCTTGAGCAACCGTTCCTACAAGGACAGTTTGCCCCTATGCCCCTCAACACCAATGATTTAGAAAACTGACTCTTGGCTCAGAAAGCAGGACTTGAGTTGACTGATGGTGCCGGAGCGGGGCCGGGGGAGGAGGGGAGGGAGCAGTTCAGAAGGTTCTCTCAAAGTCTTCCAAAGTATCTTGTGTGCAGTGACCTAGGGAATCAATGCTCGCTCTCTCAACTCCATGGAAGATGAAATTATGGCTATTGAACACTGCATAATCGTGGCATATATTTTTCACAGGCAGATTCAATATTACTTTTATGGTCTTATTGGCATTTTCATATGACAAGTATTTCATTTTTTAATTTTTATCTTGCAAGCACATTCAGAGCTTTTTTTTCTGCTCACCTCACCAGGGGCTCTCAACCTTGGGCCCCCAGATTGTGTTGGACTACAACTCCCATCATTCCTAGTCACAATGGCTGAAGGGTTGAAGCATCCCGAATGGGAAGTGGAAATAATTGGTCAGAGCTGAGGAAGCTGCTGTAGAACTTTTTGGGCTCAAAAGGGCTCAGTTTCCTCCAAAAGAGGCCCCCGGTGCTGGGCAAAGCACAACTCTGCACAGTGAGAATGGACATCCCCACATGGTGCTGGGGGACTTGGCTTGGGCCGAAGCTCCACACGGGCCCAGTGAACAATTCATCAAGGAGCCACACGTAGGCTTGATGGGGGCCACCACTGGTCCCTGGACCTCAGGATGAAGCATGCCCTGCTCATGCTTCCAGATGGTGGTGCTTGCCGTAGCATCCAAACCCAGCCACGGTCAGTCTTAGGAGTCACAACAGGACACATAGGAGCAATGGCGACCCCTTAGCTGTGTACGGCCCACTGCTGGGCTAAAACTGATTCTGTTGTCTTTCAGCCTATGGACCAAGCATCGCTCAAAAACAGCGACGTCCTCATCCTGACCGGACTCACCCAGATCCCCACTGCCAATCCGGACGGCATGGTGGGGGAATTCTGCAGTAACCTCGGTAGGTGGCCCGTGTGGGGGGAGAGCTGTGGAGAGGAAGTGGAGAGCGATAAATCCTTCTCCCTCTCACATAACTCTAGAACCAGGGGTCATCCCATGGAATTGATTGCTGGGAAATTTAGGGCCAGCAGACGGAGGTACTTTTTCACACAACGCATAATCTTAAGTATGTAGTACTTAAACTTAAGAAACTTAAGGATGTAGTACACCGCTCTGGGCTCCTTGGAGGAAAAGCGGGATATAAAATGTAATAATAAATAAATAAATAAATAAATAAAATAATCAACTTGTGGAATTCCTGCCACGGGATGTGGTGATGGCCTCTAGTTTGGATGGTTTTAGACAAATTCACTGTGGTCAGATCTATCAACGGCTACTAGTCAGAGGGCTATAGGCCACCTCCAGCCTCAAAGGCAGGATGCCTCTGAGTACCAGTTGCAGGGGAGTCACAGCAGGAGAGAGGGCATGCCCTCACCTCTTGCCTGTGGGCTCCCCAGAGGCATCTGGTGGGCCACTGTGTGAAACAGGATGCTGGACTAGATGGGCTTTCTTGGGCCTGATCCAGCAGGGCTGTTCTTATGAGTTTTTCAACACACACACACACACACACACACACACACACACACACACAAACCCATTTTCAAAGCATAGCAAGAGGGGAGAAAATGGTCCTGTGTCCCAAAAGAGCTCACCATTTTAAAAGAAAGACAAAGGAGACACCAGCAAGAGTCCCCAGGAGAGACCCTCTGTTGGACTGAATAGGGGCAGTTGCTCTCCCCTGCTCAATGTGGGGGAACGCCCACTTTCATAGGTGCCTCTTTGCCTAGTGAACAGGGGTGACTCCCAAACTGTGTGCCACAAGAGAGCTTGTAGAAGGTTCCCCGTCCCCAAGGAGCTCACAGTCTTGAAGGGAATTCAAAGGAGGCACCTGCAACCACCACAGGAGGGAGGCCACGTGGAGCTGCATCGCTGCTACACAGAAGAGAACCCCCACTTTCAAAGGTGCCTCTTTGGCCCGTTTGCAGAGTTGCTCTTGCTTTATAATCTGACTCATAACCCCATGTGGGAAATAGCGCTGAGATTCCTGGAACCCAAGTAACTGCTTGACTCTCTCTCTCCTGCTGGCATAAAACTAGCAGTTCAGATTTTTTACGATGTGCCTTTGCCTCCCTCATTAATACAGTAAGTGCTTTTGAGAGAGGCAAGTTGTACCTTTTGGAAGGAGGAAAAAAACAGTCTTGGAATGGAAGTGGCATAATGAGATGGGATCGTCTGCTCTCGTTCGTTCGCTAAGTGGACGGCGTTGCTGCCAAAGCGTTCTGTTTTGACAAGGCTCTGTGCAAAGTCCCCAGTCTCTTTGTCTCTCCGCCAGTTTAAAATCTCCGCACACGCTTTGTTAACATTCTTCCTTCCCCTTCGCGGAAGCAGGGTCTACCATCTTATGGCCTTGGTCGCTAGCAGTCATTTGTGGCCACTCTGCTGACCCCTTGCCTCTCCCCCAGGGGCTCCTGCGGGGCAGGTTCTCATCTCTGACTTTGCATGGGGAACTCCCCCACCTCACCTCCTTTCAGACACAGGAGAGGTGCTGCATCTCGTCTCTGGCTCAAATGCTGAGGGAGGCACCAAAGTCATACTTCGCCTAGGGCGCCAGAATCCCTAGAGCTGGCCCTGATGGCCCAAAGCACTCTTAAGTCCGTATTGGATTGTGACCTACGTGCCGTATTTTTCAACTGATCTTGGGTAGCATCCATAGTGACCCTTAGTCCTTGGTCCAGAGCAACACTTTTTCTTCCAGGCGAAGGACAGCTATAGATGCTACCTAGTGTGTATGTGTGCTATTCCTTCCTTCCTTCCTTCCTTCATTCCTTCCTTCCTCCCTCCTAATGGCTTTTAAGTGTGATGCCTGATATCCAGGATCCAGATTGGATTCCTTTAGTTTAAATCATGGCTTTTGTTTGTCTAATTGTTTTTATAATGGAACCTTGTCCAATTTGCATATAGTAATTGTGTTCTCTGCCAATTGTTGTGCTTTTGGCTAAGTTGACATACTAGCCCTCCAGTTCCTTTGAACTGAATCTACGGAATCGCTGCAGTCTTTGTTTGGCTCACATATATCATAGAGAGGCATAGAAACAGCTGCTATTACAAATTTAGAATTAACTAGCAAATTAATTTTCACTGTTGGAAAAGCTGATAATCGTTGAGCTGTGCAATGCCATGAGTGTAAATGACACCATCTTCTGCCTTGCTTGAAGTGGGGCATGTGGGGCTGGTTCTCTGGAGGCAGTTTATTTTGTTTGCTTGTTTACTTACTTGCCAGATTTAGACACCGCTGTGATCAGAGGGCTTCAAAGCTGTACATAAAATAAGAGGAGACCCACCACAAGTTGAGAAAAACATCATGAGGAGAGCTGGTCTTGTGGTAGCAAGCATGACTTGTCCCCATAGCTAAGCAGGGTCTGCCCTGGTTGCATATGAATGGGAGACTTGATGTGTGAGCACTGTCAGAGATTCCCCTCAGGGGATGGAGCTGCTCTGGGAAGAGCAGAAGGTTTCAAGTTCCTTCCCTGGCAGCATCTCCAAGATAGGGCTGAGAGAGATTCCTGCCTGAAATCTTGGAGAAGCCGCTGCCAGTCTGTGAAGACAATACTGAGCTAGATAGACCAATGGTCTGACTCAGTATATGGCAGGTTCCTATGTTCCTATCCCCACGGTCCTATTTAATTCCATCCATAGCAACATCTAACTGCAATGATTTCAAGATAGTAGCCTTTGCAGGAATTAGCCAGATAGTACAGTCTTGTCCATTGATGCAGCCTCCAACATAAGTGAACTTTAATTATAACAGGTGACAGGCAGAAACCTCCAACATCCTGTAAAGCCTATCACTGTCCTTATCCAACCCCAGCACAGCATCCCTCCAGTGGCTGTTGCTGGTGTCTGCCTTGTGTGTCTTTTTAGACAGTGAGGCTTATGGGGACAGCCAACCATCTTCTCATTATTCACCCCACCCCACCCCGTGCAAACCACTTTGAGGACTTTTTTGTCGTTGTTGAAGTGCGGTATATAAGTAGTGGCAGTGGTAGTAGTAGTAGTGCTGGTTTGTTGATACTACTACTACTACAGGATTGTTGATACAATCCTGGTTTGTTAAAACCTGGAAATCCTGGTTTTAGGTTAGACTTGGGGTAGCCCAGTCAGATGATCTCAGGCCTTTTATATTTATACTAGTATTTTTTAGCCCGTTAAGATAATGGGCGCTAGTAGGGTTGTGCAGACATGGGCTGGTCCCGCCACTGCTGTTTCTCCTATTCCCTCGCCCAGGCTGGCCCCTTCCCCCTCCCTCTTGCCCTCCCCCCCTGCATTTTTCCCCCTTACGGCCCGCCGCTCCTCCTCCCGTCGGCAAGCAGTTCAGTTTGGAAGTGGCGGCGAAGCAGCAGCAGGAGGCGGCGGCGAATGGGTCCGATGCCGGCCGCGGTGGGCCCGCCACGCCATGCGGCCTGCCGTGGCCGCTGCCGCCGCTTGTCCCTCGTTGTGCCCAGCTGCCAGACTGCCACCGGTCCCCCCATTCCCACATTCTGCTCCTGGCATTGGGGACCACTGTGGGCTGGCCGTCCGCTGCTGGGCCGGCCCTGCAACCCCCAACCGTCGGCCCGCCGCCGCCATGGGCCCCACTCGCCGCCGTCATCACTTCCCCGTCGCGGCCGCTGCCGCTGCCATCGGGCCCTGTCACCCCACCACGGCCGGCATCGGCCCCAGTCACCGCCGCCTCTTGCTGCTGCATCGCCGCCGCTTCCAGGTATAGAGGTCCGGACTGGGACCCAACATGGCCGCCCGTGCCTGGGCGGCCGTATCTTTTTCGGCCGTTCTGCGCATGCGCTCCGCGCTTGCCCAGAACGGCCGAAAAAGACACGGCCGGCACAGCCGCACACACAGGGGTTTTATTATAGAGGATATTCTTGTAGCATAAATATAGCACAAAGGCATTTAAATCCAGTTCCATATTCTTGGTGTTGGTCTGTATGCATGCAGCTTAAATGGCTGGGAGGAGAGCTGGTCTAGTGGTAGCAGGCATTACGTGTCCCCTTAGCTAAGCAGGGTCCACCCTGGTTGCATATGAATGGGAGACTTCATGTGTGAGCACTGCAGGATATTCCCCTAAGGGATTGATGGAGCCGCTCTGGGAAGAGGAGAAAGTTCCAAGTTCCCTCCCTGGCAGCATCTCCAAGATAGGGCTGAGAGAGATGCCTGCCTGCAACCTGGGAGAAGCTGCCAGTCTGGGTAGACAATACTGAGCTAGATGGACCAAGGCTCCGACTCAGTATATGGCAGCTTCCTACATTCCTATGATCAGAGTAGTGGTGAGGAAGATGTAGGCTGGCTTGTTAGTGTCGGCAGACAGCAGTGCTGCAGTGGAGGGTGGATGAAACCCAACCGGCTGCGGGATTCAGCGGTGGCGAGCAGCAGTGCCCTTGTGGAGGAGGGAGGGAGGGTGGTTGAGAGGATCCACCCTGTTCGTTGGGAGTCCTGGCTCTGCCCAGCTGCCCTGGCTGCTGAGTCTCTAGGGTTGCCTTCTGGAGACTCTCCCTAGCCACCGGAAGGGTTCCGCGTCCCGGAGCAGCCCCGCCCACCTCGGCTAGCCATTGGCTCTCCTCAGCAGGAAGGGCTCTCGGACTTCCTGCTCAGGACGGGATGTTGCCTGGGCAACTGGCTCTAGCTCTGACTCTGGGCTTCTTCTCGGGTACCGACCTGGCTTCTGACTTGCCTCGACTTCTCGTCCCCACTCGACAGCAGCCTGCCCGGCACAGCCGCTGGCTTATGGGTGGTGGCAGAGTTTCTTGTTTGCCACTTGACTCCCTTTCCTGAGCGTCCTGCCCTCTCGCAGCGGCTGTTGTGGCAGAGCTCTGGCCTGGACTGTGGTGTGTTTTCTGGAGGCTCAATGTCCCGTGCGGATGGTCTTGCTCCCTGCCACGGACTTGGAAGCTCCTGCAGGAACCGTACACCTTAGATCAGAGGTGGCCAGCCTGTGGCTCTCCAGCCCTTTTTGGAATACAACTCCCATTATCCTCCACCACAGTTGTGGCAGGGGATGATGGGAGTTGTAGTCCAACAAGAGCAGGAGAGCTGGACACCCCTGTCTTAAGAGTAATGGAGCATTTTCCCACAGCTCCCCCTCCTACCACCAGGCCTCAACCGAGTAACAGGAGTTTTGTTTTGTTTTTCAATTGAGTTTGCAACCTTTTATTCTTGTATGGGGAGCTTCCTGTTTCATTTGCCATTCTGGTGCCACCGTTGCCAGGAACCTGACCTGTCAAATCTGCATAAGAGCGAAAGTACATTTTCACGCAGCGCATAATTAATCTATGGAAGTCTCCTCCATAACTTCGTGGAGGAGAGGTCTGCCATCGGCTGCTAGTCGGAAGGCTATAGGCCCCCTCCAGCCTCCAAGGCAGGATGCCTCTGAGTACCAGTTGCAGGGGAGCAACAGCAGCAGGAGAGAGGGCATGCCCTCAACTCCTGCCTGTGGCATCTAGGGGACTAGATGGGCCTTGGGCCTGATCCAGCAGGGTTCTTCTTTTGTTCTTATATTCTTATGATCTCCATGCATGAAGCTGACCTGTCAAAGCTCCCATAATCCCATTTCTCTCTCTCTCTCTCTCTCTCTCTCTCACACACACACACCCCACTTACTTTTTTGTTTTAAAAAGTGAGTACTTTATAGTTTGCTTTTTGCAGTCAAAATGCCTTTCACATCCTGGAACTCTGCTGCCCTCTTACGGAACAGGATGAAACTGCATTACAAAGGGCCCTGACGCACCTGATGAATTGGCGGCTGGTGTGCCCCCCAGAAGGCACACTTTCAGCATTTGTGTGAGCATGCAAGTAGGACCCCTTGCACACCAATGCCAGATGCACAGCTGATGGGAAGAAGGTGCAGTCCCACTTTCCTCTCTGTGAGTTCACCGGGGGGGGGGAGCACGTGCACAGCGGCGCACAGGGAGGGGAGAGCTGGCCTTGTGGTAGCAAACTTGAATGGTCCCCTTTGCAGGTTTGCATTTGGATGGGAGGATACATGTGAGAGCATTGAAATATATTCCCCTTAGAGGATGATGGAGCCGCTGCCAGTCTGTGTAGTGAATAGTGAGCTAGATAGACCAATGGTCTGACTCAGTAGAAGGCAGCTTCCTATGTCCCACGCACTCTTTCATGTGTTAAAGGAGGGGTTCTCAAACTTGGGTCCCCAGATGCTTCTGGACTACAACTCCCATCACCCCCAGCCACAATGACCTCTGATGATGGGAGTTGTAGTCCAGCGGCACCTTTGTATGATAAAGCCGTGCAATTTGTACACTTGTGGCTGGGGATGATGGGAGTTGTAGTTCAGCAACAGCTGGAGGGCCAAGTTTGCCCACCCCTACATTGGGAGGTGCAATGCTGCTTCTGCTGCTGCGAGGAATGTTTATATTTAGAGTTCCATTCAAAGTTTTCAAAGCCGTTTACATAGAAAAATAAGGTGGTTCCCTGCCCCAAAAGGGTTCCCAGTCTAAAATGCTTGAGACACTCTGTTCTTAAAGTCCCAGAGCTCTAAACCTGCCCCTGAACTGAGCCCAGGAGTAAATGTGTGTGTTGACGTGTTGACAGAAAGACGAGGTAGAAATACTGGAAATGAATAAATAAAAATAGGCTAGTGGCACAAGGCAGGTAAACCATTGCCGTAGTGGTTGTTAATTATTTTTATTTTATTTTATTTATTTAGCAAATTTATTGACTGCCTGACTGCCTTAGACTCGATGAGCATCCTGTAGTCTGTTTGGCAGGAACTGGGCTTTGTGCCTGTAAGAACTTGTGCCTTGTTTTCTAAGGAGATGACTTGAACATAGGAAGCTGCCATATACTGAGTCAGACCATTGGTTTATCTAGCTCAGTATTGTCTACACAGACTGGCAGTGGCTTCTCCAAGGTTGCAGGCAGGAATCTCTCTCAGCCCTATCTTGGAGATGCTGCCAGGGAGGGGACTTGGAACCTAGATGCTCTTCCCAGAGAGGCTCCACCGCTTAAGGGGGATATCTTCCAGTACTCACACTTCTAGTCTCCCCATTCATATGCAACCAGGGCAGACCCTGCTTAGCTAAGGGGACAAGTCATGCTTGCTACCACAAGACCAGCTCTCCTCTCTTTAAAACATTAATTTTAATTTAATTTAATTTAATTTAACTTGGTCCCGCTTTAAAACAAAACACCAGCAAGATTCCTTGTTTTTAATGTGCAGTCAATAAATGTCGCCCGGAAAGCTGCCGTACACATGTCCACGTAGTAAATCAAGGCAAAGTGCAGCCAGGGGTCTTGGGAACTGGAGTACAAGACACACTGAAAAGGTTAGCACAGTGTACTGTGGCAGTGAAAGAAGGGCACATACACTTACGAAATGCCAGGATACAAAATTCACAGGGTGTTCTCATCTGAAATTCTCTGTTCACTCTGCCCTAATAACAATAAAGGAAAGGAAGAGAAGGGGTAGAAGAGGACAGTTTCCACTGCAGTGCTCGGCATGTTTACCAAGTCCATAGGAAAATAGGAAGCTGCCATATACTGAGTCAGACCACTGGTCCATCTAGCTCAGTATCGTCTACCCAGACTGGCAGCGGCTTCTCCAAGGTTTCAGGCAGGAATCTCTCTCAGCCCGATCTTGGAGATGCTGCCAGGGAGGGAACTTGGAACCTGGATGCTCTTCCCCAGAGTGGCTTCATCCCCTGAGGGGAATCTCTTGCAGTGCTCACATGTGGTCTCCCATTCAAATGCAACCAGAGTGGACCCTGCTTAGCTAAGGGAACAATGCTTACAACCACAAGGCCAGCGCTCCTCTGGGCTCAGTGGCGCTTTCTTACTTCCTTGTGAATGGATTTATAACAGCACCATCTGTAAATCGGGCCCTCCATTTTCACCACTCAGCAGCAGGTGGTGAAAATGGGGTGGGGGGAGTGACTTATTAGTATTGGCTTCCACTTCTTGATGGCTGGTGGCCACTATCCCAGGAATGACACTCGATGCTGACATCCTGATGAAGGAAGCACTTATGCAGCACCCGCGGCTGCGCTGGGGCGATTTTGGACCATCTCTCCTTCCTCCTGAAGCCCTCTCTGGCTACCCAAAACATGTCCCTGAGGATACGTGCTGCATGTTCGCTGGATGAATGCTTTTGTAGTCTGCATGTCACTCACTGCTGTGATACAGTGTCATTCCTGGGGCAGTTGGGGGGAGGGGGCAGGGTCACTGCTGGGAGGATGCAGGAAGTTTCACTCCTCGCCCCTGAAAATGCAAACGTGGTGAGCCCTCCCCCTGCCCTTTCTCATAAATCGAGTCAAAAGTTCTCGTAAGAAAACCTTCAGCTCAGCTTCTAGTTTAGATGGCAGCTTGAAACTATTAGGGAAGTGGAGCATCTTCTCAGTGACCAAAGGGGTGAGAACATCGCTAAGGGGAAGGGGAAATAACATATTTGTGGGGTTTTTTGTATTTATAACCTGCTCTTCCATACAAATTGTTATGAAAGCAACTCACCGAGATATGCCAGTACATCAAATCACAACAAACAATACTGAAACCATCTTCAAAAGGCATCACGGTAAAACTGGGGAGGAAAAGACGGAAAAGTAGAGCAGTAACACACAGCCATCAGCCAGGGTTAGATGAAACTTGGCCTGTGCCCTTGTAAGCAATTCTGGTGTTCGTCTTGCCTTTTCTCCCCGCCGCCACCTTTTAAAAACATGGCTTTTCTCTTTGTTAAGCGATGACAGTTCGAAATGGAGGAAATGTCCTGGTCCCCTGTTACCCCTCCGGAGTGATCTACGACCTTCTGGAGTGTCTGTATCAATATATCGACTCGGCAGGGCTCTCCAACGTCCCCTTCTACTTCATCTCCCCGGTTGCAAACAGCTCGCTCGAATTTTCCCAGATCTTTGCCGAATGGTAGGTACCGATGGGCTCTGTTGGGGGGGGCGAGGGGGAGTTCCAAGCCGTAGCCGGGTGGTCACCTCCAGCGCAAGAAGCAGCATTGCGAGGTTGAGCCTCACTCTTCATTCCCGAACGCCATGGTGATCATTCTGCCGTGCGCACCTATTCTGTGATGCATACATGCACATCAGGTTAGTGGTCCTTTGTGCTGGCACATAGGCGCACCACCTAGCATGTGAGGTGGGCACTCCATACTGAAGCATAAGCCCCAGTTTATGTGTGTTCCCTTTGTTTTTTGAGCCAGACAATTGTAGAATTCTGTCTTCCATGCATATGGGCCTTGGCAACGTGTCATGTTGTGTGGTGCAGGGAAAGGATTACTGTGTGCGCCACCAGCAGGCCCAGAGGTTGGCCAGGAAATGCATGAACCGGAGTAGCCACAGCCCTTGACAGTTTTCTTTATATACTTTGAGCCAACTAATCTGACAAAATCCCCGTTTCGACCTGAGATTTCTCGCTATTTCCTTTCCCCATGCGTGTAAAGGTGAACAGGTCCTTTGCTATTTATTTTGTCTATACAAAAATGTTTACCCTGCTCCATCCGCCAGAATTTTAGTCAGTGATAAAAGCAATGAAAAAGTTTGATGCCTACCTGGGGTTGAGCTGAAATATCTCTTCCCACTTTGCTGCTCAATTTGCAGGTGGCAAATGGGGCATTTTGGCAAGTTGTGGGGGCGGGGGCGCGGGGGCGGACTTCACCAGCCTTGACTGCACTCCTGCTGGTGGCTAGCAACCACCATCCTCTTCCTCCTCACAATCCCCCTAGGAAATAACATTTCATGATGAAGTAGCTTCATTCCCAGTGGAATTGTGGGTCTAAATGTGAAGGTGACTGCCCCGGCATTTTGGTGGGTGCTGTAAAAGAGAGTGAAAGTCTACAACTCCCTTCAAGACTCCGACTCCCTTCAGCCATTGTGGCCAGGGATTATGGGAGTTGTAGTCCAACAACGCCTGGAGACCCAAGTTTGAGAACCCTGTTTTAAGGCTTTAGGGGTTGGCCAACACTTTGAGTTGGGTCCAGAAACAGAACGGAAGCCAGTAGAGGCTGTGCAGGATTGGATTCACGGGCTCCAGAAAGTGGCCCCGACCGCCTCCCCCAGCAGCAGCATTTTGCACCAGCTGACGTTTCCAAAAGAGGCAGAATCTGTCAGAATAGTTGCTGGTTGCTGCCCTAGAACTTATTTGCTTGGCTGCAGAATTGAAGCCGTAGGTGGCAGCAGCTCACCGCGATGCCTGCTCATGCAAGCTTGCAATCCCCGTTTTGTGTGTGTTCTCTCCACAGGCTGTGTCATAATAAGCAATCCAAAGTATACCTGCCGGAGCCACCCTTCCCTCATGCCGAGGTAAGAGAAGAATCCTGATTGCATGTCTCCATGTTGTTCCCTCAGAATTAACAAGGACCCCGGAAGCTGCCGTTTACTGAGTCAGGCCCTTGGTCCGTTTAGCCCAGGATGATCTACTCTGGCTAGCAGCAGCTTTCCAGAGTCAAGACTGTTTCCCTGGCTTGTCAGCTGAAGTCCTTTTAACGCAAGATACCAGCCTGGGATGGAGCCTGGAAGTGGGGCCGTGGATCCTCTGAGAAAGAGTAAACGGCCAGATTTGTGCCAGAGGTGGATAATACATTTTATCAGTACATAAGGTGTGTGTGTGTGTGTGTGTGTGTGTGTTTCAAATATATATTTAAAAACGTATCAACCAAGACTTTTTTGCTGTGTTAAACATGACATACCAAAAAGTCCTGATTGATATTTTTTTAATATGCATTTTAACCATATCTCTGTGTGTGTGTGTGTGTGTGTGTGTGTGTGTGTGTGTGTGTGTGTGTGTGATTTATTTACTGTACTGGTAAAACTTATTACCCACCACTGGCTCAAATACGGCTTTCAAGGTGCCATTCTCTCCCCCTCCCGGCAGCTCACTCGCGAACTCTTGCGAGAGCTGCCACACATGGGGTTAGCGACGGGTCCGTCTTAGAGAATTATATAGAGAGATAGAGATAAATCAGCAGAGCCGGAGGGCATCCTCAGTGGCCAATGAACTTGCCCAGGACTGAGGACCGGCCTCCGCTCCTTCCTGCCACCGCCCCCTTTCCAGCATCTGAGAGGTCACCAAGAACAGTCCCTGCATCTCAAGGCCCAGCTCTGCAACTTCAAAGGACTAGCACCGTGCTCTCCCTTCCCTTTTGAGGTCAGCTGAGATTTTCAGCAGGCTGAACGCTGCGACCAGTACCAAACCTTGTGCTTACACAGAAGTGAGTTGGCTCTGACACACCCCAAAGTGGAAGGGGGCTCCGTTGTTGGAGCTCCCGGGCTCTGTGCTGAATTTTTCCAAAGATGCCTTCAGCAGCTTTCAGTGGGCTAAACCCAGAACTTCATTATTGTTTGAGGTTTTGGTTTTGGTTTTTGCCGTCTCCTTGTGGCTCAGGTGGGAGTTACTTTTTTGAATTACGAAACACTGGCATCCTTCAGCTGTGTGGCCTTCTGCCTTCATCTGCCGTCTTCTGCCCACTGCCTCCAAAGCAATCAGTACCAGCAGACACATGACCCGGTGAACCATGCAGGCAGAAGCACAAGGTTGTTTTTGCTCAGGGCAGGCTGAGGAGGCAGCGGCCAGGAAGACAATGCATGCCGCATCTGCTGCCAGATCGATTTTCAGACTGAGCTTGGAATTCCTGGGGTCACAGGCCCACGCACAGTGGATTGCCGTATATCTCAGCCTTGCCAAACACAGTCTACATAGATTTATCCAATTTACAGCCTTGCTGATTGACCTCCTCAATTGCTGCTTCTCTCTTTTAAAGGGAAACAGAGCCATTTGGGGCCACCATTGTTTTTACGCTTCAATTTCAGTGCGAAATAGGTTTTGCCTTCTCTGGTCCCTGGAGCTTTTGGTCAATAAAGAATCTTCCCACTGCAGAGAAATGCCCTTGAAGTTGTGTTTTGTCTTCTCATAAATGACTTTTTTTAAGGTCCAGTTTCAACAGCATGTATGTATGCATTTCAAAAACTGATACCCTGCTTTTCTACATAAATAGATGTTCAAGGTAGCTTACCTCAAAATATATAGAGTATCAGCCCAATTAAAAAATCATAAAGCAACCAGGAAATAACCATTAGCAGCAGGTAATCAAAAGGCAGTCCCAAATTACAATCTGCCAAAGGCCAATTGTGAAAAGAATAGCTTTAATATGGCACCTAAAATAAATCAATGAAGGCTCCTGGTGATCATCCCTGGGGAGAGCGTTCCCCAGTCGAGGGGCCATAACAGAGAAGACCCTGTCCACAGCTGACACCTGCCTTCCCACTCAGAGGAAAAGATGCATGGAGCAGAACTCCTGAAGATGTCCTTATCAAACCGATGTGTTCCTAATAGAGAAGGTGGTCATTCAGATACTCCAGTTCTGGATCACTGAAGGTGTTATAGGTCAAAACCAGCACTTTGAATTAGAGTTCTTTGGATTCTGGATGCTTGAGTGTTAGAAATGTGTTTACTTATTACCTTTATTTCCTAGATGAGTGTTTAGAAATATGTATACAGAGAAAACTTGATTTTCTGGACCCGGATATTCGGGATTTCTGATTTTCCGGACAGCGTTCACAGAACCAGAAGTTTGGTCATTTTTATTCCTCATTCTGCTCTTGACACTGTCCCACACATATGTTGTATGCCTTCATGCAGAAAATTTGTTTTTCCTGTCCCAAAGAGTGTTTTGTGTTGGTAGTGTACACACTTCTTCATTATCCACTGCCTTCCATGTCCCAAAAGCTGCATATTTAATGTTGAGCAAAATTATTTTAACTTATTTTAACAACTTTTGTGGCCATGTGTTTTTTGCCTTGGTTTTCTGGAAGATCACCTCATCCAAACTGACCTTCCCCCCAATTAGTCCAGAACATCAAGATTTCTCTGTATATGGTGTAAGAAACAGAATGGAAGTTGTGTGATTCTCATTGATTCCAAGCAAACAGTGCTCAAGAAGACCCTGGACCTGGACCAGGAAACTTAGGGTCTGAGACTTTCTAGCCTGATGAACTTGCTGGAACTGTGTGTCCTCAAGCTGCAGAGCCCTCTGCAGGCACAGGAGGGTATAGGAATGTGTAGCATCAGTGCCTGCTATTGGTAGGCAGTATGAAGCCTCTGGATTGGCTAGACCTCGTTTCAGTGTCAAGGACCCATCCTTCCATCCTTCCCTTGTCTAGAGCAGGGATTCTCAAAGTTGGGTCCCCAGAGGTTATTGGACTTCAACTCCCATAATCTCTCAGCCTTCTCTTGGAGATGCCACAGATCGTTCTGCATGCAGTCATGCAGGTGCTATTCCCAGAGTGGCCACATCTTCTAAGGGGAATTCTCTTCCAGTGCCCTCACATGTAGTCTCCCATTCAAATGCAAATCAGGGCAGACCCTGCTTTGCAAAGAGGACAATCCAATCTTGCTACCACAAGACCAGCTCTCCTCCCTTATCATCCAGATCATCAGTGTTCCACTTTATCATGAATCTTTGAGTGATTTTGTGTGTTTTCTGCAGTCTTATGATCGTGTTGCCTAAGCATAGAATTGAGCAGAGGACGCAGAATCTAAGGGCTGGGAATTCTGCACCCTATGCTGAGTTCCATGCAGAGGCAACACAATTCTAAGATTCTAAAAATAAAACAAATACCGTTTTTATTTTTCAAATAAAAATTAATGAGTAAGTTTCTTCTGGGATAGGTAATGATAGAACCAACAGCAGGGTGAATAAAGACTCGGAGTCCAGATTAGGCCATCCCTTGGTAGAAGAGTAATAATAAAAGCCAGTTGTAGAAATGTCACTCTTTTCTTACTAATCCCCAGGTGAATCCAGCTGCCTTCACAGCATCTCGTAAACTCCTTTTGCCTTGTCGGGGACAATGCCCACAGGCACCACTGACACGAAAGTCCCGTCACGTTTCCTGCTTTGTAGCGCGGCTCAGAAATTTCAAGAGATCCTTGCTGATCTGCCTCCCCTTCCCTCCATCTCCGGAGCGAAAAGCCACATCACTTCTCCATAATCCTTCTCCAGCGTCTTGTCTGTTGAGCTGCTGAGCCACCAGCCCTGCTTGTTGCTGGAGGCATCACTTTGGTGCTAAGAAGGGCCCTCCGGCTGTGCCGGTCAGAAATCATGACCAGGCTTAATTACAGGAGCCTTTGGGAAGCTGAGTGCTTATGCGCTTCCAGAATGCGCCATGTACTTCGTGGAAGCTCTGCTTTAGAATGCTGAGTAGGGGTTATTAGGGTCTCCCCCCTCTTTGCATGTAGGTGAGCTCCAGCTGGTCAATGTCAGACAGAAGCTCTGTCTGCACATTATGTTCAACACAACTACAATCTCTGTATCGTGTGCGCATGTGCAGATCTGTATGTACATGCATGCAGTTATTCAGACATCATTATTATTATTATTATTATTATTATTATTATTATTATTATTAATTCGATTTCTATACCGCCCTTCCAAAAATGGCTCAGGGCGGTTTACAAAGAGAAATAAAACAAATAAGATGGCTCCCTGTCCCCAAAGGGCTCACATTCTAAAAAAAAACCTAGGACACACACCAGCAACAGCCACTGGAGGTACTGTGCTGGGGGTGGATAGGGCCAGTTACTCTCCCCCTGCTAAATAAAGAGAATCACCATGGTGAAAGGTGCCTCTTTGCCCAGTTAGCAGGGGTGTCCAACACATTATGTCCAACACTTGTACAGTACTATATTCCCTACCTGTACCCTGCATTTTAGGGACCTGCTGTACCCCCCAGAATGAACGCATGTACAGTCATTCACCCAAGAACATGTACATGTGTACAGACACCTGTATGCAGTTCAGCATAATGTCTGAACAGGGCCATAGTGGCTAAAACCAGCTAATATGGTGTGGAGTAGTGGATAAGAGTGAGGCATGGACTCGGTCCAGAACATCTGCTCAGCCACGTCAGGTCATTATTTCTCAGCCTCAGTTCCCCATCTGTAAAATGGAAATATGGAAATATCAGTGGGCTACCTCACAGGGATATGTGAAGATATTGTGAGAATATCATTCCTGTTTAGGATGCTAAGAATGTTCTGGGGAGGTTATATGTGTGTATGTATAGATGCCAGTTCCCAGGGTTGGTCCCGTCACACAGCAGCAGCGGTACACCCAGATATGGAACCCATGCTGAAGCTATGCAAATGAAAGGGTGGGGTATGCCAATGGATGGGTGGGTGTGCGAATGAGAGCTGGTTCCATTCGCAGTTGTTTCCATTGAGTTCTGTGGTATAAAAGGGGGCACTTCTGTGGTTGGGGGGAGCAGAATTTCACCCTAGATATTGGGGTCAATAGAGGCAGGTCAAGCCTTCACCCAGCTGGTGCCCCTGAGTACATCCCTTTGCTTCTGCTCATAAAATTAAATTGCTGAGATTCATCTATGGGTGGACTTGCAGTGTGGTACACTTGTACGCATGCTTGTGTGAAATGACTACCTGTGTTCATGTGAAATGTGAAACTGGATACAGGCCCTTCAAATGCATGGTACATATAGGAAGTGTGCCTCTGTGCCTGCGTTCCACATAACATCTGAATGACTCCACCTGTGTACACAATACACTCATTTTACAAGTGTTGAATATAACGTGTGATTGAGCCTTATACATATATTTCCTGGGAGTCCTTGCAGGATATACTCACTCCCCATCTCCACCTCCACCTTCCTTGTTATCATGATGGGCATTTCATGAGTTAATAGCAATAAAAGGTAAAGAAGGCATGCAAAACTATAAAGATTTTCAGAAAACAGTGGTCGGGGGCGGGGGAGGTCTCCAATTGTACATTACTGAAGTTTGCTCCGTGGACAGCACCGTTGTCCAGAAAGTTCACTCGTGACATTATTTGGACTGTATTTTTAGAATTTGATAATATGTTTGTTCTGCTTGTGATCTCAGACTGTTTTAACATATAATGTATCATTTATATTAAGAGAATTTCTTTGGAGTAATCATTAAAGAATAGAGGTGATTAAAGAGCTCTCTTTCCTAATTCCAGCTCATCCAGACCAACAAACTGAAGCACTACGCCAGCATCCATGGAGACTTCAGCAACGACTTTAAGCAGCCGTGTGTGGTCTTCACGGGACACCCCTCCCTTCGGTTTGGGGACGTGGTGCATTTCATGGAGCTGTGGGGGAAATCCAGCCTGAACACTGTGATATTTACAGGTGAGGATCCTGGCGCAGTTGCTGATGGGAAGGCCCTACTGGGCTGCTTTTCTCGACAGTTTCCTTGCTCTTGATGCCGAGGAGAATGAGCTTCTTCTCAAGAACCCAGCAGAGGGGTCAAAGGAGGCGGGTCTGGTGGTCAGTGCCAATTAACCCTTTCCACCTCTCCATCCTCCTTCTCTCTCTCAAACTGTTTTAGGAGTGTGGACATCGAACTTAAATGTCTCTCTTTTTACCCAAAATGTTCCTGTTCCAGCCATTGTGGCTGGGAACGATGATGTGTGTAGTCCAGCGACATTTGGGGGCCCTGGCTTGAGAGAGCCGCTGGCCTAATGACTAGTACGATATCTGAAGGCATCCACGGGCCATAGCTTAGGGGTAGAGCCTCTGCTTTGCATGTGTGAGGTCCCATGTTCAAACCAGGTTTCCCTCTAAGGTGTGCACGTGCGCGCACACCAAACCCCGGGCCCCCATGCAGCCGTTTCTGGCAGGTGTGTAGTCTCTGCTGTGCCCGCCACCCAACTGCCCAGCACCCAAGCAGTGCCCCATTTCCCCCTCGCCGCCGCCGCCTCCTCCCTCCCCACCAGCCAGGCCTCAGCCTCCTCCTCCAGCCAGAGGAGGATGGAGGGAGGGAGGAGGAGGAGCGGCAGCGGCTCCCCTCCAGCAGCCCAGAGAGACCGGAGGTGGGGGCCTGGGAGCAGGGGGAGGAGGAAGCCAGAGGAGAAGGGAGGGAGGGAGGGGGACAGGCGGCGGCTGCCCGCCCCGGAAGCCCTGAGAGACTGGAGGTGGGGTCAAAAAAGATAATTTTAAATTGTGCAACACTCTTTGTGCAGCATATTAATTATTTCTGGGGACCTAGGGAAATTTTAAAAAATAAATTTTGTGTGTGTGTGTGTGTGTGTGTGTGTGTGTGTGTGTGTGTGTGTGTGTGTGAGAGAGAGAGGGAGAGGGAGAGGGAGAGGGAGAGGGAGAAAGTATTATGTGCGGACACTACCTTGATAGTGCCACCCAGAACAAAACTCTTTCCACTCACTGGTGATAAACATCAGAGGCAACACTGATTCAGTCCCTGGCAGCATCTGCAGGAAGGGCAGGGAAAGACTTCTGCCTGGAACCTGGGAGAAGCTGCTCCCAGTCCGTGTAGACAGTCCTGAGCTAGATGGACCAAGGGTCTGACTCGGTAGAAGGCAGCTTCCTGTGTTCTTGTGTTGACCACCATTGGAGCAAGAGGCTGCACTCGCTGTGCCTTTGTTGATCCAAACGTAATTGTGTCCATCAATGGACAGCCATTTCTTGCTTGAAGAGTAGTTCAGTTGTGCTTTGGGAATGGAAAGGGTCGACCTGTTGTTCTGATTCAATTCTTTGTAAACCAAAAACCCATGACCGTAAAGTCTGCAGTCGTGGCCTGTTCTGTCCATACCTGGGATCTTGCTCTGGCAGTCGACCCCTCACCCCGCCACATTTAGAGCAGCTGCAAGATCTATCAGGAAGCCCCTGTGCGCAAGGCTGCAGTCCCGAAGCTACACCACACTCCGTGTTCCTACTCATGAGGGTCTTGTGATGAGCTCAAGATAGATGAAAAGAGCTCAAGAGAAGAAGCTTCTATAAAAATACTGGCTTGCTTGTATAGCTTCTGAGACACCATGTCAAAACAGCATTGATTACACCGGGCGTTTCATGAAAAGTAGTTCCGAGGAACAGAGTCCAAGCATCGTTGTGCTTAACCAAGGAGGAAAGATGGGCTGGGTGATGGCTGCTTCTCAGCCGCGGCCATGATTGGCTTCCTCAGCAGTGGCAGTTGCCGGGCTGGTGAGGGGGAAGAGAGAGGACGCTCAGGACACCCACCAGGACTCTCTGATCACCCACTCAGGACACTCACCCACCCAAACCCTGACCTATTCTGTTTTGGAAAGCATGAAAAAATACTTCTCGCTCTCTTTTTATACAACCCCTTTTAAAAATATACATGAAGAATACTGGCTTTTGACATTTTTATTTATTTATTTAACATATTGCATATCGCCCAAAACGCAGGTCTCTGAGTGGTTTACAAGAAAACAATAAAAACAACAAATAAACAGGTTAAAACATTACAACAATTTAAAATTTAAAAGGTTAAAACTATTAAATTTGGCTTGTCCAAATTTAATCTTCTCACTTCAGCACCCCCATCTGATCCTGGCTTCAGGTCATGTTTTTTAAGAACAGACTTCTTCTAATAGTGCTAAAGTTTAAACATGGGTACAAGATTTGATTAAAAGCAAGAGATGGGGCTCTCCCCACATCTCGCTTGATTAAATCTGCAATAGGAAACAAGAAAGGAGGGGCAATAAGCCTCCCAGACCTCAGACAATTTGCCACCGGTCTTGTACTTGATTGAAATAAGACTGATTGTGTGCATGATTTCCATCGTTAACCAAAAATAAGGGGGGGGGAGGAAAAAGAGCGCAAAAACCTTTGTTCCAGGATTTGTTCTTTATACCTCCATCTTCGTATATTTCATGTTTCTTTTTAGATTGTGAGCCCTTTGGGGACAGGGAGCCATCTTATTTATTTATTATTTCTCTGTGTAAACCACCCTGAGCCATTTTTAGAAGGGCAGTACAGAAATCGAATAAATCAATGATAATAAAATAATAGGTAGGGCTAATACATGCAAGAGGAAGGAGGTGCCCCTTGCGGAATATGGAGGCATGTAATGTTTTAACTTTTACAGTGTCATTTATTTTGTTTTAACTGATGTTTAAGTTTTCTGTTGTCATTTATTTTAACTAATGTTTGAACTTTTTCTGTTCGTTTGTTTGTTGTAAACCACCCAGAGATGTGAGTTTTGGGTGGTGTTTTGAGAGAGAGAGAGAGAGAGAGAGAGAGAGAGAGAGAGAGAGAGAGAGAGTGTTAAATAAAATAGAACGTAAGCACAGAGTTTGCCTCTCCAATCCAGGCAGCCAGGGCTCCTAAAATGCCAACCGTTGTCTTTTTGGGAGGGGAACTAGGAGTTGGGTTCAGGGTTCCTCCCTCCCACACACAGCTTCCCTTTCCTCATCAGACAGCTGAAAGGTGGCATTTGGGGATCTTTGCTTTCAAGGGCTCTGCCCAGAAAGGCCTGACTGCTCTGCATGCCTCTGTCTGGAGATGCCGCCAGGGACTGAACCCGCGACCTTCTGCATGCAAAGCCAGGAGCTCTACCACTGAGCTTCCGCCTCCACTTAGGAAGACCCACATCGCCTGCCTTCCTGTCCACCGGAGTCCCTGATCCTGCAGAGGCTTCTCCAGGCATAAATGCATCTGCATTTACACAGCATTAGAGATGATTAAAGAACATTGATCTGACCGTTCCTCCACTTTTCTTTCTGCAGAGCCAGACTTCTCTTACCTGGACGCCCTAGCCCCATATCAGCCCCTGGCTATGAAGTGTGTTTACTGTCCCATAGACACCAGGCTCAACTTCATCCAGGTCTCCAAATTACTCAAGGAAGTGCAGGTAAGGTGATCAAAGTTCCTTCTCTCACCCGCTGCTCTTTCTGAATCAGAAAGAGGTTGCCAGATTTGGCTTAAAATAAGCCAAATTCTGGGTTACGGCCCATTTGACCCACGAGTATACCCCTTGGGTTCTGCCAGTCCGTGAGATATCACTAATAAAAATCACCCCCGCAAAAAAACTATTTCGGGTCATCAGGGGCCGCACCGATTGCTCTCCGAAGCTCATTTCCAGGCAGCCCTCACTGCTGGATAATGTTCATTTTGAGGACGTGAAATGAACATTATCCAGCAGCGAAGACTGCCTGCCTTGAAATGAGCTCCGGAGAGTTCGCCTGGGCTCCGTGGACCCTGGGCCCCATCCCCTTTGTGCATGACATCACTGGGGTTAGGGGGTGGCAGCAAGTGGGGTGACCCCTTCACTAACTGCTGGTTCGGGAAACTGTGCAGGAGGAATGTACCGGTCCATGACTCCAAAATCGTTGAGAAACACTGCTCTAGTCTAGACCTTACCCTCAGCGTGTGGCCGCCTCCAAAGCTGCTTGCTGGGCATGTGATTGCGGGAGGGAGGGTCTTTTCAGTGGTGACTCCCTGATTGAGTGGTAGCCGTAGATGATGGGAGTTGTAGTGCACCAAGATCTGGGGACCCAAACCTCGGCCTTACAGTGTGTTTTCCCCTCCTCCCTTTTCCTAGCCCCTCCATGTGGTTTGCCCAGAACAATACACCCAGCCCCCACCGACCCAGTCCCATCGCACGGACCTGATGATAGACTGCCTGCCCCCGCCCATGTCCTACCGCCGGGCTGAGGTGCTGACCCTCCCATTTAAACGCCGCTACGAAAAGATTGAAATCACGCCAGAGGTGAGTGACCCAAGGCAGGCAAGGTTGTCTGGGGGTGAGGGGACCAGCAGGGTCTGCTACCGGTGGGGAGAGACAGGCATGAGGGCAGCAGTATTTGTGCCCCCCCCCAGTCGCCTGCTTTTGGTGCTGGTGATCAGGGAGGGCCTTTTCAATTGTGGAATCTTTCCTGGCGCCATCTTGGTTGTCTTCTCGATGCCAGGCAATGACGTCTTTTTTTTGCCCAAGTATTATGGCATCTGATGTAGCTTGTTGGAGTCTTGTTTCCCGATGGCTCTGTTGGCTTTAAAGTGTTGGTTTCTGTGCTGTTTAACTCTGAGAGCTGGTCTGGCAGAGTGGCTGAGACGCCCAAGAGTGTGCCCAGGGGGGCATCACGAGCTGCTGTCCGTAGCGGCTCATCCTAAGTAGCCAGCGGGGTGCCAGAGGAAACAGTTCGAGTTGCTCCTCTCTCCCCCCGCCCCGCCCGAGAGCTGTGCTGCCTGCAGGCTGGCCGCTTGCCCAGTAGAGCTGCGTGGTTAACCGCACAGCTCTACCACATGAATGACCAACCTGCAGGCAGCACGGCTCTGGGGCAGGGCGGGGGCGGGGGAGAGAGGAGCCACTCCAGCAGCCTCCTCTGGCGCCCTTCTTGGCCCATTAGGACGAGTCCCATGTCGGTGATAATGCCTGGAATGCAAGGATTGATTACCACAGGGGTTGTTTTTTTTTTAAGGAAAGGCAGAATGTAAAAGTGTTTCGGATAAACCGGTTCGCGACTAGCGTCCCACAAAATCCCGAACCCACAGTGCTGCTTTGAGATCCTCTCACACCCGTTTCTGCCAGGCTGAGCTGGTTTTAGTCCCCCGTCATCCTGGCGGGGAGGTGTGACTTCCCTGCCAGGTGCTTGGAGGAGACTGCTGCCAAGTTGGGGCCATTCGTTTCCCCGCGGTGAACGCATTGAAGCCTAAAGGGGGCGCCATTTCTCTACTTTGGGTGAAAGGGGAACATAATTCGCATCTGTGTCTGTGTGAGAAGGAGAGACAGAGGAAGAGAAGAGAAGAGGAGGAAGAAGTCGGGAGGAGGAGGAGGAGGAGGAGGAGATGGCAGTAATCTAGGAACAATTCACATCCAAGTGTTCATAAAAAGACCAGTAATAGAAGAGATCTCCAAAGCATAAGACAGCATCCAATGCAACCTCTGATCCATAGCAGCATAAGCATTGCTGCAAACAAACTTCACAGCACTTTTGAGAGGACGCAGCAACTGGAACAGCCTGTTTTATTGTGGAATAGCTTGGAGGGGTGTCATTTAGTACAGGATGTAAAAACCACCACATGGAGCCATGTGTACAATTAGCGGCTTCAGTAACGAAGGCTGGCTGCCCCTGCTGCTGGAGCTCCCTTGTTCAGTTTGGAAGCGAGCACTGATTTGCATGCAAAGAGCCCATTTGCCAGAATTGCCGCTGCAGTCCAGGAGTGTGTTTTTAATAGGCAAAAAAGAATGACTCCGTTGTAGCCACTTCCCCAGGTCCCCCGCACTTCAGCATTCTGCAGGCGTGCATATTTATCAGGTTCCATTACGGGCCTGGGACTCGTGCGACGCAGCGGGGTTTTTGCATTGTATTGGACAAATCGGCTCCACACCGAGAGATTCCACTGGGTTTCTAGGCATTACTTGGGTGTTAGTTGAGCCCGAATGCTTAATTTCCCAGTGGAGATGTTTTTGTTTGCTTGAGAGGTTCCGACGCCCACGGAAGTAGGTCCTAGGAACAATAACACCTTGCCCACATTGCTTTTATTTCTTTGGCCTTTTCAAAAGTTACCGGAGTGTGATTATTCTTGCCTGGAAATCTCATGCAGAGTCCTTTCTTCCCAGGGATTCCAAGGGATTCCGCAAATCCCTGTTGTGAAAGCATGAAGGGGTTTTGTAGCAGCCCTGTGGACTTGGCCATGGTAACCTCTCGTTTGGATTACTTGCCCGGCTGACCTCTCATTTGGATTACTGGAATGCAGGCGGCCTGGGCCTGCCTTCATGGAGGACAGGTCTATCAATGGAGGACGGGTCTATCTAGAGCAAATTCATGGAGGACAAGTCTATCAGTGGCTATCTAGTCTGGTGGCTAGAGGCCACCTTCAGCCTTAGAGGCAAGACGGCTCTAAATACCAGTTGCAGGGGAGCAACAGGAGGAGAGAGAGAGAGGGCATGCACATCCCCCTTGCCTGTGGGCTTCCCAGAGGCATCTGGTGGGCCACTGTATGAAACAGGAAGTTGGACTGGATGGGCCTTCTTGGGCCTGATCCCGCAGGGCTGCTCTTATGCCTTTGAAAAGAGTTCAGAAACTGCAGCTAGTCCAGAAGGCTGCAGCCAGGCTGCTGACCAGAGCCGGGGATCAGGGTCATGGCACTCCCTATTAGGGTTGTGTGAAGTGGTCTGGCTTCTCTTTGGGGGCCCCCTTGGCACTTTGGGAGGGCTCCCAGTTTGATGCCTTTGGGGCACTGCTTTGCTTTGGCCTGATTCCAAGTAGTCACTTCAGTTCAGGCTCCCCTGCTAACTGAGCAAAGAGGCACCTTTTTAAAGTGGTGATTCTCTTGATTTAGCAGGCGGAGAGCAACTGGCCTTATCCACCCCCAATACCTCTTCTCTCCAGTGGTTGTGGGTGGTGTCTAGCTTATGCTTCTTTTTTTAGTGAGCCTTTCGGGGACAGGGAGCCATGTTAGTTATTTTTTTATGTCTATATTTTGGGTGCTTTTATTGAAAAGCGGTATATAAGTATTCATCATATTCGTATTCCTCCCTTCCCAGCATTACTCTGACTTCTGTACTGCCTTACCAGACTGGGCAGGAGTTAGGCTTCTATCAGCAAGTAAACAGAAGCTCACATAAATTCAATCTGAAAGACTTTTTAAAAGTTTGTTTGCTTGCTTGTTTTAGTTCCCCCACAGACCTGGGGAAATGGTGCAGGGTTTTCTGGAAACCGTAGACTTTTCCAGGGCTGCTGCAATGGAAAAGACTACAATTCCCAAGAAATCCTGCACCATTCTCCAGGTCTGAAGGAGGTAATTAAAAACAACAACAGCGCAGAAAGAGAGTGTTTTTAAAAGTAAAGTTGATGCTCACTCACCACTGTGAGTACGCCAGCCTGTCTGCCTGCTCTTTAGCCTGAGCCCAGCCTGAGCCAGATGGTGTTTCTGTTTGGATTAAATTGGACTCAATTCTGGATCAAACCTGCCTCTGAAGCTTCACACAACCCTAGCTCTTATTGCAGGGGTTGCAATAAGAGTCCCCAGATGTTTTTGGACTACAGGAGGACCTGGTTATTCGTGGGGGGTTCCCTTCTGGCCTACAACTGCTGATAACAAAACTGTGAATAATGAAACCTTAAGTCAATGGGAATTCTGGGGTTAGGTTCCAGGAAAATGACAGGAAAATCACCGAAAAGACAAGGTAACAGCAGAAATAAAGATGGCGCACAGCACTCTGCTTGGGCCACTGCAGCTCTCCAGCTTCTCTAGTCATGCGTAATCATGACGTTTCCTCACCCCACTGTTGATGTCCAACACTTAGCAGCACAAGCCCCTGCCCTGTTTGGTTGGTAGGTTGGTCAAAGCAGCAGCACAAAATTAAATCAATTTCCTCACACAGAGGAGTCTGTGAGAATCAAGGAGTAAGAGGAGAATCAATTTTCAATGGATAATTGAAATCAATTTTTAATTTAAATTGAATTTTTAATTGCTGTTTAAATTAAATAATCCAGTACTGTCATTATCAAAATTAAATTTATAAAAGTGGTAATTTGTATCTTACGAGGACAAGCGCAATGCTGCAAGCCAATTCTGGAGCTAGAAAATGGCTCCAAGAAGCCCCACAGGAATAGCTGGGAAAAGGCTCCCCAAGGATACCAGAGGCCTCCCAAGGCTGCCAACGTGGCTTTTAGAAGCACAAAAAACGCAGATCAAAGCACTCCACCAGCCTTAGTGATGTGCATGGTCCGGACCGGCACTGAGGGGGGGTCTCCCTTTAAGGGCGGGGGGGTAGAACTTACCCCTCCCACCGCTCTTCCCCCTCTGGCGCTGTAGCGTTAAGCGAAGTTTTGGGGGCGGCAGCGTTCCTCGCTGCCGCCCCTGCCCCCGTCGTTTGTAAAGCCGTTGTAAGAGCAGCACGCATGACGTGGGCAGCGCGCATGCGCCACTGCACGCACATGCGTGCTGCTCTAAGAGTGCTCTTACGACAGCTTTACAAACAACGATGGGGGCAGGGGCAGCAGCGAGGAACTCTGCCGCAGCAGCAAGAAACACTGCCGCCCCAAAGACTTCGCTTAACACTACAGCTCTGGAGGGGGAAGAGCGGCGGGAGGGGTAAGTTCTACCCCCCCACCCTTAAAGGGAGACCCCCCCCTCGGTGCCGGACTGGTCTGGCTCCAGACCGGTCCGGAGGCCTCTTACATGGCCTCCGGACCGGTTTGTGCACACCCCTAACCAGCCTTCTCCAAACTCCACTCACAACCCATGAGCACATTATTATTATTTATTCGATTTCTATACCGCCCTTCCAAAAATGGCTCAGGGCGGTTTACACAGAGAAACAACAAACTAATAAGATGGATGCAGCGAGAGCATGGCCATGTGAGGGCAGAACTGCCACCGAAAACCATGGATCTGTGAATCTGCAGTGCGGATAATAAAGTCGGGTATCTATTACCTGACCGCGGATGCGTGAACCTGCAAGTGCCGAAACCACAGATAACGAAGGACACCTGTACAACTCCCAACATCCTTGGCCACACCCTCATTGCATCGAGTTCGTAGTTTCTGAGCCCTATTCATAGTGCTGGATTTGACCCTGAAAACCCCGATATGGCTTATGACTAAGCTACCCTGTAAGAACCTGCCTGGACATTAAGATCCAGAGAGCCTCTCCCTCCTTGATGTGCCATTGGGAGGGAAGTGGGAGAGGTTGTTTCTGTGGTCCCGGCCAGATTGCGGCATTTTCTGCCTCGGGGAGGCGCATCCCACCCTTACCCGCCACATTGCGTTCCATCAAGAGCAGGAACAGAATGTAGTCCTAGCAAAAGGGCTTGCCTGGGTTTGCCTGCACTCAGGTGCCTCTTTTCCCACGGTGCGCATGCACATTCGCATAGGGGTGCTGGCATTCATCACCCGTAGCGGCAGAGTGGCGGGGGAACAGCCATGGTGAGGAGGGAAGAGAGGACCGCTCTGGAGCCCGATGTTGGCCAGAGGGCCCGCTGCGGACCCGGGAGCAGCCTGCCCTTGAGCCGCAGCTCACCCAACATTTCCGACGTGGCCCTCCGTGCCGGACGAGCCGCCCCCGTCTGCTTGGCTCGTACACCCGCTCTCTTCACTGCGTCCTTGGGAAATTAACTTGGATGGGTTTATCATCACTGTACAAATAGGCGAAGGCAGTGCACCGCTTTATTCCTTAAACGTTTTAAGAAGCCCTCGAGACTCATTACGGCCCCTGCAACATCAAAATGGCTCTAATGATGTCTGGGATGAAAGGCTGCTTAATAAGAACCTCCACATCACACCACACCCCCTGCTTAAGGAGAAATAAAAGGGGGGGAATTAGGCACGCTAATCTCCGGCGGGCCGGATTCGGCGGCTCTCGTGCGCCAGGGCGGATCTGCTGAAGTCAAGGGTGCCATCAGGGCTTCAGAGAAAGATCCTGCCCAACCCCCCCACACTCCCCCTCCCCCTGATATCAATGCAGCTCCTCCCCAGCACCACCTGTGCCAAGAAAGAGGCTTTCCCCTCTCTGCAGTTCCCCGGCTTTAGTCCTGGGCCTCGGGAGCATGTCAGGAGGGGTCTCCACCTTGCTCTGCTGCTTCATATCTCGATCTCTTGGGAGGGGGAAAAAAGAGAGAGGCCGGGGACAGAGGAAGGGGAAGGAGGCTCCCCCGCTCAGCCATGGGCCAGTTAATATGCAGGGAATATTAGCATGTCGTCCATAGTGCTATGTCTTTATTTTTATTTATTTATCACATTTGTATAGTCTCTGGGCGGTTTACAACAAAACAATAGAAATTAATACAAAATTAAAAATGTTAAAACATTAAAATAATTTAAAATTTGACACAGTCTTAAACTATTAAAACTGTAAATCTAACTAGAAGCCTAGGTGAACAAATGTGTCTTTACCACCTTTTCTAAAAGTTGTCAGCAATGGCGAGGCTCTTATTTCAGCAGGGGGCACATTCCAAAGCCTCGAGGCAGCAACAAAGATGGAGCACCCCGAGTGGCCACCAGACGAGAGCTCGTGGCAACCACAGACCAACCTCGCTGGATTATCTCATTGGGCAGTGGGATTCATGGTGAAGAAGACATTCTTTTAAATTCCCAAGGCACAAGCCTTTTAGGGCTTAATAGGTTATAACCAACACACCTTGTATTTTGCCCAGAAACTTATCGGCAGCCAGTGTAGATAGGAGTGATATGGTCTCTCCGAGATGACCCAGAGACCAACCTGGCTGCCGGATTCTGGACTAACTGCAGTTTCCAGACTGCATACAAAGGCAGCCCCACATAAAATGCATTGCAGTAATAAAGTCTGGAGGTGACCAGCAGATCTACTACTGTTCTGAGGTCATTTATCTCAAGAAACGGATGCAGCTGGTCGAAGCTGATCGAAGGCACTTCTGGCCACCGCCTCAACCTGGACACCAAGGAGAGGTTATGATCCAGAAGCACCCCCAGGCTGCATATCTATTCCTTCTGGGGAACTGTGACCCCATCCAGAACTGGCAGAGCAAAATTGTCTCCCAAGTTCCAACCCCGCACAATAAGTACCTCTGATTTATCTGGATTCAGTCTCAGTTTCCTATCCCTCAGCCCATCATCACCTCTAGGCAGGCATTTGGGGGTTATGCCTTTTCCTGATGATGTGGAAATGGAGAAATAGATTTGGGTGAAATCAACATACTGATAACATCCTTCACGAAATTGCTTGATGATCTCTACCAGTGTTTTCATGTAGATGTTAAACAGCATTGGAGACAGTATGAAGCCCTGAGGGACACCATATGAAAGTTCAAATTTTGAAAAGCAACAGTCTCCAAGAGACACAATCTGGAATCTGCCCAAGAGGTAGAAGCAGAACCTCCGAAAAGCAATGCCTCCTACTCCCAAGCAGACGCTCCAGAACGATACTATGGTCGATAGTATCGAAAACCACCGAGAGATCCAAAAGGACCAAGAGAGTCACACTCCCTCTGTCCATTCCCAATTGAAGATCATCCATCAGGCCGACCAAGGCAGTCTCCAGCCCTTAGCCAGCCCGAAAGCCAGTTTGAAACGGGTCTAGATAACCAGTTTTTTCCAAGACCGCCTGGATCTGGCCGGCCACCACCCTCTCCGTTACCTTGCCCAACCACGGAAGGTTGGAGACAGGCCTGTAGTTGCTTAACTCTGAGGGATCCAAGCAGTTTAATTTTTTTTTCATCTCTGTGCAGAATGAGTTTTCTTCTGGGCGGCAAGCAGTGTGTTCATGCATTAAGAGTGGGGCACTCAGAGTGGGGCCTTCCTGATTCAACCTGAGTGGGATCTAAACTGAACTGAGCGGACATCCAGAAACTTGTGAGTGTGTGCACATGCGCACGCCTTAGAGGGAACAGTGGATCCAATGCAAGCTTCTTCAGAAGCCTTCCTTAAGACAGGGAGGCATCCCACAAAGAACTGTTGAGCCCGAAATGGCTGATGCAGTGTGAGCATTAAGTGCATGAGATCATGATGCTAAGTAGCGCATTAGAACAGGGGTTTCCAGCCTTGGGTCTCCAGATGATGTTGGACTACAGCTCCCATCAGATTGGGAACTCCCTGGCCTAGAGCATTTCTACCCTGAGCTGTTGAGGGCCACCATGTTGGATTTCAGGGAACGGGCCCGTGGATCAGCACTGGTCACAGTCATATCTCCTAGGAACATAGGAAGCTGCCATATACTGAGTCAGACCATTGGTCTATCTAGCTCAGTATTGTCTTCACAGACTGGCAGCGGCTTCTCCAAGGTTGCAGGCGGGAGCCTCTCTCTGGCCTTTCTTGGAGATGCTGCCAGGGAGGGAACTTGGAACCTTCTGCTCTTCCCAGGGTGGCTCCATCCCCTGAAGGGAATATCTTGCAGTGCTCACACTTCTAGTCTTCCATTCATCTGCAACCAGGGCGGACCCTGCTTAGCTATGGGGACAAGTCATGCTTGCTACCTACCACAAGACCAGCTCTCCTCTCCAAGCAGCTCAGTGTACATGTTTCCCCCTCTTTTTATATTCACAAGAATCCGACATTGTCCCCAGCTCATCCAAACAGCTTCAGAGCTGAGTGGAGATTTGAATCCAGCTCTCGCCTCTCCACGTTCTGCATGGTGCCACACAGGTGCTCTGTGCAGGACTCAGGGTGAATGAGAGAATTTGTGGCTGCAGCAGTTGTGAATCACCCAGTGAAGCCAACTGCCCCGAACTTCCTGCCAGGGAAAAGGGAGGTACTTCTTTACACAGCACATAGGCAGTGGAACTCACTGCCACAAGATATGCTGATAGCCAGCTGAAAAAGAATTCGGCAGAAGAACTATGGAAGCTATAGACCTCTCCATGACTGCCAGATCTGAGAAGAAACTCCGTGTTGAGAGGCAATATACCTCTGAGTGGTGCAGACTGGGAGGCACCACTTTCCTAGCTTGCTGGTGAGCCTCTAGAATAGGGGTTCTCAAACATGAGTCCCCAGATGTGGTTGGACTTGAATTCCCATAATCCTCCAGGCACAATGGCCAAAGACTATTGCAACTGGGGATTATGGGAATTGAAGTCCAGCCAGATGTAGGGACCCAAGTTTGAGAACCCTTGCTCTAGAAGCTCCTCACTGTAAGAGCTGTTGGACGGTGGAACAGTCTACCTTGTGCAGTGGGGAGCTCTCCATCGCTGGAGGTTTTCAAACAGCAGCTAGCTGGCCATCTGTCAAGGATGTTGTAGCGGGGGGTGGACTAGAAGACCTCTAGGGTACCTTCAAACCCCTATTATTCTCAGCACCCGGCTGGCTGTTTTGGGAAGCAGGTTGCTAGACTAGGAGGGCCTTGTTCCAATCCTCCTGCAAGGCCACTTCCACGCCCACCCAAGATGCGAAGGGAGCTGGTCTTGTGGTCGCAAGCATGACTTGTCCCCTTAGCTAAGCAGGGTCTGCCCTGGTTGCATATGAATGGGAGACTAGAAGTGTGTAAGAGATTCCCCTCAGCAGGGGATGGAGCCGCTCTGGGAAGAGCAGAAGACTCCCAAGTTCCCTCCCTGGCAGCATCTCCAAGATAGGGCTGAGAGAGATTCCTGCCGGCAACCTTGGAGAAGCCGCTGCCAGTCTGTGAAGACAATACTGAGCTAGATAGACCAATGGTCTGACTCAGTATATGGCAGCTCCCTACTGTATGTTCCGATGCCATTTCTGTCTCTTGCAAGGCTACAGGCGCTGTATGACCGAGTCAGAGGGGGCGAAGTCCGGCTCCGTTGAAGTGCCTCAGGCAGGCTCCTAAGCTGTCGGAAATGCCGGCTTGGTGCTGAACATGGCAATCTTGGTCGTGCCGATCTGTGGCCTCCGCCTGCCTGCCTCGCTCTTCCCTCTGGCGTCTCACTGGATCGTGACTCGGATGAGTCAATCGGCAGAACTGCTGCTTAGACCAAAATAGGGCAGGCCAGAGGAAGGAGCAGGGAGTTACCCAGCCCAAGCGAATCTCCCGCCCTCCTCCTCCTCCTCCCCTCGGAAACAAAATCCAGCCACATCAATAAGGCATTGCAGGAGTCAAGTGTCTTTTGTCCTCCTGCTTTGGGGGGGGAGCAGCTCCAGCCGTTACTAGATGTATTTATTGGGGTGTAAGAGCACCCAAAGGCCCTCCCCCCGAGGCGCACCTCGTTTTTTATTGCAGGTGCTCATCACGGCCCCTCCTCGGCAGCTCCCTTCTTCCATGACAGGGTCAGGAAAGCGGGTTTTGGTTTCTGGCCTCAGCGCTTGAATTCAGAGTTGACTTGGCAGTGCTTGGCAGAGCGGCAGGCGCCTTCTGTGACGGGCGGGAGGTGCTGCATGTTGACGGCAGAACCAGGCGGGGTTTGTGAGAGGCCAGGCATTCGCCTTTGCAGCCAGTCGGCTCCAGACCAGAACCGTGTCCTGGTGGTCCCCGGGGTCCCGCGGAAACGTCTCCGGGACTCCCAAGCAAGGAGCTCGACACGAGTGGAGGAGGCCTGCTGGCAGCCCTTCCTTCCCTCTGCAGCCAAAGGAGTGTGGGCATCCTCTCAAGACGGGCAGGGCAGCAGTGAGCAGGGGTGCGTGTGTGGGCATCAGAAGGGCTGAATGACAGGCCCAGCTCTCGTCCAGCATCCTGCGTCCCACAGGGGCCACAAGCCGCACAGGAAGGCAGTAGTTCTCCCCTGCTCTTTTCACCCCAGAACAAGCATCCAGAGGTAGACTGCAGCTGAACATGGAGGTTCCGCCTGCTGGGGGGGTATTAGCCGTCCCCTGCTCTTTGTCCCCCGCAACTGGGATTCCGGGGCTTACTGCCTCCTGACCCAGAGGCTCCATCTCCTCCTCCATGACTGCCTCTCACCCCCTTTTATGAAAGGAGGAAGTCCTGCTGGACTCCACCCGCTGGTCTAGCCGCTGTTCCCAGCCTTGGGTCCCCAGATGCTGTTGGGCTCCAACTCCCATCACCCCCTAGACGTCAGTGGCTGGAGGCGATGGGGATTGTAGTTCTCCCTCTCCTCTGCCCATCAGACATGATGCACTGTTAGCTAATAAGAAAAGTGATACACACAGAGATCTCGAGGGCTCCTATAAACCGTTCAGTTGCACAGCCTAAGACAAGAGTCCTCAAACTTGGGTCCCCAGACGTTGTTGGACTACAGCTCCCATCATCCCCAGCTACAGTGACCATGGATGATGGGAGCGGTAGTCCAGCAACATCTAAGGACCCGGCTTTGCGAGCACCTGCTTTATAGGGACCTTGGGATGCTTTGCATGCTTTGAGGGCAGGCACAGTCTCTGAAGGTTCCAAAGGGGCACATGGCTTTGCGATTGCACAAACTGTGTGCGTGTGTGTTTTCTTGTTGTGCATTTTGTTGTTTCTCATTAAAACCATCCAACGTGTTTAAGTTGCTCTGTTTGCTCACTTTTTAAAAAGCTGTACCCTCTGCTTTGCTTTAGCTTGCAGATTCACTGGTGCCGACAGAAATGAAGCCGGGCATTTCCTTGGCAACCATGACTGCCGTTTTGCATACTAAAGACAACAAGCATGTGCTCCAGGTACCGTGTGCGGAAGATACTGGGGGAGGAATTGTGTGTTGGGCAGAGGTGGGGGGGGGCAGAGAGAAAAAGCATTCCTGTTGCTTAAATCCCACAACGTTCCCCAATTAACTCGCAATTGTAGCCCCTGAACAAAACAGTTCTTTAGCTGGAGTATACAAGAGAATCTGGACACAAGAATTGCATTTTGAAACAAGCTGCAAGCAGCTGATAAATTCCTAGGGTTGTCTCACTGGCTTATGTGACAAGCTAGTCTCCTATTTAATTTATTAGACTTCTTTTCAGCCATAAATAAATAAATAAATCCCAAGCGATGAGTTAAAGTAAAGGTTTATTCAACAAACAGACCCCCGGACCACATAAAACCAGCATGGCTTTAAAAGAGGCAAATAAATCCACTGTGTAGATTAAAACTCCATCACTAAATTGCTGGGACTGCTCTTTAACTTGAGACCTCAACACTTGACAAAATTAGAAGCTTTTAGCCTGATAGCTGAAGATACATACTGTTGGCCTTGCTGGGAATGATTTCCAACACTCTGGGGCCAACACAGAAAAGGCCCTGCTCTGCACTCTTGTCTGACTCCCACCACCACCAGAGCAGAACTCCATCCACAAATCTTAGTGGGCAGAGAGTTGTATGGGAGGGAAAGGCAACTCCTTAAGATATTCTGGACCCAACACTTTATAGGGCATTGCTAGTCTTTTAAATCAAGCTCAGAAGCAACTTGGCAGCCAACACAAGACCCAGTGCTGCCTGTTCCCTACATGCAGTTACAGGCGTATGGTAATCTGCACAAGCTGCAGCTTCTGAACCTTGCAGGGCCCCACAGAGGAGCTAGTGTTGTAATCCCTCCACTAAGTCAAAGATGGCTCATTCACAGGGCAGATCTCTTCTCTTCACCTGGGTCCTTGGTGGCCCTTCCGAATTGCAGTAATCCAGGCATTGCAATCCTCTCAAATTGTTATCACACACACACCCAAAGTGTTTTATTTAGATGTTTATGAGCAAAGAAGCAACAAGATTCTGTGACCAACATCTGAACTAGCACTGCACTTGTGCAGAAAATCACATCGCTGTGCTAAATCGTGGGCATTTTTGGAATCATGCAACTATGCCAGGGTTCCCAGCACAAGATATGAGTCATGCCACAGGCAGTGTTCCCTCTCACAGGGATTCCCAGATGTTGCTGACTGCAACTCCCATAATCCCCAGCCAAAGGCCACTGCAGTTGGGGATGCCGGGAGTTGTAGTCAACAACATCTGGGAATCCCCGTGAGAGGGAACAGTGGCCACAGGTGGTGCACCCTGCTGAGCAAGTTCAAACACGTCTGCACTAGTGCTCCCTAGTCTAGAATGCAAGCTCCAGGCGTAGTGCATCTAGCTAGTGCCACCTCCTCGAACTAGTACAAGGTCCTTGTGCGAAAGCATGACGTTAGTTGGGTGATTGGCCCGCGCGTGGTTCATATAAGAGTCATGTTATTGCTGTCTCATGCACATTCTGGGAAGGCATTCTGGGAAGGGACCCTACCTTGGCAGTGGCCCCCCATTTGGCCTGCAGAAGGTCAGAGGAATCTTCGAAGCTGCCGTATACTGAGTCAGACCACTGGTCCATCTCGCTCAGTATTGTCTACACAGACTGGCAGCGGCTTCTCCAAGGTTGCAGGCAGGAATCTCTCTCAGCCCTCTCTTGGAGCTGCTGCCAGGGAGGGGACTTTGAACCTTCTGCTCTTCCCAGAGCGGCTCCATCCCCGGAGGGGAATATCTTACAGTGCTGACACATCAAGTCTCCCATTCAAATGCAACCAGGGTGGACGCTGCTTAGCTAAGGAGACAAGTCATGCTTGCTACGACCAGACGAGCTCTCCTCTCTTCGGGTTCGGGTTCATTCACTGGCATTTCCAGTTGGAAGGCGCTCGCATAGCAGGGCTTGGGAAAGTCTTCTGCTGAAACCCCGGAGAGGCACTTCCAGTCCGAACAGACTCCACTTGCCTCGACTGGCCAGTGGTCCATCAGTCAACGCTTCAAAGGCTTCTGTGACCGCTGCCAGCCCTCTGCTCGAAGGCATCACCCCAGGAGCACCGGTGTTCTTCAGTGCCCCAGTCCATGACCTCGTTCTATCCAACACAGCGGCCATGCACGCACCATGGCTGTGAAACTCTTAATGGTAGGCAACAGAGTTCCCTCTCACAGGGATTCTCAGATGGTGTTGACTACAACTCCCATCATCCCCAAGTAAAACCTGTTGCAGCTGGGGATTCTGGGAGTTGTAGTCAACACTATCTTAGAATCCCTGTTAGAGGGGACACTGGTAGGCAATGCCAACTTCATTATGGATCTTATCCATCCACAAGGGGCCTGGATCCTTGGGTCACCGCCTGGAGAACAGAAGTGGGGAACAGAATCCTCCCAATGACCTCAATGAACGGTGCGGATCTTGTCAAGAAAGGTGTTCCCTTTCCCCATGAAACCCCCATGAACTTCTCACCCAAGAAGCTAGTCCATTAGGTTATCAGGCACCACTAATGGTAGCAAGTCCTGTTGGGGGTGGGTCTTGTCGTTTCCCACTGGAGTGTCCAATGTCTGCTGACTGCCCTGTTCTCCTCCTCTGCTTGTGCTGTTAGCTCCCTCCAAAACCTCCTCAGCCTCAGCCCGGCAAGAAGAGGAAGAGGGTGACGGACGAGGTGCCCGAGCTCAAGCCCATCAAGCCCCTGCTGAGTGGCTCCATCCCTGTAGAACAGCTGGTGCAGACCCTGGAGAAGGTGAGATCGATCATTGATGGCTGTTTTTGCCCTCCGTAGGGGTGAATGGCAGCCATTCATTTATGTGGGAGACAGCAAAAGTGGGGGACCCTGGGGCACCAGTGGCAGTGGGCCTGAACCTGTTTTGGGGGATGCCCATGCTGCGGGTGACAAGAGCTATTGACTTTGTCCCGTAGAATTAAATGGAAACTGAGCCAGCCTCTATTTGCATGCCCCGCCCACTTATCTGCATATCCTGCTTATAGAGAGCCAGCATAGCATAGTGGTTGGAGTGTTGGAGTAGGACCGGGAAGACCCGAGTTCAAATCCCCATTCAACCATGAAACTCACTGGGAGATTCTGGGCCAGTCGTGTATCTCGCAGCCTAACCTGCCTCACAGGGTGGTTGTGAGGATAAAACTCTGAGCTCCTCGGAGGAAGAGCAAAATATAAATGTAAATAATAAATAAATATGTTACAACTTGGCAGGGAGGCCTTTCACTTTGCATCCCACTAAGACCTCTGGCTTGTTTGACTGGGATATGGGAGAGGAAGGGCCTCTTCTGTGGTTACCCCCAAACTCTGGAGTTCTTCCATAGGGAAGCTCATCTGCCCCCCCCCACCTGCTGAGGCCCCTCCTGTTTTAATCATTGTTATTATTGTGCTGTGATTTTATTGTGGTTTTGTGAACTGCCTTGGGCATGGTTTTATAGCGGAAAGGAAGGGTAGAAATACATATACTGTTTAAATAAAAATTCCAACCTGGGTTCTGTTTCTTAATGAGAAGCGTACCAGAATCGTGGGTTGCAAAGATCATGAGAAAGAATTGTGGGTTGCAAGAATCGTGGGTTGCAGAATTGTGGGTTGCAAAGATCATGAGAACGAGAAAGGATGATGGGAACTCGCTATTTTTATATATGACTGGAGATTGTTATATATATCCATGACCTACAGATAATATAGATAAAGTGGCACAAAACCACGTCATTGTCTTTGATCATGTGAAATTGTCCCATATTTGCACATACGAATACGATGAATATTTATATACCGCTTTTCAACAAAGTTCCCAAAACGGTTTAGATAGATAGATAGATAGATAGATAGATAGATAGATAGATAGATAGATAGATAGAAATAAAATGGCTCCCAGCCCCCAAAGGGCTCAGAACCTTTAAAAGAAACATAAGAGAGAGAGATACCAGCAACAGCCACTGGAGGGATGCTGTGCTGGGGTTGGACAGGGCCAGTTGCTCCCCGCCCCCCACCCCCCGCCTGCTAAATAAAGAGAATCACCACTCTAAAAATATGCCTCTTTGCTCAGTTTATTTATGTATTTATTAAAAGACTTAATATACCACCCAATCCACAGACTCAGGGCGGTGTACAAACAATAACAGCATCCGAGATTTAAAATAAATAAACAAATAAATAAAGGGCAAACGCCTAGCAGAAAAGAAATGTCTTCAATAAGATTTTAAAGGCTGAGAGGGAGGAGGCAGACCAAATCTGGTGTGCGGGGGGCAGAGAATTCCAGAGTGAAGGGGCGCAACAGAGAAAGCCCTTCCACAGGCCCTAGTACTGTTGATGTGCCAAGGTGTTTCTTTGGCACATCACTATGGACTTCTCTGAGACCAGGGACCAAAAGAAGGGCAACCTGAGATCAGGGAACGGTATTCAGCTTGTCTTCAGAGCGGTCATAACGTTTCCTTTCTCCCGCACTCACAGCACGGCTTCAGTGACGTGAAAGTAGAGGACACTCCGAAAGGGCACATCGTGTTGTTCCAAGACGTGGAAACCCTCATCCGGATCGAGGAGGATTCGACCCACATCATGTGCGAGAGCGACGAGGCTCTCCGAGTGAAGCTTCAGGGCCTGGTCCTTAACTTTCTGCAGAAATTCTAAGCTTCTCTCTGCCAGCCAAGATCTCTCTCCTTGGAAGAGGGGAAATAAAGAAAGACCAGAAAGGGAAGCAGACGACAGTGCTGGGAGAGGCGAGCAGCAGCTGTTCATCTTCCTTTCCCAAGAAACCATGACGTTCTCCAGAGTATGGTTGCCAACTCTTTTTCCAGCAATCGCCCGAGCCTTTGAAGAACAAGGAGGAAAAACCCAACTGGTGCAGTTTTCCCCATCATGGAGCTTACAGTAATGATAAAACATGTACCTGCTGAACTGAACTTTTTTTGTAGCTATGCGGATATGAAAGGGCCTTGGTCAAGCTAGTTGCTGGTTAATCTGGTCTCGTGGATATTTTCACACTTCGGAACAGAGTGCCTGAACTGTCACCGTCATTTCTTCAGTTTGGAAAGAACAGGCACGTGATCCCCCAGCAACTTCTGAAGCTTTCGCCAGATGGGTCTTCTCTCTCAGATGGATGCATGTTACATTTTTCTAGCACAAGGGCAGAGCTTTAAAAATATACCCATGTCCTTCAAACCCAGAGTGATGGTGAATCTTTTAATTGATGCAGATATGATGGGAAAGCAACAGGAAGTACCAGTCCGTCGCCTTTCCTGTTCTGCCCTCCTCTACCTAGAGATTTAACACATTTTATTCTCTCTCGCAGCAAACAGCCACCGATATTTCTAAAAGATCTTTTCTTTAGCTTGTGTTGTGAGATTTCCCCCCTTTTCATTTCCTTTGTGATTTTCAATATTGTGATGCTGATTCTTTTTTAAAAAATAGCAAAGCCAGAAGACTGGTCACAGCCGACCAAATTAAAACAGAATATATTTTAATAAATAATGTCACAGTGGAGATTTTGTGTTTAGCTCCATGGATCAGTCAGAGGTTAGGAAGTGCTTTGCAGATCTGAAGTGCTAAGTATAGGGGTAAAATTAAAAAGCAGAATGACTATCCAGTTTGCTTTTTAATTTTTTCCGTTTCAGCTTTTAATTTTTTTTTTAATTTTTTTATTTTTGCATTTCTACTCTAATCTATGAGAAAAGCATCACTGAAACAAGGAATGAAAATAATCCCCCCGGGGGGGGCGTTGTCAAAAGGACCCAGTGCACATGCACACAGGCAGCTGGCTTTTCCTCCCTTTTGACTTGGCGTCCAGCAGTAGTGTGGCTAACGACATTTCTGGAGTACGAGGTGGGGGTGGGGAGAGACTGACGTTACAAACGTGACATGGCCAGTGTGCTTGCTTCTGTGTCTCCTTGATGCTTGCACAACTATAGCTAGCCAGTTACTGAAGATGCTTTGCCCCAATCCAGGTAAGGAGAGTTGTGCATGGAAGCAGGGTCTGCCCCCACTAGGACTTGCTTGATCAGAAATGGTGGGCATACATCACGCGTGTTCCCATGTGCATCAGATTAGGCTTGAACTGGAGATGTTGCTCTCCAACTGCATTGCTTTCAGGAAGACGCACTGTAAAAACAGTCTACAGTCTGGTACATCTAGGCATACAGAAGTACCATTTTCAAGCACATCTAGAGCTGGGTGTGGGAGCATAAATCTCCACTGTTCTCTCCTCCAAAGAAAACAGACACTCTAAAGCAGGGGTTGGTCATGCGTAGGCAGTCCCCAGATGTTGTTGGACTACAACTCCCATCATCCCCATCCAGTTTATTGTGGCTGGGGATGATGGGAGTTGTAGTTCAACAGCAGCTGGAGGTTACCTAGCCCTGCTCTAAAGGCGACCAAAAATCCCACCCGCCCCCGGTACCCAGCACCAATTTCTGTGCCCAACTGAGAACACAGATAGAGAGGATTTCGTTACAGACTGCCTGTGCTTTTCCCAGTATCAACTGCGCCTCCCCCAGGATAACTCACAGGAGAGACTGGGACCCTGCCCTGTTGTGCTGCTCCTGCCCTCCCTTCCCACACACACCAGAGATTAAGGCACTGGGGAGAAGGCCACTTCTAGGATTTTGTCCCAGGAGAGTTGAGACGTGATTAAGAGCTCCTCTCTTTCCTGTAATGTCCTTTTCAAGGCTTGGACCCAAGCAGCATTACCCTCTACCACCTTGTCACTCCAAATGGCAAGCTGGAGGGCCTACTTGTGAGTAAGTGCATGGGGGGGGAGTAGGTGCACCCGCCTCCCCCTTCCCCACACCCACCTAGGCTGCCTACACAGGACTAGACCAGCTTTAATTGAAGCAGCAATCTGCCAGGCCTGGTCCCAAACAAAAACTGTCCCTCTTCTTTTCCTTTTTGCTCCTTCCAGCTGCTGCTGTTTGCACACATGTGCTGCGAATGAGCAATGATCCCTTGAGGGGAAAAGGGACAGAGCGAGAGCGAGCAGGAAAGAGAAATCAAATGAAAAGGAGCACAGCGGAGACGCTCTGGGGCAATCGCCCCCTTCCATGCCTTGTCGTGCCTACAAAGGCTGCCGTGACATCTGTCTGGGCCTTCTTTTTAAGTGCCTGCCTGAAAACCACTCAGTCCCTCTGGCTGCTTTTAATATTTACAAGTGCCAATGCTATCATTTATGGCCAGTTTCTGCCACAGCCGCTGCCATTTTTCCCTGGACAGCTGCAGACGGTTTGGCCAGTCAGTCATGGACCCTGGGATGCAGCTATAACTGAGTGGATGGGTTCAAAGAGCCCGGGGCCCCCAGCACCTGAGGGGCCCCCAGCTCCACCCCTGCCTATCTTCTCCATTACAGTATCTCCCTCCCTCCAAGGGGCCACCGGAGAGAGGGGCGAACGTGGGCCCTCTCTCCCCTAGATGTACCTACCTGCATGGGTAGCTTCCGTTTGCCCGGGTCTCTGGTCCCTCCTCTGTGCCAGTCATTATTAATGGCCCAGCACTCCCCAGCCCGGCCCCCACACAAAAAAGAGGAACACCATTATCTGTGTGATTCCAGGTTTTAGCCAGAGTCAAGAGGATCACCGGCTGGGGCCTTGCTCTAAGGGAGCGCCGGGCTACCTGTATTGTGTGGAGACCTCTCAGGAGTGCCCTGGGCATCTGTAAAGAGAGTGCAAGTGTTCCACAAGCCTCGTCTGGTTGGAATCTGTCAGTCAATTCTGGCAGGTAAGGGACGGGCACAGTCGCAGCTGGTCCCAACCAGCCAGGGAGGCACAGCTGCCTCCGCCTCCAGGCAGCTCGGGTTGCTCCTCCTTCTCCTGCCCCATCGGAGAGCCGCACTGCCTGCAGGCTGGCCATTCATCAGGCAGAGCTCTGCGGTCCGTCCCCACCCCACCCCGGCTTGTTAGGACAAGCTGCTCTTGGGCTCTTCTTATCCCTGTATTGAGGGATGGTCAGTGGTGGATTCACGGAGAGGCAGAGCAGGCATTTGCCTAGGGCGCCAAAACCTGAGGAGCAGCAAATTTTGTCGCCCTTCTCTGTGGGCAGCGGCTGCTGCAGCAATGGTGGAGTGGGCAAGGGGGAAGTCCCTCCCTTTTACCTGATATATTTTTCAAAAGAGCAAACTTTTTTTTCTCTCTTTTTTTTTTTGAGGTAAAAGGGAGGCAAAAGCCTTTTTGCCTGTGGGCAACACAAAGCTTAATCCGCCCCTGGGGATGGTGAGGCCGATGCCAAGTGGGGTGTGGACTCCAGGGCGAGAGCCGGCAGGCCACCCGGCTCTCTGGTGGGGCGGGAGGGGGGAGGAGCAACTCGTGCCGCCCCCTTTGGGTCCCCCTCTTGCTTTATTAGGACGAGCTGCCTGCGGGCAGAGGCGGGTCTGGACTCAAGGACTTCATGGGGGGAGTCAAATGCCAAGCAGGGGCGGCCCACGCCACAGTTCACTCTCTGGGCCACGCCACACCAGAAGGGCTCTGCGGAGCCAGAACCTTCCGAATCTCATGCCTTCCACTGATACGGTGCCCTTCATGCCAACACATGCGGAGAGGGCTCCGGTGAGTTTCTCTGGCGGGAGGAAGGATTGGGGTAGACCAGCCCTCTGCAGACCTCTCGGCTTGGGAGGCGGCAGCCACGGTGCATCGGAAAGGGGGAGGCCCCCTTCCAAAGGCAGGAAAGGAAGCCCTTCTTGGCTAGTTACCCCTGCTAACTGGGCAAAGAGGCACCTTTTAACGTGGTGATTCTCTTTTATTTAACAGGGGGAGAGTAACTGGCCCTATCCACCCCAGCACAGCATCCCTCCAGTGACTCTTGCTGGTGTCTATCTTATGTTTCTTTTTAGATTGTGAGCCCTTTGGGTACAGGGATCCATCTTATTTATTTATTATTTCTCTGTGTAAACCGCCCTGAGCCATTTTTGGAAGGGCGGTATAGAAATCGAATAAATCAATAATAGTAGGGGTCCCTAAGCCCCCAGGTACTTCTCTCTGTACTATTGTTACCAACAAAGAAGCTGGGGAGGGTCTTCACCACCCCCTGGCAAAAGCCTCCCAGAACGCCATCCTTTAACTCCTTTCGCTCAGCTTGAAATGCTGCAAGCCCCAGAGAGCGAGAGACGCGAGTGCCTGAAGCACGAAGCATGGCAACAGCTTTACGGGGCTCAAGGAGAAAAGCGATTATTCCTTGCAACGGTTGGCGATGCCGGTTCTGTGTCCATCACATTTATGCTAAATTGAAATAACACAGATGCAAACAAATTGGAACAGCAAGGGGCCAGAGACCTTCCCTGCAGAGAAGCAACACACAAAACTGGATGTCTGAAATAAGGAACACATTTCCCACTGGGACCGACAGCAAGAGCCTGCAATCAGTTTGCAAACGTGATGCCACCGTGCAATTGCATGGAGGCTGGAGTGAGCAGCGTGGAGTCCTCCCCAAATCCGCTCTCCCTTTTCCTGGGACAGCCGTTCCACAATCTCCAGCTAAACACTTACAAGTCACACTTCTGCTGACTGTTCTGTTCCTTCAAGCCAGGCACAAGATATTTTGCTGTCAGGCCCTGGAATGCCCCTAAATGCAGCCAGGGGCACTGGATACTGGCTAGACACAGCAGCGGTTTCTCACCTTTGGACAGGAAGGCACTGAGTTAGTTTTAGCTGAGCTGGCCAAGAGAGAGATTAAAGTGCCCTTCATGGCCAGGAGTCAGTGTGCCATGATTCTGCGCCATGATTCTGCTCAAGAGCAGAGAAAGAAGCATAAGATGCAGTATTCGGCTTCAAGCCACACTCACCTTGTAAACTGAAGACAAAAAGACCAGACAAGTTGCTAGCCCTTAAGACTACAGAGATATGATTGAAATATTGTTGTGGGGGCCTGGGGGATCTGGAGATGATGGGAGTTGTAGTTCAGCAACATCTGGAGGCCTCCAGGTTGGGAACCACTGCCAGAAGCCAGAGTGATTCCTGAATACGACATCTAATGCTCAGGTTGCATTTCACTGCCCTGACTCTTTATTAGCGATGAAAAATAGTTTAATTAACGTTATGCAAATTTAAACAAACCATGGGCATTTGCTCAACCGGCCTAATTATACAGGTCACATGGCATTCTGACAAAATTTGCAGTTATTTAGGTGTATGCCTTTAAGGGCAGCCATAAAGTATAAATGGCATAAGCTATTTATAAATGGCATAAGCAATCTATACAGCACCAACCATGCTTTAGAAAGCACGTGAGGGTCCCTACCCTTGCTCTCCTGGTATTGACACAGAGGAAGAGAAAATCCTTTGAAGTGTGCGAGTGCAAAGGATTCAGATAAAACAGAAGGAGACAGAGCAGACCAGCATAAAGAGCAGACGGGAGCCTGTGCCAGCTGGTCAAAGAGCTGCACAAATCAGGTGAGAGATTCAGCACATAGGTGCTTATATGCCAATGCCAGAAGCCTCCGAGCCAAGATGGGTGAGCTGGAGTGCTTGGTTGCTAACGCAGATATAGATATAGTGGGCATAACAGAAACATGGTGTAATAGTGAGAACCAGTGAGACACTGTTATCCCTGGATATAAACTCTATAGAAAGGATAGGGAGGGGTGCCTTGGAGGTGGAGTAGCACTGTATGTTAAAGGTGGCGGACTGGAGTCCTCCACAGAAACCCTGTGGGTGACAATACAAGGCCTGAAAGGAAATGTGCTACTGGGGACGTGCTATCGCCCTCCTGATCATAATGCCGACTGTGACTGGGAGTTGCAGCAGGAAATCAGGGAGGCGACAAGGAGAGGCAGGGCTGTAATCATGGGTGACTTCAATTACCTACACATAGACTGGGTAAATTCACATTCAGTCAGGTCATGACAAAGAGGTCAGATTTCTAGATTCTCTAAATGACTGTGCCCTATAACAGTTGGTCTTGGAACTGACCAGAGAGAAGGCGACCTTGGACCTAATTCTGAGTGGTACCCAGGACCTGGTGTATGATGTCAGTGTCATCGACCCTTTAGGGAACAGTGACCACAGTAGGATCAAATTCAACATATATGTGGGGAGAGATTCACCAAGTCTAACACAGACATTTTGAATTTCAGAAGAGGAAACTTGTCCAAAATGAGGAGTATGGTGAAAAGAAAGCTGAAAGGGAAAATCAGGAGAGTCACTTCGCTCCAGAGTGCATGGAGTTTACTCAAAACCACAATACTAGAAGCCCAGTTAGATTGTATACCCAAAAGGAGGAAAGGTGCCACTAAGTCCAGGAAGATGCCAGCATGGCTAACAGGTACCGTCAAAGAAGCCATAAAAGGAAAGAAAGTCCGAAATTGGAAGGCCTGCCAAATGAGGAGAACAGAAAGGAACACAAACTCTGGCAAAAGAAATGCAAGGCGACAATAAGGGAGGCAAAAAGAGAGTTTGAGGAACATTTAGCTAAAAGCATCAAGGGGAATAACAAAAACTTATTTAAATACATCAGAAGCTTATTTAAATACATCATTAAATATATTTCCTTTCAGGCCTTGTATTGTCACCCACAGGGTTTCTGTGGAGGACTGCCAGGGAGGCAGTTGGACCATTAGACAATGAGGGAGTGAAAGGAATTATTAAGGAGGATATGGAGGTTGCAGAGAAATTCAATGAGTTCTTTGTGTCTGTCTTCATGGCAGAGGATACTGAGCATATACCTGTTCCTGAACCTGGCTTTTTGGGGATGGAGGCCAAAGAACTGAGTCAGATAGAAGTGACGAGAGATGATGTTTTAAACTGTCTGGAAAAACTGAAAACTAACAAATCGCCAGGGCCGGATGGCATCCATCCAAGAGTCCTCAAAGAACTCAATTGTGAAATTGCCGACCTCCTGGCTAAAATATATAACTTATCCGTGCAATCGGGCTCTGTACCAGAGGACCGGAGAGTAGCAAATGTAACACCGATTTTCAAAAAGGGATCCAGGGGCAATCCGGGAAATTACAGGCCAGTTAGCTTAATGTCTCTTCCAGGCAAATTGATGGAAAGCATCCTCAAGTATAAAATTGTAAAGCACACAGAAGAACAGGCCCTGCAGGGAGTGAACCGGCATGGCTTTTGCAAAGGTGAATCTTGCCTCACCAACCTTTTGGACTTCTTTGAGAGTGTCAACAAGTGTGTGCATCAAGGTGATCCAGTTGACACAGTATACCTGGACTTCCAAAAAGCTTTTGACAAAGTTCGTCATCAAAGACTCCTGAGGAAACCTAGCGGTCATGGGATAAGGGGACAAGTACATGTGTGGATTGCTAACTGGTTGAAAGACAGGAAACAGAGGGTAGGTATAAATGGAGAGTTTTCACAATGGAGGGAAGTAAGAAGTGGGGTCCCCCAGGGATCTGTACTGGGACCGGTGCTTTTTAATTTATTCATCAATGATCTAGAAGCAGGGGTAAGCAGCGAGGTGGCCACATTTGCAGATGATACCAAACTCTTCCGGGTAGTGAAATCCCAAACGGATTGTGAGCAGCTCCAAAAGGATCCCTCCAAACTGGGGGAGTGGGCGACAAAATGGCAAATGCAGTTCAATGTTGTCAAGTGCAAAGTGATGCACATTGGGACAAAGAACCCCAACTTCAAGTATATGCTGATGGGATCTGAGCTGTCGATGACTGACCAGGACAGAGATCTTGGGGTTGTGGTGGACAGCTAGTTGAAAGTGTCAACTCAATGTGCAGCAGCTTTGAAAAAGGCCAATTCCATGATAGGGATCATTAGGAAGGGGATTGAAAATAAAACAGCTAATATTATAATGCCTTTATACAAAACTAGGGTGCGACCACACATGGAGTACTGCGTACAATTCTGGTCATCACATCTAAAAAAGGACATTGTAGAACTGGAAAAGGTGTAGAAGAGGGCAACCAAGATGATCAGGGGCCTAGAGCGCCTTTCTTATGAGGCAAGGCTACAACACCTGGGACTTTTTAGTTTAGAAAAAAGACGACTGAGGGGAGACATGATAGAGGTCTATAAAATCATGCATGGTGTGGAGAAAGTGGATAGAGAGAAATTCTTCTCCCTTTCCCATAACACTAGAACCAGGCATCATCTCATGAAATTTGATTGCCAGTAAATCTAGGACAAACAAACCGAAGTACTTTTTCATGCAACGCGTAATCAACTTGTGGAATTCTCTGCCACAAGATGTGGTGACAGCCAACAACCTGGATGGCTTTAAGAGGGGTTTGGATAACTTCATGGAGGAGAGGTCTATCATCAGCTAGTAGTTGGAGGGCTAAAGACCACCTCCAGCCTCAAAGGCAGGATGCCTCTGGGTACCAGTTGCTGGGGAGTAACAGCAGGAGGGAGGGCCTGCCCTCAACTCCTGCCTGTGGGCTTCGCAGAGGCATCTGGTGGGCCACTGTGCGAAACAGGATGCTGGACCGAATGGGCCTTCTTGGGCCTGATCCTGCAGGGCTGTTCTTATGTTCTTAAAAGGAAGAGAAAACAGAAATTGCAGGAGACCATTGCAGCAGTATTGTTATGTGCGTAACACATACTTAAGTGGAGTTCTGTAAGGGTCAGGGGAACGAAGTGCCCCACCAAAGGGTGCTATATAAGTTACAAAGTACAAGGTGGAGGTGGCAGTTCACACAGTGCTGACGATCTTCTCAACAATCCTTTGCAACGGAGGCTTAGAGACGCTGCGGCCACTAAGCGAGTCCATAACCGGGGCAGAGCAATGCTTGGACTGGGTTTCCAAAACTCACAGAACCAAACCCTTTAGTTGAGGGAAAGCCAGCTCATACCCTTTAGTCAGACCTGCCTCCCTATAGGGGTGTGCGAACCAGTTTGAGCTCGAACCGGGTTCGAGTCAAACCAGCCCGGTTCGACTGGTTCAATCTCAAATTGGCCTGGCTCTCCAAAATGGGGGAGGGATCTGAGTTCGAGCCAAACCACGCCCATTCAACCAGTTCTAATGCTTGCAAAGAGGAATCGAGTAAGGACACCCCTTTACAAGCATCGGGGGAACCCTACGGGTTGAAAAACAGCAGGCGGTAGGTTACCTCACGTGATGCAGTGGCGGCGGCAGCGGCGGCTTCCCTAGACTCCTCTGGTGCTCCCCCTCATCACCAGCCCCCTTGCCACTGCACCGCTGCAGCGCATAAGGTAACTCCAGCCCTCCCACCTGCCCACCCTTTCCCAACCACATAGGGTTCCCCTAATGCTTGTAAATGTTACTGGACTGGATCCCCCTTTGCAAACACTAGAACCAGTTCGAACCAGTTTGACCCTGTTCTAGGCACAAGCTGAACTGCCAGCTGGTTCTAACAAGACGGCTTACGGACTGGGCGGTTTGGTTGGAACCACCTGGAGAGGTTCCGTGCACCCCCCTACTCCCTGGGGCAATTTTTATCTGGGATGGTTTTATTCCCCCACCCGCTGCCGTGACCCAATCAAGTCTTTTAAACAGGTTTTAGGGACAAGGTTGACCTTGGTTTCAAATGAAAGGATAAAACTAAAATTCAAGTGACAAGATCTTGAATGTTATATCATACAAAATCTAAACAACATGTATGTGTGTTATATACACCTTAGCAAGGAATGCCATGTTTGAGTCTGTGTGCTCCACATTACATTCTAACAACTTGCCACTGGAAGCGCACTTTCTCCCTCGTGACCAGCACTGTGTGGCTAAGAAGCTGGTGGCCCCCAAGAATAGAGCAGATGGGAATCTGTGCTCTGGTTTCGTCAGGCTGCTGAGAATGTTGTTGGAGAAAATCTAATTTCCTCTCCAAACTACCATTCCCGTTAATGAGAATTAAAGCAGTTTAGGGTGATAGTATAGGCACACCCCAAATCACAGTGACAACTTGGGAAAGCGCGTCTGGAATAGCTGCTGTTGCACTCCGAGAGAGTGAGGGGGGGTTGCCCATTCAAAACTGCAGGCTGCCCCTATAACACACACAAGGTGGTGCTTGCTCAATCTTTTCCCATCCTGTCTTTGCCAGTCCTGCTCTTGGAGAAGTGCTGTTGGTTTTGCCCTCTCTCCCAGGATGGCTTTCAAGAGTCACCTGGAGATTGAAGTGGATTCTGGGAGACTCCCGGCAAATCCAGGGCTGCGAACTCTCAGCAGGTAACCCGGTGGAATGAATAGGAACAACCCAGCATCAACCCAGCTACAAAAACAATGAAAGCCAGGGCAGCAGACAGACTTCACCATCATCAAGCTGGGGAAGGTTACAAGTCTTGTGAAACCAGTGAGTGGGTGGGAGGGAGGTGTTGGAAATTCTCTGTGGTGAGAGAATCCCTTTCTCAATATAGCAGAGTGCACAGAGGCACGACACAGCGGAATTTGGTTAGGCATGCGTGTATGCTGAGAGTAAAGAAACTTGGAGCCAATTCATAGTTTCAAATCAATATCTAAGGCATTTATTAAGGAACTCCATTCTAGATAGGAAAGTGAGGAGTTAGGATCTCTAATCTGTCTATCTAGCTGGATGCAGATGGATTCTGCATCTTCTCTGCACACATGGTGCAGGGAGAGAGGCTTGCCATGTTGCAAGGTAGAAGGGCAGGTAGGGAAGAGAGAGAGAGAGGAAATTGATCCCTGAGATTAGCAATCTACATATCAAAGGGATAGCATCAGAGCAGTGGAGGAGTGATGACCAATGTCTTGACCCTCTAGCCCTCTGACTTACTAGTCTGTCCTCCACTGTCTGAGGCAGAGAGACAGCGCAAAGTCCTTTAACTTCCAACAGGAGGCACTTAAAGTGGGCCAAGACTCACTCGAGAACAGCAGTGGGGGCAGGTCTGATGCATCTCCCCAGGAGGGGAAGCCTCCTCCTTAAGGGCTGCTTACCGTGCAACTGCCGTTCTGTGGCCCACTGTGCATTATGCACACATACAGGGAGGTCCACAGACACACAGGAAGCTGCCTTCTGAGGCAGAGCATTGGTGCATCTCGCTCAGTACTGCCGACACTGACTGGCCGTGGCTTCTCCAGGGTTCTAGGCAGGAGCCTTTCCCAGCTCTACCTGGGGATACTGCCAAGGACTGAACCTGGGACCTTCTGCATGCAAGCAGATGCTCAACCACTGAGCAATGGTCCTGTCCCCTAAAGCAGGGGAAAGCAAGCTTGGCTGTCCATCTGTCACTGAACTACAACTCCCATCATCCCTAGCTGCAATAAATAAATTCCAGCTGAAGTTCATGGGAGTTTTAGTTCATCAACAACTGAAGAGCTGCCCCAAGGGGGGTGCGTTTCACGGTAAACAGCCCATGCAGGTAGTCATCCATCCAAATGCAAACCAAGGCAAACTCTGCTTAGCAAAGGGGACAATTCATGCTTGCCACCACAAGACTGGCTCTCTTCCACCCTGCACAGCCTATTAGTGGCACTGGCCCTGGGGTGTTTTGTCAGCATCCCAATGTTCGGGCTTTGTGGGGGAATTAACTCTCTAAGGGGGACTCAAACGTTTGGACTCAAGAAATGACTGGATTGAGACAAGGTACAGCTTCACAATTAAAAGAAGAATTTATTTTGAAGGAGGGGGTACGGGAAGAGAATCATGTGATTAAAGTAATTAAAAATATGTTTCTAGATAAATCTAGTACTATGAGGCGTTTTAGCTTAAAGTCTAATTTGTATGAGATCCGTGGCGGGCAAGAGAAAAGAGGCTTGAGAGTTAAATGTAGAGGGGGTTGGGAGCAGAGATTGTGTGGGGGCCCGAGGAGGGACAAGGCTCATATTCCCCTCATCCGGACAACGAGACCCCCAGGGCTCCTGGAGAGACGAGATGAATAGAGGGAGAGATGCCCAAGAGAAGAGTCTCTTCATGGGTCCAGCTTCCTATGGGTGCGAGGCCAGCTGGTTGGAGTGGCACAAGGCCCGATCCAGACAGTGATGTCAAGCTCTTTGTAGGTTGCAGCGGGGCAAAAGTAGTGTCCAATGTAGGGGTGTGTCCGAACCGGTCCGGTGGCCATTCTAAAGAATGGCCGAACTGCCGGACCGGTTCGGCCCTGGCTGGTCCAGGTCCGGGTGGGGGGTATTGCTTTAAGGGCGGGAGGGCTTGCTTACCCCTCCCGCCTCTTTGCCCCCACCAGTGCCCATATTTAACAGAATAACGGGGCACTGGAAACCAGCTGCCCCTGCCGCCCCCCCCCCGCCGCGAGCAGATTTTGCACAAAAACTACCAATACCCCTGCCGCCGCCGTCGCCCGCCAGCCCTCCCTCCCTCCCAGCTGCCCGCCCGCCCGCCCGCCCAAGTCCTCACCCGATGTTTTCGTAAAAAACAAGAGGAGCTACCAGACAGAGCTCCTCTCGCTAGGACGGCCTCCATCATACTGAAGCTTTGCGTGTACGTGCATGCGTGCGCCGCAAAGGACACCGATCGCCGGAGGCCCGGTCTACCCGCCGGTCTACCCACATCCATTCCGTTCAGTTCCTCTACAGAAAGCACACACACACACACCCCGCCAGAGAGCAGTGTTATTTGGGATATGGATTCTCAAATATTTATATACCGCTTTTCAACAAAAGTTCCCAAAGCAGTTTACATAGATACAGTTCATCCCTCGCCAACTGCTAGGGTTCTGTTCTGGCAAAACCTCGCCGTTGGCAAATTCACAATTGGTGAGACATTAAAGTCTATGGGAAACAGGGGGTTAGTGGAACCACAACCACAAAAAGACCGAAAAATAAAGGAAAAGGTAAGGGGAAATGGCAATATTATGGGATTTTTGGTGGGTTTTAGCCAAGAGTCACCAAGAAGAATGAGCAGATCGGACCTAGGGAACTTTTTTGAACTCCCCCAAATCACTCAAAGGCATTCTAAATTGGCAAAGGTCTCCAAGAGGAATGAGCAGGTTGAACTTCTGAAACTCCCCCCCACAATCACTAAAAATCCTCACCAACTGTGGATACTTGGATCACGTCTTGGCAAGACTTATCAGAATTTCCCATGACTAACTAAACTAAACTAAACTAAACTAAACAACTAAACTAAACTAAACTAAACTAAACAGAATGGCTCCCTGTCTCCAAAGGGCTCACAATCTAAAAATGAAATAAAAGATAGTCACCAGCAACAGCCACTGGAGGGGTGCTGTGCTGGGGGCGGATAGGGCCAGTTGCTCTCCCCCTGCTGATTAAAAAGAATCACCATTTTCGAAAGGTGCCTCTTTTGTCCAGTTAGGAGGGCATGGAATACAACCATCTGGTCTTTTCTTTATTGGAAGTAACTCTTATTAACAGAAACATTCTTTGCTTAAAAGAGATGATGCTATTGCAAAATGTCGTCATCTCAGCCTGCCTTGCTCAATTACCTTTTGCCGGAATTCATTTTCACACAAAACATCCCCTCTGATGCCAGATATTGTTTGCAGATTAAAATGCCGGTTTCACTGGCTTATCACCTAACACAGCATGGATGCTTCTTCAACAGTGTGCAAGCAGCACTATCCCCCACACCAGTCAAAGTGCGGGTGCTTTTGCGCAAGAGCCCAACTATTTGCAGTGCTCTCTCCACACTCCAAAAGCACTTTCTTATGGCGGAAACTGGTCCCTAAGGGGCATGTTTTTGCTGTATGAGAGCATCTTTTTATTTGCAAAAAGGAAGGAAGTTGGTTCTGTGAAAGCACAGCAGGAGGAGCCCAGGAAGACAGCTGAGTGTACACTGAAAATGCAACTCTGTCACACGTCATAATCCACTTGTGGAACTCTCTGCCACAAGATGAGGTGACAGCCAACAACCTGGATGGCTTTAAGAGGGGTTTGGATAACTTCACGGAGGAGAGGTCTATTGATGGCTACTAGTCGGAGGGCTGTGGGCCACCTCCAGCCTCAAAGGTAGGATGCCTCTGAGCCCCAGTTGCAGGGGAGTAACAGCAGGAGACAGGGCATGCCCTCAACTCCTGCTGTAGGCTTCCAGCGGCATCCGGTGGGCCACTGTGTGAAACAGGATGCTGGACTAGATGGGCTCCCTTGGGCCTGATCCAGCAAGGCTGTTCTTATGTGTGAGGAGAGGGCCATCTAGTCCAGCACCCTGTTTCACACCACCAGATGCCTCTGGCAAGCCTGCAGGCAGGAGTTGAGGGCACACCCTCTCTCCTGCTGTGGCTTCCCTGCAACTGGTACCCAGAAGCATCCTGCCTCTGAGGCTGGAGGTGGCCTATTCTCCATGAAGTTTTCCAAACCCCTCTTGAAGCCATCCAAACTAGTAGCCAACACCACATCTTGTGGCAGAGAATTCCACAAGCTGATTATGCTTTATGTGAAAAAGTACTGGTGGACTAGTAATTTGACTTCGCAGGAGGCAGCTACTTCTGTCCATGACATACCTCATGGCCCCTCTGCATTCGTCCCCATGGGAGTGGGGCTAGCTTCACACCTTGGAGGTGGGGGCATGCAGCAGGCGGGATCAGAACCAAGATTTCGAAGCAGCAGCTCCAATTACAGCCCCATTCCTACTTGAGACCCCTTCTGCCTAATGCTTTGAAGCAGGCTTCTAAGCCAGGCTTCTCTCACTTGGGGGTCCCCCGATGCCTTTGGGCTACAATTCCCCATCACGCCCCCTCCGGCCATGGTGGCTGGCCATGGTGGGCGTTGTAGCCCAGCGACATCTCAGGGGACCCAGGGTTGGGGGACGCCTGCGTTAAAAGAAGTCTGTTCACTTGGCCACACATTGCAAACTAACCTACCTCACAGGGTTGTTGTGAGGAGAAACTTAACTATGTACACCGCTCTGGGCTTGGAGGAAGAGCGGTATATACATGTCAAACAAACAAACAAACAAACATCATCTGCCTATTCTCCAGGCAGGCAGGCAGGCATGGTGGGAGGTGCAATGTATGGAAAGGCCATCTGGGGCCCTTTCTTCCACTAAAGGAAGATATGGCCTGAACTGGGGGTCCCAACCTGTGGTCTTCCAGAGGTTGCTGAACCACATCTCGCATCACCCCCAACCACAATCAATGGGGTTGATGATGGGAGACGTAGTTCAGCAGTCGCTGGAAGACCACAGTTTGGGGACCCTGGGTCTGAACTACCTACCTACCTACCTATCATTTGTGAAGAGATTAAAGGTAAAGTGTGCTGCCGAGTCGGTGTTGACTTGTGGCACCCACAGAGCCCCGTAGTTGTCTTTGGTAGAATACAGGAGGGGTTGACCATTGCCTCCTCCCGCGCAGTATGAGATGATGCCTTTCAGCATCTTCCTATATCGCTGCTGCCTGATAGAGGGGTTTCCCATAGTCTGGGAAACATACCAGCGGGGGATTTGAACTGGCAACTTCTGGCTTGCTAGTCAAGTAATTCCCCCGCTTACAGGGGCAGATGACTGGTGCACTGTATTTTACTTTATTTGTTTATTTATCTATTTATCTATCGATCGATCGAATGTGTACGCGGCCCCAAACTTCCGTCTCAGTGGCGGCTCACGACAACAGTCTCTAGGGCTGTAGAGACTGCATCATGAAGCAGCTGGTGCCCATTTCATAAGTTGCCTTTGCCATGAACTTGCCAGGCGGCATTAAGAAAGCCCCTCCCTCTCACCCTCAGCAACCCCATCTGCACATACACCCCAGTGCCCCCAATGCTGGTCAGGCCTACATCACAGGGCTGTTGCAACATAACATATGATGCACCGTATAAAAGACAGGTGGTGGTTGTTTATTTCAGCCCAAGGCCAGCATAGGTAGCTGCACCAACAAGTCCTACAAATAGTTCAAGTAGAATCTCTCTCTGAACAAAAACGGTTTCCTTTTTTCTCTTGCAAAAAAACACACCCAAGGACAGAAGTTTGGGGCAGTGTACAAATAAAATAGAATTTAAAAAGGAAGATGACCCCCTATCTTCTCGTTGTTTTAAAAAGTATTTTCATTGGTTTTAAATAGTTTTAATCATTTTTTAATTGTTTTTATATTGTTTTTAGCATTGTGTATGAATTGTGGGTTTTATGTCTTTTTAAAAAGTTGTTGTATACTGCCCAGAGCCTCTGGATGGGGAGGTTTATAAATGTTATAGATAGATAGATAGATAGATATCTGCATTTGTTAGATATAAGATATTCTATCTATCTATCTATCTATCACTACATTTTTAAAAATTTGCAAACACTGACCATGTGATAGATTAATATCAACACTAAGCTGATATTACAGACCATGTGACAGAATAAAATAGAATTTAAAAATAAAGATGACCCCCTATCTTATATCTAACAATGCAGACCTCTATGACTACATTTTTTTAAATTTGCAAACAACACTGAGCATGTGATAGATTAATATCAAAAGCTGAACTTTCAGAGGAAAGTTTCAGTGACCTCAATTAAGGACTCACAATCCTATCTTTGTAGAAAACAAGATAAGGTGGGTCACAGCCTAACCGCTGCTAACACACTGACCCTCCTCACAGCTGTTATAACCAATAAAACACAGTTTTCAGAGCAAAAGGCTTCATACTCTCTCTAGTTGCTGGCTAAAAAGGCCTTTTCCCGGCAGTCTAGAAAGAACCCATGTCAATGTCCAGGGCGATACTGATCTTGGTGCAGGAAGATCCAAATTGAGCAAACAATTTAAAAACTGTTAACCAAAGAATTGGGGGCAGGGGAGGAGGCCGAAACAAGCTGCTGAATCCTTATGGGAAGATGAGACCTACCAAATGCACTTTGAGCAGACAAACTTCATTTTAACTGCCTCAAAATGTAACAAAGAATGCAATGCAGTCACAGTGCTTCTTGTACAGATGTTTTGTCCCTTGCAGGTGGGGAGTGGGCCTTGCAGCCAGCATTCATGGTCCCCTCTGTTCAGCAGGATTTGCCTTGGTTTGCATTTGGATGGGTGACTATATGTGGGTGCTATCTGCCATAAGATGTTCCCCTTAGGGACTGGGGCTACAGCTCATTGGGAAAGCATCTGCTTTTCATCCGGAAAGATCCAATCCCCAGCATTTCCAGGTAGGGCTGGGAGAGACTCCTGCCCAAAACCTTGGAGAGCTGTATCCAGTCAGTGTAGACAATCCTGACCTCAATGGACCAAATGGTCCGACACAACAGAAGGCAACTTCCCATGTTCTTCTGTGTGAGGAACCTGCTCATTTGGGGCTTAGCTCAGCAGGGGAGCACACACCTTTCAGGCAGAAGGCCTTCCTTTCGACCACGAGATCTTCAAAGAAAAGCTCTCCGTTTGCAAGACTGGGAGAGACCGCTGCTAAGATCCTGGAAAGCTGCTGCCCATCAGAGTGACCGGATGGATCTGACTCAGTTCAACGGCAGCTTCCTAGGTTCCTCACTCTTTCATTCCTGCAGGTATTATTTCCTTATAGGAAGTTTCCTAGGAGTTTGCCACACCTCACTCATTGCATTAGTCCAATCCACAGTCCTTAAACCTTTATTCTCAATACTGTGGAGTACACAGATTGTGACATACCTATGAGCCAGCATAGCGTAGTGGTTGGACTAGGACCAAGAAGACCCGAGTTCAAATCTCCATTCAACCATGAAATTAACTGGGTGACTCTGGGCCAGTCATGTATCTCTCAGCCTAACTTACCTCACAGGGTTGTTGTGAAGATAAAAATAACCATGTACACTGCTCTGAGCTCCTCGGAGGAAGAGCAGAATATAAATGTGATAAATAAATAAATAAAATAAAATGCCTCCCTGCTAAATGAGCAAAGAGGCACCTTTTGAAAGTGGTGATCCTCTTTATTGAGCAGCGGGAGAGCAACTGGCCATATCCATCCCCAGCACAGCATCCCTCCAGTGGCTGTGGCTGGTGTCTATCTTGGGTTTCTTTTTTAGATTGTGAGCCCATTGGGGACAGGCAGCCATTTTATTTATTTATTTATATCTGTGCAAGGTAGAGATTATATATCTATGTAATACAGATAATATAGATTTTATTTATATTTATGTAAACCGCTTTGGAGACTTTTATTGAAAAGCAACATATAAATAGCCATTGTATTCATGTCAATCTTGTCCCTTCGCAATCAACATTGATCGGTCAGAAGAAGAAATCCATAAGCCTCGCCCTCTTGAAAACTTCCGCAGAGTCAGAAAGCATCCTTGTTGAAGCCAACGTGGGACAATCAGCATACAGGCTCCCCACGTGGCTAATGCTTTCCCGCTCCGGAGGACACCACTGGAATTGATGGAGATGCATGCTGCGAACTGCCTTCCCACTTTATTGCCTAGAGCCACTTGATCTGTGCTTGACTTGGACAGAGCCACTGACATTTTACAAGGAGACCTCTGGCAAGCTCTTATCTGGCCGTAAAACATTTGCTATCTTATTTTCCTGTTTTCTGTGTATGCAGTTGGACTGGGATTTCCCCCCCCCTCCTCCAGAGACACAAATCTCAAACGAGAATGCCTCCTTACAAAGTTTGAATGAAGGGTCCCTTGCACCTGACTCAGGATGAACTCTTTCTCTTGAAAGAAGAGTGACCAGCAAAATTAGAGCTGATCTTAATAGTCTTGAGCAACAGAACACTAGTGTGCAATGTGGACTTTTCCCACGTCCAATGTCATTTTATTCTTCATCTTGTGCAGTTCACCCTGGGACAGAAATTGGCTGGATGGTTCAAGTCTGTCAGCTTCACCTAGCAAGAACTAGTTTTCCTACAGTCCAAACACTTTCCTCCCAAAGTCTGAAAATAGCATCTTAGTTTGTGCTTCTGCACATGGGCTCCATTTCCTGTTGGGCAACCCATTTCTCAGCAGGCAGCCGGCTGTGGATTGGCATGTCACACAGCAGAGAAGGCAACGTCTTCCCCCTTAGCAAAACATGAGATAGCCCCTATAGACGCGGGACATTTTAAAATGTTCACTCTCTCTCAAGTGGAGCAATTGCATGTCCCACCATCAGTTGACTTTCTGCTTCTTCTTGTCTCCTTGTCCTTGGGTGATCTGTGCTGGACCACATTCTGGAAACCGCGTGAACAAAGGATTGTTTTCTGCAACCAAGGAAGTCAGGGATCCCCCATTCCAAACAAGATCTTAAGCCAGATAGTCTTGGAAGCTTGCATCTTGATCACAGCGCATAATTAATCTATGGAATTCCTTGCCACGGGATGTGGTGATGGCCACCAGCTTGGATGGTTTTAAAAGGGGCTTAGACAGATTCATGGTGGACAGGTCTGTCAATGGCTACTAGTCTAGTGGCTGTGGGCCACCTCCAGCCTCAGTGGCATGATGCCTCTCAATATTTGCACATCCCTCTTGCCTGTGGGCTTCTTAGAGGCATCTGGTGGGCCACTGTGTGAAACAGGATGCTGGTCTAGATGGGCTTCCTTGGGCCTGATCCAGCAGGGCTGTTCTTATGTTCTTGCTGCCATTTTCAGAGATGCTCTTCCTTTTTCTATTTAAATGCCATGTAAATTCTGATTTCCTTAAACACTTTTATTTTTAAATTAATTCCATGCCTTGGGGGTCATTCACAAGCAGCTCATCCACCCTTGCTGTGGCCAGACATTACATTCCCTGGAGATAAGCAGGAGGTTAAGACATAATTCTGCTGTCCCAGGCCTGCTTTGATGTATCTGTGGTGATTTATCCCTGGCTCTAGACCCTCAATTGCATTCCACTCTGCAACAAAAAGGGACCTCTCCAAACTCGTAAAGACTGCAGAGAAATCACTATATGCCAAAAACATAACTGATGCATCTGCAGCCTTAACATCATTGCAGTGGTTTCTTAGGAGTCTTTGGTTTGTTTCTGGCTACGTTTCATGAAAAACTGGTTCAAAGAATGCAGAAGTATCTCTTTTGGAACTGTTTGCCCCGGCATGTGGAGTCTGAAATAACTCTTATGGAGTTGCACTGTGTGCTGGCTACAAAACAGATTTATCTCTGTTTATCAGTAAGTCAAGTTCATTTGTTACCTGCATCGTTTGAGTGTGATTTTGCCAAGAATAAATCAGAGTCACCAACTAGTTGTCGAGGTACGGGTAAAACTGTCGCCAGCACTATACCCTTCATGAACACTCCAGCGAAATCCCAAAGGACAGCACTATCGATGGGTATGGCCATGCGTTTTCTTCCTTGACACCTGAGCTAATGCTCTGTGGTGAATGGCAGTACACGTCTTTTATACATCACATGCTTTCCTTTAACAGGAAAATAACTTCCTGTATTGCAATTTCCCAGATCTTCTGGTGACAATTCATTTATCTGGAGTCCTTTGAACTCAGTACATCAAGACAGAAAAGGAAATTGCAGCAAGAAGACCGTTATTGGTCTTCTTGCTGCAATTTCCTTTTCTGTCTTGATGTACTGAGTTTAAAAAAAAAAAATCCCTTCTTTTTCCTCCTGGGACCCTCTTTTTCTGGAGGAAAAAAAAGAAATTGCAGCCTCCAGGAGTACAGCATTTCCTCGTGAAGATTGGTTGCCGTTCTTCACTGGAGAACTCTCACGCCGGCAAAGAGCTCTTGAAGGCTGTGCTGGGCACTCAGCGCCACTGCTCAAGACAGCATTCCTGATAGCAGCTGACTCAGCTGACGGGGACATGTCAGGATGTTCTCTCTAGATTTCTTTTCTCTGGGTCTTCTCAAATCGTCCCCACACGGCCTCCTGTCTTATATCGGTCATCAGACTCAACACTTCAGTCTGTCTTTGAACATCTCTTTCAATTTGGCAAGAGAGCCTCTGACTAATTTTACAAGACTTTTCTTGGCTTTTGTTTTTCTGGGTCTTTCCCTCCCTCATATATTTGTGGGGAGCTTAGCAGCCATCAAAAATGTCACAGGGACCATTTTTGAAAGAGTTGGAGGCTCCAACAGAATGCTTGATGGACCACTGGGCAATTTATCCAGAGCATCCATCTGAGGCACCTAAGATCTTGATTGCTTAGCCCTGCATTATATCGTCTCCCTCCTTGAGTGGCTAATTGTCCCTCTTCTTCCTCTCAACGTTTCTGGGCCATTAGCTTATAGCAGAGAAGGAAAAAGAGAGAGATCAAAAAGCAATACATCGAGAAAGGCAGCCAGACAGTAGCTCTGTGGCCTCCTCCAGCTTTCTCAGGCTCCAGGGAATTTCCAGCAATCCTAGCCTAGCTTGTGTGCGGCTACCTTTTCTCAAGATTAATGCAATGTGTTGCCAGGATTCAAGGCACCTTCCCCTCAAATAGGCTTGCTTCTGCCTGTGTTTTAGTACTCCCCCCCACCCCGAGGCAGTCGTACAAACCTAAATCAGATGTCCCTCACCTAGACTCGACAGACACCGCCCATCGGACACAGAATACTGGCTTCCACACTCAGAGCATTTGCACGCAGAAGGCCCCAGGTTCACTCCCTGGCAGTATCTCCCGGTAAGACTCCAGCCTGCAACCTTGGAGAAGCTGCTGCCAGTCAGTGAAGACAAAACTGAGCTAGACGGACCAAGGGTCTGACTCGGTTAGAAGGCAGCTTCCAAAGTTCCTTGCCCCCTTGCATGAGAGAAGTGGTTCAAAATGGCTGATTCCTGGTCTAACTGGGAAGGACCAAACTCTCTTCGACTAGAGACCAGTTCCAGTTAAGAGTGGCCACTTCCTCAAGGGAGTGAATTGTAGCTAGAATGTCACCTTTGGTCACAGGGAGAGAGCGAGCGAGCGAGTGAGCAAGAGAGAGCAAGAGAGAGGGGTTGTGGGGCAGCTGGGATTTTCTCTGGCTACGGCTTCCATGTTCATCCTATTGCTTTAGATATCCTTGGGGGAAATGTGCAATCATCCTTTTCAAATAAAGATGAAAATCTAAGCCTAGTTTTGTCAGCACATGGTGGTGCTGCATAGGCGTGCCACTGCAGCAGACTGAAAGGACCTCCAGTGGCACAGAGCAGTTCCTGGAGTCTGATCCAGCACGGAGTGGATGGACCTCCTTTCCCTCCTCCTTTCACCAGCATAGCGGTCCTCTCCGTGAAGATCTTCCTTCTCTCCCAGGCAGTCAAGAGTCTCAGACACTTTCAAGTTAAACTCTGAGTTTATTTCATCCTTTTACAAAATCCAACATATGAATATTGTGCTCATGTCAGGGTCTTGAATTCCTCCCTCCCACCTTTTAATTTATTTTTTCAAAACCACCATTCAAACCTTTTGGTGCTCACAGAGCCTTTAAACGCAGCCATAGTGTCAGGGAACGGAGGGCCAACAGCGTACACAGGTGGAGGGGAACAGAGAGGAGGAGGGGGAGACACACACACCACTGTTGGGTTTCCAGAATACCTAGAACAGAGGAGCCCTCCCTCTGGCCAAGGCTCCCCCCTCCTGCCATAATCCCCCAGAATGAAAGAGAGAGCAGCCACATGGGCTGAGAAAAAACTAAGAATACGGCAGGGTTTCGGGCAGAACGTTATTAACATTCGAGAGCTGATGAAACCCGGTGCTTTGCCTTAATGGCTGATCAGAGTGGGATTCACACCACCGCTTTTCTTGCAGCAACGTCTGTAAGGGCCACACCATGACCAGCCTCATCCATGGGTCCAGGCATCAACCGTCTCCTCTCCTCAGCCCAGAGATGCCCTCGAGGGGCAGAGGACAGCAGTCTTCGCCTGCTCACATGCCATGAGATGAGAAGTGACCAGGAGACTGAGGTCTCCCAGTGCCATCTCTGCCCGATGGAGCGCAGTGAGTATTTCACCCTCATGGCCAACGATCGGCCAGCTTAGCCTGCCTGCTTGGGAATGCATCGCTGCATGGCCTCCTGCATGGATGGGGAGCCCAAGCTGAGTTAGCTGCAACCGCCACAGCGGAGAGGAGCAGCAGCAGCAGGAGGAGGAGCTACTGCTGTGAGAAAACACACTCCTTTTAGCGGGGATTCTCTGCGGTCTAAACTGACACGCACAACAGTGGTCTCAATGCACTGGGAAGAAACTCCCCGAAGCTCAGCTTGAAAGAAGGAGTGGCGAACGGCAGCTCAGAGCAGTACCTTGATGCCAGTTCCCAGCACGGAGGTTAGAAGCCGTCAGCATACGCTGACACCAGGAAACACACCTCTGGAGAAAAGACGTCCTTTAACCCTTGCACAGGTGTCCACTGTGGCCGGCATGCACATGAGTGTGCAGGTGGAACAAATGCACCCACAGGGCCTGGAGCACTAGGCCTTACAGCCTCCGGTTTCCCCTTCAGTCCTGTCCAATGCATCACTTCGCGGCTGTCAATAGCCTGAGCCCCATCTTACCCATGTGAGACCTGGATGGTGCAGTTACAGTGTCCGAGCCTGTGAACCTTTTTCCAGTTGGGTCGATCAGGTGGAGGCATGTGCCCATGTGTGGATGGCAGTTCCTAAAGACCGTTTCTGGGAGTGAGGAGGTTGGTGAACATTTGCAAATAGCAGCAATTAGATGTGCAGAGAGGGAAGCAAGTGAAGGAAAGCTCTTGGGGCCATTAGTGGTAATTAACTAACATCTGCCCAAGTGGAAAAAGACCCCCTTCTAACTGCACTTTTATTAAACACAGATGGCATCCCTTTGATACAGTTTAGCAAAAATGTGCGGTGCCACTTTTTAGTGGTGTCGCTGTGGTGACACAAAACGTGGCATGTCCTTAGGCACCCAGAAACTGGAATTCTCCATTGGCAAGATAGTATCAGGAAGGTCTGAGGCAGCAGGAACTTGCTAATGGGGTTGTCTAGCTCACGGATGGCTCAGGGAATGTGGGTATTTTCACATTTTCTAGAAATAAGGAAAAGGTGGAGTGAAGGAGGAGGGAATTAGCAAACCATCACACAGTGGAATTTGTGGTTCTTAGCTTTGCGGTGGCCCAGTGCGAGAGAGAATCTGCATCCCGAGGAATCAAAACTCTGTGCAGAACAAGGCAAGGCGGGTGGGGCTGAGAATGAGATTCTGGTTTGTTGACTTGGGTGTGGTCTGCAGCTTGTTCACCAAGAAGTGATATCAGGTACAATCTCATTAGCAAGGGCCAACTACATCTCCACTACAGCATGGAGCCCTGGAACTCTTACAAGGGGTGTTTGTGCATGCATGCACGCACACCCACCCGAGAAAGAATTGTGATAAAGTCCTAAGAGGCCAAAAAAACCCAAAAACCCCAAAACCCCGCCAAACAAACAAAAAAGCACCTCATTTGCGGCAAACCTCGTCTTAAAAAAGGCTACGGGGCACAGCACTCTACTATCAGCGTTGACCTCCGCCCCAAGACCACAGATTTCCATGTTGCAGAAGGCAGTGCTTGCATTAAGACCTTTGAGCCAAGACATTCAGGGGGCGAGGGGGGGGGACTTCACAGCCTGCACACGGCCGGGAGAGGAGAGCAGCAGAAAGGGCTCCCGGGCAGCGGGAGTGGCTGGAACAGTGCCATGGGGAAGGAACTCTGTGTGTAGACAGAACTGGGAGTGCCAGTGGGACCCATCAGCAGGCCTGTGGAAGAGGGTGGGCTTCTGAAGGTCCTCTGTTTTACCACAGGAGGGTGGGAGGGGGAAGCCGAACACTCGCCAGCAGCAGTGGGCTCCTTAGAAGCCACAAGGGGGGGCCCTGTGTGTGTGTGCGCCTGCGCGCGCCTGCGCAGGGAAGAAGCAAGGAGCTTTTCCGTGGGAGGGACCTGTCATCTCCTCCCCGAAACCCCAAGGAGATTCTACAGAGAGCATACTAAGCAGCAAGAGAGACGGCTGGGGGGCTTGATCCTGTTGCCAAAGCCACCTTCCCCAAGAGCACACCACGTCATCAAGGAGGAAGGGGGTCTCTGTGTCCCCTCCCCACAAGCGATGAATGGGCCAGAACCAAACCGAAAACTAAAACAACCCCTCCCGCCCCGTGCCGAAAAAATAGAAAGCCTCACAAGGCAGATCTAAAACACTTCCATTTTAAATAATAATTAATATTTTAAAAACCCCAGTTGTTTTTTTTACCCTTGGCTAACCCATTAGCTGGGGACTAACCAAAGTCTCCTTTCTTTTTCTCAATAAAGGATTCCGAACAGAGTCTTTTAAGTGGAGCCCCCTGCCGTTACAGTCCTTGTGGGGCATGCACAGATGCGGGATCCATGACTGTGTCCCAGGTTCAAGCAGAAAAGGGCATTAGTCCTGGGCGGAGGGAGGGTCCTTCCTCCCTGAGCCTGACAGAGAGGACTCCTTCCTTGACCCCAGCTGGCCCCATTCCAGTAGTCCGTAGCCAAACACCTCTCACCTAGATGAACTTGAAACATTTCGTCTTGTCGTGGGGAAGCCGGGTCTTGAAGAGGACCGAGTCCACACGGAACTGGGTGTACAGCAAGGGCATGTAGCCGTAGACCTTGACAAAGAAGTTGATGCACTTGTGCCGCTCGTGGAAGTGGGAGTCGTCATGAGAAAGGGCCTGGGGACAGCCAGGGCAGCGGAAAGTCCAGCGGGAAGTCACCTGGGCACAGGACAGCAGGAAGGCAATCAGCAGAGAGGATTACATCCCAGAAGCCCACTCTGACCAATGCAAGCACCACCAAAGAGGGCAGGATCCAATGACCCCAAGTTCTAAGCTGGGATAAGGAAGCTGAGGTTGAAACTGAGCCTTCAACACTCTGCAGGATCATCACTGATTTCAGCCGGTATTCTGAGTACCCTTCTGGGTTATGGTTTCTGACCCATTGTTTATTTAATATTATTCATTATTATTGCCAATTATTTACCCAAATAGAAGATTACCCTGAATTTTAAAAGACCCCTTTTAAAAACAGGTTAAATGAAGTTATACCTGTATTAAACCCAAAGGAACAGCACTCTGTATTCAAGATTACCCCCACCCCAATTTCTATCATCAAAGAACTACTCAGAAGCTGCAGCACTCCCTCTGGCCATCTGCAGTGGTGGCACTGTAGTGCTGGACTCTGCTGCCTCTTTTTATTTATTTTATTTATTTATTTAACATATTTGTATACCACCCAAAACGCAAGTCTCTGGGCAGTTTACAACAATCAATAAAAACAACAAGTAAAAAAGTTAAAATATTACAACAATTTAAAATTTAAAACAATGTTAAAATTTTAAAAAATCATCAAACTATTAAAACAGTATCTAATTAAAAGCCTGGGTGAACAAATGTGTCTTGACTGCCTTTTAAAAAGTTGTCAGAGATGGGGAGGCTCTTATTTCAGGAGGGAGTGCGTTCCAAAGCCTCGGGTCAGCAACGGAGAAGGTCCATCCCTGAATAGCTACCAGATGGCTGGTAGCAACTGCAGACGAAGCTCTCCTGATGATCTCAATGGGCAGTGTGGCTCATAGTGAAGAAGACGTTCTCTTAAATACCCAGGGCATAAGCTGTTTATGGCTTTATAGGTTTCTAAAAAATAAATAACCAAGACCTTGTATTTTCCCTGGAAACTAATCAACAGCCAGTGTAGATCTTTTAGGATAGGAGTGATATGGTCTCTCCAAGATAACCAAGAGACCAACCTGACTGCTGCATTCTGGACCAACTGCAGTTTCCGGACAACAAACAAAGGCAGCCCCACATAGAGCACATTGCAGTAATCCAGCCTAGAGGTTACCAGCATATGTACTACTGTTCTGAGGTCATTTATCTCAAGAAATGGACACAGCTGGTGTATCATCTGAAGCTGATAGAAGGCACCTCTGGCCACTGCCTCAACCGGGGACACCAGGGAGAGGTTTGTGTCCAGAAGCACCCCCAGACTGCATACCTGTTCCTTCTGGGGAAGTGTGACCCCATCCACAACAGGCAGATCAAAATCATCTCCTGAGTTCTGTCCCTGCACAGTAAGTACCTCCGTCTTATCTGGACTCCGTCTCAGTTTATCTCTCATCCAGCCCATCACCGCTTCCAGGCAGACATTTAAGGAGGCTATGCCCTCTCCCGATGATGCTGACATGGAGAAGTAGATTTTGGTGTCATCAGCATAATGACAGCTCCCTGCACCAAAGCTCCTGATGATCTCTCCCAGTAGTTTCATGTAGATGTTAAACAATATTGGAGACAATACAGAGCCCTGAGGGACACCATACCGAAGTTCAGATTGTGAAGAAAGACAGTCCCCGAGGGACACCATCTGGAATCTTCCTGAGAGGTAGGAGTGGAACCACTGTAAAGCAGTGCCTCCCACCCCCCCAAAACCCCCTCAGACACTCCAGAAGGATACTATGGTTGATAGTATCGAAAGCCGCCGAGAGGTCCAAAAGGACCAACAGAGTCATACTTCCTCTGTCCATTCCCAATTGGAGATCATCCATCAGGCCGACCAAGGCAGTCTCCGCCACATAGCCCACCCGAAAGCCAGTCTGAAATGGGTCTAGATAATCAGTTTTCTCCAAGACCCTGGAGTTGGGAGGCCACCACTCTCTCAATTACCTTGCTCAGCCACAGAAGGTTGGAGACAGGCCTATAGTTGCTTAATTTTGAGGGATCCAACACAAGCTTCTTCAAAAGAGGTCTAATAATTGCCTCTTTAAGGCAAGGAGGCATCCTGCCCTCCCTCAGAGTAGCATTTATAATCTCTACTAGACCTTCTACAACAACCTCCCTGCCAGATAGTATTAAGCATGCTGGGCAAGGGTCAAGAGGACAGGTGGTAGGCCTCACCACTCCAAGCAGCACATCCACATACTCAGGAGTCACAAACTGGAACTGATCCAGCCTGACCACATAAGAGGAGTCGCTGGACACTTCCAAATTAGACACTGCAGTAGTTGCGGGGTCTAAATCCAAGTCAGCCTAAATACAAGCTATTTTATCCACAAAATTTAAGAGGCCTGGGCACCTTTCCCTATGCAGCTCCCATCAATAAAGCCCCAAGTAGTCCTGGGCACAAGCACCAAGACTGAAAGAGACACATCCAAGGCTCTGTAAGTGCTCAGTAGGACTTCTAATTTGAGTTCTTTGAAAAACATACTCCCCTCTTCCCAACACCATATTGCAGCCTGCTTTTGAAACCATTTGCTATGAGTCATGTGTGTCTGCCACATGAAACAAGAGTCCAGAGTCCCCTTATGTGCATGAATCTAACTGTGCCGTTCTTGGAAGGTCCAAACCCTTCTTAAAGCCATCCAGGTTGTTGGCTGTCACCACATCTTGTGGCAGAGAATTCCACAAGTGGATTATGCATTGTGTGAAAAAGTACCGCCATTTGCTGGGCCTAGATTTCCTGGCAATCAATTTCATGGGATGACCCATGATCATGATCAGCTGGGAGCCTGCCATTAGCAATGCCACCTTTGAGCTATGTTTGGACAGAGAGGATGTTAAAAAAAAAAAAAGAAGAGGAGGGGGGGAGCAGTCTGAGGAAATTGCCTCCCCCCCAAAGGATGGAGAGCCTCCCTTGAAACTTCGCCAAAGCCTGAGCATTCTGGAAGCAGTGCCAGGCGCTGGGAATTTGGGCTTAGCTTGTGGTGGCTCAGGAAAACAGAAGGGTGGGGAAGTTAAGCCTGGCTTGGCTACATTTTCCTCTGCTTAATTGGATTTTAACGGCATGTTCCTGCAGGAGCCCTTTGGGCAAGCCGGAGCCATCCTACGGAGACTGTGTACCTGCCAGGCTGCCTCCAAAGAACCACGAGGTGTGCCGTGAGAGATGCATCCCGGACTAGAAAAGGATCCCAGTGAAGTGGCAGCTGTGACTCCTTCCAGCCTTGAGGGTGAATGAGGAAGTGTATGCCTCCCATTTTTATTTTTATTTTATTTTATGGAGTGGGGGGAGGTTGGGAAAAGCTGGGCTGGAGCTCTTGTGGCCCACCCGTGGCACAGGAGCCCACAAGTGGTGTAGCGGCCGTGGGGATGGGTGGCCTGCTCACAGAGAAGCAGGAAACCCCGCAGCCCCCCAGCTAGGGCATAGAGCCCATGGGCCAGATTCAGCCCACGGGGACGCTTCTGCCAGGAATATCCTGCAGCAGCAGCAGCAGAAGCCATGCAGAGCTGTGGCTGTCTTGCCCTAACAGCCGCCCTGTTGGGAACCCCTGCCTGAAAGGGAGGCCTGAAGATCTGCTCAAACACAAAGACGGTGGGCTCAGCCCTGGCCAGGCCCCTGAGAGCCGGACCGGGTGGCTCTAGCCTCCATTTGGGCTATGCCCCCATCTCAGCACCTGGCAACTGAGAGCAGCCCTCGATGAAGGTCTGACCAACCCCAGCTTGGCCTATGCAGCTGCTGGCAAGTCGCCCCCATCACAGAGCTCTGCCCTCCCTGCACAGGGTGCATTTTTGACTGCACTCTCCTATGAACAGAGGAAGCTGCCTCCTACCGAGTCAGACCCTTGGCCCGTCTGGCTCAGTATTGTCTTCACGGACTGGCAGCGGCTTCTCCAAGGTTGCTGGCAGGAGTCTCTCCCAGCCCTATCCTGGAGATGCTGCCAGGGAGGGGACTTGGAACCTTCCTTCATGCAAGCAGGCAGGTGCTTTTCCCAGAGCAGCCCCATCCCCTAAGGGGGAACATCGTGCAGTGCTCACACATGTAGCCTCCCGTCCAAATGCAAACCAGGGCAAACCCTGCTTAGCAAAGGGGACAATTCACGCTTGCTCCCACCAGACCAGCTCTCCTCCTCTCTGCCAGGGCACTTCTTCCCATGGCAGTGCAGGGGCCAATCGTCTCTTTCAGAAGCATTTAGCTTCACTGGAGCCCTTCCCCTGAGGGTTGCACAGCGACACAAACCGAAAATTGTGTCCAGGAAGTGCGGGGGGAGAGAGACAAGAGATGTCCACCCCTTGTCGATCCACACTGGAGACCCCATTATGCCAAGGGGCCACTTCCCACTGACAACCAGGTTCCCTCGCCCACGCCAGCTCATTTTTAACGAGGACCGACAGCAAGCCTGCCGGGAACCTGGCCGACGGTGCGACAGGCCCGGCTTCAGCGATGAGCCTCCTGGGCTGCAGAGTGCAGAGCCAAAGGTCAAAGCAATTACTTCGACTTGCTGCTAGATGTTGCTCTAGAGAAATGCGTGCTAATGACCACGCAGAATGGAGAGGACTCGGGAGACCCCTGCTGACCCCACACTGCGGGCCTCTGATCCCCACGCCAAGGGACGGGGAGACTTTTGGCCCATTCCCAAACCAACCCAAGGAATCTCAGGCTCTGCTGTCCACCTCTCTTAGTATTACACAAATGCCTCCGTTCTGCACAAATCTGCTCCTCCTCCAGGCTTTGGCAAGGGGATGATAAGAACAAGAAAAAGAAGCAGCATTTATATAGTGCGGCGCTGTGCAACTCCGGCCTCTCAGCTGTTGTTGGACTACAACTCCCATCATGAGTACTGGCCACGGTGGCGGAGGACGATGGGAGCTGTAGTCCAACAACAGCTGGAAGGCTGAAGTTGTGCACCCCCAATATAGTGCTTTTAAGCCCTCCGAATGCTTGCTTGATACACGTGATCTCAGTGTCATTCTTACAACCACCTTGGTAGGTAAGTATTCTTGTTGCAGCGGAGGCTGAGAGGGAGCAGCTTGTCTAAGGGCACCTGGCACGTTCATGACGGAAGAGAGATGCATCCGGGGATTTCCCAAGTGGTCGCTCAGTCTCTTAGCCACTATGGTACAGCAGAGGGACAGAGAGGGCAGGAATAGTGGAGCTGAAGAGGCAAAGGAAAAAGCAGCCACGGAAAGGCTATTCCGGTGGTGATGGTGGTGGGGAATAGTAGAAGTAATGTTGGCAGGTCAGCAGGCCATTACAGGGGAAGGAAAACCAGAACTCTGCGAGCGGTTTCCTTTTCTGGCTGACCTGCCAGCGCCTTGACCTTGGGGATCAGTGGCAACCTTGCTCCTTTAGAATGCCAGAATAAAATCAGAAATCATCCATAAATCTGATTATGGTTGAGGGAGCCGACTTGGTATGTATTACAGAGACTTGGCTGAGGGAGGCTGGTGGCCCAATCTGGTCCCAGCTTCTCCCTCCAGGGTCCTCTGTAGAGGAGCAGGGGAGGGGACGTGGGCGGGGAGGTGGAGTGGCTGTGGTCTGTAAGAACAACATCTCCCTTGCCAGGATCCCTGTCGAAGTGTCTGATCACACTGAATGTGTGTACTTAAGGTTGGGGAACAGGGATGGATTGGGACTTCTGCTGGTGTTCCAATCACCCCGCTGCCGAAGAGAGTCCCTAACTGAACTGACAGACTTCGTCTTGGGATTGGCATTGGAGTCTCCCAGGCTTATGGTGGTGGGGAACTTCAATGTTCACTTCAGGACCAATCTGTCTGGAGCAGCTCATGTTATAGCAGCCATGACAACTATGGGCCTATCCCAAGTGGTCTCGGGGCCGACGCACATTGCCGGACACACGCTTGATCTGGTCTTTTACTCTGATCTTTTTACACTGAGGGTAGTTTCTGTGGGAGGTTTGGACTCCTGTGATTTCCCCATTGTCATGGACAGACCACCATCTGGTTAAGGTTGGACTCACAATCATGTCCCAGCTCCATATGGGTGAGGGGCCCATTAGGATGGTCTACCCAAGAAGGCTATTGGATCCAATAGGATCCCAAGAAGCCTTGGAAGGATTTAGTGCTGGCTCTGCCGGTGATTCTGTTGACGGCCTGGTGGAGAACTGGAACAGAAACTCACCAGGGCAGTGGACACGATGGCTCCTAAGCGTCCTCTCCGACCCACTTCAAAACTGACCCCTCGGTATATGGAAGAAATCCAGTATATGGAAGAAATATGACAGCTAGGTAGATTACTAGAGTGAAAGTGACTTGACTCAAAGCCAACAGATTACAACACAGAGTGCATTTGAAGACCTAAGATCAGATGATACGTGCAGCAAAGAAGCTATGCTTTCTTGCCCGTATTGCATCTGCAAGCTCATGCTGGAGTTCTTGTTCAGGTCTGAGAGAGCCAATACATGCCGCTCCTCCCTCTTGAATCAGAATTTGGAACCATCAATTACCCGCTGTGACATTCTTAATGAGTTTTATTAGACTCCACAATTATTGCAGAGTCCAATGCAGCGGTGACCAGAAACTCCTCTTATGTGGTTAGGCTGGATCAGTTTCAGTTTGTGACTCTTGATGATGTGGACAAGCTGCTTGGAATGGCTCTAACATCGACATGAAACCACTAGGAGAGATCATCAGAAGATTTGGTGCAGTGTGTTATCAGTATGTTGATGGCACCCAAATCTATTTCTCCATGTCAACATCATCAGGAGAAGGCATAATCTCCCTAAATGCCTGCCTGGAGGCAGTGACGGGCTGGATGAGAGACAATAAACTGAGTCTGAATCCAGATAAGATTAAGGTACTTATTGTGCGGGGTCAGAACTTGGGAGATGATTTTGATCTGCCTGTTCTGGATGGGGTTACATTTACTCAGAAGGAACAGGTACACAGTCGCAGTGCTTCTGGAACAAAACCTCTCCCTGGTATCTTAGGTTGAGGCGATGGCCAGAGGTGCTTTTCATCAGCTTCGGCTGATACTGCATCTGTTTATTGAGATAAATGACCTCAGTAGTACATAAGCTAGTAACCTCCAGACTTGACTACTGCAATGCGTTCTCTATGGGGCTGCCTTGGTACACAGTCTGGAAACTTCAGTTGGTACAGAATGTGGCAGCTGGCTTGTCTCCGGGTCATCTCGAAGAGACCATATTACTCCTATATTAAAAGAACTACACTGGCTATAAGTTTCCAGGCAAAATACAAGATACTGGTTGTGACCTATATAGCTCTAAACAGCTTAGGCCCTGGGTATTTAAGAAAATGTCTTCATCACTATGAGTCCCATTGCCCACTGAGATCAGGAGCTCACTTGGTGGTTACCCAGGGATGGGCCTTCTCTGTTGCCGCCCTGAGACCCCGGATGCTCCCTGCTGAAATAACCAAGCCTCCGTATCTCTGACAACTTTTTGAGACACACATTTTTTCACCCAAGCTTTTCAACTAGGACTTGTGATTTTAAGTCGTTTTGAAGTTTCCATTTCTGTTTTGATTTGTTTTGTGTTGTTGTAAACTGCCCAGAGATGAAAGTTTGGGGCGGTATACAAATATAATAAAATAAATAAAGGAGCACAGATTTGTGGAGTGACTTCAGGCCCATTCACACATGATGTTCAACATTTGTACAACAAGTGTACAGTGTTCACAGGTACAGCCATTCACATGTTATGCTGAATGCAGGTACAGAAGTATGCTTCCTATCTGCACCATGCATTTGAAGGGCCTGTATCTAGGTTCATTTTTTGAATGGACACAGTGCCGCCATTCACACAAACACATGAATGAGTGTACAGACAGCTGTACACTCGTACAGCCCAATGTCTGAATTGGGCATCTGAGAGTTGCTCAGGGGACCTCATCAGGGAGAGACGGTTGCCATCTCTCATTGCACAGAAGGCATGTACACCACTCTAGAAAGTGAACTGAGGACTGTGCAATCCTGTTGAGTCAAGCTCCGGTACCCGTGCTTTGAGGCTTGGAGGAAGGTGTGGAAAAGTAGGTCATTCCTTGTGCCTTCAGGGTAGGCTTTTGTTACACAAGCCTTATCTACCTCCTTGTCTTTAGCTTACTTTTTTGGAGCTTAAACACTTTCAGTTACTAGAAGGCAGCAGCAAAGGGGGCTGAGCTCTGATAACAGCCTGGCTTTCCTTGCCTAAGCTATTCCCACTGGCCTCGCTGTTGAGGGTGAACCAGGACTGCCGTGCATTCAGCCAGCAACGGATCGATCCAACCAGGCCAGCCGGCCAGCTCTCTGCACCTAGAACTACCTTCTGCCCTGCTGGAAGGGCCCTTACAGGGCATGGGCAGCCTACACATTTATCCCTTCTTGGTGTCTGGAGGCGAAGCTTACTGGGAGTAGCAGACGTCCAGCAACCCACTCGCAGGGCTCATGCCCGGCTTGAATGGAATGTGGGTGGCAGATTCCATGGCAAAATGGGAATAACTTGCGGCCAGGACTCTCAAAAGGTGAGCCCCAGATGTTGCTGGACTACAACCCCCATCATTCCCTGCCACAATGGCCAAAGACAAGGTCTGGGGACACACCTTTGAGAACCTCTGATATACGCATTAGATTTAGGCCTGAACATCTATCCTTGCACAAAACTCATTCACATGCCCACTGGCAGGGGAGGAGAAGTGCCTAGCCTGGGCAGGAGAGACAAGCAGGCTCCCGATTTTCAGTAGTGTACCTAATGCCAGCGTGGTGTAGTGGTTAGAGTGCTGGACTAGGACCGAAGAGACCCGAGTTCAAATCCCCATTCAGTCATGAGACTTGCTGGGTGACTCTGGGCCAGTCATTTCTCTCTCAGCCTAACCTACTTCACAGGGTTGTTGTGAGGAGAAACACAAATATGTAGTACACTGCTCTGGGCTCCTTGGAGGAAGAACGGGATACAAATGTAAAAATAATAATAATAATGCCACCTAATGGCGCAGCAGGAAATGGCTTGATTAGCAAGCCAGAGGTTGCCAGTTCGAATCCCCGGTGGTACGTTCCCCAGACTATGGGAAACACCTATATTGGGCAGCAGCGATATAGGAAGGTGCTGAAAGGCATCATCTCATACTGCGTGGGAGGAGGCAATGGTCAACCCTTCCTGTATTCTACCAAAGGGCTCTGTGGGCGCCAGGAGTCAACACCAACTCGATGCCAGACTTTACTTTTACCAGGAGGCAGGGAGCATGATCATGTGCAAGGCAGCCACTGGGGAGGATGGCCTTTCCTCCTACCTCAGTAAAATGCTGGGGGTGAGATCTGGATAGGGCATACTCATCTGGCCCAGCTGCCAGCACACGGCCAAAAACCAGGAGCGTGCTCACCTCTCATGCCCAGGTTGGGCACTTCTGCCCTGCTGGCAGTCGTGTGAATGAGCCTAATGTATCCCAAGGTTGGGATGGTGGTGATTATCATCAAGGATATGGGCAGGGAGTTTGTTACTACACATGGCTGCCCTGCCATGCACAGGATCAAATCACCGGGTTTGACAGGCCTAGGCTCTACTGCACCAAACAAAAAGCTCAAGGGAAAAAGAGACATGTAGTCCTAAAAATGCAAATTTCAGGAAGACGCTAGCAGGAAGAGATGCCATCACTAACCACCGACAGTGGGCCACATCTACGGTCCTTCCTCTGAAGACCCTCGATTTGCACAAATCCACCCTGACAACTGGCCACTTCTGGCGCTCAGTCTGCCTTGTTGACTCTTTGAGCATTTTATAGTTTTAAAGTTTCAGGTTGTGGAGCTTTTAATCTGTATTTTAAACTGTTTTGATTGTGTTACTGTTTTAATTGTGAACTTGCATATGGGAAAGTATAAAAGTGTGTTCAATGAATAAGCAAACTTTGGCTGGTGCAGAGTGTGGTGGTCCACCTATCAGCAACAGGATCATCGAAAAAGCCATATGCCAGCACTCGATCAGTGGCACTAATTCCCAGATCTTCAGGCATGATGCTGGTTTTGCCCTGTGCGCTCCATCTAAGTGAGTCCTCTCAGCAAGGCTGGCGAAGAACTTAAAAGGTATATCCCACTTCAGCTCAAGTTGAAAAGGGCTCAAAGTGACTAAATAACAACAAGTACAAAATACCAGTGCTGTCACCCACCCTGGATCCTTGGCAAGGGACAGGACCAAAATGCAATGAGATAATAGACTAAGCCAGAGCTTGGGAAATGAGAGGCTGCATTTCTTTACGCCGCTTGTTAAGCCCCAGAGAACTGGTTGCTTAGGGTGTACTAGGCTTTTGGAGTCAAGGTCTCAGAGGCATGATGGCACTAAATACCTGTTGCAGAGGAGCAAGAGCAGGAGAGGGGGCAAGTTTCTCGGAGGCACCTGGTGGGCCACTGTGTGAAACAGGATGCTGGACTAGATGGGCCTTGGGCCTGATCCAGCAGGGCTGTTCTCATGTAAGGAAGAAGTTGTTGTTGTTAATTCGATCTCTATACCGCCCTTCCAAAAATGGCTCAGGGCGGTTTACATAGAGAAATAACAAACAAATACAGTGGTCCCTCGACTTACGTAAATAATCCATTCCGAACACACGTTCGGAGGTCGAAATTTTCGTAAGTCGAGGAGCGCACCACGGAAGTCTGAAAACATTCGTAATTTGAGGAAGCCGCATCTAAAAACTCGTAGGTCGAGTAAGCTGAATCTAAACCGGCAACTACTTCTGGTCTTTTTTGTCGCTCGTAACTCGAAAACAACGTAAGTCGAGTAGTTTGTAGGTCGAGGGATTACTGTAAGATGAAACCCTGTCCCCAAAGGGCTCACATTCTAAAAAGAAACATAAGATAGACAACAGCAACAGTCACTGGAAGTACTGTGCTGGGGGTGGACAGTTATTTGTTATTCTTGGGGTCTGAAAACATAAAGCTTGGCACACTTGTTCAGAGGTCAAGCTGTATATGCGACTGTCACTGGACATGAGAGAGAATTTGCTTTGTTGTACTGGGAAATGGAAGTGACTTTGTGAGGGAATCACCCCTTCCCACTTTGCTGTATTGACACCTGTGAGCCTAGACCATGGGCCTATGGTCAGACCTGAGATCATGTCTGAACCATAGGGACTCTATCTTGGAGTCCTGATAGCCTGACTCTGAGTATACTGTGGGAATCAGGTCAGCGCCTAATCAAGCTGGCTTTGCTGTGTTAACAACAGGATGCTCTGTTCTTTGTCATGTCCGCCCACTAGGCTGGCTGACACTTTCTCTTTAGCTGTTTATTGCTTTCACTCCCTATTACTAGGCTCCGGTGCTCTCACTAGGGGGAGATGAGCTGATAAACTATTGCCATGTATACCCAATGTAGATACATTTTAGGGCCCTTACAATGGTCCTGCTGTGAACTTCAAGGTGCTGTATGATGATGGATCACCTCCTGTGATGGGACTGGTGGTTTGCTTGTAGGTACCAATCTGTATCAAGTATGCTTTGATGTTTTTTCTTAACTATGTATAAAGGCTGTGGGCGGATTCCCCCTGGGGTCCATCTTGTCTTTGGGAACTATCCCCTAGACAGCCACTTTGTTACTCTGCAGAGTCCAATAAAGTCACTGGACATGAGAGAGAATTTGTTTTGTTGTACTGGGAAATGGGAGTGTGGAGAGAGAAGAGCTCTGTAAGAGTGATGACGAAGACCACAAATTTTCTGTATACGAATACAACGAATTACTACTGAGTGATGTAAGAGCCAGAAGCTAACTCCTGCTAACCGAGCAAAGAGACACCTGTTAAAGTGGTGATTCTCTTATATTTAGCAGGGGAAGAGCAACCTGCCCTATCCAACCCCAGCACCGCATCCCTCATAAGAGAGCCGGTCTTGTGGTAGCAAGCATGACTTATCCCCTTAAGCTAAGCAGAGTCCACCCTGGTTGCATACGAAAGGGAGACTAGAAATGTGAGAACTGTAAGATGAGGGGATGGAGCCGCTCTGGGAAGAGCATCTAAGCTTCAAGTTCCTTCCCTGGCATCTCCAAGGAAGGGCTGAGAGAGATTCCTGCCTGCAACCTTGGAGAAGCCGCTGCCAGTCTGGGTAGACAATACTGAGCGAGATGGACCTATGGCCTGACTCAGTATGTGGCAGCTTCCTATGTTCCAGTGGCTGTCAATGGTGTTTACCTTGCTTCTTTTTAGATTGTGAGCCTTTTGGGGACAGGGGACCATCTTATTTATGTGGTGTGTGTTTTTCTATGTAAACCACTTGGAGAACTTGGGTTGAAGAGCGGTATATAAATATCCATAGTAGTAGTGGTAGAAGGCGAACAGAAGGCAGATACACTAGCAGTGGTGGATCGATCAGAAACTGTTGGGGACGGTAGCAGCGAGGGAGCTGATTCCATTAACCTGCTAGGCCGTGAACCAGAAGGCTAGCGAGTTTGTATAATTTGTATGCTTTTGTAAGCTATTGTTCCTGTACTGTTTTTGCATGTTTGAAACCTTTTGACTCAAGTAAACCTGTTCTTGTGTTTACTATGTTTTATTGGTGTGTCTGTCAGTTATTTTAGTCCCACCTCCTGCCTGCCTAAATGACTAAGTTTTGGTCTTGCTTTCAAGTAGCAGAGAGTTCAGTGGCTGTAAGCCTGCACAGTCACATAGGTTTAAAAGTCTTTTTGGTGGCAGCAGATGGTTAGACTGAGGGCTAGCTGCAGCCCAGCCCTCACAGGACCGAACCCCCAAGTATTCCACCAGACACTCACCTTGATGGGTGGCTTCCTGGTGATATGAGAGACCAGGAAGTTCATGGCAATATCCTCACAGTTGATGTATTCGTCTACCATATCGCGGATGGCCTGAGGCATCACATAGGAGTACAGGTAGGCATAGTACTGCAAACAGAAGATTGGGGAAATGTCAAAGGAGGACCTACAAAATGCCACTGGAACCAGCAGAGAAACCTCTAAAAGAAAGCTAACACCCAAGCCCAACACATTTAGAAAGCTGGGAAAAGGAAGAGTCTCATGCAAACTAACAAACGCGTCCCACATAACAAGAAAACCACAATGATTTGTTGGATCAGTCTCTTGTCCCAGTCAGGCCCTCTCTTCCGGACTGATTTGATCAGACCTTTGTCCACCTGGTCCAGGACTCTCCAGTGGCCCTTTTCACCAGTGGCCAGCCAAGGTGCCTTCAGGAACACGACATGAAAATGAAATCCTTCCCAGTTGTTCCTAGGATTCATAAGCACGCTGCTTTTGTACATGGAAGTTCCATTCAGGTCTCCACTCTTAGTTTTCAAACTCTAGACTAACTACCTCACTGGGTTGGCAAGGCCACGGCGGATCTAGATCTCAGCTCTTTCCAAGCAAGGAAGGGAAGAACAGTGCTAATATTTTTGTTATCTGCCCTCCAAATTGTCCAGAGAAGCAATATGCCAAAACACGTCCATTTCTATTGTTGGTTATCACAAAAGAGGGTTAGACCAGCAGCACCAGCTTCTGTCCAACTCCTAGTTTGCAAAAGGAAGACCAGGGAGGTCACCCTTCTTGCCCTGCCCTAAGGACAGCCATGTTGGGAACCCCTGCCTTAAAGGATTGCAAACAAATTCAAACTTCTTAGCCCTGGCACAGAGGCTCTCACGCAAAAGCACATGAGCTTGAGTTTATTTGCTGGAATCCAAAATCTAATCCAAACCACAAAACACTAGAGTTTATGGGTGGTTATCAACAGCACATCTCATGCTCCTTGCAGAAGTTGCCATTTCTGGGATCAAACATTCAGGCTTTGAGATTCAAAGTCTCAGGTTTAAGAACGGTGGTTTCACCCTGAGCCGGCAACAATGACCACACAAGAGGACAGGTTGCTTTCTTCTAGGCGGCAGCAGCAAACATATTACCAGGAGCTGCCTTTGCTTCACTCCTAGCACATAGTAATATGGAATCAGCAAGGCAGAACATCCCTGCTTGCATAGCAACGCACAGCCCAGAGAAATGCAGACATGGCACTGGCCATGCTCCATCGCTCAGGGCCCCCCTCTGCAGCCTCCTGAGATGCAGAGGTCAACCTCTGGTCAGCAGCATTTTGATTCCGGATTGCACATGGTCTGGGGATTCCGAGAAAGAAAGAGCTCATGCCGCTGGCTTTCTTGTGACTTTCCCTATTGTAAACAGCATTCAAGTTACACCGAAGGAAGGAAGTCATCTTCAGGGTCATTCCAAGGGTCTGGGGCCATCTCACCTTGCCCTTACCTTGTGGAAGAAGGCAGCCCCGGTCAGTACCATGGACAGTTCACAGGAGTAATTGGAGTTGTAGAGCCAGGACTGGTGTGGGATGTCCCATGCGTGATAGCGCCCAGGGAACCCAACGATGCGGTCCCTAGCCTCTCTCCAGACCCTGGAGGTGAGAAATTAAGAACTTCAGGGGGCAGGTGAAAAGGAAGTTAGCTTTGGGATTTTCAAAAGTTTGGTCAACTAACTCGACCAGCTCCACATCTCTGGCAATAAAAAACACCTGAAAAACACCTGAAAAACCATCTTTTTGCCCAAGCTTTCTCAGCTTCCTAATTTTGGGTTTTAATTTCTGGTTATTTTTAAATTGTTAAATTGTTTTTAAGTTTTTGTATATGTTTTTAATTGGTTTTATGTTATTGTAAACCACCCAGAGATGAAAGTTTGGGGCAGTATACAAATTTGATAAATATCTATCTATCTATCTATCTATCTATCTATCTATCTGGGAGGCCTAAAACCTCACCAGAAACTGGTTGTTTGCTTGGACATGTGTATGTGAGCTTATCATTCCATTTGTGAATCCAAGAGGTCATCCACACAACTGAAAGCTGAAAGGTCATCCACACAAGTGTCCTACCCAGGTCTGGGAGCTGGGCGTGCTCCCAATTTTCAGTCATGTGGGAGCAAACAACTAGGTAAGGGGAGAGAGACGTGATTCTGTGGAATCACGGTAGGAGGAAAAGCTGGGTAGGACAGCTTTTCCTCCTACCTTGGTCAAATGCTGGGTAGGACAGTGCTGTCCTATCCAGCTTTTCCTCCTACCTGTCTCCCACACAATAACCTACCCCTACACTCTAGACCCTTTCTAAAGGTAAAGTAGTGTGCCGTCGAGTCAGTGACGACTCTTGGTGACCGCAGAGCCCTGTGCTTGTCTTAGGTAGAATACAGGAGGGGTTGACCATTGCCTCCTCCTGCGCAGTATGAGATGATGCCTTTCAGCATCTTCCTATATCGCTGCTGCCCGATATAGGTGTTTCCCATAGTCTGGGAAACATACCAGAGGGGATTCGAACTGGCAACCTCTGGCTGGCTGGCTGGCTGGCTGGCTGGCTTGCTTGCTATCGATCGATTGATAAAACAATCTAAAAATCTAAGCCTCCAAAAATGGCTCAGGGCAGTTTACAACAAATAAAAACAATCAAAATCAATTAACAGTTAAAATCAAAATGAAATCAATTAATAAAGTCATTTCCCTGCTGCATCATTAGGTGGCTGAGAGAGCCTTTCTGCCCTCTGTTTATTTCTCCTGACTTTCCACACAAAGATTATTAGCCAAAAAAAATCCCAAAACAACAACAACAAAAAACAACCCAATAGTCTCGCTCAGAATAAGAGATTAGGGAGAAATATTCAGTGAGTCGAGAATTAGGCTTCGGTCTTGGAGTTTCACAGGCTCAAGCCCCACTTCTTCCAGGGACCACATGAGTGACCTTCGCAATCTACTGTCTCTCAGATTCAGTCCTGTCCCCTCCAAATAAGAGCAACTTGACTTATACCCAACAAAGATTGTTCAAGGTTAAGTGGTGTGTAAGTTACAAGTGAAAGGCAGTAATATAATACAGGGTGGGACCCTACATTTAAATGATTAGGACAGAAAGGCTAGCCAGCCGTTTTGGGTGCCCCTGTCCCAGCCCACAGAGCATCAGTTGAGCCCAGGTGTTCTCAAAGTTGGATCCCTAGATATTGTTGCACTACAACTCCCAGCATCCTCGGTCACAACAGTCTTGAGGCTGGCGGTGATGGCAGTGATGCCCAACAACTTCTGGGGACCCAAGCTTGAGGGCCTCTGGCTTAGCCTATTTTGGCTTGATTGAGAGAGGGATCTAAAAGGCAGAAGGGGGCAGAGCTGGAGAAGAGGCGACGGTTTTCATGGCTAGCTGGGAAGACTTATTATGGCAGATGTGGCCCCTGCTTGAGAACAGGGATGCATGCGTGTTACTCACCGGAATCCAAACATGATCTCATCATGGCGAAGGTGTGCGTCGTCGTCAATAGACAAGATGGCCTCCGTCTCGATCTCATCCCAGGGTAGGAACCGGTTGTTCAAACTATTCTTCTCCGTGCGCACAACCTAGGAAAGAGAAGGCATCAAGAGGCCTTTTAAAAAAAATGTCACCAAGATCCTAAAGGTAAAGTGTGCCGTCGAGTCGGTGCCAACTCCTGCTGCCCGCAGAGCCCTGTGGATGTCTTTGGTAGAATACAGGAGGGGTTGACCATTGCCTCCTCCCGTGCAGTATGAGAGGATGCCTTTCAGCATCTTCCTATATCGCTGCTGCCCGATAGAGGTACCCGCAGGGATTCGAACCAGCGACCTTCTGCTTGTGAGTCAATCATTTCCCCGCTGCACCATTAGGTGGCCTGGCAAGATCCTACATAATAGGCAAGTTATTATTAATATTATTAGAAACTATTTATACCCTGCTCCTTCAGTGCACTACTGCTTAGGGTGGCTTACAACATTAATAAAATAGATATACTATTGAATAAAAAAGTAATAAGGTTAAAAGACCAGGCTAAAACCACCATTTATTTTAATTTTATTCAACACATGTATATACCTCCCTATATAAAATCCTAGGACGATTTACAATTTAAACAAACAGCAACTAAAACCTAGAAAATCACATAAAACATTAAAATTACCATACATAAAGAACTTTAAAACATCAAACACTAAAACCCTGATGAAACAGATGTGCTTTCAAAAGTTATTTAAAAACAACCAGCGGAGATTCTGATTTCATTTGGGAGTGTGTTGAAGCCTTGGGACAACCCTAGAGAAGGCCCAGTTTTGGGTCGCCACCAAGCAAGCCAGTGTCTACGGCAGACTTGACTACTGCAATGTGCTCTATGTGGGGCTGCCTTTGTATGTAGTCCGGAAATTGCAGTTGGTCCAGAATGCGGCAGCCAGGTTGGTCTCTGGGTCATCTTAGAGAGACCATATCATTCCTATCTTAAAAGATCTACTCTGGCTACTGATATGTTTCTGGGCAAAATACAAGGTCTTGGTTATGACCTATAAAGCCCTGAACAGCTTGGGCCCTGGGTACTGATCTTCTTCGCTATGAGCCAGACCCCACACTGAGATCATCTGGAGAGGTTCGTCTGCAGTTGCCACCGGCTCGTCTGGTGGCTACTCAGGGACAGGCCTTCTCCGTTGCTGCCCCAAGGCCTTGGAACACACTTCCTGCTGAAATAAGAGTCTCTCCATCTCTGATAACTTCTAAAAAGGCAGTCAAGATGCATTTGTTCACCCAGGCTTTTAATTAGATACTGTTTTAATTGTTTGATTTTTTATAGTTTTAACCTTTTAAATTTTAAATTGTTGCAATGTTTTAACCTTTTTATTTGTTGTTTTTATTGTTTTATTGTAAACCGCCCAGAGACATGCGTTTTGGGTGGTATACAAACATGTTACGCACCCAAGCCTGGATATTAAACAAACAAACAAACCAAACAACAAACCAGACCTTCCTCAATTATCTTAAAAGGTGGTGGGGTTTATGAAGGCAGCGGTGCTCCCTTAAACAGCCTGGGCCCAAGCCCTTCAGGGCTTTATAGGTCATAACCAGCACTTAGTATTTTGCATGGAAACTAACTGGCAGCCAGTACAGTTCTTTTAAAATAGGAGTAATGCGGTTCTCTATGGGTGGTCCTGGAGACCAACGCGACTGCTGAATTCTCCACCAGTTGCAGTTTCAGAACTATGTACAAAGGCAGCCCAATGTAAGTCCATTGCAATAGTCAAGCCTGGATCTAACCAGCATGTGCACCACTGCTTTGATGTAGTTTGTCTCGAGAAATGGACGCAGCTGACGTATCAGCTGAAGCCTGGCCACTGACTCAACTTGAGATACCATGGAAAGGTTTAAGTCCAGAAGTATTCCCAAGCTACGTACCTGATCTTTCAGGGGGAGTGTAATCCCATCCAGAACAGGCAGATCTAAACTACTTCCTATATTCCAGCCTCCCACAATGAGTACCTCCGTCTTGTTTGGATTCAACTTTAGTTTGTTCTCCCTCATCCAGCCCATTCCCGATTCCAAGCAGGCATTTAGAGAGGTTAAGCCATCTCCTCCAAACAATTAAAATAAGCTTTAAAATTTGAAATTAAAAAGTATCAATGAAAAACTAAACACCAAGAAATCTACCAGATAAAAGCAAAGGATAAGATACTTAAAAGCTTCTCTAAAAACCTGCAAGACTTTGGAATGCTCTCCCAGTGGCCATTCGCTCCTCAGACTCCATCACAGTTTTTAGAAAGCTTCTTAAATCTTGGCTTTCCCCCAGGCTTTTACATGACTGTTTCTACTGCTGCTTCTATGTGTTTTTATTCATTTATAGTTTTTATGCTTGTATTTTATAGTTTTTAAATTAGATTTGTTTTATATTTTTAGCTTAATATTTTAATTGTCATTTTTATTGTATGTTTTAAACTTTTGTAAACTGCATTGGGGTTGTTTTTAATGAAAGGTGGTATAGAAATTCAACAATTCAGTAGTTTCTTGAAAACACTGAGTATGGTGAAGCTATTCTGGGAGGGTGTTCCAAGGTCAAATTTTCCTAGTCCAGGGATCTTCAAGGTATTGCACCAGTGTGAAAACAGAAGCTCAACTATATATTACATGCCCAAGTGGATAGCAGACGCTCAGCTGCTTTTCCTCAGCAATAAAGCATCAAGAGGATGAAATTTGGAGTGGGAAGAGTTAAGCACCCCTTCTCCACCTCAACTTCTCTGTTACAAATCCCCCAGCACTCCAACTCGGGAGAGGGGTGTGTGTGTGCATATGCGCACATGCGCAAGTCTAATGTGTACTAAGACCTTAAGAGAACTGCCCCAAATGGACGGAGGCAGCTAGAAGCTTTGGCTTCCTATGTTCACTCTTGCTAAGGATCACTTTATACAGTTAGAATCAAGAACAAAGCTTTTCCTTGACTGTACCACTTCAGGTAGACAAGTGCATGTCTGAATGCTCCCCCCGCCCCCGCTCACCCGCCAACACCTCCAGCAAAACACTCTCTGCACGCATAGAAAAACAGCACGGCAGAGAAAAGACTAGCCAGAACCCCTTTTCATGATGTGCTACTTTAAAAAAAACAAACACGTTTTTCCATGGCTGTGCTGATGTATGAACTAGTCCTTGGGGATTGGCAGAGCTTTGTAAGCCTATAAGAGAAAAATCAGTGACATAGGACGCTGCCATATACTGAGTCAGACCTGGTCTATCTAGCTCAGTATTGTCTTCACAGATTGGCAGCGGCTTCTCCAAGGTTGCAGGCGGGAGCCTCTCTCTGGCCTTTCTTGGAGATGCTGCCAGGGAGGGAACTTGGAACCTAGATGCTCTTCCCAGAGTGGATCCACCCCTTAAAGGGAATATCTTCCAGTGCTCACACATGAAGTCTCCCATTCATATGCAACCAGGGTGGACCCTCGTTAGCTAAATGCACAAGTCATGCTTGCTACCACAAGACCAGCTCTCCTACAATCAACGATCAACATCTTGGTGAAGGCTGGTCAGCTGAGTCCAGGCCCTCTACCCGTTGGCCTCTCCCCAGGGAAGAGGGGAGGAGATTTGCCTTGTGGAAGTGAGCATGACTTGTATCCTTTGCTAAGCAGGGTCCACCTTAGTTTGCATTTGCATGGGAGACTACATCATGTGAGCTCTGTAGGATATGGGGCCGTAGCTTGGCAGAAGGACATCTGCCTGCTTGAATGCAGAAGGTCCTGTGTTCAGCCCCTGGCAGCATCTCCAGATAGGGCTGAGAGAGACTCCTCCCTGCAACCTTGGAGAGCTGCTGCCAGTCAGTGTAGACAAATCTGAGCTTAGATGAAGCAATGGTCTGACTCGGGATAAGGCAGCTTCCCATGTTGCAATGTGTAGTCTGACTCCAGATAGCTCCACTAAGATGTTCAGTTCCTGCTCCAAAATTCAGACTCCCCTCTCTCCCAAGCTCCAGGACTTTTTTAAGGGAGCAGTGTTGGCAAACCGGTATAGAAAAATGCAGCAGTATGGCAACAAAATGCCATTAAATAAGATTACATTTGGATCATAAATCATATATATATATATATCTCCTGCATTGAAACCATTAGCAGTCGAAAGTATTTGTCGAAAGGAACCGGGCGACAGCTGGCATGATTAAATTCCCGCATTAAGCCAACATTAGTACTTTCCCCTGTCAATAGCTAACAGGAGGGAGAGGGAGAGAAATTATATAGAACATTTGACAGGAGAGCGTTAGAAGGTTTTACAAAAGAGCCATCAAAAGCAGAGACAAAATTTACTGCCGCATACTGCATGCAGCAGAAGGCAGCAGGCCAAAGTGCAGGGTGCAGAGGCGATGGGCAATGGCCAATATCACCCAGCGCAGACTATGGTGAGTACTGCTGACCATTCCTCAAGCACATGGGGCTTGAAAATCCCTCCTCCTTCCTAAGCATCTGGTCAGCAGGATCTGCTGGTATGCAAAATGGCCCTGGCTCTCTCCTGTTAAGATTGTTTCACCTGCAGCACTTAAGATCCTGCTGATGTGTTTAGAAAACCAAAGAAACTCCATGTTTGCCCAGAATACCACATTCTAACTCAAAGTAACCCCAGCCCAGCCCAGGGACATCACTGCCTCTCATGATCAACGTCATTATCTCGCTCCACTAAATCTAAGGAAACTTGGTGCTCACAGGATTCTCACTGTTCTTTGCTGACAATTAAGAAAACAGGATGTAACCAAATAAGGAGTAATCACCAGATGAACAATGAATCATTCGCATGCGTACTAGATACTTAGTCCACCATTTTGTTGCCACGTATACTATGTCTAGGGTGTCAGCATCATTCAGATTGTTTGTATAAATGTAAGATGCACCTATAACCAATTTGTATTCAGTGCAGAGCCAAAGCCCACTGGATACCTTGCTAACTGCAGTAGCAAATAAAATGCCTCTAAGATTATTCCCACTGAGTCTGTTTGATTGGCTAAAAGGCGGACCCAGGGACGAACCAAATTCACATCACTGCTACGCTACTTGTTTTTGTAAAAGGCAGCACACAACCTAAGTGCACCCCCATCATGAAGAGAGAGTAACACTTCTAATGGATGCCTCTAGACGATAATTAGGGGAGAGAATGAGAACACAAGAAGTGCCCTGCTGGATCAGGCCCAAGGAAGCCCGTCTAGTCAGGCATCCTGTTTCACACAGTGACCCACCAGATGCCTCTGGGGAGCCTGCAGGCAGGAGTTGAGGGCATGCCCCCTCTCCTGCTGTTACTCCCCTGCAACTGGTACTCAGAGCCATCCTATCTTTGAGGCTGGAAGTGGCCTATAGCCCTCTGACTAGTAGCCGATGTTAGACCTTTCCTCCATGAAGTTATCCACACCCCTCTTAAAGCCATCCAGCTTGTTGGCTGTCACCACATCTTGTGGCAGAGAATTCCACAAGTGGATCACGCGTTGTGTGAAAAAGTACTTCCTTTCATAGGTCCTAGATTTCCTGGCAATCAATTTCATGGGATGACCCCTGGTTCTAGAGCTGTGTGAGAGGGAGGAAAATTTCTCTCTCCACTCCATGCATGATTTTATAGACCTCTATCATGTCTCCCCGCAGGCATCTTTTTTCTAAACTAAGAAGCCCCAGGTGTTGTAGCCTTGCCTCATAAGAAAGGTGCTCTAGGCCCCTGATCATCTTGGTTGCCCTCTTCTGCACCTTTTCCAGTTCTACAATGTCCTTTTTTAGATGTGTTGACCAGAATTGTACACAGTACTCCAAGTGTGGCCACACCATAGTTTTGTATAAGGCCATCATAATAATAGCCGTTTTGTTTTCAGTTCCCTTCCTAATCATCCCTAGCATGGAATTGGCCTTTTTCACAGCTGCTGCACATTGAGTTGACACTTTCAACAAGCTGTCCACCACAACCCCAAGATCCCTCTTCTGGTCAATCATGGACAGCTCAGGTCCCATCAGCCTATACTTGAAGTTCGGGTTCTTCGTCCCAGTGAACATCACCGTACACTTGTCAACATTGAACTGCATTTGCCATTTTGTCGCCCACTCACCCAGTTTGGGGAGGTGCTTTTGGAGCTCCTCACAATCAGTTTTGGATTTTACTACTCGAAAGATTTTGGTATCGTCTGCAAATGTGGCCACCTCGCTGTTTACCCCTGCTTCTAGATCATTTATGAATACATTAAAAAGCACCGGTCCAAGTACAGATCCCCAAGGGACCCCACTTCTTACTTCCCTCCATTGTGAAAACTCTCCATTTATCCCTACTCTCTGTTTCCTGTCTTTCAACCAGTTAGCAATCCACACATGTACTTGTCACCTTTTCGCATTTAACAGCTGAAATGGACTTTTTAGAGACTGAGAAAACTCAGTCAGTGACCATGAAGGCTGAATCTATGCAGAGTTCTGCTGCTATGCAGGGGCTTTAACAGACACAGAGCTCTGTGCAGGCAGTGACTATTTTCTTTGCTGTTCAGAAATGCTCCACATTTTATTTACTTAAAGTATTTTTACCCCACCTCTTGATTTAAGAAGTCTTCAACATGTCTTACAAGATCCAAATTACAATAGAACTCTCTGCTTCATTCTTCAACCAAACTGGCTGGATGTTGGTGAAATGGCTGCAGATGATACTGGACTCCGCTCTCATGCACATGTGAAGTATTTACAATACAATACAATACAATACAATACAATACAATACAATACAATACAAATACTTATATACTGCTTTTCAACTACTGTTTCCTAAGCGGTTTACACAGATATACATTAATAAAATGGTTCCCTGTCCCCAAAGGGCTCACAATCTGGGGGGAAAAAGAGCGAGCGAGAGAAAAGGAACATAAGATAAGGTGCCAGCAACAGCCACTGGAAGGATGTTGTGCCAGAGATGGATAGGGCCAGTTGCTCTCCCCCTGCTCAATAAAGAGAATCGCCACTTTTAAAAGATGCCTCCTTGCTCAGTTAGCAGGGGACACTTCCTAACACCAACGAGAATGGATGAGCTTCTGCTTGTGAGAAGCTACACACCCAACTTGCAAAGCTTTGGATCAGCTGCAACACTGTGTATGAATTACTGGCTTCTAAAGTGTACCTTTGGTAATGAAACTGTGATAATGCCGAAAGCACAACACAATGGTACACAGCAGTTATTATTCTCAATTGCCAAGAGGGAATAATTAAGGACTATATTCAGAACATTAGCCTCTGCATTTCCTGGATCTTAAAATATTAAGCTGTCCAGACTTCATGGTGCATTAAGATAGCTTTTAAATTCCCATTCCATACAGCTTTGATAGCAATCAATGCTGCTTCTAATAATACGTGTCTTTATGCACCCATAGATTTCTGCATAATGAGACAGTATTTATTTGGAGGTATTTAAGATGCAAACAGCCTCAGCATCAATATAGTCTAAGGAAGCAGCTTAAGCAGCTTTATCGATTCACCTGCTATTTTCCTGTAAATGTGCCGAAGACCGTAATACTAATGTTACCTCCTGAGAAATGCAAGAACAAACTCCTGTTGAGTGTATTTGTAACAGGCAACTCTGATGGGAGAAGCGGATTAATTAACAACAAAACCCTGAGCAAGTAATTGAAAATATTCCATTCAAATCTGCAGGATTTACTTTCAAACAAACATATTTTGGGATCAGTGTGCTCAAAGTTCAAGGGACAGGATTGCTCAGAGAACCCTTCAACACCAGCTAAACTCAAAATATTTTGAGAGGGAAGTCCTATTTCCCCCCCACCCCTGACATCCAGGTCATAATATGGACGAGCACAAGCCTGAATGTCTTCATTAAAATCTGGAGCAGCCCAAACATTATTCTTTATAATGTAACCTACTAAAGCAATCTGCAATGCTGAAATGTGTTTGATGACCTGAAGTTTTAGATTTGCCATTTTCTTGCTTAAATGTATATTTGATTGTTTGCTTACTTAGGAAGTTGCCTTTCTAGCTCAGTACTACATACACTGACCGGCAGCAACTCTTCAGGGTTAGTATTGTCTACACTGACTGGTAGCAGCTCTTCAAGGGTTCAGGCAGGAGTCTCTTCCAGTCCTATCTGGGATAGCAGGTTTTACACACAGCAGGCTTTATCGCTAGTTTACTGGGAGGCTTTATTGCGAACTCGAAGTTGTCCCAAAAAACCCGACACAAATAGTGGATTTTTTCTACCCCGGATATAAATTGGGCATTGAAAAAACTGAATTGTGTGTAAACTGCTCTCTGATAACTCGCAGGGACTTCAGGGTAAATCTGGCCGATATGTGAATACACACACCCCATTCCAGAGGAGATGCGATTTAAAGGGCTTTAAAAGCCCTGTATGGAAAACTTTCTGGAGATAATGCCAGTGGTTTAACCTGGAACCTTCTACATGCAAAGCAAATGCTCTAGCACTGGGCTACAATCCCTCCCCACTTAAAAATATAGTCACGAGACGAAACAATCTGCAGGTTTCGTTTATAATTTAATATTATAGCATCGCTCAATTTAAATAAATAAAATTTTGTGTTTGTGCCTCTAAAGCATTCTGAACACACACACACACACAAACATGACCTTCAACCTCTTCAGAGGTTATGGATTATCTTCTTTCTGTATCAGTCACCTTGTGAAAGGTCCTCCTCCTCCTCCTCCTCCTCCTCCTCCTCCTCCTCCTCATTATCATTAATAACAACATCTGTATAGCACTTAACAAAAAAAGTTCTCTGAGTGGATTGCATAGCAACAAAGGAGAGCAGAGGGTATTCTGTTTCAAGAGGACTCGCTCTGCCTTGCTATGTTGGGATGAATGCGGAGAATGTGAAATCTAAGAGTCCTCATTTCAAAAAGGTGCCTCTTGGCCCAGTCAGCAGCAGCTATTAACATGTTAGCCCTTTGCTAGTAATATGGCTCAACACAGGCGCTGTCAACCTTGGCTCCCAGAAGTTGTTGGACTGCAACTCCCAGCATCCCCCCTGGGGACTACAGCTCCTGTCGCCCCCAGTGGGGATGCTGGGAGTTGTAGTCCAACAACATTTGGGGACCCAAGGCGGACAACCGCTGCCTTAGCCCATTGACGCCTCTTAATTTGTTCCCACATTCAAAGGGTGAATCAGAGGTAGCCGCAAGCCCTTGGGGGTATCCCTACTCTTGTTAGAAGCAGGGTAACCCTATATCCCTTCTCCTTTTCATCCCAGGATAAATAGTGGAAGGAGAGTTATCTTCTAAAGGGAAAATGGATGAAACAAAAGAGGTTTCACCTCAAACCCCAAATGACCTGCCAGTGACCCAAGAGAGCAAGACAAGGGGTGTGCGGTTGAGGGTCAGTTCTCCTGTTACATTTCCGAGCATGCCGATGCTGCACGGTGCAGTACAGCTCAATGGTAGCAGACCTGCTGTGCATGCAGAGGGTCCCCGGTTCAATCCCAAGCACCCTCTCCAGTTACAAGGATCTTGGCTAAGCAGGTGCTACTGGGCTAAATGGGGCGGTGGGGTGACTCTGTGGAAGACAGATGCGTAGGAATTCTATCTAGAGACCTTCCCAACAGGACAAGGCTAAAGCCTGTGGGGCTTTTTAGTGGATGGACACCAGAGAGGCTTATAACATTAAGCATAGTGGAGAGAGATCTTTTCTTCCTTCTCACATAAAACTGGAACTCGGGGTTGCCTTCCAAAACAGAATGGCAACAGATTCAGGTCAGACCCAAGGACATCCTCCTTTTCCACCCAGTGCATAATAAGCTCATGGAATCTGCCGCCGCAAGACGCAGCAATGGCCAGGCGCAAAGAGGGCAGTAGAGGAGGACTGGTCTACCTACAGCTCTTTGCCATGAGAGCTAGACAGAACATCCATGTGCCTGAGCAGTCTACCTCTTAACACCTGATGCGGGGGACAAACAAGGGGAGGCTGTCACCGTCACGCCCTGATTGTTTCATCCTCAGGACAGCAGTCTGGCTGTCTACTGCTAGGAAGAGAGCGGTGGACCAGGTGGACTCTGGCCTCCGCAAATGCATGAAAGCATTGTAGGAACTGGCCTTGTACTGAAACCACCACCTCCAAAACTCTTTGGCGATCTCTACCAAAGTGTTGTGCATTCAAACTAACAACCCTTAGACCCAGGAATGTCGATGCCTTTGAAGCAGAGAAGAAAAGGAAGCCCACAGGCACACTCAGCAGGGCTCAGGGCTGGGCTGGGGGCACTGAGGGGGCGGTGGAATGTATGTGGAGAGGGCGCCAAGTTTTGAGCAGGATAGGTAATTAATGGTGGGAGTTGGGGCACAGGGGCGCCGTGCGGGTAGGGCGCACCGGGAATATGCCCTGTGGGCCAGTCTCAGCCTGGCAGGGCTTAGCTATTTTTGAAATAGAGAGTTACGGAGTTTGCATTCTTCCTGGAGGCTAAAAAAGACAGAAAGAAAAGTTAAATGTAAGGCCAAAGCCCTCAGAACCACGGTTGTCTTGCAGAGACGCTTGCTGTTCCTGGAGTTGAACAAAAAAATTATCTGCGGAGCACAGAGCCCTTGCCTAAAAGAGAGCCAGTGTGGTGTAGTGGTTAGACTGCTGGACTAGGGCCGGGGAGACCTGAGTTCAAATCCCCATTCAGCCATGATACAAGCTGGGCCAGTCACTTCTCTCTCGGCCTAACCTACTTCACAGGGTTGTTGTGAGGAGGAACTTGAGTATGCAGTACACTGCTCTGGGCTCCTTGGAGGAAGTGCGGGATATAAAATGTGTATAATAATAATAATAATAATAATAATAATAATAATAATAAAATACCAATTGCTTTCAGCCACGCGCTCCTGTGGCTTGGGATGTTACAGCAACCCACACCGCACCAATGTACTTCAAGAAGGTACCCTGTTGCGCTTTAAACAGCCTTGCCCTTGGTTAAACTGGCTAGCCAACACAACCAAATAAAATTTTAATTAATTACCACTTGCTGGGGGGCGGGGGGAGAATAGCCTGCAGTTCTGGTCAGCCGTAAATTTCTTGGAAATGGCTTAAATTGTTATGAATCCCCAACACTCAGAGCAGAATAAGCTGTTATATACAATAGGCAAAACAGTGACTGTTGTCCGTAAGCACACCCCCTTCATTTCCACAGTCATTGGTCGAACTGCTGTGATGTCATGAAATGCTCATGGGCATTCCAACTGCTGGGTTGGATGGGTCAGTGACAAAGTTGCCTACAGTGGAATTTCTTTGACAGAAAGAACTACTGAACTGAGGAATGCGACACTATAACCGCCTTTTCTAGCGGGAGCACATGAGTGCGTGGGTGGAGCTAGAGGGTTGCGCAGAGCTCTTTCAGTCCTTCCGAGGCGGCTGCTGAGCATGCACATTGCCCATTCATGTGAACACCAACTGGCTCATGTCAAGAATCAGGAGGGGTGGATGTGGGACAAAAGCTGGGGAGCTCCGGAGACTCAAAGGCTGTGGGTCAGATTGCCCAGGTAGCCAGAAGGACAAGAGGGAAGAGATGGCTCAATTTTGAACTGAGAGAGCCGACTAAATCCTTTGGCTACAGGTAAGTCCACATATTTCCTGTCCTCAAATCTTGGTTGCTTACTTATATCTGGAGCTGAGTTGATCTGAGCAGAGCCAAGCCAAGCCCAGAGGGGAACAGCTTTCTCAAGCATTTTTATACCCCGTTTTCAGTGACTTGGGGGGAGTTCTCAAAATGATTTGTAAGTGTTGAGCAGGGGAGGAGAAAGAAAGCAGCTCCACTGTTTTGCCATTTGGGCGGATGCTCCCTGGTTTGTGCTGTGTGGCAGCAAGGAAATTGCATCGCCTCATTCGCAACCCTGATCTAGCCAGGCCGGGATGCACATGGGCATAGGCGTTTGGGTGTAAATGTGCGTTATGGAATGACTACCGCTAGATCAGAAGTTTTGAGTGAGAGCAATGCAATATCATTTTTTTCTTGTTGGTGTTATCATGTACACAGATCTGATTGGCTCATTGGCTCCATGATGTAATCGCACTCAGTATGTGAACCCTGATTGGCTTGGATCCAGGAAGTAAAGAAGAAAGCAGCTGCGGCAGCCCATAAAAGTTTTTTGTTTTTTTTAAAGGCACAGAGCAGCAGCAGATTGTGGGGAAATGGCTGCAAACAGAATATGAAAAAGAAAAAGAATATGAAAAAGAGTCATGGTTGTCTTTTGTACCCACGAAAGCACACTTTTCACCTCAAAGATGCTCAGGCAAGGATAAAAGAATCTGGCACAACTCTAGTTAAATATATCTAGTTATATGCAATTATTTCAGTCTAAAACAGGGTTGCTCAATGCAAGAATCTCTTCTGGACTGGCTGTTGCTGGACTACAACTCTCGTCATCCCCAGCCACACTTGATTGCAGCTAAGGATGATGGGAAATGTAGTCCAAAAGCAGCTGGGACAGCCTCAAATTGGCTACTCCTGGTTTTGTTCTGTGCAAATTATTTTATGATTGATCTTTGCTCAGCTTCTTGCTGCCAATGGTCAATTTTAACAATATTTCTCTCTCTCTCTCACGCACACCCCGCACCCTAAATCAAGTTATAGCAAGAAAAAATATATATTTTTTGTTTGAATTATGACTATTACGATGACTGACTCAACATTCCCTTTTGCACTAGAAATATGCAAGTCAACAGCAGCAAGTCAAGCAGCTTAACACACAGGTTATTGTTTCACCTGTCATTCATTTTGGAATCCAACCCATGCTTAGGAACGACGCTGAATAAAGCCCAACAGTGCCAGCAAAAATGAAAATAAATCCAAACAACTCATTACCCTGCTCTGGTTGGCCCTATTACCAGAGTGAGGTTTTACACTCAAGTTTTGAATTAAATGTCAAATATAATTTGCTGCTGGAAACCCGAAGCATGCCTATACCCTTGGAGGAAATCCGACAGGCTGGCTCAATGCGCTGCTGCATTTGACTTCTGCCAGGAGGAGAGAGGATGCCACGTGCCTCTCCTGCTGAAAAAATGAGAGCACCTGGAGCAGAAATGTGGGGAGGCAAATACGACCTAGTTAACAAGTCAAAGCACAGACAACCATTTGCAACCACCATTTGATTCTGCTCCCCATTATGTGTCAGAATGCATAGCTGGATGCAGGGGAGCACAATCTGAATGCCTCCTAGACCCTTCAATGGCTGCAATTTGTATCCCATGTTTAGAAGAATGGCAAATTATTGCTCAGAAGTGTCAAGTATTAGCAACTGCATCCTGTGCCAGGTCATTAGGGGAGGAGGAGGACTGGAACACGATACCACAGGCCTTGGCAAGTTGTCTTTGGATCTAGCAGCCAACCCAAAAAGCTCAGAGCCAGACTCATTTTTCAGCCTTTAGGGTTTCAGATGTCTCCTCTATGATTTATGAATGTCGGGAATCCGTTTCACAAACAAAATCTTACAAAGGCAGGATAAAACTGTACATAAGAAAATAAGAACAGATGGGGAAAGGGCATTTATCTTTTTCCAATGTGAGTGTGCCTCCAGTTTTAATGTAGAAAGGGAGAAAGTGCCCCAGTATCAAAAGTCTGGGAAACACCGACTTGAGGGAAGGGTGCAGAGTCACAAATCTTGATGCTCCCACATTTCAAGGTCTGCCAACACAAAGCAAGCCGACGTGTGTGGCTGTGGTACAGGACAGAGGTTTGTCCAGGGGAAAAGAGCAAATGTGAATATGTGGGCAGTCACTGGGAATCAGGTGCCACAGTTAAATGTCTAGGCATGCTAGCAAGCCGGCACCTGGGGTTTGTAGGCCCCCCGAGATACAAGAATATTCCAAAAACCTGCAGCTAAAATATGTGGCTTGTTATATGTCTTATGATTTGAAATCATTCAGCCCGGCTTCCTCTTGGCCCCAGATCCACTGTCCCCAAGCCACAAGAGCTCCCACAACAATCCCTTTCTTAAATAATAAAGGCTACATTATTAATTAATTAATTAATTATTACTCAGTTTATTTATTATTACCACCTTGAAAGCCCCTCCTGATCTTTGGCCTGTGCTCATCTGACCTTTCATTTTCCACCTAGAAGACGCAGTGATTGACAATACTCCCTTCCTGAGTTTCCCCTGAATAGTTAATGTTAGCCTGATTCAGACATTATGCTGTACAAGTGTACAGATGTCTGTGCACTTGTTTATCAGTTTGTGTGCATGACTGTGCCTGCTTTCATGTTAAACGTGAACATGGGTACAGGGCTACAGGCCCTTCAAATGCATGGTCCTGCGTTCAACATAACGTGTGAATGACTGTACAGATCTGTACCTGGGTACACTGTACACTTGTTGTATGAGTGCTGATCATAACATATCAATGGGCCTGTTCATGAACAATCCAGGTCATCAGAAGAACTCAGCCAACAGACAAGGGAGCCAAGGCAAAGGTTGGGTAGCAACCCATTTTAGGTTATGTTTCAGCGTGAACAACCCGTCTTGTGTTCTGTGCATGCACACTGGAATCTCTCTACTTTACAGGTGCTAAATCCAGGAGAGGATAAGGGAGTAACTTGAGATCACCAAGCAAGCCAGAGGAAAAGGGAGAATAAATCCAAGCTTGTAACTCCCACATTCCACCACAGGCGAAGAGAGCCTAGAGTGCTACCACCCACACCTCTGGCATTTGATCAGCCTGTTATTGCTGCTGACCCCATCCCTTACTCCCTGCCAACGCAGCAAGACAGCAGGCCGTTTCCTGCGCATTTCATTTGGGAGGGATCTATTACTGTGGCAGTAGTCAGCCCCAAGAGAATAACCCCACCACTGTAACTGCGCAAGAGAAAGCAACTGTCACAATGGGTTTATGACAACCATGTTAGCAACCACCAAGTGGCAGGGATGGAAACTTTCCACGCTTTGATGCCAGAGAGCTCAGAAGGTCAGGTAAGGACTGGCAAGGAATGGACCAGAGTTTCGCGCACACAAAAAGAGAGGCTAGCACTGGGAAAGGTGCAGAAACAAGAGACGAAATAAATGGAAACTAGCAGTGCCACACTAGCTGGCACAGCATGTGCGTCTCTAGTTCTCCCCCCTACTTCCCCCTCCTCCCATTCTAAGCCCCCCCCCGGCTACTGCCACTTTCTCCCCCCCCCGCTTTCTTTTCCCCGCGGCCGCCACTGTTTTCTTTCCCCCCTCTGACCACACACCTGGCCGCTGCCGCTTTCCTCTGTCCCTGCTGTCACAGCTCGCTTGTGAACTCTCACGAGAGCTGCCACACATGGGATTACTGATGGGTACGTCTTAGAGAACTAGATAGACAGATAGATATTGGAGCGTTCGTTACAAGGAAAGGTTTTAGACTGATTGGCCTTCTTTATTTGCAGGGGATGGGGGGAGAACAAGGGAAGAGGGAGAAAACATGATTGATTAAATGATGTTTGGTATGAAGACAGAGTAGTCTTTGGCTTGTTATGAAGACAAAGTAGTCTTCAGAAATTACCCAAGGAAACTGGGCAAGCATCCTGCCATCCAGCAGACATTTGGTGCTCTGCCAGAAACCAGCCCAGGGATTCTCAACTGACTCTCAACTTAACTCTGGCTTCAAAGACCATTAGGGCTGGGGATGATGGGAGCTGTAGTCCAACAACATATGGGGGTCCAGTTTGAGTACCCCTGGCCTAACCAGCAGATCACAATACACCTTCTCTTCATTTCCCCTTGTTCTATGAGACTGTATTGCTTAGCAGAGTGAGGGGTAAGAACGTAACAGCCCTGCTGGATCAGGCCCAAGGCCTATCTAGTCCAGCATCCTGTTTCACATAGTGGCCCACCAGACACCTCTTGGAAGCCCACAGGCAAGAGGTATGTGCATGTCCTCTCTCTTGCTGTTGCACCTTGCCTCTGAGGTTGGAGGTGGTCTACAGCAACCAGATTAGTAGCCATTGATAGACCTCCATTTGTCTAAGTCCCTTTTAAAGACATCCAAACTAGTGGCCATCACCACATCCTGTGGCAGAGAATTACATAGATTAATTATGTGCTGTGTGAAAAAGCAGTTCCTTTTGTTGGAACTAAATTTCCCGGCCTAAAGGGTGACCCCTGGTTCTAGTGTTGTGAGAGAGGGAGAAACATTTCTCTCTGTCCACCCTCTCCACTCCATGCATAATTTTATACACCTCAATCATGCCCCCCCCTTAGTCACCTCTTTTCCAAGGTAAAGAGCCCCAGGTGTTGTAGCCTTGCCTCATAAGGAAGGTTCTCCAGGCCCCCGGTCATCTTGGTTGCCCTCTTCGGCACCTTTTCGAGTTCTACAATATCCTTCTTAAGATACAGTGACCAGAACTGTATGCAGCACTCCAAAGGTGGCTGCACCATAGATTTGTATAAGACCATTATAATATTAGCCTGTTGATTTTCAACCCCCTTCCTAACACTCCCCAGCCTGGAATCTGCCTTTTTCACAGCTTGAGTGGACACTTTCAGCAATTCTGAATGAGTGCTAATGGGCACAGATGCAGGAGCTGCCAACATCACATTTAAACAGAGAGGGCAATAAGCAGGATTACTCCCAGCACAAAGTCCCTTAGATCAGTTTGTTGTCTAGCCGGAAGCCATTACTTTGATCAATTATAAGAATGTGAGTTTTAAACAGAAGAGGGGAACGGAATATACAGAGTGAATTTACATGAAAAACAACAGATAATATAAAACCTGGCAGTTAAGAATATCCACTTTCAGATAAGAGGAGAGATAAAACATGGAGAGGAAATTTCCAAAAGCCTCTACCATGGGCTATGGCACGGGTTCTCAAACATGGGCCCCCAGATGTTACTGGACTTCAACTCCCATCATCCCCAGCCACAGTGGCCATTGTGGCCAGGGATGATGGGAGCTGAAGTCCAACATAATCTAGGGACCCAGGTTTGAGAACCTCGGGCTATGGTAAGCTATAGCAGGCAAGTCAGCGTTCGTTCTATCCTGCTTCAGCCAACCTAAAGTAAAGTGTGCTGTCGAGTCGGTTTCGACTCCTGGGAACCACAGAGCCCTGTGGTTGTCTTTGGTAGAATACAGGAGGGGGTTACCATGGCCATCTCTCGTGCAATATGAGATGATGCCTTTCAGCATCTTCCTATATCGCTGCTGCCTGATAGAGGTGTTTCCCATGGTCTGGGAAACACACCAGTGGGGATTTGAACCGGCAACCTCTGGCTTGCTAGTCAAGCCACTTCCCCACTGCACCATTAGGTGGCTTCGGCCCTCCTCCAGAACTACAAATCCACAGCCATATTGTCTGGGATCTACCCATAGCTCTGTAATGAGTGCTAAAACCCTCACGCTTCACTCTCTGGGGGCCTCTCACCTAATCTGCATCCTCCTTGTTATTCTCATCGCCTGCCATATCGCCCCTCTCCCCTCTGCTGAAATGCTCTTGCCAGATGTGTCTGCTTCCCCTCTCACTTTGACCACACTGCAGCCTCCCCCCACCCCCGCCGCCCCCGCCAGTCATCACAAAAGCTCACTGCCACCTCGAATTCTGTCAGTCTCGAGTGGAGGGCTGCTTTTACCTCTGTGTAGACGAATGGTGATAGGCAAACCTACGCACCCCTTTGCAGAGTTGCCATGTCCCCCGAAATCCCGAGTTTCACCTGGATTTTAAGCATCTCACCCAGCTTGCTTAGCCCACCCAGATTCTCCCAGATTTCAGCTTTCATTTAAAAGAAGAAGAAGAAGCTAAGCTCTAGCCCTTGTAGAAGTGGGGTTATGGAGCAGAACGTGCAGTCACTATTCTTCTCAGAAATTATTTTCCAGCCAATTGACATGATATGCAAATTAGGCACCTGAATTTGAAAAGCCAGACTATGGCAACCCTACCCCTTTGGGGCTAACCCAGGGCCTGCACAAGAAGTTACTGCCTCCAGAGCCAAGTCATTGAGGAGGGGGCCGGAGACCGAGTCAAGCGGAGAGGCTGAGCCAGGGAGCCGTGCCAGAGAACAAGCCCAGAGCCAGAGCCAAGAAAGACCACCACGGCCAGGGCAAGGTCCCAGGCTGAACAGGAAGCCCTTAGAACTCTTCCCATAAAGGGGAGCCAATAGCCAGCCCGAGGAGGCGGAGCAGCCAAGTTTCCATCCTGCAGCCCTGCTGGCTCACCATGCACAACAGCTGTGCACAGAGCGATGGGTTTCCAATGCTGGCCCTGGCAGTGCCGAGAACGAGTGACCCACCAAGCCAAAACGCAGCCCAGCAGGGGCTCAGGAAGCCACCTGTCCTTGAGCACTACCAAGGAAGGCTTGTCAGGCCCCAATCCAGTATGGAAAGGATGCATTCAGCTGTGCGGATCACAAGGCGTGTGCTAATGTAATGAATTAAACGGATACTGGTGGCAGGGACATTTGCTGCCAGCCCTGCTGGAATTTGGGGGAAATGTGGGCAACTTCCAAAGAGGGAAGAGAGACTCCCCGCTCTGAATTTGGAATGGAGACCCATCCGGCAACCGCCCGCAAGGAAACCTAGACACATGTGCGTCCCTCACAAAAGCCCAGGGAAGCCGAGTTGCAGAGAGACTAGTTAGCAACTTGCGACTTAGGCTCTGACAAGTGAGGCACACCTTCTATTAACGCCACGTCTCTCTGTGGGCGTTTGCAGCAGAGATGGAAAGAAGTATATTTAGACAGTATTTTGACACGGTTGCTTAAAGCAAAATGAATGCTGCGGAACAATCACTCATTACAGCTCATCTAAGAGCATCACCAAAGAGGCTCCAGGGTCTTCCGCTTCACAGCACTCAATCAGGAGGTTTCTGTGCTGAAAGAGGGGCCAGGAGCAGGTGATGGAGTCCTGGATCAGGGAGCCGGGCCTCTAGTGCCGTGGCAAAGGATAGGCTTTGCACACAGAAGGCCCCAATTCTGATGCCTGGCATTTCCGGGGACTGGCTGGAGAGCCACTGCCAGCCAATGGAGGAAACACTGAGACTGACCAATGGTTTGACTCCATAGAAGACAGCTTCGGAAGTCCAGAGGTGCAACTCAGTTATAGGAACACAGGAAGCTGCCATATACTGAGTCAGGCCATAGGTCCATCAAGCTCAGTATTGTCTACCCAGACTGGCAGCGGCTTCTCCAAGATTGTAGGCAGGAGTTTCTCGCAGCCCTATCTAGAGATGCCAGGGAGGGAGCTTGGAACCTAGATGTTCTTCCCAGAGCGGCCCCATCACTTAAGGGGAATATCTTACAGGGCTCACACTTCCAGTCTCCCATTCAAATGCAAACCAGGGTGGATGGACCCTTCTTAGCTAAGGGGATAAGTCATGCTTGCTGCCACAAGACCAGTTCTCCTCAATGGCTTTCCACCATTGCTGAGGAATGGGACACCTTGCAAAGAGCAAGCCCTGATCCAGAGCGGAAGTTGGGAGAAGGGCACAAGACAACAGTCTGTGCTGTATGGGGAGGCCAAGAGATGGCCTGACGGTAAGGGTGATGGGTGTACCCAGACAGTTCCAGAGAAGCTACCTTTTTATCCCCTGCTAAGTAAGCAAAGAGGCGCCTTTTAAAGTGGTGATTATCTTCTATTTTAGCAGGGGGAGAGCAACTGGCCCTATCCATCCCCATCACAGCACCCCTCCAGTGGGAGTTGCTGGTGTTGATCTTATGTTGCTTTTTAGGCTGCGAGCACTTTGGGGAAGGGGAACCATCTTATTTACTTACTTTATTTTTCTATGTAAATCGCTTTGAGAACTTCTGTTTAAAAGCAGAATATAAATATTATTATTATAGACTATATAATTTATATTTATATTTACAAGCTGCCCTTTGTCCTAAGACCCCAGGGCGGTTAACAACAAGATAAAAACAATTCAATAAAAACATAACAGAGAAAATACAGCTAATAATTTTAAAAGAGCAATGGAGAGGTCATTGGCCAAAAGGCCAATGAATAAGAAGGGCAGGCTTCACAATATTATTTATCATCATCATCATCTATTTTCATACAGTCTACCAGATGTTATTGATTGGATTTGGCATTTCAATCATTGGGCCTTTCCAAGGGTCTAGGACAACTAAAGGAAAATTAAAGATATTGCCGTAATATTTGTGCTGTCCCGAGTAGTGTGGCCTTCTGTAGCTGATGTGTTGTAATTTTATTGATGCCCAAGGTGTCCAGATGGTGTTCAAGTTCTTTTGGTACTGCACCAAGGGCACCAACAACTATTGGCACCACTACTGTTTTATTTCTCCAGAGCCGCTCAGTTTCAATCTGAAGGTCCTTGTATGTAGTTGTTTTCTCCAGTTGTTTTCCGCCAACCCGTCTATCCCCTGGGATTGCAATATCAATGATCAGAACCCGATTCGTCTCGATGACTGTCCGATCCGGCGTATTGTGCGCTAAATGCCTGTCAGTTGGTATTCAAAAACCCCAAAGGATTTTTGCCTCCTCATTTTCTGTGACCTTATTATTATTATTATTTAGTCGCAGAAGAAGTAGAAGCAGCAGCAACAGTTACTCATGAACAAGCAACAGAGAAAAAGGACCTGGGCACAGCTTGCAAGTGGGAGGGGAGAAGGAGAGGAGGAATCCTCAGCAGCTGTGCCCTGAATGGAGGGCTTCCTAATTTTGTTCCCTTCACAGGGAAACTTCATGGTTACGAGGGGCGGGGGGACAGAGAGAGAGAGAGAGAACAGGCTCCCCACTGTGCATCAGACTGACAGTGCAGACTACCGGCTAGAGCAGGGCTGAACCACAATTCCCATCTTCCTTGCTTCTTGACCCCTGGAGCTTGGAATGATGGGACTTGCCGCCCGAATACAGCAGGAGGGCCAAAGGTGTGCAGCCCTGAGCGACCGTGTCAGACGAGGACTGGGGCGAAGAAGACCTAGGCTCAGCCATGAAGCTCACTGGGTCAGACGTAACCTACCTCACAAGGCTGTTGAGAAGACAAAGTTGGGGAGAGAAGAACCACATATGTTGCGCCTTAAGCTCTCTGGAGGATGGGGTGGAAGAAGAGGTAATATAGGTAGTGTTTGTGTCTCGCATGACTGTAAGAGTGGGCACATTCCCCCTGAAAAAATTATTTTCTCCCCGAATGCATAAAACAATTTTCCTAATGTGAGGGAAATTAGTGTGTGCCCCACTTAACACCTCTCTTTGCCCCCTCCCCACAATGTGTGCTAGAGAGCAAACTGTCAAGTAGCAAAAGGTATGGGAAGAAGTGTTTGAAGCAAATGCTCCCAAGGGCTAAATTGCCTAGAGGTTCTGCAGAAGGATGCTTCACAACCGAGCATAAGCATGAAGTTTTAACCTTCTGTTAGCAAGACCTCAATGCACTGAATGCCACAGATGCATACAAAGCTTTCTCTCGGTTTATTAAGGAAGCAGTTTGCCCTTGTGGATCCCTGCTTTCCAGAGCTGACAGTGGATGTTATGCTTATAGCTTAGGGTGAAAGTGTTGACAACAGAATGTTGAAAAACACTAAACTTCTGTAGGGGAAGTGAAAGGTCAGTTTGTCTGGAAAGGCAAAACGAATGAGTTGTTATGGTAGCAATGACTACAACCGTCCCTGCTCTGATGAAGAGGCTGTGGAAGCTCATCTCTCCCTCCCTCCCTCCTCTCCACCCCACCCCAACGCTTCATTCACAGACAAACAAGTGACACTGAACTGACCTCACTCTTAAATCTTTCGTTCTGCCCCGCCTCTGCTTGCTTCAGTTCATCCCAGCACAAGGAGAAAATCCCCATGATGTAAGCAAAAAGAGACGCTGCTGCAAACACACAGCCATTGGGAAAGCACTTTGAAAAGCGGGTAGGATCAAAGTTGGCACCTGAGTGCCACATGTTATTAAGCTAGAACAGCAAACGCGATGACACCAGCTCAGAAACAAACTGCTTAGGCTCCTCTCCTTGTCAGCACTTTGCTCTTCAAAATCATCTTCCTATCAGGCATGATGGCAAAAGCAAACCTCTCAAAAGACACCAAGAATCTGGGACAATTCTGTCACATCTCATCTGCAGAAGGGGATACTGAAAACTTTGCAGCAGCCTCAAAATATGCTATCCCGAGCTTGCTTTGGTGAGCTGACTTTGGCACAGATGCCAGTTTCTGGACTCCATCATTAGATCAGCCGTTTAGGAGGTCCTTTGCCAAAACGCTCCATTGGAGACATGAAGGCCGTTTCACCCTGCTCGGAAACTAAAGCACCTGCAAAGAAGAGAACTAGAGATTGTCCATCAAACTCAGCGCCCCATCCCTCCCACTTGCAAGAAGCATGGCTCTTTTCTTTGCAACAGACTCTGTGGCCAGCCACCCCACAGAGACTTCCACGGTGCTTCGGTATTGCATCTTCAAGCAGAATTTCTGCTTGGTTGCTGGGTATCTAATCATGCACAATTTCCACAGCAGCAGTAAAACAAACCTCTGGCATATGCAATTATGATTCAATGTGTGAAATGGGTACCATTTCCACTGGCTTGAACACATAAAATGTGTTCGCTCAGCAGAGCAAAATGTGAAAAGGTTTTAATCAACGTGTTCCATGGTCTCTCTCGGAAACTGCAAGCTAAGAAAACCCAACAGGCTCTCGGGGAACTGAATTTTGGATTTTAAATTCCTGGCTCCAAAGGAGATTAGAGATGTCCTCCATCACCCACCTGTGGAACCTTGTTTGGATGTCGGGACATAAAGACCCACAAATTAATGGTGGCTGAAACGTTCATGGACCAGAGTCCACTTGATCAAATACAGGAAGCGATAACCAGTGTTCTCTTAACAGAGAATTCCAGGTGGTGTTGTCTACAACTCCCAGCATCCCCAGCCAAAGGTCATGGCACCTGGGGATGCTGGGAGTTGTAGTCAACAACAACACCTGGGAATCCCTGTTACAGGGAACATTGGTGTTAACTTGAGTGCATGGGTGGGCCAAACTGGCCCTCCAGCTGTTGTTGAATTACAATTCCCAGAATCCCCAGTCATAATAAATTGTGGCTGGGGATTATAGCAATAGCAATAGCAATAGCACTTGCATTTATATACCGCTCTATAGCCAGAGCTCTCTAAGCGGTTTACAATGATGTAGCATATTGCCCCCAACATTCTGGGTACTCATTATGGAAGTTGTAGTTCAACAACAGCTAGAGGGCAGTGTTCCCTCTAACAGGGATTCCCAAGATGTTGTTTGACTACAACTCCCAGAATCCCCAGCTGCAATGGCTTTTGCTTGGGGATTATGGGAGTTGTAGTCAACAACGTCTGGGAATCCCTGTGATGAGAGGGGACACTGCAGGAGGGCCAAGTGTACCCACTCCTGCAAGTTTAGTGGGTAGGATATATACACACATCCCTGCTGGCTTTGATATTTTTCGGAAAGAGAGCAGACACAGACTCTCTGTCCCACCTACACGCTAGGACAAGCCAGAATGCTTACTGTAGGCAAAGTCTAGCCTAGCCAGTCTGCCAAGACCTTCCTCCATCACCACCTTCATAGTGGCAGATAAGGGCTTACTAGCTGCACCCTCATTCAGGGGGAAAAGCCTCTGGTTTGTGCAACGGGAAAAATCTTCTTAATCACTTTGCAAATGTGAAGTGAAACGGGAAAAATCTTCTTAATCACTTTGCAAATTTTTATAGGGCCTAATAAGAGGTATTCCTTAACTGTCCCTGTTTGGATTTTCACTGTTGTCCCTAAACAGGACTGTGCAATAAAGCAGAATGTGCTACTCTGCTGAAAATTAGGTATTCAGACTCTCAAGAGCAAAGACGTTGCTTAGAGATGTGGCAGAGATGGGCTGCAGGTGGGAGAGATGCAGATGAGATGGGTCCACAGCTCAGTGGCAGAACATCTGCTCTGCATGCAGAAGGTGCCAGGTTCAATCCCTGGCAGCATCTCCAGGTAGGGCTGGAAGAGACGCCCACCAGGACCTTGGAGGGCTGCTGCCAGTCAGTGCAGTACAGAGCTAGATGGACCAATGGTCTGACTTGGTAGAACTACGAATACTTATATAGCACTTTTCAACCAAATTTCACAAAGCGGTTAACAATAATGCATAAATAAGAGGGGCCCCTGTCCTCAAAGGGCTCACAGTCTAAAAAGAAACATAAGGCAGATACCAGCAACAGCCACTGGAGGGATGCTGTGCTGCGGATGGATAGGGCCAGTTACTCTCCCTCTGCTAAATATAAGAGAATCCCCACTTGCCTTGTTTTCAGATCTGCCTTGCAATTGTTATACTGAAGTGAGAACAAGTAAAATTGAATTGTAAAATACCCTTCTTTCCTTCCATGTTTATGGTGTGTGTGCACCTGTGCATTGTTATCTATAGTGGCACATAATACTGCACATGTGCACACACTGCCTTGATACTGCCGCCCAGAACAACATTCATGCTGCTCTCTGATGAAAAAAAGTAGAGAGAAAACCGCCTGCCACTACTCCAGGCATAACATGTAAATGCAACAGGTAAGCCCAAGGGAGCTCTAAAAACTTGGAGAGCCATCTTTTCTAACTGCAACACTCTCTCAAGTTCTTCCAGGTTCAAAGAGGCCATAGAATGTACATTCGCCAAAGAAAATCCCTGGGAAACAGACGGCTACGATAAATATGCAGAATGTATGCCAGTGCTCCAACCCTCCGGATAGTATCCTGCTGGTTTAGTCTTTGGAATAAGAGCATCGAGGGACAGGGACACGCCAGTATTTACCAAGCTAATGTCTGTCAGCTTTCATGCCTTCTGGGAGGCGTAAAGGAATGCAAAGGTAGGGCGCTATTCCCCCTAAGACCAAAGAGTGGGAGATTGGAACGACAGAGCAGCAGATCTTGCTCAACGAAACATGGCAGGCAGTTGCTCCACAAATCCATCTTCGCCCTGGCAAACAGCCCAGATAAACAAGTCATCTTCCCAGCCGCCACATCAGAGAACAGAGGTGTGTGCGTCTCCCCCCACCCCCTGCAAAAGAAAGCGAGCTTGAGATTCCCTGGCTTTCGGCTTGAAATATCTTTTCCCGCCTCTCTGCCTAGACCAAAGGCTTTCAGTGCCCCTTCTCAACCGAGAAGGGTGCTTATATAATGAAACTAGGCGGTGGAGAGCTGGCCTCGTGGTATCAAGCATGGAATGGTCCTCTTTGCTAAGCAGGGTCCACCCTGGTTTGCATTTGAATGGGGGACTATGTATGAGCATTGTAAGATCTTCCCCTCTGGGGATGGGGCCGCTCTGGGAAGAGCAGAAGGTCACAAGTTCCCTCCCCGGCAGCATCTCCAAGATGTCTGAGAGAGACTCCTGCCTGCAACCTTGGAGAAGCTGCTGCCAGTCTGTGTAGGAGGACAATACTGAACTAGACGGACCCAGGTTCTGACTCGGTAGAAGGCAGCTTCCTATGTCCCAATCAGCCGTGCTCCCAGTGCCTTCATACAGAGCTCCCAGAATATATTTTCTTATTCCAGATGGCTTAAATGGCTGAAGTTAAGCAGGCCCGGGGACATAGTCATTTCTTATAGAATGCACGACTGCATACATTAGTGCCTGTTTTACCTCGCTGGCTGAATCACATGGTTGTTTTAATGCTATCATCAGAGGGCTGGGGAGGGTAATAGGGTTGACTAGAAACCAGCACATTTTCTACGAGGTGGCAGGCAGGCACTCTTCTCAGCCTTATCTGGAGATGCTGCCAGGCAGGGAACTTGGAACCTTCTGCATGCAAGCAGGCTGGTGTTCTTCCCAGAGCGGCCTCTTCCCCTAAGGGGAAAATCTTTCAATGCTCACACATGCAATCTCCCATTCAAATGCAAACCAGGGCAGGCCCTGCTTAGCAAAGGGGACAATTCATGCTTGCTACTGCAAGACCAGCTCTCCTCGGACACGTGTGGCCATCACAGCATCCTCTGGCAACGCATTCCAGAAGCTTGTGCCGTCGAGTTGGTGTCGGGTCCTGGCGACCACAGAGCCCTGTGGTTGTCTTTGGTAGAATACAGGAAGGGTTTCCCATTGCCTCCTCTCGTGCAGTATGAGACGATGCCTTTCAGCACCTCCCTATATCGCTGCTGCCCGATAGAGGTGTTTCACCAGCGGAGATTCGAACTGACAGTCTCTTGCTCCCTAGGCAAATTGCTTCTCTGCCGCGCCATTGGGTGGCTTTTCCAGAAGTTTTTGTCTAAAGATGCCATTGGATGGACCCCCGGCTGAAGAGGCCCTGTGACCCGCAGGCAGGGCTGTCTTGCAGGTTTGTGCTTCTCAGCAAGGCAAGGCAGAATGGCAGGCATACAAATACAGGTTTCGCTGCATAATATCCGCCAGGCATCCCATGGCCCTTGGTGTGTTTGTACAAGGGAATGCCGATTAGCATATAGACAACACCCCCACGGGGTGGGGGGGGATGGAAGCCACAAAAGTGCTCGGTCTTGGGTGACAAGGGAAGCCAACGAGGCCCCCAGGAAACGCTCCAACCTGCAGCTGCCTGTAGCGGTTGCGACCGACGGCTCACAGGAGCGGAGAAGGCAATCGAAAGGGGAGAACTTGCAGCAGCACGCTGAATATTCATTGCCAACGGGTTTAATAAGAGATGCTGGATTGACTTCCTCCTGCGGGACTGATGCTTTGTTCTAGCACAAACCCCAGGATTCTGCAGGTGGGAGAATTAATCCAGATTTTGCATACAGATTCCCCCGAAGAACAGCTACTTTCGGGCACATGCACGCATACATATTCAGCCTATATAATGGCAGGGGAGGGGCGGAATTGGCTCCCGCCAAGGAACTGGAGCCAGTGGGGCTGGTTGAGCTCCACATCGTTGGCCTTCCCCAGGACCCACTTTTGTTTTCTCCCACAGAGGTGAACTGGGCCTGTGCCTGCCTCTTAAGATGCTATCGGAGAGAGGGCCAAATCTAGGTACTTTCAGCTCTGCATGCATGGATGGGCCCCCATGAAAGGATTCAGGACATCTCTGTGAGCAGGTCCTTGCAATCCACGGGCCCCTCTTTCAGCCCCACTTCGTGGCAAAATGAGGGGCACATGCGAAACGTGCTGGGTGTGGCACAAAACACACAGAAAGGGCCAGCACGCTCCCTGATGCCTTCCTATTCCACACATTTTTTTGGGGGGGGGCTCTTTAAAGGGGAGCTTCAAACGTGCCACCCCCTCCCTCCACTCTGAAGTGATGCAGTCCAAGGAGGACTGTACCGGCCCGTCTGAATTCGCCTGAAGCTCAGAGGGAATACAGAGAGACAGACTGTGTGTGTATATTGCTCACCCATCACGACAACTTCATGAATAAATCTGAATGCTTTTGCGGAGAGGAAGGGAAATCGCATTTTAACATTAAGAGGCCCAAAGCCCATTTTTAAAAACCTCAATTTAGCAAATGCATGCATAACTAGCCACACAAACAGTCACAACTACTTGCAGCAGGATTACCTGCCTGCAAGAACGTGGCAGACCTTTTGCACAAACCAGAGCTGCCAACACGGGTACCTCCTCCAAGCTACAAACCAGCCTCCATGCCATAAACATACTAAGCACTTTACTGAGGAACACAAACAAAAGACAACAACAGCTCCCTGCCTTGGGGAAGCGACAATCTAAGTTTTTAGCAGCCTGAGAGACAACAGGGGGGAAACTACAAGAGAGAAATAGAAGCTCGGTTTCATTCTGGCTCGGGATGGAACTCAGAGGTAAAGCCAGAGGTTTCATGAAAACGGTGGGTTTTGAAGAGGGATTTGCAAAGAAGAAAACACTCCATTTAACTGCCGGGTGGTCTTGGGCAAGCCACAACTCTTCGTTTCGGGGCTGGCACCAGGACTGAGCAGCTGCCAAGGGCCTAGAACTCTAAGAAGGGCCCGCTGCTAATTCTTAAGACCACTGTTCCTGGGGGTGATGGGATTTGTTGTCCATCAACATCTGGGGACCCCAACTGGGAATCCTTGGTTTACAGGACCTCCCTCACAGGTTAATAATTCAAACAGCAATACAAGTGAACGTGCAATAAAATGCATAATAAACTAAATGTTTCTTTTCCTTTGTAAATCGTGTAATTTTAAAAACGTTGGAGCTGCATAAATCCAGGGTGATAGACATATTGTGTCCTATGAGGAAGTGGCGGAAATAATGAGCAGTATACAATCGCCTACCGTGTTTCAATATTTTCATGCGAGGCAAATTGCTGGGCTGTTGCTTAGGAAATGCTGTACAACAGCTTGAGAGAGAAACACATCTTCTGAATTGTTAATAGGCAGCGTCTGCTTGACAGAAAGGATAGAAGGGTTTTGTTCTGTTAAACCTGGCTCGCCGAGTACTTTTGTGGGAAGATGAAAGAAAGATTTCAGCCAAGTAATAAGCAGCAAGAGACTGGCCATGGATGCGGGGAAATATTGTGCCTAGATTAATATGTGAAGTGTCTTTAAAGGGCAGCTCTAGTGGGACTTAACAGCACATCAGTTAAGCCATATTTATGATCAAACCCACCATTTCCTGCATACTGCAGTTAAACACGTGCTGGTTTCTATCACCTATTATGGATGTTCCCTTGAATTAGAAAAATTCTGGAAAACTATCTTGATTTTGACTATTATTGACATGGCAGACTGATACGACAAAATCCCAAGATAGCATTGTTGTTATGGTATCTTAAGGATGTAATTGCTGAAACTGAGATGGAGCTAGAGATAAACTTATTAAATAGCTGCTAAAATATGTACTAGTCACCTTAAGTGGCACAGCGGGGAAAATGCTTGACTAACAAGCAGAAGGTTGCCGGTTCAAATCCCCGCTGGTATGTTTCCCAGACTATGGGAAACACCTCTATTGGGCAGCAGCAATACAGGAAGATGCTGAAAGGCATCATCTCATGCTGCGCGGGAGATGGTAATGGTCAACCCCTCTTGTATTCTACCAAAGAAAACCACAGGGCTCTGTGGGCACCAGGAGTTGACACCAACTCAACGGCACAACTTTACTCTAAAATATGTTCTGCAATGAACTGGGGTGGGGTGGAGGGAGGTGGGTGAGAAAACCACAATCTCTGAACGGTTCCTTAGGACAGGAGTTCTCAATCATAAGTCCAAAGATGTCACTGGACATTAACTCCCGTTATCCACTGCCACAATGGCCAATGGGGATGATGGGAGTTGTTGTCCAACAACATCTGCAAACCCAAAGTTGTGAACCCCTGCCTTAGGATATGGAATGATGCCATTAGTTACGACATTGACCTATTACAGACAGGACTCAAGCGGAATAGAAAACTGGGCTTATTGAAAAGCTATCTGTCATGCTTTGGAACAGCACATTTCAGGATAAGACCCATTCACATGGCTTCTTTTCTATTCTGCAATTTAAATCTTCCATAAGGATGTTGTTTTCTTTTTCTTCATTTTCCTAATAAAAATAAAGACTTTGCAGCTGGTAAGAAGCAAGCATGTTTTTTATGCTATTCCTAACTTTAGAAGGACCAGACTTTTACTCTGACTATGATTTTGACATGAAAGAAAAGCTACTGATGGGCAGAATAAGCACCGGGGCGGGGCGGGGGGTGTTTTGAAAAGGAAAGACAATTTGCAACAGGTGGTGTGGGCAGTCCTTTCACCATTCTTTTCTAAGCCCTAGTAATTACACCATTCTAATTCCCAGAATGAGCCTAGTTTTGAGTGAAGACCGCTTCTAGGCAGAAAAGGAGGCTTGCTAGGTCAGTGTGCTGTCTGCAGAGTGATGTGCCCTTTTCGCACACGCTGGTTCTCTCTCTCACTCACCCCACCAACTTTTTGCCAAGCATGAATCGTCCCCTTTGCTAAGCAGGGTCTGTCTTGGTTTGCATTTCAATGGGAGACAACGTGTGAGCACTGTGAGATATTCCCCTGAAGGGATGGGACCGCTCTGGGAAGAGCCACACAGTTAGTTTTAATAGCTCTGTTTTGATCATTATGTTGTCCTTTTTTGGAGGGAGAGGGGTAAACTGCCATGAGATTTTACAAGCTGATAGTATAAACACAAAAAACTAACAAGTTGTTCTGGTAAGAACTGATCTGCCTACTTTCTTTTCACTATAATTGTAATTGATAATTACCATCTTCACAAGTTAGCCCACTTCAGCCTTAAATGTTCAATTGTCCACCATCTTGAATTGGGGTGGATGACATCATCACAAACTATGCTGTTGAGGTGTCCCTGTGTGTCACTCACTGCAAGTGTACCAACTTTGGTTCAGATCAGTCAGGTAGTCCACAAGTCAGGCCACTTGTGCCTCAACCGTTCATGAGTACATCATCTTGAATTGGGGTGAATGACATCATTACAAACTACGACCTTGAGCATCCCTGTGTGTCACTCACTACAACTGTACCAAATTTGGTTCAAATTGGTTAGAGACAGTCCACAAGTTAACCCACTTGCATCGCAAACGTTCACACATCCGTCATCTTGAATCAGGGTGGGTGACATCACAAACAAGGCCAATGAGTCCCTACAGTTCCTATATGTCCCTACAGCTGCAGCAAATCTGGTTCAAACTGGTTACGCAGTTCACAAGTTAGCCGACTTGTGCCTAAAATGTTTACGCCTCTGCCATCTTGAATCGGAGTGGATGACATCATCACAAACTACGTCGTTGAGATGTCCCTATGTGTCCCTACAGCTGTACCCAATTTGGTTCATACTGGTCCAGGCATTGCGAAGTTGATGGGGGCGGGGGAACACACGGACAGAATGCCAGGTGATCTCATATGCGTACTGTCCTTAAGGAAAGTAGGCTAATAATCACAATAGCTAAATTGAGTCTCTTGCTTTAGAGGTAGTATCCACAATTACTTTACAGAACAGAAAGACAGATCACACAGAAAGGGTACTCCTGGGTTTCTGCAGGAAGCAAGATGGAGTCCTGGGGGCGGTCCTAGGCAGTGACCTTTGCCACTGATGGTCCTGCTTGGAGATGCCAGCAGTTCTCGCAGGTGGCCAGTAGGAGGAGCTTTGTTCTGCTGCTAGATTTGCCCCTGGCTATGTGGGGCTGGGGGCAGGCAGCCATGACCTCTGCTCTTGCTACCAAATGACACCATTGTAAAATAAATAAATAAATAAATAAATAAATAAATAAATAAATAAATATTAAAGGAGGAAGCTGCCACCTACTCAGTGGCGTTCTTGGCTTCATGCAATATTTGACTCAGTGTTCCCTCTAAAAGGGATTCCCAGATGTTGTTGACTACAACTCCCATAGTCCCCAAGCAAAAGCCATTTGCTGAGTTGTAGTCAACAACATCTGGGAACCTCTGTTAGAGGGAAGACTGTTGACAACCTTTGGCCATGGCTAGTCAGCCAACAGACAATATTTTACTAGTCAATTGATTGGCACGCCCACCAGATGTAGCTTGTCACACACTGGTGAGAAAAACGGCTTATCTTGAAATTCCCTCTTTAAGAAGTGAGACAGCCTATCCTCCTTTGCATCTGGTCAACCCCTCTCTCTCTCTCTCTCTCTCTCTCTCTCTCAAATACATATATATTCTGAACCACTGAATGTCTGAGTTGGAAGGGAGCTTGGAGGTCTTCTAATCCACCCCCCTGCTCAGAGCAGGAATCTGCCATAGCATCCCTGAGAGGTGGGATGCCCAGACCTTGTTTGGAAGCCTCTAGTGAAGGAGAGCCCACCATTCCATGAGGCAGACTGTTCCACTGTTGAACAGCCCTTGCAATTAGGCCTGGATGACACGCCTCTAAAACATAGGAAGCTGCCTTCTACCGAGTCAGACCACTGATCCATCTAGCTCAGTATTGTCTACACAGACTGGCAGCGACTTCTCCAAGGCTTCAGACAAGAGTTTCTCTCAGCCCTATCTGGAGACGCTGCCAGGGAGGGAACCTGGGACTATCTGCATGCAAGCATGAAAGGGCTCTTCCCAGAGTGGCCCCATCCCCCAAGGGGAATCTCTTACAGTGCTCACACGTAGTCTCCCATTCAAATGCAAACCAGAGCGGGCTCTGCTTAGCAAAGGGGACAATTCATGCTTGGTACCACAAGACCAGCTCTCCTCCCTAGACCAGATGATCTCTCCTCCTTTGATTAGCACACAACCCACTTGTGGTTCCAGACCCACTGGATGAAGGGATGAATGTACTCCACTGCTCTCACATAAGGATACTGAACTGACGGCCAGGCGACTTTCTAATGTGAAGCTCTGGTTCCGTTCATTTCCAAAGAGAACAAAAAAAGGGGGGTGCATGTGTGTGCTTTTCTGTTAATTGCTACGGTTATGATTTTGCAGCTGTTTGGCATCCTCTAATTGGAGTTGGCATCATAATTGCCATTTCCAAAGCAAGCATTCTGTGTTCCATGCAGAAGTCTCGTGCGCAGGGGCCAAGCCGGAGAGCTGTTTTCCTTTTCTCTCTCTTTCCAAAGAGCAAGACAGCCTCCCAGAAAAACGCTCTCTCTTGCAGCCACTGACTCAGCCTGCCATTTTCTCCTCATTCTTTTGCAAGCTTCAGATCAGACCAAGGAAGGCCTGACGAGAAGACAAGCAGCCCCAGCAGCCTCCTTGAGGTTTTGAAGCAGGCCCTGGATGATGTCAGGCAGGAGGCTGAAGGGGCCAAATGTGTGAACCCTGCAATTCTCAACCCACAGGGCAAGTTGGCACTATGGGTTCCCATCACTGGATCCCTTCAGCTGGATTCGGTCAGCCAATACTGATGTATAAAGCCACTGGATTACGACGAGCAGAAGAATCACATAATAGCTGGGGTTCTCAAACTTGGGCCCCCAGATATGGTCGGACCCCCACAATACCCAGCCACAAGGCTGGGAATCGTGGGAATTGCATTTCAGCAACATCTGGGGACCCACATTGGAGAACCCTTGGAATAACTGAAGCCAGCCAGCCAGCCAGGCCCCCCCCCCAAGAAAGAGTGCCTCGAAGGGAAGGGAGGGGCAAATAAATGCGCCTGTCTGGGGGTCGATCTATTTTTATTTCATTTATTAATTTATTTTATTGTTAGATTTATACCCCCCCCACACACACACACTTTCATTAAGAAAATCCCAAGGCGGCTCACAATAAAATTTAAAAACAAGATTATAAAAGAGACACATTAAAATATTGAGCTAAAAATATAAAAACAAATCTGACTTTAAAAATAAATTAAATCAAAATCTATGATGGCTCGGTCACACATGCAAGCAGCTGCCCTTGATGCTGCAGTCCACTCTGCACTGCCGGGCCCTCTCAAAGCAGGGCCCCCGACCACTGGGGGGTCTCAAACATGGGCCTCCAGAGGCTGCTGGACTACAAACTCCCATTGTTCTTTGGGGCTGTGGGTGACGGGGGCCGGGGCCAGCACCATCTGGGGACCCAAGTGGGAGGACCCCGGCCCTACTCCCGGTGTCATGGTCAGCCCCCTCCCAGCTCCCCCCTCGCCAGGCATCCTTCATCCACTCCTCATCTCAGCTCCTCTAGAGTTCCTGCCTCCAGCCAGCCCCCTTCCTGTCCTGTCTCCACCCCACGCACATTCACAGAGCCCCCCTCAACCGGCCCAGCCTGGCCCTTACACCAGTACGGAGGTCATTTGGGGCAGACCCCGCGACTTGTCATCCCGATGTTCCACCTCGCCAGCCATTGGGAGACCCACCGATGCTTGTCCACACAGCTAGTGTGGCAGTCAAGACACATCTGTTCACCCAGGCTTTTAATGAGATGCTGTTTTAATTGTGTTTTTAATCATTCTAACGTTTTAAATTCTAAATTGCTGTAATGTTTCAACCTTTCTATTTGTTGTTTTTATTGTTTTAGTGTAAACCGCCCAGAGACTTGAATTTTTGGGCGGTATACAAATGTGTTGAATGAATGAATGAATGAATGAATGAATGAATGGTGCACCTGCTCATAGGATGGCAGCACACAAATAAACGACATGACCTGGCCTGGGGAGGGGCCAAATGGTCAGAGAACTCCTTTCCGACCAACTGGCTTCCCTTACCTCACGAACACCCTGCCCCTTCTCCAAGGAGGTCAAAGCAGCCACATACACGGACTTATTTCAAAGCACAGTATCTTCTTAACAACCTGGAGAGGTTCAAATTCCAAAGAGCCGAGAGCCGTTTCGCGACAGGAAAAGCTACCAAAAAGACATTTGTGTTGAAAAGCAGTGCATTGATATATTTAGGAATAATAATCCGAGTGATACTGCCATAGGTGCATAGGTGTCTCCACCACAGAGGCAGTGGGGCAGGCTAGAGGCAGGAACTGAAGGAGGCCTTCATCATGCCTTGCAGGGATCCCACCCCTTCCTGCAATCCTAAGGCAGCTCTCTTCCTGAGGAGGCACCCAACCTGGTCTTCCCCTCCTCCTAAGCAGACCTATTAGGAGGGAAGACTGAGCAGCCAGGTAAGCGCTTGGCTACTGGATCACCTCATACATAGGAAAATAGGAAGCTGCCATATACCAAGTCTGACCCTTGGTCCATCTAGCTCAGTAATGTCTACACAGACTGGCAGCAGCTTCTCCGAGGTTGCAGGCAGGAGTCTCTCTCAGCCCTACCTTGGAGATGCTACCAGGGAAGGAACTTGGAACCTAGATACTCTTCCCAGAGCGGCTCCATCCCCTAAGAGGGGAATATCTTACAGTGCTCACATGTGGTCTCCCATTCAAATGCAACCACAGCAGACCCTGCTTAGCTAGGGGGACAATTCATGCTTGCAATGGAAGGAGCTGGAGGGCGGGGAGGGGACGGGATCGAAAAGCACCAGGTCCTCCCTTAGCAGCTCAGGACTCCTTCAAGTGAGCGGGCCGCTCTGGCTTCATCAGCTTGGGGGGTGTCGGTGGGATTTTTATTTATTTATACACTTATTTTTACACTTCTATCCCTCTCTTCCTCCGAGGAGCTCAGGGCAGTGTACATGGTTATTTTTATCCTCACAACAACCCTGTGAGGTAGGTTAGGCTGAGGGACACATGACTGGCCCAGAATCACCCAGGGAGTTTCATGGCTGAATGGGGATTCAAACTTGGGTCTTCCCAGTCCTAGTCCAACACTCTAACCACTACGCTATGCTGGCCATTGTCAGGGGCAGGGACCCAGTCCGGGACAGAAGCCCCCTCTTCCTCTGGCTTGGTCTCATCTGGGTTGGCACCCTGGTAAATCCCCCCAAACAGGAAGACGTCTTCTACCGAATCAGAATATTGGTCCATCTGGTGGTTCAAGACTGTTTGGCTGCAGCTCTCTAGGATTTCAGAGAGGGGGGAAAAGCCTTTCCCAGCCCTACCCGGAGATGCCAAGAACTGAACCCGAGACCTCCTGCAGGTAGGTCTGTAGACCCGCTCTGCCACTGAGCCAACAGGGGTGAGTTAGAAGTAGGGGCCAAGTGGGAGGGAAAGGCAGAGGAAGCCAAGGCTGAATGCCGACACATGAAGCTGCCTTCTACCGAATCAGACCACTGGTCGGCCCAGCTCAGTATTCTCTACCCCGGCAAATGCCAACCTGAGCTCTCCAGCAGTTGTTGGACTACAACTCCCATCACCCCCAGCTGTAATAAAATGCGGCTAGGCATGATGGGAGCTGTAGTCCAACAGCAGCTGGAGTGTCTCCGGATGAGTTAGTGAGTGCACAAGGTACCAGGGGATCCAAGCAGGGCACTACAGAGTCACGAGCTGCCTGGCTGGGCTTCTATACCTGTTGCTTCACATCCGGCACCGCCGTCTGAGCCACTCGTCAAGACAGCTAGCAGTGCAGCAGACTCCACTTGCCCCGACTGCTGTCCCCACACATATTTATACACCGCTCCTCAACCAAGTCCACGAAGCACTTTGCATGCTTTGCACCATGCAAGGTGGAGAGAAGGTGGAGAGAGAGCAATTCCTCTATCTCTTGCATAAGCCTAGAACCAGGGGTCATCCCATGAAACTGATTGCCACGAAATTTAGGTCAAAGAAACGGAAGTTCTTTTTCACACAACGCATAATCCACTTGTGGAATTCTCTGCCATGAGATGTGGTGACAGCCAACAATCTGGATGGCTTTAAGAGGGGTTTGGATAACTTCATGGAGGAGAGGTCTATCAATGGCTACTAGTCGGAGGGTTGTGGGCCACCTCCAGCCTCAAAGGCATGATGCCTCTGAGTACCAGTTGCAGGGGAGTAACAGCAGAAGAGAGGGCATGTCCTCAACTCCTGCCTGTGGCTTCCAGAGGCATCTGGTGGGCCACTGTGTGAAACAGGATGCTGGACTAGATGGGCTTCCTTGGGCCTGATCCAGCAGGGCTGTTCTTATGTACATATAAATGAATGAATGAATGAAAGGTGGCTCCCTGTCCCCAAAGGGCTCGCACTCTAGAATGAAACAGAATGCAGACACCAGCCACAACTACTGGAGGGATGCTGTGCTGAGGTTGGACACGGCCAGTTGCTCTCCCCCTGCTAAATATAAGAGAATCGCCTCTCTAAGAATGTGCCTCTTTGCTCACCTGGACATGCCCTTTTATCCCGACTCTACCTCCAGCCCAGCTCTGACCACGTTGCTGCCTCCACCCCGAGATCCTGACCCGCCTATTGGAACCTATGGCTCTAGTCCAGCTCCCCGGTCTCTCTTTGCTGCTCTGGACCTGGGTGTCTATCTGCCCTGACCCGGTCCTTCCCGCGGCACCACCCCACTAATCTTTGCTCGCTACTTTGGCCCTCGGTTTCGGCCTGACCAAGTCTGCATACATGCCTCTGGTCTTGCCAAACAATCGCTTGCAGGCCCGATTCTCCAGGGCCCTGACAGTGAGGGGATTTCAACCTGGATTTGGGCCTTTATCCCCGACGCTCAAATCACCCCATCCCACCAACTCTTCCTCCCTTGGCTTGCAGCGCCCATGTACTAGTTGCTACAGCGGTGGTAGCTCTGCCTGTTTTGGAATGCAGAAGGTACTCGTGTGTCATTACGCTATAATTTGTTGGAGTTCATTAGCCGTCTGCTTTAGGGCCCTTTGATCAGTAATCACTTGGTCACAGTGGCATTCTCATTGTTCCACACCAGGTGGTCTTGAAATTGTTTTGGTGCTAATAGAAAAAGCAATTTTTAAAGGACATTTCCTCTCCCCCACCCCTTCCATCCTTAATGGGAGAAAGATCTTGCTTCCCCAACTCACACGCCTGGCTCTAAAGCGGCTGCAATCACATAGTACCATGTAAAACAACAGACACTTGTTTGCAGCCCATAAAGTACATATTTCATTCCTGAGCTGCAGCGTCCAGTTTTAAGCTCCCTCCCAGAAATCAGTGTTATCTCCAGTTTTTTTCATCTGTGTGTGGAATGAGTTTTGTTCTGGGCGGGAGTGTCATGGCAGTGTAAGCGTACCTGCATTCAGAGTGGGGCCTTCCTGAATCAATCTGAGCGGGATCTAAAATTAACTGAGTGGACATCAGGAAATGTGTGGGTGTCCGCACATTCGCACGTCTTGGAGGGAACCGTGTCCCAGACACCTGGATTCTTCTAGATGTAGCTGTTCAGGATTACTGAACGGAAAGTGGAAGCATAGCAGGACTGTTTGGGAAATAAAATATTACACACACAAAAATAAAAATTCTGCACTGGTTCTGGTTACCTGTATATATTATTCAGATTAAACACTGAATATGCATTCTCCTATTTTGCATAATTTGCTAATGTGGAAATGTCATTAGGAGAATAAGCTACAAATCAGAAAGTCCTCAGGGCAAGATGGAAGTTCTTATCTGATTTATTCTGCTAAGGTCTATGAAAGGGGCAAAGATCTATGCAGAGAACCGGAGTCCACCCTTCTGACCCCTGGAAATCTGATTCAGCAAACCTCCCAATTTCACCAGCCATGACCCACATCCTGTCAAGCATCTCTCCACAGGCATAAGGTGGTCTCTGCTTCTCTTTCCATTCCCAAAGGACCCAAGTTCTAATCCCATGAGAGCCATTACTGGGGTCTGTGGCAGTCTTCCCTCTAAGAAGGATTCCCAGATGTTGTTGACTACAACTCCCAGAATCCCCAAGCACAAGCCATTGCAGCTGGGGATTCTGGGAGTTGTAGTCAACATCTGGGAATCCCTGTCAGAATGAACACTGGTCTGCAGGAGTTCTTTAGTAGGGGGCCTTGCCTCACTGTAGGAATGGGATCCTCACCTTGAAAATCAAAGGATAATTTTAACGAAGAGGACTTTTAATAATAACAACAACCAACAACTTTATTTGTTAGCCGCCTCATAACAAATTGTTCACTGAGAGGCTCACAACACAACATCAAACATTAAATAAAAACACACAACACATTAAATCATAACAGACCAAAACAGACTTTTCTCTCTTAAGCACTTCTATCAGAAATTACTGCCTTTTATTTCCATTCCCAATAACGAAAATATTAGTTTACTGTTGCCATCAGAAAGGATTTGACCAAATATGAATTCTGCAAGCTAACAACATAAGATGTTTGTTTTTTAAATGCAGCTAGACCTAATCTATTGCCAATTTTCATTTGGCATTTTCTCTCGCTGGTTTTATTGCGCTGTGCTTTTAATGGCTTCTTGCCCATTAACATGGGGCAGGTTAAAACTTGCAAATAAATAAGAATGAGTTTCCACCAACATTCCACCGACTGCAGTAAATTTCAAGGTTGGAGAAAAAGCAGGAGCAATTTGGAGAAGACAGTTAGGCAACCTAAGAAATCGCCTCATTTTCATGCACACATGAAGAACCTTTTATAGCTGCCACTCTCTAGAAGTGGAAGTGTTAACCATTTTTTTTAAGTGGGTATTTCAAGGATTATTATTTTTTTATAAAGAAACAAGGACTCAGCAGGGACTTTTGTGAATGCTCACTTTGCAGCATGATTATCAACTGTAACTTACTATACTGCTCTGGGAAAGCAATGTTTTCATTCACTTCTGTCCATGAATGGTGTGATGCATAATTAGAAACAGTGGTTCACATTCTGACTGACAACACATTGATGCGACAGGAGAAACAATGGTGATACTGAGAAGTTCAACTCAGTTATGTTGCTGGCTCATTGAAGGGGGCACATTTTGACAACCCTCCCCATCCCCGGGAAGCTCTCTGTGCCACCCAAAAAATATGTCCCTGAAGGCCATGCATCCTTTAAGGATATTTTTAGGTGACACAGAGGAAGGGGAGGTCACTGAAATACACCCACACACATGCACACCAACCAGCACTGTGGCTCTGTTAGTCTGGAACTCTTCAGAAGCCCTGGTACCACACTGGCACAGGTGCCTCATTAGTCAGCATATCAGCCAGGAAGATGAAATATACTAAAAATAAACTCATTTCATTTGGTGCGAAGTGCTAGATGCCAAAAAGGAAGAAACTGGCCCTGCATCTGGCCACAGCCTCATGTAAATGCTGCATTCTCTTTCTGAAACAAAGCACCATCTTCTCCTTTTGTTGAAAAATTTCCATATCCATCTCTTAGATTTAGAACCTGTCATATGTAAATGTCTTTAGCATGGCCAAAGCACTGTGTGCGTGCTGGCAGTCAGAACAAAATAATCCAAAAGCAAGGCTAGGTCAAATGGTACATCCACATCCATCCAAACACACATTTGACACAAAGGCTGTTGGTCTTCTTTGAGTTACATTCAGTGAAACAGGCACTTGGTGCACATCCCATTGAGAACAATGCTGTACACACAGCCTACAATGGGGTGCACATCCCTACACAAACTGGCATTATCATGGATCTACACTATTTAAATGTTATGCTACAGGAGAGATTCTCTTGAGTTCTCAGGCATGGGGACTAAAACTCCCCTCATTCCCAGCAACAATGGTCCTGTGCCACAACATCTACACCATGTCTGATCAAAATCATATGAGGACAGGATTATTTGCAGGACTCATCTCTTGAACAGTCGACACCACGCTCCAAGTGTGTGTGCATGTGTGCGTGCGCACGCACGCACGAGCGCATGTGCACTTAAATATATAATGAAGGCTTCTAGACACACAGATTTTGGATAACTAGCAGCTCAAATATCAATCTGCTCATCAACCATGCAACTTTACCAGATCAACAGGAGTAACACACATATATTTTGTTCAGAATCTTACATGTAAGGAAACTAAATTGGTTTTTTAAAAGCTGTGAAATATTCTACCCTTGAATGTACACTTCTCTCTCCATCTCTGTGCAAGACACTGGGTATATTTCATGAAAGTTGTCTTGTACTCCTCTCTCATCATTCCAGAAAGGAAAAGGATCACAATCTGCCGAGGGGTCTAACAGCAGCTTTATTACAGAACTTGGCCATTCATTGCAAGGTAGGGTGTGTGTGGGGAGGAGCAGATTCCACAGCAAAGAACTCTCTGCTGTAGTGAAAATGAAAACAATTTCTCACTTTTATACTGCACTATAAAAACTCCACCGGCACTCTGACAGCTGCAACCTAAATAACTTACCTGAGGCCCCCAAAACCAGTGTTTCTGCAACCGAAGCTATAAAGCTGAAACAGTCACCTTCCCCATTCAAGCTTTAAAAGCCAACACCCATTTACCACTGCTTTCTTAATTTCCAATTTTCTTTTTTGCTCGGAAGCTGCAAATTTTGAGATGTTAAAACATACTCGCATGGTGTTCCCAGTGTGTGTGTTCCTGTCCAGACATTAAGAAGTAGATAGAGCAGCCTCCCTCTGATTACAGACAGAAAAGGGGATGAGTTATTACAGCACCAAGCTGTAGTAGCCACTGCTTTCGTATGCACTAACTTACTGCTGCGGAGTACGGCTCCTCCTTCACCTCCTAAAGTCCAAATCTTTGCCCTGGATGGGGAAGGGCAAAGTCAGATTCCCCACCACGCCTGAAAGCTTACATAACTGAAAACGTACGAGAGCTGGTCATGTGGTAGCAAGCATGAATTGTCCCCTTTGCTAAGCAGGGACTGCCCTGCTTGCATTTGAATGGGAGATCACATGTTAGCACAGTCAGATGTTCCCCTTTGGGGATGGGGCCGCTCTGGGAAGAGCGCCTGCTTGCTTGCATACAGAGGGTCCAAGTTCCCTCCCTGGCAGCGTCTCCCAGATAGGGCTGGGAGAGACTCCTGCCTGCAGCCTTGGAGAAGCCACTGCCAGTCTGTATAGACAATACTGAGCTAGATGGACCAAGGGTCTGACTTGGTATATGGCAGGTTCCTATTGCCCTCCAAAAGCCTAGCTGTCCTGTCATCCCAGGGAAAAAGACATTGAACTCAGGTGAAGCCAAGGCTAACTGAGCAAGTGACCACAACACCTTTGAAGACTGGCTGAACTGCTCCCCTAACAAACTAGGGCTAAATCAGGTCAGTAGCTATTGGTGGATGGACACAACTTTGTATTTACTGGAAATCAGATCCGTTTCTACAAGTCTCTGATGGCACAGTGGCTGTTCCCACTTCCTTGCTATAGGGTACCTGATTCCACTCATGTCTCTGCCGATGATTGAGTCTATAAAATTCCCCCTGGACCTTGGACTCCTCAAACGCTGACCTCATATAGGCTTTGACCACAAACCTAGCACCATCAATGTACAGTCTCATGAATAAAGGGATTTCAAAAGCAACCTGACTGTACAATCTGCTTTGCTCCAAATCTTGCAAGGACTCCTGCTGGTCCTTGCTAAGGATACCAAAAAATACCTCTGCTCAAAGCTGGACCGTGGGACTAAACCAGCAGAGGAAAAGGTCAATTCCCACACTCACGTCATAGGCTGACACAGCTCCTTTACACACACACACACACACACACACACACACACACACACACACACACACCAACAACCCAGCTGAAAAGATCCTATAAGATCCAAACTAGGAAAACCATATTGCACAGACTGATGAGGATTTATAAACACACACTAAATCTGCACATTCTGTAACAACAACGACAGCAGCAGCAGCAGCAACAGGAGTGCTGAAGTCTTTCCATCTCTCTCTCTCTCTCTCTCTCTCTCTCTCTCTCATATAAAACATGAAAAATGTTGAATGGTTCTTACCACAATTGGAACGCCGATGTCTGGCCACAAGAGGTCTTCCGATGGAAGCTTGGGGGAATTCCAGACCACCACCACTTTATTCAAGTAAGGGAGGCCATTGAGCCGCTCCAGTGAGTTCATTAGTACTTCCTCCCGCTCGTAGGTCAACATGACTACCGTAAACTGCTCCCTGGGGACATTGCCCCCTAGCGCGGCTTGGAACTCCTTCCCTGAGCCACCGGCTCCTCCACCAATTGGTCGAAACCCAGTCCCAGACCCTAGAAACTTGGCTTCTGATGGTAGAACAGGATCAAAGGGTGTGTGGGGGAAAAGGTGGAAGGGCCCAGGCGCAGAATTCCAGTTTCTGTAAATATCCATTGCTGTGAGAGTAAAATTGCGAAGGTACTTGGGAGAAGAGTAGGGTGGCTCTGTTTCCACTGGCCCCAGGTCTAAGTCCCCATTGTCAGCCATGTTGGGATCCGTGCCTGCAGCTTTGCCAGACCGGTGAGGGATCTCCACTGCCGTCTCCTCTTGAATGGGAATGGCCGGGATTTGGATTCGAGTCCTTATGATGGCCAAGACTGTGCTGAAGACACTGTCCGAGGTGGAGAAGTAGGTCTCCCACAAAAAGCGGCCCTGTCTCCTCATGGCCAAAAGGTCGTTGTCAGAAATGCTCCGCAGAAGGAAGTGCACTTCTGTGATACGTGGCTTTGGTATGATTAAGGCTGCCTCGTTCCACCTGATCACATCATGATACGGCAGCTGGACTTGCTCTCCAAGGATCACCGGGATAGCTCCGACTTCCAGAGCCTCGAAGAGTCTCATTGCACACCCAGAAGAGATCACAAGGTGGGTGTTGCCGGGAGTGATTATCAGTGCAAAAGTAGATAGTTTCAGTAGCTCTAGTCTGTCTTCCCTTTCTCCACAAAGGGCCCACTCAGTGGGCAGGCTTGGCTTAGGCTGGTTCTTACAAGTGAATTCCACCAAGACAAAGTCCAGCTTGCTGTCTTGGACAGCTTTCAGGGTGGTAATGATTCTGTCGTCATAGTCTGCTGGGGCATTGCCTTCCATTTCTTCCTCGAATGAACGTATTTCTTGCAAGCTGGACCGGAGAGACTCTACCTTCTCACCCTGGAAACTGAATAGATATTTGCGTTTGACTGGCACCTGGGGTGGGATCTCTAGGAAATTCGGTTCAGACATGGCATGGACCAGAGGAGAAACCACAATGTCAAAACCTGGACGATACTGTACATCGAAAAAGGTGGACTGGGCGATCATGGCCCGTCCTGTGCTGACGTTGTAAAGGAAGTTCTGAGTTTCCGACTTCCTGGATAAATTAATGATGAGGTGGTTGTGCCCATCAGTTCTCCAGTATGGCAGAGTATGCAACTGTTGCTCTAGTTCAGTAGGTTTTGGCATTACAGGCTCCTGCATTTCTCCCACTAAGATTATGTATAAACAAGCAACGTTTGCATTTTCAGTAACATACACATTAGTTCGGACAGTGGACTCAAAGGCTTGTTTAATTAAAGGGTCTAATGAAGTTCCAAAGTGGAATTGGTCGCTGTTGTAGACGTACACGGGGAAGCCAGAGGTTAGCGGGCAACGTGAGTAGTCAAAGCAGTTGTATAGCCGGCAGTTCCTGTTAGATTTTGGCAAAGGGAAGTTAGAGTCATCCTTGTCTGGTAGCAGCCGAATTGGCAGAGAGAGCTTGGGCTGGTTCTGGGCCATCAGTTCTTTGTACGAATGCTCCGTCTGACTGATGACATTCTTCAGCTGCAGGAGGTCCTGCTTGGCGTTCTCTATGCTTTTCTTGCAGGCTTCGATCTTGAGGTTCAGCTTGGCAATCTCACTGTTCAGCTCCTGCCGCTTGGCTTCCAGCTGGAGCAATTCCTCGCTCACCGACTCTCGGATGCGGCACAAATCCTGGACGTGCTTCACCTCGCACAGCTCGTTGCCCGTGCGGGAACCAAAGATGCGCTTCCCGGCGTCATCCGCATCATCGATGGTGGTTAAGTAGTAGTGGGCGATGAGGGGAAAGAAGACCAGGATGATGAACAACGTGAAGCTCAGCCAAGTGAGTCGAATCCGACTGGACCATCGTAGCATCCAGGGCTGGCCTCCATTCCCCACTCCCCCATTCCGCAACATGGTATACGCAGTCATGAGTCCAAGAGCCGGTGCGCGCCCAATCACGTTGGATCAGTAGCCATACCCAAACCAGTTCTTTCCTTGGCAGCTCCCTGGAAGAAAACGTTATTGTGCCAGTCTGACAAAGGGCCAATAGAATGGAAATTTCATCTTCTCCCTGGGATGATGGATACAACTTTTGATCCGACTGGAACCAATTGCCAAACTCTTCCCCTTGACCTTCAGTTAACTAGGTGTTGCTAGGAGAGCTGGAGCAATGTAGTCATGGCAATAAGAAGTCTCCTCTGGGCCAGAGAAACACAATCGGAGCAAGCCAACCTTTATCGTCACTTTCCGCATTCTGTATTAGCATCCAATTAACAAGGCAAGCAGGAGGAAGCTCACATTTCAGTATCCCTTGCCGCCACTGAGCTGCCAGTAGACCAGCGACCCTAGAAGACAACAACAGTAGTAGTAAGACAATGCAAAAAGCAGCTCTTTTATTAAGCTATAACACAGGGACACCTTCTAAAGCAGCAAAATAAGAAGAAGAGCTAACTGTCCTATTTTCCTAAACAGAGTTGCGGCTTGCAAAGCCGAGCTAACCAGATACTGCCTGAGGCACGGTAAGATTTTCCTTTGTACGACTGAGAAAGTCACCCCTGCCAAGCCTGCTTCTTCCCAAGTATATCTCACCCCGCCAAATACTGCAATAGTCTCTACCCAGTATCTCCCTGGACCTGCTATCCATCCCTGCAGCTGGGAAGGGCGGGTGAAGATCCTCTACCAGCTTTAGAAGGAAACATTGGACAATTTATGTCACCGGACTTTAGCCATCTTTGGCAAATAAATAGAGCAGAAGAGCAGATGCAGACAGCTGAACTTCTTTCCCGGAATCTATTACCAACTTAAGCAAGTTTATCTTCCTGTGCCTCAGCCCCCATAACCTTATAAACAGAGATTAACAGAGGTTTCTGCCGCTTTGGATGCAAGTGCTGAAGGAGGGGGAAATTAGTCATGCTCTCTCCAATTCGGGGGAGGGGGGGGCAACAGCAACAAGAAAGCCTCAGAATAATCCCCTGAAATGGAGAGACAGTAGGCTGAAAAGTGCTTCTCCACACATGACAAAGCAAGCGTATAGAACGCATTGCTAGAAGGATGCTGTGATGATGGACACAAACCACCTTTAAGTAGCATTAGGATCAAGGGTCCCCAACCTGTGGTCTTCCAGATGTTGCTGAGCTCCCACCTGTTGATCTGGGGTTCAGCCACATCTGGGGAACCCCAGCCCCTGTATTAGATAAATACACAAAGTGAGGATTTGCTGGACTGTATCACTGATGTGCTACCTTTGGACAGCAAGAGCCCACAGAGACCAGCTCTTAGCGGCAGCCCCTCAGTGGAAGGAGTCCCTTCCCCTGGACTGCTGGTTTGACAACATGAAAGCCTGTATGCCTTCCAGAAGCATTGCAGCACCTGCCTAGTTGGGCTGGCTTTTAACAGTCGTGCACTGTAGACCTAAGGAGAGCAGAGCTGGTCTTGTGGTAGCAAGCATGACTTGTCCCCCTAGCTAAGCAGGGTCCACTCTCATTGCATTTGAATGGGGAAACTACATGTGTGAGCACTGGAAGATATCCCCCTTAAGCGGTGGAGCTACTCTGGGAAGAGCAGAAGGTTCCAAATTCCCTTCCTGGCAGCATCTCCAAGATAGGACAAGATAGATAGATAGATAGATAGATAGATAGATTAATAGGACAAGATTTTTTTTTAATTGAACCAACAAACTACCAAAGCATACAGTCCGTTGCCAAAGCACAATTATATACAAAGTGGTTGTTTGTACATGATATATCTACAAAGATTTACAACACAAGGATTTACAACACAAGTATATGCAGGTAGTCTCCAAGGTATCTCCAAGATTGGGCTGAGAAAGATTCCTGCCTGCAATCTTGAAGAAGCTGCTGCCAGTCTGTGAAGACAATACTGAGGGGACCAAGGGTCTGACTCACTGTATGGCAGCTTCCGATGTTCCCTGAACCCCCACCCCTACCCCACCCCCGGCCAGGACTCCAAGGTCTGCCCTCTCTGAAAAACCATCTTTGCTGCACGGACAAGCACAAGAGTATGCAATTAAGGAGACCCTCTGCAGATGTTGCAATGAAGGGTAGCAAGGTCACCAGTAAGTACGGAGCGCTGTGAATTCACAAGGCCGCCCAGTCCAGAGCATTAGCATAAATCTCAGAAGACTCCTGGGAGGAGAAAGGGGCACAGAGTCCGGGAAGGAGCAGCACAATTAGCTTCCTCGACTCCTGGCAGGTCAGGCTGTCTGTGCCAGGCAGAAGGGAGGAAACAGCATCCCCTGTGTTGGAAGGACACCTCTACACCTACGCTTGAATGGCTAGGTAGGGAAGGAAGCTGCCAGTCAAACTCTCTCCAGCCTTCAAATTGACACATGGCTATCACTGAGCCCCTTGGGTCAAGCAAGCAACCGCCAGGATGCCTCCCAGAACAGACTGGGCGGCCGGGGCCAGGGTGGCGGTTATCGGATGCCAAACGTGCACCGTGCCTAACTGGCCGAAGCAGCAGAACTTTGCAAGTGTCTGGAAGATCTGAGGTAGCTCTAGCAGCTGCCCCTCTGCCAGGGGAGAAGGCGACTCCTGAAAGGGAAGGGGATGCATCCAACTACCTCCCACAACTCCATGCTGGTTTCCTTCACAGCTCCCTATCACTGGTTACCCTCTCCAACGCCACCTGACATCTGGCTCTCAGGCAAAGAAGGGCAATCTCCAGATACCTCCTTAGCCTGGTTTCCCCAGGTGAGCCTCTTCCTTTCCTTTCTGATCACATTGCTCCGAGTCCATCCTTTGTACTCGCACCGCCTGCTAACTGAGCAATGAGGCACCTTTTAAAAGTGGCGATTCTCTTTCCTGAGCAGGGGGAGAGCAACTGGCCCTCTCCACCCCCAGCACAGCATCCCTCCAGGGGCTGTGGCTAGTGTCTATCCTATGTTTCCTTTTTAGATTGTGAGCCCTTTGGGGACAGGGAGCCATTTAATTTATTTATTTCTGAATGTAAACCGCTTTGGGAACGTTGGTTGAAAAGCAGTATATAAATATTCATTGTATTGTATTGTATCATAAGCTGGTTTTATCTTTTAATCGCTATATAGCACATGTAGAAGTTTTAGCCACAATATTTTCCACCGGCGAAAATTCTAAAGATTTTCTCTCTCTCCAAACACATTAATTAGCAACATAATGGATACAACATCAGTCAGATTGGACAGCTTCAAAGTTGTAATTATGTTTTCAGGCAACTTGCCCCAGGAAGCATGAATGCATAGATCACACTCACAAAGCAACTTGAGCAAGCTAAAATCCGTAGGTTGGTTTTCAGTGCCTTCAGTCTCGACTATATTTAAACCACATTAAATGTGCTTTGCTGAACTGTTTCCATAATTGGATAGTTCAGCTACTGTTGGCTATGAGAAAGATTTCTGAGATATTTATACAGAAAGCAAAATTAAGCATGACATATATTAAACTATTTTAAAAGCAATTTTAAGGAAGTCAGATATGTGACATCAGCTCCCAATCTATTTAAGGGACTGAGAAAATTCCAGATTTATTTCCCCCCCCAGAAAACCCACATTACTGGATACATTATTTATTAGTATTCTCAAACATTATGCTAGGTAGGAAATACAAAGGAATTCTGGAGCAAGGGTGGGGCCGCTTGCTTTGCATGCAGAATGTCCCACGTTCAGACCCTGGCATCTCCATTTTTTAAAAAAAGGATCTCAGGTTAGAAGGACCTGGGTACTTGAAAGCCCTATCCAGTTAACATCATCACTGGAAGCCCAAATGAGTGCCCAACCAGCAGGGAAGTGGGCGACTCTCAAGGACATTTTACGTATTCATTTTTATTGTATATCCCACTTTTTGTATACATAACTCAAAGAATTAAAATGATAAGCTAAATAAGAAAGATATTCACCAGCAAAATGAGAGACAAATGAATAAATATACTCACTGCAACCAAAGCATAAATCAACAACAACAACAACAACACGGCCACATCTGGAGTGCTATGTAGTTTTGGTCAACCCTAACCCTACCCTTATACAAATCCATATCATAATGCCCTTATACAAACCTATGGTGCTGTGTACAGTTTTGGTCACCATATCTTAAGAAGGATATTAGAACTGGAAAAGGTGCAGAAGAGGGCAACCAAGATGATCAGGGGCCTAGGGCACTTTCCTTATGAGGCAAGACTACAGCATCTGGGGCTCTTTAATTTGGAAAAGAGGCTACTAGGGTGAGACTTGGATAGCTGAGAATGTAGATGATCTGCAAGCTCTCGTAATGAAAGTCAAGGAGCACAGTGAAAAAATGGGACTACGGCTAAATGTAAAGAAGACTAAACTAATGACAACGGGTACAGCAACCAGCCTCAGAACTGATAATGAAGACACTGAAGTGGTGGATAGCTCCTGCCTTTGAGGATCAACTGTCAACAGTAAAGGATCCAGCAGTCAAGAAATACGCCATGGACTAGCACTTGGTAGGGTTGTAATGAAGGCTTTGGAAAGGATAGTTAGATGCTGTGACGTCTCTATACCTACAATAATTAGAATTGTTTGGACAATGTTTTTCCCCATGACACTCTATGGATGCAAAAGCTGTATTTTGAAGAAGCAAGATAGAAAAAGCATTGACGCTTTTGAACTTTGGTGCTGAAGAAGACTTTTGAAGATACCATGGACAGCCAGAAAAATAAACATTGAACAATCCAGAATTTTCATTCAAGGTAGAAATGACCAGGCTTAAACTATCATACTTTGGACACATTATGCGAAGACCCAGCTCCCTTGAGAAGTCCATAATGCTGGGGAAAGTTGAAGGCAAGAGAAGAAGAGGACGGCCAGCAGCAAGGTGGATGGACTTGATGACGACAGCAATGACTGCACCACTGAGAGACCTTAAAGGCCAAGTTGAGGACAGATCATCCTGGAGAGAATCTATCTATGTGGTCGCTAAGAGTTGACACTGACTTGATGGCACTTAATCGCTTAATCAATCAATCAATCAAAGGTGAGACATGATCAAGGTGTATAAAATTATTCATGGAGTGGAAAGGGTGGACAGAGATAATTTTTTCTCCCTCTCTCACAACACGAGAACCAGGGGTCATTCCATTAAACTGAAGGTCGGTTAATTTAGGACTGACAAGAGGAAATACTTCTTCACACAGCACATAATTAATCTATGGAATTCTTTGCCATGGGATGTGGTGATGGCCACCAGCTTGGATAGATTTAAAAGGGGCTTAAACAAAGTCATGGAGGACAGGTCTATCAGTGGCTACTAGTATGGTGGCTATAGGCCACCTCCAGTCTCAGAGGCAAGATACCTATGAATACCAGCTGCATCCTGGGGACCAACAGCAGGAGAGAGAGCATGCCTTTACCTCTTGCTTGTGGGCTTTCCAGAGGCAGCTGGTGAGCCGCTATGCAAAACAGGATGCTGGGCTAGATGGGCCTTGGGCCTGATCCAGCAGGGCTCTTTTTATGATCTTACTTACTTCTCAGATTTGCAGGCTGCCCCAAACCTCCGTCTCCAGGTGGTTGACAACAACAAATTAAAAAGAAAACCTTAAAACAACTTAAAACCACAGTCAAGTTAAAAAGCTCAGGTGACAAAATGAGTCCTTAAGGACTTTTACAAAGTTGTCAGAGACAAGGAGGCTCTTATTTCAACAGGGAGGGCATTCCAGGGTCTTGGGGTTGGCAACCGAGGCTTCGCAGATCATAGAGGGTTGGGGCCAGGAAGGCCTCCCTGGGTGGAGTCTTCCACACAACTGGCACTCATCTTGCGAAGGCCCTGTCCCACCTCTAGCTGGCAGGATGCACACAGGGCAGGACCTCAGGTGCTGAATGGAATGCACAAGTGGGCATGTGTGTCCTAAGGAACCCGGGCAATTTTGCTTCTCACAAACAAAGAATCAGCACCTTAAACTGAGCCTGGAGATGAACAGGCAGCCAGTGCAGGTCAAACTCCACCAGAGAAATGGGTTGCAACCTCCCAGCCTCAGCCAGCAATCTGACAGGAACGTTTTGAACCAGCTGGATTTCTGGACTCTTTTTTAAGATAGCCTAGGTAGAGCTCCTAACAGCAGCCAGGTCTGGAGACTACTAGTGCATGAATGACTGAGTCTCCCAGAGGGAAGCAAATCCTTGAACACTGGAAGGAGCTTGAGAGGGCTCCTGGCCAGAGCTCATTGTGCCCGAGGATAATGGGAGTTGTAGTCAATGTGCATCTGGGGATCCAAGTTGGAGAATCCCTGGATAAGGTAGCAAGTGATAGGAAAGGACTCTGCCTGGAACTCTAGGGAACAGCTGCCAGCCAGAGCAATCCTGGCTTAGAGGGACCAATGGTCTGACTCTACACTCAGCTGCTTTACATACTTCTGCCTTAAGAACATAACAGCAGCCCTGCTGGATCAGACCCAAGAATGCCCATCTAGTCCAGCATTCTGTTTCACACAGTGGCCCACCAGATGCCTCTGGAAGCCACAGGCAGGAGTTGAGAGCATGCCCTCTCTCCTGCTGTTACTCTCCTGCAACTGCTACTCAGAGACATCCTGCCTTGGAGGCTGGAGGTAGCCTGTAGCCCTCCAACTAGTAGCCGATGTTAGACCTCTCCTCCATGAAGATATCCAAACACCTCTTAAAGCCATCCAGCTTGTTGGCCGTCACCACAACTTTTGGCAGATAATCCCACAAGTTGCCTATGCGTTGTGTGAAAAAATACTTCCATTTGTTAGTCCTAAATTTCCCTGCAATCAATTTCATGAGATGACCCCTTGTTCTAGTGTGATGTGAGAGGGAGAAGAATTTCTCTCCATCCACTTTCTCCACACCATGCATGATTTTATAGACCTCTATCATGTCTCCCCGCAGTCGTCTTTTTTCTAAACTAAAAAGCCCCAGGTGTTGTAGCCTTGCTTCATAAGAAAGGTGCTCTAGGCCCCTGATCATCTTGGTTGCCCTCTTCTGCACCTTTTCCAGTTCTACAATGTCCTTTTTTAGATGTGCTGACCAGAATTGTACGCAGTACTCCATGTGTGGCCACACCATACTTTTGTATAAGGGCATTATAATATGAGCAATTTTATTTTCAATCCCCTTCCTAATGATCCCTAGCATGGAATTGGCCTTTTTCACAGCTGCTGCACATTGAGTTGACACTTTCAACTAGCTGTCCACCACAACCCCAGGATCTCTGTCCTGGTCAGTCACCGACAGCTCAGATCCCATCAACGTATACTTGAAGTTGGGGTTTTTCGTCCTAATGTGCATCACTTTACACTTGCCAACATTGAACCTTTGCCATTTGCATTTGCCATTTTGTCGCCCACTCCCCCAGTTTGGAGAGATCCTTTTGGAGCTGCTCACAATCCATTTTGGATTTCACTACCCAGAAGAGTTTGGTATCATCTGCAAATTTGGCCACATCGCTGCTTACCCCTACTTCTAAATCATTTATGAATAAATTAAAAAGCACTGGTCCCAGTACAGATCCCTGGAGGACCCCACTTCTTACTTCCCTCCATTGTGAAGACTCTCAATTTATCCCTGCCCTCTATTTCCTGTCCTTCAACCAGTTAGCAATCTTAAGTAGCTGAAGGCGGGGCCCATACAGTGGTGGCTCTTCAGTTATGGAACTGCCTCATCAATCAGCTCACTTGGAGTCAAATTTGATTATTTTTAGGTGCCAGATAAAAACTAATTTCATTCTCCCAAGCTCTTAGTCATTTTAAAAATAGGCTTTTGGAAGTGGCACTCAGTGATCTGAGGCTTTCAAACGACTTTTGAAATCTTTATTGCAGCTTAAACATGCCATTGGTTTTGTCTGTGTTATTGTGGTTGCTTTAATTTGACTTTGTAAACTGCCTTGGAAACTCTGCATGCACGGAGGCAGAATAAAAATAACCTAAATAAATAGAACACACACTTCCTACAAGGGCTAAGAAGTGATTTGGCTAAATCTCCCCTCTCCTTTCTTGGTACCAGCTCCTATACCCAAGACGGCAGTAAGAGAGCATCTATTTTCACTGGGGTCAGAAACAGCATTTGGAGGCCAAATTGCTTCACCCAACTAATCTGGAAGCAGGAAACCACACGGCAGAGGTTTAGAAGGAGCCCTCGGAGACCGTGCCAGCTGCAAGTTGCCAGATTTCATAATACTGCAACGTGCTTCATGTTACAAAGACAACTCCAAAATGTGCAGAGTGCCTAGGAAATGACAGCCACAGGGGTCTCTCCGTTTGCTTCTCAGCAAGTACAACTGTGGCTCTAGCTGGCGAGGACTTCGAAGAGACCAAGGAGGGAGTGATTTGTTGTTAGACCAGAAAAAAGGAGCTATGATTCATAGCCCTAAATACCATCTCGAAATGGACAAAATACAGAGAGGGAGGCAGAATCTGAACATACTGCATTCACGTGAACGCAAGACCAGATTTTTATCCAAGTACTTTGCTGTTAGAAATTGGTGGGGGGGGGTTGTCACCCTATATTCAAAGTCCTCTTCTTTGTGAGTTAATACAGGTATGAACTGTATTAACTTCTATTTTAAAATGGTGAGGGGTCTTAAATTCAGAGCTGCCTTGTATTCGGGTATATATGGTAAAAGCCTTTATCTAGAACAGGGATTCTCAACGTTGGGTCCCCAGATGTTATTGGACTTCAACTCCCAGAATCCCCAGGCAAAGGCCACTGGGCCTGAGGATTATGGGAGCTGGAGTCCAATAACATCTGGAGACGCAACGTTGAGAATCCCTGCTCTAGAACATCCCTCATTCCCACACTGCTCACTTTGGGCAGGCAAGCACAGTCTGGCAATTCTGTGTGTGCTGCAAGTTACTGGGCCCTCCCAATCGGTGCCCCCATCCCTCCATGTGCAGTGACAGCAAGTGCAACTACAACACACACACATCTGTGTGTACCTACATACACACCTGCTGCCCATAATCCCATAATTATGATGCCCATAATGTAGCTTATGCTGCCGGTCAGATGCAGTGATGTATGTAGAGAAAATCTCCATCACTATGTCAACCCCACCACTGATGTCTTTGCAGGTAAATCTTTCTGCCTCCGCTGCAAAATGCCTTTGGGGGTGGGGGCAGGGAAGGACCCACCAGCACTAGTATCGCTCTCCTTCTAGCAGGCATTGCAAATTTGACTATTTCAGAAGGCTTTGGAGCGGGGCGGGTGGGGGGAAAAGAGACAGAGGCTGGCTGGTTTACTGCTGCCTGTGCTGCTATATTTCTTTATTCATGATTACTGTTGAGATTTACCATTATACCACTGAAACAGACAAATCAGTCAGGACAAACTTAATTTCAGTGGGACTTAGCATGAATCCTGCTCATCGCTTCTTGATCTAGGCAACCTGATCCAGCTAAATGACAAAAACAAACCACTTCGAGAACACAGGGAGCGGCCTCCTGCCGAGTCAGACTCTGGGTCCATCGAGCTCTGTCCTCTCTACCGGGGCTGGCCGCAGCTTCTCCAAGGTTTCAGGCAGGCAGGCGTCTTTCCCAGCCCTCCCTGAAGGTCTCCTGGATGGACCTGGGACCTTCTGCCTGCAAAGCCGAAGCCCTAGCACTGAGTTACTTCTACTGAAAAGCAGTATGCAAATATATATTATTATTATTAATACTCAGAGGCCTCAGTCATAGGCTGGTGCAGTTGCTGGATATCAAGCTTTTCTTAGAACGAATACAAAAGCACAAGACATTCTGTTATTTTTTCAGTTCAAGCCAAGAGAGGTCCTTCCATGAGACAACGTAAAGCGGCTGCCTCCAGCAGTGGGTTATTCAGGCGCCAGCAAGATTTATCTACTTATTTTATTGTTAACTTTGTATACTGCCTTTCATTAAGACAATCCCAAGGCCATTCACACACAACAATTAAAACAAGACTATAAAAATACACAATTAAAATATTAAGCTAAAATATAAAAACATGAATCTGACTAAAAATATTTGAAGTACAAGCATAAAATAACCATACAAAATACAATACAGAAAGAAGCAGCAGCAGAGACAATCATATAAAAACCTAGGCAAAAAAGCCAAGATTTAACATGCCTTCTAGAAACTATGATGGAGACGGAGGAGCGAAGAGCCACTGGGAGAGCATTCCAGAGTCTGGGGGCAGCAACAGAGAAGGCCCTGTCCCGCGAGCACGACAACCGAGGCCCCCTCGTTGTCGTCAGCTGGAGCAGAGGCCCCTCAGATGCTGCCCGCCACCCCTTCTGCCGCCCTCTGCCACCCAAGCCCCCGCTTGGCAAAAAACCAGTCATTCTTCTTCTCCTCCTCCTCCTCCACAGCAGCACCTGACTTGGTCCCTGTCTCCCCATCCTGCTAGTCTAGCTAAGAAAAGGAGAACAGAGCAGGAGAGAAAACAACAAAAAGAGCAGCCAAGCACTGACCCTGCTCTTGCACCAAATGCTGGAGATGTTCTAGAGAGAGTCTCCAGCCTGCTCTTTCAACATTTCCTCTCCCAGCCCATCCCACTTTTCTGAAGTAGACCACTGGCGAGGAGGGAGGAGAGGAGGGCGCTCAGGTGTGCGTGGCTACTACCGCTGCCAAGGAGGCAGAGGTGGGTGCAGGGGTGTGTGAACTGGGGCAGTATTTGGTGCCCCGCCCCAGCTGCACACAGGGGTCCTGGGCGGCCACTGACTCCAGCTCAGCCAAGGCTCCAAGCGACGGTGCTGGGTTTTGCAGGTTGCTCTGCTGAGCTCAAGACGTTTTTGCCAATTAACACTGCGTCTGGCATCACGGTCTAGAAAATCCCCCGTGGCATAAACGGAACTGGTAATGAGCATCTGCAGGATAAAAGAACTGCTGCATTTTCAAGTCTCGGGAAGAAAGATTGTTGCTGAGCACCTACCAGACGTTGGCTGGATTGTACGGAGTTCGGTTTTGATCGGGCATCACAACTCAAAAGAACAAGCCGGAAAGGATTTGGAAGAAAGATGCCAAGGTGGTGAAAGGGCTCCTACAAATGCTACAAAACCAAGCTGAAAGAGCTGGTGCATTTGTCCTAAAGGAGAGCCCACTAAGCTAAGGTGATCTGACAGCTTTCAAAATGTTCCAGGAGAAACCACCACCACGGTGAGGAGATGACGCAATGAGTTTAAACAATGGGGAGATCCAGTTAAGAGTTCCGTGTTGTCAGAGCTATTCAGCACTAGAACAGGGTGCCTTGGGACGCTGGGCGAGATGCTCCCTTACAGGTTTCCAAGCAAATTCTGCACGCTGAACATGGCAGAGAGGATGCTTTACCGACAGGATGTCCTGCCTTGGATCCCATGATTGGCTCAGGCCCTTCACAGCCATGCAAGGCTACGATTTTACCTGCACAAAAAGATAAGGGCCAAAACGGGCCATCCACCAAAGGGGGGACCAGACAGCATTTGGCCTCATCACCCACTCGCTTCCACTGTCTAGCTTTGTTCTCGGGCTTCTCAGACTTATTTCAACTGAAGGACTAGAAAGAGCCACACAGCTATATTCCTGTTCCCAGGACTTCTGGCACCAGGAACAAAAAAGTAACTTGAAGAATTTGAATGCATAAATGGTTTCCAGAGGGTTTTAAGCACCATCTTAACCACCCAGATACGAAAGTTTGGGCGGTATATAAACGTGATAGATAGATAGATAGATAGATAGATAGATAGATAGATAGATAGATAGATAGACAGATAGATCTCTCATGTTGTGCCGGAAATGGTGTGACCAGGAAGAACAATTTGTTTGCCTCTGGCTCCCGCCGCCTCACTTCTATCAAGGAGAGTTTGGCCCTTGGAGATAACATACACTCTCCAAGAACAGGCAAAAATAGCAAGTCATACTTAATAAGTTCTTGTTTGGGTTGGATTGGGGTGTCTAGGGCGAATGCAGTGTGGGTGAAATTTCAAAGCAGCATTTGATATTTTGTGAGTTTTATATTCTATCAGTTTTATTGTTGTTTATCCTTCCACAGCCCTTTAGATAGGCACGTTCAGAACCCAAGGCAATAAAAATTGTGCAAGCATATGTTTTCACTCTCTCTTCAGGGCCATCAGACCAAAATGAAGAAATACGACAGAGCACAGGGGGTAATATCGGCCATCTATGATGCCAAGCAGAGATAGGCTGGCCACATGGCCTTTCAGGGACACAACAGGTGGATTTCTTGCCCTACTGAGTACATCTCCAGGATGTCTACTCCCCAGACCTAAAATGTGTCAGGCTGATCCAAGGACAGCAAGCTGCTAGAGCGAGAGAATAGAACGGTGTCATTTTTACTTGTATTCATGGAGAAAATGGATGTGGACTAATCTGATGTCAATGAAAGCCTGATTCAGACATTATGCTGAACACGCATATGAATGCACACAGGTACAATCTGTACACAGTTACAATTATCCACACAATATGTTGAGCACAAATACAGCAGTACACTTCCGATCTCTACCCTGCGTTCAAGGGGTCTGTACTGAACACAAGTGCAATCATTCACCCCAAAACATGTACGAGTGTACAGATGTACACTTGTACAACATAATGTCTGAATAGGGCTGATGTTTCGAGTCTATTGCACACATGAGTTCTCCTTTTATTCTTTAATTTCTCTGACTTCTACATGTATGTCGTAATCCACTCTGAGCCCCAGGAGGGTGGGGAGAAAGGAGCCTGCATCTCTGGAGGAACCGCGTACCCCTTCCAAGGGGAGCCCTGAACACAATATAATAACGAGCAAGAAGAGAGAGATTTAAGAACCACCCATTTGGAGCCAGCGAGGAGGGAAGCTGCCAGAAAGGCTGGCAGATCTTGCTCTCCATCGAGGAGCGATCGCAGCCCATTAGCCTTTCATTTTCTGCCCTGCACTTCAGACTTTAAGTAAGAGCCCGTCAGCAAATCATTAAAGGGCTCTATACAGGGTTCTCTTAATAGAGCATTAACAGCTGGCTCCAGGATGCAGGCTAATTTTAGATAATGGCCTTCGAAATGAGACACAAAAGACATGTACCACGCAGGTGACAACATGCTCTTGCTTTTTAAAGTTAGTCCTATGACTTCCCCTGTGGTAGAGAGGGGGAGCAAAGGTGCCAACTTTGCCCGTCCATCTTTCCCCTCTCCCTCAATCCGAAATCCAGACAGGAAGGAAGTGGCAATTTGCACAATAAATATTGCCAGTAACACTTGTGCAACAGGCAGAGCAGAAACTGGCTCTCTGTGCCACTGAAGTCGTGGGTCGCACCCCAGGGCCCAGCTGGCCGGAAAGAGTCAAAGGACAGTCTTTGGTCATGAGCCACCCAGAGAATAATTGTTATGAGGCAGCTAATAAAAAGTTAGGAACATAAGCACAGCCCTGCTGGATCAGGACCAAGAAGGAGCATCTAGTCCAGCATCCTGTTTCGCACAGTGGCCCACCAGATACCTCTTAGAAGCCCACAGGCAGGGGTTGAGGGCATGCCCTCTCTCCTGCTGTGGCTCCCCTGCAACTGGTATTGAGAGGCATCGTGCCTCTGAGGCTGGAGGTGGCCTATAGCCACTAGACTAGTAGCCATTGATAAACCTGTCCTCCATGAATCTGTCCAAGTCCCTTTTAAAGCCATCCAAGCTAGTGGCCATCACTGCCTTCCGTGGCAGATAATTCAATAGCTTAATGATGCACAGTGTGAAAAAGTACTTCCTCCTGTCAGTCCTAAATTTCCCAGCCTTCAGTTTCATGGGGTGACCCCTAGTTCTTCTGTTGGGGGGGCGGGGGGAGCACGTCTGGTGGTAGCAAGCATGACTTGTCCCCTTAGCTAAGCAGGGTCCACCCTGGTTGAATTTGAATGGGAGACTAGAAGTGTGAGCACTAGAAGATATTCCCCTTAGGGGATGAAGCCGCTCTGGGAAGAGCATCGAGGTTCCAAGTTCCCTCCCTGGCAGCATCTCCAAGATAGGGCTGAGAGAGATTCCTGCCTGCAACCTGGGAGAAGCCGCTGCCAGTCTGTGAAGACAATACTGAGCTAGATAGACCAATGGTCTGACTCAGTATATGGCAGCTTCCTATGTTCCTAATACCTTGTCCACTCTCTCAACTCCATGCATAATTTTGTAGACATCTATCATGTCTCCCCGTAGTCACCTTTATTATTTATCAATAATAACGAGTTATTCTTCTTATTCTGGTGCCACTGAGATATGAAGCTGCCTTCTGCCTGCACAAAATGCCTCGGCCTGGGCACCCATCTCTGGCCAGCTGGACGCTCTCTGATCTGAGCACGTGGCGTGGTGCAGCTGCCTCCCAAAGCTGATGACCAAAACAGCTGGACGAAAAGCCTGAGAAACCGCTGTGCCCTTATTCTACCCCTTTTGCTTACGCAGAGCCTACCGTTAGGATACCTTTCAATATCATCCATGCAGCCTCCCTTGAAGGGGATTTAGATGCCCACCACGGCGTAATGCACAAAATCAGATGGGGGAAGCATGATCAAGTGTTGATCTTGTTAAATTCAGAGATTTGTAATGTATGAGCACCATGCTGGCAGTTTAACCTGGCACATCAGGTTATAAACTAATATCACTGGGTGTTCCTCCAGGAATTTTAAGCCCTTGTGATTGAAGCATTGTTTGGAGAGAGGGTGGGACTCTGCTTGCTTGTTTGTTCTGACACTCCCCCTGCCCCCCCCCGCCAGAGTTGGGCTCCTGCACCTTTTTCCAGACACAATGGTTTCCTGAGCACCTCTCGAGATCTTCGCTCCAGCTTTTACTTCTTTGCACTCACTTCATGTTGCTCCTTGTTGCACTGATGTAGTAAGGATGGGAAGCTTCCTCCCTAGAGGGACCCATTTATGTCCCCCCCCCCGCTCCTTAAAAAAACAGCTGCAAATGTCTCCGTTCTGCAGGTGCTTAAGAGCATTTCTGCCTCCACACCCCTGGTTTGCCCCTTTTAAAAAATGAATTCTCTTGCATTAAATTTTGGTGGAGTATTTATTGAGGTCAGGTTTGTGGGGTTTTTTTGTTTGTTTGTTTGTTTTTTAAGGTAATGGACATTGCCAGCAGGAGGCGGGGAGACATGTCCTAGATCACGGGTTCTCAATCTTTGCCACTGTGACTGAGGCTGATGGGAGTTGTAGTCTTGCGACATCTGGGCCCCCAAGGCTGCAAACCCCGGCTGGGAGCCTCTCCCTGGGGATTAGTACAGCCAGGCTTCCATGCACACATTCCAGAAAGGGCTCCTGCTCCTCGGGAAGCAGCCACACACCTCCAAGCACGCCTTGTCACTGTTCCAGCACAAACACTGCAGACTCTCCTACTCTGCAGGTTCTTACAACTGCCACCATAAAACAGAAGCTCATCAAAATGTTTCCTTAACTACCAGCGCTGCACAATTCCCATGACGAGCCACTATTTAACACAGATTTGCTGAGCGAACCAAAATAATCAGATGTGCCATTTGCTGCATGAAAGAGATCTGTTGGGGCCAAGTCCCCGAGGCCGAAAGCAAGAGTCACGAGCCCCGGGTCCTGCCCCCGAAAGGCCCTAAACCAAAAGGGCTCGACGACGTTGGAAGAGGCACCCTGAACTTATCCTCAGAAGGTGCTTTTTAAGAAGAGCAGGAGCCAAGCACGGAAAGCGGGCTCGGGGACTAGGCCGCACTCCAGCAAGGACTGGGTGGCAATGACATTTGTTTAGCAGCTTTTGCATGTCCAAAGAGCATCACAGATATTAAAACAGAGAGGCTGGTGGCACCCTGGAGACCACCACACTGACTGCAACTTAAGCTTGGTGAAGTAGAGCTGGGGTTCCCAAGCGGGGATGTTGCTGAACTACAACTCCCATCACTCCAACTACAATTTGTTCTGACTGGGGGTGATGGGAATGGTAGTGCAGCAACACCTGGAGTACCACAGGTTGGGGACCCCCCCCCAGACTAGAGTCTTAGAGGGTGGGGTGTGTGTGTGTGTGTGTGTGTGTGTGTGTGTGTGTGTGTGTGTGTGGTGTTAGCTTGCCAAACCTGCCATCTAGCAGATGGATAGCTAGAGTGAGATTTGAAGCATAAGAACATAAGAACAGCCCTGCGGGATCAGGCCCAAGGAAGCCCATCTAGTCCAGCATCCTGTTTCGCACAGTGGATCACCAGATGACCCTGAGAAGTCCACAGACAGGAGTTGAGGGCGTGCCCTCTCTCCCGCTGTTACTCCCCTGCAACTGGTTCTCAGAGGCATCCTGTATTTGAGGCTGGAGGTGGCCTATAGCAGGGTTTCTCAACGTTAGGTCCCCAGATGTTACTGGACATCAACTCCCATAATCCCCAACCAAAGGCAACTAGGGCTGGGGATTATGGGAGTTGAAGTCCAATAACATCTGGGAACCCAACTTTGAGAATCCCTGGCCCACAGCCCTCTGACTAGTAGCCGTTGATAGACCTCTCCTCCATGAAGTTATCCAAACTCCTCTTAAAGCCATCCAGATTGTTGGCTGTCACCACATCCTGTAGCAGAGAGTTCCACAAGTGGACCACGCGTTGTGTAAAAAAGTACTTCCGTTTGCTGGTCCTAGATTTCCCGGCAATCAGTCTCATGGGATGACCCCTGGTTCTAGTGTTATGTGAGAGGGAGAAGAATGTCTCTCTCTCCACTTTGGGTCTTCCTGCTTCACAGCTCACATGCTCTTAGCTGCTACACTATCATCATGTGGCGTGCATGAGAGGAACATGACAAAATAAAGAAGAAAAGTTTGGCGGAGATGTGGGGTGGGAAGCCGGATGAGCACCCAGCCGGATGAGCAGAACTGCTGAGACGCCACCCCCTCTCCCCCCACCCCAGGCACCCACACATTCCCCGGCTTACACATGCAAACATGAGGTCAAGGAGTTTGCTTAGTCCTGAATCAAATCCTGTGTTTGTGCAATGCAATGACCCAGGAAGCACCTAGGAGCCCCAGACGGAGGGGAAACCCACAGCCCAAAGTAGGCAGTGCTTTTGTTAGGGATCAACCCCAAACCACCAAGCAGTGCACTTTCAGGTCGACCACAAATATTTATACACCAGAGAACTCTTCATGAGGCAAGCAAACGGAACGGAGAGGGGAGAGGAGGACATGTCTGAGGTACCAGAACACTCTGCAGTTTTTTTAATAATCTAATGATGTTTAGAGGGTTTTATACAGACTCAGAACATTCCCTAAAAAGGACCAAACTGGTTTGAACACAGAGGGCTGCTTGGAGCAAGGCGGCAAAAAATGGTCTGTTTAGATTTTATGAACTGTGTTGAGCCGTCTTCAACACACTCTCTACCCCTCTATCCTTTTGGTTACGGCCTATTCTAATCTGGTTCTGTGTGACCTGAAAGCTTGCTGTTTGGTGCCAAGTTACTTTGGGGTTGCTCCTAGTAGGCATTACTTGTGATTTCCTGGGAAGAGGGAGACCCTTTACTAGGCATGAGTCAGAGGTAAAATCCATTCCCAACCAGCAGAGGGCAGCAACGTGCACAGAATTATTGGCATGCCACTAGCTACATTCCGGAGACAGAGAAATAATGCAGGCTATTAACTTTATACAAGCTTCACAGGACAACAATCTAAATCACATAATGTTCTAGCAACAGGCAATTCAATCGTTCCAAACGAGCAGCCACCTGAACAATTGCAGCGTTGTGGGAAAACATGGGCGGGGAGGGGGGGGGAGAAGAAATAAAAGAATCGATAGACTCCAATTATGAACTCTAGTCAAAGTGGAGTTCAAAAGGGAGAGCAACAGGAGGCAAAAAACCAACCAACTTTCACCCCTAAACTTCATGCCTCTTGCAGAATCTCCCCCCACAGCTGATGGTTCAAACTGCGCTGATGTCACAGATCTACTCCAGGGTGCCCTGCTAGCTTCTGCAACTGAAGCAATACCCATGCACACCCAAAAACATGCTCACAGGATGGATCAAGTTCTGCCAACCAGGTAAGTTGTAAACTGCCCAGAGGCGTGAGCTTTGGGCAGTAAAAAAATATGTTAAATCAATGCACAGAGAGACCACACAGATGAGTCTACATTGCTTCCTTACAAGGCAAGGCTACAACATTCGGGGCTTTTTAATTTAGAAAAAGAGACGACTAAGGGAAGAAATGACAGAAGCTTAAGAATCTATGCATGGTGTGGCGAGAGTAGTTCTCCCTCTCTCACAAGACTAGAAACCAGGGGTCACCCCATGAAACTGATGGCCAGGAAATTTAAGACTGACAAAAGGAAATATTTTCTCACACAGAGCAGAATTAATCTATAGAATTCTCTGCCATGGTAATATGAAGATGGCCACCAGCTTGGATGGCTTTAGGAACCTAGGAAGCTGCCATATACTGAGTCAGACCATCGGTCCATCTCGCTCAGGATTGTCTACCCAGACTGGCAGCGAGTTTTCCAAGGTTGCAACCAGGGCGGACCCTGCTTAGCTAAGGGGGCAAGTCATGCTTGCTACCACCAGACCAGCTCTCCTCTCCTAACCAGTCTATAAAAGGGCCTTGGACAAATTCATGGAGGAAAAGCCTACCAATGGCTACTAGTCTTGTCTGCTATAGGCTACCTCTGGGTTCAGAGGCAGGCTGCCTTTAACGGCCAGTTGCAGGGGAGCAACAGCAGGGGAGAGGGCATGCCTTCACCTCTTGCCCATGGGCTTCGCACAGGCGTCTGGTGGGCCACTGCGGGAAACAGGATGCTGGGCAAGATAGACCGTGGGGCTGATCCAGCAAAGCTCCTTTTGTGTTCTTATCCCGATTGCATCAGTAGGGTCCAGCCTCTTGGCTGCACTGATCTGGGTTAAAGTCTCACCCAGGCCACTGACCTCCTCCTACCCCCCCAATGACTTTGGACAAGTTGCTACTGAAATCAGGAAGATTTCCAAGGCTAAATGTGAGCAGGAGCCTAGCAAGAGCCCTACTAGGTCAGAGTAGCCCAACATTGCAACATCCTACTTCCCACCGTGAACAGCCAAAGGCTTTTAGACAGCCGTTCCCCTGCACTGTGGTGTATCTGGATCTGGGAGATGCCTTTTAACTACCGCTGCTAATAACCACTGGTGAGCTTCTTCTCCTCCTCCTCCTCTACGCATGTTCCCAGTTCCCTTTTTAAAGCCACTGACCATCACCACAAATCATGGCAGCAAACGCCGTGAGTTCATTGTGCGCTGGGCAGAGACGTTTCTTGGTTTCTGTCCGGAATCTGCTCGTCAGCAATTTCCGAGGACAACTCGCATGTTCTAGAGTTATGAGAAAAGAAGCCCCGGGGGTGGGGAGAGACAGCCACTCTGCAGCAGGTTTGCATTTATGGGGAGGAGGGGACCCATAACCACCACAAGCATCAGCCTCGGAATGAAAAGGAGCAGCTAGGAATGGAAAGCCCCATTCCTAAGCCCCCTACCCCGCCCCGCCCCACATAACTGATCCGTGGAAGTTTTGTCTACAAGCGTTACTACAACGGAGTCAGTCGGGAACCAATTCAACTTGGGAGACTGTCGGAGTGCAAGAGTTCTGGTCCTGAGCCAGGCCCCATAGAGACAAAGCAGGCTGGGGCAAGCATGAGACAGGCCCTCTCTTAAGGAAGCCCCACAAGCTGGCTCTCGAGTGGGTTTGACAGAGTGGCATCGGCTGCCAGCGCCGTTTGGGCTGCTTTCAGCTCATGGCTCTTTCACTGGGCTGCTGTTGATGGTTCTCTTCACTGCATTTCGCATGACTTGGTCCAGTTTGTTTTGTTAACTGCTTTGAGAGCCTGGAAGCAAGGCAGGAATTTTTAACACAAGGAAGGCAAGGTCTTTAAATAATAATAATAAGAAGAAGAAGAAGTTACCAACTCCCAGGACACATAAACCCCTGTTAGTGGTTTGGGACCTTAAAAAGGGACAAAGAAGAAGCTTCCTTTAGGAGGAAGCTCTCTTGCCTGGCTGCCGGAGGCCAGATTTCCTCTCGCTGGCAACCAGAGATGTGACCATTTGCAAGCCCTGGCTAGAGAGACCTTCCAGATCAGTACTGAAAAGCAGCAATTTGGCCCCAAGAACCTTTGGCCCAAGGAACAGCAGTGGAGAGGGTTCGATAAAGGAGGGTGGCTAGTGGCAAGGAAGAGCTAACGGGCAGCAGGCAAGGAGGAAAAGGGGGCCACCACGTAAAGGCCACGTGCAAAAGAAGGCAGGGGTTGTGAGAGGGGAGATTTTTAACAAAAAGGAGGAAGCGGTGATACAAACAGCATCACAGCAGACTCAAACACAAAGTGGAGCTCTGACTGGAGACCAGAGCAAAGGCTCCACCCTGCCCTGGAACATGGTAGCCCTTCTCATGGACCCCATATCACCCTGTTGGAGTAGGCTTACCAACATTTCTTTGCCAGAACGAGGGACACAAGTTTGGGGGGCAGGCGGCGGGAGGGGGGGGAGGTGTATGCAGTGGAAATCAAGAGCCTGAGTATCACTGACGTATAGGCAATTGAATTATATGCTATCGAATAATGGCAGCATTGTTATTATGTGGAAGAAGGATTCTCAGTGTTGGGTCCCCAGACGTTATTGGACTTCAACTCCCATAATCCCCAAACAGAGGCCACTGGGGCTGGGGATTATGGGAGTTGAAGTTGTGCCACATTTCAACCAAGAACTTCTCAAAATAAGGAGCTGCTCACCCCACCACAAAAATGAGGGACAAACGCTGTCCCTTTAGGGACCGACATTTCATCCCTGAAATGAGGGACGTCCTGCGTAATGAGGGCCAGTTGGCAATCCTGCCTGGGAGCCCTGTTCCTTCAAGGAGGTCTTGCTGTTTGATCAAGACTGCAGCCAGTGAAGGTGAACATCGGTGGTTTGGCACCCGCTCCTCACACACCAGCACAACACCTGCACGTCAACAGCTTGGCAGGGGATCTGCTTTCCTTCTCTCAGGCATTTAACCAGTGTGGCTGCAAAGCAGATTTGTAGCGGAGGTTGGAAACTCATGGAAGCAGCCGAAAGGAAGAACTAAGAGTATCTCCTGTGTGTGTTGGGCCACATTTAAGTACTGGTCAGATCAGCAAGTCCCATTTGGGCCTGTCCCCACCCCCCAAATGCAGCTCCAGAACTAAAAAAAGAGCTCTTAGTATAGACTGCCCTTCATCCTGGGACTCCAGGAGGCTGACTTTTCACGGTTACAGAAGGCTTTTACTATTAACTGGCTGGGCCGGACACAGAGCATCTGCGCCTCTAATTCTCTCCCCGCCCCTGCCGTTTTTTCCACCCACCCACCCTGCCGTTTTCTTTCCTGCCTCACCTGCAAGCCTGTCCGCCGGCGCCACCTCTTTCCTCTCCCCGTCGGCAGCTCGCTCACGAACTCTCACGAGAGCTGCCACACATGGGATTAGCAATGGTTACGCCTTAGAGATAGATAGAGAGAGAGAGAGAGAGAGAGAGAGAGAGAGAGAGAGAGAGAGAGAGAAAATATATGTATATCCCACCCCTCCAGTACAATACTGCTCAGGGTGGATCACAACAGTAAAAGTAATATGAAATTTTAAAAAAACAAAACAAAGCGCAGAATAAGATCAATTAAAACAAACCCAACTGAAAATAAAATACACAATTAGACACCCATGAGACTATAGGTAAACTTTAAAAGTTAATTTTATAGTTAATTATAAGCACCTTCCCCTTAATAATGCCCCCTCCTCTAACCTCCCCCCCATACATTCCTTTCCTTTCCCATCACAAACTCCCTCCCCCACCTGGATGCTTTTCTACTCTCCCACCTTAATCCATATACAAAAGACAAGAAAAAGGAGGCAGGGTGATCAGGCACAGACTTGTACAACAAAAGTCGTTATGGAGGGACTCTGGCCGAGCTTCAGAGCTACTGACAATGCTTCAAGCAGCTGCACAGCCCTCTTGGTTGTCAGCTTGAAGTGGCTGGATCCAGGCTCCACAAGGCACGCATTTTCGTGCAAAATCACCTCTGGCATCGGACAGTGGAACAGCACGAGCTGGGAGGGCGGTGCATGCTTCCACCCAGCAGAATTTCCCCATTTAATCTTAAAAGAAAGTGAGCCATAATTCTTGGTCGCTGCTCTCGCCTGAAATGAAACTTGTCTAAAGGACTGCAAAGAGACACAGTGAGCCATGCAAACCCAGCGCTCAGGGATTACTAATCCAGGAGCTATAGAGTGGTGTGAAGAAACACCGGAAGGGCATAGACGGCCAAGAAACAAGAGTCCAGCATGACACAGGAAGCTGCCTTCTCCCGAGTCAGAGCCTTGGTCCGTCTCGCTCAGGAGAGTCTACACAGACTGGCAAAGTGGCAGGCAGGAGTCTCTCCCAGCCCTACCTGGAGATACTACCAGGGAGGGAACTGGGAACCTTCTGCAGGCAAGCAGATGATCTACCATCCCGACAACAACGGACACAGAGCCAAACCACTAGTCCATCCACCCCAGGGCTCTCTATTCCAGCACGCAGAAGTTCTCTGAGGTCTCAGAAAGAGGCTTTCCCAAGCTCTACCATCCCCAGAGACCCTTTTGACTGGTGATTTTGAGGACTGGAACTCGGTGCTTCCGCAAGGAAAGTACGATCTACACTGACACACGGCTGCTCCAGCTCAGAGATAGGCATGGGGTGGTTGTGCGTGCACATGAAACTGCTTCATACCAAGTCAGACCACGGGTTTGCTTAGCTCAGGGGTTCTTAAGCTTCGCCCCAGAGGTTGCTGGTCACCTATCAGACTCATGGCTGAAGGCCAGGGGGATGATGGGAGTTGTAGTTCAATCTCTGGAGAAGCCCAACAGTAGCTCAATACTCTACTCTCGCTGGCAGCAATTCTCCAAGGACTTGCCATACCCAGCACTTGTTAATGAAGACCGTTGGCCCTTCGCTCAAACTCTATTCTCGGGGTGACCTTCCAGGAAATCAAGCTGCTGACTAGTTTTATAGACTGAGTGTCTCGTGTGGAGATCAGAGAAGAACTCCATGCCCTTACACGCCTGGACCACATGCTGCAAACATGCTTTCTGAACAAGACAAGGATTGCTGGTCTTGTGGCAGTAAACATGAATCCCCCTTTGCTAAGCAGGGTCTGCCCTGGTTTGCATTTGAATGGGAGACTACATGTGTGAGCATTGTAAGATATTCCACTTAGGGGAGGGAGCCACTCTGCAAAGAGCACCTGCCTGCTTGCAGGCAGAAGGTCCCAACTTCCCTCCCTGGAAGCATCTCCAAGATGGGGCTGAGAGAGACTCCTACCTGCAACCTCGGAGCTGCCAGTCCAGATAGATAATATTGAGCTAGTGTTGGACTAGGACCAGGGAGACCAGAGTTCAAATCCCCATTCAGCCATGAAACTCACTGGGTGACTCTGGGCCAGTTGCATATCTCTCAGCCTAACCTACCTCATAGGGTTGTTGTGAGGACAAACATAACTATGTACACTCCTCTGGGCTCCTTGGAGGAAGAGTGGGATATAAGTGTAGCAAACAAATAATAAATTTGAACTTCCCTCCAAATTCCCTGTTACGACGGACACACCGTTGAATATTTGCGCATGCGCGCATACACACAAACCCTTGTAAGTTAACTGCTCCTCCAACACAAGCAGCTCAGTTAAGACCTTCAAATCCATGACTCCAGCGCTAGCCGCTGGGTCTCCAGCGTTTTCACTCCCAGCACCCACCCCGCAGGGGACATCTCCCAAAGAGGGGTCAAGCTAACCAACAAAGAGCAGCGGAGCAAAATTCCCCTGCACACCTAGGCATCCTGCCCGCCCGCCTGCCCCCCAGGAGCCACAGAATGTGCTAATGCATCAGAGCAGGAGCTAAATTATGCATAGGGGCTCCTGCCAAGAGCTGTCAGAAGGGTTTTTATTGTTGCGCTGAAAGAGGTCCCGAGGTCCCATCACCGTGCATGCCAAGAGGGGATGGAGGAGGACACCCTGGCAAGCACTTGCGTTCCATGCCCTTGTGAAGTGACCTTGTCACGAATCGGGTCCCAACGCTCTCCGTTGCCAGCTCTCCTTGAATCTTCTATTACTCAGCTCCAAGAACGGGCACCAGGCCACCCGCTAAGGGCTGCTGCGAGCCATGATCCAGTGTCCCCTGACCGCCTCCCTGTCCCCTGCTCTCCCTGCACGACCAAAGACCCCCACATCAGACCCAGTTCCTGTCAAGTGAGGAGGCAGACGAAGGAGGAGAGGCAGAGAGACGAAGGCAGCCTTTCGAAAGGAACACAGCACTGGAGTCCCTTTGTGGCTCCGGCCAGCCAGTTAAGGGAGCTTTTATGGCAGGACCACACGACCCAGTTCTCACCCACGGTTGGCTCCCTGGCTGTTCCAACTGCAGCTCCTTTCTTTGAAGAGAGCAACGGCGCAGTGTTTAGGCCAAATCCCCGCCTAACGTCCAGAACACACGGCCACTGGAACGGCCTAATACAGCGTTGAGGATGGGGCCAGTGTTCCCTCCAACAGGGATTCCCAGAGGCTGCGGACTACAACTCCCAGAATCCTCAAGCAAAAGCCACTGCAGCTGGGGGCAGTTGTGGGAGTTGTAGTCCACAAGCTCTGGGAATCCGTATTACAGCGAACACCGGATGGGGCCAGAGCTCAGTGGCAGAGCATCTGCTTTGCATGCAGAAGGTCCCAGGTTCATTCCCTGGCAGCATCTCCAGGTAGGGATGAGAACGACGCCTGCCTGGATCCTTGGAGAGCCACTGCCAGTCAGCGTAACCAAGGAGTCTCAACCTTGGGTCCCCAGATGTTATTGGACTTCAGCTCCCATTATGCCCAGCCCCAGTGGCCTTTGGCTGGGGATTATGGGAGTTGAAGTCCCACAACATTTGGGGACCCAAGGTTGAGAACCCATGGCGTAAACCATAGTGGCTCTGGTCTTGAGTCCCAGGTATCTCCAAGTAAAATCGGCAGCCGGACGGAAAGAGATCCCTGCCCTAGACCCTGGAGGACTGCTACCAGAACAAGGTGGAGAGCACTGGGCTGGCGGGGTGGCATACTGGGCCGTATGAAGCAGCTTCCCGTCAAAGCTGAATTGGACGGCAGTTCGAGAACAGGATGCCCACAAGAGCTGCCATTTCGACAGCTAGCCCACCGGTCAGGGGTGCAAAACCCCAGGCACCCAAATGGCCACCGGAATCTGCAGAAGGGAGACTGGTGACTGGCCTCCGGGATGCGGCAGAGGCCAAGAAGCAGATTTCTCCGCTGATCTGGCTCCTAGAAAGCCTCGCTGGCTCCAGATGCGGTAAAACAACCTTGCACTCCAGCCCACAGGCACGCAAAGCCCTAGAGCAGAGGTGGGCCGTCCGTTTTTGTGCTCCCAGCCCCACACCGCCCACCCCCAAAGTCTCTGCTTTGGATCTCACCAGTAGCAGCTCGTCCGCACAAGCCGGGGGGTGGGGGGGTTGCCCAAGGAGGCACCGCTGGCTCTGCTTCCTGGCAGCAACTCTGGGGGGGGGTCTGCTCTCTCCCACCCCCCACCTGCTGGCCATTAGTCTGGCAGGAAAGAAGAGCAACCCGCGTGGCAGCTGCGCCCCCTTTGGCGCCCCGCTGGCCCATGAGGACAAGCCGCTATTGGGTCTCACCTCACTTTTCCTCCAGTCTGGACTTGGTTCTCCCCTAGGTGGTCTGACTCTGCCCTGCAACCCTCACCCAAACACACCCCTATGAGCCAAGGTGCCAGCCCAAGTCCTGGCCCCTGCAACTGCTCCCTGCAACGGCATTATCCCCAGTTACATGGTGCACATGGAAAGCGCAAAGGACAGGTGCTCATCCCCGAATGAACAGGGGAAGTGTACTGGGAGTCACGGCCAATCAGGGCTCTCCGGCGGCCGACTATGGCACGTTCGGGGATCTGCCTTCACACTGACACAGATCTCCTGGGGGAAATGCCAACACCAGGACAGCCACCAACGGCGGCAAGATTGGATGGTGGCTCCCAGCAGCCAGGCCCCAGGACCCGCACCCCCTGTGGCGGGATTCCCAGATATCTGGACGGCAATGCCCTCTGGCTAGGGATGGATGATGGGAGTTATAGTCCGCCACATCTGGGAACCCCGGTTGCAGGGAACGCTGCCCAACCCCTCACTTCCTGGGCCACCTGCTCTCCTCCCACTGGAAGCCTAGCACCAGCACTTGGCGCCCCAGAGCGGCTCTCTAGGCCACCAGCTGGTCTGAGCACACAGCCAGGTGACCCCAGAGAACAATCTCTGCCCACCAGGCCCGATCAAGCCCTGGCCTCAGTTTGCTCCGCAGGATACGAGCCGTCCACCCCCTGCGTGAGGCCCAAGGGCCTGCTCCTTCCCCGCCCCCAGCTGCTGCTCTGAATTCAACCCCGGCCTGGTTTCAAATTTCAAACTTCCAACCTCGCTCGCTGCCAGATTTGGACCACACGTCTTCCTCTTCGCCATTTGGGCTGGGCCCAGAACCCAACCACCTAGAACCTGACCCCGATGTGTAAAAACGTGGTTAGGAACATTGGAAGCTGCCATATACTGAGTCAGACCATTGGTCTATCTAGCTCAGTATTGTTTTCACAGACTGGCAGCGGCTTCTCCAAGGTTGCAGGCAGGAATCTCTCTCAGGCCTTTCTTGGAGATGCTGCCAGGGAGGGAACTGGGAACCTAGATGCTCTTCCCAAAGCGGCTCCATCCCCTGAGGGGAATATCTTCCAGGGCTCACACTTCTAGTCTCCCATTCATATGCCACCAGGACGGACCCTGCTTAGCTAAGAGGACAAGTCATGCTTGCTACCACCAGACCAGCTCTCTTCCCAAACTGAAGGGGCAAAGGAAGGCCAAGGACAGCTCCTGGCATCCCTGGGAGCCAATTTCTTTTGGGTTCCTCTTTGCAAACCACTACATGGGGGCTTAAGGTGACCAAACCAGCAGCAGCCCTACCAGGTTTTGGCTTCCGGCTCTGCGCTTCCAGCCTTCCCAGTAAAAGCACGTTATAAAACAGTGACTCCAGGGCAGCTCAGCTGCTGGAGTCCGGCCAGCCGGCCGTGTCAGCTCAAAGCGAAAAGGAGCCTCTATCTCTGTGCAACGCCTCCCACAGCAACACACTAAGTGCTTCAACGTAAAACCCCAGCCAACGCAGCAGACTCAAAAATCTGGAAGGCTGTGTGCGGCTCACCTCCCCTTGCCAAAGACACGCTCCTCTTTCTGCTTCATCAGCCACGTGCTTCTCCCTCCACTCCCCGCAACGCACTCTTTGAGCACACCACGACCTGGCCTCAAAGAAGCAAAATCTTTTGAACTCGGAGAGCCAGGGCCCCTTGGGAACTGAGCTTCAAGGCCTCTACACAATAAAAGGAAGAAAGTGGATGTTCTGTTTCAGTGGGGGAAAGCACAGGATAGAAGGATCTGAGTGCAGAGCTACTGCAAGAAAATGCTTTTTGAAAAGAAGCTTTTCTAATCCTAGTGCCATCAAGGGGGGTGCTCATCAGCCTTGGAATTCAAGTTGCCAAGCAGATACCTCCAAGACAACCGGATGGACGTAAGAAGCTGCCTTCTACCGAGTCAGACCCTTGGTCCATCTAGCTCAGGATTGTCTACACCAACTGGCAGCAGCTCTCCAAGATTTCAGGCAGGAGTCTCTCTCTGCCCTACCAAGGACTGAAGCTGGGATCCTCCGCATGCAAATCAGTGAACTCTGCCCCCTTCATCCCCATCAACCCAATGAACACCATTTGCAGGCCTGGCTCACGTGTGCAAGTTCCACCCCCCATGATAGCTGCTGGCTGAATGAGTGAACAGACTACTGAAATGCACGGGGCCCGAGGAAATACCACAGCTCTGATCGGTGGCAGCCCATTCAAACATGCAAGTCATCACTTGATGACGCAATCCTCCAGTCATGAGCTGCACATGTGAACCAGACCCGACGCGTTTTTTCCTAGGTGACAGGAAACACAGGTAAGACCAAGAGGTCATGGCTCCAATCACCCCCATAGAGCAGTGGCCCAGCTAAAGAGGCTTTGCTGGGATGCAGGTGCCTAGCAGGCTCTCTCCAATGTAAAGCGTGTGCCCACAGGTTACCTACGTATTCCGGGATGCCAGCAAGGAGAATCCAGGGCTCGTTTGTGACTGCAGCCCAATACGTTTCATCCAAAAAGGCCTCTTTCGGAGGCAGTTATGGTAACTAAGCAACTGGCAAGAGATCGTTCTTAAAACTGTGCCTCCTTAACTTGAATCAGACTCCCCCTTGATGGCCTTTTGGAGGGTGCTTCCTGGTGACTTGGTGCTTTCTGCTACATGTAGTGGGAACCTTTAAAATATCTTGCAGTCCCAGCCATGATGGGAGGGGCTGGGGACATCGCCTGGTTCCTCGCCTGTCTGCACAGCTGGAGATGAGGATCTGCAGGACCAGAACGGTCTGCATCTGCATCGTGCTGTCCTCCTTGGAGCGGCACCTGCCTTCTCCGTGGAGGTGCAGAGACAGCGGCAGGGTGAAGAGTCAGAGAGAGCGTGCAAAGCTACGGTACCGAAACAACCCAAGCCGAGACCTGGGATCAGAGCTGGACATACAGCTGCATTTGCAGGAAGTGTCATTCAGATGGCTGAGCAAACCAAACCAGCCAGCCCATACCCCACACGCCTGCTACTCATGGCCACACCTGGCCCCAGCTCCCAGGTTCCTTTGGGATGCTCTTTGTGTGTTTATATGCACACTTGCGCAGTCTACAGAAACATGGCAGCCACTGAAAGCAGAAAAGAAGAGTGCATAAAGGGGTGTGTGTGTGTGTGTGTGTGTGTGTGTGTGTGTGTGTGTGTGTGTGTGTGTGTGTGTATAGAGGAGCAGAACAGCAGCCTGGTGAGCTGTTTGGTGGAGCTGATACAGGGGTCTTGCTGGAGGAGTGGGTTGCTGCCAGGATTCCCAGGCGTTGTTGACTACCACTCCCATAATCCCTAACTGCAATGGCCAACGGCCACTGCAACTGGGAATTATGGGAGTGGTAGCCAACAACGTCTGGGAATCCACATTACAGGGAACCCCGGTTAGTGCACAGGCAGAGATATTGCGATTCCGTCCCCGGATCACGGCCAGTGATTTGACCTTGCCGATGAGCCTTCACAGCCCCACCTCGGCCCATTTGGGACCCGCAGGGCTGATCTGTCCCCACACTGTACCTCTTCACATTCTGCTCTCCGACTCCGGTCCACAGAGTGCCGTCGTCAGGGATGGGAGTTTCCCTCGTCATTCAACAGCGCTGCAGCAGAGAATGCCCATCTCCAGGGACTCGCCTCCTGTTCCACACATAAACAAAAAAGGCACTCGCTCAGAAGCGTGCAGACTGGAGGCTTCCTCACGCAAGGCTGTGCCTCAACGCGCCGGCCGGAAGCCAGCACAACAGGCACTTCATCAAAGAGGAGGAAGAGGGAAATCAGGGTCGGGGTTGGGACACACTCCTCTTCCTTCACGGCTGAACTCATCCCGCTGCACAGAGGCTGGATATGCCCAGCAAACAGGGTGCATCTTAGGAGGAGGGCAATTCGTGGTTCTACCTCTCCGCCGTGTGCCCTCGGCTCTCACACACGTTCTAGTGACCCTGGAAAGCATGCTGCAATTCGACATTATCTGGGCATGGCAGGTGGGGACCGCGGCATACTTAAGTGCCCCCCCCGCCCATAAACAATACAGCTCCGCACTTGGAAAACTGGCACATCGGGGGAAAGGCTGGTAGCTTCTCCTTCCCGCAGATGCGCTAGCTCTCAACATGCAGGGTGGTTTTTAACTGGGCAGAGCAGTCTCGCCATACAGAAGAGCGCCAGCGTGGTGTAGTGGTTAGAGTGCTGGGCTAGGACCGGGGAGACCCGAGTTCAAATCCCCATTCAGCCACGACACTAGCTGGGTGACTCTGGGCCAGTCACTTCTCTCTCTGCCTAGCCTACTTCACAGGGTTGTTGTGAAAGAGAAACTCAAGTGTGTAGTACACCGCTCTGGGCTCCTTGGAGGAAGAGCGGGATATAACATGTATAAATAAATAAAATAAATACAATCCCACCTGCTGTGCAACCATCCATTCAGAGCTGAACTAACTGGTGCCCAGCTGCAGGTCTGCCTGGAAGTGGGCCGCTGTACGCTTAAACACCACAAGACTGCGAGCACCAGAGCAGGTGACAACGCTTCTATATTTCCAATTCATACCACCTCGGAATGGCTTCTAGCTAAAAACTGGGGTGTCTCACGGCCAGCGACCCAGCAACTCCTGAGCCACCACACATACCCCCCAATACCTCTGGTTTCGGTCACCCTCCTTCCCTGTTGAAATCCTGCACATGAGGAATAAACCCCTGCTAACTGAATAAAGAGGCACCTTTTTAAAGCCCTAAACAGCTTGGGCCCTGGGTCTTTGAGAGAATGCCTTCTTTGCTATGAACCACACCACCCACTGAGATCATCCGGGGAGGTCCGTCTGCAGTTGCCACCGGCTCGTCTGGTGGCTACTCAGGGACGCTGCTGCCCCGAGGCTTTGGAATGTGCTCCCTAGTGAAACAAGAGCGGACCCATCTCTGACAACTTTTAAAAAGTCTTTAAAGACGCATCTGTTCACCCAGGCTTTTAACTGACACTGTTTTGATTGTTCTTAATGTTGTTTTAGAATATTGTTTTAAAAATTTAAAACTGTTGCGTTTTAAATTTCTTGTTCTTGTTTTTAACTAATGTTTTACTTTTGTTTTTTATCTTCTTGTAAACCGCCCAGAGACATAAGTTTTGGGAGGTATAAAAATATGTCAGACAAACAAACAAACAAACAAACAGGTGATTCTCTTATATTTAGCAAGTGGAGAGCAACTGGCCGTGTCCATCCCCAGCACAGCATCCCTCCAGTGGCTGCTGCTGGTATTTACCTTCTGTTCCTTTTTAGATTGTGAGCCCTTTGGGGACAGGGAACCATTTTCTTCCTTTCTTTATCTTTCTATGCAAATTGCTTTGAGAACATTTGTTGAAAAGTAGTGCATAGATACTAACCGTCGAATAGGGAAGCAGCAGCCGGAACTGGGCTGCCAGGAGAGAAAGTTGAGGAGTCACTCGTGATGGGAGGGGAAAGGCAGAGAGAGGGTCAGGATGCTAGTCGACATATCACTCTTACCACTACTGACACAGTTTAATGTGTGAGACGTATCAGCAGTGTGCCAAGTCAAACTATACCCTACCATATCAGTATGGTAAGGCAAACCCTACATGATATTCTGTTTATTTTAGGACGCCTCTCTCCCACCCTTCCAACCAAGTGCTTAGGGTAGTGCACACAACTCTCTTGCATCCTCTTATTATCCTCACAACAACCCAGTGAGGGAGGTTAGGCTGAGAGAGAAAGGGACACCCAAGGAGCTTCAACTGACGAGCACTGTTCCCTCTCACAGGGACCCCCAGATGTTGTTCACTACAACTCCCAGCATCCCCAGCTACAAGGGCCTTTGGCTGGGGATTGTGGGAGTTGTAGTCAACAAAATCTGGGAATCCCTGTGAGAGGGAACACTGCTGACGAGCGGAGATTTGAATGTGGGTCTCCCCAGCACCAGTCTGACTCTCTCGCCACAATGCCGCCCAGCTCTTCTGTGCTTACTTAGGTATGGGTTCCTATTTTTCAGCCCCCCATCCTCCCAGATGCGGGGTAGGGGGTGGGGACAATTGCCCCCCAAATGCATGCAGAGGGTCTCAGGCTCAATCCGTGGCAGCACCCTCAAGGGAAAGGGTTTTGGGAAACAGGGCTGAGAAGGGCCTCCCCCAGAGACCCTGGGGGAAAGTGGCTGCTAGTCAAAGCAGAGAAGTATTGGACAAACCAAAGGGCCACTTCCCTCTAAGCTTCTCTAGAAAAGGAGAGCTGGCCTTGTTGGCAGCAAGCATGACTTGTCCCCTTAGCTAAGCAGGGTCCACCCTGGTTTGCATTTGGATGGGAGACTGCATATGTGAGCACTGTAAGATATTCCCCTCAGGGGATGGAGCCGCCACTCTGGGAAGAGCATCTAGGTTCCAAGTTCCCTCCCTTGCAGCATCTCCAAGACAGGACTGAGAGAGACTCCTGCCTGCAACCTTGGAGAAGCCGCTGCCAGTCTGGGCAGACAAAACTGAGCTAGATGGACCAATGGCCTGACTCAGTATATGGCAGCTTCCTATATTCCTTCACACGCACGAACTCAGCTATCGCTCAGAGCTGATGACAGGATGGAGACGAAGGTCACCGATCAGAATCCAGCCAGGAGTCCAGCACAGGTTGCCTGGGAATCCCATGGCAAAGCAAAACCCACTAAGCCAGCAAGGGCCCCCCCCCACTACAGACCACGAGGGAGCTGCAGACACTGTCACCAGGGTCCCCGTCAAGAGCTGTCAGTGCAAAGATCTGAAGCCCTCCCGATCAGATTTACATCCTCCCAGAGCAGCGTGTTTAAGAGAACTCGTCCAATGCTCCAACCACCACATCAATCCAAACAGGGCTGACACCGGCACGTTTTGTGGCAGATTATTCCCCCACATCCCGTCACGGCTCTGCTTGGGAAGGTGGCGCAGAACCAGGACCGATGCCCTGCTCTTGCGGACGTAGCCCAGTCAACGGGGATCAAACAGGGACTGCCACACTCTGAGCAGGCAGCTAGAAGGGGGGGGGGGCAACCGGTGTCTCTACCAGTGTTCCCTCTAAGGCGTGCGCATGTGCACACGCTCACACGTTTTTTGATGTCTGCTCAGGTTGAATCAGTTAGGTCCCACGCTTAAGGCACATGCGCGCACACTACCTTGATACTGCCACTCAGAACAAAACTCGTTCCACAGACAGATGAAAAAAATTAGCGAAAACTCTGGCCCCTACCTACTAGCCCAGGTAGGGATCCCACGTTGCCAAGAGAATACGGAAAAACAGGAGGGCTGTTCACACGATCGACACAAGGGCAGAAGACAACTCCCAACTCGGATTTGGGACACTCTTGGTTTTTGGTTTTGCGCGAGACGAAACCACAGTCAGAAGCGAGGAGCTGGATCGTGAGCTGAACCTCAGCTGGGGAGGACCATTCTTCTTCCTGCCTCATTCTAAAGCCGGGGATGCCGGAAACTGGAGCTTTGCTCCCAACCAAGCTCCACAATGCCCATCTTGCTTTTAACTGACTGCCAAAATGGGAGCGTGCACAGCTCCTGATTTAGGGTAGACGGCTCCTTCCGCCCTCAATGGAGGTTGCATGAGATGCCTGAGTATCCGTTGGCTCTATAATCCACTGGAGGAATTCTCTGCCACAAGTTGTGGTGACAGCCAACAACCGGGATGGCTTTAAGAGGAGCTTGGATAACTTCATGGAGGAGAGGTCTAGCAATGGCTACTAGTCGGAGGGCTACAGGCCACCTCCAGCCTCCAAGGCAGGTGGCCTCTGAGTACCAGTCGCAGGGGAGTAACAGCAGGAGGGAGGGCATGCATATACCTCTTGCCTGTAGGCTTCCAGAGGCATCTGGTGGGCCACTGTGCGAAATAGGATGCTGGACTAGATGGGCCTTCTTGGGTCTGATCCAGCAGCAGGGCTGTTCTTCTGTTCTACTGGGAGGACAGGTGTCAGGCCTTGACAGCAGGGCCTCATTTCTCAGGCCTTTTGAGGAAGGGGGCTCTTCCGTTCCCAAAGAGACACGTTGAGGAGAGGAGAGGAGGCACTGCAGAAAACAGTCCTGTGCTTACTTGGGGGATGGGGCCATCATAGCTCAGTGGCAGAACACCTGTTTTGCACGCACATGGTCCCAAGTTCAATCCCAGGCAGCATCTCCATCCTGCCTGAAACCATGGAGAGCTGATGCCTGTCAGACTAGACCAGGCCTACTCATCTTAGCCCCCCCCCCCGCAGTTTTTAGACTACAACTCCCACAATCCCCAGACACAGTGGCCAATAGCCAGGGATTGTGGGGATTGTAGGCCAACATCTGCAGTGGCGGGGGCCAAAGTTGAGCAGCCCTGGTGCAGACACTACTGAGCGAAAGGGAGCAATGGTCCAGCTGGGTAGGAGGAGGCTTCCTCTGTTTCAATGATCAAGTATGGAAACTGACAGTCCAATCCTGGAGCAGGAGTGAGTGACAGTGAAAGAGACACACACACACACACACACACACACACACACACACTCCTCCACCTAAATTAATCCACAAGCTCATCAGGAAAAAACGTAACTGCCTCCACCACAGGGTGCAATTGAATTGGCAGCTGGGAGTCAACCCTGTACACACAACGGAGTCTGCCATAAGGCTACTTATGGGGAACACCAAGCTGGGGTCAGTTTTGCAGGCCTGCTGAACTTAGGCCCTCCAGCTGTTTTTGGACTGCAACTCCCAGCCACAGTGGCCAACAGCCAAGGAGTATGGGAGTTGGAGGCCAACATCTGCAGGAGAGCCGAAGTTGAGCAGCCCTGGCTTAGAGCTTAGCCTGCACAGATGAGAAGAAATCCAAGCTGAGCCTCACTGCGTGGACTCTGGGCAAGTCACTTTCTCATGACCCAGGAGTTGGCAAACACACGGCAGCTGGGGATGATAGGAGTTGTAGTTCAGCAACAGCTGGAGGGCCAAGTTTGCCCACACCGGTCATGGCCTGACCTACCCGCCAGGACAGCTGGATGGATAAAATGAGACACCCCAACCAAACACTGCATTTAACGACTTGCAGCCGGCATCCTTCTCTTTCAGGCACTGGAGTGAGGAAGCTGCCACCCTAGACTGCCCGGGCCCGCTTCCTCCTCCGCAATTATCCACAGGCAAGGTTTCCAAGAGTCTGGCTCAAGCATGACTTCCCTGGGGCTAGACCTTTGCACAGCACCCTCTGCTTTCACACTTCAACCTTCTAGGGTAGCAACCCGTCTTACAGCCTGCAAGGCAGTACTGCTGCACAGGAGACATGGAAGCAGCCATCCTTACACCAATGGCTTCCTCCATTTGCTGCTGGTCCATCTTTGTTCCCACAGAGCCCAGAAGCCATGCACCGCCTCCCCTGGCTTGCTTCATGTCTCCTTCCCTACAACCATACTTTTACCCCACCATCACGGCCACTTGCAGTGTACCTCCATCTTTCCTCCCTGAAGCCCAAAGATGACCTCAAGTGCTCCCATTTTTGGAAGCAGCAGCCACAGAGGAGCAAGTTGGACTCGTTGTTAGGCACAGCAGGAGCAGGTCGAAGCTCCCTCGCAGTGCGCTACTTGGAGCTGCGACTGGCAGTAGGTCTCCGAGATTGGAAGCAAAGGCCTTTCTCAGCCCTGGTACCAGAGATCCTCTTTGAAAATGGAGATGCTTAGTATTGAACCTGGGACCTTTAACATACGCAAAGCACACGCTGCACAAAATAAGCAACCGTGGCAAGAGCGTTGGAGAGAATACCGTCCCCCAATCAAGCTCCCCTGGGTACTGAGGTCTCTGGGTGGGGTCCTGCTAAGGGTGCCTTCACGGTTGCGTGAGAGACTGGCAATCGCAAGGAGAAGGGTCTTTTTGGTAGTGGCGCATCATTACAGAACAATTACCCTAGGACATCCGCAGGGACAACTCACTACTGGTTTTTCACATGAAAATTAAAGTCTTTGTTTCGTCTGATCTTTGAGGAATAGCTTTATGCCTGTGTGAATCCCCCCACCCCACCGTTTCAAGGAATTCATGGAACTGTTTAAGATGTACTTCCCATGAAATTGCCAGGAAATCTAGGACCAACAAACAGCAGTACTTTTTCACACAGTGCATAATCAGCTTGTGGCATTCTCTGCCACAAGATGTGCTGACAGCCAACAACCTGGATGTCTTTAAGAAGGGTTTTGATAACTTCATGGAGGAGAGGTCTATCAATGGCTACTAGTCGGAGGGCTAAAGAGACGTAAGTTTTTGGCGGTATAAAGATATGTTAAATGAATGAATGAATGAATGAATGAATAAAAATGCCACCTCCAGCCTCAAAGGCAGGACACCTCTGAGTACCAGTTGCAGGGGAGTAACAGCAGGAGAGAGGGCATGGCGTTAACTCCTGCCTGTGGCTTCCAGCGGCATCTGGTGGGCCACTGTGTGCCACAGGATGCTGGACTAGATGGGCCTTGGGCCTGATCCAGCAGGGCTCTTCTTATGTACTTTCATTCTGCAGAAAAGTGGACTAAACATTATAGATGAATACATAAGCCGGCATCCAGAGGAGGCTCAGAGCAGCATCACGATGCACTACACCAGGGTTTCTTAACCTTGGGCCCCCAGATGTTGGACTACAACTCCCATCATCCTCAGCCACAAAGACCATGTCTGGGGATGATGGGAGTTGTAGTCCAACATCTGGGGGCCCAAGGTTAAGAAACCCTGTCCTACACCACCACACAACCTATCTCTGACCCCTACAACACCCGCTCCCTCTTGCATCAGAGCTGCCGCAGTGGTAACAGACGCAGCCTAATGCGTCCCTTGCCCACAGGTGTCTGACCCCACCCCAAGACCTCTCTCTCTGCTGCAGATATTTGGAGCAGCAGATGCTTATAAAGGCATTCCTCTCCACTAGCCAAGTTTAACAGAGAAAGGGGGCAGAGGGAGAGACCTTTTCAGACTTCCTACAATCAAGGAAAGTATTCACTTAAGTGAACACAACAACTCCAGCCTGGCCCTTCTCTTTATTTTTTCCTTGGCAAGCTAGTCAGACAACAGGGCAGGTTTCCAAGTGAGCAAAGAAGTCAATGGGTTTGCATATCTGGCAAAAAGACAAACACACACACTAAGTCTGAAAGGTTTTATGAGATCTCTGAAGCATCAACAACAACATCTAGGGATGCCCAAAGTCAGGCAGGACAAGTTAGGATAAGCAATCCTACGCCAGAGGGGAGAAAGGAGGAAACCTAGCACAGAGATGCCATTTTCAGCAGAAACCCCTAACACAGAGGTCAAGCCTAATACATCGTTCAGTTCTTGCAAGCTATGAGTAATTAACTGCACAGTCAAGTACAGCATCAGTATGTGATGTAATGGCCAAGAATGTGACCTGGAAAGGCCAGCATTCAGCCTTGACTCAGGTATGAACTCACTAGGTCACCTTCAGCAAGCCTCTCTCTTTCAGCCTTAGTGTGCCCACTGCAATATGTATGGGGAGAACACCACCCATATAACCAAGTAAGAGGGTAGCACCAAGCATCCCAGCCAGTGTTCCCTTTAAGGCGTGCGCTCACATGTTTTCTGATGTCCGCTCAGTTAATTTTAGATCCCGCTCAGGTTGAATCAGGAAAGCCCCACTCTGAAAGCACGTGCGCACACACCCTGCCTTGATCCTGCCACCCAGAACAAAACTCATTCCGTAGACAGATGAAAAAAATTAGTGAGGATACTGAACCCAGCACAGACAAAAGGAAAACTCAAAACGGAGCAAGCCAGCACTGCCTTGCTCTATTATGGATAATACGGGTCTGCCTTAGAGGGTTGTTGTTGTTGTCATGTTTACCGAGATGTTCTAAACAAAGCACTTTAAACACTCCAAGGAAATGCCAACGGCTACTTAGTGTGATGCCAGATATACTGCAAGCAGCCCTTGAATTATTTTTGTTGCTGTTTTCCCCTTTAATTAAAAGAGAGAGAGGGAGAAAATCCAGGTCACACGTACATTATTTACAAACTCAGCAGAGCCTGCCAGATTGTCAATCTGCTCCCAGAAGAGCCCCGTGAACTCTTGGCGATCACCATCTGGATGGGGCAGATTGAGCTCCTCCGGGGGCCCAGAGCTGCTCCTTTGATGTGTTACTCTTTGGGGAGCTGCACGTCCCCGTGGCCTTTAACAAGTCCAGCATCAGTGTGGGAGGGACCACTTGGTTTCCAAATGCTGGGGAAAGTGGCAAAAAGTTGTTTCTAAAGCTTTTTCTTCTTCTTCTGAGTCCCATTTTCTTGCTGCAAAAAGGACCAATTTTATTCTTTTCCCAAAATGTAACGGGTGTGTGTGAGTGTGTGTGTGAGAGAGAGAGAAAGAGAAGGGGAGGAGAAGTCAATAGACATTGATTCTTTTCCCGAAAATGATGTGGAATTCCTTGGGCAGATTCCCTGACCTCACGCAGAGGCACACTGAGAGGCCAGCAGTGAGGCTGCAGACGGTCTGGCAACTTCAGTTTTTGCCTTGGCTACCCAGGCCAGCCAAGAACTACCGATCCCTGCAGATCACCCAGGACCTCGTACAGCCAGGAAAAAAAACAACAACTGTTCATGCTTCATTAAAGCAATCAACCACACTGCGAACCATGGTGACGGTAACTGATAATTTAGCAACGGTAACTGCAGGGCAGCCACAGGCAAAAGAAACAGGTTCGCCTGAAATTGATTACTGTTTTTACTAAAGTTAGGATTTTAGCATTTCATGCAAGAAAATGCAAAGGGTGCGGATGCCAATAATAACTGACAGGCTGTAATAAAATACTGGGATTCGAAGAACTGCTCTTGGCCCAGCAGGTTCACCTCAGATGGCCACCATAATCCCCTCTGCACGCTTTAGTTTGGATTACAAATCCCTGGAGTCACTCTTGGATGTGCCCTCAAAGCAGGGTCGGAAATGAAGGTGCTCGGAACGGCAATCCCTACAAGGCAGGGGCTCCCAATCCTGGGTCGCCAGATCTTGTTGGACTAGCTCCCACCATTCCCCACCACCATGGGAATGGTAGTCCCACAACATCCGAGGACCCCAGTTTGGGAATCCTTACCCTGTAGGGAGTAGGGACCGCCGTTCCCAGCACCCTCATGGCTAACAATCTGCCAATGCTTTACAGCCTTCGTGGTAAACCTTGTTGACGTAGGGTAGAGTGGCCATGCCCCCTGGTATTTCAGGTTCCACCCGGATTTTAAGCATCTCATTCAGATTGCTTAGCCCACCAGGGAGCTACGCTCTAGCCCTTGTAGAAGTGCAGTTATGGAGCAAAACATGCTCAAAAATTATTCTCAAGCCAATTTACATAAGATGCAAATTAGGCACCCGGATTTGGAAAGCCAGAATATGGCCACCCTAACGTAGGGTCACTTCACTCCTCCAAGTGTACCTTTTTCAAAGACCACAAACTGGGAAATATGGAACCCGGGTGTTCCAATGCTGCCTCTGCTGGACCACAGTGACTCCCAATGATGTCAGACATCGTTCCCACTGGAAGGTCTTGTCTTAGCTTTGAGCATCTTGAGGAAAATGGAGTTACAGAGCAGGAAGAGGGAGGAGGAAGAGGACAGGAAAATGGCAGAATTACTGCTTGCATATCTTCCACAGCATTTCAAAAGAAGCAGGAGAAGGGGAGGACTGAAAGAGTGCCAATGTTTTCCTGATCTGCAAATGCTATTTCTATTTTTTCCAGGATTGAAAAATAGTTGACAAATATTTACTTATCAAAACGTAGCCGTCTGCCATCTCTCTGTGTTTCTGCACGATGCAGATACAGTAGAGACAGCTACGTCCAAAATGCACAGTGAGAAGACAGATGCACAAGCTCACAGGGAATAAATTGCACCTGGGAGGAACACATAATTGGGAATCAAGAACATAAAGAATTGGTCCCTGAATCAGATGTAGCTGCAGAAAGGCAAGAGGTTAAGTGTGAATGTGCCTGTTACCACCCTAAACCAACTGGAATCATTAAAAAAAATTTTTTTTAAATAGAAGACTCTCAAACAGGAGCAGATTAGCTTTTTTCAATTAGAGGGTAGGGGAAAAACAGGAGGCCAGTATGCTAAAAGGCAATATCCTTCTCACACACAGCAAATGCTAACACTGCCCAAGTTGTGATATCCATAGCCACGTGCATAGCCGGATCCAAGGGATTGCGACAGGAGTGCAGAATCTGGCAACCAGAGCATTTTGCATGTTTTAAAAAGACTCTTCAGTGCTGGCACATGTCATATGGTTTGTGTAGGTGGGGCTAGGCAGCCTGGAATTTTAACCCATGGAAGGCGAAGTCTGGGTTATCTTGCCTTTAAGAACTGGACTCCATATAGCGACACTTGGGTTCATCTGTAATTTCCAAATCTGGACGCTTGGCATTTGTCCAGTGCTGCTAAGCCAACACCAGCCCTGAGTTACAGCGGTTGACCACTTCACTGGAGGACTCCATCATGGGTTGCAGAGGTCACACAACTCAAGGACCAGAAGATATTTTTCAGTTCTCTGTAAAACAGGCCTCTAGCCTTCAGCCCAAGACTTCGATTCAACTCTAACCTGTGGGTGGCTGATGGTGGTTGTTTTTTAAAGTGTATTTCCACTGGAACATAGGAAGCTGCTTTATACCAAGTCAGACTATTGGTCCACTTAGCTCAGTACTGGCTACACATTTGACCACCAATGACTCTCCGACATTTCAGGCTGGAGTCTTCCCCCACCTTACCCGGAAGTGCCAGGGGTTGAACCTGGGACCTTCTGCATGCAAATCAGATGCTCCGGCCCCATCCCCTTCTTTCTTCTATGCATTTTTCTTTAAGCCACAGAATTAAAAATTACAATAATGCCGCTGGTGCAGCCTATTTTGGGTCAGGGCACAACGCACCAAACTAAAGACAGAGTCATGCTGCAGAGATCCAGGAGCCTGGAAGCTGGAAGAAGCTGATCGTTGCAGTGTCCCTGGCGTGATTACAACGCCGCTCCTTTTCAAGATGGGGTTTCATGGCCAAGCTTCCCTGCAGGTCACCCCTGCTTCCTCAGGGCACGTTCTCAACAGGTGGTGAAGGCATGAATGTTCTCCGTCCTGGAGCATTACACTAGGATTTCCATGCTTGCTCATTCTGGACTTCTTGGGTGGGGGTCGGGGAGAGGAGAAATCTCCTATGCGAACTGGAGGACAGATGGCCTTGGGGAATGGGGGAAGGTTCTCCCTGCCGGCAAGGCTTTTGAAGGTAGAACACAGGAGGGAAAATGCATCAAGATCCTCAGTGGTTGCCTGCTATCTTTTTTTTTGGTCCCATCCCTACACAAGGAAAATCCCAGGGCAGACTAATCAAGAGCAACCTGGAAGGGAATTCACCCACAAAAGACAAAAACAGCAAAACAGAAGCCGAGTGAGATGCACTTGGGATGCTGATCTGAGCTGACATGGCTTGTCATAGCGGCTCATTAAGCCTGGCAGCTTTTCTTCCTGCCAAGGAGAAACAGCTTCATCGGGGGAAATTTCCCGCCCTCTCGCCCAGTAAGGAGGAGGGGAGAGAAACAGCCCCACGGAGTCAGAGGATCAGGGAAGGAGGAGACACCCTGGACTCTGCGGGCAGTTACTTCAGCAGGGCGAGTTCTACAGTCCATTCGCACAAACTCAATATGCAGCACAGTACTTGGACATCCTGCCATCTCCCAGTTCATCAGAACAGGTGTCAAAAACATCGAGGCACCATCTCCCAAAGCAGGAAAAATGAGTCTCTCAGGTTTAATTTCCCAGCCACTGCTCAGCTCCAAATGGGATCTGGATGAGTATTGGATGTGTCATTCCTTCACTTTAACATGCAGATATATACACAACACCCTCTGGCATTTTTGTTTTGAAAACACAAGTGTGGAAAGAAAACACCCACCACCACCACCACCACACACACACACACACACACACACGCCCCACTTCCTTCCCAGTGGAGATCCCAGGCAATCAATGCCCGGGTCTCTATAGTGCAGTATTCTTCTCCTGCCTTTCCAATTATAAAATGTCTCTGCATGGCAAGTCAGCTGTACAGCTACACACAACTGGTGTGGGTCCCAAGCTGGCTCCTGTCAGCCTTGCAAGCTCATCAGGGAGGCGAAGGGGGAGCATCATATTAAGGATACATGTCAGCGTCTGATATTTGTCGCAGGGCGACAGGTAGGGTACAGTCAAATGCCCATCCTGATCAGATGTGGACTGGTGTGTGGTGGGCCGCTGACAGTTCCTGGCTCTGTGGTGCCGTGCGCATGATGGGCACCATTTTAGCCATCATTGGCTCCATGCCAGCTAGACTGAGAGCAGATAGTAGCATTCTGGGGGTGGAGGCAAGAGATAGAGGCACGCTGGAGGCAGGCACAACAAGAAGATGGCTGAGCTTCAGCTCAGGTGAATACATAAATAAGAGGAAATGACTTGATTAGCAAGGCTAAAGCACCCTACCCTTATACAAACCCATATCACAATGCCCTTATACAAACCTATGGTGCTGTGTACAGTTTTGGTCACCATATGTTAAGAAGGACATTGCAGAACTGGGAAAGGTGCCGAAGATGGAAAGCAAGATGATCAGGGGCCTGGAGCACCTTCCTTATGGGGCAAGGCTACAGCATCTGGGGCTCTTTACCTTGGAAAAGAGGCAACTAAGGGGAGACATGATCGAAGTGTATAAAATTATGCATGGAGTGGAGACGGTAGAGAGAGAGAGAAAAATCTTTCTCTCTCACACAACAGTAGAACTAGATCTAGCCTAACTGAAATCCCCACTGAATGTTCTAAATAATTTCACCAGCCAAGGCCATAACGCAATCATTTTATTTAAGTAGTAAACGTTTCATGTAAAACAAGAAAAAAGAACAAACACAAGCAGAGGCCCCCACCCCCACTTTAAATCTCCCCCGGGCCACTTTTATAGAAACAAAGGAAGAGAACAGTCATGGTGCACTGGCAGTTCATTAAAAAGTAAGTCATAAGAACATAAAAAGAGCCCTGCTGGATCAGGCCCAAGGCCTATCGAGTCCAGCATCCTGTTTCACACAGTGGCCCACCAGATGCCTCTGAGAAGACCACAGACAAGAGAGATGAAGGCAGGCCCTTTCTCCAGCAGTTGCTCCACTGCAACTGGTATTTAGAGGCATCTTGCTGCTGAGGCTGGCGTCGCCTATAGCCACCAGACTAGTAGCCACTGATAGACCTGACCACCATGAATTTGTCTAAGCCCCTTTTAAAACTCCATTTAAAAGCCCCTTTAAAAACCATCCAAACTAGTGGCCATCACCACATCCCGTGGCAGAGAATTCCATAGATAAATTATGTGCTGTGTGAGAAAGTACTTTCTTTTGTTGGAACGAAATTTCCTGGCCATCAGTTTAATGGAGTGACCTTTGGTTTTCATTCTTTCTGCTAAAAATTTAGTTTATAGCAATCTTGGTCTTGTACTTATTTATGTATCCTGGTAAAGGTAACGTGTGCCGTCGCGTCGGTGTCAACTCCTGGTAGCCACAGAGCCGCAGAGTACGAGATGATGCCTTTCAGCATCTTCCTATATCGCTGGTGCCTGATATAGGCGTTTCCCATAGGAAAAATACCAGCGGGGATTTGAACCAGTAACCTCTTGCTCCCTAAGCAACTTACTTCCCCGCCGCGCCATTAAGAATTGCGAGCAGTCTGAAATTAATCCCCCAGGCGCTACACACTAGGATATCCAGTGGAAATGAGAGAGCATTGGATGACACTCTAGGGAGAATGATTTGAGAGAGAGAGAGAAGCAATGCTGTTTCCTTTTCCTCCAATTGACGCTGCTCTCAGAATCTCTCGCTTCCACTGCACTCAAATCTTTCCTCCTCTCCACTCCATCTTATCAATCTGATCCGACGCCAACACTTCACACTCCGCCTGCAGCCATTAATAAGAGACTTCCTTCGCTGTCAAACTTTCAGACCATTACAAGACTCCACCTACACATCCTTTCCTTTATTTTTGAATTTCCCATGATTTAACTTTGACAGTAGCTAATTCACTTCCACAGTACGCACAACATGTGTGCATACGCATACACGCGCGCACACACACACACACTCCACTAAGTTTAGCCAGTTCTATTTCCTTCTACTTTAAACCCAAATGCACATTTTGTGGGGAGGGAGGACATGATGCTCCTATCCCTATATTTCTGCATATCTTGCATAAAAGAAAAGGGATATCTTGCACAATTGTGCCTGCTCAGGAGGCCAGAAGGAATTACTCCCAGCTCCCGGTGGGGGGTTGGGGGAGGCCCCGCCCTGATGCCATCCCCACCACCTGAATCTTCAGGGGAAAAACTACCTCTTCTCACTGGATTCCTCTTTACAAGTATACTGTCTGAATCAGCTCGCGAGCTGGTTCTTTGAACCGGGGGTTGGTTCGGTTTGAACTCAGACCTCAGACTCAGAACTCAGAACTCAGACCTCCCTCCAACTGTGGATCATTATGGTCTGGAGATGTTGGGAAAGTGGTGGTGGTGAAAGAATACTGCCACCAGACAGCCAACTCGAGAAGTTAATCTTACAATAATAAGGTAAGAAAACTGGGAGGTCATTCTAAAACACTCTTCCAAGTAGAACCATCCTTTGAGGAGCAGTGTGTATCTGGGAGCTGAAGCCAGTAAGCCTGGACTTCCAGATGTTGCTGGGCTACAACTTTATGATCATGATGATGAGAGCCATATGGCCTCCTTGCCACTTCAGTGGTCTACAGCAGGGGTTCTCAACGTTGGGTCTCCAGATGTTATTGGACTTCAACTCCCATAATCCCCTGCCCCAGTGGACTTTGGTTGGGGATTATGGGAGTTGAAGTCCAATAACATCTGGGGACCCAAGGTTGAGAATCTCTGGTCTACAGAATGCCCCAAAGGAATGCCTTTTGTCAGAGTGGAGAAGTGGTGGTGGTGGTGATGCAATCATTTGTATAGGAACACAACTTAGTATAATTCGGGTGGGGGGGGGATACTTGTGTGAACTAACTACCTTGGGTATCTGCTAATCTAAAACAACGGCTCTTAAACTGTGGTAGCTGATACATTTTCAAGTGATCTCCAAGATCACAAAAATTATAAAAGAAAAATGCTGAAGAGCTGGAAGTTTGTCTGACGATTTTACCACTTGAAGAGACAACCCACATCTTCGTTTAAATGTTTTACATTTAAGCTGGAAGGCAAATTGCCTTTTCAACAATGCAAAAGGCTACACTGGAAACCTAAAAGAAACTCTTGGCTAGGAACGTAGATCTCTCCCATGCTTTGTAGCTGATCACAGCTACAAAGGACAAAGTTGAGTTCTACATTTGGAAGCCTTTGATGTATCCTTTTAAGAGGTTGACAAAAGCAATCAATGCAACAAGGTTTAAGAGCCAACTGATCTAGAAAACCAGACATCCTTTATCAGGCTTTTGGTTTCCCATCTTCAGCCCGTCTTCCTATCTCTCCTTTGCACATTCTCCAATTTTTAAACAAGATAATTTTCAAAATCCTGGCAAGGCATTCCAGTTGAAAAAAACATTAACACTGCCTTGTAAGGGTTTTTTAAAAAACCAACCCACCACCCCGTCCCTTCACTTGGTATTACTTCTGTTCATTCAAGAAGTACTTGGGAACCACCATGGGAAACTGAGCCCTTTGTCCAGAAGGCACTGCTCTCAGGGATGTAGCCACCTATTCTGTACTCATGGCCTAGATAAGAACATAAGAGCAGCCCTGCTGGATCATGTACAAGGCCTATCTAGTCCAACATCCTGTTTCACACAGTGGTCCACCAGATGCCTCTGAGAAGACCGCAGTCAGGAGGTGGGGGCATGCCCTCTCTCCTGCTGTTCCTCCCCTGCAACTGGTATTGAGAGGCATCGTGCCTCTGAGGCTGGAGATGGCCCACAGCCATCAAACTAGTAGCCATTGATAGACCTGTCCACCATGAATTTGCCTAAGCCCCCTTTAAAGCCATCCAAGCTGGTGGCCATCACCACATCCCATGACAAAGAATTCCATACAGTAGATTAACTATGTGCTGTGTGAAAAGGTGCTTTCTCTTATTGGTCCCAAATTTCCTGACCTTCAGTTTCATGGGGTGACCTCTGGTTCTAGTATTGTGTGTGTGTGTGTGTGTGAGAGAGAGGAATATTTCTCTGTGTCCACCCTCTCCACTCCATGCATAATTTCATACACCTTGATCATGCCTCCCCTTAGTCGCCTCTTTTCCAAGGTAAAGAGCCCCAGATACTGTAGCCTAGCTTCATAAGGAAGGTGCTCCAGGCCCCTGATCATTTTGGTTGCCCTCTACTGCACCTTTTCTAGTTCTACAATATCCTTCTTAAGCTAGAGTGACCAAAACTGAACACAGGACCATAGGTTTGTATAAGGGCATTATGATATGGATTTGTATAAGGGTAGGCTTCACCAAAGCTTTTTATAAGGGCATTATAATATTAGTATTTTTATTTTCAATCCCCTTCCTAATGATCCACAGGATGGAATCTGCTTTTTTCACAGCTGCTGTGCAATGAGTCGACACTTTCAATGGGCTGTGCACCATGACCCCAAGATCGCTCTCCTGGTCTGTTCAAAGATGGAATATGAGCTCCTCAACTCCAATGAGCTTTGAAGCAGGCAGGAACCATAAAGGAACAAAAGCGTATGGGCCGTAACATGGATTTCAGCTTCCCAAAGACTTCAGGATGCAGCCAGGCCAGCTCATAGACTCCAGTTTCAGCTATTTAATTTCAAGCCCAATGAACACAAAAGAACCTCCATCTGTCCTTGAACAAGTGCATCAACGCAACAGAGTTAAAGACTGAAACACTGACTCCTTCCTCCACTGGATCTGGAGGGGGAGCCAAGAGGCCAGATCCTCCCCACCCAAGCTGCTTGGAGGCAGACAGCCATCTCCCGCCTACTGCACCTTGGCTGGGGATCTTCCAAAGGAGAGGTTGTGCCAGAGGCTCTACAATAATGCAGAAGTCTCAAGGGCATCCTCGCCCTTTTTTCTGAGAGGAACAGCAGCCAGCTGGAAGGGAATCCAGAGAGTGGGACTGTTTTTGACTGGGGCAATGATGCTCTCAGACTGCGGCCCCATCTCACCGGAGTCCAGCCCAACACTGGAAGCAAAGTCACCTTTGGCTATCCAGATATGATGGCCAACAAGTCATTCTTTCACTGGCTAGCTCATTTCTAGATCTAGCCTATATCATAATACATTTCAGGTTTCCCCCCTCCCCATTGCCATGTTGAGTCTTTTCTTAAAAAAAAAAAAAAAAATGTCTAAGTGCAAGTTATTTGGGCAGGAATCATCTCCTAAAAGACAGATTCTAATAAAGTCTAATGTCACAGAGTGATCGCTGCCTATCACTGCTGCAGTATCAACAATAAGACAACAAAACTGGGAGGTCATTCTAAAACACCTTTCCAAGCAGAACCACCCATTAGGGGTATGCCCGAAATGGCTCCGGCAGCAGCTGCAGCGGAGGCAGGGATCGGTCCCTTAAAAAAAACAGGGAAGCTGGTCCTTACCTGCTCCTCTGCTGCCCCACCTCTTTTCCGGGTGCAGCACTCGCTTTCCAAAAGGCCACATGCAGCTGCAGCGCTGCTCCCACGCAAACTGCTGGGAGCAGCACTGCAGCCGCAAGCGGCCTTTCGGAAAGCGAGAGCCTTTGGCCATCGTGGCTGGGGATGATGGGAGTTCTAGTCTAACACCACCTGGGGCCCAAGTTGGAGAAGCCTTGCTGTAAGCCAAGAAGCTGCCCTTTTCCAGAGAGGCAGGTCACAGGAAGCCCTTCTGCTTCCTCCCTCAAGACGGACCATCTGGGTTCTACACGGCCATTCAAGCAATCCTCCCCCCACCCCATACAGATAGAATTTCCTAGGAAAACAGGAAGGAGGCAGGCAGCTTCCTTCCTTTCAGAACTAGCCACCCAGGGACACAAAGCCAAAAGTAAACCATCACAGACTGCGGCAAGTCAGTGGCTCTGGCCCGTTGTCCAGCCAACAAGAGGGAATTCTACCTTGATAAAATCAGTAAGCTTAATAGACAAACAAACCAAACACACATAGAAGAGCATCAGCTCAACAGTTAATGAAAAGAGCTCCATGACACTCCTATGCTTTATAGGGCATCTGGCACACTTCAGTTTACACACACACACACCCTGATAAACTGGATGAAAAGGTCAGGAGAAGCAATGATGGTGCATCTCCTAGGAGAGGGGCTACCCAGGCCAGACTCCTTTCTCACCATTTCTTTTGCATCCCAATTACACTGAAATATGAGAAGAATAAGAAAGCACCCCATAACAATACTGAGCTATAGCCCTTTGACATTAAATGCTAGGTTTCTCCTGTGGCCTCATGCGTTTCTATTATATTTTCATTTTGCACTTAAGCCCTATCCATAATCACAGCTACAAAGATGAGTTTTACATTTGGAAGCCTTTGAAGTATCCTCTCAAGAAATTCACAAAAAGCAAGCAAACCAGAATGGCGGTCCGCAATGCAACAAGGTTTAAGAGCCACTGATCTAGAAAACCAGACATACTTCATCAGGCTTTGGTTTCCAGTCTTCAGCCCTGTCTCCCTATCTCTCCTTCGCACATTCTCCGATTTTTCACAAGATAGTTTTCAAAATACTGGTAAGGTATTCCAGCTGAAAAAGTTAAAACTGTCTTGTACAGAGGGTTTAAAAAACAAACCAACCCACCACCCCTTCCCTTCACTTGGTATTCCTTCTATTCAGTCAAGGATTACGTGGGAACCATCGTGGAAGTTGAACTCTTTGTCCAGAAGGCACTGCTCTCTGGGATGTTATGCTTGCTAACTGAGCAAGGTAAAAGGTAAAGTGTGCCGTCGAGTTGATTTCGACTCCTGGCGCCCACAGAGCCCTGTGATTTTCTTTTGGTAGAATACAGGAGAGGTATTGCCCTCCCACGCAGTATGAGATGATGCCTTTCAGCACCTTCCTATATTGCTGCTGCCCAATATAGGGGTTTCCCATGGTCTGGGAAACATACCAGCAGGGATTCAAACTGGCAACCTCTGGCTTGCTTGTCAAGTCATTTCCCCACTGCACCACTTACGGTGCAAAGAGGAACCTTTTCAGGTGGCGATTCTCTTTATATTCAGTGCAGGGGGAGAGCAACTGGCCCTACCCAATCCCAGCACAGCACCCTTCCAGTGGCTGTTGCCGGTGCCTACCTTGTGTTTCTTTTTAGACTGCGAGTCCTTTGGGGACAGGTGACATCTTTACATAGAAATATAAATAATAAACTGCTTTGAGAACTTTTGTTGAAGAGTGGTATATAAGTAGTATCGAAGACCTATCCTCCAGCAATACATGAGACAAAGGAGCAATTCTTTTCTGTCCGCATTGCATCTGCAAGGTCATGGCCAGCGGAGTTATCTCAGGTAGTGAGAGGACGAGTACATGCCCCTCCTTCCCTGAATCTGAATTGGGAACCATTAGTTACCTGTTGTGACATTTTAAATAGGCTTTTGTGGATAAAATCTCTCGTATTCGGGCCAACCTGGACTCTATAGTTATCACAGAACCTATAGTGGAGGTGTCCAGTGACTCTTATATGGTGAGCTTGAATCAGTTTCATTCTGTGACTCCTGAGGACATGGACATGATGCTTGGAGTGGTGCGGCCAACCCCATGCTCTCTTGACCCTTGTCCAACATGGCTTATACTCCCTGGTAGAGAGGTTATTGGAGGGAGCCTAGTAGACATCATAAAAGTTTCTCTGAGGGAGGGCAGGATGCCTGTGTCTTAAGGAGGCAGTCATCAGACCTCTTTTGGAAAAAACCTACATTAGACCCTTCCATGGTTCGGCAAAGCAATTGAGAGAGGGGTGGCCTCTCAACTCCAGATGGTTCTGGAAACAGATACATTTCAAACTGGTTTTCAGGCATGCTGTGGGGTGGAGACTGCCTTGGTTGGCCAACCAACTCCTATTGGGAGTTGACAGAGGGAGTGCAACTCTGCTGGCCCTTTTGGATCTCACGGCAGCTTTCGATATCACTGACCATGGTATCCTTCTGGACCATCTAAGGAGGTGGGAAATAGGAGGCATTCCTTTGCAGTGGTTCAGCTCCTACCTCTTGGGCAGATTCCAGACTGTGTTGCCTAGAGACTGTTGCTCTTCAAACCAAGAGCTCCAGTATGGAGTCCCACAAGGCTCCATATGGTCTCAAATGCTTTTAAACATCTACATGAAACTGCTGGGAGAGATCATCAGGAGATTTGGTGCAGTGTGTTATCAGTATGCCAACGACACCCAAATCTTTTTCTCCAAATCAGCATCATTGGGAAAAGGCATAACATCCCTAAATGCCTGCCTGGAGGCAGTGATGGACTGTATAATGGATGACAAACAGTTTGAATCCAGGTAAGACAGAGGTACTTATTGTGCAGGGTCAGAACTCAAGAGAAATCTTCAATCTCCCCCAGAAGTAACAGGTACACAGTCTGGGTGTGCTTCTGGAGCCAAACCTATCTATGGCAGGTTAAGGCAGTGGCCAAAAGTGCTTTCTATCAGCTTCAGCTGATATGCCAGTTGTGTCCGTTTGAGATAAATGACCTCAGAACAGCAGTCTGTACGTAGTCCAGAAACTGCAGTTGGTGCAAAATGTGGCAGCCAGGTTGGTCTCTGGGTCATCTTGAAGAGACCACATTACACCTATACTAAAAGAACTGCACTGGCTACCAATATATTTCCGGGCAAAATACAAAGGGCTGGTTATCTCTCTCTCTGGCATACCCATCGCCCTAATCCCATGCGTGGCAGCTCTCGCAAACATTTGCGAGCAAACTGCCAGAAGGTGGAGAGGAAAAGGGCAGCACTGGTGGGCGAGGTGGGAAAGAAAACAGCCGGGGGGGGGGATGGTGGCACCGGCGGGAGGGGGAAGGCGGTGGCGGGTGGACAAAGAAAACGACGGTCGCGAGCAGGGAAGAAAACGGTGGTGGGTGGGTGAACCTAGAGGCACAGATGCTCTGCACCCAGCCCAGCTGGTAACCTATAAACATTGTTTTATAATTTTAAATTGTTTTAGTGTGTGCTATTTTATTGTAAACCGCCCTGAGATGCGAGTTTTGGGTGTTATATAAATATGTTAAATAAAAATTAATTAAATTAGTAGTAGCAGCAGCAGCCTCAAAATTTTGCTTATTGTTATAGTGGTCCTTTTCTATATAAAGAAGAAGAAATGGTCAATTTTAATCATCCTTCCTTTTTCTTTTTAATTTTGTTTTATCCTATATGTTTTTATCTCAATCTTCTATGCAACTGATTCTACATATGTATATCCATGTATGTGTTTATATTGATATCTTCCCTCAGGGTAGATTTATTTGATCTGGATTGTGTATTTGATCAAAGATTGCAATAAACTAAACTATATAAAGAAAAAACCCTCTTCTCTTTCAGAAAAGATTAAAAAGCAAACAACAAAACAGAACAGCCTTAGTGGGTGTCCTTTTCATACTCCCTCCCACAGCTTGGCTGCTGCCGAGTCTTGCTTTTTCTCTCCATTACATTTCCAAGCTTGTGCATCTCTGCATTTGCTGCTAAACCTCAGCCACACTCTTGGCCCAGAGCTCTGCAATCTCATTCCAGCCAACCACTTCCCAGTTAACCTGGAGAGCCTTCATGCTCTCCACTGCAGACTTCCTCTCTCCACATCAACCTTCACTTGTTGTCTCCTCATTCTCTCTCCTCTCTGGTCAGTTTGATTTGCACTCGTCCGGCCATGCTTTTCAGGATGCTGTTCGCCATGCCTGAATATCCTCCTCTTTGTCGTCAACCAAACCATCAGTCGTCAACATACTCCTTTAAATCCACATCTGCTACGATCACTTTTCCTGAACTATTACAGCCTCTTCCCATCACACGCCTCACAAATGTTCTGTTCCACCTAATAAATATTATTTAACAAAAACCTTTCTTAGCCACCCCATAAATTCTCTGGGCAGCTCAACACCACAACAGTAAAAACATACAATTAAGACACAACACACAAAAACAAGTTACAACAGAAAACAGAAAACAGTTATTTGGACTTCCTATGGCCTGACTAGAAAGAGGGCAGCTTAATACTTTTTTAAAAAATCAATTTTTAAAAGTCTGAGTAAACAGAAAGGTCTTCACCTTGCGTCTAAAATAACAATGCTAGAAGGGCACCCCCAAAAAGGCCAACCCTTCCTCTTTGCCCAGTTCATTTTGCTTGCACTGTGACCCTCTGGGGTAGGGAACAAAGTCAGTTCTGTGTACTGTATAGCACGGCAGATACTGTCAGCACTAAAGTTTAAAATATTAATAGAAAGTTGATTGGCATTCTTCTCTACTCCTCAAGGCTTCCCAACATAGGGTCCACAGATACTGCTGGACTACATAGATATTGTTAAACTACAACTCCCATTATCCTTGGCCACAATGGACAAAGTGGATGATGAAAGTTGTAGTCAAACATCAGGGAATCAAGGTTGGGAACCCATAAGAACCTGCCTTGCTGTAATGTACTAGTCCAACATGCAGTTTCCAACAGCAGCCCCCCAGATACCCCTTGTTCACTCAAGCAAGTACATAGGAACATAGGAAGCTGCCATATACTGAGTCAGACAATTCGTCTATCTAGCTCAGTATTGTCTTCAGAGACTGGCAGTGGCCTCTCCAAGGTTGCAGGCAGGAATCTCTCTCAGCCATATCCTGGAGAAGCCAGGGAGGGAACTTGGAACCTTCTGCTCTTCCCAGTGTTGCTCCATCTCGAGGGGAATATCATACAGTGCTCATACCTCTAGTCTCCCTTATATATACAACCAGGGTGGACCCTGCTTAGCTAAAGGGACAAGTCATGCTTGCTACCACAAGACCAGTTCTCCTCTCCTCTCTTTGCTTCTCCATATGGTACCTTGATTGATTGATTAAGTGCCACCAAGTCGGTGTCGACTCTTAGCAACCACATAGATAGATTCTCTCCAAGATGATCTGTCTTCAACTTGGCCTTTAAGGTCTCTCAGTGGTGCAATGGCCTGTAATTTCATGGATACCCGATGAATCCCTTTTTGAAAATCGATGTTACATTTGCTACTTTCCAGTCCTCTGGTCAGGGTCCGATTGTAGGGATAAGTTCCATATTTTTGCAAGGAGGTTGGCAATTTCACATTTGAGTTCTTTAAGGACTCTGAGGTGGATGCCAATTCGCCCTGGTGATTTTGTTAATTTTTAATTTAATTAAAAATCAAAAATTTAATTCATCCATTGTCATTAATGACATAGTCAAAATCCAATCCAATTATTTTATTTATGTATCTGTGCAAGACATTTATACTTCACTCTTCCAATTAGTTGTCCAAGGTGGTGTCCTTAAAAAATAGTACTGCTAATAACCTTCACAATTCACCTACTGATCATAATTTTTCAAAACAGAACAATGTTCAGCAGATATATGCAACAATTAATAAACAAGTGAAGTAAGCACACATGGATAACACCTTACCCTCAATTCTGTGGCCAGCCTGCCACCATGATCCAGTCTCCAATCTGTGGATCGGGTCAGTCACCAGGCAAAATTTAATACGAATGTCTTCAGATTCCTTTGCAACCAGAAAAGGGCTTCATGAGTGATCAGTAGGACCAGCTGCAGAAGAAGGGGGAGAAAAAGAGAGAAGATCGTAAGAGTACAGTCTCAGAAAAACAATATGCCAGCTAGAATGAGTCAGACTGGATTAATTGAGCAGTAAGCAAAACATGTGTTGAGTCTCTCCAAAGCAGCAAAGAAAATTGCTAGTTTTGAGCTCCACCCAGATCCTGCCCACAGTGTTTCTCTTGATGGTGATGCTTATGGTGTTTAATTCACATTTTTATTAGTAGTATTATATACAAAAGTTACAAATCAAGTCATATGCTTAGGTTAAGAAAAACCAGATCATACATTTTTTTTTAAAGGAACCACTCTAAGGAAAACACAAAGATAATATTGAAATTAATGAGGATAAGTCTTCCAGGAGTCTAGTTAGAAACAAACACACTCTTTGCTATATGCTCTTGTGAAGGGGCACCACAACTCAGCCCTGCCAAATCAGGCCCATCCACTCCAGCATCCCGTTTTGAACAGTGGTCCATCAGATGCCTCTGAGAAGCCCACAGGCAAGGGCTGAAGGCCTGCTCTCTCTCCTGCCATTGCTCCCCTGCAACTGGCACTTAGAGGCCTCCGAGGCTGGAGACAGCCTACACCCACCAGACTAGTAGCTGTCGACAGACATGCCCTCCATGAATTTGCCTAAGCCCCTTTTAAAGCCATCTAAGCTGGAGGCCATCACCACATCCCATGACCAAGAATGCCACAGATTAATTATGCACTGTGTGAAAAAAATACTTCCTTTTGTCGGTCCTTAATATCCCAGTAATCAGTTTCATGGGATGGTTTCTGGAGTGTGGAGGAAAACTCTTTTCCCTCACCATGCATCATTTTATAGACCTCTCATGTATTCCCTTAGCTGTCTTTTTTCTCAGCTAAAAAGCCCCAGGTGTTGTAGCCTTGCCTTGTAAGGAAGGTGCTCTAGGCTGTCGATCATCTTGGTTTATTCATTCATTCATTCATTCAATTTATATACCAGAAAGTGGCTCAGGGCAGTTTACATTTCTCTCTCTCTCTCTCTCTCTCTCTCTCTCTCTCTCTCTCACACACACACACACACACACACACACACACAAACACACACGTAAAATCAACAAACATTTAAACCAGATTAAAACTAAAACTGGATTTCAGTAAAAGCCGAGATAATAAAATGGGTCTTGGAGGCTCTCTTGAAGGCCTCCAAGGAAGATCATCCTCTCTTATCCATGGCAAGCACGTGCCACAACCTGGGGGCCACAACCGAGAAGGATCAATCCTAGGTTGCCATAAGATAAACTGGTGGCACCCAAAGACAGACCCCCTCCTAATGATCTCAATGAGTGGTGGGAATCTTGTAGAGAAAGGTGCTCTCTTAGGCAACCCGGACCTAAGCTATTCAGGGCTTTAAAAAGGTCATAACTAGCATTTTGTTCTTTGGCCGGAAACCTATCGGCAGCCAGTGCAACTGTTTAAGAACAGGCATAATGTGGCCTTTCTGGGATACCCCAGGGACCAATCTGGCTGTCGCATTTTGGACTAATTGAAGTTTCCGAACTACATACAAAGGCAGCCTTACATAGAGTGCATTGCAGTAGTGGTTACCAGCTGGTGTACAACTGTTTTCAGGTCATTCTCCTCAAGGAATGGGCAGGTCAAATCAATCACAGCTGGTATAAAGCACTCCTGGCCACAGCCTCAACCTGAGGCACTAAGGTGAGAGCCAAGTCCAAGAGAATTCCCAAGCTACTATCCTGTTCTTTCTGAGGACATCCAGAACATCCAGAATCCTCATCCAGAACAAGAAGTTCTATCCTGTCTTACATATTACAACCCCCAACAATGAGCACCTCCATCTTGCTTGGATTCAACTTCAGTTTATTATCCCTCATCCAGCCCATTATTGCCTGTAGGCAGGCGTTTAATTTCCTGACACTGACAAGGAGAAATAGATTTGGGTCTCATTAGCATATTGAGGATACCCAGCACCAAATCCCCTGATGACCTCACCGGTTTCATGCAGATATTAAAAAGCATGGGTGACAGAATGGAGCCCTGAGGGACTCCATATAGTAGCTCCCATTTAGAAGAGCAACTGTCACCAAGCACTACCATCTGAAATCTACCTGAGACATAGGAGCAGAACCACTGTAAAACCGTGCCTCCTATCCCCAAATACCTCAGGCGATCCAGAAGAATAACATGGCCGAGGGTATCGGAAGCCGAGAGATCCAAAAGAACCAGCGGAGTCAAACTCCCTCTATAAATTCCCGGATGAAGGTCGTCTATCAGGCAGACCAAGGCCGTCTCAACCTCACAGCCTGCCCTGCCACCAGTTTAAAATGGTTCTAGATAATTAAGTTTCCTCCGAGACCACTTGGATTGCCCTCTTCTGCAACTTTTCCAGTTCTACAATGTCCCTTCTGAGATACAGTGACCGAACTGTACACAATACTCCAAGTATGCACTATTGATTTGTAAAATGGCATTATAAATATTAGCATTTTTATTTTCAATCCTTTTACATGCAGTGGGTCTTCTGCTTCAATAGCTGGAGTTCTTGGGTAGAGACAGAACAGGACCCCTCTCTGAAACCCTGGGGAACCATTATCAGTCAGTGTAGACAAGACCGAGCTAAACAGACCAAGAGTCCGAGTAACGATAAGGTTCCTTTTAATGTTCCTTCTCTCACTTCTATGCACATGTGGGATTGCCATTATTCAAAACTCCCACACATTGTACAACTATTCATCTGCTGATAAAGAGTCTCCTGGATTTCCTATGTTTGACAACAGTTAGTCTAGCAGCTGTTAACAGAATACTAAATCTAAACCCCACATCCCTTTTGGGAATTCTCTGTCTCTTTCTGAGAAGAAATCACTCAGGCAAGATTAGTAGGTACATTATTGCCACCAATGTGGCACATACATAAAAGCATACAGATATAAGAAGATTTCTTCTGGAACAGACCAAGGAGCCATTTAGTCCAGCATCCTGTTCCCAACAGGAGCAATTTAGATGCCTCTGGGAAGCCTACTAGCTGAGCTTCAAGGCAGAAGTCCACCCCTACTGTTGCTTGATCCCAACTTCCTAGTAGGCATATTGTCTCTGAATACAGAGGGGAGTGGTCTTGTGGTAGCAAGCATGACTTGTCCCCTTAGCTAAGCAGGGTCCACCCTGGTTGCATATGAAAGGGAGACTAGAAGTATGAGCTCTGTAAGATATTCCCCTCAGGGGATGAAGTTGCTCTGGGAAGAGCATCTAGGTTCCAAGTTCCCTCCCTGGCATCTCCAAGATAGGGCTGAGAGAGACTCCTGTCTGCAACCTTGGAGAAGCCACTACCAGTCTGTGTAGACAATACTGAGCTAGATGAACCAAGGGTCTGACTGAGTATAAGGCAGCTTCCTATGTTCCTATTACATGCATTCCATTTAGCAATTGCGACCCATGCTCAATCCACTCTCAATGGCATTCTGCACACTGCGCATTATTTTATTTGCCCCTATTGAAACACCAAAGATCTGGTGAGAGGTTGGAGCATTTTCGGAAGCATTGACTTCCATAGGCAAGACTCTATTTCATAAAATACAGGAAGTGTATCTTCTCACTGCTGTTGAAGATGTCACGTCTTGCCTACAAAAGCTCAGGCTGCATTCACTGCATTTTTAAGGCGCCACAGGCCAGCATAGTTATTCTTCAAGCAGCTTTTGCCATGCAGTAAAAAAGGGAAAAATATTTTAAAAAACATTTTTAAGGACTTACTTGGGGTCTATTTGACCCCAGGATGGCCTTGGCAACATGCTTTTTACACATAGTGGAGGGTAAAAAGCAATTAGGGAGATGCTTACAACTACTAGTGCAGTATAGGCAGACACTTGCTTGGCAGGAGAGCCATGTCTTAGAATGTGGGTTGCTCAACAAGTTTACAGGAGTCGAGTGAGGGGAAATCCCAGGCGAGGATGTGTTGATCAGGCAAAGTGCCAAACTCTTCCTCTGCCCAACGCTGCCTTCCGCCACTCCCTCCCCGTTCAGCCAATATTTTTCTAATCAGGTTCTGGAACCAGAAATGGAGTCTGGCTGGGGAGGGGTACAGTGGAGGGAAAGTGATTGCCAGAGAAAAAGTTCAGCACACCATCCGCCCCCACTGCTTTAAGCTGCACTGCAGGAAAGGAGGGCTCCCTTGTATACATACATGTGGAAGCACTCCGTATTTTAAGACAAGAACTCGCTACCTAGTTCAGCTTGGAGAGATTAGAACTTACCTTCCTAAGCAAGGCTACCTGCCACAAATCATTTTCCTTGGAGATGTCCAACCAACCGACCAACACGCATACAAGACAACAGTCCCGAGTAGCTAATTCTTGGATGCCAAAAGCCAGTTAACAGATTCATGCAGAGCTGGGTTTTCTTCTCCTAGTTCAGACACAAGGCATATGCACTCCTTCCTCCTCTGAAAATGCAGGGTTCCTTTCAGACAAATGACAGATATTTGCTTTAAACACAGCCTAGTGGCAAGGCCAGACATTCAGCCCTGTTTGATCTTGTTTCAGTAACTGCATGGAAGCAAGCCATCCTTTCATGGTGGAGGACATATTGGTTTGGGATTGCTAGACTAATTTTGGCAGAAGATCTCCTTATGCTTAGTCATCCCTCTAAACAGACATTTGGAGAGCAAAGAAAACCGATGTTAAGCAGTGAATCGGAGGATAAGGAATGGGTTCTGAAAGGAGTGGAAAATCAAACATCATGCTATGAATTCAGTAAGGGCAGCAGGGAGAAACTTACAGCTGCTGTATACCAGGAAGGAGAACTTTAGATATCAGATGCAGACTGGTGAGAAGGCAACCAAGGTGAGAGCTTTTTTTGGACTACGTCCAGACATAATCCGTCAAGCACTGCAGGGCCCTCAATTCGGAAGAAAGATGACACACACTCCTCAAATACAGTCATCGCATCTAGACCACTTTGCACGCAGACAAGAGCGTGAAACCATTTCTACACAAAGAGGCTCTTTTAAATTTCTATTTATTGTTGGTGTTTGCAACCATCTACATTTTGGCAAAAATAAATAAATCCAGACATCACCGAGGATCGGTTTCTTCCAGGGTGAGGGGGGAAAGGAGTAGAAGACACTTTGATTGTAAAAGTATTGCCCTATCTAGATATGGATTTAAAAGAAACGCTGTTCCTTTTCAATAGACAAGAGGACCTTGTTATCCGCAGTCCCGGCACCCACGGCTTCGCGTTTCCTCGGCTGGGCCATGTGCACCCAGCCTCATCATTCGTGGATACAAAACAGGTTAAAATTTGCCTACCCACAGCTCCTAGGAAAGGAAAGGTTGTGCCTGCCATCGAGTCGGTGTCTACTCCTGGAGACCGCAGAGCCATGTGGTTTGCCTGGTAGAATACAGGAGGGGTTGGCCATTGCCTCCTCCCACACAGTATGAGATGATGCCTTTCAGCACCTTCCTATATCGCTGCTGCCCGATACAGGAGTTTTCCATATTTTAGGGAACACACCAGCGGGGATTCGAACCAACAGCCTCTTGCTCTCTGGCCAGGCTGCTTCCCTGCTGTGCCATTAGCTGGCTAGAAATTACCTCAGAGATCATTTCTGGCCACCACTATTTTGCTGATCAGAGCCATTTTGTGGCTCTCCCCTAAACAAAAAACAAAAAACATCCCACACACCTGTGATTTTTCATAGAAAATTGGCACAACTGGGGGTTGGGGGGCATTGCTGGACAGATGGAGACCTACAGAGCATGGCACGGTACATTATTTCTCCCATTTGTGCCTTTTAATTTGGGGGGGGTTGCCCTACAGGTACCTAACCCCTCAATTGCCATTGACTTAAGTTTTCATTATCCACAGTTTTGTTATTTTATTTATTATTTTATTTATTGTATTTCTATACCGCCTGATATAGAAAACGGCAGGCGGTGTACAAATTAAAACATAACACAACATAACACAGTTAAAATTAATAAAACAGGTAAAATCTCAAAAAATAAAAACACATTAAGATGTATTCCTGGAAACTGGTGGGAATGGAACCCCCACAGATAATGAGGTCCACCTGAATATATGTGAATATTGCAAAGCAGAAATCTCCGGGGGGGTGGGGTGTCTCATATGCATGCTATTCCTTGGACAGATAATCCTAGAGTATTTAGGGGTCTGGATAACAAAACATACACGTCAACCTTCTGATTATAACCATGAGAAGCTACAAAGAAAAACATAATTAGGAGGAAAATCTAGTTATCTTTAAGGGAATATATAGCATTCAGTTTTATCTATAGAAATACTAGCAACAGATTAATTAGCAAAATATATAACCTATTTATGTGTATGGATGAATTGATTACTTTATTCAAGAAATGAGTCAAGCACACAAATGGCGGAGAGTGAATGGAGTCTAGTTTTGACTAATACCATATACCGTAAACAGAGGTGGTTAATTTTGGCCAAAAATAAAATAAAAAGAGTTAGGGTTAGGGCTAGCCATTTCTGCTATCTAACCCCTCATAGCTGAAGTAAAATATACTCTATTCCTTGTGATACTTGTTGGAGATGGTGCCTCTAATACAGATGATTCTATAAATTTTTTTGGTCCTGTCTTGTTCTGGGAGGAAATAACTCATTAATTATGTTACATTAAGCCCATGACTACAAAGATTTTGTTATTTGATTGGAGAAGGAAAGTGATTTAGAACTTGCATGAAAAATTTAAGATGTGAAGGAACAGAGTAGGGCAGATCACCACTCCCAGATCCCCCAGCTTTGCAGCTGTTGATTCTGCCACCATCCCAGAAATGTCCTGTGCATCATGCCTGCTATTTCCTGCCAGGAGGGAGAGGAAAAACCGGCCAGAAGCACCCAGATCCACCCAGACTGCAAGTGGGGATACTGCGGATATCTTTTTGTGGCAGACAATCACACCTGAGGCACATACAGGGCACCACATAAAGCAGCCCTAGAAGGCCCTTTGGCAGTGACTACACAGGGCCAGATTGTAATACCAAGGAGTGGACAAATCTGATGGACATTGAAAAGGCTGCAATCTCTTAACATGCTACTTCCTTCAAAGAAGATTTTATTTCACCCTATTGTTTTGGAAAACTAATAACACACATACAAGCCATTCGGAATTAGTTCGATTTTCATCCATTTGATGAGCTGATCATTATTAACCTGGATTAAGGATGGGTCGGCATTAAATTAATTGTACTAGCAGAGGAGGGTTGTTTTTTAGAGACTGAATCTTTGAATCAGGCCCTACTGCAGCAGTTCCCTGCACTCAGCAGGAGGCTGGACTAGATAACCTCCAAGGTCCCTTTCCAACTCCAACATTCTATAATTCTATGTGTTGAACTTGGTCAAAGTAAGTTAGTGAGCAGGGGGCATTATTTGTGATGACGGATTCCCGGTTTCTGCCAATCCAAAAGAAAAACAGTAAGGAGAATTCTTACAGCAGCAGTGGAATCGCGTATGTAGAGGTGTGACTATCGGAGATGAGCACCAGCCTGTTCAGCACTTCCTTTTGAACCGCTGAACAGGCTCGAATGCCACCATTCGAGCCACTTCGACAGGCAGAGCGGGGTCCCTTTAAGATGCAGGTAAGGAGCTCCTTGCCTGCATGCCCCCACCCCACGGCTTCCCCCCTGCTGGCGCTCCTTTTAGAAACAGCCGTGCAGGGCTGCAGCCCCACGTGGCATCAGCACACACACATGGCCGGGGCGCACTGACCATGTGCGTGGTCAGCACTGCATAGCTGACACTACAAATGGCCAGCACACGTATGCCTTGACCATGTGTTGGAAGGATATAGTCAGATGTGTTGAAGATATAATTGGCTATGTATTTCCAATAATGTCAGTTTGTAGCCTAATTTCCTTAAGGAAGGTAAGCTTATGAACTCACCCAGCTGCGTCTCCATCCATGCATGTCCCTGTCTCTATCAACCTGGCAACGCCTGGATCGATTTGAATGAAATTTGCTACAGCTATAGGGACATCTCAACTGCATAGCTTGTGATGTCATCCATCCCAATTCAAGATGGCGGCTGCATTAACATTTGAGGCAGAAGTGGGCTAACTTGTGAAGATGTCAATTATCAATTAAGATTATAGTGAAAGGAAAGTAGGCAGATTAGTTCTTTCCAGAACTTCTTGTTTAAAGCTGTTTTGAAACACATAAGCGTACTGCATCAGTCTTTAGTAGCTAATTTAACTGTGACAGCAAGATAATTAATTGTGCAATCATGGAGGAGAGTTTTCTACATTGATTGATGCAGTACTTTGAATACAATACTAACACATAAACACTCCGTGTTAAAGAAAGTGGGCAGGACAGGAGACAGTTCCAGCCCTATTCCAAGAGATTGGAACTCCATTTATCTTGCACATGAACCAAAGATTGCCAGCAGATATTGTAAATCACACTTCATTAACGCCAACCTCATAAAATTCTTACATTCTAGTCCTATGTATTTTCTTTCCAGAGTTGGAAATATTTTCTGGCTTATTGGAAAACTGTACATAAACTCTGTATTTAACATTAGCATTAAACACAATAAAATGCATTAAATGTGTTAACTGCATCTAAAATATCTATTATTATGTACTGCAGGAGGCAGTTGTGCTGCCATTGGTAGATTGCTGCAAGGTAGTCAAGATGCTGCATTTTTAGCAAAGTTAATACTTTTCTCAATATCCTATTATAGTACTAAAGCTAACAGATTTGTTGAAAAATAGTTTCTATTATTTATTGGAAGAATCATCAAGTGAGATTATAGTTATATTTATTTCTCTTTACTATAATCAGTATAATTGTTGCATGCTATTGGGTGGGGAGTACAGTTGTTACAATTAATGTTTTGATTTCTCTCTTCTTTGCCTTAAACAAATTTTAAAAGTCAACTTTGTATTTCTGGAGCAAAAAGCAGGATTAAAAATTCCACTTAAAAACACATTAAGACAGCATAAAAATCAAATAAAAAGGAAAACATAGAATAAGGACACAGTTAAAAACACAGACACCCCAGCTTGGAGCAGATTAAAAACTTTCCCTATCCCATCCCAGAAGTCAGATGGAAAAACCATGTCTTCATGAACCACCAGGAAGATGGGAGGCGCAGCATAAACTTCCTGGAGGATGAAGTTCCTAAGCTGAAGAAAACACTTGCCCACCAGCCAAACTTCAGAAGCAGTGTTCCCTCTAACAGGGATTCCCAGATGTGACTACAACTCCCAGAATCCCCAGCTGCAAGAGTCCTTGATTGGGGATTGTGGGAACTGTAGTCAACACCACTTGGGAATCCCTGTTAGAGGGAGCACTGGATGGGACTCCTAAGCAGAGCTTAGCAGCACAACGGGTATAAACATAGCAGCCAGAACACCAGGAGAGCTGGTCTTCTGCTAGCAAGCATGAATTGTCCCCTTTGCAAAGCAGGATCCACCATGGTTTGCATTTGAATAGGAGACATGTGCGAGCACTGTAAGATGTTCCTCTCAGGCAATGGTGTGCTCTGCGAAGAGCATGTTTGCGTGTAAAACGTTCCAAGTTCTCTCCCTGGCATCTCCAGATAGGACAGAAACACCCAGCTTGTAACCTTGGAGAAACCACTGTGTAGACAATGCTGAGCTCGATGGACCAATGTTCTGACTCAGTAGAAGGTACTTTCCTATATTTCTTCGAGTCCTTGCTTTATGTTCTGGCCTAGTGCCCCATGCTTGATCCATGTGTTAATCCCTAATTTGCTTCATGAGACATTAGGCCTCGTCCAGAAGTCTCAATCCTATTTCAACAAGGTATAGTATTTTGCCTGGGGGCATGGACTGTTTCTTTCTTATATAGGTGTTTTTTCCCCCAAGAAGATATTGTTACCCTACAAGGATGTCAAACCCCAAACCCTTACTCATTGGTCATTTGCTAAGTTATGAGGCTAAAGATGGAGAACTGGAACACCACAACTATCTACACGTGACCTAGATGAAGATCCCAAAGCCAGATGTTACTGACGAATCACCCCTTTATGGAGAATGAAGTCAGTTATACTGGATGGAGATTGATTGCCCTGACAAAGGCCTGTAAGTATGATTGTCAGCCAACGTGGTGCAGTGGTTAGAGTGCTGGACTAGGACCGGGGAAACCAGAGTCCAAACCCTCATTCAGCCATGACACTTGCTGGGTGACACAGAGCCTGCCACTCAAATGATTTGGCCTGCCTCACAGGGTTGTTGTAAGGAGGAAGACAGAACAGAATGTGAGATGCCACATGGAAACAGGACTTTGTTACACCCAAAGGGCCTTGGTGAAATTCAAGCGCTGAAGTTTTATGTTGCAGCCTCACGAGTGATAAGACTATGTTTGACCTGAAAGGCTTTAATGCCTCCTCAAAACCCCAAACTCACAAGGGGGGTGAAAAATGTGAATGCCTTTTTCTTTTTTGACGTTATTGCTTTGCTTTTGCCCAGGATTGCCATTTTGTTCTCGTGATCAGAAACCAGCCTATAACACAAGCCACCAAGCCTTAAATGAGGACATCATCCCCTGTTCTGGTCTTTGGGGGAAGAGGGGCCCAGGGCAAGCAGGGAAACAAATATATAAATGGGGGGGGGGGGGATGCCAAAAGACCAAATTGAAATTAGCCTCAGGTTTTATCCATCCTTTGTATTATTTGCCTTGAAAACTTGACTTTTCCTTTTGTGCTGATGGTTAGCACCCAGAGACTTAGTCTCAGGACGCTGTCCCTACATGGGGGGAGGGAATTGGCAACTCACTTGCCTGTCTTTCTCTCAAGTAAACAGGTTTGCAACCAACAGTGCCTTGAATTGTCTTTCCAAGAGGGATTGGTCCTCCCCAGACTGAAGGAATACCTGGATCCATCGCCAGAACGTGATCCCAAGGGAGTCTCCAGAGGATATCAACACTGACCCAGGAAAACTAACCAGCAGCAGCAGCAGCAGCAACCCGAGGGCAGTCCCTATCTGCATTTCCAGATCCAACCCAATGGTGACAGAACGTCCATCTGCTACCCTGTCCTGTGTTCGAAGAAGAGGGCTTAATGCAAAGTTCATCTTCCTGCTCCTAAGTGCTATAGGAGAGGGATAGACAACAAATGCCTGAAGACTGCCTGATAACAAACAGGCAAGCCGATTTGTTCACTTTTCTCTGGAGTCATACGTGCAACAGCATCTCCCCAAGCTGTAAAACCCTGGAACCATCCTACCTGGAACCATCCTACCTGGGTAAGATACCTTGCCAAAGACACTTTTTCAAATTCTGCCAAAAACACTATTTCAGATTGCCCACAAGGGGGGGAGTCAAGGCTCCAAAACACATGAACATTCGAGCTTGTCTACGGACACTAGCCAAACAAGCCAAAACAACACGGATCAGAGAACATCCAGGATAGCCAAAATCCTGCAATGTTGTACAAGAGCATTTGGTTCTCAATTGAAGGACTAAAATATTTTTTTCTTACCAAGGACAATTAGTTTTTGTTTTTATTCTAAAGCTCTCCATGGCTTCCTTTTTGGCCATGACAGACTCTAGAGGACACTAAAGGGGGTGGGAGTTGATGATTTACACCACTTTCTTATATTTCTTTCTTGTAGTGACTATGTGCTATCATTATGTTAAAAACCCTGCTATCTCCTGTGCTGTAAGGACATGGACCTCACATGCTTGCTCCTGGTCATTTCCTTGTTTCGCTGACATATTGTGCCAATCATCTCATTGATTCAACCAGAGCATTTACCTGCAAGTCTGCACCTGTCCCCAAGTTACTGGTCCCTTTGTGCTCCAAGACATTAAGCTAGCCCAAGTATCAAGCTTTACCTGCTAATTTTATAGACACCTGTATTTAATCAATGTGATTGTACATGACTTGTCATTGCTATCACTTTCCACAAGCTGATAATCCATTAATCGCCAGAAGCACCTGGTTCCACAATGCAAGACTGTTATTGATACTTTATTTGGGATAAAGATGGGTTAAAACAATGTTGCTTGCTATAAGTTGTATGACCTTTATATGTACACCTTGCTGTTATGTGTAAAACTTTTTATCTATATCAAATCATGCCAGATATGGGTGGTTAAGGATATGTGCGTTGACAGTTATAGATTTATACTAATTATGTTTGTAGCTCTAGGATGCTGTATGCAATGTATCTAGTTTTATTGCCATATGTACAGCCCACTCAGCACCTACCATTTCTGTGAAATCTATGCTTAATGCATCACAAATGCTTGTTAGAAAGAGCTATTATTAATATTTCCAAACAGTTAGAACTTTCATTTAACTAATATGGAGAGCCTATTGATTTATGGGCAAAGAAGATAATTCTAGTTATAGCATGTATTTTCTTTGTATTGATAATCACATGTTGCTGCTTACAATGCATTCCAACTTTAATCCAAATGCTTATGAAAACCTTTAGACCCCACCACAGTATAGGGCCCAAATATACATCTGTACCCTTACAAGCCTTGATAAGGGCATCCTGAAGATTCAGGATGATCCAGTGTTTCAGGGGGGAATTGATGTGTTTAGAAAACCAAAGAAACTCCATGTTTGCCCAGAATACCTCATTCTAACTTAAAGTAACCCCAGCCCAGCTCAGGGACATCACTGCCTCTCATGATCAACGTCATTATCTCTCTCCACTAAATTGTATCTAAGAAACTTGGTTCTCACAAGGTTCTCACTGTTCTTTGCTGACAGTTAAGAAAACAGGATTTAACCAAATAAGGAATAATCACCAGATGAACAATGAATCATTTGCATGCATACTAGATACTTAGTCCACCATTTTATTGCCACGTATACTATGTCTAGGGTGTCAGCATCATTCAGATTGTTTGTATAAATGTAAGATGCACCTGTAACCTAACGGTAATCAGTTTAAGAGCATAAGCCTAATGATTACCTATTGCTAAACTGCAGTAGCAATAAAAAGCCTCTAAATGATTCCCACTGAGTCTGTTTGATTGGCTAAAAGGCGGACCCAGGGACGAACCGAATTCACATTACTGACACAGTTGCTCCCTTCTACTCTTCAGCAGCCTTCATAATCCTGAAGTGCTATCCACCTGCTGTGCTTGCCAAGAAGGAGGAACCAAACGTAGCACTTTCTCTTAGAGAATTAACACCCCTTCCCTTCCCTTATCATCACCCAATAAAGAGGCAGAAATCTTGCATCATCCCAGGCTGTTGGCAATCTAGAATTGAAAATGCCAGTCAGCTTTCCCTCTAAGGTATGCGCACATTCACGGGGTTTTGGGTGTCCGCTCAGTTAATTTTAGATCCCACTCAGATTTAATCAGGAAGGTCCCACTCTGATTATATGTGTGCCTTGATACTGCCACCCAGAACAAAACTCTGTCTGCACACAGATGAAAAAAATTAGAGAGAACATTGATGCCAATGTACTATCTGAACTTGCCAGATGGGTAGAAAGGCAATCTAACCTGAACCAAAAAAATGCAGAGGGTCTACAATCAGTGTACCACATCTGCAGCCACACAGAAGACAGTAATTCAGGAGGGGAGTTGTTGGTTTGAATTCTGCTGCTTTATTTCACCACAAGTAAATTTTAGCCCGTTGAATAACGGGCGCTAGGAAGGGAAGGGGCCCAAATTCGCCCTCCCGCCCTCCCAGCTGCCCTTCCCCGCACCCCCCCAAAGGATTAAGGGCCTCCGCGGCCACCGCCGCAGCCGAAAACCGCCCTCCCAGCTGCCCGAGCCCTCCTCACCCGAGTCAGCCCGCAACAGCCGGGCGAAGTGAAAGCATGTTTTCCAAAGGTGAAGAGAGGAGCTCGTGAACAGAGCTCCTCTCTGTGCTAAGCCTCTTCCCGAACTGGTGCTTGGGCAGCGAAGGACGCAATAGGACGCAATAGGCCTATTGCGTCCTTCGCCGCCCAAGCACCAGTTCAGGAAGAGGCTTAGCACAGAGAGCAGCTCTGTTCGCGAGCTCCTCTCTTCACCTTTGGAAAATATGCTTTCACTTCGCCCGGCTGTTGCGGGCTGACTCGGGTGAGGAGGGCTCGGGCAGTTGGGAGGGCGGGAGGGCGGTTTTCGGCTGCGGCGGCGGCTGCGGAGGCCCTTAATCCTTTGGGGGGGGTGCGGGGAAGGGGAAGTCGGGCAGCTGGGAGGGCAGGAGGGCGGTTATTGGCTGTGGCGGCGGCTGCCGAGGCCCTTAATCCTTGGGGGGGGTGCGGGGAAGGGGAAGTCGGGCAGCTGGGAGGGCGGTTATCGGCTGTGGCAAGTGCCCCAAGGTCTCCCAGGCGCCCGTCCGTGTTGGTGCCCCCAGGCCTCGGCGGCAGCTCCGCCACCACCTCGGCCAGGCTTCACTGGCTTCTTCGGGGCGGCCGCTTCTGGCCGCCCAACATGGCCGCCTGTTCCCTGCCTTCGTTTCTGCCGCAGCCTGTTCTGGGCATGCGCTCCGCGCATGCCCAGAACCACCAAGGGAGGCACGAACACACACTTGGTGTCCGTCCATGGACGGACACCAAGCGTTTTATTAGAGAGGATGGACAAAATTCATTTCTAAAAACCCACTGCTTCATAAAACATTATAATTAGTAATAGCGTTATAGCAGAAAAACAAAGCTATCCAGCTCCCACAATATGATCTTGAGAATACATCCACCATTTTCAAGGAGAACATCAGGAACCGCTTTGAAGTTCTGAAATTCACTCATAGGGAACCAGAGGAACTGTGGAATGAAATCAAAGAAGCCCTCAGACTAGTAGCCAATACCTCTATCAATAGAAGTGGAATCAAGGGCAGGTGCCTAAAAGAAGGACACGGTCATAAGAACATAAGAACAGCCCTGCTGGATCAGGCCCAAGGCTCATCTAGTACAGCATCCTGTTTCGCGCAGTGACCCACCAGATGCCGCTGGAAGCCACAGACAGGAGTTGAGGGCATGCCCTCTCTCCTGTCATTACTCCCCTGCAACTGGTACTCAGAGGCATCCTGCTTTTGACGCTGGAGGTGGCCCACAGCCCTCCGACTAGTAACCCATTGATAGACCTCTCCTCCATGAAGTCATCCCAAACCCCTCTTAAAGCCATCCAGGTTGTTGGCTGTCACCACATCCTGTGGCAGAGAGTTCCACAAGTGGATCACGCGTTGTGTGAAAAAGTACTTCCGTTTGTTGGTCCTAGACCTCCTGGCAATCAATTTCATGGAGTGACCCCTGGTTCTAGTGTTGTGTAAGAGGGAAAAGAATTTCTCTCTCTCCACTTTCTCCATGCCATGCATGATTTTATAGACCTCTATCATGTCTCCCCGCAGTCATCTTTTTTCTAAACTAAAAAGCCACAGGTGTTATAGTCTTGCCTCATAAGAAAGGTGCTCTAGGACCATGATCATCTTGGTTACCCTCTTCTGTACCTTTTCCAGTTCAACAATGTCCTTTTTAAGATGTGGTGACCAGAACTGTACGCAGTATTCCAAGTGTGGTCGCACCATAATTTTGTATAAGAGCATTATAATGTTAGCCGTTTTATTTTCAATCCCCTTTCTAATGATCCCTAGCATGGAATTGGCCTTTTTCACAGCTGCCGCACATTGAGTCGACACTTTCAACGAGCTGTCCACCACGACCCCAAGATCCCTCTCCTGGTCCGTCACCGACAGCTCGGATCCCATCAGCATTTGCCATTTTGTCGCCCACTCCCCCAGTTTGGAGAGATCCTTTTGGAGCTGCTCACAATCCGTTTTGGATTTCACTACCCGGAAGAGTTTGGTATCAGGAAATTTGGCCACATCGCTTCTTACCCCTGCTTCTAGATCATTTATGAATAAATTAAAAAGCACCGGTCCCAGTACAGATCCCTGGGGGACCCCACTTCTTACTTCCCTCCATTGTGAAAACTCTCCATTTATACCTACCCTCTGTTTCCTGTCTTTCAACCAGTTAGCAATCCACACATGTACTTGTCCCCTTATCCCATGACCGCTAAGTTTCCTCAGGAGTCTTTGATGAGGAACTTTGTCAAAAGCTTTTTGGAAGTCCAGGTAGACTATGTCAACTGGATCACCTTGATCCACACACTCGTTGACACTCTCAAAGAAGTCCAAAAGTGACTTCTTGGTGAGGCAAGATTTACCTTTGCGGAAGCCATGCTGGCTCACTCCCAGCAGGGCCTGTTCTTCTAGGTGCTTTACAATTTTATCCTTTATCAGTCTCAGCTCCCGCACCTCTGACAGGCCAAGTGTGCTCCCTTCCCTCAAAGGTCATGGTGTGTACCACTTTTATGATGAATTTCAAGCAGTGCATGTACCAACAATAAATGGAGCCCTCATTTTCCTTGGGGACCATTTCTGAATCAACCTCTCTCTCCCAGCATCGCCTGCTCTGCTTTTAGTCCAAATCCTCCATGTGAGAACAGAGGCTGCAATCCATTCCCTGCCTGCACTTCCCAGGGCATTGAAGGGTCAGATTCTATTTTCCAAGACAAGCATGCAAGAACAGAGGCAAGGGAGAGTTGGGAGGTCAGGAGAATGCGGAAAGCAGCTTGAATCAACGTTTCAGTGGCTCCTGGGATTTCCTTTGCCTGCACAAGGACAGCAGTTCAGCATATTCTACAAACATATCCAGACCATGTCGACAGTCATTCAGTCCCAAGTGAATTATGGCACATTTGAGAACATTTTTATAAAAGAGAGAAATCCAAATCCCAGGGAGGGAAATCCTTAATGTCTGTTCTCATTTCCTCTACCTCTTTTTACTTTACAATCACAAACAGCAGGCATTTAGTAGAAAGATTGGCTTGAAATCTCTTTCAAGTAATTGTAGACACTTGGTGAAAACTTTTATTCTGCAACAGCAAGGAACAAAACGCTCCCTGCCAACTGATGTCCCATCACAAGCGCCAATCAGGCAAAGAGCTTGCTCTGTTGCCTGTGGCATCTCGTCCAAACAGCCTCCACAAAAAGCCTCCCCAGTAGTGGCTTTAGGGCTTCCCACGACTGCATCCACATGTGGCTCTAATTCAGTATTCTTCAAAGCGGAATACTCTGCAGTGTCTCCCAGCACCATGCAGAGATGGCCACTCTCATACACTTTGTCCAGTGCCGAGGGGCCCCTTAAGGGAAATAAAGCCCTTTTGAGCCTCTACACCATCTCAGAGGTCATGCACGAAGTGCGGCCCTTTCCAGTACTTTCCTCCTAAACATCAGCAGCAAGGTGGATGGACTCGATGACGACAGCAATGAATGCACCACTGAGAGACCTGAAAGGCGAAGTTGAAGACAGATTATCCTGGAGAGAATCTATCAATGTGGTGACTTGACGGGCTTAATCAATCAATGTGGAGATCAGCACAGTGGCAAATGATTGTCACATTGAAGGTGTTTTGTCAGAGTAACCCCTGCTTGAAAAATAGTGAAGATCACTGCTCTAGTTCATTAAACACATTTTGCATGAAAAGAGGACAGCAATTTTTCAAAACCACTAAGAACATAACTCGGAGAGACCATGTTACTGCATTACTGATGGAGTTACACTGGCTGCCAATAGGTTTCCGGGCGAAATACAAAAGGCCCTGGGTATCTAAGAGAGCGTCTTCTTCATTACATGCCCCACTGCCCATTGAGGTCATCTGAGGAGATCTGTCTCCAATTGCCACCAACTTGTTTGGTGGCTACACAGAGACCGGCCTTCTCGGTCACTGCCCCGAGATTGTGGAATGCGCTCCCTGCTGAGATACGATCCTCCCCATCTCTGGCAATTTTCAAAAAACACCTGAAAACCTATCTCTTCACCCAAGCTTACTCAGCATCCTAAATTTGGGGGGTTTTAAAATCTGGTTTATTTTAAAATTTAAAACCTGATTTGGGGGGTTTTAATTACTGTAATGGTTTAATTGTTGTTTTAAAATGTTTTTAAATTGTTAGTTGCTACATTGTTTTTAATTTGTTTTAGCTCTTTACTGTTTTAGTGGTTTGTTTTAACTGTAAACTGCCCTGAGCCATTTTGGAAGGGCGGTATATAAATCAAATAAATAATAAATAATAACAACAACAACAACCTTGCTGGATCAGGCCCAAAGCCTATTTAGTCCAGCATCCTGCTTCACACAGTGGCCCACCAGATGCTTCTGAGAAACCCACAGACAAGAGAGCTAAAGGCATGCCCTCTCTCCGGCTGTTACTCCCCTGCAGCTGGTATTCAGAGGCCTCTGAGGCTGGAGATGGCCTATAGCCACCAGACTAGCAGTCACTGAGACCTGTCCGCCATGAATTTCTCCAAGCCCATTTTAAAGCCATCAGTCTAATGGCCATAGTCACATCCAGTGGCAGAAAATTCCATAGATTAATTATGCACTGTGTGAAGAAGTACCTCCTTTTGTTGGTCCTAAATTTCCCAGCCTTCATTTTTATGTGATGATCCCTGGTTCTAGTGGGGTGTGTGAGTGTGTGAGTGAGAGAGAGTTAGTTAGTTAGTTAGTTAGTTAGTTAGTTAGTTAGTTAGTTAGTTCTCTGTCCACTCTCTACTCCATACATAATTTTATACACCTCAATCATGTCTCCCTGAAGTTGCCTCTTTTCCAAACTAAAGAGCCCCAGATGCTGTAGCCCTGCCTCATAAGGAAGGTGCTTCAGGCCCCTGATCATCTTGGTTGTCCTCTTCTACACCTTTTCCAGTTCTACAATATTTTTAAGATACAGTGATGCAAATTGTACGCAGTACTCCAGATGCCGCAGTACCATAGGTTTTTTTTTAATATAAGGGCATTACAATATTAGCATTTTTATTTTCAATTCCATTCCTAATTATCACTAGCATGGAATTAGCCTTTTTCACAGCTGCCATGCACTGAGTCGACACTTTCAACAAGTTGTCCACCATGACACCAAGATCTCTCTCCTGGTCAGTCACTGACAGCTCAGACCCCATCAATGTATATATAGTGGGAGCATATACAATGATTTGGGGAAAATAAAAATAAAAATTTAAATCAGACTGTGAAATCAACCAGCATGCCATGAGTTTAGCTCAGACTACACTGTCTTTGTTTCTGTCCCAGGACCAGGTCCAAAACAAGAAATCACAGATTATAAGGGCCACCCATGAAATTCCTCAACAACTGGGAATTGCAATAGCAGTTCGCCAAGCTTTTTGGAGCAAGAAGCTTGTCAACATGTTGCATCAGTTTGATTTGTGTGTTGGTCAGTGATTATTTATTTATTTATTTATTTATTCGATTCTATAGATGCCAGTGATGGCATCCATCTGCCTCCTGATGTAGTTGAAGCAAGATTCATATTCTTTGCAATAGACAATATTGATTTCTCTGAAGATACGCCTGATGGTAAACTAACCCTTCATAGAACAGCAATGGCTATATATCAGAGATGCAAGGCTGAAGATGGGGCACCAATAACTGAGTGAAAAGGGAGAACTCAAAACCGCTCACCGAAGAAACACCCAAGTATAACTACTAAACTTCCGGATTCTCATAAACCATCAGCAAAACCAATTAGTATGTTATACACCTCATTTAATTTAAAAGAACACTGCCAACCATAATTACTAGAATCCTGTCTTGCAGACATTCCCTGGCTTATGGGACAATCAGTGGTAAGATCTCACACACTGAATGTAAGAAACATTCCTTGTTCAGGCAAAAACAGTTGAGTAGGTGATGAAGCTAATGATGAAGATAAAGTAATGGACACTAGCAAATGCAACATTCCCACGTGGTCTGGATACAACTCACTGTTAGAACATAGACTCCCCAAAACACAAGTTGGTACACCACCATTAACCGCAGCACCTGCACACGAGTGGAAGATATTACTGACTATACTCATGCAAACACAGGGTATAAATGCAAAAGTCATAGGTCCTGACCGTAAAACGGTCATCACTCTAGACATGGGTCTCTACAAGCCAGGACAGGAAACAGAGAGTAGGAATAAATGGACAGTTTTCACAAGGGAGGGAGGGAGGGTCCCCCAGGGATCAGTACTAGGACCAGTGCTCTTTAACTTGTTCATAAACGCTCTAGAAGATAAGGTGAGCAGCGAAGTGGCCAAATTTGCTGATGACACTAAACTATTTAGGGTAGTGAAATCCACAATGGACTGTGAGGAACTCCAAAAAGTTCTCTCCAAACTGAGTGAGTGGGCGACAAAATGGCAAATTTTCAGTGATGCACATTGGGGCGAAAAAACCTCTAACTTCACATATACACTGAAGGGATCTGAGCTGTTAGTGAATGAACAGGAAAGAGATCTTGGGGTCATGGTGGACAGCCCATTGAAACTGTCGACTCAGGGTGCAGCAGCTGTGAAAAAGGCCAATTCCATGCTAGGGATCATTAGGAAGGGGGTTGACAATAAAAATGCTAATGTTATAATGGCCTTATACAAATCTATGGTGCGGCCACATCTGGAGTTCTGCATACAGCTTTGGTCACCATATCTTAAGAAGGATATTATAAAACTAGAAAAGGTGCAGAAGAGGGCAACCAAAATGATCAGGGGCCTGGAGCACCTTCCTTATGAAGCTAGGCTACAGAATCTGGGGTTCTTTACCATGCAAAAGAGGCAACTAAGGGGAGACATGTCTCTCAAAAACAGTTGCAGGGGAGCAACAATAGGAGAGAGGGCCATGCACACACCTCTTGCCTGTGGGCTCCCCAGGGGCATCTGGTGGGCCACTGTGTGAAACAGAATGCTGGACTAGATGGGCCTTGTGCTTAATCCAGCAGGGCTGTTTTTATATTCTTATGTTATAGGGACATAGGAAGCTGCCATATACCAAGTCAGACCATAGGTCCATCTAGCTCAGTATTGTCTACACAGACTGGCAGCAGCTTCTCCAAGGTTGCAGGCAGGAATCTCTCTCAGCCCTATCTTGGAGATGCTGCCAGGGAGGGAACTTGGAACCTTCTGCTCTTCCCAGAGTGGCTTCATCCCCTGAGGGGAATATCTTACAGTGCTCACACATCAAGTCTCCCACTCATATGCAACCACGGCAGACCCTGATTAGCTAAGGGGACAAGTCATGCTTGCTACCACCACAAGACCAGTTCTCTCTTATGTTGGACAGAGGCTAATCTGTATGGAACACTCAGAGTAAAGCAGATAATCAGAGGCAAGCATGCGAAGAGAGGAGTACAAGCTCACATGGTCACACTAGAAGCTCTTTTTAACCTTTACCAAGATGCCTTCTTTGAGGAATTTTCGCATCTACTGCCAATAATTACAGCTGCAACTGAGAATCTTGATCAGTAATGTGCAGATGGGAATCCTGAGCTAATTAAAGAAGCAAACAAAAACCTGGAGGAGACAATCAAATCATATTGTGTTTTAGGAAAAAAAAGATCAATCAGTTTGACTCAAAGATGGTAAGCAAACCTCTGACACTTGTGATGCATCAATACATGAATGTGAAGCGTGTAATCCCATCACCTGAAAAATATCATTGGAAAATGGAAGTGGATTTCTGGATACCAAAAACAACCTATCAACTCCCAGCTCCAAAGGCTGTACTTCAATTGGTGAGGTGTGGATGCACTCACCGGGAGGAAAGGAGCTACAGCAATGCTCAGAGGCGTTCTAAGGAGCAATCAGGACCCTCAGTTTGAGGACTGAAAAAAGCAGGACCCCTTCTTTCTCCTCCCCCCTTTCTTTGGGGGGTTTCTTTTCTTGGGGGGAGGCAGGGGAATTGCGGTGGCACCGTTTAAGGGCCTTCTTTTGACCGCCCCCACCCCTGTGCTTTCTGCGGGAACATGCTAAGGTGTCCTCAGGTTGCTAGAGGCCCATGCCCAGTTGTAGAAAGGGGAAAAGGCTCACCGGTAGAAGGATGAATGCAGATTAGAAACTGGGCAGGAGCCCAGATGTATGTCTGATCAAAGACAGGAAGGAACTGGGGAATCTCACACCTGAGCATGCTGGGAGAAGGGGGGCTGACTTCAGCTACTTGAAAAACACCTGAGATTTCCTGTCTATCTGGAGCAAGGAGTGGAAGTTAACCCTTTGTGAGCCGTGACCTCCTACTTTGAGGGAGAATGGCCTATCAACTCCCAGGTCCAAAGGCTGTACTTCAATTGGTGAGGTGTGGATGCACCACCTCCAGATGACTGCAAGGAAAATGCAGATGTTGTAAAGCAGGGTTGATCTGTTGTGACGTGTGTTCCTATGCATCTCAAAATACACAGAAGCAAGAGGATGCTTGTGACAACATGATGGAGAATTAAGATCCAGAGGACAAGGAGCTAGAGGAAGACGACAACAAGGCTCTCTAGGAAGAAGCAAGTTGATACACATAACGTGATGCGCCAAAGTGCGGGGAAAAAACTTTTAAATTATGAACATTTTTAATATGCTGTAATATTAATTAGGTGTAAGGTAGTTCATATTTATAAAAAAAGTATGCAAAACTTTTAGTAAAAGTCACTTATGCAAAATGTTTATTATCTATCATTTATTAACAACTTTTACAGATCAGCACAACAGAGAAGATTCTCAAGCTGCCAACATGTTTTTTTTTCTTATTCTTTGAGGCATTTTGAAGAGAACTGTGTAGGTGGTTTGCTTTCATCACAAAAATCAGACAGCATTGTGCTTGCTCTCCATACGAATATGTGAAGTTGGGGTTTTTTTTACTCCAATATGCATCACTTCACACTTGCAAACGCTGAACTGCATTTGCCATTTTGATGCCCACTCACCCAGTTTGGAGAGAACCTTAAAACTGGTCTTTCCCTATTATATCCGTGTGGCAAGCACAGATAAAATAATTTAGTGTAAGATCTGTGCCAGCAGATAAATAAAAACAAAAAACAAAGAGGAGATAAAATATGGTGTCAGTTTCATCAGTACTCATTGTCTGTCCCTGGCCATCTCTATGATCTCAAAAGAAATTTTTTAAAAAGAGAGAGGAGAGTCTGGGCTTCCATTCAAGATGTTTCTGGAGATGGTCGAAGTGCACATTCTGTGTCTGAGGCAGAGATGCATCATCCTCTTTATTTAGGCCTATTAAGCAAAGCCCAGCTGTTCAGTAGCTGGCAGCCAATTTCTGTCCCATTTTCAGTTTCAAAATCATGACTCCTCAAGAAGTGCACACTGCACTGAGATGAGCAGAAAAATGCAGAGGTTCAAGAATAGATAAGCCCATAACATCCCTGCTGGATGAGGCCCAAGGCCTTTCTAGTCCAGCATCCTGTTTCACACACTGGCCCACCAGATGCCTCTGGGAAGCCCGCAGGCAAGAGGTGTGGGCAGGCCCTCTCTCCTGCTGTTGCTCCCCTGCACCTGGTATTCAGAGGGATCTTGCCTCTGAGGCTGGAGGTGGCCCATAGCCACCAGACTAGTAGCCATTGATAGTTCTGTCCTCCACGGATTTATCTAAGCCCTTCTTAAAGCCATCCAGGCTGGTAGCTGTCATCACATCTTGTGGCAGAGGGTTCAATAGGTTAATTGTGTGTTATGAGAAAAAGTACTTCCTTTTGTCAGTCCTAAATTTCTTGGCAATCAGTTTCATAGGATGACCTCTGGTTCTAGTGTTATGCAAGAGGGAGAAAAAAATCACTCTCTCCACCTCATGCATAGTTGTGTAGACCTCCAACATGTCACCCCTCAGTCATCTTTTTTCTAAACTAAAAAGTCCCAGGTGTTGTAGCCTTGCCTCATAAGAAAGGTGCTCAAAGCCCCTGATCATCTTGGTTGCCCTCTTCTGCACTTTTTCCAGTTCTACAATGTCCTTTTTGAGGTATGGTGATCAGAACTGTACACAGTACTCCAAATGTGTCTGCACCAAAGATTTGAATAAGAATATTATGATATTACCAATTTTATTTTCAATCCCCTTCCTAATGTTTCCATGCATGGAATTGGCTTTTCCGCAGCTGCTGAACATCATGTCGACATTTTCAACAAGCTGTCCACCACAACCCCAAGATCTCTCTCCTGGTCAGTCACCAATAGTTCAGATCCCATAAACCTATATGTGAAGTTGGGGGGGGGGAGGGTTGTCCCAATATGCATCACTTTACACTTGACAACATTTGACTGCATCTGCCATTTTGTCACCCACTCTCCAAGTTTGGAGAGAGCGTTGTGGAGATCCTCACAATCTGTTTTGGATTTCAATACCCTAAATAGTTTGGTGTCATCTGCATGTTTGGCCACCTCACTATTTACCCCAACTTCTTGATCATTTATGAACAAGTTAAAGAGCTCTAGTCCCAGTACTGATCCGTGGGGGACCCGAGTTCTTACTTCCCTCCATTTACATTTAAATAGTCCATTTATATCCTACCCTCTATTTCCTGTCCTTCAACCAGTTACCAATTCACACATGAACCTGTCCCCTTATCACATGACTGTGTTGGGGGGACCCCTTTGACCCCAACATTCAACCCAGAGGTACCAACTCAGAAGTATGTGAAATATAGGCCTGTGTCTGATTTCATTTTATATTAAGAGTTCAATTAAGGCCTGGACTCAAAGTGAACAGCCCAGATCTGCCTGGGTGATGCTTGGTAAATGATTTGTAGAGGCAGGGGTAATCTAGCATTGGTTATCAGCGTCTGTGGAAACTCACTGAGACAATGGGTCAGGCTTAATTACCAGTCGCACACTGCTGAAATTAACCTGCTGTCCAGTAATCCCCTCACCTCACTAACAGGATGCTCCTGCCATGTCCAAATGTGTTGATTAACTCACATGTGCCCCTTTTTGATGTTACTTTGAATATTCTTTTTTTATAAATACACACTAGATAGGAGGTACACAAGAAATAATGTAATTGCAGTCTCACACTAACTCTCCTGACTTTTAACACCTTTTGGGACCAGGCTAGCACATCTGGGATGCAGATTTGCTTTGGACTATGTCCCCTCCTCAAGGTAGCAATTTACAGAAGATGAGATGGAGATCTCTCTGAACTGACCAAATATCCTGAGAAATTTTTGGTAATTAAAAGACGATATTCAGAGGATAGCAGGAATAAACGCCTTTTGTGATCCAGAAGACTCAAATGGACATCAAAGGATGGAACCACTATAAGAAGGAGTCTCTGGACATGGCAGCTGAGCTATCTTGTGCCTCCAAGCAAGATCTGCTCACGAGCGATCCCAGAGTTTGCTGCCCAAGCCGCGGGGCTAGAGGCAGGAATTCTGTCCATGGACAGGAACTGTCTGTGACTTCTACTGCACAGTGAGAAGTCAAGGCTTCCCCAAGCCATGGCACCTTCACTCTCTGCCTTGCTCTGAGCAAACTGTCTGCTTGACCACCAGAAGCCAGACCATCGCTCTGTTGCTGCTCCCAGCTACAGTCTCTCCCCTCCAGCTGAAAGATCCACCACTCTCAAAGCCTCTGATCCTGGTAAATATGCTGCCTTCACAAGCCTTGGATCCCTACTTTCCTCCCCCTTACTACTCCCCCTTCCTCCTCCTTCTTTCTCTGCTTCTCTCTAAATGTTTTATTTAGGATTTGTTAGATTGTTAGATAGCTGTAATTATTGATTGCACACACATGTTAGTTAGGCACATTACACTACACCTTGAATCGGAAACATGTTTTTATTTTGTCCTGATGAGCAACTTTTTCCATAATAAAGCCCATTGAACTTTCTGAGTGCGTGTCTCTCTCTATCTCTGTTTGCACACCCAGACCCTACATGGTCACCATCTCCAAGAACCAACTCAGTTTGTGTATGATGTGACTTTGCCTCTTTCCCTCTGAGCATGTACAGAGTGCAAAACCAGGTATAGTTCACAACAACTGCTAAGTTTTCTCAAGAGTCTTTGATGAGAAACTTTGTCGACAGCTATTTGAAAGTCCAAGTATACTATGTCAACTGGATCACCTTCATCCACACTCGGTTGACACTCTCAAAGAACTTCAAAAGGTTGGTGAGGCAAGATTTGCCTTTGCAGAAATTTTTCAGACAGTTTAAACATCATCTCTCATCACTTCTGTCTGACTCAGTTCTTTTGCCTCAGTCCTAGATGCTCAATGCAGGCATAAGTACATGCTTAGTATCCTCTGGCGTGAAGACAGATGCAAGCAACTAGTTTAGCTTCTCTGCAATCTCCATATACTGCTTATTTATCTCTTCCACTAACTCGTCATCTAATGGTCCAACCTCCCTGGCAAGTTTCCTGCTTCTGATGTATTTAAAGAGGTTTTTGTTATTCCCCTTGATGCTTTTAGCCAGGGTGGATTCGATTTAAATCACGATTTAAATCACTAGCAGGGTGGATAAAAATCAAAAAAATCCGATTTAAATTAAAAAAAATCCGATTTTTTTGATTTAAATCGGATTTTTTTTATTTTTATCCACCCTGCTAGTGATTTAAATCGTGATTTAAATCAAATCCACCCTGGCTAAAAGCATCAAGGGGAATAACAAAAACCTCTTTAAATACATCAGAAGCATTTAGCTTCTTTTAGCTAAATGTTCTTCAAACTCTGTTCACCTCCCTTATTCTCTCATCTTGTCCCGAAATGTATCCCTGTGCCCAACAAATCTAAAATCTTCCTCCTGGAGCAGTGTCTCATCCATACACTGAGAACCCTCAGCTCTGCCTGTCTTGCTGGCCCTGTGCATGGAACAGGTAGCATTTCAGAGAATGTTACCTTGGGGGTCCTGCTCTTCAATATGTTTCCTAGCAGCTTAAATTTGGCTTCCAAGGCTTCCGAACTACATTTCCCAGCATCGTTGGTGCCAACGGGCACCACAACAGCCGACTCCATGTGACATCCTTAACTTTGGCAACAGGCAAGCAAGTTACCGTGTGGTCTATACTTGGGTTACTGACCCATCTGTCTACACCCTTGTGATCAAATCACCTGTTACTAGGAGGCCCCCACCTCCGAGTATCCCCTGTGTGAGAGGATATGGGCTCATCATCCACAGAAGGGGTCCCTTCTAAGGGACTGTTTCCCTCTTCTTCAGAATGATGTCCTCTTTCTGAGACCTCCATTCTCCATGAGAGCGGAAAAGCCATCAGCCTAGGAGTGGGATGCTTTTATCACATCCTTGAAGGTCTTGTCCAAGTACCTCCTGAGCTTCTCCAGATCAGCCACCTTGACTCTGAGAACAAACTTTCTGTCTGAGAGCCAGGAGCTCCTTGCACCAAGCACACACTCATGACTTCTGCCCATCAAGCAGATAGTCATACATGCCACAATTTGTGCAATACACTGGGAAGCACCCACTCCCCTGCTGGCGTTCTACCTTCATGACTGGTTTTGTTGACTGTTTTGAGTATTTAGGGATTGTCTGTTTGAAAGTTAGGACTTAGCTGAAGTTGTCAGCTATTCAACAGTTGAAACCTTCTCTCCTGGGAATATATAAGAGGGAGTAGTACTTTCCTTCCTAAACATATTACTGTTTATTAGAAAAATAAAAGTATACACGATGATTAAACCTGCAAGTCGGGCTATAATGCAATAAATCCAAAAAATGAGGGACTTGTGATAAAGCTTACAATTTTAAGAGTAGCAATGCAATCAAGAAAAATTCACTCAAATCAGAGCTCTTGGAGATAGAATATGGGGGCTAATAATACAGTACTCAGTGGGAATGCAAGGAGGCATATCAGAGAGTCCCTGGAGCAAGGGAAAGGAGCTACCTGAGCTATGGGGAAATGATCCGACGTTGTGGCCTTGTTTCGCTCTGGGTATTCTGGAATGGGTGTGATCAAACTGCCAGTTCTGGTAACCTGAAACTTGTACTCTAAATTGGACTTTGCTGGACAACGAGATTCGTGAATAACTGATTGTTTTGCAAAGGCGGCGGGAATGTGTGTGTCTTTTGAAATGGGGTGGGGGGCATTGACAATAGTGTTTCCTTGCTCTGTCCATGAGCCTGACTGGGTTAGTCTTTTCACTGGGGAAGTTGACACTGTTTTGGAGAGGCTGTTAGACGAGTCGGAAACACACACACACACACACACACACACACACCCCAACCACAACAACCTAAGCAAAGCTAAGCAAATCCTGGCAAGTGTGCATTTTTGGTACTTCATTCTTGCCACCAGCTTTGGGAGTTTATAGTGCATAAAATATATACACAGCTCAAGGCTTTCCTGTCTTTAATCTGGCCCTGCAGAAAAGCCAGCCAATAACCCTTCTCCACCCCCCCCCCTTGGTTTTTAGCCAAATAGCACTGGGTACAAAGAGAGCGAGCAAGGCCTGCCTCGCCTGCAGGTGGTAAATCTTTACCAGTCAGAGTAAAAAGCCGAGTATTAAATATTTCCTGGCCCACAACACGGCAGGGCTATGCATTCACCTCTGGGCATTGTAATAATGCTAGACCCCGGTTTCCTCGGAATCCTGCTTCAACAATACAGAAGGATTATGACTAAAGCCCAAGAGTGCAGCTTTTCGCTTCTGCCGAACTATTGTGCACCTGTAAGAGAGGGACCTCTCATTGGAAAGCTAACTGAAATGGATGCCTTTCATGTTTATCAATAACAGTGACTGGGTTTTATGCAAATGGTGCCCCGGTTATAAGGGAGCACAAGAAGAACATGAACCGGTTGGCCCCACCATTCACTGTCCAAGTTACTCTCCCTCCAGGCAGCCAATCTAAATGCAAATTGGGAGAAGAAAGAGGGCAAAGAACAAGAATACTGGGGAAGAACAGCTGAGACAATTTAATGGCGCAGTCAAAGCAGCAAAGGAAGTACTTGAAGACATAATCCTGAATAGGTCAAGAGATCCCAACTGGGCTGGATTCATCATTATGCTAGAATACAACAGGCAGCGAGAACTCGGCTAGAGCGCCATTATCTAGGAGTTAAGTCAGGGTGAAGAACATTTGCCCACTTTGTCATCCATCCTCCTCTCCTTAAAAGTCCCTTGCCAAAGGAAATATGGTGCTGCTCATCACCCGTAAACTTGCCAGTCACGGAAAGTTATTAGCGACAGACTTACCTATTCTGGAGATTCCCATCTCTTCCCAGGGACTTCAGTCCAGCTAAGAAATACAAACTAATTTCTGACAAGATTAAAGTAATCATCAGTGTTGGGGAAGGGGGCAAAACAAGTCTGTTTGCATCGATGTGCCACCATAGGGCAGTTCTGGTTCTGTGACCGGATCTTCATCAGGGCCCACAAGTTTTGGCTAGCTTTGGTAGGCCAGTCAAATTGCCAGAATTTGTAGCTGCCACAACCCTGACCCTCCCGAAAATCTGGCCAAGGTATAGAGTAGGCCTGCACAAACCAAGGCCCAGGGGCTGGATCTGGGCCTTTTCTGCTAGCCCCCAGGTTGGAAGCAACAGTAGGAGCCATGAAGAGCTCTCTGCCTGTCCTCTTCAAAGCAGTTGGCCACCTGAGACCAGAGGAGATGCAAGTGAGCCAGTTGTGACGACAGAACACCCCCGTACGGCAAAGGGTCACTCTTTTGGCAGTTCCCTCTTCTCCAAAGGGGGCCCTCGCATCTTCTGCCCTCTCCAAAAGCGGTTATGATGCCATCCCATGAATGTCTACTCAGAAATACGCCGCACAGTGTATTTCCTGTGGCTTACTCCCAAGCAAGCATGCCTAGGAAGACAATAGTGACTGGCCAATCCTCACCTCCGTCCCCCATTGCTCCCTCGCAAGCCCTTTCATAGTCCGCAACTCTGTCACACACCCCACCCCACCCGACATTATGGGGAATGACCAATCCTGAGCCACTTGAGAACAGCTGCAGGTTCTTCGCCAAGTCCATTTCTGATGTTCAACAGTAGCTAGGCCCAGACATGAGACTGCTCTTTCAAGGAAGACGGGAGAACGTTAACTGCACAATTCTTAAACTGCTGAAGAATTTTCCCCATGGATACCTCCAAATGTGGCTCATGCTGGGTTATGTTAAAATGCCCAGTTCCATGTTCGAAATGCTTTGAGTGGGAAAAGGCAAGAGCATTTATCACAAAATAATAGGGTGAACAATAAAGCACCCTATTCCCAAGGATCCAGATTCTGCAACCAAGTGCCTATGCAAAACCCTCTTCAGGGCCCCAAGGGAGGCAGATTTTATTGGAGCTGCATTCACACTGGAAAACATTAACACCAAACATTAGGTATTTTCAAGGATACAGCCACCCAGAAATGGTCATGGGGAAAAAGAAATAGGGAACTTTTGTGCTTTCCTCTAAGACTACCCATTTTGATACTGTCAAAATAGTTAAAACCCATTTTGATACTACCCACTACAATGGGTGCAGAAGAAGGACGAACAAAAGGAAAGATAATCACACTCTAGCTCCAGGTACTGAATCCCAAGTATCTATCACTCCATGTCTGCACACATGGTCGAGAACTAGGATCCCCAAACTGTCTTCGATCCAGGCACCAACCAGATCTGCTTGGCTTTAGCAAGGTTGCTGCATCACGTGCACTCAGACTGTGCTCAAGGACTGGTTCGTATGGAAAGGGATGACATACCAGCTCTTGAACTAAAATTTATGGGCATGTAGTCCCTACAGGAAGAGACAGATTATTTACACCCTGCCTGGATGCCTGCCATGCCCCACCAACTGAGCTACCTGGAGGAACCGCAACAAGCCACATGGAACTGTCAAGCTCACCAATGCATTGGATCAGTGAGCTTATCTACCAGCACTCGGGGATAAAGCCATTACCAGGGGTGGATCACACCAACCAGATCTGGTGTCAGAAATCAGGGAACTTTAGCAAAGGGCAAGAGCCAAGGAAGTAACAAACATTGGACAAAGCGTTCTTTTTCACAGCCGAAGAGGTCATCCTCAAACAGTCTGGATTGTGGATTGAGCATGCTCCAAGACAGGACCAATAAAAGTACAGAAGGCGTGGCTAGCCCCTGAGTGTGGGAGGTGACCCAGCCCCAGTTCCGGGACTGACGAGCACGAATGAAAACAGAAGGAAAAACAGAAAAACATAAGAAAGCCTGCTAAGCGAAATCACCCTAGAAGTCGCCTCCACCCAAAAGAACAGGCCAAGGTCTGGTGCTTTAAGGTGCTGGGTGAGAGACCCATGTGGAGACCAGATTGCAAGAATGCATGAACCTCAGGGATGCCCACCAATAAGGGAGAGATCCGTTTCCTGTGTGCCCACCTGGAAAAAGCCGCCCACGAGGCCTGGTAGATGCGATTCATGGACAACCTCCTGGATGCCAAAATGGTCTCCATGACAGAAATATAATAGCCCTTACGGGCTTAAAGCACGCACTCAATTTCCAGACAGCTAGTTGGAGCCATTTGTGGCTCTGGGTGCAGAAGAGAACCTTGAGCTAGAAGGTCCCGGACGAGCGGGCAGGTGCCATGGACGGGCGACTAATAGTTGAAGGTCGGAGAACCATGACCTACATGGCCAGAAGGGAGCTATCAGGATGAGCTCTGCCCTTTTGGTGCGCAGCTTCCGAATGAGACATCCTGTCACTGCCGTGGGAGGAAAGACGTACAGGAGGCTCAGCGGCCACAGTGCAGTCAGGGCATCCATCACTTCCACGTGAGGTGACAGGAAGCAGGAGAAGAACCTGGGGAGGAGATGGTTGAGTGGTGAAGCGAACAGGTCTACGACTAGTTGACCGAATCAATGTGCCATCTGGAGAAAGACTTCCCGATGCAAAGACCACTCTGCTTGGTCTATCGTGCGGTGGCTGACCAGTCGGCCTGGGTATTCGCCGTGCCCTGCAGATGTTCCACCACTATGGAGGAGAGGTTCTGTTCTGCCCACAGAAAGATCTTGTCAGTCTCCGCCATGAGAGTTCAAGAACGTGTGTCCCCCTAGCAGTTGGTACGTGACTTGGCGGTCACATTGTCTATGCGGACTAGGACGTCGGCCTGGTGGATCACTGGGAGGAAATGGAGAACAGCCAAGCAGATGGCCCGGAGCTCCAGCCAATTGATATTGTGGGCCATTTCCTGGGGATTCCAAACGCTCTATGCATACTGGCCATTGCAATGGGCCCCCCAGACAAATGGGCTGGAGTCAGTAGTGATCAGAACCCGCTCCGGAGCCATGAGGGGGAGGCCCTTCCACATGGCAAGAGACAACCACCACTGGAGAGACAGGTGAACCTTGGGTGGCAAGCAGATCTCCTTGTGGACACAGGCCATGATGTCTTCCTGGAAAGGGAAGAGGAGCTACTGGAGTGGCCGAGAGTGCCAGCGTGCCCAGGGAGTGCACTCAAGGCAGAAAATCATCGACCTGAGCAGTTGAACCAGCAGCATCAAGTCTGCTGATGAGGCCTGCAGTAATGGATGGATGTGTGCGTCCAGCTTCCGCTGACAATCTAGCGGCAGAATGACGGCCGAGAGTTGAGTATTGAAGACCACCCCCAGGAGCCATATGGTCTGTGATGGAACCAAGTGGCTCTTTAAGTGATTCACAAGGAAGCTATGGGAGGCAAGCACTGACAGAGTGTGCTGAACCAACTCCTGGGCAAGCTTGACCAAGGATGCTCGGATAAGCAAGTTGTCCAAGTACAGGTATATGTGGATGCCGCTCCTCCGCAGACCAGTGACCAAGGCCAGCATGATCTTGGTGAATACCCTCGAGGCCAAGGACAGACCGAAGGGAAGGGCTCTGTATTGGTAGTGCTGGCCATTATAGCAGAACTTTAGATACTGGCAGTGCGTGGGTAAGATTGGTATGTGGAGATAGGCCTCTGCAAGGTCGATGGAAGCCAGGAAATCCTGGGGAAGAATCGCCTCTTTGACTGAGCGGAGATATTCTATCCGGAACTTCCACTTGCAAATGAACCGGTTGAGAGACCGGAGGTTCAGGACTGCTCTCCACGATCCATCTTTCTTTGGTACTAGAAACAACAGCGAGTGGATGCCGCGCATAAGTTGATCGATGGTACGGGTTCAACAGCATTGATCTGAATGAGGTGTTGAATTGCGAGACACATTCTGTGATGTTTGTAGGGTCTGGGCGAGATGACGACATGTTCTGGTGGATGTGTCAGGAGGTCCAAGGTGTAGCCCTGAGAAACTGTAGACAGGACCCAACGGTCATGGGTAGAGGCCTCCCACTGTGGGGAGAAGGCGAGGAGCCTTCCCCCTACAGGAGGGTAGTCACTGCTTTCTGGCAGAGAGAGAGAGAATGCTGGAGGAAAGGATCTGGAAGACTTTCCTCTAGCTAGTCCAGCTCCATGCTGCTGCCACTGGTTGCACCAGGTGGGGCAATACCTTGCGTGTCCCTGGGGGAAGTGAAGGTGTGCCCCTGAGATCCTCTGAATGGTCGAAAGGACTGAGAGCCAGCTCAAAAGGGCCACTGAAACTCTTTTCATGTGGAAGGCAAGGCTTTTTTCTTATCCTTTGTCTCAACAAGGATGGGACCAAGACGTCACCAAAAAGTAAAGGGGGTAGCCGAAAGGTTGAGTCTAGAGCATGAATGCTCTAGACGGAAGTGGATGAGTAGTATTCTCATCAGAGAGTTCACCTTCCTCATCATTGCCACTTAATCCTTCCCCATGGTCTGAGGGAGGGTTTAGATGCCTTCCTGATAGGGGGAGAGTATCTGCAAGAACCACCCTAGAGGGGGGAGGGGGCCTGGTAGGAACTTGGGTAAGGCTGAGCCACAGGGAGTGCCTTGAGGATTGGATGGAGGAGGCCCAGGAGGAATAAGCTGGCAAGTGCTGAGGAGCAGGGCGCTTGGGGGGAGGCGCTTCCTGTGAAGGCAGATTGGCCTTGAACAGCTCAGCCAGCTACCTGGAGAAAAAAATCCCCCAGCCACGTGGATACATCGGGGGGGGGGGACACACCTGGAAGCAACACATTACTCATGTCCCTCGCAGGTCCCGGTGGGGTGCTAGGTAGTCCTGGCTGAATGGGGTTCGGCACGGCTGGCCACGGAGAGGCGGAACGCTCCAGTGTCAGGAGTTCCAGGTCCGGAGGCTGGCAACGCGGCGAGGCCGGCAGAGGCACCCTGGCTGGCAGCGCGGGCTGGGGCTCTGGCTAGACAATCTCCATCTCCCATACCGGGAGGAGGAGGAGGAGGAGGGCTGAGTGGCACGCCTTGGGCTGACAGCACCTCCTCAGGCGAGCCTAGAGAAGGGATCGATACTGGCGAGTGCTGCCGAGTACCCCTGGTCCAGCAGCAGCTCAGCGTCTTCAGAGAGCGCATCTGGGAGGTGGCGAGGTTCGCGTAACGCACAGACCACCCATATAAGCAAGCACTCGCTCAGGCAGACTGCCGAGGCGGGCACCAAGTGGGACTTTGAAGATGCAGCTCTGCTTCCATCCTCCTTTGCATGCTTTTGTTTTTTCTTTGCCTCCTTGTGGTCTTTTTTGGGCAGTTTAGGGCCCGAGGCGGAAACAGCTAGCCGAGAATGGGCACAGCGTTCCGTGAGAAGAGGGGCAGGAGGAGCCATCAGCCCAGCATCAAGGGACTCCGCGGGGGTCTGGTCTGCCCCAGTGGTCCGAGAGGGGCCCTTCGGAGAGGGAACCCTCTAAGGGCACACCCGCATGTGTGTGATCCATAATCAAGGCCAATGGAAAATGAAGAACCCAAACAGCCAAATAGAAACAAAACAAGAAAAGTTTTAGGAGAAAATAGACTTATTTCCCCACCTTGCACAATGCTAATAGGGTATGGGGGCAAAGGGAGGAGAATAGGGCTAGCCAAAGAGCTCAATGAGCAAAAATTGGAAGAGCCAACGAACCAACCCGTAGCTTGGAGCTAAGACAGGACTGGAAATGGGGCTGGGTCGCCTCCCACACTCAAGGGCTAGCCACGCCTTCAGTTTTCATTGGTCTTGTCTTCGAGCATGCCCAGTCCACAACCCAGACTGTTTGAGGATGACCACCTCGGGCTGTGGGAAAAGATCATGTGGATCTAGCCGAGGAAGTCCCAACATGGCTGCACACAGCAGGCAGAAGGTTTTGGAATGGGGAAGAGGAAGAAGAAGAGAGCGAAGAGTCATGACCTGACCACAGGAAGCTTACACAAGACTCCGAGCCAAATCAGAAGGCTGAGCTGAATGCCAAAACAAGGCCTGAGAAACCGCCAAAGGAGAATCTAAACAAAACCCCCAAACCACATGCTACTACTGGCTCCTACCCTTCTGACACTAGGCAAGTAAGCAAGGTCACAACCTCTCCTCCTCACCGTCCAGTTTCTAGTAAGATATTGAGACATTGTCAGTTGATACCCTTTTGCAGGAATTTTTTAAAAGAAGAACTCCTGCCTGTGGCTTCCAGCGGCATCTGGTGGGCCACTGTGCGAAACAGGATGCTGGACTAGATGGGCCTTGGGCCTGATCCAGCAAGGCTGTTCTTATATTCTCATTCTAGAATTCCTCTTTAAGAGCTCTCTTATACCAGCCATGCCTAGTATTCAGGGCATAGACCTTTTAATTTTCAGGGGTGGGGGTTTAAGCCAAACTGGGCGGGCGAGGGGAGTGCAGACTTCTTCGTCTCCATCATCATGCAGTCCACACTAACTCATTCCTGTCTGTAGTCCTGTACTATACAGCTTACAGAGTGAAGCCCAAGGCCCATCCTGCCTGCCCCACAAAAAAAACTACCAAGAAAAGGAACTCCGTTACAGGGCTTTTTTAAAAAGGGGGGGAGAGATGGAACCGCACAGTGGTATGTGACTGAAATTTGTATGGATATTCAGGATATTCAAAATGAACTGTTATGATGTTCAGAGACTTTTTCTTCCAACTAATCTCATAAAGCCTGCACACTGACAGATACAAAGATAAAGAGAAATAAGTTTGCATGAGCCTCCTGAAGCATGATCTACTACCGTTTAGTTTCAGAGACTTTTATCATGTTTGTTCAGAAGTGCGGTTGTTGCTATGCTCTACGACTATGCTTTTGATTGATGTGGGGGAAATTAACTCCAATTTCGTGCAAATGGGCATATAGCAATGTTATTTTATAATGTAGCCGGAAAGCTGGACATGGATAAAAGGTGATAAGAGTCAGAGTACTCAAAAGAGATAGATCTCTTTGAAAAAGGTGGCTTACATTAGTTAAATATAGAAGAACACAAGATTAAAGTGGGAGTTAGCAACCTCTCAATGGGCCAGGCAGAAGTGGCGGACTACAAGATGCTGATCTTAAGCAGAGCATCTAGTTCTTAACTAATGCAAACTGGAGAGACCCCTAGCACAGAGAGACAGGGGCGGGGAGAATAAAAAGAGATCGAACTACAATCTAATGCCTATCCTAAGTTGGCATCAACACGCTCCAGCTTCACAGTCAAGGTTGTACTCCCCGAGCACCTCTTGGGGTTGAAAAGGGGTGTGTGCTGTTTTAAAGTTATTCCGTGCACACAGATGAAAAAATAATAATAATCAGAGAGAACACTGTTCTCAACTCATTACAATCCTTTGTTATATCTAAGGCACTGGGTGTGCCAAATCAAGAAGGCAGATTGCATTCCCGAGCATCTGGGAGTCAGGTCCTGGGCAGGACTCGGACAGACAGACATTGAGGGTGTTGTGGAGAGAGAAACACACTCATGCAAGCAGTTATGCCACCCATATTCCCTCATGATAATGAACTCGCTTGCAGTACCAAAATCTGGGGTTCTAGAAGAGCCTGAACTCTTTCACTTCCCACATCTGTAACACAATGCCACTTGTTCATGACCTGCATTTTTGAACTGCAGAGTTGTCCTTCTGGAACCAGACATCCCCCTGCCCTTGAAACGGCTCACTGTGGCCTAGTTGCACATTAAAAAATAAAATAAAAAATACCCTGCTTTATTACATGAAACAAATTTATTACAACTAACCAGAGAGAGCACCAAAGAGAAGGAATACTTCTAGTGTATGTATTGCTAGAATTCCTCCACCCTGATGATGCATGTCTTCTTCTCATAGTGCTGTCTGGGTGATCTCAGAATCTCCTGCCCAACAAGCAGAAGAAAACTCCTCCTCCTGAAGCTGGGGCAGACCTTCTGAGGCCCCTGATGGGGTGTGTGTGCGGGGGGGGGGTGTCTCAGCAACACATTCTCCATCCCTGTTCATCTTTTCTTCCCTCCCCCAGGGCTCTTTCTCCCTCTCCACTGCCTCTTAATAGACCAGAGCCTCCCCTCCTCCTTGTCTTTCAAAAAAGCAACCAACAAGAAAGTGCGGGGTCTCCTTGGGACCAAGCCTCTAAAGCACAGTGCCAGGAAAGTGGGAGCCCGGACACACATACTTCAGCTTGATGATCCCAGACAGGAGACTCTACCCCTTCCTCTCAGAGGAGGGACTCAGCCAATGGGGAGCACAACGGCAAGCACAAACGTCAAGGCCTGTCAAAATTTGTGAACCTCTGCTCAGGTGTTCATTGGCATGCAAATCCATGAGAAAGGTTTCCATTTCGCCACATGCGTGTGCATACCTGTGCACCTCTCTTGTGCTAGGCCCTGCACATGTCTATTAGATGAACGTATGAAGCTGCCCCGGACGGATCCCGATCCTTGGTTCATCTGTCTCAGTATGGTCTGCACTGACTGTGCAGCAGCTGCCCTGGGGTTTCAGATGGGGTCTTTCCCAGCCTTCCCTGGAGAGGGCATGCACTGGATGTGGGATCTGCACCCAAGTTCCGGCTGGATTCCAGCTTCTGCCTCTGAAGGTCTCTAGGTGCTGCAAGTGACACTCAGCCTCCCTTTAATAACATTTGTGCACATTAAGCACAAAGGCAGGCGTGTGCTCTGCATTGGTAATCTTAAATTAAAGGCTCCAGGCAGAATTGCTGCCTTCCCAGAGGAGAGAGGAGTGGGGGAAGAGAAAGCTCATTTTTTGGCTGAGGCCCAGCATGACACTCCTAATCCTGCAAAATGTAGTAGAATAAATTTCCAAATCCCCGTCAGCAAATCTCATAAACGAAAGGTTTGTTACAAGCCCGAGCTCTAAGCAGAGTCTGATCAAGAGCAGAGGAACAGGCTGGTCAAGCAGCCGAACAGCTGGCACCGAGCTGGCAAAGCTATGGCTGCAGCCAGCAAACAGAGGCCCAGGAGAGCTTCCTCTCATCAGCGCCTGCTGTCCCCAAAGTGAGAGATTCTTTGAGAAGGTAAGCAAAGAGCCTGCAGCGCTCCCAACGCAGTCAAGGAGTCACGAGCCAGGCGCCTCGGTGCTCCCACAGCATCAGAAGACGACAAGCACACTTGCTAACGCAGCATCTGTTCCGCAGACAAATGAAGGAGCCCTCCCCCAGAGGAAGGATCAGAGGGAGGCTTCAGCCAAAGCTGCAAGCGCAATCAGCGAAACGGTAGTCAGAGGAGGCTTTGCACAAGAGGAGAGCAAAAGCACGGAAATAAGACCCTTCTTCCTTTGTTTTCTTTTTCTTGTTTAATAAAGGAAGCCTGAGCATCGCTTCTCAAGATGCATGATTTGCAGTCACACAAGGTCAGGAGTGTAAACATAGGAAATTGCCATATACTGAGTCTGACCATTGGTCTATCTAGCTCAGTATTGTCTTCACAGACTGGCAGCGGCTGCTCCAAGGTTGCAGGCAGGAATCTCTCTCAGCCCTGTCTCGAAGATGCTGCCAGGGAGGGCACTTGGAACCTTCTGCTCTTCCCAGAGTGGCTCCGCCGCTTAAGGGGGATCTCTTCCAGTGCTCACACATGTAGTTTCCCCATTCAAATGCAATCAGGGTGGACCCTGCTTAGCTAGGGGGACAAGTCATGCTTGCTACAAGAAGACCAGCTCTGCTCTCCAGTGGCGTGGATTCCACAGTGCCATGAAGATGTTTGGCACTGGGCACACAACTCAGAATGTGCATCTTAGCTTTCACTTTTTCTTTTTGAAAGCAAGTTCCTATCCCAACCATAAGGGTAAGTAGCCACAATGAGCAACATGTAGGCAGTGCCTAGTCAGAAGTCACGGAAACCAGGAGGAGAGGAGGGGAGGGAGGGAGCCGGCGGGGGGGGGGGACTTCTCAGAGGTGGGGCATCAGTGTGCTTCTTAGTTCTTTGCTTCTCCCCATGACCAGTGGAAGCTGAACTATGCAAAACAACAATGAGCAAGTTTGCAGATTTCATCATCTTTTCTTGGAATGCAATTTGGGGTGTCTTAGCATCCCCTTCCCTTTTGCAGAAGGACACACAGACCTGGAGCAAAAGTGTCTCTCATTGCAGTTACTCATGTTCTCCTGTGTTTTGGCACGTCCCAGGTCTTCAGGTTCCGAGGATTACAGGAAGGGTCCCCTTCATTCTCACAGAAAAACGGGAAGCTTCTCGAGAAGAATGGCACTGAGGGGCTAGAAATCAGCCCTTAGGGAAAGCCATTGCTTCTCAGAATGAGAACCTGGAAATGGTGGTGGCACTAGGAGAGCGAAGCTGATGCTCGCAACTGCGCACTTGTTGTTCGATTCCTTGGATGCAGAAGCTTGAACGGCGGCGGCAGCTCGCTCAACCCAGGCCTGCACACAATGCCCTTCAGTCAAGCTTCAGCTCCAACTTGACCATCTTTGAAGCCCAAGGGGATTTTCAGAAAGCTCCGGCTGAGATTAGGGATGTGCACAAACCTGTTTGGAGGCCCTTTTACGAGCCTCTGAACAAGTTTGAGCACGGCGGGGGTGGGTGCACTTACCCCTCCCGCCAGCACCTGTTGCCGTTAAAAGTCTTCGGGGTGGCAGCAGCGTGCTTCCCTGCCGCCCCCTTACCCTCCTCAGCCGGAAGTACCGGGTGTGCATGCGCGGGTCGCATACGTGCATGCATGGCAGACAGGGGCACGGGCGCACACACGGGCCTGGTACTTCCAGCCAAGGAGGGCAACGGGGCGGCAGGGAGGTACGCTGCCGCCCCAAAGACTTTTAACAGCAACAGGCGCCGGCGGGTGGGAAGTGCACCCCTGCCACTGTCGACCCGCCAAGCCACAGTTCCGTGCACATCCCTAGCTGAGATTCCCAGGAAGTTGGGGGTCTCTGTGCCCAAATCCAGCTTCTGTGCTTGCACAGTGCTGTAGCGGAATTGCACCCACAAACAAGCAGCAGCAAACAGGTCCTGTAGCCAACGGACAATGTCCGGAGAAGTTCGGTGCATGTCAAGCCCTCCAGACAGGCCAGATGGTAGACGGTGTGGACGCATAGGGCCCCAAATGTAGGTACCGTCCAGCAGCATGCACCAAAGAGGACACGTTCAGTCACGTGTTCCTTATCCTCTTTTGGCACAAGCCTACATATTAGGTTCCCCCCTCACACTCCCAATATGATTTAGGATGTAGCTATGAGATTAAGTCGCTCAGTGATCTTCACTATTTTTTAAGTGGGGGCCACTTTGGCCAAAAGAAGAAGAAAAAGACACCACCCTTCAATACGAGAGCCATTTCCCACCGGGCTGACCTCCACATAATACTGTGTTCTTCTCAGTGCTGGGATGACCCTTGAAAGGAGACGGAGCCCTTAAGTACACTTCCCAGCACTGCATGCCTTCCAAGAGCGTGGAGGGGCTCAAGAGGGCTTCGTTCCCCTTAGGAGGAGGACCACCCTGGCACTGGGCAAAGCACAGTGGGAACGGCCACATCCGTGTGGTGCCAGAGGGACTGTGCCGGGTATTCAGCTTTGGCCACAAGAATCAGCCAGGGAGCTATGCTTAGGGTTCATGGGCACCACGGCCGGTGCCCAGGTCTTACAAGGAAGAACACTGAAGCGGCTTGTCAGAACGGAGGCTGCAAGGCTTCAAGTTACCAGACGAAAGCAACAGACACGGCAGCAGGAAGACGGCTTGCAATCAGTCAGTAGAATAGTACCAGCATCTCCAGCGCTTCCTGCTTTTGTTTGCATCCAGCCATCCCCTATTTTTACTTTATGCCGTATGCCTTTGATTACCAGGTGCTAGGATGCCGTGGGGGGGGGGGGGCGCAATGGCAGGGGAGGACTCTTTCCTTCGTGCTCTGCTCCTTGTGGGCTTTCTGAGAGCACCTGGCCAGTCACTGTGGGAAGGGGGATTCCAGACTAAATGGACCGTGCCCTGATCCAGCAGGGCTTTTTGATGTTCTGACCCTGGCCTGGCAACCCTCCCCAAGGACAGCACTGGAAAGCCCCAGCGCCCACTAGAAATCCAATAGGGATGTGCACAAATATCTTTGGTGCCGGCAGGGGTTGTACTTTAAGGGCGGAGGAGGCTTACTACTTCCGGCCGATGGGGGAAACAGGGCGGCAGGGAGGAACGCTACCGCCCCGAGGGGCTTAAAAATAACAGGAGCGCTGGCGGGGGAAATGCGGTAGGAGGAGTGAGTACACCCTCCCCCGCCCTTAAAGTACTACCCCCACCAGCACCGAAACCCACCCACCCAGTGCCAAAACGTTTCAGAGGCCTTTATAATGGCCTCTGAAACGTTTCGGGCATGTGCCTAAAATCCAAAGCTGGTGTCTAGAATTATTTTTACCCAGACCGGCTTAAGGAGACAGTTTATGCTAGCAAGAGCTAAACTTTAAGCTGATAAAAGTAAAGCCATTTCCCACATCAGAGATCTGCCGATGCTTCCTACCACCTGTTGAGTTGTGAAGGACATGCAAAGCCACAATGAGGAAGCACTGCTAGGCTTGGGTGGGGGGGAACCTTTTGGCCTCCCTGAACATTCCTCAGTTGTCTCAACTCAAGGGGTACTCGGACATTTGCTTACAGTTTTGCTTTAAGCCCACTTCTGGTAGCAGCTCTTCTGCAAATTCTGCACCACCAGCAAACAAAACTTTGATCACCACTGGCTCCCGCTTTCCTGCATATTCAAGTCCCTTGGCAAAACCCAACAGAAACACTGCCAAATCTAAAAGAATAAAAGGCCGAGTAACAAGTCAGCAGAAAAACAAAATTCTCGGTTTTCAAAAACAAAGAGAGCGAGCGAGCGCAAATCGACACATACAAGTTTATCTGAACAGTTTCCTGTTGACATGTTAAGACAGACAGGAGCTGCCCACAGCACAGGGCAACCAAGCCACAAGTAACCGAAATGGCAAGGAAAGAAAGTTAATTTTACTTTTTGTGGATCCACGCCGGGATCAGCAGCTGTGGTCAATTATTGCTAGGGAAATAGCACGGAGGAAACCGACATGCAAAGGAATTAGGCAGAAGTATGAATGCTGAATTTAAGAAGGGCAGGGGAGGCAGGCTTTGCCAGTGAGAAAAAACACAAGCAACACACAAAAAGAGAGCAGAAGGAGCTCTGGGAACGGGAAGGGGAAACTGTGGGAAAGTGGCTGAAGTTTACCTAGAATGCCAGTCATTCTGTGTGAGCAGAGAGGCCTGGGGGCGGGGGAAATTCTCTGTGCCCAAGAACTCGCCTTGGGTGCTTTGGGTTTAGGAATACTGAAGGGAGCAAGGATAGCCTCTACTCCAGAGGTCCCCAAAGGGCTGAGAGCGGCAGAGGAAGGGCACCCAGAAAGCCGTGTTTCCACCCTCCCTTTTCATTCCTCCCCCTATACATTCTTACCTCGTGGGTAAGCAGACTCTGGAGAGGACAGCACCATATCCCGGGATGCGCATCAGCCTTTTCCAAGTCCCCATGTTCAGCAGCTCCATGCAGTCCGGTGGGCAAAGGAAACCTGGGGTGGTCTGCAGAGCATCCTAAGAGCTCTTGGGCCAAGATGCCAGAGCCGCTCGACGTCTAAGGAAGCAGCTCTTGGGATGCAGTGCCTGGCCTTTTCAGAGTCCTTTCCCGGAGGCTTGCTCCCTACACCCTCCGAGCCTCAACTCATAGCAGAGGCTTTTGGTGAGCCGAGGGGAAGCAAAGCAGTAGGCCTCCTGCGTCCTTTCAGGCCTGACTGCCCCAAGGGCTAAGCTCACAGGCAAGTCTCCACCAGGGGTATTCATGCCAGAGAGAGCAGCACATGTGAGCAGCCTGCCGGGCACAGCCACGTGTGTGGGCTAGCAGGGTCCCGTGTTCTCTGTACCCGGGATTTCCAGATGCTGTTGACTACAGCTCCCAGAATCCCCAGCTGCAGCGGTCTTCGGCCAAGAATTCTGGGAATTGTAGTCAACAACCTCAGGGAATCCCTGTTACAGGGAACACTGGCAGGGTCTCATTCTGACCCCTCCATACACACAATTTGGAGAAGGGACGCAAGGGTGGAGAGTCTCCACTGTGGGCAGAGACTCCTTACAAATCCTAAAGTAAAGGTAAAAGGTAAAGTGTGACGTCAAGTCGATTTCGACTCCTGGCACCCACAGAGCCCTGTGGTTTTCTTTGGCAGAATACAGGAGGGGTTGACCACTGCCTCCTTCTGCACAGTATGAGATGATGCCTTTCAGCATCTTCCATTATCGCTGCTGCCTGATATAGTACCAGCGAGGATTCAAACCAGCAACCTTCTGCTTGTTAGTAAAGCACATCCTACCCGCCCCCGCAAAAAACCCACCCAATTCCTAGCCTCCCACATCTGCATGCTTAGACGGAAGTTACAAATAGATTATCAATAGATACAGACAGAATCGCCCCCCTTCTCTTAAGCACAGGCACTTAAAATAAATGCTCTTGAATATTCTTTTTATAGGAAGGCGGGTAAAAACGCTGACTAAAAATAAAATTAGCTAGACTGCATCAAATACCAAGAGGAGCTATTCAAGAGCATTTGTCCCAGAAGGCCTCCACGCCCCCAAGAACCATCTGCCCATCCATATTCCTCAGGCAGGGTCCTAGCAGCCTCGGGAAAAGGCTGTGCTACCGACCCCACATCCTCTTATTCCCCCAAAAGGCATGTCCCACACAAACACACAAGTTAACACTAGTCAGCGCTGGAGGCAAAGGAATCTGGGAGGCCCAATTCCCCAGGCTCTTACAAATCCGATGCTGGAATCCTAGAAATTTAGTTTCTCAGCATGCTTGCCAGCTCTCAGGGCCAGTATCTCAAGAATATGGCAGCAGCTCTGGAGATTGTGAAATTGCTGGTCAGCCCACTTTGGGAAAAGGCAGGCACCTATTGGCCTGCAACAGTCCTGCCTGCTCACCATCATCAGAGCCTGTTCATCAGGTCCATCATCAGAGCCTGTTGAGCACACTGTATGGCAGTGACCAGTATGAGGCTGGATGGCAGATCTGTTGCCTAGCAGGTTTCTGAAACCTCGACGCAGCTCTTCCAGGGCTTATAGTTTGCACCCAGTTACATTTCTGGGTTTTGTTTTGTTTTTAAACCTGGTTTTGAGCCTTTTAATGGTTTATCATCTTTTGTAAACCACCTGGAGTTATAACAGGTAGGCAGTATGATACATGTATTAAATAAATAAAATTTCCTAGAGGTTTCCAACTTTGGGCCCACAGATGTTGCTTAACTGACATCATCCCCAGCCACAAAGACCAAAGGCCAACATCATCTAGACTAGGGAGCCAAAGTTGGGCCTCATTTGACAATTTCTGCCCCTTTCCCTGGCATGAGATGTTATCTGTGCCACGCTAATGGCTGCCTTCAAAACAAAAGCAAAATGCACAAACCAGCTGGCTGGCATGGACTGTAAAGCTTTCGATTTTGTTGTATTTTTTACATTTATATTCCACTTTTCCTCCAAGGAGCTCAGAGCGGTGTATGTGGTTATGTTTAGCCTCACAACAACCCTTTGAGGTAGCTAAGCTGAGAGATACATGACTGGCCCAAAGTCACCCGGTGAGTTCTATGGTTGAATGGGGATTCAAACTCTGGTCTTCCCAGTCCTAGCCCAACACTCTAACCACTACACTTCTATCCTAGTTGGAAAACTCCCCAGTTTTCAGTGCAGCGCAGAGAGGGTGGGGTTGCCGGGTCATCGCCCAATCAGCGTGGACCTTGGAGGAAGAGGAGGGAAAGCAAGAGTGCCTAGATACACACCATTTCACTTCTGAAGAGCTATTTGCACACAGAATGGTAATCATTTTGGAGGGGAAAGGAAACAAAGGCATGCAGGAGAGCTGGCAGATCCAGCACACAGACTCCTCAGGCCCAGCATCAGATTAGCAGCAGGAACAAGAAAAACACAAATGCCGTTTTCATTACACCAACACTTCACGCTGTGAACATTTTAACAAGGAGGGCTTTTTAATCAGCCTCCAACAGGCCTGTCCTCTCCAGACAGCCCCAGCCTTTAGTGTACCAAGGATGGAAGTCTGTCTGCAAGGCTATTTTTTTTAAAAAAGTTTGTTTTGGTTAAGAAGCTGCGATTTTAAACCTTCTGGAAGGCAGAGGTGAAGCTGCTGTCTGTTAGTCCTCAACAAGAAGGGTTCCTTCATTTGCAATGTCCTTCCTTCACTTGAAGCACACGTGTGTGTCATAGAGTGCAGGCACACATGTATTTGGAAGTTGCTGAAGCGCACGCCAGCTTCCCAACAGGGCATATACCATGCTGGCTTTGGAATAAGAGCATCTCCTTCTCTGTTTGTTTTCAGGAAGAACCTCAAAACCCTCCTGTTCTCTCAAGCTCTTAATTAGAATTAATTTTAATAATGTTAAAAAACTTGTTTTAATAATATCATTCTATTGTTTTTATTGTCATATACTTTAATTTGTGACTTTTAACTGTTTTAAATTTTGTACACCGCCTAGAGATATATACATATCAGGCAGTATAAAAAATAAAATATTCCTGGAGAAGAGCAGACTGTTCGGCTATTCCCCAGCTATATGCAAGAGCTCCAAGAGGCTAACAGCCTACTGAAGATTCGGGTCCGAAGTTTGTAATTTCCTTCATTGAGCGATGTGCACCCCATCTAAGAGCTAAAGAGCCCGAGACAGATCACTATTCACTTTCAATGATTATTATTATTATTATTACTTTTTGCATTTACCCATTCAGAAGCTCTAGAAGCCCCATCCAGAAGATCTAGGCAGTGTGCAATAACTTTTAAAAAGACATAAAACCCACAATTAAAACAATGCTAAAACAATATAAAAACAATTCAAAAATGATTAACACCATTTAAAACCAATTAAAATACTTTTAAAAACAATACCACCACTTTATAAGCCTTGGAAGGCCAGGCCAAATAAATAGGTTTTTTAAGGCTCTCTTAAAGGCCGACAGCGAGCCTAAACTGCAGTTATCTGCCAGGAGGGCATTCCATAGACCAGGAGCAGCTGCAGAAAAGGCCCGCATTCCGAGTCGCCACCAGACGTACCGGTGGCAATTGGAGACGGACCTCTCCAGATGACCTCAACGAGCGATGGGGATCATACCGAAGAAGGCGCTCTCTGAGGTAAACCGGACCCAAGCCGTTCAGGGCTTTAAAGGTAATAACCAGCACTTTGTATTCCGCCCGGAAAAAATATTGGCAGCGAGTGCAGCTGTTTTAAGACAGATTAAAAGTTTATCTATGTTAATTAGGTAAAACTAAGAGTTAAGGATCAGCAAGTTTTTCATTCTGCCTAATAAAGAGTTCTGCATAGCCCAAAAGCTTGCAAATTCCCACACACAAACTGGTCTTTATATCTAGCACAGAATCACTGAAAATGCTCTGAAGCACTCATTAAAAATACCAATTTTCAGAACCACTGAAGCACTCATTTGATCCACAAAATACTGAAATACCAACTTACCTTAAGTATTTGAGTTACTGACATATTCAGGAAGGAAAAAAAGAGAGAGATGTTAATGTTTTAAGCCTCAAAGTAACACCCGACTCCTACAGGATTTCCACACACTTAAAAATTCCACTTGAGAAATTAGGGCATGTGTTGAAAGTCTGAAGTCCAAGAATAGTGAGTTAGAAAATGATGAAAGAAAATAAAACTTTGAGCAGGGCGTAATTTCTAGAAGGTAATTTCTAGTGTATCTTATTAGTAAAGCTCCATTCTACAGGCAAGTATGTGCAAACTTTTAGGTGCTTTGCTTTAAGCGACTCATCTCTCTTTCCCCCACCCCACCACCACTTACTCACACACACACACACACACACACACACACACACACACACACACGCTTCAGCATTTGCAGAGAAAGAGATCCTAATGCTAGTCCAGTGTTTTGCAACCTGTAGGCTGCGGAACATTGGCCATTGCACTGTGCTGACTTTCCTCTCCAAAAGCAGGAAGTTTTGATTCCCTGCTTTTGCAGGCGACTCACCTAGGAGGCACTCCTTCTGGTGTCTAAGGGGCGTGAGCCATCTCCAGAAGATGGATCTGCAGGCAACTCACCGCATAATGCACCCGAAGGGACCTGTTCCTCCCAGCACATACAATTAAAAACAAATCAAATATTGTGCAGCAGCTTGCCACTGGAGAGGGGGAGAGAGAGAGAGAGAGAGAGAGACAGACACACACACACACACACACACACACACACACAGAGTGTGTGCATGGGCACTGGGGTAAAGGAGGTGTGTCTGTCTGTCCTGGGAGGGGGGCAGTATCCCTCAATTTTTATTTTTATTTTCTAAGTGTGCCTCATTCAAAAAGAGGTTGAGAAACATCCTCTCATGCTATGCTAGAATCCCTTTCCCCATAAGCTGGGTACCAGAAGAACCTGGGGTGGGGGTGAGGGTGGGTGGATGCCGCTTTCAAATGGGCATTGCTCCATATGTCTCTTGAGGTCCTAGCATCTTCTGCATGGCGGCAACACTAGAGGCTCTGAAGCTTCGATCCAACTCTTTTACAGTTCTGCAGAAGCCAAAGACAGATCCTCAGATCTTGCAGCAATGGAACAGAGCACTGCAGATTTATTTCTCAGTATAGTCCTCTTAGTTAATCCCAGGTACGGTTGTGTTTGGGTCTTTGGTGAATCTTGGAATTCAGATTGATGTTTAAACATAAGCCAGCAGTCAAACGGCCACTACAACTAAGACCACTGGAAAGTTACATCTCCATGTTTTGTTTTCTGAACAGCTTTCATCCTTGCAGTAAGACTAAGGGACATACTCTAGAAAGACAGATGTGTACCAGAGCTCAGAGAAGAGATACAGAAGCCTCCTTCCATCTGTCCTCAGCAGTAGGTTTTGTTTTATAGGTGAACACCTCTTAACTAATTAAGTTGTGCTGGCACATGTTCAAGGCTTCACTCTGCCTCTCCAATCAGGTTCTTGTACATTTGGACGAATATCATACTGCCGTCAACCCTGTTCCAAAAATAAGTATCTAAGGAGAGTCCTGGAATTATTGTGGTTTCACTGGACACAAAGAAGTTAACTCTGTATCATAAGAACATAAGAGCAGCCCTGCTGGATCAGGCCCAAGAAGGCCCATCTAGTCCAGCATCCTGTTTCACACAGTGACCCACCTGATGCCTCTGGGAAGCCTGCAGGCAAGAGGTGTGGGCAGGCCCTCTCTTCTGCTGTTGCTCCTCTGCATCTTGCCTCTGAGGCTGGAGGTGGCCCGTAGCCACCAGACTAGAAGCCATTGATAGACCTGTCCTCCACGAATTTATCTAAGCCCTTCTTTAAGCCATCCAGGCTGGTAGCTGTCACCACATCTTGTGGCAGAGAATTCCACAGGTTGATTATGCGTAGTGTGAAAAAGTACTTCCTTTTGTCCGTCCTAAATTTCCTAGGTTTCATGGGATGACCCCTGCCTGGTTCTAGAGTTATGCAAGAGGGAGAAATTTTTCTCTCTCTCCACTTTCTCCACACCATGCATGATTTTCTAGACCTCTATCATGTCTCCCCGCAGTCTTTTTTTCTAAACTAAAAAACCCCAGGTGTTGTAACCTTGCCTTGTAAGGAAGGTGCTCTAGGCCCTGGATCATCTTGGTTGCCTTCTTCTACAATGTCCTTCTTCGGGTATTGTGACCAGAACTGGACACAGTACTCCAAATCAGGGATGTGCAAGAACCAGTTCGGTGCTTCTTTTGTGCGGCACCGAACCAGTTCGGAAGTCCAGCATTTGAGCCAGTCCAGCATTTGAGCAGGGGGGGTCCTTTAAGGGGCAGGGAAGATGCCCTTACCTGCCTTGCTGCTCCCCCCACCGGCGCTCTCTCCAAAACCGCTGGCGTGGGGCTGCAGTGTAACTGCTTGAAGCCCCGGTCAGCGTCCTACCAGAAGTGGCCAATGCACATGCGTGCATCACACACACACACACACACACACACACACCCCTCTATAACCTCATATTGTTTATACAAAGAACTGGAATTTAAAAACCTGTTGGTAAACAAATACAAAACTCTTTGCCTATATATACATCTCTCTCTCTCTCTCTCTCTCTGTAGAACATTCACACAATCTCCAAACCTCTAGCAACCCTCTACCTCTACCCCAAACAGCTGCATTTTACAAAGTACTGTCCTTCCAAGTAAGGTCCATGGGCAAGCAATGCCGATTCCTTGTCAATTAATCTGACTTTTAAAAAAAAATTTACTTCATTTTATTACTTTTATTGTATCTGTGTCTATCTTATAGTTGTGAGAACCCCAAGCAGTAAGTGCACCAGAGGGGCGGGGTATAAATATTTTAAATACATACATACATACCATACAAGAGAGGTCAGAGCAGAAAACATGAGAAAATCAAGCCTACAAACAGAAATTAAGCTTTTGAAAGCAGGTTTCTTCCATACGAACATTAATTCAAACACTCCATTAAAGGTTTAGTTGTGTTTACTGACCTCATTCCCAGAAGGCCACCTTCTAAGCCTGAGCTAGGTTGGCACACTTAATACTGAGCAACTGACCAAACTCTCCCCCCTCAATTGCACAGAATCTGCCAGCCAAGGCCCAAGCAAGGACAGAAATAAAATTTTACAAAATGTCGACATTATTGGAGCTCTTTCACCTATGGAATGAAGCCGTGCCTTAGAGGCAGAGCAGATGTTGTGGATGTAGAAGGTCCCAAGTTCAGCCTGTGGGCACTTCCAGGTAGGGCTGGGTGTGTGTGTTGGGGGGAGAATCCTGCCTGGAACCCTGGAGTTTTTGCCAGTCAGAGCGGAGAATATTTATTTATTGAAACTTCTTTTATACCGCCTCCTCCAAAGACTCTAGGTGGTGAACAACAGAAACACCAACAACAAATTTTGGAAAAGAAAAAGATAAAGACAGATAGAAAGAAAGATAAATTATCAAAGAGCAAACACCCTGTGAAACAGATGTGTCTTAAGAAGGGCCTTAAAAGCAACCAGGGAGGGGGCTGAACGAATCTGGAGGTGGGGGGAGAGTGTTCCAAATAAGAGGGGCAGCCACAGAGAAGACCCTCCTACGGGCCCAGGCACCAGACCAATACTGGACTAGAAGACAGTAGTTGACTAGTTCAACAGAACTAGACAAAAGGAATTACACAATCTATTCTGGGCCCCATTTTAAACAGCATCTTCTAGGACACATCTGCAATATTCTTCTTCGGCACCCCGCACCCACCCAGCCACCCGAAACTCCAGTGTGCCAATCCACCTCCAAGAATTGGTGAGCCGGTTTATCAGAAACCAGCAGAGGGAGCACCAAACTGACTGCTGTGCCTCTGCCGCACAGTGGATATTTAATACACATCCTTGCAAAGCAGAATGATGGAAGAAGTCAAAGCTATTGAACTAGTTAAAGAAAAAGCAACCCAATTCCCTACTAAATTACAGCAATTTGAAGCCATTTCAAGCACTGGCCCCAAACTACTCATTTTCCCGTCAGCATTTTCAGAACTTAATCCATTTGCAGTGGATTAGCCAGGCCACGAAGCCACTTGCACCAGGAGGAGACTTCAATTAGCAACGATTTCTGAAAGATAGAATTTCACTTTGCACTCCAAAAATGAGCCCTTCTCCTCTGCTTTGTAACAACATCCATTTACCTGGCCGGATCTCAGTCAAGGCTTCTATCACCACCTACAGAACCATCAGCTATAAATAAACAGGGCTATTGCATCCCAGTGGCCCCCCACCAACACCTCTACCAGTCCGGACAAAACCTGGCCCCCGGATTGCCTTTGGGCCTGTTCTCCAGAGAACCTGACTCATTTGCTTGACAGGCATCACCATGAAACTGTGCTGAAGCAGCCAAATGCAGCTGCAGCAATCACTGCATAAAAGCAAGCTCCAACTGTAACAAAAAAATACTTTTGTGCTGGACGATATCCATCACCACCCCCATCTCCTGGCACATCACGAGCCACCACAGAGACTAGATGTTGGGCTGCACAGTTGTGCAGAAAAAGACAGGAGCGACAACCTCTGAGGCACAATGGAAGCATGTTCGTTATTAGGCCCAATGCATGTTGAGGAAAGGCCCAGAGGGCCTTCTGTTCTGTATTCGGTGTGAATGTAGAACAGAGTGCCTTGGGGAAGAACCTCTTCCCAAAACATACTGGCCCCAGTAACTAACATTTCTAGTGCCCCTCAGAGGTGGTGTGTTGGTTCTAGTATGGTCCAGTACCTTGCTTAATTTTTCCTAGGGATGACACAGCTTTTCTGTCCCAATTATTATTATTATTATTTTTACATTTATATCCCGCTCTTCCTCCAAGGAGCCCAGAGCGGTCTACTACATACTTGAGCTTCTCTTTCAAAACAACCCTGTGAAGTAGGTTAGGCTGAGAGAGAAGTGACTGGCCCAGAGTCACCCAGCTAGTTTCATGGCTGAATGGGGATTTGAACTCGGGTCTCCCCGGTCCTAGTCCAGCACTCTAACCACTACACCACGCTGGCTCCAATGAGACACTCAAGGTGGTGGACCACCACAAGAGGAACATCATCATAAAAATCCACGGAAGAGAGCTTGCATCATTCAGGGCCAAGAGACTGAGCCACGAATCACAAAGCCCCTGGTTCAGATCTCCTCTCTGCCACAAACTCAACTCAGTGGCCTTAAGCAAGCTACTGTTTCTCAGCCCTCTATCTGCAGCCTTGCAACACCCTAAAAAGGACTGCAAGGTGATAGATGGGAAGCACTCGGAACACTTGAAAAGTACAGAGTAAAACACAAAGTATTACTACTATTACTAATTGTAAACAAGTGAAATTTAATCAGAAAGCAAACACAGGCAGCATAACACAGAGAAACACTTAGTAAGGGCAAAAAAACAACCAAACCCACAGAAAGCTCATCATCTTCATAAACTTTACATCTACCCAGTTCAATGTTTACCTGAAAACTAGCATTTCAATCCGGCATCTAAACACAAAAGGGATGAAGCAGGGCAAGACTCTCGGGAGAGTGAAGCCATGGGAGTATGTCCGTGATGAGCTTTCAGGAAGCAGCAAGGCATAAATCAGGGCCTTAGTTTAAAATCTAGGAGTGTAGGTAGGTTCGTATGTTACCTCCACTTGAGCACAGTCCATGGGTCCCTTTTGCCAAGGAAATGGCAAAGCATAAGAGCTAAAGAAGGTAAGTGCCACTTGGGTTGAAAAGCACTGCACAGATATTGTAAATAAATACATAAAGACACAAACCCACCTCCACAAAGAACACTTCTACAGAGTCTACAAAAAGTAAACTTATAAAAATGCTTTCCAGAATGAAGTTCCAGAAGAAGTCATGATTTCAATAAGTACCTGACTTGGATTTCCCCAAGCTGCCATTATTGCCAAGGCTTAAATCCTTCAAACGCCACATTTTTGGCAGTTCTCAGCACCACAGAAGAACGGTACACTCAGTCACTGGTCACGCAAATGGAGTTGCTCTTGAGAAAGCCTCCCAACAAGCGAGTTCCAGCATCACCTTGCTTCCAATATGCACCTTTGCTCTAGCCCCTAAGACAGGACACCACAGTACAAGTTCTTCCCATCCAACTCTCCATAAACTATAATTTGTTAAGAGTCAAGAGTGCTTCAAAAAGTTGTTTTGACATCTATTTTGTAATAAAATGTCAAACAGTTCAAGGACTGTTTGTGCCACTGTTACGTTGCCAAGAAGCTTTGGCTGCATGCAGCTGAACTCTGAGTGAAGATAAAACTATAGCCGCTGCAGCAAAAAGCAGAAATGAACCAAACAAGAAGGAGAACTCTGAACAAAGTTGCTGTTGAATGATGAGACTTTTAGCACCATGCAGGAGACTGTTGGGGAGAGAAGACTCAAGAGCACGCACACGCACACACACACACACGCGCACACACACACACACACACACACACACACACACACACAAGCTCCGCAGCAGATTGTGGTAAATACCAAAAGAGGTTAGTCATAACTCCCACACAGAACTCCTTGCTGAACACAGCATTCCCCAGTCTGGGGCCTTTGGCTGTCATCACAACAGTTGAATCCATTCATTTAATATCAATTACATCCAACAGCAAAGACAGTCTAGGGTCATAAATTCTTTGATATGTCTTGACAAAAACAAATCCAAGACAAGGATCCACCCCTAGAGGAACGGAATAGCGGGACACACAAAGACCACATCTTGCTCCTAGCACAAGTCAATTTAAAAAGTGCTCCTGATTAAAAAGGCAGCCATCTTTCTGAAAATTATGGCATGTGTTTTTAATACACAAATATTCTACGGCAGGTGGCAGGCATCACCTGCAAAGATGCTCCCCTGCAACTAGTATAAAGAAGTAACAGCAGGAGAAAATGGCATGCCCTCACCTCTTGCCTGTGGTCTTCCCAGAGGCATCTGGTGGGCCACTGTGTGAACCAGGATGTTGGTTTCGAAAGGCCTTGGGCCTGATCAAGCAGGGCTGTTCTTATGTTCAAAGAGGTATTTCCCCTTTTCTTTCACACACAAGGGAATGTCTCGCCAAAGATGGTGCCTGCAGTGGCACACATACACACCATCTAAAAAGAAAGGAAGCATGCTCCTCAGAAATTGTTTCAATCACCTTCAGAATTCATGTAGTTTAACGTGATCAACCAAGATCCCTTTAAACTGGGTGACAGCCCCTATGAAACACACAAATCAAGACTGTATAACCTGAATAAACGTGTGCATCATTCTCATCATAACTGCCTCAAACTCTATCAAACCTGAACATTAAAAGCAGGTGATTTATACAAGGTGAAACCAATAGCATTTCAGGAAAATAACGCTGTTTTGGTCTGTAAATAATACCATTGCTAGATCTAACAGTGAACAGAGTTGCTGATTGGAATTGTATGCTTTTTAATTTTAACAGTTACATGTTTATCTCAACCTTCCTCCAAAAAGCTCATTTTGACCTCTCACAACAATGCTGTGGGTAGGCTAGGCTGAAAGGATCACTTCACGCCATGCACAGCTAAGCAAACATTTGAACTTGGGCCTCTCTGATCTAAGATCAATACAGTACTCTAACCACTAGTCCACACTGGCTTTCAACTTTATTAAAGGGAAGCCATGGTTCTGGTCTTAAAACAGCCCCCAAATTTAATGGGGGGAAGCTCTCTTTAGTTCATTTAAGTCAGATAAAAGTCACAAAGTAAACTGATTTTTCAAAGGCCATCACCACCAGTCAACAGCACTATTTTAATCCAATGCAATTTCTATGGCACTTTTTAGCATTACAAATGCTTTCATTTCTGATCACCATACAGCTTTCTCAACATCTCTGGGTTGAGGCCACAAGGCGAGTTTCACAGCCAAACAGGAGATTTAAGCAGATGTTTTCCACATACAAATCAGCGCTTTACTCACAACCTTCTCATCATATTTTCAAACTGGAACACAAGTAGGTTAGAAAGGGACAGGTGCTTTGAAGAGGGGGACACAGCTCAGGGGTGAATCCCATTCCTTGCACTCGAGGGTGCCTGGTTCAACCCCCAATAAAAGAATCATGTCAGCTAGCAAGTCTAGGAAAGATCCCAGCTCAAGAATTTGTAGAGTCACCAAAGTCTGGAGTATGCAATACAGGCCTACAGGGGCCAGTGGTCTGTCTTGGGATAAGGCAGCGTCACAAGTCCTTGCTTATGTGCCCCCTGCACAGCAGATACAGCAAAGAGAGTAGGCTTTCACTTGTCGAATTTATGCCTGTCACACTTAGTGACACCAGAGCTATATCAGAAGGGTGGGCAGCGGGTCGAGGGCAGGCCACAAAATTAAATAAAACCACTCTCCACCATAACCTAGTGGCATAATTTATATGCCACTAGGTGTTATAATAAAGCTGTAGAGATAGCGCAGGATCCCACGCACCCTGGAAATGATCTTTTTCAGCTTCTGCCTTCGAGAAGGAGGTATAGGGTCTTAAAGACCAGGACCAGCCGCTTGAGGAGTAGCTTCTACCCAAAAGTGGTCTCAGCTTTGAACGCAGCAAAACACAGCTTCTGAGGGGTTTTTTGTATTTAGTTTTTAGAGTTTTTTAGTGGGTTGATGGGAGGGGGGCGTATGGGTATATGTTTAGATTATTCTTGTTAGGTCCTGTAGTAGTGGTTGTAGATTCTTTTCAATCTCGTTGTTCTGCACAGGACAATGACAATAAAGATCTATCTATCTATCTATCTGTCCAGTCCAGTATATTGCACTGCAAAGTGTTGGCCTTTGATGAGGGAGACCCAATTTCCAAGTCTCCATCTGACAATGAAGCTAGTTGTTGACCCTAGGCAAGTTGCTCAACCTAGCTTATTCCAAACGGCTGTTGTGAGGTTAAAAGGGTGCAGAAGAAACTATGACTACCCCCTCTGAGCCCCTTGGAGGAAGGACAGGATAAAAATGCAGTTATTCAGCACACAGGATACAAACGTTTTCCATGAGACACTGGTGGTGTGGTGCACCTAGGTGGGTTCCAGTTTCTAGGAGACCTCTCTTTAACTGTTATGTTTAAACTGGCAGCACACACTCAGTTATAATGCTACAATTAAACTAGTCAAACATACATCCTCCGTGTTCTGTACTCAAGCAGCTTCCTTGGCTCGCAGTTTGTTTCTGGGCACTATTCAAGTTGTTGGTTCAGACCTTTAAACCGCTGGACCGCCTGGGACGAGGAGATTCGTGTGGGAGCAGACAATCCTCCAAGTAAAGTGAACACTTGAAGGGCCAGCTGCTCCCACATGTATCTGCCCAGCAGCTGAGAGCATAATCGGAGGTCCTCTTCCAAGTGCCTTGCCTGTGGAGGGAGGCAGATGGTTATTAGAAAGAGGACCCATTCTATGGTTACTATGACTGTGGGACTTCTCCCTCCAGAGGGATCCACCCAGAGCCTCCAGGATTATCCTTTAGGCACCAGGCAAAGCCTGTCCTGTTTATGTGGACTTTTGGTGGGTAAACTGACCTGCTGCATTCGATTTATTACTTTCCCTTTTCAGTCTCAGCTTGGTCTGCTTGCTGACCAATTGCTTCACTTATTATATATGTATACAATCCAGTTTTATCTGCTGACATGCTTCTATTGCTTTAATGTTCTTATGAGAGATTTTACTAAGCCACCTTAAATGCCAACCCAGCTTGGGATTTGGGGACCTGAAGAATCCCCAACTCGGGGGGGGGGGCACCTCTCTGGACTTTTAAGGCATCTTTGAGGTCCTCTGCCAGGTGTCCAGAGGCAAAAAAGATGGCAACTGCAAAAAAAAGGACCTTCTTCATGGTGGCTGCTCTCCTCAAGCACCTACTCCGATGTCCTTTTGGGCACCAGGTGAAGACCTTTTTATTCTTCCCCAGCTTTCTCATCTTTGTTGGGATGTGCTTTTAATTCATGCAGTTTTTAATCCTGTCACTTCATCTTTAAGACACACATTTTTGTGTTGCCAAGCTGCCCTGGAAATGTTTTACACTGAAGGGCAGGATAAAATTTTACAAAGTCAGAAAAAACAGCAGAACATTTGTCATTTTCAACCAACACAGATTGGTGGCCAGTTTAACTGTAGTACTTGGACCCTGAAGTGGCACTTGCAAAGCCAAAAACTTAGAAGACCCCAGTAACACTCCCCAGATGGGGGTGGGGGTCTGCATCTCTCCACTGTCCACTCCCTGACCCCTTTGGAGTAGGGGGTCCCTGGACTCAGCTCTTTCATCAGCCCCCCAGGTCCCTGGGGGTTCCCAAGTAAGAGCACCCCACCACCCACCCAGGAGTGATTTTCCCATCTCTTAAAGAGGAGGGGTCTCCCGATCTTCAGACTATTCCATTCTGCAGGGAATAGGGAGCGCATTCTGCCCCTCCTCTTCTAAGTCTGATATGAAACAGCCCCCAAAGGTCGCATATTTGCACACAGGTCTACAGCCCCTCTCCCCACCACACATGGTACGGCCCATCTCCCCCTTACCTTCCGAGTTTAACCCTCCCGCCCGACGGACGCCACTGCGTTAAGCCAGTTGCTCCCGGGATCCGTAGGCAACTACCATTAGGGAAAGGGGGGTGGAGAGTGAGACTATCGCCTTCGCCTTTTATTCCCTCCGTCAAAGCTTCGCTTCCTGCGTTCTTCCCCTCCAAGTTAGCCGCAGGTGGTTCGCTCCACGGGGCCAGCGATCCAACCCGCAAGTCCTCCTCGTCTCACCTCTCGATTTCACCTCGCCCGCCGCCGGTTCCTTCAACGCGTCTTCGGTCATTTCCGACAAGAGGCGGCGGAAACGGCCGAAGGGTGGGCGGAAAGGGACGAGGACAGCGCGGGAGGAGACGAAGACTAACGGAAATTGGCGAGAGCGGAGGGCGGAGCGGGACGCACCAGAGGTCGGGAGCAGAAACACGAAGGAGGAGACGTCCGACAGGGGGAAAGATTCGGAAAAGCGCGGAAACAGCCGACTCTCTCTCCCTTAATGCCCGCCCACCCCACCAAGTTTCGCGCGTGCGCAATATACGAGACAGGCTTTCCCGCCAAAATAGGATTCGCTTGTGGTTGTAATCATTTTAGGCGTTTATGTGGTTGATGATGACACATTTGAGCTTTCACGTTGAACTCTCTGAGATGCTTATTAAAAAATTCAAGCAAAGTTTAACAAAACATTTTTTTAAAGTAAGGGTTGGATAGGATTTCGTTGACTTTGACGACATCAATTGTCATGCTGTCTCTGTTTGCAATCTTACCAGCTCAGGAGTCTTCCCTCCAACAGGGATTCCCAGATGCTGTTGACTACAACTCCCAGAATCCCCAAGCAAACGTCATTGCAGCTGGGGATTCTGGGAGTTGTAGTCAACAGCATCTGGGATCATATTCATATATCCTTTTTCCTTGAAGAAAACCCAAAGCAGCTAACAAAAGGCTCTTCTTACCATTGGGTTGGTTACCTTCTTAACAAACAGAGGAAAAACTAGCTAATTAGGCTGGGGGGGGGATGTGCAAATGATCTCCGGAGGGGAAAAGGAGAGGTTTTTATGTAATATTTCTCTCTTCCCCCCCCCTCCAAAAAATTGCATCAAACTGACACCTTTAAGTTAAAATCCCTTTTATTTATTTATTTTTAAAAAGTTAGTTAGCTAATAAGTGTCTTAAGGGTACATTTGAGAGAATAAATTTAAAACAGAGGGAGTAGGAACATACATAGGAAAGCTGCCATATACACCATCTAGCTCAGTAGTGTTCGCCCGGTCCATGGACATCCTGGTCCATTCTATGAAGGAATTCGCTTCAGGCATTCAGAAGCAGGTTAACAGCCTTTAGCCCATGATGGAAACTATAACCAACCATTTCCATCTTTAAAATGTCACAAGATGGGCTTCATTAATGTCTATAGTGCATGTATGGAAGAAACACATATTGACAGCTAATTTAAGACACAAAAAGGTCACTAAAAAGCACTGACCCATGCTGGCACTTCACATCTAAAGAGCCTCTATTCTGTGCAGCATTGATCCATACACATTCATAGTTCTCATGCCAGCACAGAATGCACCTCAGCCATAGACTGCAGACAGGAAACCACCACACACATATGTGCGGGCAGAGAGGGGGAAAAGCCAGCTGAGATGGAACTGACACCAACTCAAACCACTGGTCCATCTATCTCCGTATTGCCTACACTGGCTGGCAGCAATTCACCAAGGTTTCAGGGAAGGGTTTCTCCCCATCCTGCCTGGAGATGCTGCCAGGGATGGATCTGGGAACCTTCTGTAGGCAAATCAGATGCTCTGAGCTGCGGCTCCATCCTCAGCTGGCATCGCTCCATTTTGACCTGGACAGTACAGGAATTGAAGATCTATGTTCGGCAGCCAGATAGATTTCCAAAAGCCAGACATAGTTAGGGAAACAAGCAGAGGTTTCTGTCCAGCCCTCTTCTGCAAGCACGCGGATCACTCAAAAGGGGTTTGTACTTGCCTTGCTCAGCTCCATTTGAGAGCCAGAGGGGAGGGAGGGAGACAGACAGACAGACAGCTGGAGAACAAGAACGCAGTTAAGGCATTGTTTTACTCCTCTCTGCTTCCCCTTTGGCAGTCACCTACCTCATCCAAAACATGCTCACACTGCTCCCTTGGAGACAAAGACGAACCATGCAGCACAAGCCCTGGAGCCAGTCAAGTGATAGCAGAAGTGCAGAGATCAGAGAATCCAAGACTGGCCCAAGTCAATCTGTTCCTAGCCACCTCTGTCTCTCTTTTGGGGCTGGCGGCATATTAAGGGCCTTGCTGGGTCAGACCCAAAGTCAATTTAGTCCAGCATTCAGCTCGTTTGCAGAGCTGATGGGGTCATTTTTCAGTGGCAAAGTAGGCAGAAGGTCCCGGGCTCAATCCCTGGCAGCATCTGCAGATAGGGCTGAGAAAGGCTCCTGCCTGGAACCTTGGAGAAGCCGCTGCCAGTCTGTGTAGACCAGACCTGCTCAACTTTGGCCTCCAGCTGGGCCAAGTGACTGTAGTCCTGCAGTTTTTGGACTACAGTTCCCATAATCCCCAGCCAGTGGCCAATAGCCAGGGATTATGAGAGTTACAGGCCAACATCTGCAGGAGAACTGAAGTGGAGCAGGCCTGGTGTAGACAGTACTGAGCGAGATGGACAAAGCGTCTGACTCTGTACAAGGCAACTCCTATTGTCACCAGCCCGGTGCTTCCAGGGGACTCACAAGCAGCACATGAAGGTGACAGCCCTCCCCAGAGTGACCCATTGTTCCCGCCACACCTGCTTAATACATATGTGGACAGGACCGTCAGGTGTAAAGGGGTGGAGAGAGAAGGCTGGAAAGAGAAAGGCTGTCCAGTGCAAAGGATTCCCACCGCTGCCCCATCCCACTGTTATTGTTCACAGTACGTCTCAGCTAGTGATCTGCATGTCTGACCTCAGGCAGGTGTTGGAACACCTTGTGGCAAGGGATTCTGCTACTTTGCTCCACACTCCAGGGGCCATTCCTCATCACTGCAGCATTCATCCAGCCTCCAGGCCCTAAACTGACCCTGCCCGCAGATGCCTGCCATTGGCCTCTCTGCAGACAGGAATGATGTGAGAGGCTCTCTGTCCGGGGCAGGCCTCACTCATCAGGTCTCCTCGGTCTGGTGCATATGCCCTTGCTGCATCTCCCGACTCCTCCGTGCAATCTCTGGCCTTCTTGTGACTCCTGCTTGATCCTCTTGGCTCCTGGCTGTTGATCTGGCTTGACCTTTGGCAGGTTAGGGTCTTAACTCTGACCTGATGGATGCTCACCTCTACACACCTAGGTCCCTGGCTCCTGCCCCAGCTATCCAATTCCAGGCGGATTTACTTGACTCTTGGAGGGGAGAGCTGGTCTGGTGGTAGCAAGCATGACTTGTCCCCTTAGCTAAGCAGGGTCTGCCCTGGTTGCAGGGACCAATGGTCTGACTCAATATATGGCAGCTTCCTATGTCTCCTGGTGTATCCCAATTTGTCAACCCTCCAGCCCTGCTTTGCCTGCCTGGCCAGCCTCAGTGTCCCTGCCTCTTCCAGTCCCGACTTCTGGACTCATGCTCTCTGGCCCCATTGTCCATGGTTCAGCTTCTGACAGCAGGGAAGTCAGGCAGTGCTCAAATAACAGGGGCTAGAGGGGGCCAGGTCATAAGAACAGCCCTGCTGGATCAGGCCAGAGTCCTATCCAGACCAGCAGCCCATTTCACACAGTGGCTCATGCTGTGCGGGAGATGGCAATGGCCAACGCCTCCTGTATTCTACCAAAGATAACCACAGGGCTCTGTGGTCGCCAGGAGTCGACACCGACTCGACGGCACACTTCACCTTTCACCCACCAGATGCCTCTGGGAAGCTCACAGGCAAGAGCTGAGGGCATGCCCCTCTCTCTCTTGCTGTTGCTCCCCTGCAACCAGTGTTTGGAGGCATCTTGCCTCTGAGGCTGGAAGTGGCCTATAGCCCTCAAACTAGTAGCCACGGATGGACCTGTCTTCCATGCATTAGTCTAAACCCCTCTAAAAGCCATCCAGGCTGTTGGCTGTCACCAACATCTTGTGGCAGAAGATTCCATAGGTTGATTATGCATTGTGTGAAAAAGTACTTCCTTCTGTCAGTCCTAAATTTCTTGGCAATCAGTTCTTGGCAATCAGTTCTTGGCAATCAGTCATTCCATGAGTTTGTCCCTCTACCATTTGTGACAGCCCCCTCAGCTACTGCAGAAGAGCACAAGAAGGAATGATTCAGCCTATGGTTGGGGCTGTGGATTTCATTAAGCCTCCCCCCACCCCCAAAAGAAAGCCAAACCAAATCAAGTGCTGGGGAAAGGACCAAACTTCCTCCACTAACTAATCTCTTTCCTATGGAGCCTTCCTTCGCCCTCAGGCTCATCTTGAAATTCTAGCTTCCTGTGCCTGTCTCTCCAAGAAAGCCTCAAGTCAGGAGGAGGCAGACCGATGCAAGACCGATAAGAGCTTTCAGCAGTTTCTGCCTAGCTGTCATCACATTTAGATCAGCCCGGAGAACCAGAGCTTCAAGAACACATTCAGGACAGACTCCTGTGCGATACTGAACTTGGTAATCCTCTTATTAATAATATGTAGCTATTAAAGGCATTAGACAGAAGCCCCAGTTCAGGAACAAGAATGGAACTCTCCCTTTTACTGAAAAAGCCTAAGAGTGCATGTACAAGCAAGTCAACAGCATAGTTAGTCATCTGTAATATCCTTCCAACACCATTGTACCTGCAATCAGTGAGTAAAGAGTATATATTCCCCCTGCCATTCAACCTATATTTACAGCAGCAATAAAGTAAAGGTAAAGTGTGCCGTTGAGTCAGTGTCGACTTCTGGCGCCCACAGAGCCCTGTGGTTTTCTTTTTGTAGAACAGAGGAGGGGTTTGCCATTGCCTCCTCCAGCACTGTATGAGGTGATGCCTTTCAGCATCTTCCTATATTGCTACTGACCGATATAGGTGTTTCCCATAGTCTAGGAAACATAGCTGCAGGGATTCGAACTGGCAACCTCTGGCTTGCTAGTCAAGTCATTTCCCTGCTGCACCATAAGTACTTCAAAAAGAGTTTTAGTAACTGGGAGTATGAAAGGGGATGTCAAATAATCTGGAATAATAAATGCAGAATACAACAGAGTGATAAATGAGCGATGAGGGGAGCTGGAGCTGGTCTGGGGGAAAAAATCAGGAAAGCTGGCCGACAACTGCCAAAGGTCTCAGATACTAGCGGACATCATGACTAAATTACTCAATAGTACTACTTTAGAGTAACTCCTGAGGTCTACTAAATTTAACAGGACTTTCTCGAGTAAAGTTAGTCAGGATGCTAGGCACCAACTTTATACAGGCTAAAATATTCTCATACGAGTCTGAATGCAACCCTGATCTCCTTCAAGTCCCCTGCTTTTTGTGTCTATATTCTTAATGCTCACCGCACTCAAGTGTCCGGTAGCAAACATTTGTAATGAAGACCGGGCCGCCTTTAGCCAGGGGCCGAAATGGCACCGGCCAGGGGAGCAGTTGTCTAGGGGCGCCTGCGCATGCCGTGATACTCCCGTGATGCTCCCTATGTGACACTGCCACTGGCCGGGACTGAGGGCCGCGTGGGGCCAGGCCAGCCCACAGCCACCTGCCACCCCCTCCTGCTCGTTCGGTCTGGTCAGGGGTGAGGTAGAGGAGATGGAGCAGTCGCTCCCCAGCCTGGCCCGTACAGGCAGCTCCCCTGTGCAGTACAAGCCGATACACACACACGCGTCGTGCCATCACATCAGAGCCAGCCGGAGAAGGAGCGAAGGAGGAGCAGATGACCTCGGGCCGTTTGGCCTGCTGCTGGCCAATGTTCCCCCTCACATGAATTCCCAGTTGTGGTGGACTACAACTCCCATAACCCCCAGCCAAAGGCCAGGGGTGGTGAGAGTTGTAGGGGAAACCTCCGGGAATCCCTGTTAGGGGGAACACTGCTGCTGGCCTAATTTGAACATTTCCAACATTTTTACCAGGGTGGATTTGATTTAAATCAAACTGATTTAAATCACTAGCAGGGTGGATAAAAATCAAAAAAATCCGATTTAAATCAAAAAATCCAATTTAAATAAAAAAAATCAGATTTTTTTATTTAAATCGGATTTTTTTTATTTTTATCCACCCTGCTAGTGATTTAAATCGTGATTTAAATAGTGATTTAAATCAGTTTGATTTAAATCAAATCCACCCTGATTTTTACCGAAGTTAAAAAGATTCTGCAGGAAAGTTAAACACCAGGTGAGCTGATGGAGGTGGCCAAGAAGAAGTGGGGGTCTTGCACGCCTCGCTGGCTGCACCACACCTGACTCACGGGAGGGAGGAAGGGAGGGGGTGGTTTTCAGCACCTGAGGGGGGCAGCCAGACCAAGTGGCTGCTGCCCGAGGGCACAACGGGAAGGGGCAGAAAAACTTATCCTTGCCGCTGCCGCCTCCGACCAGCAGCTCCTTCCTGCCCGACTCGGCCTTGTGCCACCACAGGTGAGTGGGTGGGTGGGTGGGCAGGCAGGCGTTTCCCTCCCCCGGGAGGAAAAAAAGGTGTGCGGGGCGCCACTTGCCGAGTTGAGCATCCTGGGCTCTGAGAGGGCGGAGGCTGCCTGCCGCGAGACCCCCAACCCCAGCCAGGATTGCTGCTGGGCCCCTTGGTTCATCCTCAGGACAGTGTGCAAGGTCTTCTTTTACGGGCTGCAGTGCCTGGGCAAGGGCCCCTCACCGACTCCGCAGACGATTCAGGAGAACTCTGGTTCCTCCAGGCCAGGCTTCTCTGTCCAAGGGTGCCCAGTCCAGGGTCTCCAGGCAGCTCACACGCCTGGCATGGCGGAGGCCTCCCTTCTCTACTGCTGCCCTACACACACACACACACACACACACACACACACACACACACACACACACCCCTCCACCCAGCATTCAGAGGTATACTGCCCTTGAACATATGGGGGGGGGGTCCATTTAGCCACCAATAACTCATGGAGTCCTCCATGAATTTGCCTAGGCCTTTTTTCCCCTCATGCATCCTGATCCTGGGAGTTAGAGGGGGCCCATGGAGGCCATCTAGCCCAACCCATGCTCGGTGCAGGAAATCCAGAGCAGAGCAATCCCAGCAGGAGCTGAGCAGCCTCTGCCTGAAGACCTCCAGCCAGAGAGAACCCACCCTTTCCCCTGTTGATTGATTCCTTTGCTGGACAGCTCTGACCATTAAGAAGCTTCTCCCACTGTTCATCCAAGATCTGCCCTTCTGTAACTTAAGCCCATTAGAAACTTGTCCGGCCCTCTGGGGCAGCAGAGAGCCACCACACTCTTGCTTTCTTCTATGGGACAGTCCTTCACGGATGTGAAGAGTGGGGCCGTATTCCTCCCGAGCCTTCTCTTCTCCAGGCTCAACATACGCAGTTCCCTCAACCTTTCTTCACAGGGCTTGTTTGCCCTCCTCTGAACATGTTCCAGTTTCTAAAGCGCAGCACCCAGAACCAGAGACAGTACTCGAGATGAGGTTTGACTAGTGAGGAATAGAGTGGAATGCTAACTCCTTGCGACTTGGCCACTATGGTTCTTTTAATGAGACCCAAGATGGCCTTCGCCTTGTTTGCCACGGCAACCATCACTTAAAAGCCTTGTGGCCATCACTAGAACTAGTGGCAATGAGTTCCATAAGATACATGTGGTATAAAGAAGGCCTCCGGCTTGCCAGTAAAGGAGATTACTTGCCAGATACTGCATCATGGATGCATGTCATGGGATAAGCAATTCTACACTTGATGGAGAGGGTGGGGCAAGATCTCGAGCCATCCTGGGGTGGTGTATGTCCCTGTAGTGTTTCATTCCACCTCTCCCTGCTACTCCAGTCTGTAAAACCAAAGGCCGGCACTATAAGCAGCAATTTAGTATGCAAAGAGAATCTGAGCTCAGGCTTCTTTTTATCTAGCAATCAGGAAGAATCAGACAGTCTGGGGGAGAAACAGAGCAGAGAGGAGCAGGCAAACTGTACAAAACGAGCCCAGCAACAGGTGAGGGGAAGCCTATCTATGTCTGTGTTTTCTTCTGACAGGCTGAGCAGGTATGTGTGCCCACCATCCCCCAACCTTGGAAAGCCCCCATTTTCTTTCCTGAGCCAATTAGCAAGAACTAATTAGCCTTGCTTAGAATTCCATTTCCTGACCAGCACAGATGTTTCTTCAAAAGGAGAAGCACCCTCTTGCATTCCAAAGCAAGATTATTTGCCAAGGCTGGATTTGGGAAGCATCTAGCACCGAGGGTGAGCCCATGGACAGAAAGAAGTGCAAGAGGTGAGGCTACAAAAATCCTCGATTTCCAAGACCAGCCAGCACATCGTTGGCTGCTAGACTGGGCCCTGGTTGCACCCAGACCTCCTCTTTAGTGTTCTCTCGTTTTTTTCATCTGTGTGCGGAATGAGTTTTGTTCTGGGCAGCAGCATCAAGGCAGTGTGCGCACTCATGCATTCAGAGCGGGACCTTCTTGATTAAACCCGAGGGTGATCTAAAATTAACTGAGCAGACATCAAGAAACGTGTGAGTGTGCGCCCACATGCACACCTTGCTCCTCTTGGGACATCTTTTCTTTAGGAAATGCACTGCCTTGGCACCTCTTAGCAGGAAGGTCTCCTTAAGGGCAGACTTGCGGTAATATTTGCTTGTATGTCTAGGACGGGTCACTTTTATAAATTCTGCCCTGCCATTAAGTTGGTTCAGTTCATTTCATTTCATTTGATTTCTATACCGCCCTTCCAAAAATGGTTCAGAGCTGTTTACACAGAGAAATAAATAAATAAGATGCCGCCCTGTCTCCAAAGGGCTAACCATCTAAAAAGAAACCTAAGATAGACACCAGCAACAGTCACTGGAGGTACTGTACCGGGGGTGGATAGGGCCAGTTACTTTCCCCCTATTAATAAAGAGAATCGCCACGTTAAAAGGTGCCTCTTTGCCAAGTTAGCAGGGGTATATGTTATGCGTTTAACAAATGCATTTATACTCCACTTTTAAGTTAGCAATGCCAGAGTGGCTTACAAAAAATAAACACAGAATTTGGAACCCTGCAATAAGAAAATAAACCCACCTATTGAGAGGATGTCACAGAACGAACAGCCTTCTGGAGCGAAACTGCCTTTCCTAGCCATCTCAAGGAAAGGAAGAAGGAGCCCCGCTGATCTCCCTGGGAAGAGATCACCCCACAGCTGTGGCAGCATTGTGCAGAAGGATCCTGTCTCAGATGCCCACCAAGAGCATTTCTGTTAATAGTGAGCCTGGCCTGGGGTTTGGAGGAGAGAAACCCCTAAAGGGGAACTCCTGGCCTCTTACCAAGGATCTTTGCGGGAAGCTATGACAAGACAGGCAAACCAGCCTGTCTAGATTGGTCCTCCATTTCTTTCAGCATGGGTTTATCTCACCATATCTTAGGAGCACATTGCAGAACTAGGAAAGGTGCAGAGGAGGGCAACCAAGATGATCAGGGGGCTAGAGCACCTTCCTTAGGAGGCAAGGCAACAGCATCTGGGGCTTTTTTGTTTAGAAAAAAGACTGAGGGGAGACATGATAAAGGTGTATGAAATTATGCATAGAGAAGAGAGAGTGGACAGAGAGAATATTTTCTCCCTCTCTCACAACACTAGAACCAGGGGTCATCCCATGAAACGGAGGGCCAGGAAATTTAGGAACGACAAGAGGAAGCACTTTTTCACACCGCACACAATTAATCTATGGAGTTCTATGCCACAGGATGTGGTGATCCTTGCTTGGATGGCTTTAGACAAATTCATGGAGGACATGTCCATCAATGGCTACTAGCCTGGTGGCTATAGGCCACTTCCAGGCTCTGAATGCCAGCTGCAGGGGAGCAACAGTAGGAGAGAGGGCATGCCCTCAGCTCTTGCCTGTGGGCTTCCCAGAGGCATCTGGTGGGCCACTGTGTGAAGCAAGATGCTGGACTAGATAGGCCTTCTTGGGCCTGATCCCGCAGGGCTGTTCTTATGAGTGAGTTCAGGTAGACTGAGGGGGTGGAAATTCTCTGACTCCTGCTACACAGAACCTGATGCCTGGAAGTTACTAAAATATATTTCAATATTTTATTAAAATGTACTGAACAAAGTAAACAGAGTAAGTAATAGAGTGGATAGCTGGTCTTGTGGTAGCAAGCATGAATTGTCCCCTTAGCTAAGCAGGGTCCACCCTGGTTGCATGTGAAAGGGAGACTAGAAGTGTGAGCACTGGAAGATATTCCCCTTAAGGATGGAGCCTCCCTGGGAAGAGCAGAAGGTTTCAAGTTCCCTCCCTGGCAGCATCTCCAAGATAGGGCTGGGAGAGACTCCTGCCTGCAACCTTGGAGAAGCTGCTGCCAGTCTGTGAAGACAAGACTGAGCTAGATGGATCTATGGTCTGACTTAGTACATGGCAGCTTCCTATGTTCCTAAGCAATAACACCACATAAAATTTACAGGTTTTAACTATATAAAAGGGGGGGAGGGCACAAGAGCAGAATTGGCCAAGGGCACCACAAACTCTTGAGCCGGCACTAAATGAAGACACAATTGCAGATCCTTCCACCTGCCCCGACACAACCTTTTGTATGCCAGACTCCCCATAAATGTCCAGGCTTTATGTTTTGTTCTGCTGCTCCCTACCTCTTCTCATTTCCACAATCATTTTAGATTTGTTAACTGAATAGGATGAGAAATTCCTAACTTATCAACTTAGAAATTTTCCAGATATTTTAAACTTCATGTGCACAAGGACACGAGACACCCAGAAAACTCGCAGACATGAGAACCAGAGCCAAATCTTAGCAACTACAGGTGAAACTTGGAAAATTAGAATATCGTGCAAAAGTCCATTAATTTCAGTAATGCAAATTAAAAGGTGAAACTGATATATGAGATAGACACATTACATGCAAAGCGAGATAAGTCAAGCCTTAATTTGTTATAATTGTGATGATCATGGCGTACAGCTCGTGAAAACCCCAAATCCACAATCCCAGAAAATTAGAATATTACATGGAACCAAGAAGACTAGGACTGTAGAATAGAACAATATCGGACCTCTGAAAAGTATACAGTATACTGTGCTTGATTGGCCAGCAAACCTGTCTGACCTGACCCCATAGAGAATCTATGGGGCATTACCAAGAGAAGGATGAGAGACATGAGCCCAAACAATGCAGAAGAGCTGAAGGCCGCTAATGAAGCATCCTGGTCTTCCATAACACCTCATCAGTGCCACAGGCTGATAGCATCCATGCCACGCCGCATTGAGGCAGTAATTGCTGCAAAAGGGGCCCAAACCAAGTACTGAATACATGTGCATGCTTATACTTTTCAGAGGTCCGATATTGTTCTATTCTACAATCCTTGTCTTCTTGGTTCCATGTAATATTCTAATTTTCTGGGATTGTGAATTTGGGGTTTTCACGAGCTGTACGCCATGATCATCACAATTATAACAAATTAAGGCTTGACTTATCTCGCTTTGCATGTAATGCGTCTATCTCATATATCAGTTTCACCTTTTAATTTGCATTACTGAAATTAATGGACTTTTGCACGATATTCTAATTTTCTGAGTTTCACCTGTAGAGATTCTAAATCAGAACACAGACATAAACCGATACCTTGTGGATCTTAAGAGGTATTCTTTTTCTTTTGTTTCTGAAATGTGCTTATTTCTTTTTCTCCAACATCCACATGGATTTCTACTAAAGGAAATTAGAGGTGACCAAAAGGTTAAAAAAAAAACCCAGTTGTGAACAGGCCACTAAAGCCAGAAGAAATAAGAAGAGTGCTTTGGGATCAGACTAAAGGTCCAGCTAGTCCAGCATCCAGCTTGCCACAGTCTCCCGAGAAATGCTTCCAAGAAGCCCACAAACAGAAGACGAATGCAACAGCTCTCCCCTATTCTTTGACCACCAGCAATTAGTAACCAGAGGAGTACTCTCAACATGGAACTGTATGGCACCAGTAAACTCAAGCCAGGGATGCAAGGCCCAGGTTCCTGTAAGACAGTTTACGGCGAGGGAAGTGACTGGATGACCTGAGCCTTGGTGCTCCATAGCACCTCCCTGACAGTGGCAGGAAGGAGAACTGCAGCAAGAAGAATTCTTCATCCCAAGAAGAATCAGGTGAACTGGAGCCAGCAGAGTCCCTGCTACCTAAGAAATCTCCTGGGTTTGGCTCTTTCAGTTTAGGCAACTTGTCTGTGAGAGAAGGTGCTTTGTGGATCCTGGCTTGGCCTGCCTAGGTCCACTTCACCTGCATCTGGCCCTTTGGAAAGGAACATAGGAAGCTGCCATATACTGAGTCAGACCATTGGTCTATCTAGCTCAGTGTTGTCTTCACAGACTGGCAGTGGCTTCTCCAAGGTTGCAGGAAGGAATCTCTCCCAGCCCTATCTTGGAGATGCTGCCAGGGAGGAAACTTGAAACCTTCTGCTCTTCCCAGAGCGGCTCCATCCCCTGAGGAGAATATCTCACAGCGCTCACACTTCTAGTCTCCCTTTCACATGCAACCAGGGTGGACCCTGCTTAGCTAAGGGGACAAGTCATGCTTGCTCCCACAAGACCAGCTCTCCTCTCTTTGCTGTGTTGATACAAGACATAACCATGTATACCACTCTGGGCTCCGCAGAGGAAGAGTGGGATAGAGAACAAACAGACAAAAAAACTTAATCCACTTGGGAATCTACCCAGGTTTTATGGCTGGCATTAGAAGCCCTGGTTTGTCTCTTTCTATTTATATCTCCTATTTAAACCCTTGGTTTAGAAGATCTGAAAGTCCATTGTGGCCGGAGGTGAGGGAAACTGTGGTCCAGCAACATCTGGGAGACACCCCCCTCCAGGAACAATCCCTGGAATTCACTCGAACTCTCTTTTCTCCACTTATTTAAGACATCCAAAACCACTCTCAATCTCCTCTTTGTCAGGTGGCACGCCATTCAGGATCAAGAACTGGGGAACCAGCTGCTTAGAAAAAGAGACAAAAGCAGTATTATAGGTGCACACCTACAGAGAGCAATTGGAAATTGTACATCAAAGTGCATTTCCCAAAGAGACAATTACTGCATTATGTGGGACTTAGGCAAAATGTCATTGAAACGACTGAATACACCCACGCATCCTTTCCTCTTGGAAACAAACACCTTTGCCCACAATCTTTTCACCCCTTTTATCATTCTTAATGCACCCACAATGGCATGCATAGCTAATATTACCTTGGTTTAAAAAAATATCTAAGAAAAGCAACTGTGAAGCTACAAAAATGTTCTAAACGTATTACCTATTTATTTCACAGATGTATATCCTATTTTTATCCAAGGAGAAAGGTAGATTATTGCACTTTTCCAACTCTTGAAAAGGGGCGGCACTGAGGCCTACCTGGAAGCCACAGAAGAGAGCTGGATCAGACCAAAGGTTCTGTGTAACCCAGTATTCTGCTGCTCACAGTGGCTAACTAGATGCCTTTGGGAAGCTCACAAGCAGGGGATGAAGGCTGGGGCGGTCCTTTCATTAGACCAGGTCAGGCAGCTGCTTCAGGCAGCAAATGGATGGGGTGCCAGTCAGTGGCAAGATGCCACCTGGCACCACCATTACAGCAGCTTTTTGAGACCAATTTGATCCCTGCAAGCTTTTCAAGGAGCTGCTCTCTGCACACGCTTTGAAAAGCTTGCAAGAAGCACAAGAAGAGAAGGGGCGGCTGCAAGCAACCTTCCCTCCTCTCCATCATAAGAACATAAGAATAGCCCTGCTGGATCAGGCCCAAGGCAGCCCATCTAGTCCAGCATCCTGTTTCACAACAGTGGCCCACCAGATGTCACTGGGAGCCTACAGGCAGGAGCTGAGGACATGCCCTCCCTCCTGCTCTCACTCCCCTGCAACTGGCACTCAGAGGCATCCTGCCTTTGAGGCTGGAGGTGGCCCACAGCCCTCTGACCAGTAGTCATTGATAGACCTCTCCTCCATGAAGTTATCCAAACCCCTCTTAAAGCCATCCAGGTTGTTGGCTGTCACCACATCTTGTGGCAGAGAATTCCACAAGTTGATTATGCGTTGTGTGAAAAAGAACTTCTGTGTGTTGGTCCTGAATTTCCTGGCAATCAATTTCATGGGATGACCCCTGGTTCTAGTGTTATATGAGCACTGTATGCTACTTTCAAAGCTTGCAAGACTCAGTTTTGAAAGGGGGCTGGTCCCCACCAGGAGAGCGGGGCAAGACGGCATTTGGTGCCCTGCCTTGGCTGTCCCTGCTTAAAAGGAAACAGCCCTCTCTTCAACCAGGGACTGGTATCAGTAGCACAATACCAGTGAATATGAAGGTTCCATATAGCCAGAATGGTGAATAAATGTTGATGGATGCTTCATCCTCTTTTAAAACTATCTAAGCTAGTGGTCATCACCAGTGTTCCCTCTAATAGGGATTCCCAGATGTTGTTAACTACAACTCCCAGAATCCCCAGCTGCAATGACTTTTGCTTGGGCATTCTGGGAATTGTAGTCAACAACATCTGGGAATCTCTGTTAGAGGGAACACTTGTCATTACCACATCTGCCACAATCACTGGCTGAGAAGCCATGCCACCATAGACGGTGTGGGTTACTCAGTGATAAGAAGAAAAATGCACTTTACACATGCTCCGAGCCAACATCTTCCTTATTGAGACTTCAAGTTTTCCAGGGCTCAGGCATGGTCTGCAGTGCACAGGTGTATGATCTGTAGGGGATGATGGTAATGGACCCAACTATGGGGCAGGGGTTGGACTCCATTGTCTTTTGCAGCTCTATGATCCAAAACAAGTTCAAAGGCGGATTACTTCTGAGAACTGGCTCAGGATTAAGCCACGAACATAAAAGCTTTGCTGGGTCAGCCTCAAGGCCTCTCTCATTCAACATCCTGTTTCCCACAGTGGCCCACCAGACGCCTCTGGGAAGCCCACAGGCAAGAGCTGAGGATATGCCCCCTCTCTTGTTGTTGCTCTCCTGCAACTGGTATTCAGAGGCATCCTGAGCCTGAACCTGGAGATGGCCTATAGCCATCTAGTGGCCATCACTGACAACATAAGAAGAAGGACAAATGTGCACAAAACTGATTTTGCGTTTTGAGCTTGAAATGAAATGCAAAATGCTTGAAACATTTCGTCGGAACAACGGCCAAGCAGGCTGTTTCGATGAAAGACACTTGAAACATTTCAAGTGCCATTTTGGAGGGCTTTCCCCCCCAGGGGTCAGCTGGTAGCCCGGACTTCTGCTCCAGACTTGGCACGTCAGCCCGCCTCAGAGGACTGGTCTACGGGCTAAGTCCAGGGTGGAGGCCTGGTCTACCCACTTCATGCAGTGGGTAGAGCAGTCCTGCCAGGCAGGTCAATGCGCTAAGTCTGGAGTGGAGACCTGAGCTATGCGCCAACAGGGCCACTGAGAGCGGGTACATGCCTCAGTGAAAGAAAGAAAGAAATTCAGGCCCCCAACATGAGGATTTCTCTGTTGCTGCTGCCGCTGCAAGGCCAAACCACCAGTCTTTAAAACAATGCTAGCTGCCACGTGTGCGGCCGGGAGGGTGGGGGTGAGCTGAGCACCCCCCACTAAGTTGGCGGGCAGAGCAGGAGCGGCCACTGAGCCTGACCGTCTGGCCCAGCAGCCCTTGAGAATGGCAAGGCGCTCCAGTGTGCCTGTGCAGTTTGAAGAGAGGGCCGCTCTGTTTTTTTTTCCCCACCGGGGCCCATGCCCACTCTCAGTGGCCCTGTTGGTGGGTAGACCAGGCCTCCACTCCAGACTGGCCCACCCCACACCGACACACATGGCAGCTATAATTATTTTAGAAAACAGCAGTTCAGCCTCGCAGGGCAGGCGTGGGGTGGCGGCAGGAGGCGAGACAAAAACATATGCAATACAGCCGGGCCTCGGAGATACACACACACACACACACACACTCATTCCAGACCCCGGTAATTTGTACCGGCTACCCCCACCCAGTCGGCCCTGCCTGACAACCCCAGACAGTAGACCAGTTCTCCCCAGGAAAACAGCCCTCCAAAATGGTGCTTGAAGTGTGTTTAGAAAACCAAAGTAACTCCACTTTACTTAGAAAACCTCAGTCTGACTTAAAGTAACCCCAGCCCAGCTCAGGGACATCACTGCCTCTCATGATCAACGTCGTCATCTCTCTCCACTAAATTGTATCTAAGAAACTTGGTTCTCACAAGGTTCTCACTGTTCTTTGCTGACAGTTAAGAAAACAGGATTTAACCAAATAAGGAGTAATCACCAGATGAACAATGAATCATTCGCATGCGTACTAGATAGTTAGACCACCATTTTATTGCCACGTATACTGTGTCTAAGGTGTCAGCATCATTCAGATTGTATAAATGTAAGATGCACCTGTAACCAAACTGTAATCAGTTTGAGAGCATAAGCCCATTGATTACCTATTGCTAAACTGCAGTAGCAATAAAAGCCTCTAAATGATTCCCACTGAGTCTGTTTGATTGACTAAGAGGCGGACCCAGGGACGAACCGAATTCACATCAGTTTCAGGCTCAAAACAGGCCCTTTATTTTAAGGGCATTTTGTTTTGAGCCCAGAACATTCAGAACTGTGGGTATCGAGCACAAAACATTTTGCACGTCCCTAAAAAAAAGACTTGCTCCTTTAATGCTCCCCCAAAAGCCATTCTTCAGAATTCTGAAGTGAAAATTCTCGCCATCCGAGGCCAGAAGATGAGCCTCCTCCAGAGTCCATCATGCAAGGTCAATCTACCTCTCACTGAAATCCTTTAAACTGCAAAGAAGCATCCCCCCAACCGCACTTGCAGGTTAAAGGATCGGGAAGGCAGAAGGAATTGGATTGGGAACTTCCAGGACCAAGGTCTCAAACTGGAGAAAAGCAGGTAGCAAGCTTGCTTTCCTCCAGCCAATTCCCAGGTCCAGCTGGCAGAGGGTTCACATTGGCACACGGCAGTCTGCTGCCAATCTTCCCTGGCAATATGAGAGTGGAGGACATATACAGCCTTCAGAAAAGTAGGGGGTTCAGTGGAGACCCATTCTTGCCCCACCTCCCACTCCCTACTCCAATTTGGGCTCTACAGATAGTACAGCCACTTTTCCAAATATAAGTCCAAGTCACACCTAACGTTCAAGGCGCATTTCCTATCTGTATGCAGCTTTTGGAGGGGAGCTCTAGCTAGACTCACTTTTAAGAAGAACAGATGTATAGTCATTTGCACAAGAAATGCACATATTCTACCTAAGAAAACCACAGGGCTCTGTGGTCGCCAGGAGTCGACACTGACTCAATGACACAACTTTACCTTTTTTGCAGACAGATGCTGTATGCATGTACAATACAGTGCAAGAGTCAGGCTAAAGAGGAAGTGATGTGTGTTGTTTAGATGCACAATGAGATGAACTAAGAACTGTCCTGAGGTTTTCCAAGTACAGTTCTGACCTCTCCTTCTTTGGAAGACTGCTTAGGCTCACTTCTCAAATCGCGTTTGCTGTTTTTACCGACAGCAAAGATGTTCAGTGTGCGACACCTGCCTGGATGCAACAGGGAGCCGGGGGACAAGCAGGGAGGCTTTCCAATGTGTGAACACAAGATTTCAGGCCACAGCCCTGTCATTCACTCTTGACATCTGTGCTGCAGGAAACACCAGCGTACATGTGGCAAATACAACATAAAATGTGAAATGGCTCTTATTTGGATGGGAGAGCTGGTTCAATACGGTGGCTATGAGGTGCATGGACGGTTGCTATCGTTCTCTCAGAAACCCCATGTTTCCTGAAATTTGGGGAATACTGGTCTTCTTGCTTTTCAATGAGTCCACACACACACAGTCAAAATCCCAAGGACTATAACTTCAGAAACATCATGAATACCAGCCCAAAAGATTTTAGTCCTGCAGAAATATACTTACAGTATTATACAAGTTACTACAAGCTCTGAACACAAGAAATGTGTGATCAAGGCCATTGAAAACACAAACCTCAAGGCTTTTATACACAGAAGGGTCCCAGGAACTATCAAAACCCTGTAACAGACCTTTTTTGTGGCAAGTGAAGGTGCTGTCTCCGCTTACCCGCCAATTTTCTGTAGTGCATATATTTGGTTGCGGATTCTATCCAAAATATAGGCTGGTTCTGCCGAATGCTCCTTTTGTACAAATTTAAAATACATGTGCTTGGTCCATTCCAAGTGATCCCACCTCTCCAAGAACCGGTTCCATCATTTGTGTGCATACCACATGTCACCAACTGCAGGCCATTTGTCTTTTTTCCACTCCTCTCCCCAAGTTCAGCCACTTGTAATTTCCCACACTCGTCGTAATTTAGCAGGAATGTCCACTAGGGAAACCCAAGTAGATTCCCACCCTTTCGAATCCACCTCGCAGCAGATGGCAAAGTTATAAATATCAAAGCGTCCAGTAACTTGCGGTACTCAAAGCGGGCAAACTCCAGCTCGGTTTGCTCAGCTTAAAATACTACAACACACGAGATGAGCAACAAAATTTAATTTAGTTCTGTCATTGCATGGCCAACATGCAACCTCTGAGCTCCCACAGTGCGTGCCTGCAGAGAATTAGTAGGTCTGACAAAATATTTATTTGCCCTGCTCAATCCATACAACTAGCACTGAAGGCTGGAATTATGTAATCTGGTATATTATACAGTACATGCATGTACATTCAAGCACACGGCAATGACTAAATGAGACAAATCAAGTTTATTTGTAATAGGCTTCTGTTAGACAAAACATAGCTTCCTTGTCTCCACACAAGCTTTAATCCATAAGCATTTGCTGGTTACCAGTCTGCTTCTGGGCTAGATTCAGAGTGCTGGCCTCAAAGCCCTACACAGCTTGGAGCTAGCCCAGGGGTGGGCAAACCTGGCCCTCAAGCTGTTTTTGAACTACAGCTCCCAGCCAAGTTTACCCACCCCTGGGCTAGAGGTACCTGTCAGACTGCATTCACCCACAAGAACAAATATGGGGAGGAGAGCTGGTCTTGTGGTGGCAAGCATGACTTGTCCCCTTTGCTAAGCAGGGTCTGCCCTGGTTGCATATGAATGGGAGACTAGAAGTGTGAGCACTGTAAGAAATTCCCCTTGGGGGATGGAGCTGCTTTGGGAATAGCATGGTTCCAAGTTCTGCCCCGGCAGCATTTCCAAGACAGGGCTGAGAGAGTCTCCTGCCTGCAACCTTGGAGAAGCCACTGCCAGTCTATGTACCAGTGTTTCTCAACCTTTTTGGAGTCAAGGACCGCTAAATTCTTCGTGCGCAGTTTCCCGGACCAGCAGTTAGTAAAGGGGTTTCAAGTTTATCTATCTATCTATCTATCTATCAGACTTCTATACTGCCCAAAACTTGCATCTCTGGGCAGTTTACAATTAAAATAATATAAGCATTAAAATAATTAAATTTGGAATATTTTGCAAACATGGAGTATTAGGGGTTCTCAACCTTGGGTCCCTCAGTTAAACTCCCATAACCCCCAACCACAATGGCATTTGGCCATTATGGCTGGGGATTATGGGAGTAGAAGTCCACCAATGTCTGGATACCCAAGGTTGAGAACCCCTGAATCTAAAATCCTGGGCGAACAAATTTGTCTCCAGTATATCTTCAGTATGTGCGGGCAGGGGGTGCTTGTAATTACTCAATGGAGAGGGGATGTTGGGCCATTAGAAAAATTCAAAAGCTACATGGGGCCAATGAAAACAACACAGAAACAAGCTTTTGAATTCCCCCAAACGCTTCATCAGGCTGGATGTCAAGCAAAGCAAAAAGGAGGTGAGGAGAGGAGAGGAGAGCTGGGCAAGTTCAGTAGAGCCGGAAATCTACAGTTTAACCCTCTCATGATGGAGGTGGAGTTTTAGCAGGAGTTGTGTAGTCGCAGGGCAGGATCCAGACAACGTTAGTCAGGACCATCCACTGAAATTAATTTAGTCATCTCTCATTTGTGTCAATGCTGCTTGGTCATGATCACCTGGCTTGATCTGGATCCTGGCCTTAGATGTGCACTTTGTGAGGCGGACCTAATGAAACCCGCGCAGCTCCTCCAAAACTCCTTAAAAACGGTTACATGGCAGGTGCTGGGAATGGGGGGGTTTTTTACGGTGAAAGAAAATGTGAAGAAGAGCGGTGGGGACCTGGCGTTAAAGGGAAGTGGGTGATTCTGAGATGGCGGAGGGCGTGGGGCGTTGTAGTAGTGGATGCCTCATTTTCCTCACTGGGGAGACGAGGCACTGTTCAGGGTGGGTGAGGCAATGGTGCACCGGACTGTGCTCAGAAGGTCGCCTGGGTCTAAGAGCTGCTGCCACTGTGCTTGCGCACCAGAGTGTAGCAGGTGTTCCCCCATCCTCTCTCACAACGCACGCTTCTGTGCCCCTCCCTCCCAACTCCCCTGCGTGCGCCAATCTCACCAGCCTGCCTTGGGGGCCACGCAGCTCACGTGGTCCCACATGCTGCCCACGCATACCTGCGAGGTGAGCCAAGGCAGCCCTCCTCCCTCCCTCCTCTGCTTAGCCCTCACCGCGGCATGATCCCGGCCAGAGGCTGTTCCCCACCCCCTGGCGAGGTCACAAAGGGGACCGCCGTCTTCCACCAGCAGTGCAGACCAGGGGGTTACAGGGGGCCGAGGGACCACAACGCCCCACCGATGCAAGAGGGAAACAGCGTTCCCTCTCAAGGCGCCTCGGCCGCAACAGGCAGCTGGGTTTCAATCAATCAACCTTTGGCTGCAAACAATGAGCATGCAAGAACCAGCAGCCCTTCAAGTGGCACCCAATGCCATACCTTTTCCTTGATGCCCCCGCGCTGCATACAGTTTGAAGCTGTAAAGATAGGGAATAAGATAGCTGTAGGAAGATCTCAGTAGCACATGGAGGCAAGGCACAAGAAGGGTCCCACGCCTCCGGGATACTCTTCCTCTTCCGTGCCATGTGCAAAATTAAGGAAGTGAGTGCCTTGACTGCAGTTGTTGTTGGGGGGGGGGTTGACTCCCAGTCAGGGACCGACACTCAACCCTTCGGGGACTGGCAGCGGTCCAGGGACCGGTGGTTGAGAAACTGTGCTGTAGACAATACTGAGCTAGATGGACCAATGGTCTGACTTTGTATATGGCAGCTTCCTATGAACCTGCCAGGACCCTCTGCTCAGCATTCCAGGTCTTACTCATGGCCCTGCCACTAACAGAGTTCCGGCAGGCAGAGTCTAGAGGCAGCGCCTTTCCAGCTGTGGCCCCTTGACTTCAGAATGCCCTCCCCGGAAGAGCTTTGCCATGCTCCCTCCCCCCAGCAGCATTTTTCAAAAAACAATTCAAGACACATCTTTCAAGAGTGACTTTTTATAGTCGCATTCATGGCTTATACCTGGCAACCCCTGCTAACTGAGCAAAGAGGCACCTTTTAAACATGGGGATTATCTTTATTTAGCAGGGGGAGAGTAACTGGCCCTCTCCACCCCCAGCACAGTACCCCTCCAGTGACTGTTGCTGGTGTCTATCTTGTGTTTCTTTTTAGATTGTGAGCCCTTTGGGAACAGGGAGCCATCTTATTTATGTATTATTTCTCTGTGTAAACCGCCCTGAGCCATTTCTGGAAGGGCGGTATAGAAATCAAATAAATAATAATAATAATTTTCTTAGTTCTTCATTTTTAGCTTTTTACTTATAACTTTTAATTAAACTAATAGCCTCTACATAGCCATAAGAAACACCATTCTCAAAATCACGGCTTCCTCTGTATCGATTCCCACACTGACCTCAGCCGCTCCTCCTTCTCCAGTAGCTGCATCCCAAATTGCACTATTCCTCCTTTGCCCAGCCTCTGTACTTTTCCCAACAGATGGTAGATGGTCTCAACACACACACACACCCCAACACCACTTTTCTGGTCTTCTCCTGGCTCCTTCCCTCTCTCTAGTCTACAAAAGCCAGGGGCCTTTTCTTATTTTCTCTTCTAGGATTTCAGAAATTGTCAGATATGGTGAGGATGGCTGGAAGAGCAATCAAGGTGGTAGTGAGACAGAGCAGGAGTTTGCACCGCCATACAGTTGGCCAGTGTATGAACATCAGTCCCAAGGTCCATCTAGTCCAGCATCCCAGGGCCCACAATGGGAAACCAGATGCCCATGGGAACCACCCACACAAGGCATGCATGCAAGAACCCTCTGCAGCTGTGGCTTCCCAGCAACTGGTATTAGGATCAGCAAGGAGCTGCCTTCTACCTAGTCGGACCACTGGCGCATCTAGCTCCACACACTGTCTACTGGCAATGGCTTTCCAAGGTTTCAGGCAGGAGTCTTTCCCAGCCCTACCTGGAGATGCTGCCAGGGAGTGAACCTGGCACCTTCTGCATGCCAGGATGCTCTTCCACTGAGCTTACAGTCCCATCCCCTAAGAGAAATATCTATTATTAGACCTTATTTGAAGAAACCTGCATTGGATCCCTCGGAGGTAGCCAGTTACAGACCTGTTTCCAGTCTTCCATGGTGAGGCAAGGTGACTGAGCGAGTGGTGGCCTCTCAGCTGCAGGCAGTTTTGGAGGATACCAATGATCTAGACCCATTTCAAACCTGAGGGATGCTGTGCTGGGCATGGATAGGGCCAGTTGCTCTCCCCCTGCTAAATAGAAGAGAATCACCATTTTAAAAAGGCACCTCTTTGCTCCGTTAGCAAGGAAAGCCGGAAAGCCAGAGTCCCCTCCTAACTGAGCAAAGAGGCACCTTTTAAAGTGGCAATTGTCTTTATTGAGCAGGGGCAGAGCAACTGGCCCTATCCATCCCCAGCACAGCATCCCTCCAGTGGTTGTTGCTGGGGGTCCATCTTATGTTTCTTTTTTAGATCGTGAGCCCTTTGGGGACAGGGAGCCATTTTGTTTATTTATATCTATGTTAACTGCTTTGGGAACTTTTGTTGAAAAGTTGTATATAAAACAGCCATTGTATTCGTATTGCCTACAATGGTCAACCCCTCCTGTATTCTCCCAAAGAAAGCCACAGGGCTCTGTGGGTGACAGGAGTTGAAATCGACTTGACGGCACACTTTGCTTTACTTACCCTTGATCTAGACCAGGAACTCTCAGCCTGGGGTCCCCAGATGTTGCTGGACTACAACCGCCATCATCCCCAGCCACGATGGCTGACAGCAACACCTGGGGACCCCAGGTTGAGTACCCCTGGTCTAGACCCTCCAACTTTGCTGCTGCCCTAGATAGCAACCCCTGCCCAATTCTTCCTCCTGCCCTTCTGAACTCCATCTGCCTGTTCGGAAACTCGAAATTCTGATCCTCGTCCGCTGTCTCCAAGACTCAGCCTTGCCCATTTGGGACTGCACTCTTCTCACCAACCCCCTAGACAGACAGCCTGGAGCTGACTGCTGACGAGGCCAGTCATCAGAGCTATTGATTCAGCTGACATCTACATGGACTACAATCCCGAGCACAGCTGGAATATTGTGAGGCCCTCCTCTTGGTGGGGGGTTCCGTTCTGGGCTTTTGCCACAGATACCGAAGCTGTGAATAAAGAGACCTTAACCCTATTGGATACGGAGGGGGCAGGGAAGAGGTTCTTTAGCACATTCAAGGGTGCTAAAAAAATCCACCAGAAAAAGTAGGGGACAGAAATAGGAAACACAGGAAGCTGCCATATACCAAGTTAGAACATTGGTTCATCTAGCTCAGTGTTGTCTTCACAGACTGACAGCAGCTTCTGCAAGGTTGTAGGCAGGAATTTCTCTCAGTCCTGTCTGGAGATGCCGCCTGGGAGGGAACTTGGAACCTAGATGCTCTTCCCAGAGTGGAAGATGGCTCCATCCTCTGAGGGGGAATATCTGACTATGCTCACACTTCTAGTCTCCCTTTCATATGAAACCAGGGCGGACCCTGCTTAGCTAAAGGGACAAGTCATGTTTGCTACCACAAGACCAGCTCTCCTCTCCACTGGAATATTCTGCAGCGATGCCCCCAAAACCTCTGATTTTCATCCAGGTTTTTTGGTGGGTTGTGATGTTTTTTGAGAAAAGAGCCACAAAATAGCTCCACGATACAAAATGGTGGCCGGAAATCACATCGGGAGTCATTTCCGGACACTCAGGAACACACGATTAAAGAAAGCAGGATTCTATGGCCTGACCACAGATACAAGTTCTCCACCAGCCGTTTTGTGTAACGGGGGTCTCCTGTATTTACATCCAGGGCCGGCCAAGGTATTGCAGAGCCAAATGCTGCCTTGCTCCACACCCCCACTGGTTTCAAACTGGTGGTGGCCAGCCCCCTTTCAAAATCAACTCTTGCAAGTTTTTAAAGTGGTGCAAGGGTTGCCAACAAGGGTTGCCTCTTCTTTCCTCAAGCTTCTTGCAAGCTGTGCATGGAAAGGTCTCCTTGCAAAGACTGCAATGGTCAGATGATCAGCCTCGAAAAGCCACTTCGATGCTGGTGGCAGGGGCATCTTGCCACCTGCTGGTGCCCCAAGGGACTGTGCCCTTGCAAACATCCCACTGGTTTCAAACTGGGATTTCCACAGTCTTTGTTAAGACAGTAATAGTCTCCCTGCCTAGAAATTGCAATTCTTGAGCAACACATGAAGCTGCCCAAGTGAGAATATTGGTCCATTTAGCCCAGTGCAAATTCTCCACTCTGACCAGCAGCAGCTATCAAAGGCCACCTCCAGCCTCAGAGTCAGGATGCCTCTGAATACCAGTTGCAGGGGAGCAACACCACGAGAGAGGGAATGCCCTCAGCTCCTGCCTGTAGGCTCCTAGCGGCATCTGGTGGGCCACTATGTGAAACAGGATGCTGGACAAGATGGGCTTCCTTGGGCCTGATCCAGCAGGGCTCTTCTTATGCTCTTAGGTCCCAGGCGAGGGCCATGTCCAGCCCACTACTCAAGGTATTTTCAAATGGAGATGCTAATGATGTGTTCTGTCACCATGCCATGACCTCTCTTCTCAATTATCCCCTTAATAATATCACTGCTATTAGGATGTTAGAAGCTGATCCCACTGAATTAAGTATAAACTATATCATTTACTGGACAACTATTGGATTAGAGGTGTGCAGTATGGATCCAAAAACATCTTTCTTTGATTTTTTCCTTCTTTTATTTATTCCTAACTCTTACATTTGATGTTGTCAACAAGAGTAGGTTCAAACAGCAATCGCATAATTTGGAGCGATGGAAAGACTCTCCATCTGGTTTAGTGCATCGTAAAAAGAAATGCCAATGGAATTGGTTAAGAAGACGTACTCCATTGAAAATGTTTATCCTCAAGAAGGAGCCAAAACATAAAACTGGATTTATTGGGTGCAAGCCATGACAGGACATCGATAAAAAGGGAATCTCATAAACCTAATAAGAGATCTAGCTTATTGGGTCAGTCAGCAAATAAAATACTCTTAGCTAAACCTCCCTCAGAACAAATTAGTGTAACTCCATTGATAAATAGAGCAGCTACAGAAGACCAGAGGAAGACAATTGTTGGCATGGATACCCATAAAGTCAGCCATAAAAAAGCAACACTATAAAAACACAATCCTTAGTCTAGTGCTTTTCATCACAGAAGGAATTCAAAACAATGCCTTTTGGATGAATTACCGACATGCTGCAGAGTGGTGACAGGAAGGAGGGGAACAGAAATTACATTGTATGTTAAATGTGTGCTTTGCCTGGCCTGTTCTTTTTTTTTAATGGCCACAGAGGTGGAGGGGTAATCCCCTACAGGAGAGGGGCTCTTCCTCTCCTTGTGAGCCTTTCCCCCCTTGTGCTGTGGTCTCAACAAAACCATCCTTGAAATGCCTATTGCCACCAATCGGGGCAGCCCTTTCATTAGCCAAGTTGAGGCAGTGGCCATCACCAACTCTTTGGAACCTATCTGACCCTCGCCAACTTTGCAAGCAACACCTCTCCTCTGCTTGTGCTGCTTGCACGGAGAGGAAGCTGCTAGCAAACTTCGTTCCTCCCCACCCCCTGCACTTTCAATGCTTGCAAGGCTTGGTTTTGAAAGGGGGTTGGTCCCCACCAGAAGCATGGGGTAAGGCCGTTTTGCACCTAGCCTTGGTGGCTGCAATTCCTTGGGCCATCCCTGGCACCAATGTTGGCTTTCCTTCCCAGAGTGGTGGGAAGAGGAAGACCCAGGCTCTCTGCGCTTGGCCACGTGCTGTCCAATATTCTTGTAAAAGACCTGGATGAGGGTGTCCTGGGGATGCTCATCAGATCTGCAGCCAGCACAGCAGGAGACGGGCTTAGCTAGTCTGATCTAGTCAGCCTTCAACACTGAGCCACAACCAACAAGAGGAAGCTCAATAGAGAAGGCCACTGTGACTGTAGCCAGCCAGAAGGAGACCACGTCTCAAGATGCTTCGGAATGTAGGAGGTCCTTTTAATATTTTTAGACAATTTCTATGCCCAACATGTTTCAGCCACACCGCTTTCTTCAGGGGAAATTACATGCTGTTACCTTATAAGAGATTCAAGTTTTATTATTTATTTTATTTTATTTATTTAACACAATTGTATACCGCCCCAAACGCTAGTCTCTGGGCGGTTTACAACAAAACAATAGAAACAACAGATAAAAGGATTGAAACATTGCAACAACTAAAATTTAAAACATTAAAACTATTAAAAACTCAATTAAAAGCCTGGGTGAACAAATGTGTCTTGACTGCCTTTTTAAAAGTTGTGAGAGATGGGGAGGCTCTTATTTCAGCAGGGAGCATGTTCCAAAGCCTCGGGGCAGCAACGGAGAAGTCCCATCCCCGAGTAACCACCAGACGAGCCGGTGGCAACTGCAGACGGACCTCTCCGGATGATCTCAATGGGGTGTGTGGTTCATAGCGAAGAAGGCGTTCTCTTAAACACCCAGGGCTCAAGCTGTTTAGGGCTTTATAGGTTATAACCCAAACCTTGTATTTTGCTTGGAAACTTATCAGCAACCAGTGTCGATCTTTTAAGTTTACTGTTTGTTGGCTTCAATCCATTGCCTCAGGACCTTGAGACGTGGTCTCCTTCTTGCTGACATTTTAGTGAATGCTTCATGGGTTTTGGGGGCGGTTTTCTGGGGATGATGGGGCCCAACAACATCTGGGGACCCAAGTCTGACAAACCCTGCAGTAAGGTATAAAACATTCCCTTCCACTTCAATGGCCAGGCAGGTCAACTGGGAGACGGCACAACCAAAGGGCAAGAGAACCACATGACTTCATCTTGCTTACTGACTGTTGACGCCAAAAAGAAACTCTGAATTGCTGCTTTCTTCCCCCGTCTCTCTCCTTGATGGCACAACAGATGCTGCTAGTGATGAGGAGGAAGGGAGAAACCATGACAAGCGTGAGAGTTTTCTGTCAGTGGAGAAGGAGAAAAAAGGAATTCTCAGCGGCTCAAAGAGTTTATTTGAAACAAAAAATAACGGGTGGGCTTGAAGGCTGAACACACACATTATTCAACAGCCCTGGTGATGTGTGGTCACACACACACAGCCTGGCAATGCAATACCCTCAATACACTTTGGTTGGGATCCAACGAGCTACTTGGAGGCACACCCATTGGCTGGGGCACGGCTGCTGGAATTTGACTTTTTCTACTTGGTTTAAGGCCAGAGATTATCCACTGAACTTTCAGCTCATCATCAGGGAGAAGGGGTGAAAGCTCCCTCCAAGTCACCTTTTATCCTACTAGCAGCTGTTTCGGGGTGGCAGGCACCATCCCACCAACACCACATCCCTTCACATCCATGCCCAGGTCCAAGTCTGGCAAGGCACAAGACTGCTGGACAGGTCAGAAGCAGGAGCATTCTAGGGCTGGAAAGAACTGAAGACATGTATGCATTGCAAGGGACACAGGGAGCTGCCGTATACCGAGTCAGACCATAGGTCCATCTAGCTCAGTATTGTCTACCCAGACTGGCAGCGGCTTCTCCAAGGTTGCAGGCAGGAATATCTCTCAGTCCTGTCTTGGAGATGATGCCAGGGAGGGAACTTGAAGCCTTCTGCTCTTCCCAGAGCAGCTCCATCCCCTGAGGGGAATATCTTGCAGGGCTCACACTTCTAGTCTCCCATTCATATGCAACCAGGGTTGACCCTGCTTAGCTATGGGGACAAGTCATGCTTGCTACCACAAGACTAGCTCTCCTCTCCCACCCCATCCCAGTCTCCTAGGACAGCCCTCCTCCCATGGAGTCACCCAAGCAGGTCCCCACTCCTCCCAAGATGACCCATCAGGATGGAAGCCACAAACAACCAGCCATGCACTCTGCTTTCAGAACTACAGCTCAGCTCTGGTTTGGCTTCTTCTCTGGCCCCTCGATCTAGGAAAGGGGCTAAAACCCCACTGTAGGGTCACCAGCTCCCCAGGACTTCTTCAAGGGAGGCAACCAGCTCTGGCCTTGATGGTTCCAGAGAGATTTCATCAAGGTCAGGGAACCAGGCCGGAGTGACTCCCTCTGATCAGACCTGCCCTGGGTTGGACAGCAGGTGAACCACACCACCTCACTACAGTACTATGTAACTAGGCATAGTAGACTTCTGAGGATACCATGGTCAGCCAGGAAAACAAGCAAACAAATCAATCCAGAATTTTCACTAGAGGCACAAATGACCAGGCTCAAACTATCATATTTTGGACATATGATGCGAAGAAGACCCAGCTCCCTTGAGAAGTCCATAATGCTGGGGAAAGTTGAAAGAAAGAGAAGAAAAGGACAACCAGCAGCAAGGTGGATGGACTCGATGACGACAGCAATGAATGCACCACTAAGAGACCTGAAAGGCCAAGTGGAAGACAGATCACCCTGGAGAGAATCTATCAAGGTGGTCACTAACAGTCGACACCGACTTGGCAGCCCTTAATCAATCAACCAACCAACCATGTAGGCTCTCCAGCTGTTGTTGGACTACAACTCCCAGCATCCCCAGCTGCATTTGCAAAGACAGCTTTAAATCCTATCACAATCTGTCCACCAAGAAAAAGCATTAAGTGTCTGCCTTTTGAAATTACATTCCTTCTACCACCCACAAAAACCTGACATTTCCTTTTTACAGAGGGCCTGTTCAGACAATATTAATGTTATTTATATGCTGCATTTCAACAAAGGAGTTCTCAAAGCTGGCTGGCCCTCAGAATCATGTGGGGGAGAAGCATGTACGAGCACATCTCCACCCATCCACCTGGTGTGCCATTATGCCAAGGGAGAGAGCCACTGCCAGTCAGTGTAGACCAAGGTTGCTCAACCTTGGCCCTCCTGCTGATGTTGGCCTACAACTCCCATAACCCCTGGCTATTGATCACTATGGCTGGGGATCAGTGTCCCCGCTAACAGGGATTCCCAGATGTTGACTACAACTCCCAGAATCCCCAGCTGCAATGGCTTTTGCTTGGGGATTATGGGAGTTGTGGTCAATGTCTGGGAATCCCTGTTAGAGGGAACAGCACTGGGGATTATGGGAGTTGTAGTCCAAAAACAACTGGAGGGAGGAAGTTGAGCAGGCCTGGTGTAGACAATACTGAACTAGATGGACCAGTGGCCTGAGTTGGTATAAAGCCATTTCTTATGGTCCACCCCAATGGTACCCCCAAATGTGCCCCTCTACTTGTATATGATCTCCGGTTCACAGAGTGTACGCAAACACACTCCAGTGTGTTGCCCTGGGATATTTCAAGACTTCCTGGACACAATCCTTTCTCTCCCCACAAGCCAGACACAATCCTTTCTCTCCCCCAACTTCTCTGCAAGCTCTTCCATGCCTCCCTGATGATCTCATTGCAAGTTCCAAGTAAACAGGGAGTGGCTCAGCACTAGCCAACGATTGCTTCCACAAAATGCTAACACTAAAAACATACAGAGATCCTGAAAAGCAGAATGGGAAAAGCCCAGTGTTACTTCCACCCAGTAGTGCCATCAGACATTGTTAAAACAATGTCCTTAACAGCAGGATCATTGTTTTCTTAAGCAACTATCACTTGGCCACACAATTAATCATCAGCCCGATCCTGTGCATGTTTACACAAAAGTTGAAGTGGGACTTCCACATAAGCTTCCATAGGATTGGATATCCAAAAGTATTTTAAAAGTAGTATATAAGTAATAATAACTGCATGTTTTGTGTAAACAATGTGCACATAATCAAGCCGATAATTAACTGATACTTGAGATTAATTACTCCCCTCTCCCCGGGGAGTTTGGGAGCACAAGAGTGTTCCCTCTAATTTTTTCTCATCTGTGTGCGGAATGAGTTTTGTTCAGGGTGGGAGTATCAAGGCAGTGTGTGCACACATGCATTCAGGGAGGAGCCTTCCTGGTTCAACCTGAGCAGAATCTAAAATCAACTGAGTGGACATTAAAAACAAACAAACTTGTGTGCATGCACACACCTTAAATGGAACAATTCATGCTGCATTGGCCCCAATGGTAGAAACAAGTTCCTCTTCTTGCAGCATCCAACTCTTCCCCATGTCTGAATGGCTAATGCCCCCCCCCCCCAAATCCAAGCTTCAGAAAGGGAGCAGACCCAGGCTTCTGGGGCCCTCTGCACTCTCCTCTGTGGAGAGTACAGAACCCCCCAGCCATTTAAAATACTTTAAATAAATAAAACAATAATCTGCTTTAGCTGAATACATGCTACGAAGCTGCCTTATGCAAAACAAGGTCTGCTAGTTCAGGAGTTCCACCCTTGGGTCCCCAGATGTTGATGGGGTACAACTCTGAAATGCAGGAGAGACAGATCTTCATTTAATTATAGAGGCTTTTGCCCTGGGCTGATGCTGAAAATAAAGAGAGAGAAAGTTCTGCCCAAAGCAAGAGAGACATGACACTGAGGGGGCGGTAGAAACGGAAGCCTAATGTCTCCTCTCGGTTCGCACTGTGTTTGATCTTCATTCCCTTCTGCATGTTGACTTTCCATTTCCTCTCTGTGTGTGCACAGATGTGCAGTCTCCTCCTTTTTAAAGGTACTCTCCTGCCCAACCATTAAAGCCTTTGCTTGTCTCCTCCTTCACAGAATTACTGTATTTACCCGAATCCAGGATGACCTCCCCCTCCTGCCCTTTCCTGCTAAATATGAGGGAGACGTCTTAGATTCAGAGTCCTCTTTGGGGGGGGGGGGGTAAAAAACCTCTATCTTTCAAGGCATTGTCTTAAATTCAGAGTCGCCTTCTATTTGGGTAAATACAGTATAAAACATCAGAGTTGGAGGTCTTCTCACCTAACTCTTCGCTTGGAGGAAGCTGCCACACAGCAGCCACCAGTACAAAAAAGGCAGGGTGGTGGTGGTGGTGGGAAAATGGGCCACAGATGCAACCGCAATGGCCCCCTTCTTCCCCATCCCAGCAACCTCTCTCCCTCTCCAGACCTGTTCGCACTCTTTCCAGAGGTTTTGCAGATTACTGAACCAGTAATCCAGGCCTTGGCAACTTTTCTTTGGATCTAGGTGCCAGCCCAAGTATTTATTATTATTTTAACATTTATAACCCGCTCTTCCTCCAAGGAGCTCAGAGATTTAGGAGCCAGACAATGAACACTTGACAAAATTACCAGATTTAGTGACTGACATTGTAGAGGAGGAAGGTACAAAGCCAGTGTGGTGTAGCGGTTAGATTGCTGGACTAGGACCGGAGAGACCCGAGTTCAAATCCCAATTCAGCCATGATACTTGCTGGGTGACTCTGGGCCAGTCACTTCTCTCTCAGCCTAACCTACTTCACAGGGTTGTTGTGAGGAGAAACCTAAGCATGTAGTACACCACTCTGGGCTCCTTGGAGAAAGAGCGGGATATAAAATGTAAAATAATAATAAATAATAATAAATGGGCACTTCTCTTCACTCCTTTTACAAGTAACCTAGAAACAGGCTTCCTGGGACAAATAAAGGTTTTATTAAATAACTCTGAATATCCTAGTCTAGGCGCCATGGTTAAATTTCTAGACACCATGGGTCTTTGGCACCTGGGATTTGTCACGCCCTGATCTACTACTAATACCACAACCAACAACAGATATTTATAGACTGCTTGTCAACAAAAGTTTCCAAAGCGGTTTACATAAATATTAAATAAGATGGCTTTCTGTCCCCAGAGGGCTCACAATATATAAGACAGACACCAGCAACGGTAACTGGGGATACTGTCCTGGGGCTGGATAGGGCCAGTTACTCTCCCCCTGCTAAATAAAGAGAATCACCTGGTTAACATGGTGCCTCTTTGCCCAGTTAGCAGGGGTACCGAAGACACTACAGCACTCTACAGGCACTGAATGCACAGATCCTTCCCGCTGAAGAGATGCTGACCAGTCACGAGTGCAGCCACAGAGATATTAGAGGACACCCAATGTCTTCCTAGCTGCATAACCAGTAGGAAGTTCATTTTGTAAAATGCATTTCACAAACCAGGCAGAATGCCTGAAGTTGGAAGAGTACATGGAGAGAGAAGCCAGGCCAAAGTTAAAACAAACAGAGCCTTGCCTCGTATTTTCTCACATCACACCAGGGCTGCCGGTGCCTTGTACAAACGCAAACATTCCAGACTGTTTTTGTTTCCAGATTTGGGGTTGTATGTGTGTGTTTTGGTCTTGTACGGATTGCTCTTGATCTTTGTGGAATGCACTTCTTTTCTTGTCTTTGGAAGTGTATGCACTCCACTTCCCCCCCCCTTTTTTTTTTACCCTAAGTAGTTATATTCCAGCTCTCTTTACTCTCATAGCAGCTCCCGCCATGCACCTTTAGATCAGCAACAGTTACACGAAATAGTCTAATTGATGCATTTCCTGGTGCCTGGGCTTGAACACTGACGGGCAGTGCCAGTGGCTCCAACACAAGGGCTTGTTTTCACAGAGATGGTCCAAATCACCTGTGGTAGGGTTGTGTGCCCGGTGGAGCTCCATGAGGCACACAATTTAATGTGGGCTGAGGTGCTTTGGGGTCCACTAGAGAGCTTGGTGAGACCTTTGGAGGACCCAGGACAGGGTAAAGCCGCCATGTCCTTTTAATAAGGAGTGAGTCTGCTTTTTTTTTTAAAGGGGGGGGTCAAAAACAAAAGACACACGGAGGGCCAGCCACAAGAAGGTAGGAGAACCAAAGCTAGGGGGACTCCTGAGCCTTTAGGGAGGAGCCACCATCTTGGAGAGCAGATTCCCCTTTCCAGGGACTGGGAGGCAAAGCGACTGGTGCTTCCCGTGGCCCCACCCAAGGCTTGGCTTGTTCAGCAGCCCACCTGGCTGCTTCCAGTGCAGGTCAAGGCAGTGCTTGACAAATCCCAGGCGCCAGGGAGCCATGGCACTTATTAATTTAGCCAGAGGACCTAGTCTAGGCTATTTAGGAGGTAAGAGTTATTTGTTGTTATCCCACAAAGATGGAGAGCGAGAGTGCACCTTTCTATTGCTCTCTTTTTTCCTTCCAGGAAAATACTTTCATCACCAGGGAGAAATGGATGCATTTCGTTGATTGGGCTTATTTTTTCCTCTTTTTCTCCCAGGAGGAATTCAAATAAACTTATTTGTTTTGGAATAAGACATAGCATAAAAGTTGGCCTGCTGGGTCAATCCACCATTCCCAGCATCCCGTTCCCCCTCCATGGCCAACCAGATGCCTCAGGAGAGCCCACAAGCAGCAGACGAAGGCAATGACCTCCCCACACGGCTGTTGCCCAGCAACTGGCATTAAGTGCCTCGGTAACCCTATTCACACACTGCGGTCTGCTGAATGCATCTGCAGCAGTACACTGCCAACCCAGACTTGCATTTGAAGGGGTCTGGACCCAGGTTCATTTTTAAATGAATGGATGTATAGTAGTCACACACAGACACGTGTGTGGACAACCAGCTGAACACACATAGAGAGTCATGTTGGAATAGGGCTTATGGCTATGACAGTTCTGGACAGCCGCCATCAATAGTCCTGACCAGTGTTCCCTCTAAGGCGTGTGCATGCCCACAAGTTTTGCAATGTACGCTCAGTTAATTTTAGACCCTGCTCAGATTGAAATCAGGAAGGCCCCATTCTGAATGCACATGCACACACACTGCCTAGATGCTGCCACCTCGTTCCACACACAGATGGAAAAGATTAGAGGGAACCCTGGTCCTGACCTCCTCCATGAAAGGAAAAAGCTGGTCTTGTGGTAGCAAGCATGAATTGCCCCCTTTGCTAAGTATGGTTCATTCTGGTTTGCATTTGAATGGGAGACTACATGTGAGCACTTCAGGATATACTCCTGGGGCTGCTGTGGTAACAGCATCTGCCTGCTTGCATGTAGAAGGTTCCAAGAGTTCCCTCCCTGGCAACATCTCCAAGACAGGGCTGAGAGAGACTCCTGCGTGCAACCTTTGAGAAGCCGCTGCCAGTCTGTGCAGACAATACTGAGCTAGAAAGACCAATGCTCTGACTCAGTATATGGCAGCTTTCTCAGTTCCTATTAATTCATTTAACCCCCTTCTAAGTTCTACAGGCCTGAAGCATTTGGCCTTTTCTGAACTGCTCAGGAGACTATGGAAGGAACAGAGAAGTCCACCAGCCTCTCCGTGCCTTCTTGGATATCTCATCAAACTGTCTGCAAGCTTCCCCCAGAGGAAGTGGTGTCCGATGGGGCCAGGATGGAAGAGACAATACACTGAGCAATATGTGCTCAAAAGCTAGCATTGTGCAGGCAGCAGACCAGAGAGCATGCCAAGAGATGCAGAGCTGGAGGGCCTTCAGAACTCACCGTCTCAGGGTCCATGCCAGTGACACCTCAGCAGCATGGGGTCTGAGCAATGCATGCACAATGGAGTGGTTAAGAGTGCCAGACTCAGCAAGACCCGGGTTCAAATCCACACACAGTCCTAAACGTAACTGGAAGCCTGAGTCAGCCATCTCCCTCAGCCGAGCCAACCTCACAGGGTTGCCGTCAAGATAGGAGGCAGGAAGACTTATGTACACAGCCCTGTGCTCCTTTAAGAAGAGGCAGGATAAAAATGAAAATAGATACAGCTAAAAAGCTGGTCTTGTGGTAGCAAGCATGAATTTTCCCCTTTGCTAAGCACAGCCTGTCCGGGTTTGCATTTGAATGGGAGACTACATGTGAGAGCACTGTGAGATATTCCCCTTAGAGGATGGAGCTGCTCTGGGAAGAGCAGCTGCATTCTTGCATGCAGAAGGTCCCAGGTTCCCTCCCTGGCAGCATCTCCATATAGGGCTGAGAGAGTCTCCTGCCTGCAGCCTTGGAGAAGCCGCTGCCAGTCTGTGAAGACAATACTGAGCTAGACAGACCAATGCTCTGACTCAGTATATGGCAGCTTCCTATGTTCACCACATTCTACTAAAGCCAGAAGTCCAAGATCGTGAAGGAGGAATCCACAGTGGGGCTCCCTCCCTCCCCACACTGTCCCTCCCAGAAACTGTGTTCGTGCTGAACAGAACATCAGAATGGGTCCTTAGTCCAACCTTGGGTCCCCAGCTGTTGCTGGACTACAACTCCCATCACCCCCACCCCCAATCTGTTCTGGTCACTATGGCTGGGGATGATGGGAGTTGCAGTTCAACATCATTTGGAGACCCATGGTTGGGAGCCCTGGTCTAGCCTACCTCGCAAAGCAGTTGTAAGGATAAAAATGGGATCATGCTACCCTGAGTTCACTGGAGGGAACAGCAGAAAACAAATGCGATGAACATGATGTGCCTGCATCTCTTCAACACATTCGCACTGCCTGAGCATTCCTCCTCGGAGTGAAATATATGAGTAACTCAGCATCAGTACATCTGATCAACAAATCCCTTCTCAGCATTTCCTGCTGCATAAATCAGGAAGGCACACAATCTCAACACAGAAGACGTGGAAAGTGTTTCTCTCCCACCCCAGCGTATTATACACATTGCATTCGGGAGCATTCAGAGGCAGAGTCTGCCGCTGGAAGACGACTTGCATGCACATGGCCAATGGGGAAAGGTGGTTGGTTACTTTGTGCAAGACGACATGTGCTTGGCGCATGAGGAGCCCTCCGTTTGACTCACGGCACCTCTTGCCAAGAGGCTTTCCAGGGAGCAGGGCCAGGGAAAGACTGTGGCGGCCATTCAAAGTCGAGAGAGCACAGAGCCGGACAGAACCACAGTCTGCGGGGCGTACAGCGATCCCCTTTGGGATTACTTCCGAGCAAGCGGCTCCCCATTCACAGGCTCCCTTCCTTTCTCACGGGCTTTCCCAGACCTTCCGAAGAGCAGCAACAGAGCACCCGCTCGGAACTCCTCTCCAGCGGGGGAAGTGCGCATCTGAGCATCTCGGGATCAGCAGCACGTCCGATCGCACGAAGCCACAAGGCAGCCGACCCAAGCCCGCCCAGCCCTGGCTCTCCGAGGGGCGTGCGGGGGTCGCTGTGGTGGCAGAGGTGAAAGCTGCTGCCGCGGGGAAGAGCCACCGCACACCCCACGCCGCTCCCTCGGGCAAGGCGCCTGGCGGAACCCTGAAGCGCCAGGAGCGCGCCGCTGGCTGCGCGGCTCCCCCAGCGAAGAGCCCGCCACACGCGCCGCCGAGCGCATGTGGGGCGAGGGGCGCCCCCGGCCCCGCCGGCCCCTTGGCACGGCTGCTGCCCAGGACCTCTGCCCGCCGCCCTGCTCGGCTTCCTCCTTGCGCGCCATACTTCTGCGCCGCGCGCACCGGGACCCTGCGAGGCAACCGGGCTCGCCCGAGGAGCAGCGCCGCGCACAGCGGCTCCTCCGACGCGAGCCGCCGGTTCCTTCCGCGCCTGGGCAGGACGCCCGGAAACCCTCCCCCCGCACCCCCACCCTGACTCCCAGCCATGTGAAGCGCCCTTCTCCGGGACCCAGAGGCGGCGCAACCTTCCCGACACGGCGGCACCACAGCCGCGCAGGCAGCCAGCGCGCCCCACACGGACACCCCCCGGGAGGGCTGAGAAGAAGCCCCATCCGAGGCAGCAGCCATCAGCCCCGGCTGCAGCTGCGAACTAGCGCGCAGCGAGCGAGGCAGGAGCGCGCTCCCGAACAAGCCGGCAGGCAAGGCGAGGAGGACCCAGCTCGCCCCCGCAGGGCTTACCTGCTCGCAGCGCCCGGGAGCGGAGCGGAAGGTGCGCGGAGCTGGCCGCGAGCGGGAGGCGCCGGGCAGGAGCCGCTGCTTCTTCCTCCGGGCGGCGGCGGCTGCATTCTCCGCTCCTGGAAATCCCAAGGAGCGCAGCAGGCAGGAGCTGGAGAGTGACCACTGCTCGGTGCATTGTGGGAAGCAGCGCTCTTAAAAGGGGGAGCGGAACAGGGCGAGGCGCCCCCTAGAGGGGAGAGGGAGGGAGGGAGGGAGGGGAGTGACCCAAGAGGCCGGCGGGCGATCAATTGGATGGTCGCCAATCCATGCTGGGCGCGCAAAAGTCGGGTCGGTGCGTGCGCAAGCTTCCCCTTCGCCCAGTTGTTCCAGTCCCCCCCGCCGGGCTTCTGAAGAGCTGCATGGTGGTGTCTTGGTTGGAGGGCTCTGCTGGACCAGGCGCCGTGCCCAGCTTGTCCAGCATCCTGTCTCACACAGTGGCCCACCAGATGCCGCTGGGAGCCTGCAGGCAGGAGTTGAGAGCATCATGCCCTACTCTCCTGCAACTGGGATTCAGAGGCATCTTGACTCCAAGGCTGGAGGGGGCCCATAGCCCTCAAACTAGTAGCCATTGATAGGCCTGCCCTCCATGAATTTGTCTTAGCCCCTTTTAAAGCCACGTGGCTGGCCATCACCACACCCAGTCGCAGTTAGTTACATAGGTTAATGATGCATTGTGTGTCGTACTCAGACTGGGGCTGTCCAAGTTCAAATCCCCACTCGGTGGTTATTAGATTCACGGGATGCTCTTAAGCCAGTCGCTTTTTCTTTGTGTGGCCTACCTCGCAAGGTTGTTGTGATGATAAAATAGGGGGCTGTATGCCACCTTGTGTTCCTTGCAAGAAGGATGAGATAAACATGCAGCAAATAAACTTTTCAGTCAGTAAATACATGCTGATTTCTCTTGCATGGGTTAGGAAACATAACAAAATGCCTTCAGCTAAATCTCACCATTAGTTCATCCTGCCCAGGATTGTCTATTCTGACTTGTGTTGTGAGTCACACTGGGTCAGCATGTTGACTAGTGGCCGCAACTACTATCTCAAGTGCGTGTGCTGTCCTCTGAGTGGCTGTGCCATGGTTCTGAGCCAGCTGATGACTACACTGCCAGATGCAGCCAAGATGAGGATTCACAGTTGGCTCTTCTAGCGGTGTCCATGGAGAGCCCTGGAGCCTAGAGGGCCAACCTTCACTTCCAAATCACTTCCAAGTCCATCCACAAGGGCCACAGAAGCAACCAGCACCTCTCAGAACAGAGCAAGTGATCCCGTCTCAGGGTTTGACTTGAAGATTCAGCCTCCTCCCTGGGGTCTGCAGGGGGAAGAAGGCGTCTATCTCAGTCAGTGAGGAGCCAGAAGCAAGGTCAGGCCTGCACCGCTTAAGGCCCAGGAGCCAGAGCCAGCCCACGGGGGCTTTTCTGCTGGCCCCCCCAGGTCGGAATAGCCTGCAGCCACAGCAGGAGCCCAGAAGAGCTCTCGGCCTGTCCTGCGGAAGAGCAGCAGGGACTCAAGGCAATTGGCGGCGGCTGCTGCTGCTGGAGACCAGATGTCCTCCGACCCCAGGGCCAAATAATCCACTGGCACCATCCCTCCATTCCCCCCCTCACCTTTTATTTATTTATGCTTGCTTGCTTATATCTCATGTTTCTATACAACCTGATATATGCCTCTCTAGGTGGTATACACAATTAAAACACAACAAATATAAAACAGAAGAAGAAACCAGTCAAAAATTTCACAAAATAAAAACAAACAACAGGCGCATCTTGAGGGTCTTCCTAAAAGCAAGCGGAGAACAAGATGCTCTTCTTTCAACAGAGAGCATATTCCAGAGCCCCAGGGCAGCCACAGAGAAGGCCCAGTCCCGAGCCAACACCAAACAAGTCGGCAGCAACCATCACTGGTCCTCGCCAGATGATCTTAATAGCTGGCTAGGTTCATGGCAAAGAAGGTGCTGCCTTCGTACCCTGGATCTAAGCCACTGAGGGCTTTATAGGTAATAACCAGCACTTCGTATTTCATATTGGCAGCCAGCCCACTGGAGCATTTTTAATTCTGCCACAGGATGTGGTGATGGCCACGAGCTTGGGCAGCTTTAAGAGTGGCTTAGATAAATTCCTGGAGGACAAGTCTATCAGCGGCTACTAGTCTGGTGGGCTATAGGCCCCCTCCAGCCTCAAAGGCACGATGCTTCTGAATCCCAGCTGCAGGGGAGCATCAGCAGGAGAGAGGGCCTGCCTTCATCTCTCTTGCCTGTGGGCTCCCCAGAGGCATCTGGTGGGCCACGGTGTGAAGCAGGATGCTGGACTGGATGGGCTTCCTTGGGCCTGATCCTGCAGGGCTGTTCTTATGTTCTTATGGTCTAATTGTGCACCCCTGCACCAGGGTCACACAGTCAGGCATCCCCAGGGCTCAAACCCGCTATATGTTGAGCCACCTAGGGTTGCCAGCCGTGACAGATGCCATTCCTGGATATTTCCCCCCACTCCAATATTCTCCACCTTATCAAGCCATTCATAGTTCTGGGATTGTTTTCCATTGCCTTCTGAAGATTGATGCCAATGCCTGGAGGTTCTAGTCCAGTTCTAGAGGATGAGCAAATCTAGAGCCGTGGGAGTGCAGGCTGGAGCCTCTTCGCAGGCCAGAAAGTGTTTGCAGGTCTCTGGAGTGGCCTGGCCCACCCAGAATTCCTGGTTGGTTGAGACTCTGGGCATTTCCAGACAGCAATAAACTGCAGGATATCCAAAACTTTCATGCAAGTGTGAACTATGATCTTCTTACTCCCTGTACATATGCTGCTGCTGCTGCTGCATTCTTCTGTGCTGCTTCCTAATTTGATCTTACCCTCTGCACACGTGCGAAGCAGGGACCGTGCACTGTTTTCATAGCACCACTTGCCAGCCAGCTTTGGCATTCCAAGAAAAACCCACCCTTTTTCATGACCACTTTCTGGAGACTGGGGGGAAAGGTGGCAGGTTCTTCTTGGAATGCTAGAAATGACCAGCAGGGGGTGCTGCAAAAATCATGTGGTACAGCGAGTAAGATTGCGCTAGAAACTTGTGCAAAAGCTTATAACATCATGCGGTTTATTGCTGTCTGGAAAAACTCTTTGCTTAGACAAAGGGCTCCTTTGTCCTTAGTCAAAGGACTCTGCATGCTTTCAGTTGGCATTTTGGTCTTGGCTCTTAGATTGTCCTCTGGCTCTTGAAGCTGGCCTTGCCTTCCACTTGTGCTCCATTCTGCTATCACCTGCAGTTCACGCCGGATGCCCATCTCCAGCCTTCACCCCCATTCTACAGCCGAAAGCCCCCCCCTTTCCCCAGCATATCCTTCCCACTTAGCATCTTTCTCTCTGGGTGGAAAGAGTGACTGAGAGGCAGACACCTATGGAAGCTTCATGAAACGTCCAATGAAAACTCACGTGGGAAGAGTGCAGTCATCCCGCCCGGGAGATCAGCTAAAGCAGGGGCTTGAGAGCTCTTTTCCAAAAATTGCCACATGCCCCCAGCTTTGGTTCTGCAAGCTCCACCCCAGCATCGCAGGCTCTGGAGCTCAAGCCATCTGGCAGCCCGGCACAGAAATAGCGCACATTCGAGTTTTGCCTGCATCCTGGCCCACACAGGAAGGAAAGTGCAGGCTGTGCTTCCCTTGTCAGCCTGACAGACAACCAAACAGCAGCCTCCCACCTTCCCTCAGAAGCCCAGTTCAGTCACAAAACTGGAAGCAAGAACCACAGCACCTCCAGAAAAAGACGCTATGCCATATGCTCCAGCTATTCCTGTTCCTTGCATTGATGCAAGCCACACTCCCCCTTTTAGCCATGTGTGAGTCTATTGCAGCAAAGCCGGCAACGAGCCTTGTGACACTGTGGAGCCCAACAAACTTCTAGCAGCAGAAATTGGAGCCCACTGACAGGTACATGAAGTAACATTCTCTCTTTGACAAATACAGATTATACAAGTGTGAGAACAATCACGGCAATGTGAGCTTCTTCCCGTCCTGTGCTTTACCAACAGCATTGTAGGTGAGATTTTGGAGAAGCATTGTGCTTCTCCATTTGGAGATGCAGCAGACAGACGTTCATCTGGGGTGTCTCTGGGAAGTGTGTGGGGAAGCTGCATCTGTTGAATTTCTGCTTGGATGCAGCCCTTCCCAGCCCAATGTGATGCTGAAAGACCAAGGCAAAGGGTGGATGCATGGAGCCTCATTTCTAAAGTCAGCAAACTATTAAAAAAACTGGACAAAGACAGTGCGAGGTTTTGCCACTTAAATGGCACAGAGGTGCCCCATGTAACTTTCTATTTAGGACATGAGTGGAAACTGTAAGTGGTTTAACTCACATTTTAAGTTGCAAGTTTGCTTATTAATGTGTATACCTTGGTACAAACAGAAGAGGGGAGGATGTTATTGTAAAGTGAGGCCAGAAGACCCAGCAAAAAAAAGGAGAGGATTGCAATATTAGACAGATCACAGATTAAACGAGATCCAGTCGAAAGAGGAAATGATACAAAGTGGATGTGAATTGCCCCCTAGTGGTGACAGACTGACAACGCAAGAAGAATATTGTGCAGTGGGGTTCTTAGTCCCAACTCTGAATTGGACTATAGTGCCCATCATCCCCAGCCACAATGGCCCCAGACAACATCTGGGGACTCAAGGTGGGGAACCCCTGGTGTTCATCGACATATACTGCTTTCACTTGTGAGTGATCTACTTCCAGTCTTGGCTGAGCCCTGTCTGAAGGCCAGCCTAGGTGGGGTGCTGAGGTGCCATGATTTGTTTACACTTCCAGTTCGTGGGGAGGAAGGAGCCTGCTTTGTACATAGGAACATAGGAAGCTGCTATATACTGAGTCAGACCCTTGGTCTATCTAGCTCAGTATTGTCTTCACAGACTGGCAGCGGCTTCTCCAAGATTGCAGGCAGGAATCTCTCTTATCAGCCCTATCTTGGAGATGCTGCCAGGGAGGGAACTTGGAACCTTTTGCTCTTCCCAGAGCGGCTCCATCCCCCGAGGGAAATCTCTTCCAGTGCTCACACTTCTAGTCTCCCATTCATATGCCACCAGGGCGGACCCTGCTTAGCTATGGGGACAAGTCATGCTTGCTACCACAAGACCAGCTCTCCTCTGCAGAAGACCCCTGTTTAGCCCTGCATCAGTTCTGCAGCATCAACCGCTAGGGCTGGGGAAAGATCCCTGCAGGTGAATGTTCTGACTCACATTCTTGATATTTATGTCAGGTTAAAGTTGGAGACGAATGGGGAAGTAGACTCGGATGATCTATGCTCAGGTTTCAAGAAGCAACAAATACAAAAACCCCTTGGCTTACCCCCATGATTCCCAACGGATTGTTTGTGTATCCCTGGGGAGTTCTTGAGGGTTTTTCTGGGGACACTTCACATTACTCGGTAGGCCAGCCTCTGTCTGTTCCAGGCTTCTATTTTGACTGTTGCTCAGTTGCCGAGAGATGAAAAATCTTCACACAGAGACCTGAAGGCAGGGGGGATACTTGTCTCAAGTCTTGACAGGGATACACCAACCATCACAATCGGCACACACTGGCTGACACTGAAGCTATTCCCACAATCAGTAGAAAGCAGGCCAAGGGAGCCTAGCCCACTTTCTACTGATCGTGAGAACCACTGGGCTGGCGGGCAAGCCCAGTGGTTCCAAAGCGGCTAGCCCACCTAATTCCCCCTCCTCTTAAATTAGGTTAATGGAGCGGGCGCTGCATTAACCTCATTTTTTTGCTTGTGTGCCTCCGCGGTGGCCGGTGACACATGAGTAGAACCCTGACCGGGAGGCTGCAGCCAGCCTCCCAGTCTCGGGGGTCTCTCCAGAATGACCCACACACTTGTGCGGGGCATCCTGGAACTTCCGGGGGCCACACAGCCCCCACCGGCTTCATAACAGAGTGGGGGGCCGTGTGGGCGGCCGATCCAGTCAGCCAGGGCTGCAGGCATGATTGTCTGCGGGGAAAGCGGGCAAAGCCCACTCTCCCCACAGACCCGCCAGAAGCTCTTCTCACTGATTGTGAGAAGAGCTTCACTGTCTCCTGCAGACATCCGGAAGCAGCATAACACACCCACTTGCAGTACTGGAATCTCTGCTTTTGAATCGGCCGTCTTTTCTTGGTCTTGGTTCAGATTGAACAAGGTCACCTTTCAGGGGGATGTCAGTCCCTGGCAATCTCTCCCAAAGTTTGCAAAAAAAAACCCACACCAAAAAGTTCACAAATATAACTGGGATATAACAACAAGGAACAGACGGTTGGTTCATCTAGCTCAGACAGTCTTGTCTACACAGACTGGCAGCGGCTCTCCAAGGTTTCAGGCAAGAGTCTTTCCCAGGCCTACCTGGAGATGCTGCCGGCCGGGGAGTGAACCTGTGACCTTCTGCACGCAAAGCAGATGCTCTACTTCTGAGCGACAGCCCCATCCCCAAAGGTGGCCTATAGGGGTCTCCCATCCAGGCACTGGCCACACCAAGGTCTTAGCTTCAACAAGGCGACATGCTCTGGTTCTAGAGACTAAACAGGTACAACATCCCAGCGACAATCGATTGGCAGAGTGGGCCAATTTCAAGGCACTTGAGCCAAACTATTCAGGGTTTGTAAATAACGATCCTGGGAAATAATGGGGCTATTCTTATGATCACAAAAATCGGGCTAGGAAAATCCTAGCCCGATTTTTGTGATCGTCAGAAGCACTGGGCTTGCAGCCGAGCCCGGTGGTTCTGGAGCGGCTAACCCGCTCCTGTAGCCCGACCCTTAGCCCGGGTTTGCAGAGCGAGTGCTCCACAAACCCGGGCTATCTGCTCCTGAGTAGCCGTGGCGCACCTCCGCTATTCGTGAGTAGACCCCCGGCCAGGAGGCTTAAAAGCAGCCTCCCGGCTCGGGGGTCTCCCCAGTATGCCCTGCGCGCTCACGCAGGGCATACTGGGGCTTCCGGGGGCCATGCGGCCCCCGAGCTCCCCAGCCCCCACTGGCTCCATCTCAGAGCCGGCCATCGTGTGGGCGTCCGATCCGGCCACCCAGGGCTCCCTTCCTGCTCAGCACCCTAAACCGGGTCTCACTGATCATGAGACCTGGTCCAATGTCTCACTTTCTCTCTGGGCTGCCTCTCAGGAACAAGGCCAGCAACATCCACATAAGAGGAATCAGAAAGCCATAAAAACAAAGACACCCCCTCGCACTGAGCAGATGCAACTCTAGGGTGTACCTCCCCTTCCCTTTTCTCAGTTTAAAGGGCCATACACCAGGGTTGCACATCGAACCATCTTTAGGTTTTAGAGACCTGGGTGGGGATGATGGTTTGCAGCATGAAGAATGGTGACTAGACAAAAAGTTAATAAAAACAGTCAGTAAGAAAATGTATACTGGCAGCTACCAACTTCCTTTTTTTTTTTTTTAAGCATCTCCAAAATCTTCTGCAAAAGCAAAACAGGAAGAAAACAGGGCAGTGGTTTATTAGGGACTAGAAAACTGGGATTTTCTCTGATGAATGGACAGTCAGCTTGTGTGCTATAACAATAGTTTAAAATATTCTGCATCTTTTTGCTTCATTCTATAGGGGTGGGGGTGGGAATAGAAACAGCATCCAACAAGGCAGAGACTTTTTTCTCAAAAAATATAACCAGCATTCAGGTAGGGGTCTTAGGTAGAATTTTAATTCTTATTCAAAGTGGCTTGTAATCAGATCCCCAAAGAAAGCAAAACGTAGTCGCTTTGGGATAAAAGGCTCTGAGGTACTATTTTAGGAAAATCAGTTGATTCCTTTTTTAATAAGTAAAAGAAAAAAGAGTTTATGTGCCTTTCCAGGGATGCAGGACACCTGATGGGAGGTGGATGCGTCACTGGCTGTCTGGCGGCATAATCTCCTGGGAGAGATGCAGACCTTTCCTGTACTTACATAACTTAACAACAAAAGATCCCAGGGCCTGAAAAGGAGGAAAGGACCATGAGAAGCAACAAAGCACGCACCACACGAAGAAGCCGCACCTGCCTGAAAGGAAAGTCTTTGGTTAGCTAATTGGAGTAGAATCTGCCCAGGTGAGCGCTAAAGAGACTGGAATATTTTTAGACGTTTTTCCACCAGCTGAGGCAGCCTCTGGCATGGGAAGCTGGCGTCATTAAGTGCGGCAGCATGGGAGATGGACACAGCTGGCCCACGGGGCACCATCCGCCAGGAAGCGCTCTTAGGCAAGCCACACGGGACAGGGTTTCAGGATACAGTCCTGAGCGAGATGGACCAATGGTCTGACTCAGTATAGGGCAGCTTCCTATGTTCCTAAAGGCTGCAAGAAGCACGAGGAGAGGAGGCTTCTGGCAACTGGGGTCCCTCCTCCCTACCCCACACACCACTTTCAAAGCTTGCAAGGGTGCTTTTTGGAATGGGGCTCCCCCCCCCACGCCCGACAGGCTCCTGGGGCAAGGCAGCATTTGGCACCTTACCTCAGGCACACCATAACACCGTGGGTGCCCCTAGCAGGGAGAGTTGGGTGGTAGGAAGGCAGCCCATAGACCACTCCAGAGAGCAGGTGGGGAATACTATCTGTGAGTGCCCCCCTATGGGGAAATATTCCCCACAAGCAGAAAACTAGCATAACAGGGAGCAAGCAAGGCCAGAACCCCCTTCTCTGATGTGCTAGGTCTTTGTTTTGTTTTGTTTTGTTTTGTTTTGACTTGCAGGGTTATTTTTTAAATGCGAGAACAAGCCAAAATGGCATTTCCTGACTGTGGTCTGAAAAGAGACCGTCCATCCTATGCCTCAAGGTTCAAACACTTCATTCCGCTGCGTGGCCAGACCAGGCCTGAGAGGAGCAGGAAGGCAGTTACAGGGTGGCTGGGGAGTAGCCATCCCTCATCAGGATGCGTCCTGGAGAGAGTCTGCATTTTGGAAAGAAAATGCCCTCTTTCCCGAAACCAAGGGATTTTTCTTCAGTCAGAAAGGCGAAGGTCTCGGGTGTTCCAGTCTCTTCCGCGGCCGTCTGTGGGCATGCAGCCCCGCACGGCTGGTCCCAGCCCCTCAGCACATGTGGGAATGTAGAGAACCCGGCTTGTTCTTTCTGGGATTGGAAATGTCTTCCACACACATGGCTGAGCCCAAGGCTTCTCTTTCCACTTCCATTCACACTTCTACTCCACTCTTTCTTTTCAAAAAGAAAATACAACATGAGGGGCAAGCACAAAACAGCACTATCGAAAACAACCAGTAAGACAGCCATTAAAACATATCCAACTATAAACTGGGAAGGGTGGGAGATCCCATTCGTATTATTAACATACTATATTTACCTGAATCCAAGATGAGTTTCCCCCCAAGTTCTTTGATGTTAGAAATCAGGGGGTCGTCCTAAATCCAGAGTTGTCTTCCTTTCAGCAGGGGCGTAGCAAGGTTGGAGTGGGCCCAGAGACAAGATGTGAAAATGCCCCCACCCTTACTGAAGCTCAGCTCATGAAGTAAAGAAATCTCAAATGAGGCTGAATAGTGGTAACAAAAAGCATAGTGAGATTTATATACATATAACCTATGTGCCACAATAGAACATCCTCCTCAATTGTTTTTTTAAAGGTTTGGTAAATTGTGGATGATGCAAGTCATTGAATGGTACTAGAGAAAGACCTGCTGTTCTGGTAGCTCCAGGTCTCAACACTCACATCAATTTCGGAGGAGGAATACAACTGAAGGAACCCCGGGCCAGTGCGCGGCTGGGGGGAGTTAGTCATGTGACTTGCCTCTGGGGGGGCCAAGGCAGTGGGCCCCCAGACAACTGTCTCCCCTTGCCCTATTATAGTTACGCCCCTCAGGCAAATACAGTATAACTTGTATTTAGCCTGTATTTTTAAGGGGGCCGTATTAAATGCAGAATCATCTTCTATTCAGGTAAATACGGCATCGATAGCAATCCATCTCAAAAGTGCAAAATATTCCCCCGGCGACCCTCACTATGGTCTGAGTAGAGCCTTCTTGTTGAATTTGCCTGGACAGCAACCTAGAGGAGACTGAAGTGGAGGAAGAGAGGGAATCCAGCCTGGCCTGGATCCGATAGCCCCCTTGGAGGAGTTGTGGAACACGAAGGACTTGGTGCCCACTGGGAGGTCCCATCCCTTCTCTAGGGGCCCCCCCTCATCACCCCCAAGTCCTCAGGAGTAGGCAATACTGAGCAGGGTTGAGCTATGACTCCCAAAGTGAAGCACATGCCTGACTGCTTGAGGCCTTCCTCCCAATGGGTCTACTTGAGAGGAGGGGGAGATTGCCTCTGGTGCCTCCTTGGGAGGAAAGCTGCCCTATAAGTTCTGGAAGGGAGAGGGCTTGCAGGCAGTGATGTCGTCGCCAATTCAGAAGGGTAGGAGTTCTCCATGACAGCCCCCATCGTCACACCCACCCTAGCGGTCACACCTCATAGCCACGCACATCCCAATGGTCACCCCCGTATCTCTTAGACAGATGCAATCATGGGGGGGGGGGCGGTTCTGTTACAAGCCCAGGATCATGTAGACTCCGAATAGGCTAGAATGAATGGCAGGTAATGCCCACTGAAATGCACGGCTTCCTTCCAAATTCCATGCATTCCATGGGACCATGCATTCCATGATGCAGGGGGGGGGACCACCAAGATGGCCACTGAGCACCACTGGGAGCACCCCATGACCCGTTTTCCCCATGCATGCAACTCCATGCATTCCATGGGCATTTGCAAGGCACCAGGGCATTTCAGTGGGCATTCCCTGCCATTCGTTGTAGGATGCCCTGATACTAGTCCACCGTAGGACTTGCATGCTGACAGTCCCAGATTCAATCCCTGGCAGAATCTCCAGGTAGGGCTGGGGAAGACTCCAGCTTGAAACCACGGAGAGCCACTGCCAGTCAGTGTAGACAATACTGAGCTAGCTGGACCAACAGTCTGACTTGGTATGGGGCAGCTTCCAATGTCCCTAAGACAGGAAAGGGTGGTAATCAAGGGCCGGCATAGCAAGAGCATCACATTATTTCCACATGGAGAGCCAAGGGCTTTGCATCCCTGCTGAGACCCTGGAGGGGGGAAAGTACCAGGATTGCATCCCTGCCCGCCCTGACGATGCACACCATCACTGCTTGCAGGACATAAGGGCATCCAGGTGTTACCAGCTCTTTGCTGGTTCAGCAGCTTCCATTAGACTGAACTTGTGCTGCTGGGTCTCACTAGGGTCTAATTCACCAAGGATGGGCAAACTTGGCCCTCTGGCTATTGTTGAACGATATCTCCCATAATCCCCAGCCACAATAAATATTGGCTTGGGATGATGGGAGTTGTAGTTCAACAACAGCCAGAGGGCCAAGTTTGCCCACCCCTGGCCTAGACCCTTCAAAGCCCCACTAAGTGTTGTTGGTTTTTTTAAAGTATTTTAATTGGTTTTAAATGGTTTTAATAGTTTTTGAATTGTTTTTATATTGTTTTTAGCATTGTGTTTGAATTGTGAGTTTTATGTCTTTTAAAAAAGTTGTTGTACACCACCCAGAGCCTCTGGATGGGGCGGTTTATAAATGTCATTAAAAAATAAATAAAAATGAATGAATGAATAAATAAATAAATAAATACGCAAGCAAATATGCAAGCCCACCCTGTAGTTCTGCTGGGGACCCTCGTTCACAACCTTGATCTAGGAGAAGAGGGTGCCCTTTGCTCTTGAGCCACCCCCTCCCAAGTTGTATCATTAATTTTCTTTGCTCTCCTCGGTGGAAGGAAGCCCATCACCCACTGCAGGCCTGGGGGAAGACCGGCTTCTAACCTGGCACTGCCTGTTTCCTGACCCCCGCTCCCCCTTCGCAAGCTAGCTCGTTAAAGAATATTAATGATACCGCAGGAGGACGCAGAGGACAGGGCCGTCTTTTTATGGGAAGCCCACAAGCCCCGCTGATGAGGTTTTCTATATGCTGTTTGCTTTTCACTTTAACAGGCAATTAAGTCTGTTTTAAAGAGTTAGTGTCATTGCCTGGAACAAGGTCTACTCCAGCTACTCCTCTCCTTTTATGCTGCTGCTCGTGCCATTGTGTGGAATATAATTCTTGCGTGTTGGCTCTCTGGCCATCCATCACTGGGATAGCGTGCCAGACGCCGGCTAGCAGGAGAAATTAAAGGCCCTCTAAACACATCTCCACCTTCAGCTGCAAGGAGCAACACACCAGTTTATGTTACTAGTTAAATGCCAATTAAAAGAAGTCATTAAAGATCATCAACAAGGCCACTTCTGGATCTCATATCCTCTCCATCATTAGAGTTTAAACAGTTCTCTCTTCTCCTGCAGTTCTGATCTCCACTAGCATTAAACCTTGCATTCAAATACCATGCGTACCCCATCCTTAACAAACTTTATCCACATAACCAGTAAGAGGCATTTCCCAAAACTGGTGATCAGGGAGTCAAACCATTAAAAAATGTGATTTGCTTTGGATCAGGTTCATCCATCTTTTTTTCCACGCTCCCACCAGACCTGACTTTTAAATGTGGTTCATGAATACTTTGAACTTAAACTAGTTAGAAGAGATTCATTTGGGATAGTCTAGAACGGGTTTGCCTACAAAGCAATTTTGTAAAATGATATTGATAACCATTTCACATGAGAAAATATTTCTTTTTTATCTGTTTTTTGTTTAATTGTAGGTCTTTTTTTCAAACAAAATACATATAAAAGTACTTTACAAAACAGGAAGAAAAGCTGTTTAAGATTAATGGTGTACAGCCGCAAAGAAGAACCTCAGTGCCATGGAAGATAAGATCAGCCCTGCTGGATCAGGCCCAAAGCCCATCTAGGCCAGCATTCTGTCTCACACAGATGCCCCTGGGAAGCCCACAGGCAAGAGGTATGTGCATGCCCTCTCTCCTGCTGTTGCTCCCCTGCAACTGGTATTGAGAGGCATCATGCCTCTGAGGCTGGAGGCAGCCTGTAGCCATCAAGACTAGGGACCCCACTTCTGACTTTCCTCCACTGTGAAAACTGTCCATTTATTCCTACCCTCTGTTTTCCTCTTCTTCAACCAGTAACCGATCCACACACGAACTTGTCCCCTTATCCCATCACTGCTAAGTTCACTCAAGAGTCTTTGGTGGGGAACTTTGTCAAAAGCTCTTTGGAAGCCCAAGTATGCTACGGGGTTATTCACACGTGCAGGCAAAACCGGGTTAAGGAAGCCTAGCCTGGTTTTGCTGGTGCGTGTGAAGTGCTGGGAGCCATGGCAAACCCACTTAGCCAGCCTGCTGCTTAGCCCAGGCTTTGGGTGTGAAGGCACCCAGAACCCAGGCTAATTTTTATTTATTTATTTATCAAACTTCTATACCACCCAAACGTTCATCTCGGGGCGGTTAACATAAATGGATTAAAACATATATAGCAATAGCACTTACATTTATATACCGCTCTATAGCTGGAAGCTCTCTAAGCGGTTTACAATGATGTAGCATATTGCCCCCCAACATTCTGGGTACTCATTTTACCGACCTCGGAAGGATGGAAGGCTGAGTCAACCTTGAGCCCCTGGTCAGGATCGAACTTGTAACCTTCTGGTTGAACCTCGGAAGGATGGAAGGCTGAGTCAACCTTGAGCCCCTGGTCAGGATCGAACTTGTAACCTTCTGGTTGAACCTCGGAAGGATGGAAGGCTGAGTCAACCTTGAGCCCCTGGTCAGGATCGAACTTGTAACCTTCTGGTTGAACCTCGGAAGGATGGAAGGCTGAGTCAACCTTGAGCCCCTGGTCAGGATCGAACTTGTAACCTTCTGGTTGAACCTCGGAAGGATGGAAGGCTGAGTCAACCTTGAGCCCCTGGTCAGGATCGAACTTGTAACCTTCTGGTTGAACCTCGGAAGGATGGAAGGCTGAGTCAACCTTGAGCCCCTGGTCAGGATCGAACTTGTAACCTTCTGGTTGAACCTCGGAAGGATGGAAGGCTGAGTCAACCTTGAGCCCCTGGTCAGGATCGAACTTGTAACCTTCTGGTTGAACCTCGGAAGGATGGAAGGCTGAGTCAACCTTGAGCCCCTGGTCAGGATCGAACTTGTAACCTTCTGGTTGAACCTCGGAAGGATGGAAGGCTGAGTCAACCTTGAGCCCCTGGTCAGGATCGAACTTGTAACCTTCTGGTTGAACCTCGGAAGGATGGAAGGCTGAGTCAACCTTGAGCCCCTGGTCAGGATCGAACTTGTAACCTTCTGGTTACAGGGCGGCAGTTCTACCACTGCGCCACCAGGGGCTCATTATAACAAGTTTAAACAATTCAACAATTTTAAATCAACCATAAAATTAAAACAGACAATTTTAAAAAGCTGGGAAAGCTCGGGTGAAAAGATGGGTTTTCATATATTTTTTAAAATGGCCAGAGATGGGGAGGATCGTATCTCAGCAGGGAGCGCATTCCACAATCTCGGGGCAGCGACCGAGAAGGCCGGTCTCTGTGTAGCCACCAAACGAGTTGGCGGTAACTGGAAACAGACCTCCTCAGATGACCTCAATGGGCGGTGGGGCTCATAGTGAAGAAGACGCTCTCTTAAATGCCCAGGGCCTAAGCCGTTTAGGGCTTTATGAGTTATAACTAGCACTTTGTATTTTGCCCGGAAACCTACTGGCAGCCAGTGTAACTCCATCAGCAAAGGAGTAATGTGGTCTCTCCGAGATGACCCAGAGACCAGACTGGCTTCCACATTCTGAAGTTTCCGGACTATGTACAAAGGCAGCCCCATGTAGAGCACATTACAGAAGTCAAGTCTGGAAGTTACCAAGAGATGTACCACTGTTTTGAGGTCATTGATCTCAAGAAACGGATGCAGCTGGCATATAGCCGGAGCTGATAGAAAGCACCCCTGGCCACCAATCATGTCTTAGTGCCATATGACCTACATGCAAGTAGCCTTCCAGCCAGTGCTTGGAGTATTCTGCGCTCTCTCACAATGCATTATAGGAGTTCCAAGGAACTGGAAAACGCATCCCAGCCCCTAAGCCTCTGTGCGACCAGCAGTAGCGAGCAATCATTTGGGCGAGCGATCTGCCCAACCACGAAGGAGCCCTCACTCATCTGCCAGGGAAGTAAGCATTTCAAGACTTCCTCTCCTGCAGATTGTAGCCCTTTCTCCATGATCGTGATAAAGGGCTCTGTGTCAACCAGATCACCTTTATCCACATGCCTGTTGACACTCTCAAAGAACTCCAAAAGGTTAGTGAGTCAAGACTTGCCCTTGCAGAAGCCATGCTGCTTCTCCTTCAGCAAGGCTTGTTCTTATCTGTGTTTAACAATTTTGTCCTTAAGTATCAATTAACGGTCTGGGCCAGGGATACCTGAGGGACCACCTGCTCCCAAGGGTTGCTGCTCACTTGACGAGGTCATCTGAGGGGGCTCTGCTCCGGGTGTCGACAATGAGGGAGGATCATTTGTCATGCATGCGGGACAGGGCCTTCTCTGTTGCTGTTGCCAGACTCTGAAATGCTCTCCCGGTAGCTATTCACTCCTCAGTCTCCATCGCAGCTTTTAGAAAGCATGTTAAATTGTGGCTTTTTACCCAGGCTTTTATTTGATTGTCTCTGCTGCTCCTCTTTGTATTCTGTATTGCTTTTATTTTAAATTTTTAATCAGATTTGTTTTATATTTTTAACTTAATAGTTTGTGTCTTTTTTACAATCTTGTTTTTAAATTTTTCTGTAAACTGCCTTGGGATTATTTTAATGAAAGGCAGTATATAAAATTTATAAATAAATAAATAAATAAATTTACCCGGCACAGAAGTTAAGCTAGCCAGCCTGTAATTTCCCAGATTTCCCCGGATTCTTTTTTGAAAATCAGAGTCACATTGCTTACTTTCCAGTCCTCTGGCACACAGCCTGATTTGTAAGGATTAGTTACATATTTTTGCTAGGAGATCAAGAATTTAACATTTGAGTTCTTTAAGAATTCTCGGGTAGATGCCATCCAGCTCTGATGATTTATTTAAAATTTATTTTTTTTCAGCTTAGAACATAATCTCTTTGTCACCTCAGACTGGCGGAGTTCTTCAGCCTCCCTCCCTGAGAAGCTCAGTTCAGATGTGGGTATACACTCAGTATCCTCTGCTATGAAGACAGATGCATAGAACGAATTCAGCTTCTCTGTAATCTCCATAATCTCCTTAATAATCAATTTCATCCTATAATCATCTAATGGTCCAGCCACCTCCCTGGCAGGTTTCCTGCTTCTGCTGTATTTAAAGAGCTTTTTATTATTCCATACTTTGAGCTATATGTTCCTCAAACTCTCTTTCTGCACCAAGAACAAGAAGCTTCCAGCTTCAGTTCAAGATTCCTCCCCACAATTGCTGGACAGCAGCCTGTCAGTGGGCTAGTCTTGGCTTGAGCACCAGTCCTAGGTCCTGCCCCTTGATCTCTCCTGCTCCTCCTCCTTCTCCTCTTTTTCTCCTTTTCTCACTAGAAAATATTCTTTCTTCAAATAAGCAGAAGCAGAGAGGAAAATCCCTCAGAAGAATATCCTTCCTGAGTGCCTGCTTACTGAACTGGGTTCCACTTCTTGTCCTTAGGGGTTCCGTTCAAATTCAAGTTCAAGACAACCAAGAGATCTGATGCCCAGATTCTGTTCTGAACCACTGGGGGGGACGGGACCCTCTCTGAACTGAGCTAAGAATGGTCTAGGAATATTGGTCAAGACCACGGTAGGTCACACACATATTGTTTAGTAGAGGTTCTCAAGACTGGGTCCCCAGATGTTGTTGGACTACAACTCCCATCATCCCCAGCCAGCACGGGAGTTAAGTCCAACAAGATCTAAGGGCCTGGCATACAGGCAGGAAATGTATCAGCAGGAGAAATCAAGGGGCAGGACCTAGGACTGGTGCTCAAGCCAAGACTAGCCCACTGACAGGCTGCTGTCCAGCAATTGTGGGGAGGAATCTTGAACTGAAGCTGGAAGCTTCTTGTTCTTGGTGCAGAAAGAGAGTTTGAGGAACATATAGCTCAAAGTATGGAATAATAAAAAGCTCTTTAAATACAGCAGAAGCAGGAAACCTGCCAGGGAGGTGGCTGGACCATTAGATGATTATAGGATGAAATTGATTATTAAGGAGATTATGGAGATTACAGAGAAGCTGAATTCGTTCTATGCATCTGTCTTCATAGCAGAGGATACTGAGTGTATACCCACATCTGAACTGAGTTTCTCAGGGAGGGAGGCCTGGCCCAGACCGTTTCCCAAAAGGATGTTATTCTTTTAAAATGGCATCCATAAGATCAAGCTGGCCAGATTCTAATAACTGTCACAAAGAAAGTTCTTTGCATAAAATATTTTGTGGCTGGGAAAATGGGGAAGTTGATGATAATAATTTTTTTTAAATGTAAGTGTTTTGTTTCTAAATTACCAAGCTTGAGCCTCTGAGGATAGGGAAAGATAAAAATACCAATAATGATATTTGTGACTCAGAGGGGAGTGTTATTTGTTGCAAAATCCTCTGTAATTAGGCATAAATGTCTGGAGGAAATAACTGATGGCCACTGAAGATGTTGATGATGTTTTATTAACCAAAGATTTGCATACAAAGGTATACAAATTGCATAGATTTACTGGCAAAAAGGGTTTTAATGCCACTATGAGTTATTTTCATTTTTTATTTCTGGTCTGGATGTATATGTGTCCATGCATTTTAAATATTAATTCTGGGTGTTTTGTTATTCAGTGCAGCTATTCTCACGACCAGGAGAAATCAGGCTAAGGGAGCCTAGCCCGATTCCTCCTGGTCGTCTGCTGCCGCTGGAGCCACACAGCTCCCGCTCCTCCCCTTAAACGAGGTTAGCAGAGCAAGTGCTCCGCTAACCCCGTTTGGTGGGTCGTGTGCTGCTGCCCTGCGGCTCCGCGCTGCAGCAACACACGAGGAGACCCCCGCCAGGAGGCTAACACTTGCCTCCCGGCCCCGGGGGTCTCTCTGGAATGCTCTGCGCATCCTGGAACTTCCAGGGGCCGGCTAGCCCCCGATCCCCACCGCTCCTGCCGGCTCCGTGATGACTGGGGGGTATTTCCCAGCCCTACCTGGAAGTCCTCCCAGAGATTGAACCTGGGACCTTCTGTGTGCAAAGCAGATGCTCCCCTACTAAGCTAAGGGGAATATCTGTCCGAGCTCACGTGTAGTCTCCCATCCAAATGCAAACCAAGGCAGATCCTGCTTAGTAAAGGGGATAATTCATGCTTGCTACCTCCAGACCAGCAATCAAACCCTTCAATACAGACTTCCAGGACCTCGCAGCATAATTCAGCTAGGTGGCCTGCTTCAACGACCCATTAGTGCATAGTCAAAGCAAACCAGATCTGATTGGGATAGACCCCAGGAGTCAGTGAAGCCCTATTCTCAAGCTGATGCTCTGCGTTCCTGTCTGTGAAAGCAAGTTCAGACCCTTTCCTGGGAATCCACCCCAGGCTTTAGGCCACGCAGCAGAGACAGAACCTGGGCAGTTTATTCAGCAGATCTCCATGCAGTGCAGATGAGATCAATAAACACTTCTCATTACAAGTCTCAGTGCTTTGATTTTAACAAGAAACCAATAACCACATCCCCAGACTGTTTCTGAAGTGCTTGTATCTATTTCCCACCCCCCTTCAGATCCTGACTCTGTTCCTTTTGCTTCTCGCATGGGTGCCACAGTACAGATTTGAGGCTGCCTCGTTGTCTGTGGAAGCCACCTAATGGCACAGTGGGGAAATGACTTGACTATCAAGCCAGAGGTTGCTGGTTCGAATCTCTGCTGGTATGTTTCCCAGACTATGCAGTATGTTGCCCCAGACTATGGGAAATACCTCTGTCGGGCAGCAGCGATATAGGAAGATGCTGAAAGGCATCATCTCATACTGCGTGGGAGGAGGCAATGGTCAACCCCTCCTGTATTTTACCAAAGACAACCACAGGGCTCTGTGGGCACCACGAGTTGACACCGACTCGATCGCACACTTCACTTCACTTCGCTTTGCTTTGCTTTGCTTTACTTTGTCCATGGAGGGCAGAAACGACTTGGCTAGACTTTCCCTTGGTTTGGAGGCATTTAGATGGCTCCCCCAGCTTAATCATATTGTATTTGTTGCCACTGAGTGCTTCTGTGCCTTTGAAAGTTAGGCAGGTGCTTTAATGAAACACACATGAATTGTTCTGCAATTCAAAAGTGAAACTAACCCACCATTCAGATGCCTCTGGAAGATCACAAAGGAGAACAAAGAGGATATATGACTATCTCATTGGGTGGGGTGTGTGTGCTGGGGATGTGTGGGAGAGTTGTGATGTGGGAGAGTTGTGAAGTGGTTCTTGGCGGGGTGGGGGAAATGGGTGTGAGACATCATGGGTGACTCCCATTTCTGGTGCCAATGCATCTGTATATTTATTTTAACGGTTCCGAAGGTTCTGTTCAAAGCTGCCCCAGGACACCTTACAAGTGAAAAACAATAACATTCAAATAATACAAAATGGAACAAGGGATTAAAACGACAGCATTATGGCCAGGGGTGTAGCTAGGGGAGAGGGGGCCTGTGTTTGCCCCTCCAGGGCCAGACCGGGGGCACTGAGAGGGCGGTGGAATGTATGTGGGGAGGGTGCCAAGTTTTGAGCAGAATAGGAAATTAATGGTGGGAGTTGGGGCACAGGGGCACCGCGCGGGTAGGGCGCACTGAGAACATGCCCTGTTGCCCTGTGGGCCAGTCCGAACCTGCGCCCCTCTCTCGGGTGGAGTGAGGAAGATAATGAAGAAAATAGGAGGGGTTGAGCTGGGGGGGCTTTCAGGAGCTGGGGGCCCCAGGATCTTTGAACCCATCCACTCAGTTATAGCTACACCCCAGGTTACAGCAGTTAAAGACAGATTAAAAGGCACGGGAGAGTATAACGTTCTTAGCCTGATAAGCAAAGTAAGCCTCCTTGGGTAAGCCTTCCACAGACAGAGGGCCACCACTGAGAAGACCCCCTGCCCAGTCACTGTTAGAGGTTGTTGATTTTTACCCACAATAGGCAAAACAGCAGAGCACTAAGGAATGAGCACACACTCCAGTTACAGAGTAGGTAGCAGAGGATGGTTTGGATATTGCAGCTATTTAGAGAAAACACATGGAGATCCTTGTATGACTAAACACTAAATATTTATTGGTTAAATACACTTAGACAGGAAAGACCTATCTCTAATCTAAAGGACTACATAATGGATAGGTAAGGAAAGAGAGAGAGATGTTTCCATCTGCTCTCTAGGAGGAAAGGAAGAATTGTGACTCAGCACCGGAAGTGCTGCAGAGTCAGTGCAGGGGTCATAGAGTAGGGACAGATAGGGAGACCCTGACTCACTGTCTCTACTCCCAATGCCCCTAGTGGTCATTAGGACAGTTGGTGCAAAAGGTTGATGCACTGGAAGTTCATCTCCAACAGTCATTCTCTTCCCTCTAATTCTGGGGCTCCTAAACTTGGTCGCCTGATGCCAGCAACATCTGGGAACCCAAGGTTAGGAACACTTGCTTGAATGTAAAGGTTGAAGGGAAGCTCACCCAGATCCCTTCTCTCAGCCCTTCCCTATCTAACTAATGTCTGGATTCCTTTAAAAATCACTTCCCTTAGGAAAGAGGAAAGAGGCACATGCAGCAAGCCATATTTTCAGCATGGTGGGAAATAAAGGACACTGAAAGCCATGTTCAACAACAGCAGATATGGGTCTTGCCGTGTGCATCACTCATTTCAAGCTGAAACTGTGGTCTGAAATAGCTACACTGGACCTGGGAACCCAGAACAGCATCCCTCCAGTGGCTGTTGCTAGTGTCTTCCTTACGTTTCTTTTGAGATTATGAGCCCTTTGGGGACAGAGGACCATCTTATTTATGTCTTTTTCTACGAAAATCGCTTTGAGAACTTTGGATGAAAAGCAGTATATAAATATTCTTCGTCGTCGTCGTAGAACCACAGTGCGGGGGGGGGGATTATTTGTAGTGGAGAAGTAACAAACTAGAGGCAACCTACTCTCACCCCCATTGTTTTCCTCAATCATGTAGTAGAGCTTTCAGAAGAAAGCAATAGAGGGAGGGGGGAGAGAGGGATGGAGAAAGGTTAAACACCCCTCCCTTTTCTGCAGATCACTTCCTCCCTCAACTTTGCAGCTGTTCATTGGAGATCCGGGTTCCCCAAGCCAATTTAGCTACCAAGCATTTATTTCGGAGGACAGTTTCAGCTTGAAATCAGTGATGCACCCTGCAAGAAAGTGATCCGGCCATCAAGTTCCAAGCTCCCTACCACCATCCCCTATTTAGGCTACAGGCTGTTCCAAAAAGACTCATGGATCAACTGTGCTGTTGAATGTGAATTCTTCCCCACAGTTATAAGACCCTGCAGTAATCCGTGAGAGAAGCTGAAAGCACTTTCTAAGTTAGCATTTCAGCTTGTTCTCTGCAAGCTTGCAGTACACGGTGGTGCTCATGAAATCCTGCCTTTCGTGCGGATTACTCTTCAGCTTGACTTCAGCAACTAATCAATCTTAGCAGCAGTTTATCATGTCGCACTCAGCAAGGCAGAGAGATGGTCTGCAATTCCCTCTGTGAATTGTATGTATTTATTTTGCAGTTTCTGGGCCATGTAACCCTTTCCTGTAGCAAGGGAAAGCTTAGAATGGATAAGCTGCACAAGAGCCAGTGTGGTGTAGTGGTTAGAGTGCTGGACTAGGACCAGGGAGACCCGAGTTCAAATCCCCATTCAGCCATGAAACTAGCTGGGTGACTCTGGGCCAGTCACTTCTCTACTTCACAGGGTTGTTGTGAAAGAGAAACTCAAGTATGTAGTACACCGCTCTGGGCTCCTTGGAGGAAGAGCGGGATATAAATGTAATAGTAATAATAATAATAATAATGAGTTCAGCCGTAGAGCCATCCACCATAGGGTCGTGATGCCTAGCATTACTTCAGTCATAAACTTGCTTTCCTCCCTCCCCCTCTTGCCCAATTTTAGCACAAGAGAAGGGGCCCCCGCTCAGTGGAGGAGCAACCACATGACATGCATAGTTCAATTCCTGGTTTCTTCATTTAAAGGATCTCAAAAATCAGTGTGCCTCAATTGCTGAGAAGCTGCTGCCAGTCGGAGCAGATAATAGTGGGCTAGGTGGACTGACATCTGACTCAGTGCGAAGCAGCTTTGTATGTTCATCTTGGAGTTATCTAGCAGCTGATAGTAGCTGCTTCTAACCTAGACACAAATGGGCCATAGCTCAGTTGCAGAGCACATGGTGTGAGTGTGTAAGATCTCGAGTTTAGTTAAAAGCCTCTCAATGTTTTCGTCAATGGCTGTAAATAAAGTAACTGTAACTGTAAGTGTTAAAAGTCTCTCAAGGGAAAAACTTCAGTCTGAGACTCAGAGGAACTGCTGTGACAGGTGGTCATCAACGTCAAGCAGGGCAGCTTAGGGCCAGGAGCCAGGACAGGGCCAGCAGGACAGGGCCAGCTGTCTAGGTGGGACATCATCTCCTCTTGCATCACCTGATCCCTGCTTAGATGGTAGCTGCAATTCCCCTGCTGGCCATCTGAAGTGGTGGAGCTGTGGTGCAACACAGAGCAAACCAGCAGCTCCTTCCTCTGGCAAGCTGCCACGGTGATAAAGAGAGGGGTGTGTACAGGTGAAACTCGGAAAATTAGAATATCGTGCAAAAGTCCATTAATTTCAGTAATGCAAATTAAAAGGTGAAACTGATATATGAGATAGACACATTACATGCAAAGCGAGATAAGTCAAGCCTTAATTTGTTATAATTGTGATGATCATGGCGTACAGCTCGTGAAAACCCCAAATCCGCAATCCCAGAAAATTAGAATATTACATGGAACCAAGAAGACAAGGATTGTAGAATAGAACAATATCGGACCTCTGAAAAGTATAAGCATGCATATGTATTCAGTACTTGGTTTGGGCCCCTTTTGCAGCAATTACTGCCTCAATGCGGCGTGGCATGGATACCATCAGCCTGTGGCACTGATGAGATATTATGGAAGACCAGGATGCTTCATTAGCGGCCTTCAGCTCTTCTGCATTGTTTGGTCTCATGTCTCTCATCCTTCTCTTGGCAATGCCCCATAGATTCTCTGTGGGGTCAGGTCAGGCGAGTTTGCTGGCCAATCAAGCACAGTACACTGTATACTTTTCAGAGGTCCGATATTGTTCTATTCTACAATCCTTGTCTTCTTGGTTCCATGTAATATTCTAATTTTCTGGGATTGTGGATTTGAGGTTTTCATGAGCTGTACGCCATGATCATCACAGGTCCGATATTGTTCTATTCTACAATCCTTGTCTTCTTGGTTCCATGTAATATTCTAATTAAGGCTTGACTTATCTCGCTTTGCATGTAATGCATCTGTCTCATATATCAGTTTCACCTTTTAATTTGCATTACTGAAATTAATGGACTTTTGCACGATATTCTAATTTTCCGAGTTTCACCTGTATGTGTGTGTTTTCAAACCAGGGTCTCCAGAAGCCAGGTGCAGCAAGTGCAAGGACATGTCATGACCCTAAACCTGGGACCTCACTAACTGGAAGATAAGTCAGACCATTCAGGGGATGAGACAGAGTGGGAAGACCCTATACCCAGTCTACACTGCACTGCCGGACCTCCAGGAGAACCAGGGGACCAGAGACTCACCACCATGACCTGAGGATACAGCATTGCCTTCATCCTCGGACTCAGAGGAGGCCCTCAAGGACCTGCCAGTTCAAGTAGAGGTTTCCCAGAACTTGTCATGGATTCACACAGTAACCCTAGTGTTGGAATCCCTCATCTAGATTCAAACCAACATGTGAATCAGGCCAGTACTGAGCTTGCAGAAGCATGGATCTTGCTCAATATAAGGGAGCCTTACACACAGAGTAGGAAGATTTCCAGACAGCTATTTATTCTAACATGAGCACAAATAAAATAAGAGAGCTTATCCATGGACAGGATCCAGATGACATCAAGTGATGTTGCACTATTTCTTAGCGCCATCTGTTGGCCATTTGCTGACAATTAATGAAAAACAACAATCCCTTTTCAATCCTGCATTAGTAGTGGATGGAAGTTCATCAGGAACATTCTAGCAATGACACCTGTTGGCCTGTGAATGAATTGAGATTTAATATTTCCATTTTACACTTCCCCAACAGGTGGTTGTTTGCTTTTTTTTGTTTTTAAACCAGCACAGTGGATTTGAGAAAGGGGGCAACTCCTCCGAACACATGATCCAGAAGGCCCAGTTTGAACGTGATGATGAATGTTGCTGATGAAGACAGCTGCTCTGTGATGTAATTAACGCCATGAAGTCATCCATCTATCCGTGCCCCTGTGGTTGCCATGGCTACGTCCATTCAGTGCACTGGCATTGTGTTAAAGCCTATTATTTCATACGTGTCTGGAATAATTGCTTTCCCCTGGACTGTACTATGGGACACCAAAATAAATGGCTATAAATAGATACATTTAAAAAAACATCAGTTCTCCTGGTCTCTGTAAGTGACGCTGACTCCCCAGAGTAGCTCAAGGTGGCGAAAAGTGGAGCATCAAGCAACTCTCCTTCCTTGATAAAGTGGAACCAGCAGGGAGAAGGATTGCACAGAGAAATTGGAATTAAAATCCAACAAGAGCTGGAGGTAATGACTTCAAGTCTTTGTGCGATTTGTATCCTCCTCCCTCCCCACCACACAGGCACTCCAGCTTATTTGTTAGCAGAATTTATACTCTGCCTTTCTACTGTAGATTTCCAAGGCTGCAAATCATAAACCAAGAGAAATAAAGCAATAACAAATGGCACCAATAATCTCACTAACAGATTATCATATAATTGTATGATAATCGTCATACAATAACTGAAGTAAAACAGCGACCGGCATCCATACTCACGCTGTACATGTGCAATCATGTTGTGCGAGCGCAAGGCTGTTGCACCAGCAGATGTGCTTAAGCAAGGAGCTTGCGTCCCCAACTAATCTTGTGCCAGCACAATTGTGTTTGCATTGGCACAACAAGGAGGCCATTTTTTCCTTATATAGTGCAAGAATGCAACTTCAAACATGTCCGTAACTTAATCCAGCTGCACCACGGTCTTGCACTAGGGCAAGAGAATCCCCTAGTCAACTTTCCCCTGGGAAGCAGCATTGGGTTCCCCTGAGAGGCCTTTTCCCTACTCTCTGCATCCCTTGAATCCTGAGCTCCAAACAGCGAGAAGAAGAGCCTAGTCTGTTTCTGATTCCCGGCCAACTGAGCAAAGAGGCGCCTTTTCAAGTAGTGATGGAAGAGGACAATAGCCCATTGGTGATGATGACCCCTAAGTAAGGAGCCGCATACAGCATAGTGACCCAAGTACAAAAACTTGGGGGAAATCCAAATTTAATCACAACACGTTTCAGAAACCCCAGATTTCGTGTCAAATGCCGTCTCCACGTCGAAAGAAACTATAGCAGCTGGATCTTGCTTCTCCAAGGATAAGGAGTTGGGAGGGCGGCGGGAGCAAAAGAAGTTAGTTGACATTAAAAGCACAAAAGGGTGGGGAGTGGGGGAGGGAGGTGATTCTCTTATATTTAGAGGGGGGAGAGCAACAGTCCCTACCCAACCCCAGCACAGCATCTCTACAGCGACTGTTGCTGGTGTCTTTATTGGGTTTCGTTTTAGATTATGAGCTCTTTTGGGGAAAGGAGCCATCTTATGTATTGTTTATTTTTCTATGCAAGCCGCTTTGAGAACTTTTGTTGACAAGCGGTATATAAGTATCCATCTGTCTATATATTTTGCTGAGATGTACCCGTGACTAATCCCATGTGTGGCAGCTCTCGCGAGAGTTCGTAAGCAGCTACCAGATAGCGGTGGGGACAGGCGGGAGGGAAGAAAATGGCAGCGGCGGCAGCGGCCGGCCAGCGGGGGGGGGAGACAGCGGCAGGTGGGGGGGCGGGCAGAGGAAACGATGGGTGGGCAGGCAGGTGGGGGAGCAGGCGGTGTGGAGGCGGGAAGCCGCAGCAATGGACAAGAGGTGCACCTGCTGGCCCAAAGGAAAGATGGCCCACCCACTGGCCAAATGGCAAGCCAGCAAGCAGGTGGGAGAAGAAAGCAGGGGACGGGGGTGGCGGGGAGAGAACAAGGGAGAACTAGAGCCTCAGATGCTCTGCGCTCTGTTCAGGTAGTTGTTATTGTTATAATAATAATTATTATTAGTAGTAGTAGTAGTAGTAGCAGCAGCAGCAGCAGCAGCTCTTTCCAATGCTTAACTCACTCACACACCCCAACAGCACTTGGAATCATCTGTTTTTTAGATTGGTTCTTTTACTTTTGAATATCACCGCTGCATTTTATACTATAGTATACTGAGGATTTTATATGTCTGTTTTCATTGTAAGTTGTTATGTACATCACTTCAGGATGACAGGAAAGGCAATTAATACATTCTAAAAATAAATACCTAAATAATTAAAACACACATATACCCATGTGCACTTTTGGTAGCAGAACAAACACCAGGAAGATTGTTCCGTGGAAAGAGGCACAAGAACATAAGAACAGCCCTGCTGGATCAGGCCCAAGAAGGCCCATCTAGTCCAGTCTCCTGTTTCCCACAGTGGCCCACTAGATGCCTCTGGGAAGCCCACAGGCAGGAGCTGAAAGGGGCATGCCCTCTTTCCTGCTGTTGCTCCCCTACAATTGGGATTCGGAGGCATCCTGCCTCTGAGGCTGGAGGGGGCATGTGTTGCAATGAGAGCACAGACAGAGGGAGTGTAGGGGCTTCTTCATTTGATAGGACATGTCCCCAAGAAGCAGTTCCTTCTCCGTCCATCCCCTAGTCTTTCTTTTTCCATTCACCCCCACCTTTGATTCCTTCTTTCTCCTCCGGCATACCTCAGCCTACAGTCCCTCCCAAACTAAACTTGGAAGATCAATTTCCAGGCAAGCTTTCTGGGCATCAAAGAGAGAGAGAGAAAGACTAACAGCTCTGACTCTTGGTTCCCATGTGAATAGCCTCCAATGAGGGGCAGGTCACACAATGCAGACAGTGGGAGGAGCTACTCATGCTCCTTCCCTGCATTGAGCAATGTTCAAGAGGGAACCAGACATCTGACCGATATGCCTTCCCCCGCCCCCTTCTCTTCAATCCCAGCGAATATCTCTGGAAATTACCCTTTGAGTAGGCTGCTGGGGGCTCCCTCTCACACTAAGGGCAGAGTGGGGCTTTGGACTCCCATCTGGAGATCCATACTAGATGGCACCACAGAAAAGACCAGATTCCTCTGCCTGAGCAGGAGCCCTAAGATCTGGCAGTCTGCTTCAGGAAGCTGCTGGAGCAACCTTCTGCTAGTGTTGCATTGCCCAGCTCCTGAGACCCTGCTTGGCTCTAACCAAGGTGCTGACTACCTGCACTCAGAGCTGTCTGTGTTCAAGATCTGCGGTGCTCCAGCATCCCTTCCTTGGTGGCATGGGCATAGCGTCCATTGGACAAGGGGGGACAAGTGTCTCCCGGCCTGGAGGGGAAGGAGGCCCACAAGGGGCCCACAAGGCTGCCACCAGGTGCTGCTAGGGTGCACAGTGAATCCCCCCACATTTCTTCTTCCCAGCCCCTCACTGCTGCTACACTCCCTGACCTGGCCGCCATGCTGGAGCCACCAGAGGAACGGCTTCCCAGCCCTGACCCTCCACCGCCCCCAAACAGAGGACGGCATCCCCGGCGGCCCTGCGCCCAGCCCCAATCCATGCTATCGAGCTGGCGCTGCTGCGGCCACCCTCCCGAAAGACTCACTGAACAGTGAGTTCATGCGATGGGGAGGGGAAGGCTTGGTGGGGGGGGGTAAGGTTGCCCTGCCCCCTTGCGTCTGACGTTAGATGCAGGGGGTGTGGCTTGGGGCTCTGGGGTGCATACACACTTTGCATGCGAGCAGAGGCCCCCTGGCTAAACTTTGTCTCCCAGACATGGGGAACCTTGCTACACCCCTGCTTGGTGGAGATTACAATTTAGCCCAGATAAACAGGATAGTGTCGCTGTTAACAGGGAATGATCTGGCAATAGAAGTCTCTGTATCAACCCTGCTCCTGAGGCAGTGCACCACATCACAACAGGTGGCACCTGCAGTGCAGACATTGTGCACTGCATGCGCATCAGTGCTCATCCAATGTGCAGCTGGCCCACAGGTTTGTGGGATCTTAGTGCCTGCCGTGCTCTGGTGTTATATGATGATTTGAGCAGATATTTCGCCAGGGATATTTGGCTGACCATTGTTGAAAACCAGATAATGCAATCCGCATTGAGATCTCTGCTCAGTGAATGCAAAACGAACAGATCCCAATGATGTTCAAAACACATTTAATATACCACTATGTTAGGCATAACTAATATTATACAATTATTGTTACTCTTTATAAATAAGTAGTCTAAAGTAATCTACATCTTATTAAGTCCACATGTATTGCAAACTTTTGCAAAGTCCTTATGAAGTCCACATATATTGAGAAGTGTACTACATAGGAACATAGGAAGCTGTCTTCTATCAAATCAGACCATTGGTCCATCTCACTCAGGATTGTCTACACAGACTGGCAGCGGCTTCTCCAAGGCTGCAGGCAGGAATCTCTCTCAGCCCTATTTTGGAGATGCTGCCAGGGAGGGAACTGGGACCTTCTGCATGCATGCCGACAGATGCTCTTCCCAGAGTTGCTCCAACATAGGAACATAGGAAGCTGCCCTATACTGAGTCAGACTCTTGGTCCATCTAGGTCAGTATTTTCTACACAGACTGGCAGCGGCTTCCTAGTATTGCCTACCAGAGGTGCACCTCAGTGATTTTGGAGCTTGGGCCTAAAGGTGTTTTGAGGCCTCCCCTCCCCTGAAAATTAAGCATCATCATGCTCCGCTGGGCGACCACACCACCCAGGACAGACTAACGAGGATTTGGGGACCCCCAGGGGCTGTGGAGGCCCTGGACTTCAGCCCCAAAGTCCAGGGTTAAGAACGTCTCTGTTGTCTACCCAGACTGGCAGCAGTGGGAGCAGCACGTACCACAAAGAAAAGAAGATTGTCTGAGTGTAGGGGAGGTAGGAGTGCTTCTGCCTTCCCCCCTAGCCCTCTCTGCACGGCCAAAAAGGTAGTGTGAACGGCCTTAATTTGTCCTATAAAACGTGTATACAACATAAACGTATCCACAGTCATAATTAGTAATAAGTGGATTATTTTGCTGTAGTTATTTATAATAATAACAGTAACTGTATAATATTAGTTGTGCTTATCATAGTGATGTGAATTCGGTTCGTCCCTGGTTCCGCCTTTTAGCCAATCAAACAGACTCAGTGGGGATCATCTTAGAGGCATTTTATTGCTACTGCAGTTGCAACAGGTAATCAGTGGGCTTTACGCTCTCAAACTGATTACAAATCGGTTATAGGTGCATATTACATTTATACAGACAATCTGAATGATGCTGACACCCTAGACATAGTATACGTGGCAACAAAATGGTGGACTAAGTATCTAGTACGCATGCAAATGATTCATTGTTCATCTGGTGATTACTCCTTATTTGGTTACATCCTGTTTTCTTAACTGTCAGCAAAGAACAGTGAGAACCTTGTGAGAACCAAGTTTCCTTAGATACAATTTAGTGGAGAGAGATAATGACGTTGATCATGAGAGGCCGTGATGGCTCTGAGCTGGGCTGGGGTTACTTTAAGTCAGACTGAGGTTTTCTAAGTAAAGTGGAGTTACTTTGGTTTTCTAAAACACATCAATAGTGGTATACTAAATGTGTTTTGACCACTACTGAAGACAGAATCCTAGGCTAACATGACCTTTGCCCTGGCCCATCAAGGCCGTTTCTAACTCAGATTTAGGAAATGCTGCCCTTCTGTTCTTGCAGCCAAATATGATTAAAATAGCTGTTCAGATTTCTCAGACGTGAACTTTAAAGACGTGATCTTTAAAGGCAACCTAACTCCCTAGGCCTCCAATTGTTCATTGACCACAGGATTTCTTCGTGTAAACGCTGCCTGTGGCTGTGAGATCCCACTCTGAAGTCTCTTGATCTGGCTTCCTGCACGAGTGATGATCTGGAGAAGGCTTTTCATTGAAATGCAGGCCACGTCACTAATTGATTTCTGGCATGCCATCTTTCTCTTTTTCTCCCTTTTCCTGCAGGCTCCTGTCTCGCCCTAAACCTTCCCAGTGACAAATCTATTGCCAAAAGCAACGTGAGCAACATGAGCTGGCAGACTGACTCAAGACTCTATACTGAGAGGTCGTGTTACCATCATTTACACGAGGCAGTACCTGCTGGTAGAAACCTATTTCCTGAACTTTTACCTACTTTCCAGTCTGGTCTCTGTAATGAGCTGTGCTACAAAATGCTAATTAGTCTGCAAATGTCCTGAGTGGCTGCATCCACTCTCTCTCTCTACTCCAGGCATAATTTTATACGCTTTGATCATGTCTCCCCTTAGTCATCTCTTTACCAAACTCAAAAACCCCAGATGCTGTAGCCAAGCCTCAGAAGGAAGGTGCTCCAGCCCCCTGATCCTCTTAGTTGCCCTCTTCTGCAACTTTTCTAGTTCTACAATGTCTTTCATTGGATACGATGACCAGAACGGCACACATTTCATTCCTTGCATGGAATTTGCCTTTTTCACAGCTGCCACGCACCGAGTCAACACTGTAAACAAGCTGTCCACCATGAAGCCAAGATCTCTCTCCTGATCAGTCACACAGCTCAGCTTGTGTGAACCAGGGTAAACACCCCAAGTCTGGTAGTCCAAATCTGGATAACTATGCTTCTAACTCTCCGTCTTATCCCAGTTCATGCACAGCAAGGTTCTTGGTACCTGGGCTTGTCAATCGTGTGAACACTTTTTCCTGTGCTTCCAAATTCTGCAGGTGGCTGCCATCTTGCTGAGAGAGCACTGCAGCTTGATGGGCTATTAGCTGAGAATGAGCTGCTCTGCACAGCCCACTCTATGGTCCCATGCTAAAAATGGCTTGAATAGGGCTGGGTCTGCCTCCTGTCCCCTCATGGCCAATTTGAGCGTGACTGCTGATGTAATGGTGTTTCCCACCTCTTGGCCACACAGTGCTTTGTGCGAAAGCAGATTTCCTGGTTCAAGCTCGATCCTGCAGCGGTCATCTGAGAGCAGGAGTTGGTTGCAGAGGCCAACGGAGGTTCTGCTTGTCAGCACAGTAAGGACTTTCCAAGCCCCAAACCATCCCCTTCGGATGGTGTGCAAGCACCCATTTCATATGATGTGTGCACCATCAGTAACCATGGTACATGTATACTACTACTACTACTACTACTACTACTACTACTACTACTACTACTGATATTTATATACCGCTCTACAACCAAAGTTCTCCAAGCGGTATACATAGAAAAAACAAACATACATAGGATGGTCCCCTGACCCCAACGGTCTCACACTCTAAAAAGAAACATAAGGTAAACACCAGCAACAACCACTGGAGGGATGCTGTGCTGGGGTTGGATAGGGCCAGTTGCTCTCCCCGTGCTAAATATAAGAGAAGCACCACTTTAACAGGTGTCTCTTTGCTCAGTTAGCAGGGGCCTAACTAATCCCCTCTTAACCCCAATTTGCAAATTAGATTCAAACCAAGGTTTCAATCTCTGGTTTCAATCTCTGTTCTGAAAGCTACAGAACATTGGGGTTGCTATCCAGAAGCCCTGCTCTTATTAGAGGTTAAGTTAGCCTCCTTGGAGCAGTGCCCTGCCAGATCTTAAATGCTCGGGGTGTGTGTGTGTGCTGCTTTTGCTCGTTTTCTGCATTCTAAGACTCCCTCATAGCCTCCAAGATGATGGTGAGTGGCTCTTCAGCATTTCAGCCGATTTGTTGAGCACCCTGAATCCAGCTTGTTCACATAAGGTTTGACTTGATTTCAAATTCTCCAGAGCCCTTCGGGCAATTTAGGGCTTCCTAGGCCAGAATAAAGCCACCTAATGGGACAGAGGGGAAGTAACTTGCCTAGGGAGCAAGAGGTTGCTGGTTCGAATCCCTGCTGGCATGTTTCTCAGACTATGGGAAAGACCTATATCGGGCAGCAGAGATATAGGAAGATGCTGAAAGGCATCATCTCATACTGTGTGGGAGGAGGCAATGGTCAACCCCTCCTGTATTCTACCAAAGACAACCACAGGGCTCTGTGGGCACCACAAGTTGACACTGACTCGACGGCACAAGTATACCTTTAGGCCTGAATACACAGCCCCCTTTGGAGAGCCTCATTTCAGGGCAGGCCAAAACGGATTGCCATGTGCCTGAGGCAAGGCATCCAATGCTAGGGCCAGCCCCCTCTCAAAACCAACACTTGCAAGCTTTGAAAGTGATATGGGGGGCAGGAAGGTTGCAGGTAGTATCCTCTTCTTTCTTTGGGCTTCCGGCAAGCTTTGCAATAAATATCAGGAGCCATATTCCTTGCAAAGCTTGCAAAGGTCATCAGAATTGATCCCAAAGAGCTGCTCAGATGGTGAATCCCGATAATCTGCTGGTCCCTCAATAATCTGCTGCCTGGGGTGATGGCCTCACCTCGCCCCCTGAAAGGAGCGTCGTCCCTGCCTCTGCTAAGGGTTAGCCCAGTCACGGCTGTGGTAGACCCGGATGTTGAAACTGGAGTCTCTGGCCCAAACGCAAAGAAGCCGGGAGCAAACTTTCAGAGCAGATGGAATGTGTGGATGAGGACAGCTGGAGCAACCAGCCATACTCACTTTGGGTGGGGGCGCTTGGATGAGGAGAAATGGGCTGGGGGAGGGAGGACTGCAGGAAGGGAAGCCACGTGGAGCAGAGCAGGGAGAGGCTAGCGCCCTCTCAGTCATGCACCCCCTGTGTTGTAAAAACACCCCCCAGCCCCTGGCTTGATAAGCCATTGGGACAGATCTTATTTTAAACACTCGGCTTCCGTCACATCCTCCTTTGGCTCTAAATCCAACCAGGCTGTGCAAAGCACCTGGCTGGGTATGAATAGATGGCCTCCGCGTGTAGTCAGCCCTTGCCAACTACCGTTTTACCAACTGTATATGCAAATCAAAAATGGTGACAGGTCTTGCCAAGTGTGACCCAAGTCTCTGTGGTTGGTGAGGTGTTTTTATAGTGATGGCGGCGGCGGCGGTGGTTTCCAGCAATTTGTGTGTTGGGGGGTGGTGTTCAGAGGTTTGATCTCTTGGTGACTCTTGCTGACTTTGCTATCCCTTACCAATGTAAAATCCCTTTGAGTGAGTTTGAGGGGTTCAAAAAATTTCCAGAGGTTGAATCTGCTCATTCTTCTTGGTGATGCTTGGTGAAATTACAGGATTTGTTGTGATTTTTAAAGCATGTTTGGGGGTATTTTTTCCCTTTATTTTCAAGTCTTTTTGCGGTCCTGGTTCCCCTAGTCCCCTGTTCCCTGTAGACTTTAATGTCTCGCCAACCACGAATTTGCCAATGGCGAGGTTTTGCCAGAACAGAACCCTAGAGGCCGGTTGGCAAGGGATGACTGTATTGAGTCTTCCTTGCTCCCGTTGCAACAGAAAAGAAAGTATGTAGGTATTCCCAAGCATGCCTTGCAGAAGTGGAAGAATTAGAGGCAGGCTCATTATGCTGATTTAATTTAAAACATATCTGCAATTTGGGAGACGCACCAGGCTTATCTAACAGCTACCGACCAAAGCCATTTGTAACCATTACAAACAGAATCAGAGAAGCATTAAGTTAAGAAACAAAAGGAAGAACAAATGATGGTGTGATCAGCATCAATAGAGACAATAGGCAAAAGAAGAAAAGAACTCTGCATTCATTGCTTAAAAACAAAAACATATTTTTTTATTCCTGCTGTGTCAGTTGGTGGTTATAGTCAAGGTTCTGTGGAAGTGTTTGTTGGTGTTCTTTTGTAACTATGTGCTTTGTAAATTGCATTTTGCCTCTATTAACTTTTATTAGCACTAACCACTTCTTGGTTACTCCTCAGTGCACTAAGTGCTTCACCGTTCTTATCTCCCTTATTCCCCAGTCCTAGGCATGTGGACTTGGAAGTAAACCTGACTCAAGCCTGAAGACAGTTTGGGAGGCCCCACCTCTGGTCCTGCTCCAATGAAGAGCTGGGCCCACTTCATACGTTACTTCCTGAAGTGGCGCTCATAGGTTGCAGCACCGCACAACACTCCCCTCTTCACACAAACATTGCCGTAACTGTGAACAGCCAACTGGAAGGGGTGAGTCCGAGATGGGATTCCCTCCATCTCTGGAGAGCTGGTCTTGTGGTAGCAAGCATGACTTGTCCCCCTAGCTAAGCAGGGTCCGCCCTGGTTGTATTTGAATGGGAGACCACATGTGTGAGCACCGTAAGATAGTCCCCTGAGGGGATGGAGCCGCTCTGGGAAGAGCAGAAGCGTCTAAGTTCCCTCCCTGGCAGCATCTCCAAGATAGGGCTGAGAGAGATTCCTGCCTGCAACCTTGGAGAAGCTGCTGCCAGTCTGTGTAGACAAAACTGGGATAGATGGACCAAGAGTCTGACTCAGTATATGGCAGCTCCCTATGTCCCTATGTACATGCTTTCAGCACTGTAATTATGATGAGCGCTGCTTCAGGGAATAACATGTGAAGAGGGTTACGAAGACTGGTTGGTATCAGAGAAGAACTGAGGCTGCCTTGGTAATGGCCCCACCAGAATGTCCTTCTAAGAGTGACCTGACAGACTCTCTCCCTTCCCACTTTTGGACAGACCATAAAGAGGTGTTTATTCAGTTAGGCTTTCCATTAATTACATCTCTCTGATGATTTCAGTAGTTGTGTTATGGCTGCTTAATTATTGCACACGTTAACTTTTGTTCCTCCTTTAACTTCCTCTCAGCTTTCACATGTTCTCCCCTGGTTCCTACTTCAGCTGCACTGCCTCGGTAGCTCCTGGCTGTCCCATCTTCTGCAGATCTATCCTAAAATTGCACTGGCCTTCTGAACACACAGAACGTATATTCTCATCTCCTCTACATCCTTTGTTACTGCTGATTGCTTCCCCCATCCAGTCTCTCAGGAATTGTTCTCACCTTGCAGTGGTTAAATTAAATTGCAATCATTGTGCAGTTAGTGCTGAAGGATGATGTGCTGTCCATTTGAATGGAGAACTGGAGAGAATTTAGATTATAGGAAAGTTCTGTTTTTTCCTTATGATCTTAGGTAGCCATGTTGGTTCATTGGAAGAAAAACCAACAGTCCAAAGTGGGTGAAAGAAAAAAAAGAATAAAAGAATAAATGTGTCTGTATGTGTATGTGTGTGTGTACACACACACACATACAAACACACGCACACATCCCAAATAACATCCGGAAGAGTATCCCTACAGTATCTCTGTGTGTGTGTGTGTGTGTCTGTGTGTGCGTACACACACACACACATACACACATATATATACATATCTACACATACAGATATACGTATACTCTTCCTGATGTTATTTGGGACCATGGTCTCTGAAAGCACAATACTGAGGACTGAGAAATATGACAGACTTTTGAAAATGTTGGACTTTATGGCAGCACATCCGGTGGGCCACTGTGTGAAACAAGATGGCCCTGGGCCTGATCCAGCAGGGCTGTTCTTATGTTCTTAGCATGCTCTACTCCTTTTAGGGTACAAATGGCATTTCAAGTCATGCATGGCTCCTACTTTCACCAGGGTGATAAAGTGCTGTTGCTTCCCTGAGTTTTCTAAGGCTTTTGAAAAGTTGTTTCGAAGTGTTTGTGACATTTGTTGTCATCTGATGCATAACTTATTTTATTATTTTAAATTCTACAGCACCATTCTACCTGTATCCAGGGCAGAATCCAGGTCCACAATCTACATCAAAACAAACTGACTAGTAGTAAAACTGACGAGTAGTAAAATGTTCAGCAGACAATCCTACAGTGAGAACTCTTCAGTCATAACAAGTTGTATGTCCAACAAGAGGGTTTTCTCAATGACCCTCTGAAAGCCCATGATAGAGGAAGCCAGGGAGATCTTGTGGGGCAAGTTTGTTCCACAGTCCGGGTGCCATCATAGGGAAGCCCCTGTCTTAAGTTTCTGCTGGCCACACTTCTGCTGGTGGAGGAACTCAGAGACTCCGATGGACAGTTTAATATGGAGTCAGGTGGTACTTAGGGCTTTAAAGGTTGACACCAAAATCTTGAATTAGGCATGGAAGCAAGTTCTGGTATCATTGCATCAGGTGTCATTGCTTATTATTTATTTATTTATTGTTATAAGATAAAATCTCAAAATGTGTATTATACAGACAGCTGGGATATAATGAAATAATCAGACTGAAGAAAGAAAGAGAAGAAACCCTCTTCCATTCAGCAGTTTTCCTGCTAGGTCTCTCCTCATCCGCCCTCCTCACATTCTGGGGTGCAGATCAGGTATATATATTGATTGATATATTGATTGAAGCTGGATGTTAGCTGGTCCAGAAGGCATCTCTGGTGTGGGACTCTGAGCACACTACATCAATGTTCTTGTGGCTGCACTGGTCACCAGTTTGTTTCCAGGCACAATTCAGGCTGCTGGTTACTACCTTTAAAGCCCCAAGCAGCTTGCGTCCAGGGTGTTTGAAGGACTAAGTTCTCCTATGTCTGCTCGGCTAATAGGATCAGGAACCCGTGTGTGTGCAGCCTGACTCTGTTGAGGTTCATTTGGCAGTCAGATGTGATGGCACCAGCACTCTGGAACTCCTCACCCTGGTGCCCACAGTATCAGCTTTTTGTTAGCAGGAGGAAAGCTTTTCCTGTTCGGTCAGTGTTTTTTCCCTAGAAGGTTGTTCTCTCCTTGCACTGGCACACTTTTATAACTTTTGTTGTGTTTTTGTTGGCTTTTTGTATTTCAATGAATGATTGGAAGCTGCTTTGAAGCCGCTTTTCCCCTGAAGAAGGCAAGGTATAATTTTGAATAAATTATAAAGTAGTAAAAATAAAATAATAATATTGTTTATTGATATAGGTTGTGGAACATGCTCTTCGTGGATATGAGAGGATTATCTTCCTTGGAGGCTTTCAGGAGAGGCTTAAAGATCCACCTTTCAGTGGGGAAATACTTGACAAGCAGAAGGTTGCCGGTTCAAATCCCCACTGGTATTATATTGGGCAGCAGCAGGAAGATGCTGAAAGGCATCATTCTATTTATTTCTTGATAAAATTGTATACCTCCTTTCATTAAAACAATCCCAAGGCATTTTACACAGAAATTAAAACAAGACTATAAAAATTGCACAATTACAAATACTAAACTAAAATATAAAACAAATCTGACTAAAAAGATTTAAAACACAAGCATAAAAACTGTACAAAATACAAAGAAGCAGCAGTAGAGACAATCATATAAAAGCCTGGGTAAAAAGCCAAGATTTCACACGCTTTCTAAAAACTGTGATGGAGACTGAGGAGCGAATAGCCACCGGGAGAGCATTCCAGAGTCTGGGGGCAGCAACAGAGAAGGCCCTGTCCCGCGTGCACAACAACTGAGCCCCCTCAGATGACCTTGTCAAGTGGGCAGCAACCCTTGGGAGCAGGTGGTTCCTCAGGTATCCCTAGCCCAAACCGTTAAGGGCTTTAAAGGTCAAAACCAGCAGCTTGAATTGGGCCAGAAACAAACTGGTAACCAGTGCAGCTCTTTCAAAATGGGTATGATGTGATCCCAACGGGCAGCTCCAGATAAAACCCTAGCTCCCACATTTTGCACTAGCTGCAGTTTCCGGATATTCTTCAAGGGCAGCCCCACGTAGAGTGCATTTCAGTAATCCAGCCGTGACGTGACTAAGGCATGGGTAACTGTGTTCAGATCTGCCTTCTCGAGAAAGGGACGCAGCTGGTGCACTAGCCGAATCCGTGCAAAGCCACCCCTGGCCACCACCTCCACCTGAGCTTCCAAAAGCAGAGCCGGGTCCAGCAATACCCCCAAGCTGCATATGTGCTCCTTCAAGGGGAGTGCAACCCATACAGAACTGGTAAAATTTCCTCATCTCGATTGGCTCTCTTACTGACCAACATTACGTCCGTCTTGTCCGGATTCAGTTTCAGTTTATTAGCCCACATCCAACCCATCACAGCCTCCAGCCCCCGATTCTGGACATCCACTGCCTCCCTAGGATCAGATGACAATGAGAGATAGAGCTGAGTGTCATCTGCATATTGCTAACAACTCAGTCCAAGTCCCCAGATGACCAGTGGTTTAATGTAGATAAGATGTCATCTCATACTGCATGGGAGGAGGCAATGGTAAACCCCTCCTGTAGTCTACCGAAATAAAATCACAGGTCTCTGTGGACGCCAGGAGTCGAAATCAACTTGATGGCACATTTTACTTTACCTTTTAAATGATATCTAACTTTTAATTTTAATTTTAAACTGGTTCAAATGTGTGTTTTTTTAAAAAAAATTGAGTTATTATGTGTTTTTAATTTTAATGTAAACCTCCTTGGCCCACATTAGGAAGGGCGGTATATAAATTGAATAAATAAATAATTAAAAATATGCTTCATTTTAATTAATGAATTTTAATAAAATCTATATATTTAATTCTCTTGGGACATGCGTGCCGAGGATTTGGCGGCAGAACTCTCGCAACACGCTGCGAGAGTTCCGAAGTGAGGACTGAGGAGGAGAGGGGGAAGAAAGTGCCAGCGGTAGCCGGCCGGCCAGCGGGCAGGTGGAGGAGGGGTGAGAGAAAACAGCGGCGGCGGGGCCCTTCTTGGCCGCCCACCACGGCTCTCTGTGGGGGGAGGAATGAGAGGGGAGGAGGGTTGGAAGAGAGGAGAGACCGGGGCAGGAGGAAGAGGGAGAGGGGAACAGCCGGCCCCCAGGCATCACATAGATGCTCTGTGCGGGGTCGGCTAGTTAATTTTAATTAATTAAAACTCATTCATTTTAATTAAATAAATGATGCTTAATTTTATTTAATAAATAAAATTATACAATAATATATATGAGTGGTTATGAAATAATAATGGCCATTTTATTTAGCCATCTTATTTATATGTATGTAAACTGCTTTGGGGACTTTTGTTGAAAAGTGGTAGATAAATATTCATATTATTTTTAGTGATTTGTAATGAATCTGAAATGTTGTTCTACATCTGTTACTGGTGCTATTTAAATGAACTTATTTTATTGCTTGTTTATTATAGTGCAATAGAAGTGGACTAGTGTTGATTAACAGGTTGCCAAGTCAGGTGCTCTTCTTTTTCTGCTTTGGAGAAGCTTTAATCGATTTCCTTTAGGATGAGTTCCCTCTGAATTAGAGAGGACTATTGTGTTGCTTTGGAGACACTGAGATGCGAGGTCCTCCAGCAGAACTGCAGATCGTCCGTCTGTGGAAGAGCAGCATGCAAATCAGCGGTGGCCCACTGGAGTCTCTCCAGCTGTTGCTGCACTAACAAGTCCCATCATCAAGAAATACACTGCAGCCGGGCACGATGGGAGTTGTAGTCCAACATCAACAGGCGGGCCAGGCTCAGGCTGACTGACCACCTCTGCTCCTTGCCTGTCTCTGCTGCAGTCCCGACGACAGAAGAAACCGCGGCCTGTCCCAGCTCTCCTCCAAAGCAATATTGTATGATCAGTGCAAGTGTACGTATGTGCGCAATGCCGCAGGTTGCACTGCAAGCTCTTCTCCTCCAGGAAACTCCAGGTGATCCTCCTCCTGGCGTCTGTTCTTCTCCCTTTGGAAAAAGGGGAGCAAACTCTGGCGGAGTCTCGCGACATCTCCAGCTCCCGCTTGGCGCGACTCCAGCGCTCTCCGCACCAACTCTCGCGAGACGCCCCAAGACTCGCGAGGCGTCGTCCGGGCCCGAGCAATACCGCGGGTGGCAACAGGCAGCGCTAAGTGCGAGGGCCATGGGGCGCGGGAGAGCGGTCGTGCCGGGGAAGACGCGGCCTGGGGCTCCGCATGGCGTCCTTGCCGGGTCCCCGTAAGCTGCTTTTCGCCGGGCATTAGGAAGCTGGGCTTTCCCCACCCGAAGATGGAGGCGAAGCGGAAGGAAACGCGCAAGTCGTTGAGGATCAAAGTCATCTCTATGGGCAACGCGGAGGTGGGCAAGGTAAGAAAAGGGGGTGGGAGCAGAGGCGCGCTATTGGCGCGTAGGCAGCCGAGTGACAAGGCGAGCAACCAATCAGGTGCTTCGTTCAGATTCGACCGTTAAGACCGTTGAAGGAGGAATGGGGCGATGGGCAGCGATGCTATGGCCAACCGCAAAGGCTTTTGGGAAAGGAGAGATGGGACTGTGGGGTGTGTGTGGGGGGGCTTCATCTCCTACCTTCCCCCCACCATTATTATTGTTGTTGTTGTTAAACAATGAACCACTCATTGTTTAATAACATATAAATAATATGAAATATTAAATAATGTTTAATAACATATAATTTATATGTTTATATAATATATAAACATATAACAAATAATAATCATTGATGTGTATATTGGGTGGTATAAAAGACACAAAACAAAAATAAATGAATATTATTGCTGTTTTGTCCATGTGATGGAATGTGATTTATCATATTGTTATGATTTGTTTTTAAAATTGATATGTGGTTTGTGTGACTTTTTATAATAATAATGATAATAAATAAAGATGTTGTTATCTAAAATGTTTATACCCTGCTTTTCAGCCACCAAGCACTCCCAGAGTGGCCTATGTAAAAATAGTGAATTACTAAAATAATAAAAGGTAGTGGGGGTGAGGGGGATATGTGTATTATTTATTTGTTTACTGCCTGATAAGTACATCTCTAGGTGGGGTACAAAATCACATGACACAATGTTTTGCCTTTTTTGTTTCTCCTCCTCGTCACAGGCCACCTTGGGTTTCAACTGGCTTCTATTATATTAGTGGAGGAAAGTTCCAGTCCCAGCTGCAGAAGCAACTGCATGTTGTTCTCTATATGCCAACACAGTTAATCAAGCCCATCTCTAATATGTACCCATTAACTATGACTGGTTAACATTCAGCCTAACATTATACACTCCCAATGGAGCAGAAGCCGTTTTTGCTGACCTCCCCTTCCCTCTTTAAACCCACTGTGCCTCCTGAAAATATGTCTCAGAGGGTCCTGCGGGTCTTACATATTTTTTCCTGGAAGGCAGTGCACAGTGGGCTGCAGTGAAGGCGTGTCTGACAAAAGTCACTCCTCCCTATTGTATGTATGCAGCTTTTTTCAGCACATACAACATTAGTCTGGAGGTCAGCTGTTCACTTTTTTCTTGTTCTGTTCAGGCTTTGCTTATCTAAAAAGTGTTGCTCTTCTGGTTAAGTGGTGGTCTTGATCCAGTTACGATGTGCCAAAATGTTGCTTATGTCATAATCCTGGATGCATTTATCCATCATTTGTGCACTGCCCGTGTCTTTGATTCTGTCTTCTCTTAACCTTAAAATGTTAATCAACTTTATTTCATTTATTTATGTCCCACCTTTCCACTTAAAAGCACTCCAAGTGGCTAACAAAATCAATTTGGGATTTTTAAAACTACAAACAGCAGAAATAGATCCATTAATAAGACATAAATTCAAAGCTGCCTAGAGCCACTTATCTCACCAACCTCTATTAAATGCACAAACTAAACAAAATTGCTTGATGTATTTATTCAATGTATGTGCTTAAAAAGTATCAGAATGGCCAATAACAAATGCATTGAATCAATACAACATAGTAAAAACTGTTCAAAAGCAACAGTATCGTAAATAAAATTATAGTCAAATAGCAGCAGGGTTTAATGAAATATCACAAGTCTGGGATAAAATGTTCTATGGAAGGCAATACATTTAAAATAAATGCTACATTAATTTTTATTATATTTTCCCCAAAACTTGTTGGACTAAGAGTCTTAACTGAACTCCTGAAAACCAAAAACAAGAGTGGGTCTACTGGGTATTTTGTGAAAGGGAAATCCATAATAAAAGCACCCCTTGTGCTATCGAGCCGCACATCAGATAATGCTGGCACTTGAAGAAGTGACAAGGATGACCCAAGCTGATGGGGCATCTGCTTGTCATCGAAAAGAAAGGCGGGAAGGGGCCAGGCAGACTTCTCTGAAGTATTTTAGTCTAGACACCATTGTAAAAAAGGCTTTCTCTTGGTTGCTGCCTCTTACTTCTGACACTAGAGGCACCTGGAGCAGGGTCTCTGATAATCTTGGTACTCTGGAAGGTTCATAGATGAGATTTGTAGTCCCTGCTACCTTTTAAAGTGGTGGCCTTCTTATGTTTAGCAAGGGGAAAGCAACTGTGTAATTCAGCATAGTATCTCGCTGCCTTCACCACCAAATGCGTACAGCTGGCGTCAACCTTGTGTTTCTTTTTAGATTGGAAACCCCTTTGAGATTAGGAACCATCTTCTCACTTTTCATACCTTTTAGGGCTAAATACACAGTTTAGATTTAGGCCTAAATAATGCCTTCCCTTTTTTTCCAGGTAAAGGGAATGATTGACCAGTTAGGTTGTTAGTCATTCAGTGTGTAACCAAACAAATTGGCTAGAAGGAGATGGGAGGGAGGGGTCATTTGTTCTGAGTTACCAGTTTTGTATTGTCTCTCTTCACAGTTGGACTGTGTATGCAAAAAAGAAACAATATAAATAACATTTTCTTTCCTAAAAACACTGACCAATTTGGGCAGCTTCCCCCCCTCCTTTTCTGTCTTTTTGGTGGGGTTCCCTTGATTAGATTGTAAGTTCCTCAGGTGCCTCAGAGCCTGTCTGTTTTTGCCTACGAAATGGTAAGGCAGCATGCACAGTCTTGGTACTCAGTGAAAGATCTCCAGCTGGTCTGTCCTGGATAGGGATGCACTCCCACTAAAAGAGCAAGTATGCAGCTTGGAGGTGCTTCTGGATCCACAGCCATCCCTGGATGTGCAGGCAGCTGCTGTTCCCAGTAGTGCCTTTGCCCAGGTTTGGCTGGTGTACCAGCTGTCTTCCCACCTGAACGCAGCAGACCTGACTACAGCAACTCATGCTCTTGACTACTGCAATACTGTCTACATGGGGATGCCCCTGGAGACAGATCAGAAAATTCAATTCGTGCAGAATGTGGTAACCAGGATGTTGGCTGGGACCAGAAAAATGTTATATATTATACCAGCTATGATGTCTGTCTGTTTGCTTCTGGGCTCTATTGAAAGTGCTGGTTTTAGCCTTTAAAGCCCTGTACAAGTGGGCCAGATTACGTACTTTAAGGACCACCTGCTATAGTAGGAACCTGCCCAAACCCTTAGTCTGACCTCGGAGAACTTGCTGTCTGGCTTGCATCTAAATTTTATTTATTATTTTATTTTATTTTTATTTTATTTTATTTTATTTTATTTTATTTTATTTACATACCACTTTTCATTAAAATAATCTGGATTACACTTCATAGGTACTAAGAGACAGCTATCTTTAAACAGTAGTTAAGGACCATTTGTTTCATCTGCCTTTTGAACTGTAAACTGATTAGAATATTGACACTGTTATCTGTTTCTGAACTGCTGCTTTTAGATAGTTTTTATAAGCATGTATATAATACTGTGTCTTGTTGTGTTTAGATGTTTCTGTATTGTGAGCTCTCTTGTGCTCCATTTGTTAACAGGGAAAGTTGGGATATCAGTATTAACTTAATAAATAATGTTGAAAAGCTGTCGTCTGAAGTTTTGCAAGAGTGTTGATTATAGTTGTATCAAAATGAAAAAACATATAGTCAGTGTTTGCATTTTCAGTGTTTATAGTTGCTTAAATTGTAGCGAACATCAGTCACACATTTGCTTACAGGAAATGTATATTTTTAAAAGATGTGCGTTGGAATTAATCCTGCAAAACACAAAGGACCATGGGCTATATAGACAGCTTTGCCAATTGGGTAACATTCACAATTATGTTTTGTTTTAGAGCTGCATTATAAAGCGATACTGTGAGAAGAGGTTTGTGCCCAAATACCTTGCAACGATTGGCATCGATTATGGTGTCACCAAGTAAGTACCCTTCTCTCACCACAGACACTGCAGTTCCTAGAAGTGAAAAGTCTGTTCTGGAATCAAGGAAAAGTTTGTATATGTGTTAGCAAGAATTTGCAAGATCTGCTCTAGTGATAACTTCATTGTTGCAGCAATGGAAACGTTTTCTGTTATGTTAGTGGCACCACCCATTTTCCATAGGAATGTGTGTCTGAGGGTAGTCGGAGCACATTATGTTGAGACAACTTTGAATGTCAGATCAAGCTTCTTCTGTGATGATTGTGGAAGCCTCAGTGGAAAGAGAGTAGGTCATCTGCTCGCTTTGGTGTCTCCTTCCACTGGTCATTTCCACAACGGCCGCTCCTCTTTACAAATGAATCCTGGAGCTTCCTAGCAATCTCCGAGTACATCAAAATTTGGTTGTCTTTGTGCCTCGGCTTCCAAGTCATGGTGCTCCTTAATCCCTGCAGTTCAGAACAGCCAAATGTGGTGGGCGGGCATTTGAGATGCCTATGTCTGGACCTTATGGCTCTCTTTCTCCTTCTGTCAGAGTGCAGGTCCGGGACCGAGAAATCAAAGTGAATATCTTTGACATGGCTGGGCACCCCTTCTTCTATGAGGTAAATGAGACAATAAATGATAGCCGATATCTGGTGAGGAGGTCGGCATGGATTCCGAGACTTCTAGCCCTGGGAATCTAAATGGCTTCATAGTATGGAATGAGGCTAGAATATACAGTACATTGAAATAAAAACAACTTTTATTTATTGCTGAGACCCTTGCTGGAATTCTGTCATGAGCTCGAGGATTTGTGATGCCTGCATATTATGTTGAGGCACATAGCAAATGTTCAGGGACAGTTGGTAGACATATTTTCTTAAAAGTGGGTGGCCAGAATTGAGTCTCTCTATGAGAGTAGGAAAGTCTCATCTCTTTTTGCTTGTTTGTTCTCAGTGTATTCCTCTGTAGCCCTAGTCAGGTGTTCAGTGAATGTCAGTGAACATGCTTATAAGGCTGAAAGGGGGTTGGAAGTCCCACCCCCCATCCTGTCACTCTCATCCCTCTCTTCACAGAGCAGGGTTATACCAGAGGAACACTGCTCTAAGCATGAAAAGCATGATGGGAGAGGGAGTGACAGGATGGGGCAGGACCTTGGACCCCCTTTCAGCCTTGTAAGCATGTTCATTGGCGTTCTTTCTGAACACCTAAACAGAACTATTATCTTAGATGGCTTTAAAAGGGGATACATTCAGACATTAGTGGCAACTGGCCATGATAGCTAAATGTCCCTCTGAGTTCCAATTGATGGGAGAACAGCAGGGGAGGGCTGTTGCCTTCATGCCTTGCTTGCCAGAAGCATTTTGGCTGTCCACTGTTGGATAAGATGTTCATTGCCTGAATTTCTCTTCCTCCACCCCCATGTTTTCCAACTCGTATTTCCAGCTATGAAAACTGAAAACCGCTCGGATTAAAAAAAAATGGAAGTTTTGCACATACAGATATGCAGCTTGTTACTGTGTGTAAGAATCTGTGTACTAAGGCACTAATACAAAATTGGCATTAGAAGAGGGCTAGAACCGGGCATCTTGGACTCCCTTCTAAAACTAGACAGCCAGGGAAGGAAGCAGGATTGGGGAGGACCTGTTATAGGTAGGAAACCCCTTTAGGCTTACTCTGTGCAGCTTCTGTGTTTAGCACAGCAGCTTAGTTGACTACAACACAAAACTTCCGTTGCTGGAAGAAAAATGCCAGGAGTGATGGGAGCAGTGCTCAGTAATCCCACGCGACATGGGATTAATAAGATCTGCAGGAGCTTTCCCTCCTTGGAACTTCATGGCCTCCCTTCAAGTTCTGGGCCTTCCCAGGGGCCCCTCCCACCATTTGAGAACCACTAAGTTAGCAGCAACCTGTTGGTGGCTCGGAAGAGCCTTGGAAGCTAATTGTCGTTTGCCTTAAGTGTAGCTGCAGGAACTGCTTTGAAACAAAGGACATGACCTGTAGTCTTTGTTCTCACTGAAACGTGAATTTGAGCCAAAACTGCATGTTGAATAGGAAATAACAGCATTCTTATTGTACAACATTCTCCAAATAGACTATATTTGTACATTTATATGCCAAGTGGTTGCTCTGTTACTGTCAAGTGTGACAGTCAGCTACCACCTCATAACATTTGGCCACTGTAGGATACCTGGTTGACCACCCACAATGATAATATTATCCCTGTAACCTTGTACAAGCATAATTCCATTTGTGTATGTGGGCTGACATGGATTTCATGTTACCATATCCTCTTCACTTCTAAAGATGGAAGGGATGTGTGCTCTTATTATGCCCATCCTAGGGCAGATTCTACCTTAAGGAGCACAAGCCAGGTTGCAGGGACTACTCTTCACTGGCACCACCACCCTTGATACAGTGCAGATGCTGATGTTTCTTATCAGTCCTCCAATCTGCTATACAGATTGTATCAGATTGGTTGTGCACTGTCATACGTATGATAGGAAATGGACCCATAGAACTCAAACCTGTGCATTGGCCAGTCATCAACAAGAGCGCTCACCAACCTGTCAGAGGTGAGTAAGTCTTTCATCCTGGTCAGTAAGAATCCCTTGGAAGCAGAAGACTCTTTATTGTTAAGCTTACAGACCAATCCCATGCAGAATTAGACATACCTAAACTCAGTGATTTCAATTTTATTTTTGTGCTTTGTGTAGGTTCGCAATGAATTTTACAAGGATACTCAGGGCGTGATCCTAGTGTATGATGTTGGACAGAAGGAGTCATTTGATGCCCTTGATACATGGCTTGCTGAGATGAAACAGGAACTTGGACCACATGGAAACATGGAGAACCTTGTGTTTGTGGTTTGTGCCAACAAGGTAACCATCCTCAAGAGAAGGATAAAGTGTCAGATGTTTCTGCTTTGTGACACGGGGTTCCTTACAGAGGTCCTTACATAGTAGTGCGGGGAGTAGTGTATAGTTTGGCACCTCTACTGATGTGAATTATTGGACTTGAAAAAGGATAGGATAAATTAATGGGCAACAGGTCAATAACTTAGCAGTTCTAGCCAAAATTAAATGCTCCATGTTCAGAGAGAGTATATCTATGATTGCTAGATGCTGGGAACCGCAGGTATCTGTTGTCATGTCCTGCTTTCATGACTGCAAACTAAGGAATATCTGACTAGACAGTGTCAGAAACAGAATGCTGGATTTGTGGCCTTCAGTACTAATGGGTTGATCTTATCCAGCAGTTCTTATCTGCAGGGTGGGGGGAGATATTTGTTTAGTTATGTATTTTTGTTGCTTTCTGTTCTTTCCTGATTGTTGGTTTCCTTTAATTCTTTTCATGTTTTGCAATTCTGCTGTGAGGACTTGGCTTCTCTAGCTTTGTTGCTGCAATTATCGAGCTACACATATTGGATTGATAATCTGAAAATATCACTGAGGCTGTGGAGTAACAAGTAGGCTGCCTCCTCAGTCTTTTTGTATGATCTGCCTTCCAGCTTCTTCCTCCTCTTTGTGTTCAGGATCTGCGAAACTTAAAAATGTTGCCTAAGATGATGAGAAGGGGAAGGAGCGGAATGTTTTCAATATTATCTCAGACTCTTATGCTTTAAACTAGTATTTTTAAGCCCGTTATGATAACGGGCGCTAGCTTTCTATCCCGTCTTTTCTGTCTCTCTCTCTCTCTCTTTCTGTCTCTTTTTTCCCCCCTTGTCCCCTCTCTCTTTTTGTTTTTTGTTTTGTTGTTGTCTCTGTTTTTTGTCTCTTATTTTGCTTTTACTTTTTTGGGGGGGGGTGGATGAATAACGGCCAAAGTGGCCCATGAGAAGGTGGCCGCCCCCGCCTATCGCCCTCCCGCCCACCCAGCTGCCGGAGCCCACCTTACCCGCTCCAGCCCGAAGGAGAAGAGAGGAACTCGGGAACAGAGCTACTCTCTGTGTTAAGCTGCTGCCCACACTGTCGCAATGGACGCAATAGGCGTCTTTGCGTCCATAGCAGCAGTTTGAGCAGTGACTTAGCACAGAGAGGAGCTCTGCTCGTGAGCTCCTCTCTTTTCCCTCGGGCTGGAGCGGGTAAGGTGGTCTTCGACAGCTGGGAGGGCGATAGGCGGGGGCGGCAACCTTCTCATGGGCCATTTTGGCCCTTAATCTTTTTTGGGGGGGAGCGGGGAAGGTGATTTTGGGCAGCTGGGAGGGCGGGTGAGCAGGCGGCGGCGGCTGTGAGCGGGCGGGGGCCTCGTTGGTGGCTTCGCCGCCACCTCGCCCAGCTTCATTTTGGGCAGCTGGGAGGGCGGGTGAGCAGGCGGGGGCGACGGCTGTGAGCGGGCGGGGGCCTCGTTGGCGGCTTCGCCGCCACCTCGCCCAGCTTCCCTGTCCCCCGTCTTGGTCTTCCCCCGTCGCCATTGCCCTCGCCTTTTTCAGGGCGGCCACTTCTGGTTGCCTCGGCCGCCTCTCGCCGTGCTGCAGCTCATGGCCGAGGCGGCGGCTCCGCCGCCGCCTTGGCCACTTTCCCCCGCCGCCACACACCAGCTAATGGCCGCCCGTGGCTGTGGGACACTGGTGTCTGAGGTCCTGTGTCCCTTGGGCTCTTCTGGGCCTGCGCTTCGCGCAGGCCCAGAACAGCCCAGGGAGGCAGGGACGCAGATCCCCAACGTTCCAAAGCCACGGCCACTCACTTAGCCTTTTATTATATAGGATGGGGAGGGCCAACTATAAAGAATTAGGCAGCTTGTGTAGGAAAGCATAGACTATCTAAAACAGCAGTTCCCAGCCTTTAATGTGGAATACTACATTGTCATCAAAAGCTTTTGTGGACCACCACATGAGCAAGCTGCTTTAAACATTTTTAACATAACCTACTATGGCTGTTGGGAGTCAAAAATATATCAGGGGTATTAAAAATGCAGCTATTTCTAATTTATTATGTTCAGACAAAAGCTACTGATCCATTTTACATTGATCAGGAAAATGCCACTGTTTAAATTCAAAGAATGTTATATTACACAAGGATGTTTGTGAAGCAAATTAAATATTAATATAATATCAAATATGATACACAAGAGGTACATGGGATTATATTATTATTACATTATGCCCCCCCGCCACAGACCACCCACAGTACCCTTGCAGACGAATCTGTTTCCCCTTGATGTCTTCACATCAACTATATAGGTTCTCTGATATTTAATATTTACAAGTTAAAAGCAGTCCTATCTTACGATACCCTTTCCCTCTGCTGTTTCTTGTATTTGACTGGTGCAGAGATAAATGACCAGTTGAAAATCACAAATTGGAAATAATGTTAGTCTGTCCATTTTACATAGTCTGTATGTAATTTGCTCAGTAAGCATAAGTACGATGAACTTTTATTTACTGTTTTGCAACAGAAGTTCTCAGACTCAAAGTGGTGTACAAAGAAACATAAGTAATAAATAAGATGTTTCTATGTCTTTAAAAGGGCTCACAATCTAAAAGGAAACACAAGGTAGACACCAGTAACAATCAATGGAGGGATGCTGTGCTGAGATTGGATAGGGTCATTTGTTCTGCCCTGCTAAATATGAGAATCACCACTTTAAAAGGTGCGTCTTTGCTCAGTTAGCAAGGGTTAAGAGACAACAAAAGAGGAGTCTTGCTGGATCAGGCCCAAGGCCGATCTAATCCAGCATAACCAGGAGATGAAGGCAGCCCCCTCTCCTGTTTTGCTGTTGCTCCCTTGCAACTGTTGTTCAGAGGTGTCCTACATCTGAACCTGGAGGTGGCCTCCAGCCATCATGACTAGCAGCCTTAATTAGACTTGTCCTCCAAGCAAAGTACAGTGCCCACATTTGTGTGACAATATAGTAATTCTAACTTATTTTGTAACCAAGAGGGCTGCAAATGTATTTAATTCAACAAAAACTGGAGTTTTCTGGCACCAGGTGGATTTTCTGCATACTGTGCACCTGTATACCTTTGTCTGCTCTATGTGTTGGAGTGTGATGCCCTTCTCACAAAGGGAAACTGACTTGGGGTGAACATATATACGGAGCCTGGGGCTTTCTGCATGGAAAGCAGGTACTCTACCCCTGAGCTATGTCCTCGTCTCCTAGACCCTGGGGTCATGCTCTTTTCCCACTTGTGTGTTTCAGATTGACTGTGCCAAGCTCCGATCTGTGGATGAGAGTGAAGGGAGGCTATGGGCAGAAAGTAGGGGCTTCCTTTATTTTGAGACCTCAGCACAGACTGGAGAGGGAATCAATGAAATGTTCCAGGTGAAAACTTTTATCCAAAATATGGCAACCCTCCTGCAGCCCTCCTCCTTGGCTTCCAGTGGTCTCCACCCTATAAACTCTCCATAATCTGAGCCCTAAGGTGCACTTTGGCCTCTGCATGAGAGAGACTCCTAGTTTATCTACATATTCATTTCCTGCTTCCATCCCAATGAGATGCTTAAAGTCATTACATGAAGACAATAAATACAAAGTCAAACAATCCACTGTTGCTCTTTGGGGCAATGACTGCCCAGGACTGGCTTCCAAGACAACTGGGAGGTTAGTCCTCCCAAGCCAAGCTGCCTTCTCTCTTTCTCTGAGCTGTACCTGACTTTCAACAGGTCCTCTTATTGCTCCATCATTCTTATTAACTCAGGTTTTATTTGTATTACTCAAGTGTCACACCAGTACCTTGTTGGGTCAAAGAACACAGGCTGGGCCAAACCCAGATGTTCTGTCTACCTAATTCTGGGTCTAGACTGAGGGGTATACAGGAGGGCAAGCCTCCAAACCAACAAGAGGCCAGAGATTTCTCCCCTAGGAATAGTTGTATGCTCCTCTCATACAATACAAACCTTCTGAAGCTGTGGATTGTTCATAACAGCCCCGCCCCCGCAACACACCCAATTTGAAACTTCAGGGATTTTATTTTACTTGCATTTCATTTTGTTTTACTCTCTATTTGCAGGGTTCTCTATGTTTTAATTTGGTACTCTCCCTGAGCCTTTTTAATAGGGCAGACCATACATCTAAATCAGGGATTCCCAACCGGTGTGCCTTAGGACCCTGGTTGGTGTGCTGCATGGCTGGCCAGCTGTTTGCACAGTGGAGCAGAGTTGGGGATTCAGACTCCTCATGCTTGGAGTTTAGCGCTCCATGATGCACCAGTTATGTAGATCCTAAATAACTGAAGAAATAAGAGCTAATGGTGCACAAGGCCTTTCTCTTTCCCCATCTGAGCTGCATGCTGGAACTGAAAGAGTCCCAGAGGAACTGCACCATTGTGATATGGGGAGGCATAAAATAGATCATGATTTGGGGGTGGGAGAAGGAGGGAGCAACAGCCTGGCTAGATATGGGTGAGGACAACTGATTATGGGAATGGGGCTCTTGGAGATGGGGGAAATCAGTAGCCCAGAGAATGGTCTGCTGCTGACCTTGTGAGCTGCTTGAATGGGAGGCAGTCGGGGAACTATATCCAGAGGTCTAAAGGCTGCAAAGGCAGAAGGCATGATTGGAGGGCAGGGCGACAGAATGGGATGGTGGGTCTCCTGCCTTTTTGCCATTTACAGATCTTTGGTTTGGAGGATTAAGAATCGTAATCTCTGATTACAATTTTCCCTTTCCCACATTTCTGAATCTGACACAGGGAACAAGTTTCTGCAAGCTCTGAACTTGATCCCGTGAGTGATACGGGGATTTTGAAGCAACAGGCATGTCCAGAAATGTGCTCACTTTGCCTTCTGTGTGTTTGCAGACCTTCTACTCTGCCATTGTTGATTTGTGTGACAATGGTGGAAAGCGCCCCATGTCCAGCATGAGTGTCAGTTTCACCAAGGAGCAGGCAGACACCATCAGGAGAATCCGTAGTAGCAAGGACAGCTGGGATATGCTGGGCGTCAAGCCAGGGGCTACAAGGTAATGGGGGCTCTAGCCTTTGGACCAGAAGCAATTGCTGCTGGTGGAGATGCCAGCAAGAATATTCAGCCTGGAGGCAGTGGGAAGGGACTGTGGGGGCCTCTGGGTTTGGGCACTGTGGAAGGAAAGATGTCTTGATTATTCATGGGAAGTGGTATGGGGAAGCTTGTTATTCTCTGTGGGAAGTTTGACCAGTAATAATGTCCTTTTTCCCAAAGAGGCTGGACATGTCCTTCCCGGTGCCAGTGCCATGGCATCTTTTGCTGCTGCTGCTTGTGGCTGCAGCCTGTGCTCCTATGCCCACCATCACCACAATGACGAGCAGGGGGTGCCGTGCTTGTGCATCCTGTCCCTTCCCTTTCACGCTGGTGGACAGTGATGGTTGTTGTCTGCCATCACGCCCGAGAACAGGCCTGCTCAACTCAGGCCTCCCTAGCTGTTTTTGGACTACACCTCCCATGATCCCCAGCCACAGTGGCCAGTAGCCAGGGATTATGGGAGTTGTACGCAAACATCTCCAAGAGGGCTGAAGTTGAGCAGCCCTGCCCTAGAACAATGAAGGTTGCTTCCTTAAGGAGGCTGATTCCTCAGCTTGCGTTGAGGCTTGCAAGGAGGAGGAGAGGAAAGTTCCCTAGTGTAATGAGTGGGGATTCTCCATTTGTCCACCTTCTTGAGGGATGGTGGTGTGGGAGAGCTAGTGCTGCCACATTGGATTGATTAATCACTAGACTAATACAATCAGAAAGCCTTTCACTGACTAAAGCTTAATTGGGAGCAGATTTTCTTTTAAAAATGTATATATTCATATGAGTACTTATGGCAGTCACTGGCCTAGGAAAGGTTTTCTCCGTTTTCCCTTCCACAGAAGGGAATGCCTCCTTTATGATGATGCCTGTGTGTGACACACGCTTGCATCCTCTAAAAGCAAAGCAAGAATACTGTTTGCTTCAGAACTATTTGGTTTTACCTGTATGCAAATAGAATAGATAACTTATCAATTATATTGACTAAAACACATCCAATGAATCGGCTAAGATGTCTTTAAAAACAGTGGCCACTTGATTTCATGGTTGACTTTAAAACCGAATAACTGTTGCCATCGAAATAATAAGTTTGTAAGTTCACTATTCAACCCACGCCAGCCCTCAGGCAGGCTTTTCTTGGCCAAGGCCCCTCCTCCTCCTCAGGCTCCGAGCGTTTGCTTAGAACCCATGGCCCAGAGAGTGGGGCCAGGACACCCCCCTCCCTCCTGGTTGAGTTGGATGGTCTGCCAGGGTCCCAGCCCCTTGGTTATGTCTGGAATTGTGGCAGCAGCTCTTGTTGAACTCTTGTTGTCTTGCCTTGCAGGGATGAGGTGAACAAAGCCTATCGCAAGCTGGCGGTGCTGCTCCATCCAGACAAGTGCATGGCTCCCGGCAGCGAGGACGCCTTTAAAGCTGTGGTCAACGCACGAACTGCTTTGCTCAAGAACATAAAGTAAGGTGGGGAGGAGGCGGCTCTCCTCCCCACCCTCGAGAGCAGGTGATCAAAACCCTTCCTGAGGAGCCTGCCCACTTCCTGTCCAGATCAGAGGGCTGCCTTCTGCTTCATGCAAGCACAGTGGAAGCAAGCCCGGATGAACCATGAGAGGCGACTCCCCTTGTCACTGTGTGCACCTTCTTCACCCAAGAATGGTTTCCTGTACTGTTGCAACTGGCCCAGTGCAGTTTGCTCTCCTGTGAAGGATCCCCAAGTCCATCCGAATGGCAGCTATAATGTCCCTTCCTTTTGCCCACAGAGAAGGTGGCCTTGAATTGAGTTGACACTTAAAGATGTTTCTTATGTGTAGAGAGGCTTGTTTCTGTGGTTCTCTCTGTGCTTTGTTGTCCCAGACTTGGTCCTTTACATTCAGCCTCCTCTGACTTCTCCCTTTCCTGCCCCTTCCATTGGAATTGCCTTTGGACCCTCTTCCTCTAAAGGGGTCACGTCAGGCCAGCCAGGCCTCTGCTCTTCCCATTGCCAGAGCGGCTTATGGTGGCTGCCTGGGGCCCTTTCTGGGCTTCTGTACTGTATGTGTGGCATGGGCACACGTGGCAACTGGGAGGGGAGCAGTGGGAGCCTCCATGAGCAGAACGTGCATGGGACCACTGGAGCTGGGGCTCAGCTGGAGGGCTGCTCCACTTGCCACTTGGTGTGTTTACCCCTCCAGCCCTGGGGCCAGCAGAGAGTTCTCCGGACCTCTGGGCTTTTCCCCTTCTCCATGTTAGTGGTTAAGTCCCAGGCAGACCAAGCTCCTAGATTGTCTCCAGAAGACATCTGCTCTAAGCCAGGTACTGCTCCACAACAGACTAGGGAAAGCTGTCGAGCTTGGATTCAGGAAGTCCCTGAGATGAAGGAGGCTGGATTTAGAATCTTGCCTGCTTCTTGATTTATGACTCAATCTTTGAATTGCAGGAAACTTCCTTAAGTGCTTATCAAGCGAGTTTCTTGTCACTTTTTATTTTTATTTATTGTTTGCTTGGAAATCCTAAAAGTGACAGGGTACATAATGAACAATGCTTCCTGGAATTGGGACTTGTCTGTAGGACCGGAAAGGAGTTTCTCTCCACTCCCTCACTTGCCTGCAGTGCCGCCCCTGTCATGGCATCCCTTGCCATGGAGATAGTCTGTCCCAACACAAGACATAGACGCCTGGAAGAATTGGGGATGGGTGAGTGGGCTGAGGCATTCACATCCTACTTTGTGGCACAACTCACATACAGCCCTCCCTTTATTTACTGGTTACTGGTGTTTCAGATTTCACAGTATAACAACTTGGCAAAGGAGATCCATCAGGGGTGGGGTGGGGTGGGGTTGGGTGAAGTGCCCAAAAGACCCCAAATTCTGGGGGAAGGTGTGGCTATCCCAAATCTAGGCAACTTTAAAAAAAAAAAGCCTTGTCAGTGTTGGAACTCAGTGTAAAAATTATCATTCTCAAGATTGCCTTTATAAAATAGAGACTGAGTAAGTAATATGAGTGGAATTGCATCACGGTTGGCTGGCTGCATGTTTCCCCCCAGAATCAAGTGTACCTAACACCATGGTAGAAGACGTATGTCTATATCTTCTTTGTTTGCACCTTGTTTGCTGATGGGCTAATTTGACTGGGTGTGTGTGTGTGACCAGCAAGTCTACCTCTCTTTTTCTCCCCCCCCTCCCCCGGGCTATCTGGAACATCTCAGAACTGTGGAACTGGAAGTGGGGAAGAGAGAGGGAGAGGCACACCCGAGTGAGTAATTTTGGAGTCTTCTTCCTCCTGCTCTTATGCTTGTTTTGCTTCCTCTCGTCCTTACAATGAATTAATGTGCTGAAGGGAAAGGAATTGACCGTGGTCTTTGTTGGGGAGGCGGAGATCTGGCACTTCAGAGGGGAGGGGACTTGCTCTGAGGCCCTGCAGTTGCCTCCCCTCAGTCTAATGAAGTGACCTTTGCCACCTGCGAGCTTCAGAGGATGACTTTCAGAAAGCAATTGTGAGAGCACCAAAGGTTCTCTCAGGAGAGGCCCTACGATTCGTTCTCTGCAGCCTTCTTTCCTGAGATTTCTCTGAGCTGGAGGGGGAGGAAGTTCTCTCCTCTCCCAACCTTTGGTCAGAGATGGTCATGGATGAGCCCTGTGGGCTGCGCTGCCAGGCAGGTCTTCCCTCCCTCAGGACAATGCAATTGTCCCCCCCCCCCCATCTCCAGCCAAAATGAGGCTCTACCCTGCAATGTTCTGTATAAATAGATATTAATCCATATCTGCACTTTAAAACACTGATGCCATCTCTTACTTTGGGCAAGGGTTTTAAGCTTGTAGACATCTGTGCATTCCCCCTGGTGTTCCCCCTTTTAAAAATGGAGCTTGATCGTCTGACCATTGTAAATGCCTTGTAATGTAAACTCCCTGTGAATTGATGGGTTGCTGTGTTTTCTTGCATTTGCACTTTTCTGCCTTCTGTGTTGTGCATATTGTGTGGCATTATTGAGGTCTGCCTTCACCCCTGCACCCTCAGACGCTACCTCCTGTTGAGCTTTTGACTCCTTGAGCTCCCATCTGCAGCCCGTCCTCTGAGCAGGCTGTATGTACGCTCCAGTCCCTACAATCTGGACATACAAGGGCATTGCAGCCCTTCTTGGTTACCTCAATAGTTGGTGCAATTGACAAGGGACTGGAGCTGGCCATTGAGCCTGCTCTAAATGCAGAGCTGCCCCAAGGAAAAGTGCCATTCTTTTTCTTGGACCCCGGGAAACAGCTGTCCACATCCCTGCCTCTTTCAGGTCTGACAATATTCCTACCACCATCCCACCCCTGGGTTGTGCACTTATAGAAATGGACAATCAACACTGCCCAGGATGCTTGAAACTATAAACTGGAGAAATGAAATGAGACATCTTGGCTAATACAAATGATAATGTGGGTGTTTCTCCACCTGAAGGCAGATGTTTCCTTGGTTCTATTCTTGCATTCTTTCCCTTCCTTTTTGGGTGCAAGAGCCTCTCCAGCTTCATCTCTGCAAGTCCGTTTAAGCTACATCCAGTTGTTTTTGCCGAGCAAATATCATTGGGAACTCTCTGCTCTGTAATGTGAAGCTGCTTGGTTAAGGTGGCAAAATGCTGCCTCATCTGGGGGGGAAAAAAAACCCAGTGTGAAGAGAGCAGAGCAGCAAATATTATGACAGGGATATCGCTGGGACAGAGCCTGTGCCTGGGAAGCTGTGCTCTCGATTTGACGCTGGCATGCTAAGCTGGATGTGTGGAAGCCAGAGAAATGGGGACCTGCTCAAGGGCTGCTGACCTCTTTTGGCTGCTTCAGCTGTCCAGCCTGCATGCTCAATCCGCCTGAGGCTTAGATGGGCAGAGAGGGAATCAGCATGCCAAGAAGGGCACTAGTGCAAGCAGAGGGCTGGGTGTGTGTTTGTGTGTGTCAGGCATGCATCCGCCCTCCTTTCAGAGCCTTGAGTGGTAATGACCTTGTAAGGGAATTTCCTGCCCTCTATCAGGATTTACATGCAAAAATGATCCCTTCCCAATCCTTACTGTTGAAAGAGAAAAAAGCCCCAGTGCCAGATAGATAAATTCCAAGCCATAAAGGCAGGGAGCTCTTTCAGAAGCATTTTCTATTGTTCAGAGACTGGCCCAACCTTCCTTATGTGACACGGATGTGAATGCACTGTACAGTATTTACTGTTACACAAAAGGGCCCTCACTGTGGATCCGCTGAAGGTATAGGCCGACCTAACAAGCCAATGGAAAATACTGGAATGCTGACACCTGCATGTTCTTGTATAGGAAACCTTTTGTTCTTTTGAAGTTCTGTATTTTTTTACAAAATTAAATCAGATTTAAAACCGCGTCTCCTCTTGCTGTCCAATGTGTATGTGAGTTGCTCTTTTCCTAATTTGTAACTGGGGTTTGGGACCCCTGCATACCTTTTCTCCAGTTCATTGGAACCATTTAATTGGGCAAAAAGTTTTGATACATTAATCTGGGAGGATGAAGGAGCGGGTTGAAAAGGAAGTGAAGGGCTAAATGTGTTGACCTGAGCTGCAGTGGGGTGATCTAGTCAATAGAGGGTTGGAGATCCATCTGGGACATGTTTGAGTTCAACACCCACTTCAGCCCCTAGATTGACTGAGTAGGTTGAAGCAAGTCACAATTCCTGTGTGCCCCATGATTTCTTGTCTGCTGAGCAAAGAAGCATCTTTTTAAAATAGTGATTCTCTTTATTTAGCAGAGGGAGAACAACTGGCCCTTTTCATCCCCAGCACAGCATCCCTCCAGTGGCTGTTGCTGGGCTCTATCTTATGTTTCTTTTTTAGATTGTGAGCCTTTTGGGAACAGGGGGCCATTTTATTTATGAGAACCACTTTGGGAACTTTTGTTGAAAAGCGGTATATAAATATTCATCATATTCATATTGCCTTCAGTCACATTAACTTGCCCTGTGCCCGGGCTACTTGTTTCATATGGATGTTGCCCCAGACCAGGCCTAACTTTTTTCCAAATCTGTAAGAAAAAACGATAAGCATGTGATGCTTTACTAGGCTTTCTCCATGGTGTCTGTGGCTATCTATAAGCAATTTCCAAAAAAGGCTGGACTCTTTTTATCCATATGGACCTATAACCAGCATGCCTGCAGGTGAGTGGGAGATAGTGGCAGAGTTGGGGTGACCCATAGAGAGGTCAAAATATCTGAAGAAGAAAATTAAGGGGGCCAAAGATGCCCCAGTTGCCCCCTTGCTTTGCATTGACATGCAAGTCAATAGGACAGAATGTTCTTGGGCTTAGTCTGCAGTTAACAGACAAGCAGGTGGACAGAGATAATGGAATTTGGTGGTGGGCTAGGGAAGGCAGACTTGAACACACAGTGCAGAAAATTTCTCAGCTTGAAGAAGACAGTCACAACCCCTTTGGCTTCTGAGAAGCCAAGGTGCTTACAATTCTTTCATTTTCTCACTGGTCATTTTACACACTTGTGTTTCTGAGGGAGAAGGGATTTGGTACATTTCAGCTCTTTCTGTGGAGGCCCACATTGTATGTATGTGAACTTTTCTGAGGAATGGAAGGAAAATGTTGCACACTGATCATTTCATGTGCGCATACACAGTCACACAATAAATTAACAACATACACCTTTATATAGAATCTGTTCCATAATAATCCTTTCCCCTCCCCACATGAAGTAGAGACACATGTTAGAACAGGCACTCCTGTCCTTGATACTAACTCCCCGCCCCCCAAGCCCAGCTGCAGGTAACTTGTGCATACCAGGGATATACTTTGATATTTTGTTGTGAGTCCATACTTGCTGGGATTTAGCAGTCCTTTCAAACAGCTCCTGAGTAGTACTGTTGAATACTTTAGGACAGGCATCCCCAAACTGTGGCCCTCCAGATGTTGCTGAACTACAACTTCCAGCATACCCTGCCACAAAAAAAATTGTGTCTAGGGATGCTGGGAGTTGTAGTTCAGCAACATCTGGAGGGCCGCAGTTTGGGGATGCCTGCTTTAGGATGTTGGTCACTGATCCTTTACTATTGCCCTTGATGAGGAGTGCTTCCAGATGCTCTCAGTGCTCTGATTCAGCTATAGGATGAAAAAGGACTTTTAAGTAAGTGCATTTAGTCAGGATGTCAGCAGTGTTCGGCCTGCCTTTGTGCTGGAATGCTTTGTTGAGAACACTCAGCAATATCACGAATATACACATGTATACTTTAAGCTAAGCTTAATTCAAATCTCTGCGGTTCTCTTCTAGAAAAATTAGTCGTACTAGAATAGCAATCTGAGTCTTACAGCAGTGGCCACTGGGAGCCACTGTAGGCCCACAGCTGCTCCTAAAAAGCAAAGGCATTGCTGAGGGATGTGCTCTGTTGGCTTTGAACACATTTCTTGTCTAAAGGCTTGCTTCTTTCATTTGTCAGTTTGACAAGCATCTGTAAACATGTGCCAGATGCCCACTATTCTATTATATCACTCTTGGCATGGTGTTGCCATGCTGAAAACTCCCAGTTCGAAGTGGAACAAATGCCCAGCTTTGGCATGCCATCCAACAGATGGATAAATGTGGAGAAATCTTATGGCTCTGACTAACTTGCTTTCTCCAGATCACACATTCTCCTCCTTTTTGCACGGTTCTGATCTTCTGCACAAACTCTTCTTATGACAAGGTGCAGAAGGCAATCACGGTCAAGTTCAGCCTTGAGGGAACATGTGCCATACATCAAGTCCCAAGTGCAAGAGGCAGCCACTCTAGCTCAGGCTTCACTTCATACAGAGCTGCTCTCTGTAGATGAGGGTGGTTTTGCTGCTACTCGGCTGTGGCACAGGCAGGACGGCAAGCCTGTTTCCTCCTAGCTAGACTGGCAGAGCATCCTGCCCCTGTTCAGACGTGCCACAAACCTTGCTCTCTATGGTGTCTGCTCTGCATCTGGGCCATTTACAATTTAACCCAACTCTTCTGTGCAAAAGCAGAAGCATTCTTTGCTGGCTCTTCACACGCTGGCCCACCCTGGTCTGCTTTGCAAGTATATTTCCTTCTAAACTAGAAAATTCTGCAAAAAAAGAACCAGTATGGTGTAGTGGTTAGAGTCCTGGACTAGGACTGGGGAGACCCGAGTTCAAATCCCCATTCAGGCATGATACTTGCTGGGTGACTCTGGGCCAGTCACTTCTCTCTCAGCCTAACCTACTTCACAGGGTTGTCGTGAGGAGAACCTTTACTTACACTGCTCTGGGCTCCTTGGAGAAAGAGCAGAATATAAATGTAAAATAAATTTCACAGGGACATCTACAGTGTTCATTTTTAAAAACACAATAGTCTTGGGGTAGCATTTTGTCTGTTTCCTTCTCCACCCTATACTAGTTTAATTTAATTATTCAGGATATTAAAAACAAAATCAATCCCCCAAATATATGAGAAAATATACTATGACAAAGTGGAACCTGAGGGAAAAAATCACAGCGGAAGGGGAGGGCAATTGGCCTCAGAGGCAGGCAGCATATCCTTTGAGGGCCATTTTCATCCCCATGGCAAAGGGGCAGCCCCCTCCCTACTTACAGGATAGTATGTGTATGTGGGGGGAAGGTGACCTGGGCTTGGATTATGTCCTAGTTAAAACATTCCTGGGCAGCGTGCATGCCCAATTCAGCTCCTGCCAGATTGGAGGAGAGATTCTGACCTCTGTGCAATATTTTTCTGATAAGTCAAGAGGCTGAAAGGTCAGGACCCTCTGATATCCTGCCCTCCCCCACATTTAGATATGGTACATGTCTGCACATGGATATACAATTTTCCAAATGGAGGGTGTGAATTAAAAGCAGTGCCTCTGAACAAATGAGTCCAGCTATTAATAGTCCAGCTATTAATAGTTCAGAAGCAGGTGGATTCAAATATCCATTTTGAAAAGGCAAAGAATTGGTTTGTTAAACAAAAATTTGACTCAAACGTTTAAACACTTTGCTCTGCCAATAAGAGGCTCTGGAAACTGAATGCAAGTGAGCTAAAATGTAATATTTACATTAAAGCAACTGTTGCAGTATTTACATTTGTATGCCATGAGGGAGATTTTCCAAACTAGAGAGTGTATTAAAATGTTAGGCCCACCTTGTGACTTTAGTACAAGGGCCCATTGTGGTTGAGGATGATGGGAGTTGTAGTCCAACATCTGGGGACTCAAAGTGTGAAAGCCCTTGCCATAGGCTCCGTTTAAGGCAAGCTTAGGCTCCAAACCTGGTTTTCAGTGCCACAGCTCAACCCTGGAACATTTCAAGTGAGAAGAAAGTGTTCTGAAACATGGGTACTGTGTCTTGCACTTATTTCTCTCACGGGAGGTAGCCATCCTCTGCACATGTGGGCTTCGCCTTATAAATGTCCAGAACAGCAGGGTGACATCAAGACCTTTCCTTTTCCTTTTCTTGCAAACTAAGTAGTGGGCAGTGGAAATTATGACACAAAGACTGAGATCAGCACACAGCAGAGCCCTCTCCATCCTGTTTTCTTTTATATCTTTTATGTCCATTTTAAATCTGTTAGGGAGGTGCTATACCTGCTTTGCATGCAGAAAGTTCCAGGTTCTCCCTCTTAGAGCCTTGGGTGGGTCCCTTCAGCCATTGTGGCTGAGGATGATGGGAATGTCATCCAGCAATATCTGGGGCCCCAACGTTGGAATCCCTGCTGCAGAGGGAGAAGCAACATGATTTGGCTACAGACAGGATAGATTGAATAAAGGAGGACAAAGAGTCAAAGACTAAGATGTTAAATCTGTTCTACAGAGTGGATGATAAAATGCCAATGCCTATGGAGAGATTAGCAAGAGAGGAGGGCTTGGGAGGAAAGCTGAGAAGTTCTGCCTTGAACATGCTAAGTTTGAGATGACAATGAAGCATCCAAGCAGAAATGTCAAATGAGAGATGGGGAGGAAGAAAGTTCTGGAGTAGAGATGTAGAGCTTCTTGTCATCACCACACCGGTGGTATTGAAAGCCATGGGATTCGATGAGATCACCAAGAGCAGCATGTAGGAGAAAATAACAGGAAGCTGAGCAGAGATCCCTGAGGGACCCCCAACAGAGAGAGACAAAGGAACAGAAAAGTTTCCTGCTGTGGAAACATTTAAATAACAAACAGGTAGCCAGAGAGCAATCAGAGAGCAGAAACATAGAGGCCTAGGCCACAAAGAGGGTTAAGCAAGAGACAGTGGTCAACTGTGTTGAATGCAGTAGAGAGGTCAAGAAAGAGGAAGATAGTGTAGAAAGTTGTGATTTGGCAGTAGGGAAATCTGGGGTGTATTTTTTGGACAGGAAGTTTTAGTGGTGTGCTAGGAGGGGAAGCCAGATGGAAGGAGATCCAGAGTGGACCTGAATGACAGAAGCAGCAGGAGGAAGCAGCCAGGGGCGGCCCTTTCATGGGGCAAGGTGAATTAGTCATCTCAGGCAGCAGATGACTGGGGTACCTGCAAGGCAGCAAGAGGCCCTCCCGCCCCTGCTTTAAAACAAGGAAGGGGAAAGGAGTGTGCACAAGCGGGGCAGCATTTGGCACCCCGTCTCAGGTGCACAGAGGTCTTGAGCTGCTACTGGCTCCAGGAGTTTGGAGGCGAAGGGCAGAAGAGAGACTGAGCAATCATTGGAGAGGGAGGGTGGATGAACAGGGAGGACAGTGGTGTGTTTGATTGCAGTAGGGAGAAGAAGAGGTTGATGATTTGGATGAGGATGAGAATGGAGTCAGTCCAAAGCTGGAGATAGGAGGAAGAGGTTAGGAGGGGGAGTCAGGAAGCTGCAGGGTCTGAGGGATGGAAATAACCAAGGAGCAAAGCTGTCAGAGAGGAAGAAAGGGAGCCAGGCATGAAGCTCAGAGAGATAGGCTACCAGGTGGGGATACGCGGCTACTGACAATCCAGTATTTACCAAGTGGGGTTTTTTACAGATGAGGTCTAACAAAAGGGCTTCTCTGCAAATGCCGGCATTCATTTTTTGTCTTTTGAGAGCTCCAGCCGTTTAATCCCCTTTGACAATTTACATAAATGGTACATGGGGTACCACCAGCGATCAGCCACAAGTTACATAAATGAGTTACATAACCCAGAATATATGAATACTGAAGAGGAAAATGTAAATTTTAAAGAAGTGAACTAATGAATACTGAGCAAGGAACTGCCAGTTCATAACCGATTAATAGGAAATTCACCACTGAACCAGAAATCTGATGATGGGCATGGAATCACACCACCCAAAATCACCAGTCCTAAACAACAACATTATACAGATAACATATTGAAAATTCACCATGAAAAAAAAAAGAAGTGACTGAAAACATCAGATCAGATCAGGTGCAGAATTTTCTTCCAGTTTAAAGGAATTTTTTAAAATGGTGATATGGTTTTGTGTAATGAATTGCAGAAAGATTGCACCACAAACACTTCAACAGGCCCACAGCAAAGTTTGGAGGCTTTTATGCTAAACAGTCAGTTCCTAACTTTTGTGGTGTGGGTGGGGGGAGAGAAGAAGAGGAAAGATTGTGCCATCGAGTCGGTGTTGACTCTTGGCAAGCACAGAGCCATCCATGTGGTTTTCTTGATAGAAATTGAATACAGGAGGGGTTTACCATTGCCATGTCCCGCGTAGTATGAGATGATGCCTTTCAGCATCTTCCTATATTGCTTCTTCCCAATATAGGTGTCCCCCATACCAGTGGGAATTTGAACCAGCAACCTCTTGCTCCCTAGGCAAGTTGCTTCCCCACTGTGCCACTAGGTGGCATTCAGGAATGGACCTAATATTCAGGGCCGGATTAACCATCATGAAATACTCCACAGTAGAACGGAGTAATATGCAAAAGATTTTTTTTTCTGGCTCTTTTCTGGCCATGAATTTCTTTAAAATTGACTGAAATACAAAAAATGACAGGGGCAAGTTATTGTCTTATCTCACACTAGAGAAGCAATGGCCAGGCTCTCAGCTGCACAGTTTTATAATCCTTTGGTCATGACTAGTGTGAGAATACTCTCTTGCGAAAGAGTGCAGGGTCTGGAGAATCTGAAAGTAGTGGAGAGGACATATCTGTAACCATCCTTGTGGCAGGTGGTTTTGGAGCATTGCTTCATAGCAGATGTGGGGAGGAGCCATAGCTGGGGGGATGGGTGGGCATATGTTTTGCAGGCAGATATGATAGAGGTCTATAAAACCATGCATGGTGTGGAGACAGTGGATAGAGAGGAATTCTTCTCCCTCTCACATAAAGCTAGAACCAGGGGTCATCCCATGAAATTGATTGCTGGGAAATCTAGGACCAACGAATGGAAGTACTTTTTCACACAACGCTTAATCAACTTGTGGAATTTTCTGCCACAAGATGTGGTGACAGCCAACAACCTGGATGGCTTGAAGAGGGGTTTGGATAACTTCATGGAGGAGAGGTCTATCAACGGCTACTAGTTGGAGGGCTATAGGCCACCTCCAGCCTCAAGGCAGGATGCCTCTGAGCCCCAGTTGCAGGGAAGTAACAGCAGGGGGGAGGGCATGCCCCTTTCAACTCCTGCTGTAGGCTCCCAGTGGCATCTGGTGGGCCACTGTGTAAAACAGGAGGCTGGACTAGATGGGCCATGGGCCTGATCCAGCAGGGCTGTTCTTATGTTCTTATGTTGCTGATCTCCGTTTAAAAAGATGGCAGGCTTGGGGAAGGTCCTTGCCCAAGACTTAGTTTGACTTAAGAGTTGCTGCCAGTCAGAACCAGGCCTGGCACAAGCCCTGCCAGCACCTGAGTCAGCTTAGTGAGCCACCCCCACCCCCATATTTGTGGCACACACATAGTGCACCATGGAAGCATTTCTCCTCCTCTCCTTCCCCACTGCATGCAAAGTGGACTACCGAATAATTTCCCTCTCCCTCAGCCAACAAGAACTCTCCTCCACCTTCCCAGCAAGACATCGCTGCCCTTTTTCTCCACACCTCCTGCTCCTGCTCCTGCTCCTCCTCCTGCTCCTCCTCCCTTTTATCACTGCTCCATCATCACTGGTCTCCCCACTCTCTTTGACTTTGAAATGAGCAAAAGGATGTGTGTACTCACACTAGTTCCTGCTGCTCTTCCCCCCATCTCCCACCTTCTCAGAAGACAGGGATTAGTGGCCAGGGGGCAAAAGGAAGCACAGTGAGGGGGTGGTTGGGCCATCTGCCCCCAGAGGCTGCTGCGGGTCACAGTTGGATGGATTGTTTGACAAATGAGCCAGCGTCCTCTTTTGACAGGTCCTAGAGGCTTGGTGCCCAGAAACGTACCTCAGCATAGTGTGCCCTTTCATCTATACCTGCCAATAACTGCATTATAATTTTTTGACTTGCAACCAACTTGTCATTCTAGTGCATTTTATAGTTCTTCATTTTAACATGGAGTACACAATAGCAGTGCAAATCCTAGAAGAACAGATTTTATTTGGCCCGGTAGTGCTTAATTTCCTGGTGGGAAGAGCAGGGTGGGCAGAGAAATACTGCCAAGAGTCCAGTTCGGACGATATCTCACTGACCTACTCACCCCAAATAGGAGGGGGACGCGCTCATGCAGGATATCCTCCGTGGATGTCCCGAAAGCCTCCTGGAACATAAGAACAGCCCTGCTGGATCAGACCCAAGAAGGCCCATCTAGTCCAGCATCTTGTTTCACACAGTGGCCCACCAGATGCCGCTGGAAGCCCACAGGCAGGTGTTCAGGGCATGCCCTCTCTCCTGCTGTTACTCCCATGCAACTGGTACTCAGAGGCATCCTGCCTTTGAGGCTGGAGGTGGCCTATCGCCCTCCGACTAGTAGCCATTGATAGACCTCTCCTTCATGAAGTTATCCAAAACCCTCTTAAAGCCATCCAGGTTGTTGGCTGTCACCACATCTTGTGGCAGAGAGTTCCACAAGTTGATTATGTGTTATTATGTGAAAAAATACTTCTGTTTGCTGGTCCTCAATTTCCTCACAATCAATTTCATGGGATGACCCCTGGTTCTGGTGTTATGGGAGAGGGAGAAGAATTTATCTCTCCCCACTTTTTCCACACCATGCATGATTTTATAGACCTCTATCGTGTCTCCCCGCAGTTGTCTTTTTTTCTAAACTAAATAGCCCCAGGTGTTGTAGCCTTGCCTCATAAGAAAAGTGTTCTAGGCCCCTGATCATCTCGAGAGGATGCTGAACCTCTCTTAATTTACACATTGTAGGGACACATAGGGACACCTCAATGGCATAGTTTGTGATGATGTCCTCCACCCTGAGCCAAGATGGCGAATGTGTAAATTTTGGAGGCGCAAGTGGGCTAACTTGTGAACTGCCTAACTGATTTGAACCAAATTTGCTACAGCTGTAGGGACACATAGGGTTGCCTAAATGGCATGGTGTGTGATGACATCATCCACTCCAATTCAAGATGGTGGCCATGTGAACATCTGAGGCTCAAGCAGGCTAATTTGTGGACTGTCTAACCAACTGAAACCAAATTAGGTACAGTTACAGTGAGTGACACCCAGAGCCTCAATGGTGTAGTTTGTGATGATGTCATCCACACCAATTCAGGATGGCAGATGTGTAAACTGCTTAATTAATTTGAACCAAAATTGCTGCAGCTGTAGGGACACATAGGGACACCACAATGGCGTAGTTTGTGATGATGTCATCCACACTGATTCAAGATGGCAGACATGTAAACTTTGGAGGCTCAAGTGGGCTAATTTGTGACCAGCTTAACCGATTTGAACCAAATTTGCTACAGCTGTAGGCATACATAGGGATGCCCCAATGGTGTAGTTTGTGATGATATCATCCACGCCAGTCCAAGATGGTGGATGTGTGAACTTTTGAGGCACAAGTACACTAACTTGAGGGCTGTCTAACCAATTTGAACCAAATTTAGTACAGTTGTAGTGAGTAACACACAGGGACATTTCAATGGTGTAGTTTGTGATGACACCCACCACAACATCACATGATGTCACATCACATGATGTGATCCACCCCAATCCAAGATGGTGGACGCATGAACATTTGAGGTGCAAGAGATCTAACTTTTGGATCTTGATTTGAACCAAATTTAGTCCAGTTGTAAAGGTAAAGTGTGCAAAGTGAAAGGAAAGTAGGTTGATTAGTTCTTACTAGAACAACTTGTTTTATTTATCAATAAATTAAGCAATGAACATTAATTAGTGCAAGCCAGTTTTCACTGGAGAAGCTGAGAAGGAAGGGATATGGATTTGTGTAGTCTGTATCAGTTCTAAGGTGTGTTACTATTAGTGAGGATGAACAAGAAACAGTTAAAAAGAAACAAGCCGTAGCTTTGATGTCTGGGAACATGTTCTTTTATTTATTTATTTGAAATATCTTTATCCTGTCCCTCTGGTATACTGCTATTTAGGGTGGCTTACAATAAAAACACAATAGAATAACAACAACAACAACAACAAAAGAAGCATAAACACAAAATAACCACAGCATGAAATAGCAGAAAGGACTAAAACATTTTAAAACTGGAAACCCAACTAAACCCAACTTTAAAATGCTTCATTAAAAAGGAGAGGTTTTCTATGCCTTTTAAAAACTAATAAAAGAGGGAGACTGACAAAGGACCTCTGGGAACACATTCCAAAGATATTGAGAAGGCCTTGACCTTGATTCCTGCCAGCCTCATCTGCGTCACTGCTGTTAAACCGTAAAGACCTGCTCATAAACCAGGCATTTTTGGTGCTGTTGCAGCAATTGTGCAACTCTTATGAGGGGTGGTATATGAAACCTCCACCCTTTGTGCTTCTAAAAGTAAAGTGTGCTGTCGAGATGGTGTTGACTCCTGGCGCCCACAGAGCCCTGTGGCTGTCTTTGGTAGAATACAGAAGGGGTTCACCATTGCCATCTCCCATGCAGTATGAGATGATGCCTTTCAGCATCTTCTGATATCGCTGCTGCCTGATAGAGGTGTTTCCAGCAGGGATTCGACCCATCAGCCTCTGGCTTGCTAGTCAAGTCATTTCCCTTCTGCTTCTAAACTGACCTTAAATACTGCTTTTTAAAAAGCCATCTTTGATTATAACAATGAATTTGTGCTTAGGTTGATTGAACAGATGATCACACTGTTAGGTTCTATCGATAACAGGTTTGTTATAATGATTGTTTATTGTTTTATTGGATTGGTGTATGTTTATATGTTTATATTGTGAGAGGCATTTTTAATTTAGAAAATAAATAAAAACCCATCTTGTGCTGCTTTTGCTTTTTGAAACTGCATTGCCCCATCATTGCCTTTTCGAGTACTTCTTCTAGGGCTGGCATGGCACAACCAGAATCCTGAACCTCAGCACTACCCAGTGGTAGCCTGCAATGAGTGTGCGGAAACCCCCAAGGCACATTGACTTGCCAGTCAGGGACACACGAGTGACCCCCTATCTCCTAGGATTAGCCCTAACCAGGCTGGGAGTAGCTTCTGCGAAATTCAGAACCGGGTTGAAACCGATCCTGCTGCTTTAAACCGTTGGGTTTCGGCTCCAAAGAACACGTGGCACCACAGTCAGGAACTCCTGAACATGCGCAAAGTGCCTGGGATCATCGCGGGGCGGGGGGACACTGGCAGACTGGAGCCCCGCAGTTGCCAGGCCTGCATCCCGTGGTAAGAAGAACTCCGTGGCAGCTGAAGCCAACCAGGGCAGCCGGGTCTCTCTGCAGGGTGATGGAGGCCGGGGCCGAAAGGGTTACCTCTCCAAGCGGGAGCTGGGTGGGGTTTGGGCGGTCGCGGGTGTGTGTGTGGGGGGGCCTCGCTTCTCCCCCCGCCTTGCTGCCCCTGCCCGGGCTCTGGAGCAGAGCGCGGGGGAGAGGGAGAGCCCGCCCGGGGTGGGGTAGCGGCGGCCCCGCGGCTGCAGGGCAGGAACGCGCAGCAGCAGCAGCAGCAGCAAAAACAGCTGCCAGCGGCTCAGCCTCCTCTCCGCCGGCGCTTGCCATGCCAGCAGCAGCAGGCGGCGGCGGCGGAGGAGGAGAAGAGAAGCAGCAGCAGCGGCGCCCGTCCGGTTGCAGCCGCCGCCTCCGCGCTTCTCTCCGGGGGCCGGAGCCGGAGAGAGCGGGGCGCATCGCGGCGGGCCAGCCCGGCCGCCTCTTGCCCCGCGCCCGACGCCACCCAGAAGGCGGCTGCAGCTCCGACGCCCACCCCGCTGCTGCTGCTGCTGCGCCTGCCGCCCACCCTCTGCAGCCGCCGGGAGCCCGCTGAGCTGCGCCGAGACAGAGGAGCCGCCAAAGTTGGGCGGGCAGGCAGGCGCGCGCGGGGCCGGCGAGGGGGGAGGAGGAGGGGGTCCTTGCGGGAGGAGGGGGGCACCGACGAGGATTCCTCCGCCTCCTGCCGCTCCTCTCCCAGAGCATCTGCGGCTCTCTTTCTAGGAGGACCGTGACTCTGGGGAGGAGCACTTCGGCGGCGGCTGGCGATCCAGCCAGGCGCCTCTCGCCTGCTCGGCCCCTGCGCTGAGTGAGGCTCCGTCCGAAGAGGTAAAGCAGCCCCCAGCCCCACCGCTGACCCCTGAGGGAGGTGGGTGGGCTTCCCTTCTCCTCCTTTGCTCTGCCCACTCCCCCACCGCCCGGAGGGCGAGTGGGAAGGGCCTCCTCCCAGCCCTGGGGCCACTCCCACGCGGAGTGTGTGCCGCCTGCTGCCGCCCTTGGCTTCCCATGCCCTGGTTGGGCTTCCTCTTCCTTCTCCCCCAGCCCAGACCGCCCTGCTCTGCTCCTCCTCCTCCTCCCGGTGCACTTGGGGTTGGGGGGATCTTCTGCCCATCTGCCGCATGGCCCAGGCATGCGTCCCAGCAGCGAGGCACCTGGTTGGTCTTTCAGGTGACAGGCATCGCCGCCCCCGCCACGTTCGGAGATCCACCCCAGGGCGAAGGAGCCGGAGATGCCCCGCGGCGGGGATCGGGGCCCGGAGAGAAGGGCTGAGAAGCTGACTCGCGCGGGCGGGGCTTCTGGCTGAGCCGGGCACTGGCTGCTTTCCCCAGCAAGGATGCTGCTTTAGTTTGGACTGACTCGCTGGCACGGATGCCGCTTCTCCTCCTCTCTGCTTGATGCCCTCTCCTGCTCCAGCCCTCCAAGTGGCAGCCCGAGAAAGGATGCCAGAAGGCGCTGGGTGGATTCTGCGCCCACCTCCGCCTCTCCCTCTCTCTGGGGGAAAGAAGAGTTGACGGCGGTGGGGGACATTTCGTCGCTGCTGCTGCTGCTGCTGTTTAAAAAAAAAAACTTCATCCAAAGACTTTGCTCAGCCCTCTTCTGCCACACCATCAAGATGGTAAGAAGGGAGATGGTCGCTTTCTGTGGAATTGAGGTTGGGCTGTGGGAGGGGGAGACTCTGGGAAGGGTACCAGTACCAGCTTGGGGGTCCAAGCTGCTGATTAGTCTGCTGGCTTGTCTTTACAACATCTGGAGGCTAAGCCCCAAACCTCCACCACTACTGAAAACAGGCGGGGAGGGATGAATCCAACAGTCACCTGCCCAAGAGGTTGCATTTCTGCACTCACTTCAGGTTCAGGGCGTAGAGATAGGAGAGTAACTAGGTGGACAATGTTTGTGTTTACACAAATACTTCAGCAAGGTGGAGCCCAATTTCACATCTCAACTGTGCCGGAGAGAAGAATCTGGCACTTCAAAGCGCTGATGGCGTTGGGTGCCCATGTTTGCTCTGGCGGTCTTTCGGCTTCAAGTATCTTGTGCTTCTCTACATGGCGTCGGGAATTATTTACGTTGAAGACTTTAGGAAGTTTCTTGACATAAGTGCATTATGTGTTCTGTTATTATTTTTTAAATAATATAATAATTATTATAACCCCAGGTCCAGACACCTTCTCTGTCTTGCTAGTTTATAATTTATAATATATAATATAATATAATAATAATATAATATAGGTTTCAGTTGTTGAAATGGAGGTGGGAACAGTCTGGAATCATCCAGATCATGGTTCCCTCATCTTTCTAGTAGCATTTCTCTAGAGCCTGTCAAAATATGTTTCTCATATTTTTATAATTTATTATTATTATTAGCACAAAGGGATTTGTAAGGCAGGGGCAGCTGAGGAAAGAAAAGTAAGAGCAGGGCAGTGTTCCCTTTAACAGGGATTCCCAGATGTTGTTGACTGCAACTCCCAGAATCCCCAGCTATCATGGCTTTTGCTTAGGGATTCTGGGAGTTGCAGTCAACAACATCTGGGAATCCGTGTTAGAGGGAACACTGGAGCAGGGTTTGGTGGGGTTCATACAGCTGGTGTGTGGACATTCAAGGTGGGGTAAATGGAGGCCGTGCGTGTGACGCTCTGGCAATGCGTTCCTCTCTCCTCAGGGGCCTGCGTGTGTGACTGACTGCAAAGGACATTCCTAAGCCTGGCGTTGGAAGGAGGAACTGAGAAACCGCTTCTGGTGCCTCTATGCCTTGACCTGCCGGTGGCCTTGTGTTAATGGGAGCTGAGCCTTCACTGAGGTAACTTTTGGCCATCAGCAGGTCCTCTTAACAAATTCACTGAGGATCCGTTGGCCGATACAGGCAAGATGCCTCGGAACAGGGCCTTCTCCGAGCCGGAATACTCGGCCGAGTACTCGGCAGACTACTCGGTCAGCCTGCCCTCTGACCCTGAGCATGGGGTAGGCCGGACCCATGAGGTGACGGTGAGGAACTCTGGCTCGTGCCTCTGCCTGCCGCGCTTTATGCGCCTCACCTTTGCCCCAGAGTCCCTGGAGAACCTCTACCAGACCTATTTCCGGCGGCAGCGCCATGAGACCTTGCTGGTCTTGGTGGTCTTTGCCGCCCTCTTCGACTGCTACGTTATCATCATGTGCACTGTGCTGTACACCTCAGAGAAGCTGCCACCCACCCTGGCGGCCTCAGTGGGCCTGGCCGCCCAGATCCTCCTCTTCATCCTATGCAAGTACAAACTCCTGCCGGACCGCGTCACCCGGAAGTTCATGCCCTACTTCCTGTGGCTACTCATCGCTGCCCAGATATTCTGCTACCTGGGCTTGAACTTTGCCCGCTTCCACGAGGCCAGTGACACAGTTGGCTGGCAGGCCTTCTTCATCTTCTCCTTCTTCATCACCCTCCCCCTGCGCCTCACGCCCATTGTGCTGATCTCAGCGGTCTCCTGCGGCATTCACACCCTGGTCCTGGGGGTCACCATTGTGCAGCAGCAGCAGCAGGAGGAATCTCTCATCCGAGGGGGCCTCTTGTGGCAGGTAAGGGTTGCTGTCAGTAACTTTGGCCAAAGTGGCCTGTGAGGTGATGGAGGGCTAGTCAAGGGAAGGTGGTCCCAGGATGCTTCGCGTGGGAGATGGTTGAGCTTGTGCAAGCCGGTTTGGAGAATGGCTCGCGATACACTCTGTCTCGGAAGAACCGCCCGGTCAGTGCTGTCATCCCAAACAGATTTCTTCCCCGCCTGGCCTTGCCTTACGTCCCATTGCAAAGGTGCATAGAGTTTTGGTGTTCTGCGTGGCTAGAGCTGCCGTTTTCTCTTGCTTCTTGTAACGGTCCCCATCTTGTTTTATTGATTTGGAGTCGTCCTCCCGTCCCTCCCCTCCCCTCATATTGCTGGAGTGGGTTTGGAAGAAGGCAAATTTGGGAAAACTCCCCAGATATTAGGTCCAAGAGTAAGGCATGTGAATTATTAATTGTGCACAAATATTGGTTTGTGTAATCTGTTCAGAATATACAATATGAGCAAAAAGGTGAACAGCCTTAATGTTCAAAACATTATTGAGATGGTTTTGGTCACTGAATAGCGCTCCTCTGCTAATCTAGGCCAGAGCAGAGTACGCCTTCCTCTTATTCCATGAGAAGGTCAATCATTCAGGGATTGCTTCCTTGTCTGGGGAGCAGCTGGGCTTTACCCCTTTGAGTAATCTTTTTCCTAAAGAAAGTCTGCATTGTGTGAGTCAGTACCGCTTTATGGCAGGGTTTCTCAAACCTGGGTCCACAGGTGTTGTTGGATTACAGTTCCCAGCATTCCCAACTGCAGTGACCTTCACTCCCTTGTGATAATGGGAGTTGTAGTCCTGCGACATCTGGGCACTCCCAAGTTGGCAAACCTCCACCTTATTGAAAATGGATGGATATTTGGTTTAGATGCTTTTTCTATTGTTTGTATTTAATTGCTCACCTTTGACCAGGTTTGTGCAGATCTGCCGGCTAGCTGTAGAGTCCTGTGTTCAAAACCCTGACTTGTAGTAACATGCAGATCCGTGTGTCTGTATGCAGGTCATTTCATGTGTATTTAAAATATTTCTATCCCGCTTCTCCAGCACACTGCTCCTTGGGGTGCTTATAATAAAACCATAATACAAAACACAACATAACAATAAACAATAATAAAAGAAGCTGAAAAACAACGTGGGATACACACACACACACACACACACACACACACACACGGCTTGCAGAATGCAGGAGGCAATTAGTTCTGCTACCATTTTGCATCTGTTACCTCTTCTCAGTTGGCTGCTATTTTGCCTCTGGCTGAGGTTAACGGGCCTCAGGGTTTTGGAAAAACTCAGAAGTCTGCAGTTTGCCTTTCCCCACAGTGCATATGGCTGGCTTGCCACTTTCAGGTTTCCTAGGTTATTCACGTCCATCTTCACTGTTGCCCTGATCTTGCTTTGTCCCCATTTTGTCCAGAGCCAGGGGCATAGCTAGGAGGGAGGGGGCCGGTGTTTGCTCCTCTCCCCAGTGGCTCCTCAGAATGAGGGAGATAATGAAGAAAATAGGGAGGGGTGGAGCTGGGGGCCCCTCAGGAGCTGGGGGCCCCGGGTTCTTTGAACCCATCTGCTCAATTATAGCTACACCCCTGTCCAGAGCTGATATAATTGCAGCCCCCCCCCACCAGATCATTTGCAATGTCAGAGAAGATGGTGATGTTCAACACCTGGCTCTTGTGTAAAAGTAAAGTGTGCCGTCAAGTTGATTTCGACTCCTGGCACCCACAGAGTCCTGTGGTTTTCTTTTGGTAGAATTCAGGAGGGGTTTACCCCTGCCACCTCCCGCGCAGTATGAGATGATGCCTTTCAGCATCTCCCTATATCATTGCTGCCCAATATAGTAACAGCAAAGATTCAAACCAGCAACCTTCTGCTTGTTAGTCAAGTATTTCCCCCTGCGCCACTTAAGGTTCTTGTGTACCCATACTTAAAAATTTTTTTTATTGGTTTGCCAGTGATGATCAATTAGAAATAATAATTTTGACAGTCATTAATATATATATCCATCTTAATTGTACAATGCATGAAAGCTTTTATGAGTGGCTACCATGGTAATTTGGAGAAATGTGTGTGAGTACTTTGAGAAGCAAATACAGCAATGTTAAGAACTGAATCCAAGGGATGCTGGTATAGGCATGTGATTCCAATTTAGGGAGATATTTAAATTTCCACAGGGAATCCTTTAAAGCAAAAACCTGTAGGGTGGTTGGAAATGGACTTGCTAATTCTTCCTTAACCATCCTAAAAGATCTTCCTTCCTCCCTTCTCAATCTTCTTGACACCACAGTTTGGACATGGACCTGATGCAGCTCCTTAATCCATAGTTCTTCATGGTTAATAAGTGACTGAGCATTATGATAATTGTTGTAAGAAAAGGGAAGGCTCAGTCAAGTGGCCTTGTATACTTTCTTCTGATGCGCTATTCACCATTGAAGGCCAGATCCAGGGATAATAATAGGGTGTTGGTCCTCCCAGATCTGACAATATTAGTTGTGCTTTTGGGATGGCAGTAGTTTAGTGGCCTTGCAGGGGTGTGTGTGTGTGTGTGTGTGTGTGTGTGTATCTCTGGGGATATTAAAGGATCCAGTGCAATGAAAAAGGTCGTAAAATAAAGGCAGGGAGGGAAGAAGAAAGCTTGAACAGGCAAAAGGTAAACAATATATTGTTTATATCCATCATTTCTTTATTGGGCTGTCATTCCCTCTGGGAAAGTGCTGACTATCTCAGCCAGTCTTCTCCTTTAACTTAGACAAGGGCTAATCCAACGTCTTCACCTAGCCCACTGGAATTCACAGTGCTAAGGAGGAAGACCATAACTCGATTCAGACATTATGCTGTACAAGCGTACAGATGTCTGTACACTCGTATGCAAGTTTGTGTGAATGACTGTACCTGTGTCCATTTTAAAAGTGAACCTGGATACAGGCCCTTCAAATGGGCCCTTCAGTTAAGAACTGTACTTCTGTACTTACGTTCAGCATAACATGTAAATGACTGTGCTTGTGTAAGGATCTGTACCTGTGTATACTGTACACTCATTGTACGAGTGTTGAAGATAACGTGTGAATGGGCCTCATGCCTTCTGTGAAAGAGAGGTTGGACAGCAAACTGCTTGCTCTACTGCAGAAACTGAGGCTGATGGTGCATAGCTGTCGAATATCCTTTCTGGATCTTCCCTAGAGATAGTGAGGGCATCAGGGTTTAGCTCTGGACAGAGCTTGCCCCCTTTCTCTAGTGGCACTGTTGGGAGGGACCCTCACAAGTCAGCGCCTGCAGTCATAGGAACATAGGAAGCTGCCTTATACTGAGTCAGACCACTGGTCTCTCTAGCTCAGTATTGTCTACACAGACTGGCAGCGGCTTCTCCAAGGTTTCAGGCAGGAATCGCTCTCAGCCCTATCTGGAGATGCTGCCAGGGAGGGAACTCTGAATCTTCTGCATGCAAGCAGGGAGGTGCTCTTCCCAGAGCAGCCCCATCCCCTAAGGGGAATATCTTACAGTGCTCACACATGTGGTCTCCCATTCTAATGCAAACCAGGGTGGGCTCTCTTTAGACCAGCTTGTGAGGGCCCTGCCTAGCCAACAAGAAGTATCTCCTATGTGGAGCAGCAGGCCTTAAAATACAATTGGCCAGGGGCGTAGCTAGGGGAGAGGGGGCCCGTGTTCATCCTTCTCTCTGGTGGCCCCCCAGAGTGAGGGAGATAATGAAGAAAATAGGGAGGGATGGAACTGGAGGGCCCTCAGGAGCTGGGGGCCCGTGTTCTTTGAACCCTTTCGTTCAGTTATAGCTAGGCCCCTGCAGTTGGCCCTTATAGTTACTGCCCTCCCAGCTGCTGCTCCCAAAACGGTGTGAGCTGAGCACCAACCACAGCCCCCCCTGGAAGACTGCACAGCAGTATCCATCTTACACCACGACACTGCTAGGCAAAACACAGCCTGCTCCCTGTCATGTTATTTATTTTGCAGATTTGGTTGTGTTTAATGAGGTGAAATGCTCCTAACCCTCTTCTGTACAAAGAACTCTACAGGGGGAAATGCACAAAACACCCACCACGCTCCACTGTCAAGCACTCTTTCTAATCCCAGTCAAAACAATCGGGTTTTAAAAATCTGTGCTCTCACCCCTGTTTGATGGTTGTGGGCAGGAATTCTCTCCTGCCAATGTGGCAACCCTAAGCTAGTCCCTAAGATGCTGCTGTACTTTTTATTGTATTGCATTTTACTTTATTTTGATGTTGCAGACTAGCATCCTGGCTACTCTTCTGGGATTTGTGAAATCATAGACATTTATTGTACTAAGACAGAAGAGGGACAAACCGTTATTACCTTTGCATGCCGGCCTCAAATTGTTCAGAGTGACCTGAAGGCTCTGGAAAGCCAGTGCAAGATAACACAAGAACAGCCTTGTTGGATCAGGGCCAAGGCCCATCTATAGTCCAGCATCCTGTTTCACACAGTGGCCCACCAGATGCTGCTGGAAGCCACGGGCAGGAGTTGAGGGCATGCCCTTCCTCCTGCTGTTACTCCCCTGCAACTGGTACTCAGAGGCATCCTGCTTTGGAGGCTGGAGGTGGCCTGTAGCCCTCCAACTAGTAGCCGTTGACAGACGTATCCTCTGTGAAGTTATTGAAACCCCTTTTAAAGCCATCCAGGTTGTTGGCTGTCACCACATCTTGTGGCAGAGAATTCCACGAGCTGATTATGTGTTGTGTGAAAAAGTCCCTCTATTTGCTGGTCCTCAGTTTCCTCACAATCAATTTCATGGGATGACCCCTGGTTCTAGTCTTATGTGAGAGGGAGAAGAATTTCTCTCTATCCACTTTCTCCACACTATGCATGATTTTATAGGCTAGTGGTTTCATGCCAGGGATTGTTAAAGCTGTAATTTAGTTGTGGCCACAGATGTGTCTCCCTCCTAAACAATTTTTCTAACCATAGAGCTTTCTTAGTAGAAATCGGTGGAACAAGACGTGCCACTCTCCATTCAGTTATATGGAGGAAGGAGGAGGATAGAGTTACCTATTTAGAGTTTTATGGGCTGTTTGTAGTTCAGAAGCCGAGTTCATTACACATTGAAAGCTTTAGACAGGCAAAAAATGATTTTTTGGGGTTTGTGGAATTGAGTGACCAGCTGAAATTAAACTAGTCCTAACTCCAGTTCCAGAAATATGTGTTTTTTAGTGGGGGTGGGTTCTTCCTCCCCATCCACAATTGTGGCTGGGGATGATGGGAGTTGCAGTCCACCAACAGCAATTGTGTTGTGGGATGTTGGGAGTTGTAGTCCAGAAACAGCTGGAGAGCCTCAGGTTGGCTACCCTCATAGCAGTGAGTCAACTTTCTAAAAACCCCAACCTAATAAAGTGCTACAATTCATGTGATGGCCACTGATGCATATATTGAAACACAAATTGCCTCCAAACAGCCGTAAAGTGATGGAGTTGAGCCTTCCTCTTCAAACATGTATTTTTGAAATGAGAGCCTGGCTGACTAAACAAGTTCACACACAACTGTGTCTTCACAAGATATATGGGCAGACTCTGTCTGTAATAGGTTTCCTGTTTACTATGGAAGAGCTCCTGAAATATAAACAGTCCACAGATATTATAAATGGGAGGTAAACTGGCAGTCCTAGGAGGGACATAGGGAAGAAGTACTTCTTAAGGCAGGGTTTGTCAAACTTGGTTTCCCAGATGATGTTGGACTACAACTCCCATCATCCCCAGCCACAGTGGCTGAAAGGGGATGATGGGAGCTGTAGTCCAACAACATCTAGGGGCCAAAGTTTAAACAACCCCTGCATTAAGGTATAAGCCCAGCTGGTTCTCTTTAGGGCCAATGATACTTTTCAAAGTTCAAAGAGCTTTTTAGAGCAGGGATTCTCAATGTTGGGCCCCCAGATGTTATTGGACTTCATCTCCCATAATCCCCAACCAAAGGCCACTGGGGCTGGGGATTATGGGAGCTGAAGTCCAATAACATTTGGGGGCCCAACGGAATCCCTGGTTTAGAGGATAAGTAGCAGTTTCGCACCCCCGAGTGTTTAACGCAAGCAGCAAAGGTTTTTAAAGCACTTGAATGGGATATGCAACACTTGTTTTGAATCCGCATTCCCGTTGTGCTGAGGATGAGGAGGGGAAGACAGATTGCTAAAGCTGTCAAAAGGCAGGTGTGGGTGCCGGTGTGCATGCAGAATTGCGGGTGATTTTTCTTATAGGATTCCTAATTCCACAACGTTGGCTTTTACACTGATTTGTATGGTTCTGTACCTTTGCCCTTCGGCTTTATTTTCCAATATTGCCCCACCTTGTCCTGTGTATGTTTCCTCGGAAGTAAGTTTCACTGATCCCAATGGGCCTTATTCCCAATGAAGTGTGTAGAGGACTGTGACCCAAGTCCGAATGCTAGCCTGTGGGCCATTTTAAATGAGCATACATTGAAATGGATTCACATATGGAGAAAAACAATGAGATGATTGTGCGCCCCACCCTTGCTCAGTGGTCCCTCAAATTTCCCCCCATCTCTGTGCAGAATGAGTTTTGTTCGGGCGGCATTATCAAGGCAATGTGCGCGCACCTGCATTCAGAATGGGGCCTTCCCAATTCAACCTGAGCAGGATCTAAAATGAACTGAGCAGACATCCAAAAACTTGTGAGTGTGTGCACGTGCGCACGCCTTGGAGAGAACAGTGCCCTTGCTGCTTTATATCGATGAGTCAGAAATAATAACCAACACATGGGTTTTATTTTCACAATTCCTAATGTGCTCATATGAACCGGCCCGATCCCTTGGATCAGCTCAGAGATCTTGTTCTCAGTCACGTCACCATTGACGATACGGTTGGTGGGTACAAGGTGCAGGACTTTTTCAGTGGTGTCCCTTCAGTTGAGGAATGCCCTCCCTGGACAGATCCAACAGGCCCCTCTCTTCCTGCCTGTAGGTGCAGTTTCTAGATATTTTTAACTTAAAGAGGCATTTGGAATTTCATTTTATTGCTTTTGCTATTCTGATGCTGCTCTTCTAATGGTCTTTATTGCCGGTCTTAGTTGTTTTGAATTAATTTGTTTTAATTAGTTTTTGTGACACTACATTAGATATTTTTCTGTGGAAAACTGGTTTATATAAGCAATATGAGATAAACAAGCACCTAAAACAGATTAAACTCCCTGCTTTGCCCTTAGACTTCCATGTAAAAAAGTGAAGGGAAAATCCATAACCAATGCATATAAACGATCTTATTTATGTTAATGAACAGTAATAAGAAGAATAAAAATAATCAAAACATCAGTTTAAAAGGGGAAGAAAAAACAGCAAAAATGAACAATATTAAACAAGCAACACAAGTGTCCAGATCTTATACCCCAAGAAGCAGAAGAAAGTCAAATGCATGCACCACCCAATCAGCCAAACATTCACTAAACAGCTGTGTCTTGATGAGACAGCACAGTGATGGGGCCAGGCAGGCTTGCCTAAGGAGGACCTTCTGCAATATTGGGGACATGACTGAAAAGGCCCTATTCCTTGTACTCATTTGGCCGGGGAACCATAGCAGGACATTTGATGTCAATCGGAGTGCAAGGGAAGGAACTCATGGGAAGATGCTTAAGCTATTTGTGGAAGACTTTCGGTCATTCTTCCACTTCCCATCTATTAGAAACTGGATTTAAAAAAAAATCTGCTTACCAGTTTTATTGTTTTTATTGACTTGTTTTATTGCCATGTTATTGATTCTACTGTTTTTACTGATGTACACCACTCTGACAGTTGAAGAACATCTACTAAACAAACAGGACAATATGGTTAGAGTTGCTTGCCTAGTTTTCTGTCTGTTCAACGTTCCTATTTATCTGGTGCAGGAACTTCCAGAAGCAGATCAATGGCTGTAAACAAGGGTTGGTCAATTCAGACATCCTGTTAAACCATAGGCTGTGTAGAGCATGGTTTGCAAAACAAACCATAATTTCTCATTCAGGTTGGAAGGATGATTGCAAACCACTGGGGTGTGCCTGTTTAGTCTCTAGCTCCAGAGCATTATTCATGATACATGAATTGTTTTATGTGAAATTATTTTAATGGTTTAACTCTGTGAATTGTTTTTAATTGTTTTCATTCTGTGAAAGTGTTTTAATTGTTTGTTTTTATTTTTATATTGTAATTTGGATTGTGTACACCTCCTAGAGATGTATATATCAGGCGGTATATAAATATGATAGATAAATAAATGAACACAGCCACCTTGTTGAAGTTAAGCAGATCTTGGTGTGGCCAGTGTCTGGATGGGAGACCCCTAATTGTCACCTTTTGGGGATGAGGCTATAGCTCAGTGCTAGAGCACCTGCTTTGCATACAGAAGGTACCAGGTTCAATCCCTGACATCTCCAGGTAGGGCTGAGAAAAATTACTAATGGAAGCCCTGAAAAGCTGCTGCAAACTAGTGTGGACAATACTGAGCTAATTGGACCAACAGTCTGACTCCGTAGATCGCAGCTTTCTATGTTCCATCATTTCTCAATTCAGATAGTATGCCAAACTATAGTTAGGCAACCATAGTTTGGTGTGATATGTGAAGTGAGCCAGTGTCTTTCCCCTCTGCAAGACAGTCTTTTGCCTTTTAAAGGTTTTTCTAATGAAACTGTTTGTATCGCAGCCGTGGATGCTAACACTTGAGATCTGAGTGTGTCACCAAGCAAGCATGGAGTGTTTATCACATTGCTATTTCTGGAGCTTTAGTGCTTTGTGACAGATGGAGCGCGTGCTCTCTTTCTCCCTTTGGTGCTTGGCATGTGAGCGTTTGTGTACGCGTATGGTGTTCTGAAAAGCCAGCAATTCGAAACTGCATAGCAGGTTTGCAAAACATGGATCAGGAATCACTTTTGCGGGGATCTCATTAGTTGGAGATGGACTGTTTCCCCCCAGAAAGTTGGTTTGAAAAAGGGACTGTTGCTCATTGTTTGTACTCAATCCACTTTCGCATCGGATAAGCAAGTTTGCAAGTTTCGTATGGCTTCAAAAACCTGCATGACCTGTTTGATGTGAAGCAATATGGAGGCAAAAGAAATGCTTGGGCAACAAAGCCTCTCAAAACTCTTTCTCAGCTCTCTTTCCCTTCAGCTTCGTGAATCGTCCTTGGGCTGACCCATCTGATATTTTTGTAGTGGTGGTGGTGATGATAAATCCTCAGGGAGTGATTACAGGGCTGACTCCGGGTTTCAGGGGGTCCTTGGCAAAGTGCCCTCCAGAGGCCCCCTCCTGCGATGGTGGGCCCCCCTGAGAGAGTTGAAGGCTGTGGGCACAGAGGTGGTCTCCAGCCTAGCAATGTGCCCTTGGATGCCAACCCTTTATGCCAGCCTTGAGTGATTGGCTTAGCTGAACTGATGTCACAGAAGGGAGGGCCAAACAGAAGAGCCTTTGTCTCCCATTGGCTGAATTGCTCTACTGAGGCAGGGCAAGCATACTAGGCTAGGGACTGAGTGGAGGGGAGCAAGAGGAAGGGGACAAACTTGAGGGGAGAGGGAAGCAGGGCACTTTAGGACAAGGCAGTTGGATGAAGATGCAGCCGAGGAAGCTGAAGGAGGGTGTCTAGAGAGTAGGGGAATTTGGAGAAAGCAGGGCTGCCAAGGTGGGGGAGGCTGAAGTTCAGATATGTTGGTTTAAATGACTGAATCAGCTATTTGGCTGCAGGCCTCCAATTGGCATACAGCTGTTGACTTTCTGTAGCTCAGGGTTTGCCCACCTTAAGTCCCCAGATGCTGTTGGACTACCACTCCCATCATCACCCCCAGCCACAATGTAGCTGTCCAAGCTAGGCCTGAAACGGTCCCTTCTTCCCTTGAAGCACTAGCCCCATTTAGGAGAGCTGGTCTTGTGTAGAGGAGAGCTGGTCTCTCCTCTGCCACATTGCTACACGTGGTAGCAAGCATGACTTGTCCCCTTAGCTAAGCAGGGTCCGCCCTGGTTGCATGTGAAAGGGAGACTAGAAGTGTGAGCGCTGTGAGATATTCTCCTCAGGGGATGGGGCTGCTCTGGGAAGAGCATCTAGGTTCCAAGTTCCCTCCCTGGCAGCATCTCCAAGATAGGGCTGAGAGAGATTCCTGCCTGCAACCTTGGAGAAGCCACTGCCAGTCTGTGAAGACAATACTGAGCTAGATGGACCAATGGTCTGACTCAGTAGATGGCAGCTTCCTATGTTCCTGTGTTCCATTTGGTCACTACATTGTACATGCATACAGGTATTTATGCCTATGTGCATGCTTTTGTGTGAATTAGCATACATGTGACCACTGTAAAGGCAAAACCACGTGCAGGCTCCCTGGAGTATTACTGTACCCGTGTTGGACTTAATATGTGAATAGGGCTACTGTGGGGTCTGATTCTGAGCCTGCGGATAAATCACAATGATACCGTGGGCTTACAATTACAAGGAAGAGATGGGAGTATTTTGATATGAAGAAAGCTGCCACACTCGGGAGAAGGATGGATTAGTTCCCTCTCCTTGACATGCCATTTATTTCACAGGCAGGGAAATGTTGAGGTGAGAAGACATTCAGACATGTTTTCTGAACCTCCCAGTCTGAAATGGTGTACTCCAGGGAACTCTGTACCATGTGACTTTTCTGCATGCATAGAAGATATAGTGTTTATCAGCAGTAAGATAAAGGCATTATCTGCAGCCTTTGGGGAAATCTATTCTTTGTTATGGTTCTTTTACCTTTACGGCTTTATTTATTTAAAATATGTATATTCTGCCTGTCATATAAGCAGTTCAAGGTGGCTAACAACATACAAATAAGACATTAGACATTTAATATGATGCTGGTCACACGCTCAATTTGGTCTTTTGCTCTGATCAGGATGGTGTTCCGTGAGTGGAGACTCCTGTCATCTCCCCATTGTCATGGACGGATCACCACCTGGTTAAGGTAGAACTTACAGCCACAGCCCACCTATTAGATTGGTCAGTCCGAAAAAGGTTATTGGATCCAATAAGATTCCAAGAAGCATTGGAAGGGTTTAGGGTTGGCTCTGCTAGTGATTCTGTTGATGCTGTGGTGCAAATATGGAATAATGAACTCACTAGAGCAGTAGACGCAATCACTCCTAAGTGTCCCCTCCGACTTGCTTTAAAGCCAGCCCTGTGGTGTTTGGATGAACTACGGGAGCTGAAGTGGTGAGGTAGACGACTAGAGTGCAAGTGGAGGAAGACTCAGCGTGGTTCGGCACAACACAAAGCACAATTGAAGATCTGTGTTCTGGCAGTGTGTGTGGCAAAGAAGCAGTTCTTTTCTGCCTGCATTGCTTCCCCAAATTCATGTCCAGCTGAGCTGTCTAGGGCTGTGAGGGGCTAGTATGTACCCCTCCCCCTTGAATTTAAAGTTGGAACCATCGGTCACTTGCTGTGATGTTTCTAATGACTTTTTTTGCAGATAAAATCTCTCATATCCGAACCAAGCACTGTGGAGATTTCCCGCAGCTCCTCTTATGGGATTAGATTGAATCATTTTCAGTTTGTGACACCTTAGGAAGTGGACAAACTGCTTCGGACTGTGTGTCCTACAACCTCTTCTCTTGACTCTTGCCCAACTTGGCTTTTCTCATCTGGCAATCATATTATCGAAGAGGGTCTGGTAAATATTATAAATGCTTCTCTGAAGAAGGGCAGGATGCCTCCTTGTCTTAAGGAGTCTATTATTAGGCAGCTTTTGAAGAAACCTGCATTGGATCCCTCAGTGTTAGCTAATTACAGACCTGTTTCTAGTCTTCCGTGGTTGGGCAATGTGATTGAGTGGGTGGTGGCCAATCAGTTCCAGACAGTTTTGGATGATGCAGATATCTAGACCCATTTCAAATTGGTTTTTGTGTGGGCTATGGGGTTGGGACTGTCTTGGTAGGCTTGTTGGAAGATCTCCAGTTGGCTATCAACAGAGGGAGTGTGACTCTGCTGATCCTTTTGGAACTCTCTGCGGCTTTCGATACCATCAACCATGGTATCCTTTTGGACTGCCTGAGAGAGGTGGGATTGCAACTGTTTTACAGTGGTTTTGTTCCTACCTCTCTGTTAGATTTCAGATAGTGTCTCTTGGAGACAGTTGTTCTGCAAAGCGAGAACTAAAGTGTGGAGTTCCACAAGGCTCCGTACTGTCTCCAATGCTCTTTAATATCTACATCTGTTAACATCTATTTTAACTTTTATATGTGTTTTGTTAGCTGCCCAGAGACGGAAGTTTGGGCAGGGTATAAATTTAATAAAATACATACATACACACATACATGAAACCGCTGGGAGAGATCAATAGGAGGTTTGATGCAGGGTATTATCAATATGCTGGTGACACCCAGATCTACTTCTCTGTGTCGATGTCATCAGGAAATGGCATAGCTTCTCTAAATGCCTGTGGAGGTGGTAATGGGTTGGATAATTGATAACAAACTGAAGTTGAATCTGAATAAGAAGGAGGTACTGACTGGGGGGGGGGTCAGTACCCAAGAGATGTTTTAGATCTGTCTGTTCTGAATGGGGTTGCAATCCCCCTGAAAGATAAGGTACGTAGCTTGGGAGTCCTCCTGGACCCAAAGCTTTCCCTGGCTTCTTAGGTTGAGGCAGGGCCAGGACCTTTTATCGGCTGCGGCTGATACGACAGCTACATCCATTACTTGAGATAAATGACCTTAAAACAATGGGACATATGCTGATAACCCCCAGGCTTGACTACTGTAATGCACACTACATGTGGCTGCCTTTGTATGTAGTCCAGAAACTACAATTGGTACAGAAAGCAGCAGCCAGATTGGTCTGTGGGACAACATGAAGGGACCATATAACACTGATTTTAAAAGAACTGCACTTGTTGCCAATATGTTTCTGGGCGAAATACAAAGTGTTGGTTATTACCTATAAAGCCCTTAACGGCTTGGGCCCAGGGTATTTAAGAGAGCGCCTTCTTTGTCATGAACCCTGCCACCTGTTACAATCTTCTGGAGAGGTCCGATTACGGTTGCTGCCAGCTCGTTTGGTGGCGACCCAGAACTGGGCTTTCTATGTGGCTGTTGCTCCAGGGCTTTGGAATATGCTCCCCGCTGAAATAAGAACATCTCCTTCTCTGTTTTCAGGAAGACTCACCTGTTCTCGCAGGCTTTTAATTGGAATTAATTTTAATAATTTGTTTTAATAACTGTTTTATGCAATTGTTTTTATTGTGTTTTGTGGATTTTATTTATTTATTTATTCATTCATTCATTCATTCATTCATTCATTACATTTATAAACCGCCCCATCCAGAGGCTCTGGACGGTGTACAATAACTTTTTAAAAAGACATACAACCCACAATTCAAACACAATGCTAAAAACAATATAAAAACAATTCAAAAATGATAAAAACTATTTAAAACCAATTAAAATACTTTTTAAAAACAACAACACTTTACAAGCGTTGGAAGGCCAGGCCAAATAAATAGGTTTTTAGGGCTCTCTTAAAGGCTGACAGCCAGCCTAAACTGCAGATATCTGCCGGGAGTGCATTCCATAGACCAGGAGCAGCTGCAGAAAAGGCCCGGTTCCGAGTCGCCACCAGACGTACCGGTGGCATTTGGAGACAGACCTCTCCAGATGACCTCAACGAGCGATGGGGATCATACCGCTTTTAATCTGTTACTTTGTATATTGTTTTAAATTTGGTACACCGCCTAGAGATGTACATATCAGGCAGTTCAAAATATGATAAATAAGTTCAGAGTGTACCGTATCGTGGCACTTGCCAGAGAGCATATGTGAAGTTCTTTGAGCACTTGGGATGTGAAATGTAAACACCAAGAAGCACTACAGGTGGGTCACAGTCACCTTAAGTGGCGCAGCGGGGAAATGCTTGACTAACAAGCAGAAAGTTGCCGGTTCGAATCCCCGCTGGTACTATATCGGGCAGCAGTGATATAAGTAGATGCTGAAAGGGTATCATCTCATACTGCGTGGGAGGAGGCAATGGTAAACCCCTCTTGTATTCTACAAAGAAAACCACAGGGCTCTGTGGGCGCCAGGAGTCAAAATCGACTTGATGGCACACTTTACCTTTTACAGGTGGGTCACAGATGCACTGCAGACAATCCGTGGCAGTGCAGAAAAGCCCTCCCTCCCACTTGATTACCTTACCTAAAACCTCCCTGCCGTTTCTGTTTGTTCCATATCAGCCAGTGTTAGACAATGAGGAATGTTTGTTTATTTATTTATTATATTTCTAGACTGCCCCATCCAAAGGCTCTGGGCGGTGCCCAACAAATTTAAAAAACATAAAAATCAACACCATTTAAAAACTCACTGCTTAAAACAATATAAAACAATTTAAAAGCTATTCAGAGCCATTTAAAACCAATTAAAATACTTTAAAACCATTTTAAAACCTTGGAAGGCCAGGCCAAACTAGTAAGTTTTTAGGGTTCTCTTAAAGGGAAACAAGAAGCCTAAACTACAGATGTCTGCCGGGAGTGAATTCCATAGGCCAGGAGCCGCTACGGAGAAGGCCCGGTTCTGAGTCGCCACCAGATGTACTGGTGGTAACTGGAGATGGACCTTTCCAGATGACCTCAACGTGTGATGTGGATCATACAGAAGAAGGCGACCCCTAAGTTAACCTGGACCCAAGCTGTTCAGAGCTTTAAAGGTGATAATCAGCACTTGGTATTTTGCCCAGAAACATATTGGCAGCCAGTGCAACTATTTTAAGACAGGCATAATAATATGGTCTCTCTGGGTTACCCCAGAGACTAGTATGGTTGCTGCATTTTGGATCAGCTGAAGTTTCCGAACTACATACAAAGGCAGCCCCACGTAGAGCACATTACAGTAGTCGAGCCTGGAGGTTACCAGCTGATGCACCACTATTTTGAGATTGTTCTCTTCAAGGAATGGACGCAGCTGTCGAATCAGCCAAAGATGATAGAAAGTGCTCCTGGCCATAGCCTCCACCTGAGATACCAGGATGAGGCTTGGATCCAAGAGCACTCCCAAGCTGCATTCCTGTTCCTTCTGGGGGAGTGTAACCCCATCCAGCACAGGAAGATCTAACTCATCCCTCAAATTCCGATCCTCCACAATGAGCACCTCTATCTTGCTTGGATTCAGCTCCAATTTATTATCCCTCATCCAGCCCATTACTGCCCATAGGCAGGCATTTAGGGAGTGAGTGCCATTTCATGATGATGATGATGATGATGATAAGGAGGAATAGATTTGGGTGTCATCAGCATATTGATAACACCCTGCACCAAATCTCCCGATGACCTTACCCAGCGGTATTTTATTCATTCATTCAGCATAATTGGTATACCCCCCCAAAATGCAAGACTCTGGATGGTTTACAACAAAACAATAAAAACAACAAATAAAAAGGTTAAAACATTACAATAGTTTAAAATTTAAAACGTTAAAATTATTAAAAACCATCAAACTATTAAGACCGTATATAATTAAAAGTCTGGGTGAACAAATGTGTCTTGACTGTCTTTTTAAAAGTTGTAAGAGATGGGGAGGCTCTTATTTCAGCAGGGAGCGCATTCCAAAGCCTCGGGGTAGCAATGGCCCCGAGACGAGCCGGTGGCAACTGCAGACAAACCTCTCTTGATGATCTCAATGGGTGGTGTGGTTCATAGCGGATAAGACATTCTCTTAAATTCATTCTCTTAAATAAAGATGTTCTCTTAAATTAAAGCTTGTATTCATTAAAATTAACTCACAAGACAATGCAGGGGGTTAAAGTTCCCTTTTGAGAGAGGTGACAACCCTACGGGGGTAAGCAAAGGGGATTTCCAGCCCCCACCCCACCCTTGGAAGGATGCATCCGAGCTACAACACAGCCTCTAATTTTGCAGTAGCAACAATAGCCTCACTGGCTGCTTCTTGGTCCTGTGTGAGTTAATCCTTTCAGTGGTACAGGGTGTACGGGGCCAGCAAAACCTTAGCAACGCAACATGCCTGAATCTCTACATATTGGAAAAAGAGGAACATTATGTCCCGAAATAAATATCAGTTACTGAGCTGCTTTTGTTATAAGCATCATTGTTCTTATAGCCTTTTGGATGGTTCGCTCTGGGGAGTTGCAGTTAACAGGTTACCAGCAAGGATGGGGTTTGAGGAGCACGAGAAAGACTGGAGAATCTCTATGCCCACAGCCAGGTTGGTGGGCCACATTTGTGAGATGGGCAAAGGCAGATTACCGCATTGGCAATAGAGGCAATTCCCTACGGCAGCAAATCTTGGGAAGGGGAGAAGTTAAATCTTTAAAAAAAAAAACTTTTAAAACTGCTGATGTGCAGCGCCAGTGGTGAGAGCTCCAAGTGGGCCCACTTGTCCCCCAAATCCTGCCGGGCTCAGGGCGCTGCCTGCCTGGACAGTGGCGGAGACAGCAGCGAGTTACCTCCTCATACAGGCCCGCCTTCCTCCCAAATGACAGAGGTCGGGCTGATTTCGGCCCTCTGTGCATGCCGGCACGCCCTCTTTCATTTGGGAGAAAGGTATTTTATCTATCTAATTACATTTATAAACCGCTCCATCCAAAGGCTCTGGGCAGTGTACAACAACTTTAAAAAGACATAAAAACACAGTGCGAAAAACAATATAAAAACAATTCAAAAACAATTAAAACCATTTAAAACCAGTTTTAAAAACACTTTAAAACCTTGGAAGGCTAGGCCAAATAGATATGTTTTTAGGGATCTCTGAAAGGCCGATAGCGAGCCTAAACTGCGGATTTCTGCCAGGAGTGCATTCCATAGACCAGGAGCAGTTCAGAAAAGTTCTGGTTCTGAGTTGCCACCAGACATACTGGTGGTAACTGGAGATGGAACTGTCCAGATGACCTCAACAAGCAACGGGGATCATACCAAAGAAGGTGCTCTCTAAGTTAGCCTGGACCCAAGCTGTCCAGAGCTTTAAAGGTAATAACCAACACTTTGTATTTTGCCCGGAAACATATCAGCAGCCAGTACAGCTGTTTAAAAACAGGCATAATATGTTCTCTCCGGGTTCCCCCGGAGACCAATCTGGCTGCCGCATTTTGAACTAACTGAAGTTTCCAAACTACATTCAAAGGCAGCCCCAGGGATTGAACCTGGGACCTTCTGCATGCAAAGCAGATGCTCTACCAGTGAGCTAGTCCCATTCCCAAAGGTGACATGCATGAGCCTCCCATCCAGGCACTAACCACACCAATACCTCCTTAGCTGGGGTTAGCAGGTGGTTTGCACACAGGGCTGCCTTTTTTATATAAAGTGCCTCTTCTCCAGAATTCCCATCACCATAGCCTTTGGGTGCTTGGAGTATGCGTGGCATGAGCAAAGTTATAGTTTCATGCTTGACACATCAATATAAATATACGAATACAATGAATATTTATATAGTGCTGTTCAACCATAGTTCAAAAAGTGGTTTACATAGATATACATTTTTTTTAAAGGTTCCCTGTCTCCAAAGGGCTCACAATTGCGCGCGGGGGGAGGGGGGGAAGAAACTTAAGACAGCCACCAGCAACAGCCACTGGAGAAATGCTTTGATGGGGATGGATAGGGCCAGTTGCTCTCCCACTGCCAAATAAAGAGAATCACCACTTTTAAAAGGTGCCTCTTTGCTCAGTTAGCAGGGTTAGTGTTAGCACTTAGCAATAGCAATAGCACTTACATTTATATACCGCTCTATAGCCGGAGCTCTCTAAGCGGTTTACAATGATTTAGCATATTGCCCCCAACATTCTGGGTACTCATTTTACCGACCTCGGAAGGATGGAAGGCTGAGTCAACCTTGAGCCCCTGGTCAGGATCGAACTTGTAACCTTCTGGTTACAGGGCGGCAGTTTTACCACTGCGCCACCAGGGACTCAGTGTTAGGGTTATAACCTTCCTGCTAGGGGGTCAAAGCACTTCAGAAATATCTGAATCAGTCATAGAGGAGTGGGTGAAGCAGGAGGTAGTGTAGGGAAAGTGGGTTCAGTGATTTCAGTAGTTGTTTTTGTTTTAACTAGGCTACCTCCTGGAATTTTATTTTTATACACACACACACACACACACACACACACACTGCCCAAACACAAGTCTTAGGTTGGTTTATGTACATACCATTAGGCCATCGGGTGTGTTCAGAAAGGGTATAGGATTTGGAGTGAGTTCCTTCCTATCATGCCCATGTTTCTGCCCTATTTTGCAGCCTCTGCTGGCCAGTTATGTCAGTAATACAGATATGTTGGCATAGCATTCTGCTGGCACAGGATTGTAGCAGAAACAGTGAAAGCTTGTCTGGGTTCTGGTTCTGCTGGTGGTAAGGGGCTTAATTAGATAAGAACAAAAGAAGTGCCCTGCTAGATCATGCCCAAGACGTATCTAGTCCAGCATGCTGTTTCACACAGTGGCCCACCAGATGCCTCCGAGAAGCCCACAGATAAGAGTTGAGGACATACCCTCTCCTGCTATTGCTCTCCTGCAACTGGTATTTAGAGGCCTCTTGCCTCTGAGGCTGGAGGGGGCCTATGGCCACCAAACTGGTAGCCATTGATAGATCCATCCTCTCTGAATTTGCCCAAGCCCCCTTTTAAGCCATCCAAGCTAGTAGCCATCACCACATTTTGTGGCTGAGAATCCCATAGATTAATTATGCACTGTGTGAAAAAGTGCTTCCGTTGGTTGGTCCTAAATTTCCTGGCAATCAGTTTCCTGGGATGGCCCTATGATCCTATGCCACCCAACCTTTTTTATTTTTATTTTAGGTATAGGATTGCACCTATTGGGATTTAAAGTGATAGCCAGAACTTTGAATTGTGCCCAGCCAATGTAACAGTGGAGTTTTATTCTCCCCCAAACTGGTACCAGTTACGACTCTTGCAGAGGCTATGGAGGGGGAGTGAGGCTAGTGCTGGGCTTTGCACCAGGGCCTCCAGCAGCCCGTCTCCAGGTAACTCTATCCACATTGATTAATCTGCTGACAAATCCCTGCACATCTGCCACAGGACTCCTGTTCCCTGCAGGGGAGTCTGGGATCATATTGTAGAATGCACGCAGATGGGATGTGGTGACGGCCACCAGCTTGGATGGCTTTAAAAGGGGCTTCGAAAAATTCATGGAGGGCATGTCTATCGACGGCTACCAGTCTGGTGGCTATAGACTACTTCCAAGATGCCTCTCAATACCAGTTGCAGGGGAGCCACAGCAGGAGAGAGGGCATGCACACACCTCTTGCCTGTGGGCTCCTCAGAGGCATCCGGTGGGCCACTGTGTGAAACAGGATGCTGGACTAGATGGGCTTTTTTGGGCCTGATCCAGCAGGGCTGTTCTTACGTTCTTATATTTTGTTAAACTGAATGTGCCGCTGAAGCCCAACAGGTGCTCAGTCCTCTTAGGCTTCACCACTACCCCGCATGTACTGTGCCCTAAATCAGGGGTGGGCAGGCTTCAGTCTTGCAGGATCTACTTCATTCCTTGCTAGAACTCCAAGGTCCTGGCTGGCCCCCAAATTGTTGCCCTTATGCAATTGCCAGGGCCTTAGCCCTCTAGGAGAGCCCACTGCTAACACCACGCCTGGTGGTATACCCTTAAAAAAAAAAAAGAAGTTGGTGCTCTGGCCTGCCAGCCCCTCTCTCCCAGCACGGCAGGGCCTTTGGGATAAACGTCCATTTCAGGATGGGCAGGGGAATCATAATGGCTGTGCGGGATCTTTGGGTGTGCCACTTAATACCATTTGCTGAGAACATAGGAATATAGGAAACTGCCAAATACTGAGTCAGACCATTGGTCTATCTAGCTCAGTATTGTCTACACAGACTGACAGCGGCTTCTCCAAGGTTGCAGGCAGGAATCTCTCTCAGCCCTATCTTGGAGATGCTGCCAGGGAGGGAACTTGAAACCTTCTGCTCTTCCCAGAGCGACTCCATCCCCTGAGGGGAATCTCTTCCAGTGCTCACACATCAAGTCTCCCATTCATGTGCAACCAGGGCAGACCATGCTTAGCTATGGGGACAAGTCATGCTTGCTACCACAAGACCAGCTCTCCTCTCCTCTCTACTACATACTTCAGTTCCTCCTCACAATAACCCTGTGAAGTAGGTTAGGCTGAGAGAGAAGTGACTGGCCCAGAGTCACCCAGCTAGTAACATGGCTGGATGGGGATCTGAAATTGGGTTTTCCTGGTCCTAGTCCAGCACTCTAACCACTACACCACGCTGGCTCTTTGACTACACACACAGCTACCAGCAGCAGAAGAGAAAGCCTTGTTAGTTCTGTTGCAAGAGGGCCCTGAGGAAGCATTTGCCTGAGAAACTGCTGGGGAAACGGGAGGCCACAGCCTGGAGATAGCAGGAAGGAGACGTTCTGTGACTAATAAGATAGGGACCAATTCAGTTAGATGTGTGAGGGAAGTTATTTTCTTTTATTGTGTTGCTTGAATCCGAATTGCCAGGTTAATGAAGACTCTCTCTTACAATCTGCTTTATAAAGAGACAGTTGTTCTTATTGCAAACTCTGCTTTTTGCTTTTGATCTAATAATAAACCCTTGTTGATGAAGTGAGCTACTCTTCATTTTGAATCTACCTTATTCACACGCCTCTGGAGGCCTAGGAATGCTCAGCCCCTTCTAGGGAGGGCTTTTGCCACTTTAGCGGTTTGTCTCACATTAAAATAAAATGGATGGTGGCAGCCTCCTGTGAATTCCAAAAATGGCTCAGGGCGGTTTACACAGAGAAATAACAAATAAATAAGATGGATCTCTGACCCCAAAAGGCTCAAAATCGAAAAGAAACCTAAGATAGACACCAGCAACAGTCACTGGAGGTCCTGTGCTGGGGGTGGAGAGGGCCAGTTACTCTCCCCCTGCTCAATAAAGAGAATCACCACGTTAAAAGGTGTCTCTTTGCCAAGTTAGCAGGGGTGGATCCCTTAGCATGAATCCCTTACAGTCAAGGATTCACTCCAGTGGAAAAAACACCCCCCCCTCCCAATACACACACACACACACACTCCTACTCTGGTAGGAGCGATTGCAACATGGACAAAGGGACAGAAATGGGAATGCATGTTTTGAATGCACATACTTAGAAGCACCTTGCTTCTGAGCCAGCCTACAGATGCAGAGAAGCTTATTGGTTTGTGCAAGGTACAGATTCCAGGACATTTTGTCTAAAGAAAATTCTTCTGAGCCCATTCCTCTTCTTGTAAAATTCCAGGGCCAGCTCAGATCAAATGCTGCTGCTCCTGCTTTAGACACAAACCTCCTTGGGGCTTGCCTAGCTAGGCCAGTCCTGGTCTATTTATAGGACCACACTGTGTACACAAAGTTACTGGTGCAATACGTGAGCACCCTTGGAGGTTGTCAGCCCCACTTGCTTGCTTTCCATCTGCGATGCCTCTCGGCTGTTGGGCTTTGTTTGTGTTTTGAGCTTCTTCTCCGACTCCCTGCCCTCTTTAAAGCTAATTGCTTGTGCTTAATGCAGGTAACTGAAGCCCTGGACAGCCTCCGCGGGGAGTCAGATGCCTCCTGAGTCAGAAGCAGCACAATAAACACACAGCTGGGCCAGTGGAAGGCGTTTAACTCTCTGCTTTAAAATCTTCCTCTGCCGTTAGGCTTGGAGTGAGGCTCTTCAGACTTTCCTTGTGCCAAAGGAACAAGGAAAATGGTTGTGCACCCAAATGAGCATTTTGGGGGGGGGGTGTCCAGGTGATCATCTGCTGACAATATTTATGCAAGGAAGGAGGGTTTGTACAACCCACATTACATCCCATATTATGACGCTCTTCTGACGATCACTGAAAACTGGGCGAGGGGCCCCCAGCCCAGTTTTCAGTGATCGTCTGAATTACTGGGCTTGTAAGCACTCCATTAACCTTGTCCTTTTGATCATATGTCGTAATCTCCTCGTAATAGTGGTAATCTTCCAGGTCTTAGTTTGAGCCAAGGGTTTCCAGAACCTTTAAGTTTACAGGGCTGGGTCTGAATAATCAAAGCCTCTAGGCATGTGCAGAACACCTTTCAATCACCATTGGATAACCATAACCACGACCAGAGAGGAGAGCTGGTCTTGTGGTAGCAAGCATGACTGGTTCCCTTAGCTAAGCAGGGTCCGCCCTGGTTGCATATGAAGGGGAGACTTGAAGTGTGAGCACTGGAAGAGATTCCCCTCAGCGGATGGGGCTGCTCTGGGAAGAGCACCTACCTGCTTGCATGCAGGAGGCTCCAAGCTCCCTCCCTGGCAGCTTCTCCAAGATAGGGCTGAGAGAGATTCCTGCCTGCAACCTTGGAGAAGCCACTGTCAGTCTGTGTAGACAATACTGAGCTAGTTAGACCAATGGTCTGACTTAGTATATGGCAGCTTCCTGTGTTCCTATGTACATATCTAAGTTTAGGGGCAGGGGTTCTTAGCTTGGGGTCCCTGGACTCTCTGGGGGATAGGTCCAGGAGGTCCATAGGAAAGTAAATATATAACTGAACATAACTCCCTGCAAGCATCATTTATAATCAAATATGGTACATCCTTAATTTTTCTTGAGTTTCAATTGTACCTTAACTGTTGGCAAGAGACACCAGAGTTTGACAGGCTCTGGTGTTCCATCCTTTCTCAGCAATGCCCATGAAAAGTGCTCAGAGCTACCTCTTTCAACTTGCTGCTTTGCTGCCCATGCTTTCCGGGGATCCAATTCTGGGATCCCACTGAAGTCCCACAGTATTTAATGAAAGGATCTTGGCCTGGTTCACACACTAATTTGAATCTAGGTTTAAGGTAGGTTACCAACATTAGTACGATTATGTGTACCCATGCCAAGGCAGGCATCCCAGATTCATCTTGGGCCATAAACCATTTTGGCGTGGGTTCACACAGTCACGATAATGATGGCAACCCACATTAAACCTAGATTTGGATGATTGTGTGAACTGGACCCATAGCCAGATGGCATGGTGTGTACGTGCCACACCAAAAATTTTTTCTTTCCTTCCCAGCCTCACTGACTGCTTCCACTGAACATTTTATTACCTGAAATCCCCCCACCCCCCCATTTTTGAGGCTGGTTACAGGCCTGGTGTGAACCAAGCCATTGTGTAACTAAGGTTGTGATCCATGGGTGATACTTGAGGATCTATAACTGGGAAAGGGCTAAGAATCCTTGGATTACAGTGCAGAGCTTGTGTGGCTTCCAAGTTTCAGGTTCAGCTACTGTTCATTTAGAAATCAAACTCTGGAGATTTCCATTTGCCACGATGTTTGGAAAGTTTTCTGCTCACAATTTAGTTGAATGTTGGCTGCACACACAGAACATAAATGTCTGCTCCGAAGTTGTGGGTGTAAGGTACCAGCCCAAGCAGAGTGGAAGAGGGTTCAGAGGTGGCCTTTGTGTTGTCTTTCAAAAATGGTTTTATCACTGTGGGATGATATATAGTACGGTGTGATAATGATATAGTATGGTTGCCGCCCCCCTTCTCTGGAATTCCCTTCCCCTGCAGATTCGTTTAGCTCCTTCTTTGTCGATTTTTAAATCTTTTTTGAAGACTTTTCTTTTTCGCCAGGCTTTTACCCTGCAGTTTATCTGTCCCCCCGCCACCGCTGTTAGTTAATTTAGTTTTATTTAGAATGTAATTTTAATGCTGTCTTGTTTTGCATGTTTTTGTACACTGCCCAGAGTCTTTGGAGTGGGCAGTATATCAAATGTTTCAAATAGATAGATAGATCAAAACAAAACAAAACCAAACCATGATTCCACTACAGTATTTGGAAGATAAACATGCCATTCTGTTTACCCCCTGCTAACTGAACAAAGGAGGAACCTTTTTAAAGTGGTGGTCTTCTTTATTGAGCAGCGGGAGAGCAACTGGCCATATCCATCCCCAGCACAGCATCCCTCCAGTGGCTGTGGCTGGGGTCTCTATCTTATGCTTCTTTTTTTAGATTGTGAGCCTTTTGGGGACGGAGAGCCATTTTATTTATTTATCTATGTGAACCACTTTGGGAACGTTCGTTGAAAAGCGGTATATAAATATCCGTTTTTAGCAATGCCAGAAAATATGGGCTTAAATTAAAATTCAGAAAATAGCTCCCCCCCCCTTTTTTTTAAAGTGGGGCTTGCATTTTGGCAGAACACAACTTCCAGACGTCACTAACCAAATTCAAAATGGGGCAGCAAGTTTGGGGTGCTCCTAGAGATCGGACCAGTAGAGGCCTTATTGGCTCCTAGGTCACTGGGTTCCCATTGGACTGCCGCCTGGCTGCAATGTGCTGATGGTTATGGGATGGGGAGCTGCTGTGGGGCAGGAAGGGGCAGGCTTGCCAACCTCTCCCTCTTTAAGATAGCTTAATGGTGCAGGAAATAAGGTGCTGGAGGCTCGGGGATGGACCCCCCCCCCACAGTCCTTCAGATTATGGCCAATGACTACTGATAGACCTTGAATTTGTCCAATCCTCCTTACATTTCTCTTGTTTTTTAAAAGCAGGGCTTCTCAAACTCATTGTTCCCATCTTGCAGCAAATTGTGCATGGATTTAAATGGCGAACATCAAGCCTCAAAACTTTTTGTGCAGACAAACCTCAGGCTATATCTCCGTGAAATTTCTGTAGCCTAATGTCCTCACAAAGGTCTCCCATGCATGCAACTCTATCCCATTCTGACAGTTATATAAGCATTTTAGTGATTTTCCGTTATAGGCTATGTAATAGCTGAAGCATCAGTGAAAGTGGTGAAGACAGTCAAGTGGAGAAGCAATAGCTTCTAGGAACATAAGAAGCTGCCTTTTACTGAGTCAGACCCTTGGTCCATCTAGCTCAGTATTGTCTACCCAGACTGGCAGCGGCTCCCCCAAGGTTACAGGCAGGAGTCTCTCTAAGCCTTATCTTGGAGATGCCAGGGAGGGGAGTTGGAACCTTCTGCATACAAGCATACAGGTGCTCTTCCCAGAGCAGCCCCATCCCTGCAGGGGAATATCTTATAGTGTTCACACATGTAGTCTCCCATTCAAAGGCAAACCAGGACAGACTCTGCTTAGCAAAGAGGACAATTCATGCTTGCTACCACAAAACCAGCTCTCCGCCCATCTGTGCCATCCAGCTCTGGCTCAACACTCTTTCTATTTCTTCTACCCCCCTATTGAGTTCCCTCCTTATTTTTATAAACCAGTATTTATACTATACTGTATCTCCTTCCAGTAACTGAAAAAGCACAAGTGCAGTGAATTAATCCTAAAAAACAGAGGAGGAAATTGTGATCTCAAGAGTAGAATAGGTACATGTATATTTGGGAGTAAATTTCACTAGGTTGATTGGGACTTATTTCCAGGAATGTGTGCATCATGTGTGCAGGAGGAAAGCGGAACAATTCAGTGTAATTTCAGGAATTAAGCTGAAGTTTCAGGGAAATTATTTATTTATTTATTTATTTATTAGAAGCATTTAATATACTGCCCACTCCAAAGACTCTGGGCGGTGTACAATGACATGTAAATAAGGTAACATTAAAAATCACAATCAAAAATTACATTAAAAATACAAACTAAAATAGATAATGGAAAGGGAATAAAGTAAACTACAGGGCAAATGCCCAGCAGAAAAGAAAGGTCTTCAGTAAGGATTTAAAGACTGGTAGAGAGGGGGCTAGATGAATCTGAAGGGGAAGAGAATTCCAAAGGAGAGTGGGGCAGCAACCAAAAAAGCCCTTTCGCGGGTCCCAGAACTCCGAACTGTTATTAAGATAGGGGTTTCCAGCCTGTGGTCCTGATGGGAGTTGTAGTTGTAGTTCATCTGGAGGACCACAGGTTGGGAACCCCTTTCTTAGGAGAACAAGGACATGCTGAAAACGACATTCAAACATGGTTTTGAATACAAGTACTAATATTTACATACTGTTTTTCAACAGAAGTTCCCAAAGCGGTTTATATAGATAAAAACAATCAAATAAATAAATAAATAAATAAATAAATAAATAAATAAATAAGATGGCTCCCTGGCCCCAAAGGGCTCACAGTCTAAAAAAGAAACATAAGAGAGACTCCAGCAACAGCTACTGGAGGGATGCTGTGCTGGGGATGGATAGGGCCAGTTGCTCGCCCCTGCTAAATATAAGAGAATCACCACTTTAAAAAAGTGTCTCTGCTCGCAGGAGACCTTCCATTCCAAGCTCCCTGAGAGTTTTGGCAGAAGTAGAGGGGGAGAAATGGTGTAGAAGTTTGGTGAGATGGAAGTGTGCTAAACCCAATCAGCAAGGTTCCCCAGCATTCTGTCACTGGTGCAGAGTGCAGACAGAAAATATTGGGATGACCCAGTGCAGGGCTACTTAACTTTGGTCCTCCTGCAGATGTTGGCTTACAACTCCCATCATCCTTGACTATTTGGCCACTGCGGCTGGGAATGCTGGGAGCTGACGTCCAAAAACAGCTGGAGGGCAGATGTCGAGTAGCCCTGACCTAGTGCAAGAACTCCTGGGTATAAACACGCAGCTATGACTTCCTGTGCAGTTCCTTGCACAAGTCACGAAGGCTTGTGTGAAAAAGCCTTCGGTCTGGAAATAGCCCCAGTCCGCCAAGCCTGTGCCTATAACCCTCCTAATAAATAATGCTTAATATAGCACTTTCCTCCTGAGGGCTTCGTGTACATTAACTCAGCCTAACAAATTGGAGTGGGAGGCGGTTGCAGGCACTGGGAGCAAGATGACGAGAAGCAGCACAGAGAAGGGAGTGAGAAATGGAGGGCGGAAGCTGGAGTGCAGTGCGGGGGGTGTTGGCTGGCATCCAGAGCAATGGAGCGCCTGCGGGAGGACAGTTTGCTAGTGCAAAGCTGTTAAGAACATAGGAAGCTGCTGTATGCTGAGTCCGACCCTTGGTCCATCTAGCTCAGTATTGTCTACACAGACTGGCAGCGGCTTCTCCAAGGCTGCAGGCAGAAATCTCTCTCAGCCCTATCTTGGAGATGCCTGAGAGGGAACTTGGAACCTTCTGCATGCAGATGCTCTTCCACTGAGCTATGGACCCCCTCCCCTGAGGGGAACATCTTACAGTGCCCACATGTGGATTGTGGTCTCCCATTCACATGCAAACCAGGGTGGACCCTGCTTAGCAAAGTGGACAGTTCATGCTTACTACCACAAGTGGCACAGTGGGGAAATGCTTGTCTAACAAGCGGAAGGTTGCCGATTCGAATCCCCCGCTGGTACTATATCGGGCAGCAGCGATATAGAAAGATGCTGAAAGGCATCATCTCAATCTGCGCAGGAGGAGGCAATGGTGAACCCCTCCTGTATTCTACCAAAGAAAACCACAGGGCCCTGTGGTTGCCAGGAGTCAACATTGACTTGACGGCACACTTTACACTTTTACCACAAGCCCAGCTCTCCTCCCTGTTGTGCTAGCTAGTTGTACAAAATGTGGAGCTTGTGCCCTACACTAGTGTTGCACTGCCACAAGCGTGCTTGCAGTTGTACAAGTGCAGCACGTCTCTTTTGTTTTAATGGGAACACAAATGCCTGCTTTTTTAAGTGCAACAGGGAAAGCAATCTTCCTGCGCTGGTGGAAATTTGCTTGTTCTACAAAAACACTCACCATTGCTCTGGATATCAGCCACTGTCAGTGAGAAATTGAGGAGAACTGTGGAGTTCTCTGTCAGTGAGAAAAGGGGGAGAACCCCATAGAACAGAGGTGGGCCAACTTGGCCCTTCAGCTGTTGTTGAACTACAACTCCCGTAATCCAAAGCCACAATAAGTTGTAGTTCAACAACAGGCTAAGTTGGCCTGGACTAGAACCTTGCAAGGTTTGACAGGAAGGCAGCGGAGGGGCATAAGAAAAGCGGAAATGTGATTGTAGCGATGGCAGGGGCCCGTACAGTAAAGGCATTCTGAACAAAGAGAAACAACCAACAAGCCAACCAACAACCTGGATGGCTTTAAGAGGGGTTTGGATAACTTCATGGAGGAGAGGTCTATCAACGGCTACTACTAGTCTGAGGGCTACAGGCCACCTCGAGCCTCAAAGGCAGGATGCCTCTAGATACCAGTTGCAGGGGAGTAACAGCAGGAGGGAGGGCATGCCCTCAACTCCTGTCTGTGGCTTCCAGCAGCATCTGGTGAGCCACTGTGCAAAACAGGATGCTGGACTAGATGGGCTTCCTTGGGCCTGATCCCGCAGGGCTGTTCTTAGGTTCTTAAAGTTGGGCTGATGGCCACAAGAAGAAGATGACTGCATGCAGAGAGATGGCCAAGTCATGAGCAGGGCTGTTTGCTGGTACAGAAGATGAAAGGGAAGCTCTTGGGAATGCTGCAAAGGAGGGATTTGCTTCTCTCAGACATGTATGCATGAGGAAGAGCCATATCCTAAGTGGTGCAGCAGCTGCTTTGCACACAGCTGCTTTGCAGCAGCTGCTTTGCACACAGTTCAGTTCCCACCCTCTCGAAGTGAAAAGGATCCAGTAGCAGGCAATGAGAAGGACCTGTGCCTGAGAACCTGGAAAACTGCTGCCAGTCAGAGCAGGCAATACAGGCCTAGATGGGCCAAGCCCCTGACCCTGGAAGGCAGCTTCCTGTGCTCAGTTAATTATTATTATGTTAATATACTAGGCTCATACCTAATGCACCTAATGGTGCAGTGGGGAAGTAACTTGCCTAGGGAGCAAGAGGTTGCCTGTTTGACTCCCCGGTGGTATGTTTCCCATGGGAAACACCTATATCAGGCAGCAGCAATATAGGAAGATGCTGAAAGGCATCATCTCATGCTGCGTGGGAGATGGCAATGGCAAACCCCTCCTCTATTCTACAGAAAGAAAACCACAGGGCTATGTGGGCGCCAGGAGTCGGCACCGACTCGACGGCACAACTTTACTAGTCTTGTAAGCATAACTTTAAAAAACAAGAAGTTCAAAGCAGAAGATATGGAGCCCACATTCCATTTCTTTCAACATGAACGAGGATTCCAGCAGGTCCAGGATTTATGACAAAGGTATTTGTTTGTTGCATTTTTATACCGCGTTTCTGCCTTGACAAAGGCATTCAAGTTTTACAGTATTAAAACAAGGAAATGATATAAGATCAATAAAATGTCTCAGGCTGTTGGTCTTTTCAGGAGCTGAGGACAAGAGCTTGCTTGCCTGGGAGTTCTCCGCACAGCAGGCTTCACCGAGAGTTTTCTATGAGACTTTACTGCAAACACAAAGTTATCCCCAAAACCCAATGCAAAAAGTGGATTTTTTAAACCCCGGATATAAACTGGGCTGAGAGTGCAGTGAAAAACCCGAATTGTGGAAAACCCAAATTGTGTGTGAAGTGTTCCCCGATAGTTCATAGGGACTTGGGGGTAAATCTGCCTGGTATGTGAACATGCACCCTCCATTCTGGAGGAGATGTGAGCTAAAGGGCTTTAAAAGCCCTGTGTGGGAAACTTCTTGGAGAGGAGAGCTGGTCCTGTGGTAGCAAGCATGACTGGTCCCCTTAGCTAAGCAGGGTCTGCCCTGGTTGCATTTGAATGGGAGACCACATGTGTGAGCACTGCATGATATTCCCCTCAGGGGATGATGGAGCCGCTCTGGGAAGAGGAGAAGGTTCCAAGTTCCCTCCCTGGCAGCATCTCCAAGACAGGGCTGAGAGAGATGCCTGCCTGCAACCTGGGAGAAGCCGCTGCCAGTCTGTGAAGATAATACTGAGCTAGATAGACCAATGGCCTGACTCAATATATGGCAGCTTCCTATGTTCTTGGGTGCCTCCCTTCTTGCCTTCCTCTTAGGGCACACAGGTCTTTCAGTACGCCTGGGAAGGTGGAGGAAGGGCTGCTCCGACAGGCCTCACAGGCCAGAGCCGGTCTCTATGGGAGCTGATGTTGTGCCCTCCCCTGGTCTGGGTGCCTCATTTCTATTAGAAAAGTCCATTAGAGAAAAAATGTTCCATTAGAAAAGTCACTGTAAACACATGAGTTGTAAAGGGATGGTGCTGTTAATGACTTAAATGGCCGCTGTCGTATTTCAAGATGGCAGATCAAAATAAAAATACCCCATCAAGACCCCCTAGCAGGGCTCCTGCTCTCCTGTCCTATACACTTGGGTTGTATCAAAGAAAAGTTATTATGAGACAGACAGAGAGATCTCGCGAGCCTCCTTCCGTTCGGAAAGTTGGCTAAAAACACAAATCCTCAAAATCTGGTCTCTCTCAACAGCATTCAACCAAGCCAGGCAGGGTCTGGGCTCCTCGTCCGAATGTAGGGTATAGAAAACAGTTCGCTGCATGCCTATCGGATGCCAGCTCTGTTGAAGAAGTTGCTCTCCCCAGATGCCTCCCTGCCCCTCGACACTCAGGTGCTTAGAGACTTGACAAGGTGTTGTTTTTTTTAAGTTTCCAAAACACCTCAACAAGTTAATGAAGGGAAGATAAGAGCGAGGGCAACTGAGAGGACTAAAAGGCGAGCCCAGCCAATGGAGAGTCGCTCCTCTGTGTCTGTGCTCCAGGACGGGTCGGGTATAGCTGAGGCTCCTCACACCTCACTGTCGCTCGTTCACATGGCCCTAAACAGGACAGGAGGAGTGCCCAGGCTGGGAAGGAGAGCTGTTGATGCTCCTGATCGGCAGTCGTGTGAATCCAGAGAGCCATAGAGAGGAAGGGGGTAAAGCGATCGTGTGGGAGCTGGTCGGCCAACCCACCTTCTGTCCCCAGCATTTGAGCAAAGGTAGATGAACCACCACACGAGCAGTGTGAGGAGCCTGAAGGGGTTTTGCGGGGAGAGCAGACTCCACCCGCTCTCCCCACAGACAGGCAGGGAACCCTCCCTGGGTGGCCAGATCGGCTGCCCAGACAATTACTGGCTCCGTCATAGAACCGGCTGGGGCGGCAGGATTCGGGAGCCCCAGAATGACCCGTGTGAGTGCACAGGGCATTCTGGGAAGCCACCCGATGCTGGGAGACTTGTTGTAGCCTCCCCGTTGCGGGCCTACTCGTGAGTCACTGTGGCACGACACACGATCCTCTAACCTGCTTTTTGGGCGCTCTCGCACCTGAAAACTGGGTTAAGCTGGGTTTCCTCTCCCCCCACCGACCTTCTTCATCACCACGGCGGCCTGCCGTGGCCGGGTAAATGAACATTTTCAGCCCTTTTGGGCCTCCGTAGGAGCACGCGGCCACCATTTTGGCGGCTGCCGTGCATGCGCCAATGCCCTCAGAGCATTGGCACATGCGCGGCGGCTGCGCGCTCCTACAGAGGCCCCAAAGGGCCGAAAATGTTCATTTACCCGGCCACGGCGGGCCGCCGTGGTGATGAAGAAGGCCGGCAGGGGGAGAGGAAACCCACGTGGACACCCCCCCCAACGTGGGCTCAGCAAGCCCCCCGAAGGGGCTAAAGGTACTTTAAAAATAATTTAATTTTTTAAAAAATCCACGAACCGGTCCGGGAAATGGACTGGACTGGGGGCAGTTCGATGGGGGGCTGGACCGAACTGGTCCGGTTTGGTTTGAGGCCGATCTAGCCTCGTACCGAACCGGGCCAGACAGTTCCATGCACACCCCTAGTGACTGGAGCCACAGATGGGTGTGCTACACCCTGCTAAGTCAAGTGGCAAACTCTGGAGCACCTTCCTGCTCATAAGGCTTGCTGCTTTTCTTTATCATTTGTTCTCTCACTTTTTCAGTGATTCCTTTCTTGAACATCCTTGTCTATTATTTTTGTATATCTCTATTCTGCCTTTCTATAAAATGTCCGAGGCAGCTTACAAACACTTAAAATACAAAACAAAATAGTAAAATCCACACTAAGAACACAGCAAAAGCAAAAAACCAAACCAAACCAAACACCATAACACTGGTTTAAAAGCCTGAGTAAACAAAAATGTCTTTGCCTGGCACTGAAGAGAAGCATTCCACAACTGGGATGCCGCTACAGAGAAGGCCCTTCCTCCAATCCCCATTCGATGAATTTTTGTAGCTGGGGACACAGACAAGTTCATATAAGTGTAGACAGTTTTGGAGATGTCTTCATCCCAGGCCATATAGGGCTTTAATGGAAATTCATGGCAAGTCAGTGGAGTTGTTTCAGCACTGGTGAAATAGAGACATTATCTAGTCTAGAACCTGTTCCTGCCAGCATCTTCACAGCTGCCAGTTTGGCTTCATCAGCTGCTGCTGCTGCTTACTGGGCAAAGTAGTGTTTCTTTTAAAGTGGTGGTCCTCTTATATTTATCAGGGGAAGAGCAGCTGGCCTTATCCAGCCCTTTTGCTCGTATTTCTACCTTCTGTTTCTTTTTAGACTATGAGCCCTGAACAGGGAATTGTCCTCTTCCCATTATGCTTTTTTCTTTGTAAATTGCTTTGGAAACCTTTCTTTTGAAAAGAGGTATACAAACATTATTATTATTGTTATAATTATCTTGCCTGCGTTTCCTCTGCCATGACTCAGAAGAAGGGCGGTATAGAAATTGAATTAATTGATTAATAATGACGACTCTGCCCTCTACTTCAGCTTCAATGCTTGCTAACCCGGTGCTTAAACTTGGAGAAGAAAGGGAGTTGGATAGTTAAGTTCCAAATTTGGTTAGATTGAATTATTTATGATGCTAAGAACTCGGATGGCTTTAGTCCCCTGCTGAACAAAGAGGCCCCCTTTTAAAGTGGGGATTCTCTTTTATGAAGCAGGGGGAGAGCAACTGGCCCTATCCAGCCCCAGCACAGCATCCCTCCATTGGCTGTGGCTGGTGCCTCTCTTATGTTTCTTTTTTTTAGATTGTGAGCCCTTTGGGAACAGGGAGCCTTTATTTATTTATTTATTTATATCTATGTAAACTGCTTTGGGAACTTTTGTTGAAAAGTGGTATATAAATATTCACCTTAAATAGTTGTGGTTGTGTTCTTCGTATTCGTTCCTCCCGAAAAGAAGTGGGATGGCATCTCATCCCTTCCCATTGCACCCTGCTCCAAGCACTGTGCTGTTCGATCCCTGATACGGCCATGAAACTCACTGGGGGACTCTGGACTAATGGCTTATCTCTCAGCCTAACCTGCTTCACAGGGTGGTTGTGAGGATAAACATAAGCCTGTACCCTGCTCTGGGCTCCTTGGAGTAAAATTGAGATATAAATGTAAATAAGTAAAATAAAACAGGAGGGCATATCTTGGTGGGAGAGCACATGTGCTGTGCTCTGGAGATCTCACATTTCTGAGGCTGGAGAAACCAGCTTGGACAGCTGCTGCCAGTTGGAATATTACAGGTTGGGCTAACCCAGGGCAACTTGAGGCTCTTCTGTTGTTGGACTATAACTCTCATCACTCCCAGTCGCAATTTCAACTGGGTGTGATGGGAGTTGTAGTCCAACAACAGTTGCAGCTGAGGATGATGGGAGTTGTAGTCCAGCCGCAGCTGGAAAGTTCTCCAGTTGGCTACTCCTGAGTTTGATGGATCAAAGTCTGACTCAACAGAAAGCAGCTTTATTTAGCTTTTTAAAGCGAGAGCCATTGGTTGAGCTTGCACGTTGCCCAGAGAAGACCTTTGATTTAGTCCCTGGCATCTCCAGTGAAAAAGATCTGGGGCTTCATTGTTAGGAAGGGCCTCTTTCCAAAGCACTGGAGATCTGCTGCTATTCCAAACAGGACTGACTGACTCATGAAGTAGCATGATGTGTTTGGAATGTAACACTCTGGTGCAGAATCTGTGCCATTTCTTTGTCTGTATAGCACAGGAAGAATAACCTAATGTCTCTCACGAATGAGGGTGTGGACCTAATTGCCCTCCTCTTCCGCACTGCACCTTACCTACCTCCATTTTCTAGAGACTGATAATTTATGTTCTCCTTTTAAATTCAAGATCCTGTCCAACGTTGCCATCTACCTGTGTACCATCTGCGTGGGCATCATGTCGTACTACATGGCAGATCGTAAACACCGCAAAGCCTTCCTGGAAGCAAGGCAGTCTCTGGAGGTCAAGCTCAATCTGGAGGAGCAAAGCCAGCAGCAGGTAAGAGTGGAAGAATGACAGTGGTCACTGAGGTGGTCTTCCTGCCTCGCATGCACGGGAGAAGCTCAGGAGTTGGGTTGGATACCCGTGGAGGAGGGCTAGTGTAGTCAGCTTCTGGCTGAGGAATTAGCATGTGCACCTGGCATTGCAGAGTTGACATGGGATTCCAGATGCTAAACTGTTTAGCTTTGCATCGTGTACAGCTAGGCTTTTGTAAACAGGATCTTCCTTCCTTCCACGCCCACTGTTTATCTCATGCGGAGCTCTGACCATAACACAGAAGTGTTGCAGTCCCTGTCCAGGGGGATCAGGACTGAGAGGCCATTGCTCAGCAGTAGAGTCCATGTTTGGCATGCTGAGGATCCCAGGTTCAATCCTTGACACCTCCCAAGTTAAAAGGAGCTGGTAGCAGGTAATGGGGAAGACCCCAGAGAGCAGGTAGAGAAATATTGAGCTAGATAGACCAATAGTTTGACTTAGCACCAGGCTTTGCAGACGGAGCTGGTCTTGAGAAGGGATGTACAGGAGAAGCAGCAGGATTTCTTGTATTTATCGCATTTATATCCCGCTCTTTCTCTACAGAGCTGAATGGGGCTTCTGTATGGTCCCAGGTGGTCTCCCGCACAGGCTGTTCAGGAGGCCAGGCCTGCTTTGGTTCAGCAGTAGGGGTGTGCTGCGTGCCTTCAGACCATTGTCTGGGCCTCGAGAAAGTGAGTCAGTTCATTCTGGTCATTCATTCCCCCCACCTCCTCCTGTGTTAGTGCAGCTTCAGAAATGCACGCACACCATTTCTGGGTATATTGGGAAAGCGGTTAAAAATACACACAGCATCCTTTTAATAGACTCTGCTGCATCCAGTTCACAGCTGCCGGCCCTGCCGACAGCTCTGCGGCCTGTCCCACCCCAGCCGGTTCATAACAGCTTCCTGATTAGCATCACCAAAGTGCTATTGATGTCATCCTGAGCTGTGGGTTCATGGGGAGATAAACTTTTCCTGTCGTCAAAGCGTGCTTGTGCAGGTCTTTGCAGAGGGATTTATGTGCTGCTGAGAAAGAGGGCACAACTCAAGGCCTGTGCCATGTGTCTGACAAGCCGACCAGGGTCTCCTGCGAAGGGCGCATGAGCTGAAAGAAACAGGGAAGATTTATGGAGAGATGTGAAGTGTTGAGGGAATCCTTGTTTTGTCAGGAAGTGCCTTTAGCCTCAGCTCTGGACAGACTTGTCTAGTAGAAATAATTAACACTGGCTCAGCCAAAGAGAGGCAACAGACTTGCATGAAGCAGTAGTTAATCAGTAGGAAGGATTGAGGATTGGGGCCAGGACTGCTTTGTCTCTTTGGTTTTTCGCTTTTGCAAAGTTTTGCATAGAGTCTCTGGTTTCCTTAGTTTCTAGTCCTCATGGCTGTGGGAAAACAATCAAAAGCATTTCGATACTGTCAGCAAAAGGCCCCTGGGGGGAGGCCTTACTGTCTCTGCTCACTTGTCCAGATCTGGGAGGGGAGATCCAGATCTCCTCACTCACCCAACATTGATTTCAAAAGGTCAGTCTCTGCATCCAGCAGATGCCAAAATCAATGCCATCCTACATACAGAGTATTCCTGGAATCAGAAGTAGTAATGACCCCACAAAGCAGACGGAGCTCTCTTTTCTGCCAGCTCCGTTGAGTCACTCTGCTCTGATGCTGTGCCTTGTGCAGGGCAGATTTCTCTGAGGTGGGTTCACAGAGCATGTGACATTATGGCATCTGACTATCCATTTATAAAGCAGCTGTCATATTAGAAATGCCTGCTTTTGATCACTGCAGTGGACATAAAAACAGCCTTGGAGGATCACACCCAAGGAGGCCTATCCAGTCCAGCATCCTATTTCACACAGTGCCCCACCAGTTGCCTCCGAGAAGCCCACAGGCAAGAGGTGAAGGCATGCCTTCTCTCTTGCTGTTGCTCCCCTGCAACTGGTATCTGGAGGCATCCTCCCTCTGAGGCTGGAGGTGGCCTATAGTCACCAGACTAGTAGCTATTGATAGACCTATCTTCCGTGAATTGGTCTAAGCCCTCATTAAAGCCATCGAAGTTAGAGGCCATCACCACACCTTGTAGCAGAGAATTCCATAGAATGATTATGTGCTGTGTGAAAAAGTACTTCTTTTTTTCGCGCCTACATTTCCTGGACAGTCCTGTGCTGAAGAGGTACAGCCTGAGAACAGCAAATGCAGCTTTTGGGGGCAACTGCACAGTTTCCCTTTGGCAATGACAAATGGGACATTAAGAATTTAGGGCTAGGAATCAGAAGCTGAGCTCATGCAGTGCTCAGTTTTGGGATATCAGTAATAAATATTGACTGACATCTCCCTAATGGTGTGGGGGTGCTACATGCAAAGTTCCTTTGCAGAGTTTAGTAATCCACTATCCTGATGGGTGTGTGTGTGTGCGCGTATGGGGCGGGGGGAACAGGGTCATTTTTGCCGATGTCTCCTCCCTCCCCCCGCAAGTGCTCTTTAACACTTCTAAATATGTCCCTGAAGGCTACATGACTGAAAAAAGCTGCCAGTTTTTCCCACTAGGGCCTCAGGGATCAGCATGGGCCCTTTGATGCCATAGGAGCATAGGAGTCAGACCACTGGCCCATCTAGCTTATTTTTGTCTACACAACCTGGCAGCGGCTTCCCCAAGGTTGCAGTCAGGAGTCTCTCTCAGCCGTATCTGGAGATGCTGCCAGGGGGGGAACTTGGTGGAACCTTCTGCCTGCAAGCAGGCAGATGTTCTTCCCAGAGTGGCCCCATCCTCTCAGGGGAATATCTTACAGTGCTCACATGTTGTCCCCCATTCAAATGCAAGCCAGGGTGGACCCTGCTTAGCAAAGGGGACCATTCATGCTTGCTACTACAAGGCCAGCCCTGAGCCCTCAGCCAGTGCCTGAGTGAGCTGGCCCTGACTGACTCCCTCCTTGATCATGGCTTCAGTACATTGACACAGCATGTTGTTGTTCTGCGTTCAGTACTCTTTTTTGCAAATGGATAGAATGGATCAAATCGGGTTTTAACAGCAACTATTAGACATGCAGCTGTACAGGGGCGTAACTGTCATAGGGCAAGGGGAGACAGTTGTCTGGGGGCTCACTGCCTTGCCCCCCCCGAGGCAAGTCACATGACTGACCCCCCCAGCCACGCACCCGCCCAGGTTTCCTTCAGTTGTGTTCATCCTCCGAAATTGATGTGAGCGTTAAGACCTGGAGCTAGCAGAACAGCATGTCTTTCTCTAGTACCCTTCAATGACTTGCATTGTCCACAATTTACAAAACCTTTTAAAAAACAATTTAGGAGGATGTTCTGTTGTGGCACATATAATGTGCCACATTCTTTTGTGATGTTCTATTGTGGCTGCACCCCTGCAACTGTAACCCTCACCTTCCCACTCAGCACCTCTCCAGTCCAGTTGTGAATGAGGTGGTAGGGCCTGAGCTTGGTTGGGGTGGGAGGGGTGAGGAATAATACTACGAAACCCCAGACTAATGTGGTTCAGCTCCACCCTGCTCTAATTCTGTCAGGGGCATGGGTGGGAAAGGAATACAGTGAGCTGCTTTCAAGTCTATATCACCAGAACTGAGGTTGATTCAACAAAAGCGGCAGGGAGGAGGCGGGGAACCGGAAGAAATGATAAAAATGATTCCAGCCTGTATATAATTTACAACAAACCCCTCAGCCACACATACTATGGCAAACCCTCAGAGCCCAACAATTCTGTTGGGTCAGACCTGTTTCTCACTCCATTCTTCTCTTGTTCCCTTCTCTTCTCTCTGTCTCAGAGTCCACACCATGGTAACCCCATAGGTGTGTTCCAACAGGGGCTATACTCATAGGGTTACACAACTTTTGGAGCATTTTATGCTTCTATACTTAGATTCAACTGATGCCCGTATGTGGGGAGTTTTCTCCCAAACCTTTGCTGAACCTGGGCACAGTCTGTGCTCTTACTCATTTCATGTTCCTTGCAAATGTTGTGGAGACTTCTTAGGGAGCAGTGCCCCTATTCCTGCATAGGTACCACACTCTCTTTGTGTGGTTTGGTCTGGATGAACCCCAGTCTAGATATGCAAATTATCCTTTATCAGACCTTATTTACACATCTGTGCAATGGTGTGTTCATAGCAGACAAACCATTCTCCTGTGATCAGGCTCCACATGGCATAGATAACCTAGGCAGAAAAACAGCAGAGGATGTATGTTAAAAATATCATTTTGCAGAACTCCAAAGTCTCTTCCAGCTCTAAAATTATATGAAAAGGAAAAACATTCAAAATAACTTGATTTGTGGATTCTTTCAAAACAATACACACATCTAGAAGTTGGGATGACATTTTATTTTTCTCCCAGTCATTCCCATATATGGTGACATTTTGTTCCTACCGAGAATGGAAACAACCAAATTGAACTCCTCTGGTGTGTTTTTATCAATATTATTTCATTAAAAAAAAAAAAAAAAGGTTCCCAGACATTTCAGAGACATAATTGGCAGGATACATTTTGTGTATACTTAGTTTTAGTATCCCAAGTAAGATGATGCTTGGGGCGGGGGGGGGATGTCACAATCTGCATGCAATAATAGTTTGTATTTATAAGAAACAAAAGTTTATGGGTGTTTGTTTCCAAATATCTATATTCAGAACATTTTATTTGTTTGTTTGTTTATTTTTAAATTTTATTTAACAAATTTATATACCTCCCTAAACTTATGTCTCTGGGTGGTTTACAATAAAATAGTACAAACTGAAACAATTAAAACAATTAAAAAGTTTACACAATGTTAAAATTGTTAAAAACTATGAAAAACTGTAAATCTAATTAAAAGCCTGGGTGAACAAATGTGTCTTAACTGCCTTTTTAAAAAGTTGCCAGAGATGGGGAGGCTCTTATTTCATCAGAGAGTGCATTCCAGAGTCTCGGGGCAGCAGTGGTAGCCACCAGTACTGAGTAGACAGTCAAGCTGATGGCAACGAACCTCTCCAGATGATCTCAAAGGGTGGTGGGGGTCATGGCAAAGAAGACGTTCTCTTAAATACCGAGGGCCTAAGCTGTTCAGGGCTTTATAGGTTATAACTAGCACCTTGTATTTTGCCTGGAAAAACCTATTGGCAGCCAGTGTAGCTCTTTCAACACAGGAGTAATATGGTCTCTCTGAGATGACCCAGAGACCAACCTGGCTGCCGCATTCTGTACCAACTTCCGAACTATGTACAAAAGCAGCCTCACATAGAGCGCATTGCAGTAGTGAAGTCTGGAGGTGATGAGCATATATCCCATTGTTCTGAGGTCGTTTTGAGGTCGTTTATGATTTAAAATATATATAGGATGCTTTTGCATGATCAGAGTGATTTACTGAGGATTGTATAGTGCAGGGTTGGGCGATCTGAGGCTCTCCAGCCGCTATTGAACTTCAACTCCCATAATCCCTAGCTGCAATTGCAGTTGGGGATGATGAGAATTGTAATCCATAGGTCGTCCACTCCTGATATAATAGATGCAGAGATCAATGCTGATGTGGGACTAGTTGCTATCTTGTATACTGCACGCAACGAGATATGTGCACAACTGCAAGAGATAAGAAGCAGTAGTTGACTCCCAGGTCACGCAGTGCAGTTTAGCACAGCTCAGTTCGTAGCCTTAATCAGACAGGTTAAAAGCAGCCCAAAAGCTGCATCCTTGTACCTTGGGGAAGGAGGAAGGAGGGTAGATAATTCCACAGCCTCGGGGCCCGGAATTACTGTAAAGACCCTGCTCCTAAGCAGTCCTGGTTATTGTCTGCTAAATAAACAAAATAACAAATATATAATTGATGGAAAGTAAAGCGGAATCTGCTTTGATTAGCATAATGATTATTATAAAAATATTTATATAATGCCCTTCAAACAAAAAAGTTCTCAAAGTGGCTTATATAGCAGAATGTTTAAGAAAATGATTCTCTGTCCCCGAAGGACTCACAATCTAAAAGTACACACACACACACGAGCAACACTGACAGCAGCCAGTGAAGCCTTTGACTGGTCGCCGCTGTACTGTATAATCCATATATAGTTCACAATAAGTCACTCTGGGCTTGTGAAAGCAGCCTGTGAATGTTTTAAAAGGAGAGATGCTATGCTGGGCTCTTCTCTCTGCCGCTAAATGTGAGAGAACCACCACTTTAAAAGGCTTAGTGTGGGCGGGGGAATATCTGGCATGGGGGTTGACATAGGGAGAGGTCATCTTTAAGTCATGTGTGCCCCAGGTCATGAAAACATGCAGCAGCAAAACTCAAAAGTCACCCTTCGGTGAAATACTGGTAATACAAAATCGTTCTGACCTGGCATCCAAAATTCAATAGAGTAGGGCCAGAAAGGTGAGTCTCTCTGGGGAGAGGATTCTGCAACCATTATCTCTGGTTACTACCTGCCTACCTAACCGCTAAACGTGAGGGCACCCTTTAAAGTTGACTTTATCCAAAACTCTGTGATCTCCGAGGGAAGTGCTGACTGGGTGTGCTTCTCAGCAGACCTCTGCAATCCAGGTGATGTCAGGGATGCTGCTTGGGCCCAGACAGTAGAACTGCGCTCTTCCCTTGGGTAGGGTTGCCATATTCAAACTTCCCAAATCCGGGTGGCCTAATTTGCATATCATGCAAACTATGGGGCAGCTAATTTGCATTTTTCTTTCTTTCTTTCTTTGACAGATTTGTCTATTTCCCCCTCCTTCTCTGCCCTCCCATGTGATCGGATCCAGAGTAAAATCCGGGCAGTCTGGGCAGTGCGTTTGAAATCCGTGTAGATCCGGGTGGAATTTGGCAACCGGGTGGAGGAGCCAAAATCCGGGGGCTACCCTAAATTCCAGGGGACATGGCAACCCTACCCTTGGGGAACTCTGAGGTGGTCCATGTTCCCTCACATTTCTGTCCCTGCGCAGTAGCCCCGGCTTTTAGATTGTGAACGCTTTGGGGACAGGGAGCCATCTTATTTATTTATTTATTTATTTATTTATTTATTCATTCATTCATTCATTCATTCATTCTTTGTAAACCACTTTGGAAACTTTTGTTGAAAAGTGGTATATAAGTTGTAGTAGTAGCAGAAGAAGAAGAGCCCAAGTGCTCCGCATCGCCTTTGAGTGCTCAGCAGAGATACAGAGATGTATTTGCTTTGTGAGAGAAAGTAGAATGAAAGTGGCACCCTGTTCCGTCTGCCCCCAAAGCAATTGAGAGGTTGGGGTGGCTTGGAAGAAGCCTGCAGTAGGCTGCAGCCTAACCCTCAACAGTTGCTTCAGCGACCAATGATAATCTCTCTCAGCCCACTGGCTGTGTTAGTGCAGGACTGCATAGCCCAGCTGTACTACAACTCCCATCATCCATAGCCATGGCAGCCAAAATTTAGGGATGATGGGAATTGTAGTCCAGCATCTGCAGGAGGACGGAAGTTGTGCAGCCCTTTGTTAGAGTAAGGGAAAGGCAGGGGCTTGAGGGAATTCCCTGGCTGTTGCATTTGGAGGGCTATTTAAGCCAGCGGGGTCCCCAACCTGTTGCATCTCCCATCATCTTCTCACCACAATGGCTGAATCCAGAACAATAGCTATGGGGAGCCGGGGCTCGGGAACCCTGGTTTAAGTGAGAGAAACCACTCATAGAGCATGAGAGGTGGCAGGGACCCCGGGAGCTCGTCTAGTCCAGCCTCCTTCTCTCTGCAGGAATCTGCTGCAGCATCCTTGGCAGATGGATGCCCGGCCTCTTTGAAAACCTCTAGAGAAGGAATCGAATCTTAGCATTTTAGAGTTGGAAGGGACCTTTCCTTTCCAGGGGCAAACAGCAAATGTATGGAGGGGAATTGAGGCATGCCCAGTGGACCTTACCTCTGTGCATGCAGCAGGACATGTGAAAGTACATTATTTCAATTCATTATTTCAATAGGACATGTAAAAGCACCTTATTTCAATAATTCCTACAACACCCCTGTAAGAGGTCTCAGTTCCTACGACGGCCCTGTAAGGTAGGCCCGTGGCACAACCCTAATGTTGCGGGGCGGGGGCAGAAGCCACCAAATGGGTTCTGTGGACCCATTGTAATAGTACTGATCTAGCATCCAGGGTTGTTGTAAAGGTTACTGAGATCATTTGCCTGAGGATAAATATCCCCACTTGGAGTTTTGCAACAGGAGCTGGGCTTCCTCGGTGCACCGTTTGGCTTCCTTTTGACACAGACAGCCCTGGCCAGAGGCTCTTCTATGTGGAGGGAGCAAACTTCTGTCCTGGAGTCCCCAGTCTGTGTCTCTCCGTTTGCAGCTGCTCCTTCGTGGAAGGATTTCTCCTTGTTTATATTTCTAGACTGGCCGTTCCCAGAGAAAGCAAGAGGGAGGCATGATGACAGTGCAGTTTCCATAGCAACCCGTTCTCTGACTCTGCTACAGAAGCATAACCCCTGTAGGCTCTTGGTTAAAATCCACTTAATTAATCAAGTTATTTACATTCAGAGCAAATCCCAAAATAAAATTGGAACACGCCTTGTGAAAATTACTTTTAAAGGTTTGCAGCAAAGCCTCTTCTCTTTCTGGGCAGGGGAACTTCTGTAAAATTGTAGGCTGGTTTGAGGCTTCAAAATGGGCACACTTCTGCAAGGGTGAGCTGCTTTCACATCTTCTCAGACTATTATCTTCTTTAGGGGATTGTAAAATGGTTTAAACCAGGGGTTTCAAAACACCGGTCCCCAAATGTGTTGGACTACAACTCCCATCATCCCCAGCCACAGTCGTCTAAGATTATGGGAGCTGTAGTCCAGCAACATCTGAGGAGCTGAGGTGGGGAACCCCTCATAGCATTTAAGATTTGGGGTCTGTCTATAAGCAAAGACAGGTCTACCACCCAATGAGAGAAAGGAGTCACTGTCATAGGAACATAGGGAGCTGCCATATACTGAGTCAGACCATTGGTCCATCTAGCTCAGTATTGTCTACACAGACTGGCAGCGGCTTCTCCAAGGTTGCAGGCAGGAATCTCTCTCAGCCCTGTCTTGGAGATGCTGCCAGGGAGGGAACTTGGAACCTTCTGCTCTTCCCAGAGTGGCTCCATCCCCTAAGAAGGGGAATCTATTACAGTGCTCACACTTCTAGTCTCCCATTCATATGCAACCAGGGTGGACCCTGCTTAGCTATGGGGACAAGTCATGCTTGCTACCACAAGACCAGCTCTCCTATACAAGGAGATGGGGTTGTTTGATGGTGATAAACTGGAGTGGTTTTAGTTAGAAGCTGTGACAACTTCCTTACATTTGTTAGTCTTTAAGGTGCCACAAGACTCTTTGTTGTTTTTGCTGTTACAGACTAATATGGCTACTCCTGAGAATGTTTTGACCAGTTTCCCAAATTTGAAAATGCCACGTGTGAAAGAGACGCATCTAAAGTCAAACATGCATTTACTTTTTTATATCCCACTTTTCATATAGCAAAGCAAATTACAAAAGGCTTGGAGACAATTAAAAATGCATAGGAACATAGGAAGCTACTATGTACTGTGTCAGACCATTGGTCCATCTAGCTCAGCATTGTCTACACAGACTGGCAGCAGCTTCTCCAAGGTTGCAGGCAGGAATCTCTCTCAGCCCTATCTGGAGATGCTGCCAGGGAGGGAACCTGGGACCTTCTGCACACAAGCAAATGCTCTACCACTGAGCTTACGGCCCCATTCCTTAAGGGGAATATCTTACCGCATTCACATGTATTCATCCGTCTAATACAAACCAAGACAAACTCTGCTTAGGAAAGAGGATCATTCATACGCACCTCAAGACCATCTCTCTTCCCCTATTAGCAAACAAAAGCAGCAAATAAAATCAGTAAACAATCAGTTTGACATGATACTAAAAGCCAGTTTAAACAAGAAAGTGTTCAGCTTCTATAGGAACGTAGGAAGCTGCCACATACTCAGTCAGTCTATTGGTTCATTTAGCTGAGTATTGTCATCAATGACTGGCAGCGACTCTACAAGGCCTCAGGCGGGAGTCTACCTGAAGATGCCAGAGATTGAACCTGGGACCTCTATGTAAACCGCACTGGGAACTTTTCTTGAAAAGTGGTATATAAATATTCATCATGTTTTCTAAATGCACCATGCATTTGAAAGGGCCTGTACCCAGGTTCATTTTTAAAATAAATGCAGGTCTAGTCATCCACACAAAGAAATGTACAAGTGTACAGACATCTGAATGCAGGTACAACATAACCTGAATAGGGGGGCTTCAATATGCCTGCATAGGGCTTCAGTATCATAAGAACGTTGTGACTTTATAAGCCCTGTTAATATGTTGTGTTCAACCCTTGTATCATTAGGGTACAGTGTGCACAGGTATGTATAGCAGTGCATTTCCTATCTGTATCCTGCATTTCAGGGGGCCTGTACCCAGGTTCACTTTTAAAATGAATGCAGCGGGAATAGTCATTCACACAAAAACATGTATGAGTGTACAAATTTGTACAATCATACAATGTAATGTCTGAATAGGGCTATAGTCTATGGCCCACCTATAGCCTTATTCACATACTGTGTTCATTGTGTGTACAATCTGTGTACATGCATACAGTTATTCACACGTTGCATTCAATGTACATACAACACTATATACAACCTGTTCACTTCATTTTTTAGCGGTCCAGCCCCCCTGTTGATTTTTAATGAATGCAATCATTTTTATAGTCATTCATATAAAACATGTGCAAGTGTATAGACCCCCCTGCCTAGAATGTAATGTGTGAATAGTCATTATGTGGTATTCTCTGCTGGGTGATATTTTTATTATAAAAAGTATGAATCTGATGTTTTGGAATTCAGGATAAAAAAGTGTGCAATCAGAAGCTCATGTGTTAAATCCCTGGGTTTTCTAGTTTAAGAAAGGACTAGGAAGTCGATGATAGCAGAAACCCTGGAAAGCCCCTGCTAGTCAGAGTAGACCACAATGTTGGGGTAGATGGACCACTGGTTGACTCAGTATGGCAGCTTAATTAAACATCACACATTGCAATGTTTTTAAAATTAATAATAATGCACAGCTTGGCTACTAGAAATCTGTATTCATTTCAACTTGGGGTGGCTAAGTTCAAGCTATCCAGCTGCTGTTGGACTACATAAGTTCGATCCTGACCAGGGGCTCAAGGTTGACTCAGCCTTCCATCCTTCCGAGGTCGGTAAAATGAGTACCCAGAATGTTGGGGGCAATATGCTACATCATTGTAAACCGCTTAAAGAGCTCCGGCTATAGAGCTCTTTATAAATGTAAGTGCTATTGCTATTGCTATAAGAACGGCCCTGCTGGATCAAGTCCATGGCCTCTCTCGTCCATCATTCCATTTCCAGTGGCCCACTAGATGCCTCTGAGAAACCCACAGGCAAGAGGTGGATGAGGGCATGCCCTCTCTCTCTCTTGCTGTTGCTCGTCTGCAACTGGTATTGAGAGGCATTGTGCCTTTGTGGCTGGAAGTGGCCTATAGCCACCAGATTAGTAGCCATTGATAGTCCTCTCCTCTATGAATTTGTCTAAGCCCCTTTTGAAGCCATCCAAGCTAGGGGCCATTGCTACATCCTCTGGAAGAGAATTCCACAGATTAATTATGTGCTGTGTAAAAAAAAATAGTTCCTATTGTTGGTCCTAAATTTCCTGGCCCTCATTTTCATGGGGTGACCGCTGGTTTTCGTGTTGTGAGAGAGGGAGAAAATTTTCCCCCTCATCCAGGCTCTGCAACTGAATGCAGACTGGCTAGGGGGCAAATGGCATTGGTGGATGGGTGCAGGGGAGAATTGCTGGGTTTGGACAGGGTTAAGTTCTGCAATAGCTGGGATATCAATCTTGATCCACACAGCTTATTTTCATCTCTGCATTTTTCTCTCTCGTGCCTTTTTATCTTTCTGCCTTTTAACATAATAAACATTTAGACAGAAAGGAGGAAATAGCATATACAAGATACTTTTTTCTGATAATCTGATAATCTTCACAGCAGCAAAGGGAATGCATAAAAGGTTGGGCCTTCAGATGTTACAGCAAAGAGGGATCAGAGACTCCAAGCATCCCCTCCTGAAGCAGAGAATTGCAGCAGCTGCAAACTGTAGAAAGCTCCAGATGACAAGAGTAATAATTCAGATTATGTGAGAGGCAAAGCTCTCCCTCCCCGCTTTCCTTTGACTCTCTAGAGACCCCATTATTATGGTGTTTAAAGATGAAGTCTGCCAGACTAATGAGCTCTTCTGTGGCTTGGCTAATTGGCCAAGTTGCTGATGAAGCTGGGGGCAACATTTACTAGGAAGAAAAAGCAAGACACGGCTCTGCTCTTGAAGTAAGCAAGAGAAGCTCAGTCTTTGTAAGATGCAAACACGAAAGGAAGCTAAGGGATGTTGATATCCTGCTGCGGGGGTGGCCGGCTTGAGGCTCTCCAGCTGTTGCTGGATGATAACTCCCATCATCCTCAGCTGCAATTCATTGTACTGGGGATGATGGGAGTGGATCTAGAAATTGGGGTAAGCAGCCAAGTGGCCAAATCTGCAGATGACACTGAACTATTTAGGGTGGTGAAATCCACAACTGGGGGAGTGAGCAACAAAATGGCATGCATGATCCCCACTGCACATTAAGGTCATCTGAGGAAGTCCGTCTCCAGTTACCACCGGTACGTCTGGTGGCGACTCAGAGGCGGGCCTTCTCTGTAGCTGCTCCTGGGCTCTGGAATGCACTCCCGGCAGGAATCCACAGCTGGAGTTCATGGTTGGCCTTCAGGAGGGCCCTTAAAACCTATCTGTTTGGCCTGGCCTTCCAGGGTTTTGAAACTGTTTTAAATGTTTGAATTGTTAATGGATTTACATTGTTTTAAAATGGTTCTGTAATGACTGTTTCTAAAGAACTGATTTGCGGGTTTTGTTTCTGCTGTGTGTGTGTGTGTGTACACACACACACACACACACACACACACACTTCAGTGTAAGTGTAAAGCGATGCATATTGGGGCAAAAACCTCAAACTTCACATATACACTGATGGGGTCTGAGCTGTCAGTGACTGACCAGGAGAGAGACCAGGAGATCATGGTGGACAGCTCACTGACAGTGTTGATGCATCGTGCAGCAGCTGCGGAAAAGGCAAATCTCATGCTAGGAATCATTAGGAAGGGGATTGAAAATAAACATGCTGATATTATAATGCCCTTATACAAACCTATGTTGCGGCCGCATTTGGAGTACTGTGTTCAGCAATGGTCATCGTTTCTTAAGAAGAATACTGTGAAAGTGGAAAAGGTGCAGAAGAGGGGAACCAAGATGACCAGGGGCCTGGAGCACCTACCTTATGAGCTTGGAAAAGAAGCAACTAAGGGGAGACATGATTGAGGTGTATTAAATTATGCATGGAGTGGAGAGAGTGGAGAGAGAGAAACTATTTCAAACTGCATGGGAGGGGTCCTTGCAGAGAGAATGGGAAGATTAAATACCCTCCTCCTGCCTGCTGGTTTCCCTCTGCTTGCATTAGTGCTGGGAACCCCTTTTCTCTTGTAATGTCTAGTTCTATCCTAAGGGTGTGACCTTGTGTGGGTGGCGACAGAAGTAAAAGCAGCAGCCTCTTCGTAGTTACAGTAACCACAGGATAAAATATGTGAGAGCAAGACTGGGTAGCAAAAGATGACAGTCCGTACTTTGGGAACCTGGTCCTCACAGACAGCAGGATGAAGTTTCAGATCGTGAGGGGTTAGAATCGGTTGTACTGCTTAAGACTGCAGCTAAGTGATTGATTAAGTGCTGTCAAGTTGGTGTCAACTCTTAGCGACCACATAGATAGATTCTCTCCAGGATGATCTGTCTTCCACTTGGCCTTTAAGGTCTCTCAGTGGTGCATTCATTGCTGTCGTCATCGAGTCTATCCACCTTGCTGCTGGTTGTCCTCTCCTTCTCTTTCCTTTCACTTTCCCCAGCATTATGGACTGGGTCTTCCCATAATGTGTCTGAAGTATGATAGTTTGAGCCTGGTCATTTGTGCCTCAAGTGAAAATTCTGGACTGATTTGTTCTATGATCCATTTGTTGGCTTTCCTGACTGTCCATGGTTTCCTCAAGAGTCTTCTCCAGCACCAAAGTTCAAAAGTGTCCATGCTTTTTCTATCTTGCTTCTTCAAAGTCGAGCTTTCACATCCATAGAGTGTCATGGGAAAAACCATTGTCCGAACGATTCTAATCTTTCAGCTAAACAATACTGGTTGTGACTGTTTGCCTACTTAAAAAGTTACCTGCAAAAAGAAATCTAGCACATCAAGCAGAGAAAGCTTCCTGCCCAGGTCTCTGACTGCTGCTTTAGTTTCTGTTTGCAAGGAGGATGTTGCACAGTGGAATAGCATTTAATGCTGGTATTGGACCCAGCAGGTTTCCAAAAGGCCTTGGAGGGTTTCGCTGTTGGTGCGGCCGGTGATTCTGTTGATGCCCTGGTGAGAACATGGAATAGGGAACTCACCAGGGCAGTAGATATTATTGCTCCTAAGCGTCCCTCCAGACCTGCTTCTAAGATGGCCCCCTGATACACTGAGGAGTTGCGGGGGATGAAGCGGCTTGGTAGATGACTGGAACGCAAGTGGAGGAGAACTCGGCTCGAATCTGACAGGATGCAGCATAGAACCCATTTGAAGACCTATGCAATGGCAGTGCGCGCGGCGAAAAAGCGTTTTTGGTCAGTGCGCATTGCGTCTGCCGGTTCACGTACGGCAGAGTTATCCTGGGTGGTGAGGAGTATAATCTCTGCTCCTTCTGCCTCAAATCAATTCCCAGAGATACTCTGCTGTGACGTCTTTAGTGGGTTCTTTGCAAATAAAATCTCCTGTATTCGGGCCGACTTGGACTCCACTATTTCTGCAGGGTCTGTGAGGGAGGTATCTAGCAATCCCTCTTGCAGTGTTAGGTTGGATCAGTTTCAATCTGTGACTCCTGATGATGTGGACAAGCTGCTTGGAGCAGTACGGCCTACCACTTGTTCTCTGGATCCTTGCCCGACCTGGCTGCTTCGATTTAGCGGAGAGATTGTTGGAGATGGCCTAGTTAATATCATAAATGCATCGCTGGGGGAGGGTAGGGTGCCTCCTTGTTTGAAGGAGGCAATAGTTAGACCTTTTCTTAAGAAGCCTTCCCTGGATCCCTCAGCGATGGATAGTTATAGGCCAATCTCCAATCTCCCCTGGCTGGGCAAGGTAATCGAGAGGGTGGTGGCTAACCAGCTCCAGGCGGTTTTGGAGGAAACTGATTATCTAGACCCATTTCAAACTGGCTTTAGAATGGGCTATGGGGTTGAGACAGCCTTGGTCGGCCTGATGGATGACCTTTACCGGGGAATCGACAGAGGGAGTGTGACTCTGTTGGTCCTCTTGGATCTCTTGGCGGCGTTCGATACCATCGACCATGGTATCCTTCTGGGTCGCCTGGAGGAGTTGGGAATAGGGGGCACTGCTTTGCAGTGGTTCCGTTCCTATCTCTCGGGTAGATCCCAGATGGTGGAGCTTGGTAACAGTCGCTCCTCAAAGCAGGAGCTGTTATATGGAGTCCCTCAGGGCTCCATTCTGTCACCAATGCTTTTCAATATCTACATGAAACCGCTGGGTTGGGTGAGGTCATCAGGAGATTTGGTGCTGGGTGTTATCAGTATGCTGATGACACCCAAATGTACTTCTCCTTTTCATCTTTAGGAAATGACACTCACTCTTTAAATGAAGCTGAATCCAAGCAAGATGGAGGTGCTCATTGTGGGGGCTCAGAATCTGAGGGGTGAGTTAGATCTTCCTGTGCTGGGTGGGGTTACACTCCCCCAGAAGGAGCAGGTGCGCAGCTTGGGAGTACTCCTGGCGCCAGGCCTCACCCTGGTTTTTCAGGTGGAGGCCATGGCCAGGAGTGCTTTCTATTAGCTTCAGCTGATTCGACAGCTGCGTCCATTCCTTGAGGAGGATGACCTCAAAACAGTGGTGCACCAGCTGGTAATCTCCCGGCTTGACTATTGCAATGTGCTCTACGTGGGGCTGCCTTTGTACGTAGTTCGGAAACTTCAATTAGTTCAGAATGCGGCAGCCAGATTGGTCGCTGGGGTAACCCGGAGAGACCATATTACGCCTATTTTGAAACAATTGCACGGGCTGCCGATATGTTTCCGGGCAAAATACAAAGTGCTGGTGATTACCTTTAAAGCCCTGAATGGCTTAGGCCCGAGTTACCTTAGAGAGCGCCTTCTTCTGCGTGACCCCCACCGCACATTAAGGTCATCTGAGGAGGTTCGTCTCCAGTTACCACCAGCTCGTCTGGTGGCGACTCAGAGGCGGGCCTTCACTATAGCTGCTCCGGGGCTGTGGAATGCGCTCCCTGTGGAAATCCGTAATTTGAATTCTTTATTAGCCTTCAGGAGAGCCCTTAAAACGTATTTGTTTGGCCTGGCCTTCCAGGGTTTTTAAATTCTAACCCGATTTTGGGGCTTTTAATTACTGGAATTGTTTAATTGCTGTTTTAAAATGTTTTTAAATTGTTGATCGTTGTTATATTGTTTTTAATTTGTTTTAGCTTTTTATTGTTTTAGTGGTTTGTTTTAATTGTAAACCACCCTGAGCCATTTTGGAGGGGCGGTATATAAATCAAATAAATAAATAATGCAGTATCCATTCTGAATATTCTGAAGGCAGAATAGCGGTATCTTCCTTTCCAGCACCCCATCTTATTCTGCTGCTTCTGTTGCTTCAGGCTTGCTATTCAGTAGGCTGGTTCTCACAATAATCAAAATCAGAGTAGGAGGTAGGCGGTTTGTGTGACTGTGTGTACTCACAAAAATCTCTTCAGCCCAGGTTGCTCAAAGAAGAATAACCCAACTTTCCAGGCACGAAGGGATCGTGGAGCAAAGGGAGATGAATGCCCTTAGGCCAGGCTTCCCCGAACTGTGGCCCTCCAGATGTTGCTGAACTACAACTCCCAGCATCCCGAGCCACAATTTATTGTGGCTGGGTATGCTGGGAGTTGTAGTTCAGCAACATCTGGAGGGCCGCAGTTTGGGGACGCCTGCCTTAGGCCATGGGGTCGCCAAGGTGCTCTCATGCCTACCAGAATGGCCTTGCGGTCCTTGTATCTACATCTCTCCAATGTAAATCGACTTACCTTGGCTCTTTTGACCCATATGCATTAGCTATTTTACTCACTTCCGGGGATTTTCACTTTGTGCTGATAAATATCTATATTCCATCTTCAGGCTCACACACCCTTGTTAAGGAGATCTGGCTAAACTTAGAAGCATTCATCTCCCATACGCAGATTTCACAGCATGATTTACATTATGTAGTGGCGGGAGATTTCACTGCTCGTATTGGTCTGGATGACAGTGCTCTTTATGCCAAATTCCATTGTTACCCTCCAACTGTGGAACCTCCATTCCCTTTACTCGTTAGGTGTTCTCAAGACTCTAGAGTAATGCCCCTGGTTTAAATTTACTCCAGTCATTTAATAAGCTGGATTTGTACCTTCTCAGTGGAGCTGTCCCCACTGATTTCCCCGCAGAGTTTACACATTGGGTGGGAGCTAGACCTTCCCTAATTGACTATGTGGCTATTTCTCGTGGCCTGGCCTCAGTTGTTAGGAACTTTCAAGTTGTTAATCGACCAGAGAGCGATCTCTTCCCCCTGCTTCTGAATATTGGTTGGAAAGGTCTTGTTAGGTTAGACTGCAGACAAGTTCTCTGCAGGAATGATGGACCTATACTCCAGCGAGCGAGATGGTCCCCTTTCCTGCTTAACCGAGTCAATTTGCTCCTAAATTCTCATGATGCCATCTCTCTGCGAGATGATCTAACTGGGAGTGGATTGCAGACTTCCTCTCCATCTATCTTAGATCTTTATGACAGTCTAATTGGTCTTCTTTCACCTCTGCTTATCAATTCTTGCCCTCCAGCTAGTCAGCGCTATAGAGCCCCCTCCCGCTCATGGTTCGATTCTGAGTGCTGTTTAGCCAAGAGGGCCCTCATTCAGGCCTTTCAGTCCCATGCTGAAGGTGCCTCTGTACTTAGCTCGCAGGATTTACTTAATTTGAGGCATCAATATAAGAAACTGTTGAAATTCAAGAAATTCCAATTCACTAAAGAAAAATGGTCTGACCTAATTGATGCGGCTAAATCAAGGAATCAATCGAGGTTCTGGCGACTGATCTCTTCATCTCATGTGAGAGTTCCCTCCTTGCCGACCTTTATTGTCCCCACGGAGTTATGGGAGCTTCATTTCCATAAACTCTATAGTCAAATTGATTCTACAGAAGCAAAGTTAGAACTAAATATTTCTGACCTTTCCCATTGGAACCCAGTTACATGCTCAGAAATTGAGGCCCTTGTCAAACAAACTAAACCCGGTAAAGCTCCCGGGATCGACCTCATCATTATTGAGATTATACGCTCTATCTTGGATTGGTGGGCCCCTGTTCTTGCTTCACTATATTCATTTATCGATAATACTGCCCAAATTCCTCAGGATTGGGGGGGTTGCTTTAATTATTCCTATTTACAAAAAAGGCAGCAGGTAAGATCCCGCAAATTACCACCCAATTAGCCTTCTGAGCATTATTTCCAAATTATATGCGAAACATCTTCTGATAAAATTGGTCAACTGGATTGATGCCTGTAACATCCTGGCCCCCGAACAAGCTGGATTTCGCGAAGGCCGATCGACCATTGAGCAAGCTTTTATACTTCAACACCTGGTTGAGAAATACAGTTGCAAACTTGGTTCTGCCCTCTATGCAGCATTTATTGATTTAAAATCTGCTTTTGATTCCATCTCTAGGGGCCACCTTTGGGTAAAGCTGAGGGATTTATCTATAGAGAAGCGTCTCCTATTATTAATCTATAAGCGACATGAAAATACGTCCCTAAGAGTCCGTTGCAGTGCACGAGGTCATCTATCTGCTGAAATTCCCACACATAGAGGAGTCAGACAGGGGCGTATTTTAGCCCCTCTCTTGTTTAACATCTATATTAATTCTGTAGTAACCCATATGAATGCTCCTTCTATCCACCCGCCCAAACTGGCACATAAACATATATCAATTTTGCTGTATGCCGATGACATGGTTCTCCTGTCATTGACTCCAATCGGTCTAAGGCGGGCGCTTGCATCACTCAGCTCTTTCTGTGCAGAAGAGGCTGTTGAGGTAAATTACCAGAAAACTAAAGTACTGGTATTTGCCAAATGCCCTAAGCCCCGCGTATGGAAAATAAATGGTCAATTAATTGAACAAGTTAAAATATTTAAATATCTTGGTATAGTTTTCCGTGCTTCGGGAGGTCACCAGGCCCATCTGAACTATGTTGTGTAGAACGCCCAGCAATCGGCCAACTCAATTAGATCTTTTTATTTTACAAAGGGCGCTGCATATATTCCTGCTGCCATTAAATTCTTTGCAGCTAAAGTACACCCACAGCTTACGTATGGTGCCCAATTGGGCCCTTTCTGCAATTTTTCACCTTTGGAGGCAATACAGACAAAATTTCTCAGATCCATATTTCAGGTCCCAAATAGTGTTGCAAATGCCGCTATTAGAAGGGAGGCAGGCCTTTATACTTTGGAATCGGTTTATTGGAAATGTATTTTCCTATTCTGGTTAAAATTGAAGTTCTTACAAGTGGGATTAGCCCCTCTCACCATGATTGATTCCTTTAATTCGAAATGGAAATGGTCCCTTAAGATAAAATCTCAACTTCATGGGATTCCGCTTGAAGAACTTGCTAGGAAGGGCTTTACCACTGCTATGAAGTCATTAAACAGCGAATAATCAATACTGACCTACAGGTTGAAGCCTCTAAAATACCTAGAGGTTTGTATATAGGCAACCAGCTTTTCAGTCTCATGCCTGCTGGTTACCTAAGTAATATAACATTTCCTAAATTTAGGCGTGCCTTGACTCTTGCATGTCTTAATGCTCTTCCAACAGCTGTTCTTAAGGGAAGGCTCAAGGGGACTCCTTACTCTTTGCGCCTCTGCCCTTGTGGCTCAGGTGCTATTGAGTCTACTGTGCATTTTATTCTCTATTGTGACCTCTACAGGGATGTTCGTTTAAATTTTATTTCACCCTGGCTGAAGTCTTTTCCTGGCTGTTCGGATGACTTTTATTTTGATTTACTATTGTCTAAATTTGACCTTATGAGTACTAATTCTGTGGCCAAGTTTTGTTATATTGCATGCAAGTTGCGTGTCGCCATTTGATGATGTCTTTTTCTTTTCTCTTTCTGTTCTGGTCGGTGATCGAAATAAAAGCTGACTGACTGACTGACTGACTGCCCCTTACCACCCCGATGCATTGCCTGCATCTCCCCCCCCCTCGCCCCCCACATGTTGCTCCTGCGGCATTTCTGCTCTCCTCTGCACTACCACCTTCTTGTCACCTTGTTCCTCCCCCGCTCACTGCACTGCCCCCCTGTGGCAGAGGCCAGGCATGCAAACACAGGATGGGAAGAAAAGCACATTGGCCTCCTCGCCCTCTGCAGCTCATGAAAGACTTGCTTCATGCTGGTGAAGCAAGCACTGTGTGCTGCAGAGGGCGAGCGAGCGGGCTGCCACACTTACTGCCCTCTAGCGCACCTGCCTGCCTGGCCTCCGCGGTGTCGTGAGGAGGAAACAGGCATTGGCAAGTGTCAGTAAGTGGCAGAAATACTGCTGCTGTTGCGGGGGGGGGGCGGAGTGCCGCGTGAAATAAATGAAATAAATGGGACAGGGTTAGTCATCCAGTGGCAGGCCAGGCTTTGACACACTGCCTAGCTCGTTACCCTTCCCCAGCCAAAACAGAAGAAATGGTACAAAATAAGCCAATTGGAACAATGCAGCTGCAAAACCGCTAACAGGACTTGGTGCTGGAATTATTTCTCATTGGTGCTGAAACAGCTTCACTGACTCTCCGCCTGCTTCCAGGCCCCAGTCAAAACATTGGTGTTTACCTTCAAACCCTTTGTGGCTCTTTAACTCTCTGGTTCGTTTCCAATTCAGATGCTAACTTTGAAAACCACTTCGATAACTGTTTCGCACACCTTGAACCCATTGAGACCCATTTCTCCAGGGCGCTGAGCCCTAGGATACACAGCACCTAATTAACCAGTGGAATTCTCTGCCGCGGGATGTGGCGATGGCCACCAGCTTGGATGGCTTTGAAGGCGGCTTGCACAAATTCATGGAGGACAGGATTATCAATGGCTACTAGTCTGGTGGCTGTGGGTCACCTCCAGCTACAGTGCCAAGATGCCCCTGAATCCCAGTGGCAACAGCAGGAGAGAGAGAGGGCCTGCCCTCACCTCTTCGAGTCATGGGCTGTTATTGTGTGAAACAGGATGCTGGACTGGGTAGGCCTTGGGCCTGATCCAGCAGGGCTGCTCCTATGGTCAATAGTGCCCTGGGTGAGGGATGCTTCGGGCACCTCCCTCCCAGTTAGTTTATCAGTGCTGCCAAGTGGTGGTGTTTGAGTGGGTTTGCAAATCCTAGCCGTGTAACAAGCCCAAGACTCTTCCCAGCCTTTCCTAGCAGTGCCCATGCCCAAGGGCCCAGAGGTGCTGCCGGTGCTCTCCTGCTCTTGTTCCGGGATCCTGCCGAAGTGGCACACAGTGGCCTAGCCTCCGTTGAACAAGGGGGGCTGTGAGGCTGCAGGGCCCTTTAAGGGAGCAACCCCTTGCTTCTCCCCAGGGCACCCCCATGTGCCCAGTGCTGCTTCAGACGGTGCCAACCTCCGCTCCCGCCCCTGCATCCCGCGGTCAAGCTCCATGCCCGCCCCACCCTCCCTCCCCTTTGCCACCGAGCTCCTTGTGCAGGACCCATCCCGCTGTCTAACACTTTGTGACGGCCCGGCTGGGTACTTCTTTTCTCTCCTTCCTAAGTAAGGGAGAGAAAACAGCACCCAGCTGGGCAGCGGGGAGCAAGTGCTCGACAGCTGGATGGGCTGTCCGTCTGTGCCTGGCCCCAGCCATGCCCCCTGCGTCAGCATGATGATGCCGCTAGAAGGCGTGTGGCCATTGTGGGTCGTGCACCTGGTTGGGGGTGGGAAGGGGAGGATGGTGACAGCGGCAGTGGGGAGGGTGGCCCACACTTTCTGTCCCTGGGTCGCCACCAGCCTTCCTACACTCCAGATGTTACGGGCCTTTTGCAGCTTCACTGCAGACAATACGTCCAACCACAGCAAGCACTAATCTCAGCTCAGCCTGCCCTTCAGGTAGGAGCTCTGGGCTACTGCCTGGCTCGCCCACCCTGGAAGCCAGCCGGCATTTCATACAAAATAATGTGAAACTTTTTTGCTTACCATTAACTCTGTAAACTGAATACAATACTAATGAACCCAAGGGGTGGGGGGGGGGACACTTTTTATTGTCTTACGTTTGCATTTTCCATAGGGTGTTTACAAGCAAAATACACACAACCGGATGAAAATATGAGAAAATAAAACATTGCTGCCGCTGCTACAAATATTTGTATACCACTTCTAAACAAAAATTCTCAAAGTGGCTTACATAGATAGAAGAATAAATAAAGATGGTTCCCTGCCCTAAAAGGGCTCACTATTCTTTAAAAAATAAAACCATAACACCATCAAGAGCCACTTGGGGGATGCTGTGCTGGGGTTGGATAGGGACAGTTGCTCCCTGCTCTACTCAATGTAAGGGAATCTCCACTTCAAAAGCTGCCTCTTTGCTGAGTTAGCAGCAGCATAAACACGGCAATTGCATGACGCAGCCAGTTATTTCGTGGACCAATTGCCACTGTTTGCATCTTTGGTTTAGGTTCAGGTCCAAGGCAACCAAGGGTTTGGATTCAGTTGCAATTCACTGGGGAAAAACAAAACACCTCTCTGAGCTGCTTTTGATGTGCTTGCCCACTTTCTGTTCTCCCCAAAAAACATATTCTCCCTCCCTTGATTCCAATAATTTCTCCTCACTTCCTGCAATTCAACTTGGATGTCAGGTGGAGTCGCTATGGCAACCCATTTCCATGACGGCAGATGATAAACTCCTCTAGACAGATTGCCCCCGTTGGTGCCACGAAACACATGCACCTTTGCTTGCACGTGCAACCCCTCAAGCAAACATCCCCTTGTTTCCTAGGCAGAGGGCTGGGTTTCCCCTTCCCGATCCGGGCTCGCTTCTCCTGTCAGTATTTCCATGTGCCTCGCCTGATTTCACCAAGGCCCTGGATTTCAAAGTGAGAAGTAGCACTAGGTCCTCCTATGGCCGCCTGGGTAGTTGATCAGGGGAGGTGCGAGCTAGAAAGGCTCAGCCTCAGCCAGGGCTGAACCCCAGCACCTGTTTGCATTTCCAGGATGGAGCTGCGTAATATATGATGTTGGAGATTAGTGCACTGGCAGATCTGCGTCTTGCTAACTAGGAGCAATCAGCATGGGGAGCAACTCCCTCTTAAGGGAGTGCTCCACACATCCCCCCAGACAATGGGGGAGGAGCCATCTACAGCTCTTTGTGATCGGTTTGCCTGTCGCTTTGCAGATAAAGTCGCTTGCATCCGTGCTGACCTGGACTCCAGAGTTTTGGCAGTTCCGGCAGACGTGCCTTTGGTACCATCTGGTCCCGTTGTGTTGGATTCTTTTCAGTTGCTGCGGCCTGAGGATGTGGACAAGATCCTGGGCAGTGTGCGGGTGACTTCGTGCGCTCTTGACCCTTGCCCTTCATGGCTAATAAAAGCTGCCAGGGAGGGGACAGGTAGATGGCTGGAGGTGATCGTTAATGCTTCATTAAGGGAGGGCAGGATGCCATCGTGCCTTAAGGAGGCGGTGGTAAGACCTCTATTAAAAAAGCCCTCCCTTGATCCCTCCAGCCTGGACAATTATAGACCTGTGTCTAACCTCCCCTTTTTGGGCAAGGTGATGGAGCGTGTGGTGGCGTCCCAGCTGCAGAGGGTCTTGGATGATACGGATTATCTGGACCCTTTTCAATCTGGCTTCCGCCCCGGGTATGGGACTGAGACTGCCTTGGTCGCCCTAGTGGATGACCTACGCCGGGAACTAGACAGGGGGAGTGCGTCCCTGTTGGTTCTGCTGGACCTCTCGGCGGCGTTCGATACCATCGACCATGGTATCCTTCTGGGCCGCCTCTCGAGTATGGGAATCGGAGGCACTGCGTTGCAGTGGTTTCGGCCCTTTCTTGAGGGGAGGGTTCAGAAGGTGGTGCTGGGGGACTACTGCTCGGCCCCGTGGCCGTTGGCCTGTGGGGTCCCGCAGGGATCGGTCTTGTCCCCCATGCTGTTTAACATCTACATGGGGCCGCTGGGAGAGGTCATCCGGGGATTTGGACTGAGTTGTCAGCAATATGCGGATGACACTCAGCTCCATCTCTCCTTGTCATCTGATCCTAGGGAGGCGGTGGATGTCCTGAATCGGGGGCTGGAGGCCGTGATGGGTTGGATGTGGGCTAACAAACTGAAATTGAATCCGGATAAGACGGAGGCACTGTGGGTCAGTAGGAGAGCCAATCGGGATGAGGAGATTTTACTGGTTCTGGATGGGGTTGCACTCCCCTTGAAGGAGCAAGTACGCAGCTTGGGGGTACTACTGGACCCGGCTCTGCTTTTGGAAGCTCAGGTGGAGGCGGTGGCCAGGGGTGCCTTTGCACGGCTTCGGCTGGTGCGCCAGCTGCGTCCCTTTCTCGAGAAGGCAGATCTGGCCACAGTTACCCACGCCTTAGTCACGTCGCGGCTGGATTACTGTAACGCGCTCTACGTGGGGCTGCCCTTGAAGAATATCCGGAAACTGCAGCTAGTGCAAAACGCGGCAGCGAGGGTTTTATCCGGAGCTGCCCGTTGGGAACATATCACCCCCATTTTGAAAGAGCTGCACTGGCTGCCGGTTTGTTTCCGGGTCCAATTCAAGGTGCTGGTTTTGACCTTTAAAGCCCTAAACGGTTTGGGCCCGGGGTATCTGAGGGACCGCCTGCTCCCAAGGGTTGCTGCCCGCTTGACAAGAACATCTGCATCGGGTGCTGACAATGAGGGAGGCCCGGCTGTCGTGCACTTGGGACAGGGCCTTCTCTGTTGCTGCCCCCAGACTCTGGAATGCTCTCCCAGTGGCCATTCGTTCCTCGGACTCCATCACGGCTTTTAGAAAGCTTTTAAATACTTGGCTTTTTACCCAGGCTTTTACATGATCGTTTTCTACTGCAGCTTCTTTGTGTTTTTATTTGTTGTATTTGTTGTATTGTTTTTATGCCTGTTCTTATGTTTTTATATTTTTAACATGATGTTTTTATTGTCTTTTTATTGTATGTTTTTAACTTTTGTAAACTGCCTTGGGGTTATCTTTTTAACGAAAGGCGGTATATAAATGCAAAAATAAATAAAAATAAATAAAAATAAATAAATAAATAAAGGGCTGCTCTCACAATTGACGGGGGATGCGGGGGATGCTCGTTGCAAGCTCAAGCTGGGATGATGTGAAGACGTGCGCGCGCGTGCAAAGGACTCTTGGGAAGACTGAGCGCACGCTCAGAGATGTGAAGACGTGCGCGCGCGTGCAAAGGACTCTTGGGAAGTTTGCCGAGGAGCAGTGGGAAAGGGGCGGCAGGGAGGTATCCTGCCGCCCCAATTACGCTAAAATTTACGGCGTCAGATCGGGAAAGCGGCGGGAGGGGTAAGTAAACCCTCCCGCCGCTCTTAAAGCGACCCCCCACTCCAGTGCCGGACCACAGTGTGGCGGTTCCGTGCACACCCCTAACTGAAATGAGGAAGTGCAAAATTCTGTTCACTAATATGAATTTTCTTGATAATATAATCTTTGTGGAACTGGATATTGAATGTGATAATTTTTAAAAAGCCTTTAATAATCGATATAAAACTACTGCATGTTTGGCTCTGGGGATGCTTGGAAAACTCTTCTCTCCCCTCAAACCTGCCTGAAGAAATTTATCTAGAGCCAGGCAGCTCCAGGGAGCCTCTGTCTATTCCTTCCCCGCTCCTGCTTCATCCTCTGTAGCAGCCATGGCCACTCTGAGACACTCCAGCTGTTGTTGGGTTGCAGCTCCCGTGCAGCTGGGAATGATGGGAGTTGTAGTCCAAAAACATCTGGAGAGCCTGTTTTGTAGCTTCTCTTCCACTTGGCAGCTAGGGATGTGCATGAATGGCCTGTGTGGGTGGGGAAGGGGGCGGTTCCTTTTAAGAGCAGGCAAGCAGGACCTTACCTTCTCCTCTGCCGCCCCACTGCTTTTCTGGGTGTGGCATTCGCTGTTTAAAAGGCTGCATGCAGCTGCAGCGCAGCTCCCAGCTGCTTGTGCACAGTGTTAGCAGGCCTGCACATGGTCGCCATACAGTCTGGGAGCATGCACATGGCCTGTTCCCAGGCTGCTGGGAGCAGCACTGCGGCTGCATGCGGCCTTTTGAACACCAAACACTAAGTTGCTTCCAGATGGGCAACTTTGCCAGCATCTAGGCTGCTAAATCAGCATGTCTGGCACTCATAAAGCCAGGGCCAGCCTGGGACATTCTGGTGCCTGAGCTGAGTCACAGCTGGGATGTGGAGAGCAGCCTCCATGGCAATGGCTACCGCTCTTGCCAGACTGTGGGAGGAGGCGAGCTCTGCCGGGAGCATGAACTACTGAGGATGTTTGCTGTTGCTACTGATACTGCTGCCACTCTCATCCTTCTGGGAGTTACTCGGGGGGATCGACTGGGGATAATTTGGTGCTTCAGTTTTAATGAGGACAGTTAGATAACCTAGGTATCTTCAGGAAATGCAGGGCGAGGCACTGAATGCAGGCTGACTCCTTTGCCTTCATCCCCTGCTAACTGAGCAAAGAGGCATCGTTTAAAAGTGGTGATTCTCTTTATTTAGCAGGGGGAGAGCAACTGGCCCTATCTGTCCCCGGCACAGCATCCCTCCAGTGGCTGTTGCTGGTGTCTGCCTTATGTTTCTTTTTTAGATTGTGAGCTCTTTGGGGACAGGAAGCCATTTTTATGTATGTATGTATGTATGTATGTATGCATGTATGTATTTATTTTTACCTGTGTAAACCGCTTTGGAAACTTTAGTTGAAAAGCAGTATATAAATATCCGGTGTATTGTATTGTCTTCTGTAGAGCAGCCAGTTGGCATTTGGTACCAAGAATGGGACTCAAACTCAGTCCAGATAAACTCCCAACCCTTCCCGCAGCCAAGAAGTGGATTGCATGGAGCTAAAGGCCAAAACCAATGAGATGGGGGTGATGCCTGATCAAATCTTCTAATGCTTCTTTTTAAAAATTGCATTCAGCCATTTTTTATTTGAGTAGCTTTTCTGGGGGAGAGTCTTTTCATCCCTCCCTCGTGCACCATCTCCCCAATATAAATCCTTAACTGCTGCTTGCCCCGTTGGGAAAACATACAGATGAAGCAGGAGTTGCCCTCATGCTCACCTGGAACCTACTATAGGGCTGGCTAGCTGCTGAATCGTAAGCCCTGTCCATGGGTCATGCTCCTTGTGGGGGGCATGGCCCCTGCTAACTGAGCACAGAGACACCTTTTAAAAGTGGTGATTCTCTTATATTTAGCAGCGGGGGAGCTACTGGCCCTATCCAACCCCAGCACAGCGTCCCTCCAGTGGCTGTTGCTGGTGTCTGCCGTATGATTCTTTTTAGATTTTGAGCCCTTTGGGGACAGGGCCCCCTCTTATTTATGTCATGTTTATTTTTCTATGTAAACCACTTTGAGAATTTTGTTGAAGAGCGGTATATAAATATCCGTCGTCATTGTCGTAGTAGTTGTGGACACTGCACTTGAGCTGAGCATCCTCAAGAGTGCATTGGGGGATTGTCCCTGGGCTAATGCCTTCTCAAGACACTGCCTCCCCTGCTCTACCCAAGTGCAGAGTTTGGCTGTGTGCATCTCTAGCCCAGCTCAGGCAGGGTTCCCTGTGACTGTCTGTAACTAAAAATTTGAAGTGTCAGGAGACCCGATCACATATCTCCTGCCACGTGTCATCTGTTTGGGCCCTAAGTGGAACAGTGACCGAAGAGAGAAATGTGGTTGGAGAGAAGCATTGCTTTCTATGGTGCGTGTGTGCTTTTTGTTTGTTGCACTGCCCCCTCTGGTCAAGCAGGCTTTGCAGGTATTTGGAACAGTTCGAAAGCCTGCACAGCCTGCTGAACGTGTAAAGTAGGCTTGAGCCCGAAATGTTTCGGAGGCCATTATAAAGGGCTGGAAGTAGCGACCATGCATGCGCCCGTCGTGCGTGTGCACGGCAGATGGGCGCACATACGCAACAGGTGCATGCATGGTCGCTACTTCCGGCCACTTCCGGCCGATGAGGGAAACGGGGCGGCAGCGAGGAATGCAAGGGGCTTACAAATAACGGAGTGCCGGTGGGGGAAATGCGGCTGGAGGGGTGAGTACACCCTCCCCCGCCCTTAAAGTACCACCCCTGCCGGCGTCGAATACATTTCGGGCACATCCCTAATGTGATGCCCCCTTGCACTGAGTCAGACCCTTGGTCCATCTAGCTCAGTATCATCCACACAGACTTGCAGTAGCTCTCCAAGGTCCTTCTCGGCCTCAGTTGGAGATACCAGCGACTGAGCCTGAGGCCTGTAAAGCAGACTCTCTACTGCTGAGGTATGAGGCCTCTGCCAGGCCAGAGACAAAAATGGGGTGAGTTTACTAACCCCAAGCAGCCATCCCTCTTCCACATCCCTATCAGCTCCCCACACGATGTAGTTTTAAACGTTTATGGTTTAAAAGACGTGGGCTCCAACCTGGTTTCCTGAGTTAAAGCCGTGAACTGGAGGTGCTTTTAGTAGATAGAAGCATCAGTGTTCTGCCTCGTATCACTTGCTGTTCTCACTTACCTGAAAAATTTGGTTGCAAACCTACAGGGCTTGGGTGTCCGTGGGGATTTTAATCCTAGATAATGTACTCTTTATTGAAAGTTAGTTTCCATGTTTCATTCTTGCAGCGGAGAATGAGTGGGATGATCCTATCAAAACATTTTATCAGCAGTGTTATTGGGGGGTTGTGCATTATATTTAGTCATTTGTGGCTTTATTGTTAAAAATAAAACTGCACGGGCTATGATAGCTAACCTGAAACTCCCTGGCATATTTTAGGACTGATTCATACATGCAAAATACTGTGGGGGTGGCAGCTTGAAAGCAAAGCATGGTGCCCCACCGAGAGCTCTTGCTGCACAGTGTGAAGAGTGCAGGACCTGGAGGAGAGGGAATTCTGGCTCCAGTGTGGAGGGGTCACAGGGCACCTGCATGCAGGCGATTCCAGGTTCAATCCCTACCATCACTAGTTAACGGATCAGGTAGTAGGTGAGAAGAGAGAACCGTCCCTGAGACCCGGGAGTTTCCTCAGCTGAAAAGTCCCAAATGCTTTTGCCGTTTCTCATGCCAGTGCAATACATGTGAAGCCTCCTGAGTCAGATCTGCTCCATCTAGCTCTGTATCGTCTACTCTCATTAGCAGCAGCTCTCTAAGGGCTCAGGTAGGCAGAGAAAATGCCCGGGATTGAATCTGGGACCTTCTACATGCAAAACAGGTGCCCTGCGACTGATTTAAAAGCTAGAAGGGTGATTGGTTGGAACATTATTGTCTTCCAATATGTTGTCAACGGTTCAAAATAGACCTCAGCAACTGCAGTATGTTAATTCAGGCAAGGACTGTAGTTCAGTGGTAAAACATCTGCTTTGCCTGCAGAAGGTCCCAGATTCAACCCCCGGCAGCATCTCCAGGTCGGGCTGGGCAGGATCCCTGTCTGGAACTCTGGAAGGCTGCTGTCAGTCACTGTAAAGCAGGCCTGCTCAACTTAGGCCCCCCCAGCGGTTTTTGGACTACAACTCCTCTAGCCCCTAGCCACAGTGACCAATTGCCAGGGATTATGGGAATTGTGGGCCAACATCTGCAGGAGGGCCAAAGTTGAGCAGCCCTGGTCTAGACAGTTTTTATTTTATTTTATTTTTATTTTATTTTATTTATATACCGCCTAATATTGAAATCTATAGGCCGTGCACAGAATTAACATAATTAAAATATAATTTTAATCCAGAATTAACATAATTAAAATATAAAACATTTAAAATTCATAAAAAGATAAAAATCATAATAGATAAAAACACATTAAAATTGAAAAATTCGGTCTCAGTTGAAGGCCTGGGAAAATAGGTATGTCTTCAGGGTCCTCCTAAAAATAAACAGAGAAGGAGATGCTCATTTCAGCAGGGAGTGAGCTCCAAAGCCCTGGGGCAGCCACAGAGAAGGCCCGGTCCCAAGTTGCCACCAAACGAGTTGGTGGCAACTATAACCGGACCTCTCCAGATGATCTTAATAGGTGACAGGGTTCATGACAGAGAAGGCACTCTCTTATGAACCCTGGACCTAAGCCGTTAAGCTAACTGTTAGTTAAGCTAATAATACCAAGCTAATTGATCTGACTTGGTCTAAAACCGTTTCCTTTGCAACTGGAGAACTTCACACTATATGGTGTGTTACTGTTCATTTGCATGCATTGTCACTAAAGATGATGCATCTGCTCCTCTCTCTGAGATTTATCTTCTAGAGGCCTCAGGGAACAACAAGCTAGATTGTAAAGAATGACAACTCCAGCAACTCACACTAACAAAATGTTAACAAGGTGTCTGCAAAAGGCAAAAATAGGACTAAGGGAGAGGCAGTGATTTCCCAGGCATATGGACCAGAAAATAGGAACAGCTGGAGTATATGATGTACCTATGACAGGAAGCCCTGGTTAGCCACTTGAACAAGGGTGATGGGTGATTCACTGTAAACAGTACCGTACATCTGGGTCAGTGTAGCAGGAAAGGGGACAGAGCGGGGAGCCAGAATCCATTCCAGAATACTTTAGTTCTTGGTGTATTTTAGGGCAGGGGTAGGCAACCCCGGCTCTCCAGGTGTTGTTGAACTACAACTCCTATCATCTCCAACTATAATGTGGTTGGGAATTATGGGAGTTGTAGTTCAACAGCACCTGGAGAGCCAAGGTTGCCTATCCGTTTTAGGGTTTCTAAAAATGCAGTTATTGTTTTTAATATGAACATACAAAGATGTTCAATAAAGTATATCCTATCTATCCTCCATATAGCCCAGTGTTTGCTCTTCCAACTGGCAGTGGCTCACCAGTATTTAAAGCAGAGGTTGTCTGGCCCATGTCCCAGATGTGGGCCATAGTTCAGTGGCAGAGCATCTGCTTTGCATGCAGAAGGTCCCAAGTTCAATCCCTGACAGCATCTCCAGGTAGGGGTGGGAGAGATCACTCTCTGAAACCCTGGAGAGCCACTTCCTATTATGTAGACAGTACTGAGCTAGATGGACCAGTGGCCTGACTCAGTATATAAGGCAACTTCCTATGCCCACGGCCCTGCTGGTAACTCTTTCACATCCTCTTAACATTGCTTTTCTCTTTTTTCTCCCCTCCTCTCCCCCACTCCCATCAGGAAGGGCTGATGCTTTCAATTTTGCCCAAGCATGTGGCTGATGAGATGCTGAAGGATATGACGAAGGACGCAAGCCAGAAAGAAATGCAGCAGTTTAATACCATGTACATGTACCGCCATGAAAATGTCAGGTAATGAGCATGGTGTCTTTTGTGGGTGGTGGGGGGAGTTCCACATGTGATCTACACTATACTAAAGGCACACTCCATCAGGATTATGAAGCACACTCCATCAAGGTGTCCCTTCCTGCTCTTTGCCTTGCTGGATTGTACTTCATCAGAAGATATTCTTATGAACCTTCCACCTCATGCTCAGCAAACCCAGGAAAGGACCCAAGTTTCACAAGTTTCCGGATGAGGATCTGGGACTGAGAGTTATTTATAGGATAAACTTCTTTCCTCAAGGATGGATCTCGGGGATTTTGGCTGATGGTTTTCAGTCCTCATGGGCCCAGGCAATTCATGCTAAAATTCTTGCACTGGGATTTTCCATGGGTTTTCCATCGATTTTTGCTGAGCCATAATCAAGCTCTACTGGCCTTGAAGCAGAGAATCCTGGATATTGAAAATCAACACGAGCTCTCTATGATCCCTGAATGCTTAAGACGGAGGTTGGGTTTATGTATTACTGTTAGGGGTCCCACTACTTATTTGTATACCTTAGAGAACCCGCACTGAGGGCTTTTTTTAGAGCAAGGTATGATATGCTCCTTTTGGCTGTGCTTGCGGGGAGAATAAAGAGAATACCTAGGGAAGATAGGATCTGCCCTTGTGGCTATGTGGAGATTGAATCCATCCAACATGGATTGCTCCACTGCCCGTTTTACAGAGAGCTAAGATGCTCCCTGATATCTCCCTGTCTGGCACCTTTTCTAGGACACTCAGAAGAATTTTGTGTTTCTTATCTTCTGGCAGATCAATTTCCACCTGTTACATATACGGTGGTGAAGTTTTGCTCTAATGTTATGTGGTTACATCAGCATTTTATTTTATGTGTATGTTCTCCCTGAACTTTTAGTCTTATATTCATACTTTTATTGTTAGCAATTGCTAGTTAAGTTTCTGATTGGTACTGTATGTGATTGATGTTTTATTACTTTCTAGCAATTGTTAACCTTTTGCAGGATTTTCTGTATTTTATTATCTGTAATTGATTTGTAAGCTGACCATGGGTCGTCAAACAAACAAACAAACAAACAAACAAACAAACAAACAATCTCAGCAAACCCAGGAAAGGACCCAAGTTTCACAAGTTTCCGGATGAGGATCTGGGACTGAGAGTTATTGTCTCAAGAAACAGTCATTTGCCTTAGGAAAAAACCTTCCATCAGCTTGGAAGCTTTCCACCCCGAGGGAAATAGCATATGTGGGAGTATGTGATTCGGATCAGGGCTGCAGCAAGGTTTAAGTATTAAAGCCCCCTCTCTCCCACTGTGGTTCCAGTCTGGTTTGCAAGTCCTCACATGTTGATTTGACAGATTGATTGATTAAGTGCCGTCAAGTGTCCACTCTTAGTGACCACATAGATAGATTCTCTCCAGGGCACTTTCCAGACTAGCTGCTCAACAGCAGCAAAATGCCTTTGTTCAGGCAAGTCACATTCAAAACGTAAACAGCAGGGAGAGCAGTCTCGCAGAAACTAACAACCCGAAAAAACAGCAACTTCCTTACGCCGGATATACAACATCCTTGCTCTATATCTCAGCGATTAAATTTGAAACAAGGCATTGGAAATGTGAATGGCACCCTGCTGTCCACATAGAGACTGCGGTGTCACAACGCAGGAATGTGGAAGCACAATTCCGAGATACGACGTGACCCCGTTGCAAGGTCTAATCTGGCAAGCGCCCAGGATGATCTGTTTTCAACTTTTTCTTTAAGGTCTCTCAATGGTGCATTCATTGTATCCTCACACATACTATGTGTGATATACTATGCTGATATAGTACCTCACGCATACTATTTAGAAAACAAGAAGGAAATCTGCAGGGCCAACTGACACATTTGAAGAAACATTCTTGACCCTAAGTGCATTAACAAATAGAGATGGGTCTTAAATAAATGTTTCTGAAATTATCATTTGTTATTTATCAAGGGATCTAAAATATGTTAAGTGCTGTGGAAAACTAGTATGAACAGGTTTTTACCAGTGACTGTATAAGTTAGGAAATATAAGAGGCGTGGAAAGAAAAAGTAGAGGGAAAAGGGAAAATTTTTGCACACAGTGAGTGAGCATAGAAGTAGTATTATAAATTCTATACAATAATTACGTAGGAGAAGAATCAAAGAGCATAAAGAAGGAAAAACAATACCAAAGAGATGAGCTTTCAATCAAAGCGAGGTAGGGAAGAGATCAGCCAAATATCTGGAGAGAATTCCACACAAAAGAGGCTACCAGGGGAAAAGGTGTGGAAAAGCACACAAAGGATGTGTGCTTTTAATATGCACACATATTAAAAGTTACAGTATTGCACTGGTCCTTGCCAGGCCAATATATGTCTTGTCTCTCCCTTTGCAGCAGCCAGGTAAGAAAGGCTTCAGGAGTTCTTGGATTGGAGGAAAGACATCATATTCGTCACTGAGGGAAACAGGGTGCTAGGCTAGACAGGGCAATGGCCCAGTGGTGGAGCATCAGCTTGGCATGCAGAACATCCTAGCTTCAGTCCCTGGCAACATCTCCAGGTTGGGCTGAGAAAAATTCCTGTCTGAAGTTCTGCTGCCAGTCAGAGTAGATATTAGTGAGCTAGATGGACCAGTGGTGGCTACTTCCTATGACCTTTCTTACGATAATCCAGAGAGTCCATCCAACAATATGATTCTTCTGCGATAAGGGAGTTGGTGTGTTCTGTTACGTACATGTCTGTAAAATGGGCTGTGCCTTTTTCATTTACCATAGAAGGGCTGACCTTGTATCCTACTGAGATCTGAAAATAAACCCTTCAGAGTGAGAACCTGAAGAGCACCTGGTATTTCTTTTGATTGCTGGTTGAGCTGTCTTGGTGACCCACTGTGTCATGCTCTTGCTTTCCTCTTCCCTCTGTGACTTAGTTACCTATCGTAAATCTGTTAGCTTGGCTAACCCAACAGGATTTACAACCCTTCAGCTCTCCCCCATGAGTTAAACAGAAAGTAGCAGCGAAGCTGCACAAAAGAAAACGAAAGGCTCACAAAGAAAATAGTAGTAAACGAATCAAGTCCCCTGAACTGAACTAGGTACCCTACTCTAACATAACTGAGTAATAACTGAAAAGAAAACAACAGAGCAAGGAATGAAATAGAACAAAGGATACCAGAGCAAGGAATTAACAGAACAAGAACACAGAGCAGGAAGGAACAGAACAAGGGCAAACTGGAACTCAAAAAAGTTGAGGAATTCAACACAGAAACATGGTCCGTGGTCAGCGATAGTTGCTAACAGCATCTGTGCAAGTCACAGACTGCTTAATATATAGCTCAAGAGAACCAGCAGTCAATCCGGCTTCCCTGAGTCAGCACTTCTGCTTCCTCTCTTGTGATCTCCTGCGCCTGCATGTCTCCCACTGAGCTTTCCTCTTGAGATGTCTTCTCAAGACAGGTGAAATCCCAGCCTCCTCCTGATCAGCCTCCATGTCTGGCAGCTGTTCCGATTCCTTAGCTCCAGAGTCTGGTCTCCCTGCCAAATCCTGTTGCTGTGCCTCTGAGCCCTCACTACCAGGTGAATCCTCCCCTTCCTCTTCTGACTCTTCTGAGTCAGAAGTCTGAGCCATGACATTACCATATAGTAGGTCTTTCTCATTCTGGGATAGCTGTTAACCCTGCATTGTAAGATACAGAGGTTTTTTATCACATAGCATATTTCACATTTAATGGCTTTATTTATTCACTTTTAGATTGTGAGCCCTTTGGGGATAGGAATCCATCTTATTTATTTATTATTTCTCTGTGTAAACCGCCCTGAGCCATTTTTGGAAGGGTGGTATAGAAATCAAATTAACAACAACAAAAACAACAACAAGAACCAATAAACCCCAGCTAGAGCAGTCATGTGAGCAGAGGGAGAAAGAGGGACTAAAGCTTCTTAACTTGGTGAAAGGAGTGAATGTTGCTGATTGAATGAATGAAAAAGTGACCGTGAAAATTTAGGCACAAATGGCATACGTTCTGACTCCTGCATATTGAGTTGAGAGAATCTGACATCCAGGCAGACAACTGGAAACATCAGAAAGGACAGAAGGAGAAAAGCAGGCTGGATGTCATCAGTGTGAGTTATATTGCAAGTCAAAAGACGATAGGAAGCTGCCACAGACTGAGTCAGACCATTGGCCCATCCAGCTCAGTATTGTCTACATAGACTGGCTAGTGGCTTCTCCAAGGTTTTAGGCAGGAGTCTCTCCCAGCCCTGCTTGAAGATGCTGCCAGGGAGTGAAGATAGGACCTTCTGCATGCCAAGCAGATGCTTTGCCACTGAGCTGCAGCTCCATCTCCAAACTGGAATGGCCAAGTGGAAGCATATAAGCATATAATAATGAAGAGACAGGGATTGAGCCCTAAGAGACCCCAAGCTGAAAGAGGAAACGGAGGAAAAAGAGCTGTAAAGACAGAGACGAGAATGATTCAGAAGATAGTGGCAAAATCAAGAGAAAACAAACCCAAATAATGAAGAGGACCAAGAAGCAGAGTGACCAACTGTGTCACAACGGATGAAAGATCAAGGAGAATAAGAACAGAAAAAATAATAAGTAAGCCAAGCCATTGGTCCTTATTGTCTTTCTTCTGCTGACTAGTTGCTGGTGGATTTTGCAAATTGAACCAGTTTGCATATTTTGATTACTTTGTTCTCCTTCTGCATAGCAGGGGGGCGGGGTGTTGCAGAACACTGAAGTTCCATTACCTTGAGTCCTGGGTCTCCAATCCAGATAAAGTGAGCCACACTTTAAGTTTCATTGACATTACTGAAAATAATTGCATCTAACCGTCCTCATTGGTTTCAGTGGGGCTGAACCATGACTCCCTTTCTCTGGCTTGGGGCCTGCCCACACGCCTTCAACTTCATTTCTGAATTCCTAAGAGGTAGAAACTTAGGAATCATCACATTTTAGAGTAGAAGCACCTTGTTCAAGCTCATGCTCAGAACCCATTTTGAAAAAGAATGAGATCTGAGATTCTAAGAATGATGAATTCTGTAGCAGGTGATATTATGTGACGGTTTTACATGAACACTGATGGTGGGGAGTTGATTTGTCCCCAGACGGGTATAGTAGTTTCTTTGCTGTTGACCATACTAGTTGACCATAGTCTTGAGTCTACCATCTTAACTGGTTCTTGTGGCTTTCTTTCCCCAGTATCCTCTTTGCTGACATCGTAGGTTTCACTCAGCTATCATCATATTGCAGTGCCCAGGAACTGGTGAAGCTTCTGAATGAGCTCTTTGCTCGCTTCGATAAACTAGCAGCAGTAAGTTGGTTGCTTAACCTGTTGCCTTGATGTTCCTTGATTATCTCTTGTATGTCTCTTCCACCATTATTCTGGAGAGCCCGAGTATCTTTGGGACAAGCAACTTAAATACACACTGGTAGACCTGTCTCTTTTGCAAAATGTCTGTGGGGCACAAATTGAAGCAGGTAAGAAAGGGAGGGGAAGGGGTAAATATGGATCTGGAACACCAGCTGGGGTAAAAGCAGTGGTTGTGGGTCGTTTCAGGGGGAAATAGCTGGTGGGGAAGAAATAAGCACATCTGCTTCTTCTTTGCTTTAAAGTACTTCTCCCACAGATATCCAAAGGCTGTATGTGGCTGAGGTGTACGTTGCAGTTACATCTTTAGGGTTGATTCTCATATTGTTTTTTGGACACATTTATTAATACTCACATTAGAAAGCAGGATGCATTAATTGCTGGATATTAATCTAACTGAAACAACAAAATCTGATGGTTTAAGAAGCCGTGGATTAGGTTTTTCAGAGAAGCTGTTTCAATGTACTCCTTTATTTTATTTATTACAATAATAATCTGCTCTTCAGTTCAAAGACTTTTCCAGTGTCTTGCTGTTTAAAAACATAAATAACATCATTAGTAATTTAAATACGACAGCATTAGCAGAATCTCAATAAAACTTCAGCATAAAACAGATCCAAGAGTTTTACATTAAAAGGCCTGAAAATAAGATAAGATTATTATGATTTAAACAGTCATAAATTCAGACAAGTTGACCATTCTCTTTGGTTTATCAATCTATTTAAGTATGATACTTTATACTTTGAATCTGACTTATGTCCCCTTTGACAGCATTTACAGAATTGAGGATCAGCCTCTGCCTGGTTGGAGAGCAAATATCAATGAACTAGCAGACCCCGCGCAGAGCATCTGTGCCTTGGGGCTGGCGGTTTCCTCTTCCCCCTGCCCACCTTCTGCCCCAGTCTCCACTTCCTGACCATGGCCGGCCGGTGCCGGGCCCAGCCTCCTCTACTCCCCACCGCCACTTCTGCCCCCCCTTATCCCCCCCCCCCGGGCCTTTCCTCTGCGGCCAGGCTGCCGCCGCCACGGTGACCAATCCTCCTGGATGTGTGTCAGCCAATCAGGTGCCTCCACTGCCCAGCCAATCAGCTGGGCACCGGGACGCACATTCCAAGGCGCACCCAGGAGAATTAACTATATAGATTCCTGTAGATCAGTGTCTGTTTTTGTGGCTCAAGAAAAACAGAAGATATTGTTTTGTACGCCCTTTATTTTCCTGCTTATAAAGATCCTGTTAGGAAAACTGGAGCAAAATTTCAGAGGAATGCAAATACTAATAGATGCATTCAGGAGATTGTATACCTTGCTCAATTCTCCTTTCTGCCCTGCTCTCCGCAGTGTGCCTAGGAGAAATGGAGCTTGATGGTAGAAACTGTATTTTGAATTAGTCGGGATGAATTGTTCAGTATAGATTTCATAGTGCTTTTCATTTCCTTGTTGAAGCCAACGGTTATATAATAACAACATCTGATCTGGATGAAAAGTTAAGGTAAAGTGTGCCGTCAGGTAGGGATGTGCACGGAACCGCAGCGGGGGGTGTCTAGCTTTAAGAGTGGGGGAGGGTATACCTACCCCTCTCGCCGCTTTCCCTCCACTGGCGTCCATTTTTGTAAAAGCTCATAGGGGCGGCAGCGTACCTCCCTGAGCAGGTGCGTCGGGGACTTCTGGTCGTATCCGGAAAACCGGAGCAACAGGGTGGCAGGGAGGTATGCTGCTGCCCTGATGAGCTTTTTACAAAAATGGACGCCAGTGGTGGGGGGTGGGGAATGGCGGGAGGGGTAAGTGCACCCTCTCCCACTCTTAAAGCTAGACACACCCCACTGTCGAACCAGTGGAATCGCCAGTTCTGTGCACATCCTTACTTGACGGCACATCATGTGTCTTTGGTAGAATAAATGGCAGGGTACCTCAGGGAGCACCTCCTCCCACAGGTGCCTTACTGATCATTTATACCTTCTGGAGGGTCCTTGCTCTGGGTCTCGCTCCTCTCTAAGATACGACTCGGTGTGACCCGTGACAGGGACTTCTCAGTGGAGGCTCCTATACTTAAGAATTCCCTGCCCCTTGAGGTTTGCCAAGCCCCAACTCTGTGGTTCTTTCACAAACAAGTTATGTCTCTACTGTTCTGTTCAGTTTTTAACTTGACATATTTCTGGTGTTCGTGTGCTCTTTTTGTATGTGGTTGGTTATGTTTTGTTGGTGTTAAGTGGTTGGTTGGTTTTAAGTGATTGGTTCAGTTATTAAATTCTATTGTACCTTCTGTTTCTAATTGCTTACTTTTATTATCTATCTATCTATCTATCTATCTATCTATCTATCTATCTATCTACACTATCTACCTGCTCGACCGACCGACCATCTGACCTACTCTCTCTCTCTCTTTCCCTACATTGTCTACCTACCTACTTACCTAATTGCAGTTATATACCACTTGCAAATAAAATAGGGCCAGCACCAGAGGTTGGCAAGGGTTGGCAAAGCGGGGCAATTACTCTAGTCTATGGATCAGCAAAGGCCAACATGACAGAGTACCGCCATTTTTGGCGCTCTGTGTGTGTGTGTATGTGTGTGTGTGTGTGTGTGTAAGTGTATAAGAGAAAATCGCAGAGACGGGGGACTCTAAGGCTCCATCACCCCAGCAACAAACCAGGAGCCAAGTTAGGGAGCAGCAGTGGGAGTGTAATGGGAGGGCAACACCTTTCCCAGTCTGGAAGCCAGCTGCCTCTCGCTCTCCTAGAGGCCCGGCCTGCCAGCTACTCTCCGGCAGGTGGACGGCTGGGTGTGGCAGTGGCAGTGGCAGTGGCAGTGGCAGCGGCAGCACAGTGGTCCCACCACTGCTCGGATAGCCTGGCCTGCAAGGAAGAGGGAAAGTATCCGTCACTGCTGCTGTTGTGGTCAGAAGACAAAGAGACCTGGGCGCAGGAAAGCGATGGCTCTTTAGGCCTCCTGCCCCTGCTGCTCCTTGTGTAGTGATATATTATTATGCCAACTGTTTGAAATCCATATTTGTGTATGTCATGACAGATAAGAATAAGCCATGGTGAACACTGGGGTAAGAACTTCTCCCAGTACCGCTTGAATACTTGCCTTGGTTCTAAAGAGCATTTTTTAATCCTGCTTGAACTCATGAGATAATGCTGTTATGCTAGCAGCATGATTTGCTTGGAATAAATTTTTTAAAAATTACTGAGCTGCAAAATGTCATTGTTACTTTCCTTTGTATTTAATTAAAGCTTTGTTCTGTTGGGAAATAAAGACAGTTGAATTACATGTGGGTTTGTAAGATTCATGGGTATAATTCAGAATGGAAGCAGCTTTTCTTGAAATAAACGAAGACACCAAGTGAATAATAAGGATATTTTATGCTTTCAGTTTTTCCAATTAAAAGCAGTAGAAGAAATGGAAACCTAGAAACCACTTTGATCAACAAAGGGGCCCTTGTCAAAATTATATTCCTGTTTACTAGAATTAGAAGACTTAATAAGATTTAAATTAGCGTAAATGAGGAAATAATGACTAATATAGATATTCCAGAAGACATTTGGAAATGCATTTTCACCAAGGACTCAGCAACATCCACCATTGCTAATCAGAAAAAAAAATCTTTTAAAAAACTGTATTGCTGGTATGAAAATATGTAAGGTAATACAAACTACAAAGCAAAAATAGCCCCCCCCCAAAAAAAAACCCCACTGTTTGCCCTGAAATAAAAGATTTTTTAGGGAAAGTAGTCTGTGCTATTCAGTGGATGATCAGTTATGACATTCTCTTAAACTCAATAAATATAATCTGTTTTATGAATAGCTCTATATAAGCAATATTATTGAAACATCATATGGAATTTTAAAACTGTGGTTAAAATGATTAGAGCTTATGAAAAGTCTTCTTTAATACTCCCCTTATCCAAGAAATGGTTGCACAATATTTGGAAAATGGTTGAATTGTTAATATTAAATGAGCACAAGTAAGGGGAGGAAGAAAGAAAACACAAAGTTTTGCCTTGTTTGCATCTATTAATTTTTGGTAAATAGTTTCAGTTTAAACAAGTGTAGGAGTTCTGCAACATCTTGATGTTTTAGACCCTTTCCCCCTTCTAATTAAGTGTGTGTTTTGTATTTATGTTACATGACTTTCAATGTACATGTAGGTATGTTCCTCATATGTAGAAATATTTATTGTGGCAACTGTGTAAATAACTATAAAGTATAAAATTTAACAGGAAAAAAAAGACTGCACTGATTCATTCGTTCGTTCATTCATTCATTCGATTTCTATACCGCCCTTCCAAAAATGGCTCAGGACGGTTTACACAGAGAAATAATAAATAAATAAGATGGATCCCTGTCCCCAAAAGGCTCACAATCTAAAAAGAAACATAAGATAAACACCAGCAACAGTCACTGGAGGTCCTGTGCTGGGGGTGGACAGGGCCAGTTACTCTCCCCCTTCTAAATAAAAGAGAATCACCACATTAAAAGGTGCCTCTTTGCCAAGTTAACAGGGATTACTGTTGGAATGGGTGTGTGAGAGGAGAGAGCAATGGTGCCACCTGAAACGTTGTTGAATTGCCAGGTGACATTCAAGAGGTCTGCCTTGCATCTTTCAATTTACTCTTCAATTGGAGATGACGTCTCCTCCCCCTCCCTCTTTTCCTGCAGGGAGAGGGGTATGGGTGAAAGGAGCAGCATTAAAATGGGTGGGAGGATGCACGGCCTCCTTCTCTCTGCCTGGACAGTGGATTTCAAAGCTACAATTCAAATGCCCGAGTTATGACCTGGGAACTCTAAAATGCCAGCATTACATTTTTTTATTCTGCTCCTTCCAGAAATACCACCAACTGCGTATCAAGATCCTGGGAGACTGTTACTACTGCATCTGTGGACTGCCAGACTATCGCGATGACCATGCTGTTTGCTCCATCATGATGGGTCTTGCCATGGTGGAGGCAATCTCGTAAGCATTTCTTCCATCCTTATTTGCATTGAGCCTGAGGCCCTTTTTTGGTGGTTATGTCTGTGACCTTTCCACAGAGAACCATTGTTTTCATGGAGCTCCCAGGCTTGTTTCTTGGGGTGGGTGCTCTTTTGTGAAATATATTGGATCCTGTGATCTGGCTGGTTAAATTCGCTGTTTATGGATCTCGCACAGGTAGAAACCTCCTCCAAAGGAGCACTCTGTTTGGTAGAGTTATTACTCTGTCCCTTTCTACAGTCCCCTGATCTGAGCAAGTGTTCTGAGCAAGAACAAATGCTTTTACCGGTATATAATAGTTCTTCTGAGGTTGTGTATTGCTTCAAGTCACTAGTAACCAGCAGTATATAAATCTGCAAATACATAATTTAAAAAGGTTTGAACATTTCCCATTAAATCTGGGGTTCCCAACCTTGGGTCTCCAGATGCTGTTGGACTACAACTTCCATCATTCCCAGACAGAATGGCTGAAGGTGAACCCCTGCCTTAAATAATGGCTAATCTTGAATTTCAGATATTGGTGGCTAGTGACCTTTTTCAAATGAAGAAAACAAAATCTATCCCAGTTTTCTTTTCATGCATAGCATTATGCCCAAATTATAATAACTCTCCAGCTAATTATTTCTTCAGTTTTCTAAAATAAAAATTAATACTGAGCTGAGGTCTCAGGGATGGAAAAATCTGGTCCTTAGAGAGGATGTTTATGGAAAATTACTGAAAATGAAAGCTGACATGTTTGCTCAGTTACAGGAACAAGGAGCTATAGTTCATATTCTAGGGGAGAGAGGAGGGCTGGAACCTAGTTTCCCCAGCTCGGTTTTGAAACCTGAGCCATAAAGTCAGGTTTCTGCATTCGGAATAAGCTTTGCCAGTCAGCCAGATCTGCATAAACGTTTTAGCAGCTTAATCTTGTCCTTCTGCTGTTCCTAGCAGCTAAAAGGGTATTCAGAGCGGAGGTCAGAAGTGGTGCTCCTGGCCCTAACTTGATGTGGCCATACCTCAGCCATTTTGGGGGAAGGACTGTACCTCAGGGAAAGAGCATTTGTTTTGCATATAGAAGGTCCCACATTGAATCCCTGGCAGCATTTCCAGGTAGGGCTGGGAAAGATTCCTGCCTGAAGCCTTGTACTACAACTCCCATAATCCCCAACCACAGTGGCTAATAGTTAGGGATTATGAGAACTGTAGGCCAACATCTGCAGGAGGGCCAAACTTGAGCAGCTCTGGTGTATAGACAGTATGAACTAGATGGACCAATGGTCTGACTTGGGATAAGGCAGCTTCTTAAGTAAACACAGTGCAACAAACCAAACGAAAGAGGTGTACAGAAAAGAGAACAGAGAGTCTGGCAAGTTCTACATGAAAGCTACTCCATGGTGCTCTGTTTGCTGTGTGGTATCCATATATACACATATTAGAAAAAAGATGCTAGGCCCCATTTTTTCTTTGATGGGCAGAAGTATCAGAATTGTGACTTCCAAAATACATAGCAAGTGAAAATGGTCTGTTGTCCAAAAGTCTGAAAATGGCTCTCCCCTTAAACGGGTGGAGCATGAAGTGGAAGGGCTATAATTCAGTGGTAAAGCGCATGCTTTGCACGCAGGTTCCATCCTTGGGATCACCAGGTGGGGCTAGGAAAGAGCCCTGGCTGAAAACCCTGGTGAACTGCTGTCAGCTACTACGGAGTTAGATGGACCAAGGGTCTGACTTGGTACAGGGGCGTAGCAAGGTTGGAGGGGGCCCAGAGACAAGATTTTAAAATGGGCCCCTCGCTGATATACACACACAAACACACTTCACAATATATAGTGCACTCACACTCACATCCCCATTATGAATATGGAGAATATCTAGTTCACATTGAATCTAGTTTTTTTACTCTCTGCTCCTGCTCCAAGAGACTCAACAGAATTCATAGGGGGTGCAACATGGGCGGGTGGGGAGTCAGGTGATGTGCCTCTGGTGGGCCCCTCGAGGCAGTGGGGCCCCAAGACGACTGCCTCCCCTTGCCTAATGGTAGTTACGCCCCTGCCTTGGTAGAAGGTGGCTTCATGGCGTCATCCTCCAAAATGGCTGAAGTATTGCCATGCAAGATGTAAAGTTGACATGTCTATAGCCTAAGTCGCCCCGATTGCTGTATAAGTCTGCAACTGCAAGGTTTATCTTTCCATCAAAACAGAGGACGTGATGTGAACCCCTCCCCCCATAAATAAATAGATTGACTGATTGATTTGTTTTGATTTCTATACCGCCCTTCCAAAAATGACTCAGGGCGGTTTACACAGAGAAATAATAAATAAATCAGATGGCTCCCTGCCCCCAAAGGGCTCACAATCTAAAAGAAACATAACACAGACACCAGCAACAGCCACTGGAGGTACTGTGCTGGGGGTGGATAGGGCCAGTTACTCTCCCCCTGCTAAATAAAGAGAATCACCACGTTAAAAGGTGCCTCTTTGCCCAGTTAGCAGGGGTTAGACAAACTACTATCTATAACAGACAGAATGTTGACATGTAATATCCATGTAATCCAAGACACTCTTAAGTATTAGAGAAATCTGTCAGTTGAAATTCAAGTCTTGAAATATAATTCATAATTGAAACCAGTGCTTCAGTACAAAGCAAGCCAAAGCGTAGCTGGGGCAAAATGTGGGTCCGTGGCACTTCTCTTGCCTTCCCACATGCTTAAATCAGCCTGGAACTATGAGGTGACAGTGATGGTCTTGATCTGGGTCTTCAGCAGGGGCGGATTAAGCTTTTTGCTGCCTCTAGACAAGCAAACATTGGCAGCCCTGGCTTGAGGGGCTCGACAGCTGTACTTGTAAAGGGGAATCTGTATTCTGTCTCTATTGCTCGTAAAACTCTCAACGCTCTTCTGCGATTCTACTACTCCAAAGGAGGCTAGTATATACCCATGGCTCTCCAAGTTTTTCGAGCAAAGATTGTAGCTCAATTACTTTATGGCGTCCCACTCTGGATTCAGGGAGTAACATCAGAGATGGAAACGGTTCAATCATTATTCCTTAGGGCTATCTTTGGGGTACCCAGATGTGTACCTTATTCAGCATTATGTTTGGAATCTGGATCCCTTACTATTTTTTTTTAAGCATGGGAACTTACTTTCACCAGATGGATTAAACTTTGCTTGGATATTCAGGAGCCCCCCTATTTTTGGTTTCTATGGAGAGACTCCTTTCCTAGCCCTTGGCTGTGATATGTCAATAACAAAAAATTGCAAATGGGTCTATCTCCTTCTGAAATTTTACTCATGGGAAATGAGAAGGCGAAGGTTATACTTATACAACGCCTTCATGACATTGAGCACCAGAATCTTGTTTCTAGGGGAAATAGGACCTGCTCTCCTCTATTTTTTGGTATCATGCCCCCTTTGGGGAATAGAGGTGCTAAATATTTAGCTTCCCTACACTTTTAAAAGTTTAGGATAGCTTTCACTAGGGCCCGTATGAATGTGCTGCCTTCAGCCCTTTGGGAAAAAAGATTTAATAAGGGATTGCCAGACTTTGGCCTAAGCCCTTGTGGTGCAGGCCTCCCTGAAACAGTTTCTCATGTGCTGTTATATTGCTCCCTTTATTCTGATACTAGGAAAGAACTCATATTCCCTCTGTTAGAGCAATTCCCAGGAAGAGCTGACTCCTTTTATTTGAATTTCTGTCTTGAGGATCAAGATAATGAGGTTACTAAGGTGGTGGCGAAATTCTTTCATGTCGCTATTAGACTAAGATCTTGTTTAAGATCTAATGCTTAGGAGCTATTGTTTTGTCCTGATTATTATGTATTATATTACTGTTGGCATATTTTGCTTTTAATCTTGTTTTAATCTTTGTATGTTCTCTGTATGGCCAATGGCTGTAATAAATTGATTGATTGTAAAGGGGAATCCAGCAAGAATTCCCTTTTACAAGTAAAGGGCTTGGGTGGGAGGAGTTAAATCTTTTCCCCATGCGCAGAGAGCCCTGAAATGGGCCGAAAATAGCCCAAGCTGTCATTTGGGAGGCAGGTGGGCCTGTGGGAGGAGCTCTCGCTGCCATCTCTGCTGCGCCACCACCATCCTTCCGCCATCCCGATGTGCAGTGGCGGTTTTTAAAAGGTAGAGAAGGAAGATTTAATTCCTCCCCAAGCCCTTAACTTGTACACCACTCTGAAAATTTGCCGCCATAGACAAGTGCCGATATTGCCTATGCATTAATCCACGCTTGGTCTTCAGGCTTCGGCTCTAGCCCCTTCTGTGCCACCAGAGCTCAGCTTCCACACTGCACATCTGGCAGGCGCTGAGCTCTGTGGTTCAAGGGCGCCATCTAGGCTGCAGTACCAGCCTGACTGAACATTCTGTCACCTGACCCCCAAAGGACCAATCCCTGCCCACCAAGCCCTATATAGCCCAGGCCTCAGAGCTTACTCTTCAGTCTGAGCAACGTGTCTTGTAGTGTGTGGACACTGCCTAAGCCTTGGGTCCCTTTCCCTGATTGCTGCCTTGGATCCATCCTTGAATCTGTCGAACTGTCCCTGAGTCTTGGGGCCTGGAGCCTGACCCTTGCCAAGCCTTGACAGGAAATTTGAAGTGGCAGCAGTATGACGACAAGTCTAAAGATGTCACAGGTGTCTGGGACATCCCTTTTTTCACATTAACCATACTTGGATTGTGAGAGGGGGGATTTTCTGGATCTTATCCGTGGTTGCAGAATACAACATAAGTTTACTGATAAGACATAAGGAGCTGGGTTATATTGAGGATTAATTCAAATATGATTGGAATGGTATGGCTGCTGCTTCTCCAGAGTTGTGTGGTCTGGGTACACCACATCACAGGCTACCATACCAACACCCTGGGCCTCAGCAGCACTGACAATGGAACTTCTGACATGATCTTGTTATTCAAACATTACCTGAGAAATGTTGAATTCAGCTACAGGGGAGCAACCACCACGTCCCCTCCAGTAACATATGCAGCTAGAACTGTGGTCCATTGAGTCAGGCTGGCTTACTCTGGCTGGCACCACCTCTCCAGAATCTCAGACCGAGGTCTTTCCCATGCCTGATAGATACATTCCATTTGCTTAAGCAAAAGTCCTTTTATAAACACAAAAGGGGGGTGATTTTCACAAGGGTTGTGTGTCCTTCCCGATTAGCTGCAGTGGTAATTAAAAACCCATTTCAGACTTTTAATATCACACAGACAAATCAGCAGAAGCATCCACATCTCTTGATAATTTGAATACACTCTGAACTGATTGTCTGCGGACTGGTGTGGTGGATTGTCTCTGAGGATGCGGATGTATCACTGTTTGTTGCTGTTGACCCCTTCCCTCAAAGCTATGTGCGAGAGAAGACCAAAACAGACGTGGACATGCGTGTGGGTGTACATAGTGGCACTGTTCTGGGCGGAGTCCTTGGACAGAAGCGTTGGCAGTATGATGTGTGGTCCACGGATGTGACGGTGGCTAACAAGATGGAAGCAGGTGGCATCCCAGGGTGAGTGCTTCCTTGGGAACTGGGTTGTCTTGAAGTTCATTTGGGCCTGGTTTGGATGATACCTTACCAGCCGACACTGTTAGAAAGGGGATGCATTGGAAGCATGATCATTCGGATCCACCCCACATATCTCTTTATCACATATGGGTGGGCTGCTCATCCAAATGGTTGCTCTGTGGCCATCCAGATGAACAGCCCTCCCCACGCGATAAAGGGACTTCCTTGGTGGGGGCGGGATCACGATGACTGTGCTTTCATTGCACCCCCTTTCTAACAGGGTCGATTGGAGGCTTTACACACAGGGCTTCTACCTCAAATCTCCTTTGGGAGAGAGTGAGTGCGTTCACATACCAGCTAAACTTACTCCGAGGTCCCTTCAAGATCCTTGGACCCACTCCACACACAAGTTGGGCTTTGTCTTGCGAATTCTAGCTGATCTCGAGGTATTTCTGGGTTTTTAAAATCCTGTTTTTAAGCTACGTTTTCTGAAAACACCAGAATAAATAGGGAGAGGAACTGACGTAGAATCATTAGCATGATAAGAGGGATACTCTCTTTACAAATGCAGATGTAGCTCTTGAGTACTCTCTCCCTCTCCCTACTGCCCACCATTGGCTAGAAGGAAAACACGTGAACTTGCATCAAAAGCAAACCTGAGAGCAGAGGGGAGGGGCTGCTTCCCTCTGTCGAGTGTGTACTTCAAAGTGACTTCGCTCAACGTTTACCCCGAAGCATGAAGCCATGTGTGGATAACTCCCTGGTAAGGTATCATCCAACCTGGCTCTTTATGTGCATGTTACAAAGATTCTGGCTGTTCCTACATGGGTAGTGCCTCACATCCTGACCAACAAATCGCTTGCAGAAGGATGTAGTTGTAGTGCAAATTCGACACGCTGAGTCTGGAGCTTGCATTCCAGACTAGCCTTGCACAGTCGTTGAGCAAACTATAGCTCCCTCCACATGTTTCAAGTGGAACCTTTGCCCAAGAGCGCAATTCTGCCGACATCCCCATTTTGTAGCCCACCTGTGGGATCTTCTTACACTAGTGCAGCTTTGCTCATTAAGCAAGCGCTTTGACAGGGAGCATGTCAGCCGCTGTTCTGAGCAGTGTCCTTACGTCGCACGGAACATAGTTTCAGGTTTTGTCTGTTCCTCCATTCAGGCTCTAGGGCAGGGGTAGGCAGCCCTGGCTCTCCAGCTGCTGCTGAACTAATACTCCCATCATCCCCTGCCACAAAAAAGTGGCAGGGGATGATGTGACTTGTAGTTCAGCGACAGCTGGAGAGCCAAGGCTGCCTACCCCTGCTCTAGGGGAACAAGGGTCCATTCTTTGGGTATTTATTTGGGATCATTTCAGAAATGTCTGGATAGCTCTAATTTAGGGGACCATTTCTGATCTTTCCGCTTGGGTTACGACTACTTGAGTCAAAACATGGGCTTGTAAACATGGAGTTTGCTTCAAAAAGGGATTGGATGGATTTCCCATGTATCCTGGCGGGCACATAGGAACTGAGCTGGAAGACCTTTCTTGGAAGGGCCTTTTTCTGGTGCTAGGGACTATCTTCTCAACTGGGCTTTCTCTGTCTCCCAGCAGCTCTGATGAAATACAAACCAATTTGAGCACACTTTGTCTGGTCTTGTCGGAAGTGATAGCTTTGGTGCAAGGATCAGCCCCATGAGCAAAGCGCAGCCAGCCAGAAAGCAGGGGGAGCTCATAATTCTACATTCTTCTAAGTGGGTCAAGGACTTGGCTCTTGGTCTGTGTCGTCTGAGGCAAAGGGGTTTGGCTTTGATAACAATTACTATGCTTTTTTTAGAAGCCACAATGCTACCCCCACAACCCTAAAAAAATAAGTCTTGTCCCATTGTGACTTCCTTAAGTGCCAGATTGGGGGGAATTCCATGTCGGTGTCAGTGCATGCTGGAAGGGAGCAAAAACATGAAGCATATTGTGGGGTTGGGTCACTCTGATTTTTTTCCTTCTTCTTCCTTTCCCTCTTCCTCTTCCAGTTGTGCCAATGTATTTAACACTTCAGAGAGCAAATGTAACCTAAATGAGAGAGAAAGACACACACAGAGAGAAGTCTTTGCCCCAAAGCACTTACAATCTAAACTTTGCCAATGAGGGAGATAAAAAAAGAGAAGGAGGGGCAAAGAGAGGGAGATTTCAGAGAAATAAAAGAGAGGGAAATTTCAGAGAAAGATGGGTTTTGAAGAAAGGCTTGAAGTGAGGGAAAATGTACTATAGGGGTGTGTTGTGAGAGATTTCCAAACATCAGAGGAAGCAAAGGAGAATTTATACAGTAATCCTTGGTTTACTCTTGATCAGGGAAATACCTCCTTTCTCCCTTGATTTCATTCCTTTCTGACTAATTCCACTGGTTGATGTAACTACCTCTGCACCAACAGTGTCGTTCTATTTCATTTCATAACTTTATCAAAGGGACAATAAGAAAGCCTATTTTTTGTGTTACTGAAACTAGAAGATCACTCTGAAATAACTTTAAGATGAATTGGGAAAAGGTGACTCCAACTCCAGTTTCTGAAGAAATACAGGAAAACTATTTTCGAAAAGCCTTGTGACTTCATCCTTCATTAAATCTTAAAGACAAAGGCTGGCATCCATACTAACGAAGCACTTGAGAAACAAACAAAGTTGTGTACTTGAAAGAAAACTGTGCAGCTGCACAAAATTCTGAAGTTGCTTTCATGCTCAAATGTTCCCTGCAATATAAACAGACCCAGAAAGCAGTTTCTCAGCAGCTGGCACACCACAGATTGTACATCTTCTTGTGCACGTGCAAGGATTTTTGTGCATCTCTAGTCTGGAACGCAAGCTTCTGACGTTGCGCAACTATCTAGCACAGCATCCTTGCTCTTGAGCAGCACTTTGTTAGTCTGGATGTCAGCAAAGAACTATAACTGTTGCCAGAGAATGCTCCAATGACCACACATAATTATGTATTGTTTAAAAATATGCTCCGTCTTCTTAAATAAATGCCCATGCTCAGAAAAGATTCTAGTTCTCTTCAAAGATTCTTGTTTTTAAAACTCTAATGATAAAATTCCATTTCTGTATCATTTTAGGGGTTTGGTGTGAATTTGGGGATCTTCTCCAGTCTCTGAACCAGTAATGGCTGACTACCTTTTATATGGCCCTTGTAGGCGCGTACACATTTCCCAGAACACCATGGACTGCTTGAAGGGAGAGTTTGAGGTGGAGCCAGGAGATGGTGGATCCCGGTGTGAATACCTGAAGGAGAAGGGGATTGTAACCTATCTTATACTGGTACCTAAGCAGCCACTCAAGAATGGGATCAATGGTGTGGTGAGTGTTCCTTTGGTTCTTCTTTGTACAGTGTACAGGAGCAGAATCTTCCGGAAAACTCTGACAGATCGGGGCAACACTTGTCCCTGTCTGGGTTAAGCATTTTTGCACTTACTGCAACAACCAAAGGGGTGTGTCATAACTTTCCTATGCATGCGCTCTCAGGACACCATCAATCAATCAAAATTTATTACGATCTTATAGAGACAATTCAGGACAGCATGTCAGCCAGCTTTGGCTGCCACGCTACACTCTCGCCCTGCCCTCCTTCTCCCCAGTCCAGTTCCCCCAAGACTGGCCTTGTTGCAAGAGTAGTGCCAGAGCACATTGCTCATGAATTCTGGGTTTCAGTTCTGCCGATTCTGTCGCAGCACATAAACTAACGCTGGATGCCCTTTCTGACCAGGCTTTTGGCCAATGAACTCTCGCTTGCTCTTTTTAATTTCCAGCTGCATTTGAAACATGAGAACATGAAAACTTTTCATGTTTTCATTGAGTTGTTTTTATCTTCTTGTTAACTGCCCTGGGGTCCTAGGACGAAGAGTGGTATAAATACAAATATAAAATAAATGAATAAGTAACGCTGCCCTGGTGCAAGGGTGGTGCTCTGGCTAGTTCCACTGGGTCGGGAGTTTGCATTCCAGACGAGTGTTGCACTGGTGCTGGTGCCACAGGGCCTTTCTCTTCCTCAGTCCGTATATTTTGCAGGGAATGCTGCAAAGCTCTTTGTGCTCCAGACCCTGCTACACAAGAGGATCCAGATCGCAAGCGACTGAGTGGCTTTGAGCATCCGCTCAGCTACACGGCCTGCTTATGAGGTGGCATCCTTGTGGCACTAGTGCAGTGTTAGTCCAGATGCACTCACTGTCTTCATCTCCTCAGAGGCAGCCCCCAGAAGAACCAGGAACAAAACTGGGCAGATTTCTTCCCCTCTCTTTCCTTCTATCCATTTCCTGTCTTAGACATGGCTGCTCTTCTCATGGACGGCTCTTGACCTCTTCATCATTCACCGTGAAGAGGGAGCCAGCATTATGTCTAATGGCGTTGGCCATTAGAAGGCAAAATTGACTGGAACCCAGACAATATGGGGCGGGAGGCTGTTGGAAAATATTTGGAAACGGAAACTGAGGCCGATTCCTGACAGAAGCCTGTGGCCAGGAGTATGCAACTCCCTTGTTACAACAGCTGCACTGGCTCCTGCTTTGTTTCCAGGTCCTGATTCATGGTTCTGGCTTTGAGCCTTAAAGCCGAAGGCCATTGTGGCTGGGGATGATGGGAGTTGTAGTCCAGCAACGTCTGGGGACCCAAGGTTGAGAGTCCCTGCCCTAAACAGCTTGGGACCTGGCTGGCTATCTCCTTCCAAACAAACTTGCCTGTGTATTAAGATCTGCTGGAGACACCCTCCTTGTGTCCTGCCGATACCCAAGGCCTGGCTGTAGTGTGGACATGAGAGACGGCTTTCTCTGTGGAACTCCTTCACACAGGAAGCATGCCTCGCCCCTCTCTGCTGGCCTCCTGCATGTCACCAAGTGAAAGCTTTTCTCTTCCCACGGGCATTTGGGAATTAGCGAGGCCTGGAGGCTTTTAATGGATACTAATGGCCTTTATGTCTGCGTATGTTGTTAGCTTTGTTCTCTGCTTTTCGTTTTGACTGGTTACTAATGTGCTTTAATTATGGGGGTGGGTTTCAGATTATCTCGTAGTCACCTTGTGGGTTCCTGAGCAGAAAGACAGAATATACATACTCAAAATAACGGAAATAAATAAATATGTTTCGAAGAGGGAAGGAGGATGCTCAGCCCTCTAGCCTCTTATCTCTCACTCAAAGGGGGATACTTGGCAGGTCTGATGTTTCTGTTCCACGTGACCGTTCCAAGAGTTGGAGGAGTGGCTGAGGCCCCAGTTTCTCCCTCTCATTCTTTTTGTGCGGGACATTTGCATTTCTATCCCCTTGGTCAATTAATAAACCCTCCATTCAGCTGGGAATTAAAATAGCCTGGCCCAGCAGGCTAATTGCTCTCAGGGCTATAGAGGAGGCGTCTTCATTCTAATTTGCCCCCCTTTAAATGTCAGGCAGGGGTTTGTGCTTCACCTCCCTCTCTGCATACTCCACAGCAGAGGGTCTGCTGAATTTGCACAGTTGCCTCCTCCCACATGCCTGGGCACTTGCTGGGATTCCATGGAACTGAACAAGGGTTTGGCCATTGTGGCTGGGGATGATGGAAGTTGTAGTCCAATAGCATCTGGGGACTCAAGTTTGAGAACCTGTTGTTCCCCCCAATGTAAGAGGGTAAACATTACAACAGGTTGTTGCGCCCACTTGCTCTCATATATATGTATGAACCGCATGTAAATTCAGAGCAGTCTCATGGCGCCTCCCAGGTCCATGACCGTCTTGCTCCCATGCACAGGGCCTGGGAAGAGCTCCAGTCTTTACCTCATACTTTATTCCCTTTTCTGGTTTGTTCGTTCTTTCTTCTCTTATCCTGCAATCCTTTCTCATTTCCCTAAAAAACAAAAGTTACTCCTGCTTTCTCCTTCCTTACTTTCACACCATGCAATGCACAGAGCTTACCACCTTATTGTCTGACCAAGAGCAGGCCCTGCGGGTGGACACCGAATGGGGCAGAGACTGCGCCAGAAAGAGGGACCGCAACCAAATGGCCCAACCTCGGAGAAATACACCAGCCGTGAGAAGTGCAATTGAGTCTGCCCAGAGGCCTTCTAACCATCTGGGTCAATCAGGGATAAGGCCTTGCATCCCCCAGTGGAACCCATGACTCCACCTCAGCCAGAGACCTCCACCATCTTGGAAATTACTGACCCTACTACCTTCGCGCAAAGTAGCCGTTGCGCTACTACCACTGAGTTATTTGCTTGAGAAGTGTTCCCTTCATCTACTCAGTCCAAGCCTGTCATTCCTTTCCCCTCCCTCTTCAGAGAAGTTCTTCAAGATGAATGGAAGTCCCCAGTCTTGGCTGGGGGGTCTCAGCTCCATACTAAAATGCATTTATTATTTACCTGCAAATGAAACAGCCAAGCTTTCAGTTCCACTGGTTGATGCTTCTGTTGCTTCCCTAGTCTCTGGAACAGTCTTAGCCAAAGATGGGGAAGAACGGCTAAGATTTCCTGAGGACAGAAAGAGTGATTATTTGCTACATAAATCACACAAAGCTTCAACCCTTTCCAATAAGGCACCAGCAGCCACCTCTATCTTTACAAGGGCTTCTATTTTGTGTGCAAAAGAATTACTGAGGGACCTCCCAAAGGGTCAGACCAACCTTAAACAAGGACTTAACAAATTAGACCCCTGCAAACTTGGCAAAGAGGCACCTTTTAACGTGGTGATTCTCTTTATTTAGCAGGGGGAGAGTAACTGGCCCTATCCACCCCAGCATAGTACCTCCAGTGACTGTTGCTGGTGTCTGTCTTACGTTTCTTTTTAGATTGTGAGCCCTTTGGGGACAGGGATCCATCTTATTTTTCTATTATTTCCCTGTGTAAACTGCCCTGAGCCATTTTTGGAAGGGTGGTATAGAAATCGAATAAATAAATAATAGTCAAAGCTGCAACATTCATGGCTGATGTGAGTTTTGATAGCTTACTATTTTCTACCAGAGTTCTAGCTTCAGATATGACCGTGAGGAGGAGTCTCTGGTTAAAATCCTCTAACATAGACTCTAAATCAAAAATCAATTTAGCCTCCTCAACCTTCATTGGATCTAAGCTAGCCTTAAACCCTGTTCTGGTTGAAATCAGGGATAAGAAAAAGGCGATGCCCTCTACTAGAAGGGATAATAGAATGCTTTATAGGCCTAACCAGTTTAATTTTAGTACTAACAGGAACTTATATCCTCGCTCCAGGAACAAAAGACTCACAAGATCAGCTTGGTGCCTCGCCTGCAACTCCAGACCTAGACAGCCCTTCTGGCACACACTGTCCAACCACACCTACGGAACTGCCCAATTCTCCAGGAACCTCAGCCAAAAGAAGTCACAGCAAATATAACTACACACTCCTGTAGGAGGAGGGCTAGCCAAATTCCTGACAACATGGCAACAATCTACCCATGACTAGTTGGTCATTTCCACTGACAGAGATAGCTACTTCCTAGACTTTCAAATGATATCACCAGAACACTTCAGGACAACAACCCTCTCCAGGAACCCCAAGAAACATCGCCTCATGACATGGGCCATTCAACATCTGCTCCAGATCAAAGCAATTGAACCAGTACCCTCAACCAACAGATGTCGGGGCGTGTATTCTATTTTATTCTTGGCGCCCCAAAGAGATGGTTCCTGGAGGGCTGTGTTGGACTTGAAGCGTTTGAACAAATCCATTAGGAAACACAGATTCCCAATGGAAACTCTACTTACCATAGCATGGGTAATCCAAATGAATGACTTCCTCATGTCCATCGATCTGTCGAAGGCCTACCTCCACATCCTTAAATTACCAACACATTGTCGGTTTCTCCACATCTCGTATGCTCAGAAGCACTTCCAATACCAAGCCTTGTCCTTCGGCTTGTCATCTGCTCCCCGGGTGTTTATGAAGGTAATGGTTTCACTTGTAGCACACATGAGAATACAAGGGTTGCACATATACTCTTATTTAGATGATCTTCTGGTCAGGTCATCATCATACCAGAGGGCAAAGTCAGACATAAGCCGCGTCATCACGATCTTATCAGAATACGGCTTCCTCCTGAATCCATCAAAGAGCTCGCTTACCCCTTCTCAACAGATCGACCATCTAGGCATAGCAGTAGACACCTGGCATGGGAAAGTAACCCTTTCACACTATTGCAAAGCCAAACTCTGTTTTCAAATTCACCAAATCCAAGCTCTACCAGCAGTAGACCTCATGACATTGGCCCAGCTATTGGGGTGCATGATTTCATGCCTGGAAACCATCCCATGGTCTCAGTGGCACTCCAGGCCACTGTAATGGCTCCTCCTTCCTCACCAGGACCAGATCATGGCCAGGGATCACATGGACATCTCAATATCTGACCCTCTCCGCCAGTCGCTCTGATAGTGGACATCAACAGCTATTGATCAGGAGATGCCCCTCAAAGAGCCCCTCTGTATCCAAGTCACGATGGATGCCAGCAACATGGGGTGGGGGGCCCACGGCAACAACTTGATCACCCAGGGCACCACTTCCAAGGCTCACCACAGCATAGATTAGTTGGAACCCAGGGCTGCTTTCCTGGCATTCCTCCAGTTCACAGATGTGGTGAGAGGCTGGCATGTACTAATCAGAATAGACAATGTGGCTACCAAGGCACATATTAACTGCCAAGGGGGCATGCATTCCCGCTTGTTGATGGAGGAAGCCAACAAACTCTTCCTCTGGGCAGAAAAGCATCCTGTATCCATCACGGTGGAACACTTCAGTGGAATAGAAAATGTAGAAGCGGACTGCTTAAACAGACACAACATAGACCAGGCAGAGAGGAAGTTACACTCTGCAGTTTTCGATAGGATAGCTTGCTGCTTCGGACATCCGATTCTTGACCTCTGCTTGTCCCCACTGAACAATTAGACTCCGAGGTTCTTCAGAAGGTACCACTGTCCACAGGCAGAAGGGGTAGATGCACTAACATCCCCTTGGCCCCAGGAACTGCTATATACTTTCCCCAATTTGCCCTGATACAGAAAATCATCCAGAAGTTCAGGGAAGAAGAAACCGACATGATTTTTGTAGCCCCTTTCAGGCTCAGGAGGCCATGGTTTTCGGACCTCATGGATCTATTAGTAGTACTGCCTTGGCCTCTTCCTGACCGCCCGGACCTCCTCACAAAAGGGTCTCTTCATCACCCAGAGCCATCATAGCTTCATCTTCACATGTGGAGACTGAGTGTGCACTGTTAGCCTCCAGGGGCTACTTCAAGATACTATCCTGGTTTCCTGACACCAATGTACAATATGGATTTACCAGACCACTTTCTCAAGTGGTCCAAACTAAAACAGCTGCAACCCCTTAAGGCCATCATGCCACAAGTTCTGCCCTTCCTTCAGACTGTTTTGGACAAGGGGTTGAGACCCAGTAAGGAGACAGACCTTGGCACTTTCCTTGGTGCTTTGCTCTTCCTCCAAGACATCTCTAGCTGCTCACCCTGATATCAGAAGATTCCTTAAGGGGCCCATCAATATCGCACCTCCCATAGGCCACAGGTTCCCATCATGGAAATAAAATAAGGTGCTCAATGCGCTCACCAGGGTTTCATTTGAACCCCTTAAAACAGCACCAATTAAACTATTACCCTGATCCTTGTAATGTTATTCCTGGTGGCCATCACATCCGCTTACAAGGTCTCCAAATTAGGAGCCCTCTCAGTATGCAAACATCTCTGTCTCTTCCACCTTGACTCCGTAGTGCTAAAAACAGACCTCACTTTCTGCCAGAAAGTGGATACAGCCTTTCACAGGAATCAGAACAAAATTCCTTATCGTTTGGTCCTTCACCTAAACGTCCAAAAGAGAAAAATTGGTATACTCTCGACATCAAGAGAGCCCTTAAAATCTGTATTAAACACACTTGGGATCTTCACCAGACCAGCTTTATTCATCTCCTTTTACTTTGCCACCAATGGTTCTAAACCACCAAAGGCTACCTTAGCATGCTGGATAAAAGCTGGATAAAAGCTTGCATATCCATTGCTTATGCGTCCCTGTCATGGTGTCTGCCAGTCAGAAGCACAACACATTCTACAACCTTTTTAGGAAATACTGCTATTTCAGAAATATGCAGAGCTGCTACTTGGTCTTCTGTATCCCCTTTTGTAAAACATTACAAACTGAACGTACATCACTCAGCACAAACAGCATTCGTACAGTATGTAGGTCCCATTGCAATGGATACCCTCCTACACTGGGGGAGAAATTAGCATTGGTAGTACTTACTGTGAAGGTTCTTTTCTCCCCAGTGTATGGATGGTTTCCGACTCATCCTAGGTTTATGGGTGAGGTACAATACACTGAAATTTGGCCATATTGGCTTCCCCCTTTTTGAATAGCGAAACACCTACTGTTTGTCCTCTGTTATGGCCTCTCGTTCACAGTTGGTTCCTTCTCCAGTGTTGCAGTTTCCCCCCTCATAGTTATTATTATTATTTATTATTTTTACATTTATATCCCGCTCTTCCTCCAAGGAGCCCAGAGCGGTGTACTACATACTTGAGTTTCTCTTTCACAACAACCCTGTGAAGTAGGTTAGGCTGAGAGAGAAGTGACTGGCCCAGAGTCACCCAGCAAGTCTCATGGCTGAATGGGGAGTTGAACTCGGGTCTCCCCGGTCCTAGTCCAGCACTCTAACCACAACACCACGCTGGCTCTCTTCTTGGTGTTACTGTCTTGGCCTCTGGAGCCTTCCTTACTTGCAGCTTTTGCCAGACAGTCCCGGAACTGGGAGGTTCCTGCCCCCAGGGCACCATGATGGGACTGCTCTGAATTTACATACGGTCCTGCCTGCTGGGAGCAAGTGGGCGTGACCACCTGTTGTAATGGATACCCTCTGTACACTGGGGAGAAAGAACCTTCACGGTAAGTACTACCAAGTTTACTATTTAAGTGTTAACTGAGTATCTGAAGGACTGCTCTCTTCCATATAAACCTGCCCTATTTAAGAGAGTGCCTTCTTCATTATGAGCCCAACCATCTATTGAGATCATCCGGGGAGGTCTGTCTGCAGATGCCACCAGCTTGTCTGGTTGCTGTTCAGGGACAGGCCTTCTCTGTTGCTGCCCTGAGGCTTTGGAATGTGTTCCCTGAGGCTTTACACACAGGGCTTCTACCCCAAATCTCCTTCAGAAGAGAGTGTGTGTGTTCACACACAAGCCAAACCTACCCCGAAGTCCCTTTGAGATTCGTAGACCAGCTCCACACACAAATTGGGCTTTGTGATGTGAATTCTAGCTTATCTTGATGTATTTCCGGATTTTTAACATGCTGGTTTTGAGCTACTTTTTCTGAAAATGCTGGAGCAAATAAGGAGAGGCATTGACGTAGAATCATTAGCATGATAAGAGGGATGCTCTCTTTAGAAATGCAGATATCGTGCTTTAGGAAGCTCTCTCTCCGTGCCCCCCCCCATTGGCTAGAAGGAAAACATGGAGGCATGCCATGTGAACTTGTTTAAAAACAAAAACCCGAGAGCAGAGGGGAGGGGCTGCTTCCCTCAGTGCCGTGAGTGTCGTTCGAAGTGGCTTCGCTCAACATTTACCCTGAACCATGAAGCCATGTGCAAATAACTCCCTGGTTATTCCCCATCTCTGCCAGCTTTAAGAAAAATCTCTTAAAACACATATGATCTTTCAAGCTTTTCAATTAGTAGTGTGAGTTTGTTTTCAAACTGCTTTTAGTGTTTTATTTGCTGTTTTAATTCATGTTTGTATTTGTTGTAAACCACCCAGAGATGCAGGTTTGGGGTGGTATACAAATACACAAATAGATAAATGATACAGAGCAAGACAGAGGTGCTTGGATTGAGGTCAAGCCAGGACAGCCAGTCTGCGGGGTGGAGTTCAGCCTGTTCTGGACGGAGCAGCACTCCCTTTGAAGGAACCGGCTGACAGTGGAGCCAGGTTTGCTCCTGGAAAGCCAGGTGCTGCTGTGGCCAGGTGTGCCTTTGAAGAGCTTTGGCTTGTGTGCCAGTTGTGGCTCTTCCTAGGGCAAGCAGATCTGGCCCCAGTCCCAAGGGCTGCCATCAGGTGTCAGCACCTACTGGGCAGATGCCAAGGGTTTGGGGTACTCTGAAGGGCCCACTGCAGATGCCTGGGGCCACCTCTGTGCCCAGAGGCTTTGTGTGAGGTGGTGGGGAAATTCTCTTGGGGCCCACCCAGGTTGCAGGGGGGCTGTGGTGGGCAGGTGGCCAAGGGCTTCTTGAAGCCTAAAGCCGGCCCTAGCACCCATTCCAAGGTGCACCACCCTGGCTAGAATATTGCAGCATGCTCTACGTGGGGCTGCCCATGGAAAATATTTGGAAGCTGCAGCTGGTACCAAAATGTGGCTTGCCGGCTTTGCTGTGCCTTGTGAAGGGAGCTGCGCTATTATGACGGTGCTATTAAAGTAACTTCACTGCCTGCTGGTCCATTTCTGGGTGCAATTAAAAGGGCTAGCCATTAACTCTTCAAGCCCTAAATGGTTTGGGCCCTAGGTACTATCAGGATCGCATATTCCCACATAAGACTGTTTGCTTGTTGTGCTCTTTGAGTAGGGTCTTGCTCGGTGTGTCACACTCGAGCGAAGCAAAGCTGCAGGACAGGGCCTTCTCTGTGAGGGCACCCAGCAGTTGGAACTGCCGCCACTGAGAGGTTCATGTCACCCCATCCCAAGTGGTCTTGGGATTGACAGCTGAAAACATTTTTGAACCATTGTACTTCTGGGCTGAGGTGCTTTCTGATGTCTCACAACTCCTTTTGCTGTCCAGCACTCCCTCTTATCTGTTTTATCTGCTTCCCTCCACACAGAAGACGAGCATATCAGAGAGGTTTTGTCTAGCTCTCCCTGGAATGCTAACTTCCCATGTGCCAGGAATATTAGTTTGGACATGCATGTCTGATGCTGTAACATCGAATTTGGCTTGGAGTCTTGGTTTTTGTATCTGGGGGAGAGGGAGTGTTATTCTAGCTGCCTGAAAGGCTGAAATAGCTTGGCTATCAAGGCATTCCAAGTGAACTGCATTTTCGTTTTGGACCCACCCTTGCCGCTTAATGCTGAATTTGGAACTTGTAGAGTAGGCAGAGAAGAGGGAAAAATCTAAACAAATAAATAACAATTACTAAAAATATGTATATAGTACATTTCAACCAAAAGGTTCTCAAAGTGGTTTACATAGGAAAAAGTATGAGAAAATGGTTCTTGTCCCCAAAGAGATGACAATATAAAGAGAGAGAGAGAGAGAGAGAGAGAGAGAGAGAGGGAGAGCTAGCAACAGCCACTGGAGAGATGCTATGTTGAGCTCGATAGGAATTCTTTCTTGCACTAAGCAGAAGAGAACCACCACTTTAGAAAGATGTCCTTTTGGCCAATTAACAGAGATAAATCAAGAATATTTATTTATGTTTTTATAATAAATACATAATAAATGCTGATCCAGTTTACCCAATAGACCCTTCTGTCAGAATGGAGCTAAAATGGAGTCCTAACAAGCCATCCATGGAGCTCAGGTGGTGTTTGCTATCTGAGCAGAGACACCTTTTAAAGTGGTGATTCTCTTATATTTAGCAGGGGGAGAGCAACTGGCCCTATCCAGCCCCAGCACAGCATTCCTCCAGTGGTTGTTGCTGGTATCTGCCTTATGTTTCTATTTAGATTTTGAGCCCTTTGGAGACAGGGGACCATCTTATTTATGTATTTTTCTTTGTAAACTACTTTGTGAACTTTGGTTGAAGAGCAGTTGAATACTATAAATATTTGTAGTAGTAGTAGTCGTTTGTGCCTTCAGCAGGAAGGAGAGGGTCACAGTCTGGATGGTGCAGAATCAGGTACCCTCTTTCCAAAACTCATCCTCCCCCTCCCCTTCAGTCTAGTCGTGGAAAGTCTCAGGAGCTCACAGCATCTGCCTTGACCTCCTTGACCCCCTTTCTGTCTTATGCTGCAGAAATTATCTGTCTCATCATCCCATGGGAACTCACCGCCACTGATCAACACCAAAGAATGCAATGGGAGCATTAACACCACCTGCACAACACCAGATGAGGCAGAGGAACTGGACACCAGGGTAAGGGTCTATGTGTGTGGAGGAGCAGAGAAGGGTTATGGGAAGGGGGTATAGATACCTGAGCAACTTTGGAAACAGTTAAGCAAAATAATGGCTATATGCTGTCTCCAAGTTCAAAGGCAAAATACCAGCTGCAGGGGCGCAATGGCAGGAGAGAGGGCCTGCTTTTATCTCCTGCTTGCGTGCTTCCCAGAGGCGTATGGTGGGCCACTGTGGGAAACAGGATGCCAGCAAGGTTCTTCTTACGTTCTAAAATTCTGCATGAAGGTAACACAAATCCTGCTTCAAGAAAAACAGAATTATGTGACTCATGTAAATTATAGAAGTAACTGTGAATATCTACACATTTTTGCTTAATCTGTTCTGCTTTTGCTAGGTTCAAAATTGTAATGCAGGGCACAGAAGATGCATCCCCCAATCTGCTCAACCTCTCTCTTCCAACAACTTTCTAAGATCGCAGCAAGCATTGACCACATGCTTTCAAACCATAGGGGCTAGAAACTTGTGGGTTTTTTTTTTAAATGAAAGCTGAGTTTCTTAGAGTGTTTCTTAGATACTGGACCCAAAACAAAATTATGGTCTTGTATGATGCAGTTGCATGATGATGAGTGCATTCCCACAGACCCGATAACGTAGGTTGGTTGTGATGATGGGATGATGAGTGGTTGTGGCCAGTGGCGGCTGGTGGTTCCTGGTACTGAGGCGGCACTAGGCATGGCAGGTGATGGGTGGAGCCACAGGTAGTGAGAGGTGGAGCCAAATGTGGGCAGTTGTGGAGGTGGAGCCAGGAATAGGCGGGTGCCTCAGCAATAACCGGCAAAGTGCAGCTAACAAGTGGGATCAAAACACACGCACACAGACTCACACAACACACAGACTCACACAACACAGACACAATTTCCAAATATGGAAAACATGAGTTGCTTTATAGTGCTTAACAGGACTGCAGTAGTGTGTAGATTTGTACCTCATGGCATGATCAAAACACAAGCATGCACATACACAGGAAAAGAACTGTACAACCCACAAGTAAAGTACAGAGCAGCTACAAAAGACTGTTTCTGTGGAGAGTAAATGCATTCTGAAGTCACCAGGGCAGCTCTGTCTACCTGATTATTTTAAAAATGAATACTAATAATAATAAACAAGAAGAAAGAACTGTGGGCCAGAGTGGTACAGTGGTTAGTGTGCTGGACTAGACTGGGGGAAACCAAGTTCAAATCCCCCTTCAGCCATGAAATTCACTGGGTGATTCTGGGACAGTCACTGATCTCCCAGCATAATCTTCCTCATAGGGCTGTTAGGAGGATAAATGTAACCATATGCATCACTCTGGGCTTCTTGGAGGAAGCACAGACAACATGTAAAAGTAAATAAATCTATACAAGCCACAGGTAAAGCAGAGATCAGCTACAAAAGTGGAGAACAAATGCTTTCTGAAGTAACAAGGGCAGCTCTGCCTGCCTGTTTAAAAAATGCATACATAAATAATAGAAAAACCACAGTTTTTTCAATGAAGCTTGCTGCAGCTATGAACCATTGCCTGTAACTTAGAGGACACCATAGGAAGCAAAGGTGTTTGGGGACACCCTCTCCCTACTCCCTGCTTGCTGAACACCTGGGTACCTCTCTCTGCCCTCCTTGGGTGCTCACCAGTTAGCCTGGGTGTCTGTCTTAGCAAGCAACACATGTTTTTTTTAATAGAGATCACTTTCTTAATCCTTGCCCAATGAACCATAACTGCCAGTGGACATATTAATGTTACAGATACTGGCCACAATCCAGAGAAAAACCTGGTTACCTCTCTGCATAGCAAATTGATTTTCAACATTATTTTCCTTCCAACAGAATCCATTCCTTCTCTACACCACACCCACATGGAAAGACACTTCTGCAATTATTTGAAAGAAATCTATGCATATGCCATTAAAACACTTTCTGGCTTCTTATGCCAGTTTCTACTCTAATTATTCCAGCCTTACAATTTGCTGTTCCTTCCATGGTTTTATGTCATCATGAGCCATAATGCTTTGCATACAGATCAGATCAGAGAGCAAGGGCGAGAAAGCAGAGGTTGCATTCCTCCTCTCCAAACGCAAAGATGCCAGCAAAAGATCAGACTTACCAACAGCCAGGTAGCCTACCTGCTCTCTACCAAAATGGAGATTGGATTCTTCAGAGTAGCTAAAAGAAAAAGACTTCTCCACCCTCTGGGCACTCTGATTGGCTGCCTGAGGAGTCAATCAGCTTAGTCCCTCTCTGATAGGTTTATGGGCAGTCCTAGGACTGCCCACTTTGCAAAAACAAAAGTGGGCATGCTTATTGGCTTCTGCCTTATTAATGTCAACTAGCCGACCCTGCACAGAGCATCTGTGCTCTTTGGGGCCGGCTGTTTCTCCCTCCCTCTCCCTCCTGCCCCGGTCTCTCCTCTTCCCCCCTCCCTCCAGCCCTGCATTCTCTAGTCCTCCCCTCTTCCGTTCCTCCCCCCTCACCCCCCACAGAGCATCACCGGGTGGGCGGCGGCCAAAAAGGGCCCTGCCGCCGCCATTACCGCCTGTTCCCCACTCACCCCTGCCGGCGCCGCCAGGGCCAGTCTGTCCCACTGCCTCCCACCTCCTCCAAGCCCAGGCTACTGCCGCGAGGCTCGCAACTGTGGCCGGGCTAGGCCTGTGGCCGCCACCTCCTCACAGCGGCCTGGCCAATAAGCAGCCGGATTGGCTGGGCGGTGGGAGCTCACGTGCGGCTGGGGCCGCCGCCATCCCCCCCCCCAGCTCCACTCAATGGCCTCCTGCTGTGCATGAGCTCCCGCTGCCCAGCCAATCCGGCGCCTCCCCTGCCCAGCTAATCCGCTGGGTTGCCCGGATGCATCCCCACAGAGGCACGTCTACGAGAATTAATATAATATAGATATTTTTAAAAATCTGGGGCTTTTCATTTGTTCTTTGAGGTTACCCACCTCACAATTCTTAAAGCAGCTGCAGGCAAGTGCAGCAGGGAACAACAGAGGGAGGCAGCAGGCACACAAAAAGGAAGTATTGACAACATGGCTGGCTGAGAAATTTAAGGTAAGCGCCATCCACTTTTTCCATAGATAAGATCCACCCTGCTTCAAGGGAGAGTCGAGTTGCCGTGCCCCCCGGAATTTCGGGTTTCACCCAGATTGCTTCGCCTACCCAGATTCACCTGGATTTCAGCTTTCATTTTTTAAAAAAATGCTACACTCTAGCCCTTGTAGAAGCAGAGTTGTGGAGCAAAATGTGTGGTCACTATTTGGCTCAAAAATTATTTTCAGGCGAATTTACATAGTATGCAAATTAGACACCCTCCTAGATTTTGCTGCTTGTTCACAATAATCTACCCCTTTTACAGCATGTTTCAGCATCCAAAGGGCTGCACAGTTCTTATCGAGTGCCAGTTTAAAGACAAGCTATTCATTCTCCTCCTTTTCCATCAGCTTGAGTCAAAGCAGGAACCGCTTGTGAGCATAGAGCAGCCTTTAAGAACATAAGACCTGTTGGAAGTGAAGGACTTTGTGCTGTCTCATGTCTCAATGACAGAGGGGGACAGACTAGTGAGTCAGAGGGCTAGAGGGGTCAAGTCATTGGCCATCCCTTCTCTACTGCTCTGACACTATCCCTTTGATATGTAGATTGCTATTCTCAGGGGCTTCCTTCCTGCCTGCCTTGTCGCTTCCTCTTTGCCTTTTCTCCTCCCTTGCAACACACAGGCTCCTCTCTCCCTGCACCATGTGTTTAGAGATGCAGAAACCATCCCTCTGCATTCAGCCAGCTAGCTAGATTAGAGATCCTATCTCTCCACTTTACTATCTAGAATGGAGTTCACCAATAAAGGCTCCTTATATTGATCTGAAACCATGAACTGGCTCCGAGTTTCTTTTACTCTCAGCATACACGCATGCCTAGGCAGACTCCGCTGTGTTGTGTCTCTTTGCACTCTGCTGTAATAGAAGGGTATCTCTTACCAGAGAGAATTCCCAACAAGCACAGCCCTCTCATCCAGCATCCTGTTTCCCACAGTGGTCCACCAGATGCCTCTGGGAAGCCCACAGGCAAGATCTGCGGGCATGCCCTCTCTCTTGCTGTGTTCCCCTGCAACTTGTATTTTTTAGAGGCATCTTACGACTAGTAGCCATTGATAGACCTGTCCCCCATGAATTTGTCTAAGCCCCTCTTAAACCCATCCCGGCGGGTGGCTTTCCTTTATCTGTGTTCTACAGAGGTCTTAATCGAGGCTGGTGAATGCAGTTCTCGACTATGCTGGCCAAGAGCGGTCTGTCCTTCCCGTTCCCCAGTTGTCAAACCTCAGTGCTGAGAATGTCAGGTTCTCTTCTCTTCTGCCCAGGTGGTGAACCCCTCCTTTCCCAACCCTCGGCGGCGTCTGCGCTTGCGTGACCTGGCAGAGAGAGTGGTGGACGCTTCAGAGAACGAGCAGGAGCTGAATAAATTGCTCAACGAAGCCTTGTTGGAGAGGGAGTCCGTGCAGGCGTAAGTCCCCTCTCGGTGCTGAGTTTTATTTAATTGTTACATTTATATACTGCCTCATACAAATGTCTCAAGGTGGTTTACAAATAGACATTAAAAGCAGAATTAAAACCAAACATTAAAACTGGTAAAAAAATATTTTAAACACATTAAAGTAGTTGAAACAACCAATCAGACAAGGATAGTTGTCGAAACAAGGATAGCTGTCAGCCAATCAAGCAAGAATTTAGCTGTGAGCAGGGTCCACTCCACCGCCAGCGTGTTGTAGTGGTTAGAGTGCTGGACTAGGACCGGGGAGACCTGAGTTCAAATCCCCATTCAGCCATAAAACTAGCTGGGTGACTCTGGGCCAGTCACTTCTCTCTGAGCCTAACCTACTTCACAGGGTTGTTGTGAAAGAGAAACTCAAGTATGTAGTACACCGCTCTGCGCTCCTTGGAGGAAGAGCGGGATATAAATGTAATAATCTATCTATCTATCTATTCTCACCCTGACCACTGACTGGTATCTTTCTTCCTTTCTCTAGCTGCCATTTTGAACAGTACTGTATCTGCCTACACAATTATACCAAACTCCTGTTTACGGCTCCTCCCCTTCTGGATCTGCCTCCTCCTCCTAAAGTTGCCACCTCACTTTGCATGGGAGAGAAAGCTATTTCAGGTCATCCTAGCAGATGTATCCAGTAGGCACGTTCTGTGTTGCCCATTGGTGTTTGCACAGAACTTCAGAAGGAGAAAACAGGGACGGTGCCCTGGCAGTTTTTAAAAAGGCAGGTTCCGATACGTTTTGAGTAGAACTCTTCTACAGGGGAAGAGATTCACGTGCTTCGTGAATCTCTCATCTTGAAGAAGAGTTCTGTTTGAAATGCATTGGGACCTTCCTTTTAATAAATTGCCAGGGCACCGTTCCTGTTTTCTTATTTTGTTCCTGTTGGTATGGTGCTTCCTACCACCGCCCTAGTGTGTTCCTGCAGAGAACTTCAGAATAAACACGGGCCTTGATATAGCCCTCCTTAAATTTCAGCTGAAAGTTTGCTGGTGATTATGAAAAAAATGCCACCAGGAATATTTATTTATTTAAAATATTTATACCCTGCCCCTCCAGTACACTACTGCTTGGGGAGGCTCACAGCAATAAAATAGATGCAATATACAATAAAAGTAACAAAATTAACCAAATTAAGTAAACAAGTTAAAAGTCAGGTTAAAAACCACAATCAGTATTAAGATTCAAATCAAAAGTTATTTTAAAAGCTAAAAATTGACAATTATAAAAACTGAAGAACCTAACCAGATATAACCACAGATGGAGCATTTAAAAAGATGTGTTTTTAGTTGTTTTTTAAAAAAACTTAGGGAGGGAGCATGGCGAAGCTCTTCAGGGAGGGCGTTCCAAAGCTGAAGGGCCGCAACCGAAAAGGCCCTGTCTCTGGTCTCCGCCATATTAAAAATTGGCCTTTAATAAAACACTAATAATATCAATTCAGAACCCCGCTTTCATCCGTGTGCTCTTGCCAGCATGGCCTATAGCGGAGGGAGTTTTTTCAGGAAGTGAAGACATTGGGTCAAGGGCTCAGGGGTGGTGCCCGGACCCCTCTGCAGTTCAGTTCTCAGCATCTCCAGTCAAAGATGCTCCTTAGCAGGGTGGGGGGAGGTGCAAGGCATGTTGCTGCCCGAGGCAAAGGACAGTATTATGCAAATACCCCACATCTGTGGGTGGGTGCTCAGCAACCTGTGAGCATTCTCAGACTATGCCACCACTGTAACTCAGGCAGGGACAATTTTTAGCTCAGGTTGGTGGGGAGAGGGAGAAAGGCTGCACCTCTGTGGCGTGAGGAGGAGGAAATGAAGGAAGGTTGGTGGCGATGCACAGTGGGTTGTTGCCCTGTGCTCCTCCTTGTCCCTGTGCATAAGGCAGCCAACACTCCTTGCTCATGGAAGGCCCCCCTGGGGTTGTACGGACACCACTAGTCACAGGAGAGAGTGCTTGGGTTAGATCAGGCCTGCTCAATTTAGGGTCCCCAGCTGTTTTTGGACTACAACTCCCATAATTCCAAGCCACAGTGGCCAATAGCCAGAGATTATGGGAGTTGTAGGCCAACATCTGCAGGAGGACCGGAGTTGAGCAGGCCTGGGTTAGATGGACCAGAGGTTTGACATGGTCATACAAAGCATCTTCACATGGTCTCAAATTTTGCTTGGGGTCTCAATGAAACAGACTCGGGGTCTCTCCTCATGTAGACGTTTAGAAGCCTGATCTCTCCTGGAGGGTGCCAATATATCCTGTGTTTCTGGCAGACTGAAGGGCAAATCCACATTCCGCCTGTCCATGCGCTTCGTTGACCCCGAGATGGAGACGCGTTACTCTGTGGAGAAGGAGAAGCAGAGTGGGGCAGCCTTCAGCTGCTCGTGTGTCGTCCTCTTCTTCACTTTCCTCGTGGAGGTCTTCATCGATCCACGGTGGGTGCAACTGGAGTCTCAGACGTGGAGTCTGAGAATCTTTCCGCTTGTTTTCCAGTGCAGTAGAACTTGCTGCTAAGATTGATAGGCTAAAAATCTCTGTGTGAGTTATAGCACTTTGTTTGTAGCAGAGAATTGTACTGCTTCTAAAGCCGGGTTGAAAGCATTTAAGTTTTTCCTTCCTCCTTTGCTGGTACCGTTCAGTGTACAGTATTTTCTTTCTCTTTCTTCTCCCTTGTAGGCTGATGGCAAATTACATGACCTTCATTATTGGTGAGATCCTTCTCCTCATCCTGACCCTTTGCTCACTGGCTGCCATCTTTCCCAGGGTAAGGGGCTTTCTTCACAATGGTTTATTTCCTTCTTGCAATATGTGCTCATTTCATGTAGTAGTCCCTCTCTCAAGGTAGTCCTGTTGTGGTTATACCACAACACACAGCCTGTGCCTCTGGAAAAATGTAATACTTCTCCTAGCTAGTGCTTCCATTGCTACTGTGAGTTATGCGTGGAATATTGTGGCATGACTGTCATAGGCCCTTATTGCAGGGGTGGGACCCTCCACCTGTTGTTGAACTGCAGCTTCCATCATCCTCAGCTCTGATAAATTCCTTAGCTAATAAAACTGCTGGAGGGCCAAGCTTGCCCACCCTTGCCCTCTTGGATAGTGACTGTGACTTCACCGATTGGAAACAGGACAATTTCCTGCACTCCCTCACTTAGCTGGATTTCATTTGTGTGTGGGGGTGGGGACACTCTTCCTTTCCTGTTGCAGAAAGAATATCACCTCCTCCCATGTGCATCAATTCATTACTCATGGACTGGATAGTGCATTGTGAGTGTTGATCTGGTATTTGGAAAACTGTCTCACAAAGTTTAAAAAGCAGTTGGGCCGTGGATTCACTGATCAGTTACATAAGCTTGCCAAAGACAAAAGAAGCCATGAGGACTGATACGAACATCCTTTTGCTCCTCTTGGTATCAGTGGCAAGAGTATGGACATACTGTAAGGCTCTGCCAATCCGTTACTGAAGATCACTGCCATATAGTTTATCCCATGGATAAGCCGCAAAGGTTAGAATCTCAGGTCCACACCCCAACATCAACTTGACTCCAGCCACTGGAAGCCAGCCCCAGCGTGGGAGTCTTGCATAGTTTCCAGAACATGTCCAGCCTCTGCAGAACGTCACAGTTTGAGGTGAGCCGTGAACACATTCCCTACATGCACTGCCCGTTCCTCTTGGCCCCCTTTGCCCATTCAGAGATTATGTTATTTAGTTGCATACTCCATTTGATTTTAAAAGTCTCCCAGGTTCAACAAGCGAATCTAAGTGGGTGTGGGGAGTACGTCTCACAGATTGGTTTCCAAGATCACAGAAGAGGGTAAGTGGCAGATGATCACTTTCAGGCCTTGGTATAATAGTATAGTTAGTTATCCTAATAGCCAGATCGCGTGAGACCATCAAATAGTCTATAGTAGATGAGTTAGATCCAGACCAAAACGATAATTGACCAGGGTGGTCACCAGGGGCAGCTCCGTTAAGGATAACTAAATTTAAATTGTTAGCTGCCTTGAACGAGACATAAGCCAGCCAAATTTGCCAAAGGGTCCAAAGAAGTACCGAGTGGAGTGGCGTGGTGGGGGGAGGATGACCACCCTCAATAGCAGGTGGACAGTATTGGAACTTATCTGCCAGGGTACATAGGAACACAGAAAGCTGCCATATACTAAGTCAGACCATTGGTCTATCTAGCTCAGTATTGTTTATACAGACTGGCAGCAGTTTCTCCAAGGTTGCAGGCAGGAATCTCTCTTAGACTTATCTTGGAGATGCCAGGGAAGGAACTTGGAGCCTAGATGCTCTTCCCAGAGCGGCTCCATCCCCTGAGGGGAATATCTGACACAGTTCTCACATGTGGCCTCCCATTCAAATGCAACCAGGGCGGACCCTGCTTAGCGGACCCTGCTTAGCTTAGAGAGCCCCTGGTGGCGCAGTGGTAAAACTGCCACCCTGTAACCAGAAGGTTACAAGTTCGATCCTGGCCAGGGGCTCAAGGTTGACTCAGCCTTCCATCCTTCCGAGGTCGGTAAAATGAGTACCCAGAATGTTGGGGGCAATATGCTAAATCATTGTGAACCGCTTAGAGAGTTCTGGCTATAAAGCGGTATATAAATGTAAGTGCTAAGTGCTATTGCTATTGCTAAGGGGACAAGTCATGCTTGCTGCCACAAGACCAGCTCTCCTCATCACTGGGGCCAATCCTAGCATTAAGATCACCTCCAATGATCAACATGGCAGCTAGGAATCTTTGAACCAAGTGGGAGCCCCCTTTGCCACCCTTCCTCAGTGCTGAGGTGTAGGAGACTCGTGAAATGTGCCTCTCAACCTTCCTCTTGTTTCAGGTCTTCCCTAAAAGGCTGGTGGCTTTTTCCACTTGGATCGACAGGACTCGGTGGGCCAGGAACACGTGGGCCATGTCAGCCATTTTCATCCTCACCATGGCAGACATTGTGGAGATGGTGAGCAAGCCTTAAAACAAAAACACAAAGCCTCTTGTTTCCACTGCATCTTAGCAGTAGCGCCCAAAGCGCTGTGAAAAGCCTTCATTCCAGAAGGCGAGAGGGTTTCACATCTAGGCTGAAGGCAGACAGTAGGGTGTTTTGTTTTGTTTTTAAATGTGCTGTTAGATGAATCAGGAATCCTCCTCTGTTCCATCACCTTCCTCCTGGCCCACTGCTGGTGTGCAGGCGGGATGGGGGTGGGTGGAACAGGAGGGTGGACCGGACCACACTGATTTTTCGGAGGCTTGGTGATCTCCCCCTCTGGAGCTTCTGGCTCTGGGTTCTCCTGCCTGGCTGAGGGCTTGGGGCTGGTTGTTTCAGCCTGGCTGCTCCCCGTCTTTCATGTTGAACACTGGGCTCTTGACGGGGATTCTTAGCAGACAAATGGCAGGAGGAGAAAGGGTCAAGCTGCCCCGATTCCCCATAACAGCCCTCTAAGAATGCTTTCAATTCATTAAAAAAAAAAAAGCTAGGGGAGAAAATGGATGGAGCTCTGAGTCGCATCCAGCTTGACCCTGTCTCCAGCTATAAACATGCGGCGAGTCCCTTTGGAGGAAAACACGACTTGGCCTAAGCTTGTCCTGCCGCCTCTTTCTTTACACCCTCTTGTATGGTATGCGTCTGACGTCCGACCTGACCTCCCTTCTTGTGGGCGAGCTGATAATTGTTTACAGAACTGTGCAGTGCAGATCATTAAGCGAAATTAGCAGAAGGCCAGCTGCAGCCGATTATTTTTAGAACCTGTTAATAATTGGCCAGACCTTGAACCCTTGTATACTGAAGCTGATAGGAAAAGGCTGCCATTTCCATGGTGGTAAACCTTGAGGTGGGTGGGAAGTGGGGCCCTGACTCCCTTTCCTGTCCCTCTGCTTATGTGTGCCTGATAAGAGGCTGTAATTTAGTGCTTGTGGTAAAAACCACGACGAAAGGGTCATCTTTCACTATACTGCTGAGCATTCCCCATCTTTCATAAGAATTCTCTGAGTGTGAGATGTACCTTCCTGGAGACACCGGTTTGCATGGGTGAAAGGAGACCCCAAGAGGTCATTGGCTCCAGTCATTCCCCTCGGGGGGAGGGGGGGTGGCTCTTGCAGCCATCACACTGCAGCATGTCCAGGGTGGAGGGACACTGGGAATAATGTGTCCAAACACAAGGCTGGGTTACTGCCATGTACTTGGGGCTGCCTTTGAAAAATGTCCAGAAACTTCCGTTGGTTCAAGGCAGTGGTTCCCAACCAGGTTTCCTCCAGAAGTTGCTGAACTACAACTCCCAGTTTCTCCAGCCACAATAAATTGTAGCTGGGGGTGATGGGAGTTGTAGTTCAGCAACATCTGGAAGAACCCTGGTTGGGAACCACTGTTTTAAAGTAGTTTTAAGGTTTGGCTGGTTTCTGGGAACATCGGATGCCTCTTTTATACCGGCTGAAAGGAATCATCTCATAAACTGTGCGGGAGAAGACAATGGTAAACCACTCCCGTATTCTACCAAGAAAACAACATGGCTCTGTGGTTGCCAGGAGTTGACACCGACTCAACGGCAGAACCTTTTTAGCAGCTGCAGATCTGTTCCTAGGCACAATTCAAAGTGCTGGTTATAACCCTGAACACCCTCAGTGGCTTAGGCCCCGGATCCCTAGCGGGCCACTTGAGCCTGCCTGTCTGCTCACTGGAAAAGGCCTCTTGAATGTCTGCCACCACGTGAGAAGCCCATTGCCACCATCCGTGGTGCAGCTGGTGGGAGTGTGGGAGACTCTTGTGACTCCTGCCCAGCCCTCCTCCATCCACTCACTCCCCTCCTCTCCTCTCCCTCCGTCTCAGCAGGTTTATTTTTAAATTAATCAAATTAGTTCCATCGAAATGAAATCCAAAAGGCTTTGCTATTCAGCTACAGTCATCAGTATACTTACCAGGAAGAATGTCCTATTAAACTCAGTAGGGCTTACTTTTGAGTAAACATGTCCAGAATTGGCCACTACATGTATTTGGGGATGGTGGGATTCTTGTAAGCAACCCTGAGTGTTCAGTAGAACTTACTTCCCAGTCACTCCTAGCCACACTTGTTTGGAAAGCGAAGGAAAAGGAAAGGTTGTGCCAGCTCCTGGCAACCACAGAGCCATGTGGTTCTCTTGGTAGAATACAAGAGGGTTGACCATGGCCATCTCCCATGCAGAAAGCGATTATGCCTTTCAGCACCTTCCTCTATAATTGCTTCCCGATATAGGAGTTTCCCATATTCTGGGGAACACACCAGTGGGGATGCGAACCAACAGCCTCCTGCTCTCTAGGCAGGTTGCTTCCCCACTCCGCCATTAGGTGGCTTTGTTTGGAAAGAAGTGTCATTGAAATCAGTGGAACTTGTTTGGAAGTGAATGGTCTTAAGATGAGGTAGAATTGCTTATACTTAGGATGGCTGCCTTTTTAACTTTTCTTTTCACCGCCACCACCCCTGCCTGTTGTTGCCTATCCTGCTCCTCAATCCAGATTTTGTTACTGGTTTGAGCATGGGTTGCCAGCACCAGTTCAGCTACATAAAGGGAATTCCAGATGTCTGTGACATTGCTAGTGTTAAAAGGGGAAGTTTTATTTCCTCTTCTCTTTTATTTGGGATTTCTCCAAATAACTCTCTCCTCTTGAGTTTTGTGTGTTGGGGTTTCCACCTCAAAAAAAGGAAAGAATGAGAGAGAGAGAGAGAGAGAGAGAGAGAGAGAGAGAGAGAGAGAGAACTGCAACACTTGATTTTCAGTTGGCTTCAAACTCTTACAGTTGGAAAGATTGTGTATTAATTAATTGACAAGCTTCTTCTTTGAATAGGGGTGTCATGACCTTTTCCTTCAGCTTCCGAGTTTTCTCTTCCTTGATCCTTATGGTCTAGGGAGGAGAGCTGGTCTTGTGGAAGCAAGCATGATTTGTCCCCTTAGTTAAGCAGGGTCCGCCCTGGTTGCATATGAAAGGGAGACTTGATGTGCGAGCCAAAGGTTGATGGATTGAAACCCAGCTGCCTGTTGCAGCCGAGGCACCATGAGAGGGAACGCTGTTTCCCTCTTGCATCGGTGGGGCGTTGTGGACCCTCGGTCCCCTGTAACCCCCTGGTCTGCACTGCTGGTGGAAGACGGCGGTCCCCTTTGTGACCTCGCCAGGGGGTGAAACCTCTGGCCGGGATCATGCCACAGTGAGGGCTGAGTGGTGGAGGGAGGGCCGCCTTGGCTTGGGCTTTGCAGAAAGGGAGTGCAGGTGGACCTTCCTCAGGGGAAGGGGAGCAAGCACGCGTACCAAGGAGGGCTAAGTGGTGGAGGGAGGCGGCGTGTTGCGGGGGAGAGGCAAGAGACCATTTTGTGCGTTCATGCAAAAGGGTCATTGGATGAATGGCACTGGAATGAAGTGATCCTGGAGATTTGATGCCCAGCGTGGTTCGTGTCCGATCCCAGCCAATTTAAAACCAGCTGCCTGTTGCTGCCAAGGCACCTTGAGAGGGAACGCCATTTCCCTCTTGCATTGGTGGGGCGTTGTGGCCCCCCTATAACCCCCTGGTCTGCACCGCCGGTGGAAGACGGCGGTCCCCTTTATGACCTCGCTGGGCGCGGGGCGGGGGAACAGCCTCTGGCCGGGATCATGCTGTGGTGAGGGCTAAGTGGTGGAGGGAGGGAGGAGAGCTGCCTTGGCTCGTCTCGCAGCAACGCTCGGGCAGCATGTGGGACCACGTGAGCTGCATGGCCACAAAGGCAGGCTGGTGTGATTGGCACACACAGGGGAGTTGGGAGGGGGTGCAGAGGCACACACTGCGAGAGATGATGGGGGAACACCTGCTACGCTCTGGTGTGCAAGCACAGCGGCGGCACCTCTTGGACCCAGGCGACCTTCCGAGCGCGATCTGGTGCACCATTGCCTTGCCCACCCTGAACAATGCCTCGTCTCCCCAGCGAGGAAGACGAGGCATCCACCACTACAACGCCCCATGCCCCCGCCATCTCAGAATCACCCCCTTCCCTTTAATGCCAGGTCCCCACTGCTCTTCTTCACATTTTCTTTCACCAGTAAAAAAAAATCATTCCAGCACCTGGCACATAACTGTTTTTAAGGAGTTTTGGAGGAGCTGCGCGGGTTTCATTAGGTCCACCTGACCGCCTCACAAAGTGCACATCTAAGAGCAGGATCCAGATCAAGCCAGGTGATCATGACCAAGCAGCATTGACACAAATGAGAGATGACTAAATTAATGTCATCCTGGATCCGGCCTTGCAACTACACAATTTCTGCTAAAACTCCACCTCCATCATGAAAGGGTTAAACTGTAGACTTCGGGCTCTACTGACAACTTGCTCAGCTCTCCTCTCCTGACCTCCTTTTTGCTTTGCTTGACATCCAGCCTGATGAAGAGTTTTGGGGAATTCAAAAGCTTGCTTTTTTTGTGTTGTTTTCGTTGGCCCCATGTAGCTTTTGAATTTTTCTAATGGCCCAACATCCCCTCTCCATTGGGTAGTTGAGTAACTACAGGCACCCCCACCCTGCACATACTGAAGACATACCGGAGACAAATTTGTTCACCCAGGATTTTAGATTCAGGGGTTCTGAACCTTGGGTCCCCAGATGTTGGTGGACTTCAACTCCCACAATCCCCAGCCATAATGGCCAAATGCCATTGTGGTTGGGGGTTATGGGAGTTGAAGTCCACCAACATCTGGGGACCCAAGGTTGAGAACCCCTAATATTTCATGTTTTCAAAAGATTCCAAATTTAATGATTTTAATGCTTATGTTATTTTAATTGTAAACTGCCCAGAGATGCAAGTTTTGGGCTGTACAGAAGTCTGTTAAATAGATAGATAGATAGATAGATAGATAGATAGATAGATAAGCTTAAACTTGAAACTCCTTTACTAACTGCTGGTCTGGGAACCTGAGCATGAAGAATGTAGTGGTCCTTGAAACTCTGCACGAAGAATTTAGCGGTCCTTGTCTCCAAAAAGGTTGAGAAACACTGATTTAGACCTCTAGCCTTAGAATTATGCAGAAGCCAGTCCCACTGATTTAAGGGGAACATATTTCCAAACAAGGCTGCAATTGAGACTCATTATAATTAACAGATGTTTCACCATTGACTTCAATGGGAGCTAGATTGCATCATGAAGTGAGTTGCTGTGACCAGCCTTTTATGAGATTCAGGCCCAGATCGGGTACTCTAAAAAACCCTCCACATGTGGAGTCCCTGCATGGAGGAAGCAATATCAGGCCTAGTGCAACTCCATTGAGAGGCGATGCTTCCCCGTGGCAATTTGCATGAGTAGCATAGCCTCCTCCCACCCCTTTTCAACCCACCATGTTTAATCACCACCAAAAAGCAGTCCACAAGTGCTTTGGCAAAAAGATGGCATACATATGTCAGGGGCATAGCTATAATTGAACAAAGAAAGAGAGAAAAGGAAAAGGAAAGATGATGCTGTCGAGTTGGCGTCGACTCATGGCGCCCAGAGAGCCATGTGGTTTTCTTGGGAACAATACAGGAGTGGTTTTTTTCACCATTGCTTTCCTCCCATGCAGTATGAGCTGATGCCTTTGCTGTTGTCACTGAAGTGAGCTTCTGCCTCCAGCATCTTCCTATATCGCTGCTGCCCAATATACATGATTACAAATATATATTTACTAGGCACAGTCTGGGAAGCACACCAGCGGGGATTCGAACTCACAGCCTCTTGCTCCCTAGGCAAGCGGCTTCCCCGGGACCAGTGTTGAATCAATACTGTGTGGCTCTTGTTATCAACCTATGCTCTTATGCAAGCCTCACCTGCCTTAAGTGCCCTGCCCCCCGCCAAGCCTTGATCCGGCCCTGACTGCTACCGTTGAGAGAGCACGCAAGTTGGGTTGGTTGTAGGGCCCCGTGCTGAGAGCGGAGGAGGAGGAGGACCAGAGTGGGGTGGAGGGTAGTGGAGGACGGGGCGGCAGCAGAAAGTGAGACAGAGAGCGGAGGAGACGGGTGGTGGAGGAGAAAGGGGCATTGGAGGATGTTCAGCAACGTGGAGAGGGAGGACCTGCAGCAGGCAGCAAGGTGAGCCTGGCAGAAACGTGGATGGAGTCAAGGGCAGGAGGCAGGAATTATTGTCTCTGCTGCTCTTTATGAGCTTGAGGGCCGTGGATGGGCTGATGAAGCAATCCAGGAGTCCCAGCAAAGCTGGACTAAGCAGGAACAGGAGGTGGTTGCAGTGGTTGGGGAGTTCCTGCACACCCCAATTACCTTTGGGCTCTCTCTGAGTGTGAGAGAGACAGAGATGTGCTGATAGTAGCAGGTGCCTTCCTGCCAAAAGCACTGCTATGCGCCAAAGGAGTTGAACTGCTTGAAACAAAATGTAGAACTGAATAGATGTCCTTTCCTTGGGATAGAGGGAGTCCAGGTAGACAGCCGAGTTCAGGGAGGGGAGAAGAGAGGAGAGAGAGAGGAGGAAAAAAACCAGGCAGGAGTTTGTGATATATAAGGAGAGCTTGTCACACACACACACACACACACACACACACACACACACACACACACACACACACACTCTCTCTCTCTCTCTCTCTCTCTCTCTCTCTCTCTCTCTCTCTCTCTCTCTCTCTCTCTCTCACTCACTCACTGTCAGTTGCAGATAGGAACCTTATCCAGACATTATGCGGTATGAGTGTTCAGATGTCTGTACACTCGTGCATATCTGTGTGTGAATGACAGTTCCTTTGTTCATTTTCAGACGTGACCCGGGAGGCAGGGTGGGGGGTGCATTGTGGCAGGCTGCTGCAGCTTCTTCCCGATAGCAGGTGTGTAGCATCATAGCTTGAAGAATCCTCTGACTAGTAAAACTTTTGGCTGGCTGGTGAACTGAGCCTGCTTATAACCCAAATGAGTCACAGCACAGAGGCACCAGGATAAATATTGCAGATTCCCTTCACTGGTAAACCCATCAGAGTGCTGTCTTCGGTCGAGTGAGGCTCTTTGGGTGCTCCGAAACTAATGCTTCTCTTCACTGGACAGGATTCTGGGCAGAATAACCCTAGAGCAGGATGTTCGTGTTGGAAGGGACCTTGGAGATCTTCCAGTTTTGCCCCCTTGCCCAGTGCAAGAATCTGCTGCAGCATCCCTGGCAGCAGTGGTCTCCCAAGCAAGCCGAGATCCTGACACCCTGTCTCCTGTCTCCACAGCTCAGCTGCCAACAGTATTACACTTTTGTCAATGGTACGGAACAGTCACAGCAGAGCTGCGTGGAGAACCCCAAGTACTACAGCTACATCGCTGTCTTGGCCCTCATTGCAACCATCATGCTGGTGCAGGTCAGCCACATGGTCAAGCTCACCCTCATGCTGATGATCACTGGGGCAGTGGGCATGGTCAACATCCTGGCCTGGCAGCAGATCTTCGATAAGTATGACGAGGACCGATTCCATGAGAACATGTAAGAGCCTCAGGGTCGGGAGTGGGGTGGGGGAATTGGGGGGGAGGTGGGAAGTCCGTGGCGCAGACCAGGATTTGAGTGGAAGGGAAAGCCCATCACTCTTGCAGAAGCACACTCAGAGGGGATTTGTGGCTCCTCTGCCAAAGGCCATTTGGGATGTAATCTTGTCATCTCTATAACGTATTTACCTGAATAGAACATGGCTCTGGATTTAAGATGACCCCCTTAAGGGGAGAGGTTGAATACAGGTTGCATTTGTATTGACCCAAAAGGAACAAGACTCTGAATCTGAGACACCCACCCCCCACCCTGCTCCAATTTCTGACATCAAATAACTTGAGGGCAGGGGGAACGAGTCTTGGACTCAGGCAAATACAGTATACCCATGTATGTGTGCATGTGCTTTGCAGAGTCACAGCAAAAAGGTGGGGTCTCTGCTCCAAGGAGATGACTATCTAAACTTCAGTTCAGGGGAAGGCTTCAGACTCAGAGGGGATAGAGGGGAAGAAACCAGAGGAAAGGGTTAATGGGAAGCATCTGTGCTCCGTTCAGTGGCACATACAGAGGCTTCGCTTCACCAGTCCGTCAGGGCTGTCAAACGCTGGCCCTTCAGCTGTGGTTGGCCTGCAACCCAGTCCCGATGATCACCAGTATCCAGGGATGATGGGAGTTGTAGGCCAGCAACAGTTGGAGGGCTGCTGTTGACACCCCTGGGACTCTAAACCCAAGGCTTCACAGCGAAAGGGGATCTGGAGGAAGGACTTGGAAGAAGTGGAGGTGCTGCCAGGAAGAGGTTCTGGGAGGGTGTTCCCGGATGAAGGGTTGCAAGGGAGACGGGGCCGGAGACCTGAGGTGGCAGAGCTGCTAAAGCAAAGGTGGTGGGCAGGGATCTCTTAACGGGAATGGTTTTTCTATAGCAAAATACAAATAGTTTCCTCCACAAAGATGTAAGTTATATCCGTTTTTCTTTTGATGTAGCAGTTTAGAACAAACTCTTTTCTTGAGCTGAACACTGGTTTCTGTTTCATGTCATCTTTCCTGCTGTATTTGACACCCCCCCCCCCGTTTTTTGTTTTGTGATCAATAAGGAAAACTAGGGGAAAAATGTAAACCTTATGAAAAAAGCAATTACCCTAAACCAGTAGGTGAAGCCTGTTGTTGGCTAGACAAAGACATTTTGTGTGGTTTTGTTGTTTTTTTAAAGTTATTTACAGCTTTCCCCTCAACATATTCCGGTGTAAAACATATTTGTTTGGGCCTGGCCTTCCAGGGTTTTTAAATCTGTTTTAATGTTCTAACCTGATTTGGGGGCTTTTAATCACTGTAATTGTTTAATTGTTGTTTTAAAATGTTTTTAAATTGTTAATTGTTGTTATATTATTTTAAATTTGTTTTAGCTCTTATTGTTTTAGTGGTTTGTTTTAATTGTAAACCGCCCTGAGCCATTTTGGAAGGGTGGTATATCAATCAATCAATCAATCAATCAATCAATCAATCAAATAAATAAAAAGTAGTGCATTCAGCTACTTTAAGTGGCAAGACTGTTTATGCAAAATGTGGTTTCTGTAGGTAATCAGGAAGTGTGACTTTATTTTGCACAAACAAATCCACAAGATCTTCAAAATATAGAATAGATACAATGTTTTATATAAGTAAAAGAAGTTTTTAAAATTAATGTGCTTGCAAAAGGGAAGCAAAAGAACAGTTTAAAATTTGTAGGATGATAACTTAAAACATCCTTTGTTTTATTGAATAATTACCATATATCGTCAACTTGAATAATACTAAATTTGAATCTGAAAAAGATCTTCTGTTTCTCATGCACAATGTCATGTTTAAATTATTGATCTGATTATTGAGTGTTAAAAATCTGTTCAGGACAATAACAGTTACATCTGATGATTACTGTATATTCAGAATGAGTAAAAAAAATTTAAACCTTTCCCGCAGCTTATTCTGGTGCAAAAAGTAGTTCATTTGGCTAATTTCTCAGTGGCAGGATTGTGTGTGCAAAATTTGGTATCTGTAGGTAATCAGGTGACTTTCTGTTGCACAAACACACCCATAAACAAATTCCTCAAAACATTTTAAAATTCATTCATTCATTCATTCAGTGCATTTATATACTGCCCTATACAAAAGGTCCCTGGGCGGTTCACAAAGTATATAATAGATATATATATCTATAAATATAAAAGTATGCGTTAAAATGTTAAAAAGGTAAATATTCTTTTAAAAAATTCCAAAGACACACCCATGCAAATGCCAACTGAAGGCTGGGTTGCTGTGCGGATACCCAGCCCCTCAGAGGACCAGGAGGTCAGGTCCAAATCCCAGATTCTGCTGTCCTGGAGGATGCTGATGAGGTCACAATCTCAGACACTTTGGACAGTCTGGAAAACTCAGTTTAGCTCCTGAACTCTCCAGTGGGATTTGCAGCTTGCCATGTGTCAAAGCTGGGATGCTGTTAAAAAATAATAAATAACTGTTTATCTGGCACTGGAACTGAGCTAAGCATTCAGTAGTGATTCATTTTTTTAAAACCTTCTTTTATATCCCACTCTTCCTCCAACGAGCCCAGAGTGGTGTACTACATATTTAAGTTTCTCCTCACAACAACCCTGTGAAGTAGGCTAGGCTGAGAGAGAAGTGACTGGCCCAGAGTCACCCAGCTAGTCTCATGGCTGAATGGGGATTTGAACTTGGGTCTCCCTGGTCCTAGTCTAGCACTCTAACCACTACACCACCATGTTGTAGAGAGGCTTTCTTAGACAGCAGCATTTTGGACTGTAGGTGTGGGATCACATTTGTGAATGCTCCCCCATATGGAAAACAACCCCCTGAATTTAGAAAACTAGCTGTTGAGTTAAAAAATTAGATTTGTATCCTTTTGCCCTGATGTGTTCGTTTTCTATATGCAGGGGGATTTTCCTCACATGGGGCAAGCCCTCCACTTGCAGACCGAAAGGGTAAAGGCCAAGAAGGATTTGGCCATGTGACTTGGGCTGAATGTGCAGATCAGCTCTCAGTCATGCCCTGCTCTTGGATTGTGAGCCTTGGTCATTTTGCTCTTCCCCGCAGGTCATCGCTGGTTCCATCCAAGTATTCCATGACAGCCATGATCTTTGTGATGATGCTCAGTTTCTACTATTTCTCGCGCCATGCAAGTATTTATTTAGTGCTGTCCGTAACACTCTACAAAGCATATGAGGCTAGGTCCCTGTCCCAAGGGGTTTGCAGTGTAGAAATCCACAAAGGGAGACATGATGAAGGGGAGAGAAATAGAGGCAGGGTGAATTTATTTATATTTATTTTTACATTTATATCCTGCTCTTCCCCCAGGGAGCCCAGAGCGGTATACGACATATTTAAGTTTCTCCTCACAACAACCCTGTGAAGTAGGCTAGGCTGAGAGAGAAGTGACTGGCCCAGAGTCACCCAGCTAGTATCATGGCTGAATGGGGATTTGAACTCGGGTCTCCCCGGTCCTAGTCCAGCACTCTAACCACTACACCACGCTGGCTCTCTATGCAGGAAGATGCATTTATTTCAGTTCCATGAACTGATACATAGGGCCAAACTACAGGTCATATGAAATGTGGCACTGGTCTGTGTGTTTGGCGTTTTTAGGGTAAATGGTGATGATCTTTGAGTGATCAGGATTGGGACCATGGCACCTCTGGAGGGAGCACTTAAACCTTCCCCCTTGTGCCGTGTTTGAGATGAAAATTGCATCCCTCATGCTGTTATTAAGCCCAGAGAGGGGCGTTTTAGCCCCTACTCTAGACCAGCTGAAGAATTAAGGGCCTTTAAGATGGGAATGAGAGCTTTAAGACAGGGATAAACAACATCCCTTAAGATAGGGCTGGCCCTGCTGGTGTGAGTGGCCTCATCGTCCTTGGGGACATTTATTTTCAGTTGCATCTGTGTTTGAAGAGCCCTGAACCCAGCCATCTTCCAGTAGGGAAGCATGTTTGGAATCATGGCCTCAGGGCTCTGGACTGTGCCTGGAAGATCCTGGTGCTGATGGGGGCAGAACTAGGCCTTAGCCAGTGGAACCAATTGATGCATCTCAGAGCAATTGCCCTTTCTGACAGGCCTCCTGCTTTGGGAAGCTGCAGCTGGCCCCACCCCACGGCGTGGCTGCACTCTGGTTTTGGACCGGCTCTTTTCTTCCAGCGAGAAAGCAGGAAGGGTGGGGTGGGGGTGTTCCATGGCTGAAGAACGGAGGGACTTTGCTCCAGTCCCAAGTGCTTGCAAAAAGCAGTTCTCTTGTTGTTCAGTGCTATGGGAGGTACATGGCACTGTTGCTTTTCTGAATTTGACTGAAAGGAATAGACTTTGGTTACAGAGACTGGCAAGGTCATGAAAGTGGCAAGTAAACAACTTGCAGAGTGCCCTTAGCTTAGTGGTAACAGGGCACCTGTTCTGCAGAAGGAAGGCAGCTTCCTGTGTCGAGATGGGCTGCTGCTTGGCAGTCCATTTGCTTTATTTTTATTCCCGCTTTTCTAAAGAAGACCCTTTAATCGTAGTGTCGTCCCCCCCCCCCCCCCGTGGCAGGTGGAAAAGCTGGCCAGGACTTTATTCTTGTGGAAGATCGACGTCCACGACCAGAAAGAGCGTGTGTATGAGATGAGGCGCTGGAACGAGGCCCTGGTCACCAACATGCTGCCAGAGCATGTCGCTCGGCACTTCCTTGGGTCCAAGAAACGGGATGAGGCAAGTACTGATGGGCGAAGAGAAGGCCACTGGTGCGAGGAATGGTCCCATCTTCATGAGAGAGATTACAGTTGAATCTGAGCTGAACAGAACCTCCATGTACTACCACAGTGTACCTGAATACATTTGACTGAGGTCAGACAATAGCGGGTGGCTGTCATCTGGCTGGCCACTGATGGTAACAGAATACTGGGCAGTTTTTAAGGGAAGGAGCTGCAGATCTCACACTTCTGAAGCCATAGCCCAGCATCAAGGAGATGCCATAGCTCAGTGATGGGGCACATGTTTTGCATGCAGAAGCTCCCAGCTGAACCCCTGGTATCTCAAGAACTGGCTAGCAGATGATGAGAAAGAACCCCTCCTGTGACCCTGAAGAACTGCTGCCCGTCAGAGTAGACAGCACTGGGCTAAAGGGATCAGTGGTCTGACTTTGCATGAAGCTGCTTCATAGTTCAGTCCCGGTTCAAAAAGCTAATGTCCAGTGGGCTGGCACACAGGTACGGAGTTCTGTCTTCCACAGTTCAGAGAAGGGCGTGGCTGAGGAGCCAGTCTCAGAGTTGCAAAAATCTGCTTTTTAGCAGGCCGTTCTCAGCCTCCTTCAATGCAGCACCTGAACTGGCTGTGAGTGAACCGGCCTTTCTCCTTCTTCTCTGCCCATGCAGGAGCTCTATAGTCAGTCTTACGATGAGATCGGAGTCATGTTTGCCTCCCTCCCAAACTTCGCTGACTTCTACACAGAGGAAAGCATCAACAATGGCGGGATCGAGTGCCTGCGCTTCCTCAACGAGATCATCTCGGATTTTGATGCGGTGAGTCCCTTTCGTCAACACGGAAGATGGGTCGGAGTGCCCCCCCAGCTCCTTGTTCCAAGGGTGCTCTTAGGGGAGAGAGAGGCCTGTGATGCGTCTGTTGCAGTGCTGCAGCCATCAGGCTGCTCTCCTTTTATGCTGCTGCACTTCCTAAATCCCACCTGCAAGGCAGGGTACGATGGGAACTGAAGTTCAAACAACAGCTACATAGGAAGCTGCCCTATACTGAGTCAGACCCTTGGTCCATCTCGCTCAGTATTGTCTTCACAGACTGGCAGCGGCTTCTCCAAGGTTGCAGGCAGGCAGGAATCTCTCTCAGCCCTATCTTGGAGATGCTGCCAGGGAGTGAACTTGGGACCTAGATGCTCTTCCCAGAGAGGCTCCATCCCCTGCTGAGGGGAATATCTTGTAGTGCTGACACTTCTAGTCTCCCATTCATATGCAACCAGCGTGGACCCTGCTTAGCTAAGGGGACAAGTCAGGCTTGCTACCACAAGACCAGCTCTCCTCTCCAGATTGGAGGGCCAAAGATTGCCTACCCCAGAGGTGGTGGTGGGGAGCAGTGTTGCCTCACAACATTTTTGATGTCTCTTCAGTTAATTTTAGATCCCGCTCAGGTTGAATCAGGAAGGCTCCACTCTGAATGCAGGTGTGCGCACACATAAGAACAGCCTTGCTGGATCAGGCCCAAGGTCCATCTAGTCCAGCATCCTGTTTCGCACAGTGGCCCACCAGATGCCACTGGAAGCCTACAGCAGGAGTTGAAAGGGGCATGCCCTCCCTCCTGCTGTTACTCCCCTGCAACTGGTATCTAGAGGCATCCTGCCTTGAGGCTGGAGGTGGCCTATAGCCCTCCAACTAGTAGCCGTTGATAGACCTCTCCTCCATGAAGTTATCCAAACCCTTCTTAAAGCCATCCAGGTTGTTGGCTGTCACCACATCTCGTGGCAGAGAATTCCACAAGTGGACTATGCGTTGTGTGAAAAAGTACTTCCATTTGTTGGTCCTAGATTTCCCGGCAATCAATTTCATGGGGTGACCCCTGGTTCTAGTGTTATGTGAGAGGGAGAAGAATTCCTCTCTATCCACTGTCTCCACAGCATGCATGATTTTATAGACTGCTATCATGTCTCCCCGCAGTCATCTTTTTTTTCTAAACTAAAAAGCCCCAGGTGTTGTAGCCTTGCCTCATAAGGAAGGTGCTCTAGGGCCCTGATCATCTTGGTTGCCCTCCTCTGCACCTTTTCCAGTTCAACAATATCCCTTTGAGATGTGGTGACCAGAATTGTACGTAGTACTCCAGGTGTGGCCACACCATAGTTTTGTATAAGGGCTGCTTTGATTCTGCCACCCAGAACAAAACTCATTCCACACACAGATTAAAAAAACCCAGAGAGAACACTGGTGGGGAGTTGGATATCAGCAGTGCTATGACAACAGCACGATTGAGCCAGGTGCCCTTGGGGAAGGAGAGCTGGGTGGGCTTGGGAATGGCAAAGGGATAGAGCAGGGTGAGCCCACCTTACAGTTCTTTGCCTGCTGTCTCTTTTGTTGCAGTGGCCACAACACTTCTCTCGGTGCCAGCATTCCCCCTCTCCTTCCGAAAGATGCCACCACTTACTGCCACCAGTAAGCCTGCCATTGTACCTCCCCAAATGCAAAGGAAAATGCACAATTTCTCTCCCACACACACCCCAAAATGTTATGGTGAAAATGTATTTATTTAGCATATTTGTGTACCCGCCCCAAACTCGTGGCTGTGTGCAGTTTACAATAAAACAAAAGACTAAAAACAAAGTTAAAACATTAAAACAATGATAGATCTACAAGTCTACTTAAAAGCCTGTGTGAATAAATGTGTCTTAACAACCCTTTAAAAAGCTGTCAGAATGGGGAGGCTCTTATTTTGGCAGGGAGCACATTCCAAAGTCTTGGGGCAGCAATGGAGAAAGCCCCTCCCTGAGTGGCCACCAGACAAATGTGACCACTGCAGATGGTCCTCTCCAGGTGACCTCAGTAGGCAGCGGAGATCACAACAGAGAAAGCATTCTCGTGAAAGAGAGGCGATATTTTGAGTCGACTGTAGTGCAGACACCAGGTGCCCACATCATTTCATGGTGGTTTTGCGTAAGTGCTGCATTTTTATCTTGCCTTTCTGCCAATACACTCAAGGCGGTTTACAATATGTAAAACAATGGAAAAAAGAGAGACTCAAGACAAAGCAACAAAATTCCCTCAGAGTGCTAGCGGTCTCTCCAAGAACTGATGGTACATTATATGCCTGGTGGAGTAGGGGGAGATGGAGGCAAACCCACCCCTCTGCCACAGGAAGGGGGCTGTTGGCCAGGTGAGCAGGTGACCCCCCCCCAAAAAAAAAACCCAGCATCCCCATCTGCCATTCTTAGTCTCAGTCTGGGAGAGGAGAGCTGGTTTGGTGGTAGCAAGCATGACTTGTCCCCTTAGCTAAGCAGGGTCCACCCTGGTTGCATTTGAATGGGAGACCAGAAGTGTGAGCATGGTCAGATATTCTCCTTAGGGGATGGAGCCGCTCTGGGAAAAGCATCTAAGTTCCAAGTTCCCTAGATGCCAGGGAGTTTTCCTGGCATCTCCCAAGATAGGGCTGAGAGAGACTCCTGCCTGCAACCTTGGAGAAGCTGCTGCCAGTCTGTGAAGACAATACTGAGCTAAATAGACCAATGCTCTGACTCAGTATATGGCAGCTTCCTATGTTCTTTGACCCTGATAATAATGATGGGGCATGGCGGGGGGTGGGGGTGGTCTCTTTGCCTTGCAATTCTCACAGCTCCTAGACGACCCCCAATTCCGATGCATCACCAAAATCAAAACCATTGGTAGCACCTACATGGCAGCTTCTGGAGTGACCCCAGATGTCAACATGAATGGTTACAACAGCACTGTTAAGGTAAGTAGAGCAAGATGGGAATGGGACAGTTAATGTTGCTGTAGGGATTGGAGGATATCCCCACACACACCTGCTGCACGAGGCTTGCTGCTCTTCCTTCCTCCCCCAACTCAGCTTTCACCATGCAACAGAAGCACCAATGAACAGGATGCCGTTTCAGAAGTCTGTTTTGTAAAGTTCAGTTCAGTTCATGCTTAAGATGGACTTCAGCTTTGAACATCAAAAAATATTAAGCGCCCCGTGTATGTTTATTCAGCTGAATGCACCTTCATCCTCTCTTCTATTTAAAAAAAAAAAAAAGCAAAAAGCAGAAGCAGTTTTCAAATCACTGAAAAAATGGTTTGGGAAAAAGCAAAAGGTTAGTGACACACCTGTTCTAGTCCATCTGTGCTGTGCACAGCTGCTTCTGCTGCAGACATGCAGAATTGATTTACTCTGAGCACAAGAAATGTGTCTAATTGTACAAAAGGTGATGAGTGCACTTCCATCGTGGTCTGTTAAAATAACATACAGCTGGATGCTTGTGATGGATCCCACCATCTTGCATTGTTTAGGCAGTTTGTTGCAATACGTGTGTGAAACAATCTACATTTAGTGATGTGATTTTGCTAGGAGTGCTGCCATTTTGAAAGCAGATATGGCTACTCCTAGATTTTATTGAAAGTACATGGACCACTTGGGGACAGAGGCTGTCTGTAGAGCAGGAAATTCTGATATTTTCTCTCTCACAAGCCGGACACGGCTACTTTCCCAGAATGACGAGAGTACAGTAAAGTGTGTGTTGACACCTATTATTTATTTTAAAAATTATGTTGCGTTTCTGAAAAATAAGCCACGGTGTCTAAAAATACAACATAGCAACAGCATAACAACATTGTGTTGTTTACAAACTAAATTGGCACAAATGTCTGTGGCAGCTTGAGAACTGAAGGGCAAAGTTACATGGAGGAGTGCAGATGCCCTTCACTGCAAGGCCAGAAGCCAGTGGTGGCTCCCAGATAACAGACTCTCTGTGCAGCTCCTTGTGCAGTGGAGTCTTCGGCTTTAGGGCTGTGTGAAGCTGTGGCCAAAGCTGGATACTCCACACATGCCTCCAGCACCATGCAGAGGTGGCCATTCCCACAGCTCAGTGCTGGGGGCAGGCTCCTTCCCGGGAACCAGAGCCCTCTCAAGCCCCAGTGCCATCTTGGAAGTCACACACGGAGTGCTGGGAGGGAGTCCTTTCCAGCACTTTCCTCCTAGAGCTCTATGGGGGCTACACTTTCCTGTGCACCTTCCAAGACAGTACTGAGGGACTCAACATGGCTGGGTTCTCTTAAAGCCTCTCTCATCTGCCTGGTGTTGGAAGGAGTGCAGAAGTGCACAGAGGTTGGGTAGGAAATGAGTCTCATTTCAAAAGTTTTTTGGCAAAGTAGCTCCCACTTGAAAAATGGAGAAACCCACTAGAGTAGAGGGTAAATGCAGACAAATTGTATACCAAGTGGTGGCTTGCCGCATTAGAACACTTCCACACTACTCCTTTTCCGCAGATTTCCCATCAGCCCTGGAAGTGCAGTAAGATACTTCTCATCAGTTGGCAGGATCATGCAGATGGCCAGCTTCTTCCTAATGATACATTCACCTCAGTGATGGAGCTGGCTTTCCCCGATTCCCACCCCCCAAACAGGACACCTAAATGCGTACACAAAGTTATAAGTCAAGAACTCACAAATCCAGTCACTACAGCTGCAGGTTAGCTATACAATGGCATGTTAAAGCTTCTGTAGCAACTGAATTAAAAAGGGTGGCTGACATATTGCCCAACGTTAGGCACGGGGTGGGAGACCATGTTTGTGCAGAGCTATGTGATAGTGTTGCCATTTTATATATCTCACAAGTGAATTTTGGCCCGTTGAATAACGGGCGCTAGTAACGGCGCTCCTGGACCCCCGCCGCCATTCCCCCTCCCTCCGCCGTTCCCCCCCTACCTTTAAGGGCCAAATCGGCCCAGGCATTTGCCCCCGCCAGGCCGGGGAGACGGAGACCGGGGGCGGAGCAGAGGCCATGTAACCTTAACAAAAAATTTACTCCCGCCGCCGCCGACCGCCCACCCTCCCTCCCAGCTGCCGAGTCCCCCTTACCCTGGCCGACTGCTGTCGGCCGAAGACAGCCCTTAATTTAAGAGGCCGAGAGGAGCTCGCAAGCAGAGCTCCTCTCTGTGCAAAGCCTCTTGCCGAACTGCCGCTTTGGGCGCAAGGGACGCAAGCGCCCAAAGCGGCAGTTCGGCAAGAGGCTTTGCACAGAGAGGAGCTCTGCTTGCGAGCTCCTCTCGGCCTCTTAAATTAAGGGCTGTCTTCGGCCGACAGCAGTCGGCCAGGGTAAGGGGGACTCGGCAGCTGGGAGGGAGGGTGGGCGGTCGGCGGCGGCGGCCGCGGGAGTAAATCTTTTGTTAAGGTTACATGGCCTCCGCTCCGCCCCCGGCCTCCATCTATTTTGGCCGAGGCGGCGGCTCTGCCGCCGCCTTGGTCACTTTCCCGCCGCCTCCTCTCCAGCTTCTTCGGGGCGGCCGCTTCTGGCCGCCCAAGATGGCTGCCGGGTGCCGGCGAGCGTGTCTCCCTTGCCCTGTTCTGCGCCTGCGCTTCGCGCAGGCGCAGAACAGGCCAGGGAGGCACGAACACACGCCTTGGTGTCCGTCCACGGACGGACACCAAGGCTTTTATTAGAGAGGATGGAGCCACAAAGTGTTAATATATTGTGCATGTGTCCGTGTTCCAACCTCTGTAAGGAGATACCCTTAAATACTAGAATTTGGCACATTTTTAAAAGCCTGTTTTGTACTTCAGCGCAGCTTGCCTTGTGTGTCCTTTTAGAAACTAAGACCACCTCTTCCAGCTTCTCCTCTATAGGTGTACATGATTTATGGAGGAGGTGGAAGAGGAGGTCCTTCGTAATTAGTTCCTAACAAAACACAAAAGGCAGGTTGCTCTGCATCCAAATCTCTGAAGTACAAAATGGGCTTTGAATGTACATAAAGCGAATGAATTATATTTAAGGGTTTGTCCCCTAGTAAGTTTGAAACATATGCAGAACAGCTCATTGCACTGATGGAGTTGGAGAGAGGTGGATTATTTTGCTCAGACATGGGAAACTGTGAAGCCATTTGAGAGGGGAGGCATGCTTAACTTCTCTGCTTTTCGTCTCCGGCTCTCCTCAGAAGGAGGACCTTTCAGAAAAGGAGCGCTGGCAGCACTTGGCGGATCTGGCTGACTTTGCCTTGGCCATGAAACAGACCCTGATGAACATTAACTACCAATCTTTCAATAACTTCATGCTGCGAATAGGCAAGTGGGCTTGGTGTGTGCGAATGCGGGAATTTGAATTAGCTCTGGTTGGCCAGCACCCTCGAAATGAAAGCAGAGGAGGTGTCCATGCCATTGGGGAAGTGATTTTTCTTCCTCTGCCATAATGTTAGAAGACTGATAATAGATTCAGGACAGGCAAAAGAAAGTACTTCTACTGAAGCACTTCTTCAGACAGTTAATTTGTAGAACTTGCTGTAACAAGATGTGGTGATGGCAACCAGCTTTTAAACGTGACTCATTTTCAGACTTTGGTTGGCTTCAAAAGGTGATTAGACAAGTTCATGGAGGAGGAGGAGTGCTCAGTCAATGACGGTTTGTCATTATGGTTATACTGGTCCTCCATGAGACCTCTGAATACTTCTTGAGTCAGACCATTGATCCATCTCGCTCAGGATTGTCTACACTGACTGGCAGCAGCTCTCCAAGGTTGCAGGCAGGAGTTTCCCTCAAGACAACTTGGTGATGCCAGGGATTGAACCTGCAACCTTCTGCATGCAAGGCAGATGCTCCACCACTGAGCTACGCCCCCATACCACAGGCACGGTTGGGTTGAAACAGCAAGAGCGGCCTAGCGCCTTCATGCTTACTTGTGAATTTCTAGAAACATCTGGTTGGTCACACTGGGAAACACAATCCTGGGCTGGATTGATGGAGTGTTAGGCTGCTCCAAGAGGGGTCTCTTGAACTTTTAAAACGCTCCCCAATGTTAATCTGGCTCTGCAAATGGGGGCAGGGACTGGCCTGCAGAAAGTGACCCAGAGCATTGAATGTGACCATGTTCTGTGCTTTCACATTCCATGTTGGCAGGTATGAATAAAGGAGCAGTGCTGGCAGGGGTCATTGGGGCCCGCAAACCTCACTACGACATCTGGGGGAACACCGTGAACGTGGCTAGCCGGATGGAGTCCACAGGCGTCATGGGAAATATACAGGTGGGGTCAGCAAGACGGTCTGAAATGAAAAAATGGACTAAGTGAAAGGGAAGCAGGGGAAATGACTGCTTTCTCTGCCTAGCGACAGCAGAATGGCTAGGAGACTGGAGTTGCTGGTGGGGTGAGGGAAGACGGAGGCCCCAGTGCAGTCAGAAGCCGCCTCTGATCTTGTGCTCCAGGACACTCCCATACATGCATGGTGCAGGCCACCTGCAGAGTCTTCTCCATCCTTTTCAGAGCAGGAGGCATGTCCATTGGTTGAGCATAGAGGGCTTCTGCCCCCCTTAACATGAATGGGGAAGGCTGCTCATACATAGCAGGGCACATGCTAGCTTCCAAAGCTAGGCATGGAGGTGGAAGCAAGTGCTGATGGCCACTGCGTGACTAGCCGGCCTTTGGAAGAAGTACTACCGTGGTTTTCAAGCATTCTGCCTTCAGGGGACACTTTTCACACTGGCTGGTCTACAGAAAACCTCCCAAGTCTTACAAAGGATTCCAGGGGAGGTCCCAGGGCCCACGCTCAGGTCCTGCAAGGCCTGTTGGACCTTACAGCTCCTTGCGTGAACAGAGTGTGTGCTGACAATGCCATAATGGAAGGCAGGGGTTCTCAGCCTTGGGTCCCCAGCTGTTAGTGGACCATGACTCCCATTATGAGGTCATTCACACAATCAAAAACAGTGTTCTATCCAGGTTTGGGAGCTGTCTGTGCTCCCAATTTTCAGGTGGGTGGAAGCAAAGTAGGAGAAAACCGGAATAGCTTTTCCTCCTACCTCGCTTCCACACAATCCCTTCTACCCAGGTTTTCCTCTTACCTTGCTTCCATACAACCAAAAACTGGAAGCACACACAGCTCCCAAACCCAGGTAGAACACAGTTCTGATTGTGTGTGTTAGTTAGTTAGTTTATTTAATATACTGCCCTTCCAAAATGGCTCATGGCGGTTTACAATTAAATGACCTCTAGATCTGGCTATTGGTTGCTGTGGCTGGAAATGATGGGAGCTGGAGGGCAGAAGTTGTGCAGCCTGACTGTAAGCCCACAGTGCACTCTGGGCTGGTCAGTTAGGAGACAAGATGGGCAAGCAACTGACCCAAGACAGGACACAGCAGGCTGAGGGAGCCACCCACGTCTGGAGCCCTGATTGTGGCAGACGGCTGCAGCTGTTTCTTCTCTCCGCAGGTAGTGGAGGAGACTCACTTCATCCTGAAGGAGTACGGCTTCCGCTTTGTACGCCGAGGGCCCATCTTTGTCAAGGGCAAAGGAGAACTGCTGACCTACTTCATGAAAGGGCGTGAGAAGCAAGGCTCTTTCATTAATGGCTCCTCCGTGACTCTGCCCCACCAGGTAGTTGACAGCTCGTGATGGCTCTCGGGTTCTGCACATTGGTTACAGAAGAGAGCAGGCACCTCTGCCAGACCCAGCGGCACACACCGTTTTCAGCACCTTTGGGCGAGAGATTGCTATGTACACTGTTTAGATTTACGGGAAATTGACCCCTTTGCCCGCTTCTATCTTCTTGAAGTTTTATTACGTGTAAAAGGACTCCCTTTGATATCAGCATCTGCATTTGCATCTTGATGTAGACGAGGGAGGGGGGAGTAATATTGGTGGGAAGTTCCTGCCTCTCATGCAAAGACGCGGACCCTTGCCCATCTGGGTCTGGAAAGAGGAAGGCAGAATCCCCAAAGCAGCATTGCTCGCTCCAGTGGGGTCCCCTTGGCTGCGTATCTTTTTAGTCCAAGTGAGGGGATGGTGCTGTGGCTTGAATTTTCCACAGACATCACCTCCATGTAGAGCTTACTGCTAAAATAAATGCAAACTCAGGGTGGGTATTAACAGCAGGTAGAAGGGCTGGCAGAGAAAGCCACACGAGGGCATGCTAGGGTGTTTTTAAAAAATTAGTTCAGAAGGAGCTCACCTTTGCCACAAAATCATCAAAAGTAGGGACGAGGAAAAAGACTGAGTGCAATGTATTTTCTGACTCTAAAAAGATGTCCTATTTCAAATATATAAATATATATAAATATATATATATAAAAAGATACAGATTAACTTTATATTTTTAATCGTGTCTTACTTCTGAAAGCAAGGTGCCTCTTTGAGACAGCACCTTGTCACTTTTGCTGCTCTCACTTCAGCTGTTGCTTTAAAGGAAGAGATTTATAAAGTCTGGTCAAATACTGTTTTTATAAATGCCTTCATCTGTTATATTGAAATACAAAAAAATGTAATTATTTCTCTAGTTTCTCAAATAGAACCAGTTGGATTTTAAAGAGTTACACTGTGTCATGTCTTGTCTTGGGAAATGGGGGGAGCCCAGTCACTTAAGTGGGGGCTGAAATGATGCTGCGGAGGTGGGGCTGAGTCGGGATTCCCGAGGCCCTTGGAGAGGAATTCAGCTGGCTAGGGCAGTCACCTGAGCACTCCAACTTTCATTTAAAGAGCAACAGGTTTCCAGGTCTCATGGTGGCAGAGTGAAGCCTAAAAGACCGACTGGGTGCTCTTTTCAAAAGCTATTTTATAAGCGTATAATATATCAGGAGTGGGCAAAGAAAGAGCATGAGCCAAAGGCCAGTTCCAGGTGGACTGTTTAGTGTTGCTTGTTTCTGAGGTTGTGGCTCAGACTGCTGCACTGAGCCCTCAGCCAGCCAAGCACGGCTTCCGTCCTTAAGCAAAGGTGCATAGTCTGGATCATGGGACACACCTCAGTTCGGTCTTAACTGTTAAGAGATGCCGAGTGTGTATGAAGTCGCCTCTACCAAATCAGACGGTTGATGAGAGAGTTGGTGTAACATGGTGCTGAAGAGACTGAACTCTGAATCAGGACTTGCCCAGCTCAAGCCTCGGGGACATATTTTTGGGTGGCAATAGGGTGCTTCCTGGGGAAGGGGAAGCCGTAGCAACCATGGCAACTTCTCTGCTGCACTGGCGCATCCTTGCTCTGTATGTTATCCAATGTGTCTGCTCAGACAGGCAGCAGCCCTCCAAGGTCAGGCAATGAGAGAGGCCATTTCTAGTCCTGGGACACATGATTTTAACTAGCAGTGGCAGGGATTGAACCTGAAACTCTTTGCAAGCAAATAAGTAAACACTCGTATGTCAGCAGAATGATGGGCCTTGCTCTTTCTCGATTAATCTCACACACGTTGGTGGACCATGGGAGGGGATAATAATAAAGAACAAACTGTGCAAAACTGAAGTTGGCCCACGCTCGTCACACATGATCAAAAACTCTACAAAATGTAGGATATACAGAGGAGCAGCATCTTAGAACCTACTCCGACGCATTTGGAGTTTGTCGAGACAGACAGTAGAGCTCAAGCCTGCCTGACGGCCAGATCTGTCTTGTGCTGGGAGGGTTGGCTCTGGTGGTGACAGACCCAGCATGCACTCAGAAGCCTGCTCAAATTCAAAAAGAGACTCTTAAGCACATGCAACGTTCATAATGATGTAGACATTGCAAGGGGAACCACTACGGCTCACACCACCTTTGTGGAAGCACTTTTTTGCGCTTGCTAGAAGTAAGTAAAGGGTGGTTGGGTGGAAAAGAACCTTAGGCCAAAGAGCAAACACATTAACGTGACTATCATTGGAGTTTTAATCAAGTTGTATTATTGAACAGCAAACAGCAGACCTTGAAAGAGAGCCAAAATGTGCAGAAAGTACAAGAAGAGAAACACCCCCCTCCCCACCAAGGACTTCATTTAAACTCTTGTGGCAGCAGTAGGCAGCCGAAGTGAACCTGGAGGTGGTGATGGGGAGAGCCTGGCATGTTACACAGAAGCTGTGCCCAGTCTGTGAAGAAGCGGCAGACTCTTTTGGAAGGAAGACTTGGTCAGAGGTTTGGGGTAGTGGCAGTGGGGACACACAGGCCCCTGAGGGCAGTTCAGAAGCCCCATTTAGGGAACAGACACATCCCCGGCCGAGTCATTATCTGGCAAGTCAGCCAAATAAAGAATTCCCTCCCTCCCTAAGTTAACTTGGATGCTACTTATTAACTTTTCTAAACAACAATGCATTGTAAATAAGCATGTGCTTTGCAACACTTTAATGCTATGAATTTGTTCATGGCCAGCCTTCCAATTAAACCTGCTTTTATTATTGCTTCCCACGAACATACAAACAATTTAATTTGTGTTTGAATGTACTATTAAAAGTTATGATGTATACATTAGTAGAATTATTTAATAAAGAGACTGAAGGCCAACATCACACAATAAAGGTTTTCCACAATGTCTTGCTAGCTTTAAAACTGGCTCCATCACTAGCTGCTTTGGAGGTGTCTTTTTAACCGCCTGTTCTGACTAAGCATGTCCCAGTTCAAGCCCTGTTCTCTGTGGATAAAGTGCCTAGGTTGTGAAAAGAGCTGCTCTAATCGCTGCCCCCATGCCCAAGAGCCCTCTCAAATTGCTACAGAATCAAGACGGGCAGTCTCTATTGTAAAAGCAACATAACAGGACATCGTAAGAGTCCTAGAAAAGCAGAAGCACTTACAAAGCAAATGCTGCCGCATATGCCCATTGTGAGCCCCTGCAGAGGAATCCTGGCAGGCAAGAAAGAGGCCCAAGGAGCACTCTCATGATGTGGGTCCAAATGTGAACAAGTGGCCAGTCCCACTTTGCCCCATTTGGACAGACTGTGCTTGAGTTAATCCGACCAGTTTCACTAGTCCTTGCCTCAAGTACAATGTTTGAAAACAGACACTTTTTCACTAGCTAGTAGTAAACTTTAGAACTAGAGAGCCTTCCTAAGGAGCATCCAGTCATGCTGAAGGCAGCCCTTCAGACAGCAGAGAGAGAGGTTTGCCGAGTAGGAACAACCTGTTATTCTCCATGACTGAGAGATGTCCCTCGTTCGGCGGTCTACAGAGAAGGTGGAGGCTGAGAGGCGAGAGAAACTGCTTGGCTCAGGTTTGCTGTCAAGTCTATGATGGAGCTGAAGGCCTCATGAAGGGGCTTCTCGCGGAAAAAGGCCATATGAGCAGCTGCAATTTCTGACACAGCCGCCGGAGCATCATCTGTTTCTGAAAAGGGGGTGGGGGAGAGAAGAGTTAGCAGATCAATCCATGAGAAAACAGTTGGCTCCCCACCGCTCTAACTCTCCCCTGGATTTTGGGTGTGAGACCATTATTTGCATTGCTGTAGATAAGGTCGGGTGCAAAGAAGATGTGTATTTATTTGCCTCCTCTGCAAGCAAGAGACGTTGTCAAGGGCCACTTACAATTTGCCTTGCTGGATCTGGATATCAAGGTCAGGCACAGGAAATTTGAGGAAGCAGGGAGCTCTGAATTCTGTAACCATGTCTGGGAGGGAAAGTCCTGTTTCTGAATGCATGTATAATGTTCCATGGAGACCAATTAGTTTAATGTCTTGCGTGTTATAGGGTTAGTGGTGGGTTAATGTCCCCTGAGGACAAAAAAAGGCCCATTCTATGTCCTATTCTAGCAGCCCCAGCCTGCTATTTTCTCACCTTTACATGTCACCGTAGCCTCAGTTGGGAGGATGCGCACTGGGTCTCCATACACTAGCTTTGCTGTAAACAGAAACGTCCTGCCCTCTCCTTCCAGACTGTAGTTAAACTCCAGCAGGTTGTACAAGGAGTTTCCTTGCAAGGGTCCTTCAAGAAAAGCAGCAAAACCCTCCTGCAAGCAAAGGAGACAACTGTAGAAGAGCCAAGAAACTCCTGTCACCGTGTAATTTTCAGACTTTGAGAAAATCATAGCCTGGCTCTGTATATAGGACCCTTTGCATTCAAAGAGGGCAATCACTGGGACAGGCAGAAGGTCCTGCTTCCAATATTTGTGACTTGCTCTGCTTTTAAGAGGAAAACATGCTCAGAGCATCAGCTTCCCTTATTCATGGGGTCTCTAGTGTTGTAGGAAGAGCCTGTGCGAGGTTCCCCTTTTGTAACCAGACATAAGACAGTGCAAATCAGAGCCTTTCCTGTGGCGGTGGGGAGGTCAGTGAGGAAAGAAGATAATAGTTGTGCCATCTAATCCTAATAGGCTGTATAGAATACTTTAGCACATTTTTTTAAAAAAATCCTTTCTAGAGGGTGGTGTGCTCCAGGCATGGGTTTTGCCTGACACATCAGAGCTAACTGATTTGCAACATCCTGGTATTGTGGAGGAGTGGTTTTCCAAGGCCAGTTTAGTGACCGGGTTGCTGGTTCTCCTGCTGCATGGCTCACTTGCTTGATCCATCTGCATGGATCAAGCAAATCCTCAAGTCAGGCAGCTATTGTGGGCAAGGGGTTATACTGTGGCTGCTGCTATTTGATTTGGCAATGCTTTCATTATCTTCTTTATGACTTTTAAAACCAGTTCACCACTCCGAGGTCCCAGGATGGAGGGCGGCATACAAAAAGTCATTAAATAAATTAATAGTCCTCATGACTACCATTTCAGTGCCTAAAAGCATTTTACAAATCTTCATTTGCCTACAAACAACTCTGCATGAGGATGTTAAGACAAGTTACTAATTTGCTCCAGGCCACCCAGTGGCCACTTTCCATGTTGCAGAAGAAGAGTGTACAATGGGTAGACATGGTGGTGACTTTTGAAATGGGACATGAGTCTGTTTCTACCACTGTAAGTGCTTCACAGGGGGCCACTGCACACAGAGTCAACTAGGCACATGCAACTGGTGGCCCAAGGCCCAATCCAGGGCTTCCCGTCCAGGCCCCAGCATAGCTCCTGCAGACCCCCCACCTATATTTATGCTCCTCCACTGCATTCTCTCAAACAGATACACAGGCAAGTGACTCTTTTACTTCCCACCCGACAAACTTTGCCTCAGGGGAGCACACAGCTCAGGTACACAAGATGCTATTCCTGATTCTAGTTTCAAACAAGCCAGGCTTTACTGTAATGTCTGAAGACTTGAGATCCTATATTGAGCTAATCAGATTTTGAAAACAAATCAGAATATCCACCCTTCTGCAAATCTGTGCAATTTCTGAACTAGGCCAATATCTCTTCAAACCGAGTCCATGACACACTGTCAACTACATTAGATCTCGGCCTGCTTTTCTAAATAAAAGAACGAACGGGGAGCAAATGTGTGGGACTTCGGAGGTTTTTAATGAATAAATATGAACATAAGTAGAGCCCTGCTGGATCAGGCCAAAGGCCCTTTTAGTTTCACACAGCAGATGCCCCTGGGAAGCCCACAGGCAAGAGCTGAGGACATGCCCTCCCTCTTACTGCTGCTCCCCTGCCACTGGCATTGAGCGGCATCCTGCCTCTGAACCTGGAGGCAGTCTATAGCCATCAAGACTAGCAGCCATTGACAGTCTTGTGCTCCATAAATCTAACCTGCTTTTCAAGCCATTTAAGGTAATGGCCATCGCCACATCATTAAGGGGCTTTACAATCCAGAATAAAGTCACCAGGGAATAGAGGAAGGGGAGGGAAATGGAGATGGTGAAGAGGGTAAGAATATATGTTGAATGTACAGTGACTCCCTCAGTCGAAACAATATAGGCATTTACTTCCAGTCCCCTGGGGAACCACTGTTCTGACTAGTAACTAACAGTTCTTGCATTTGCAAGGTCTGTGGGCTCAGTTAAAGTTGCTGGCTCAATTCAAAATATTAATTGCTGACCAGGAGTGTCCAATCATGGTCCTTCAGCTTTCACTTAGCCTCTTTGATGTCCCAAGACTGTAGAATAACTGCAGTCCTGACTCTCAGCAGCGATATTGCCTCTATTGGGAAGACCACTCCGAGCACAGTTAAACCAAAGTCTTCCTTCCTGATTCACCCAAAGGCACACAAAGGACATCAGCTCCTCTTTCCCTGCTGGGACCTCCTACCTGCAACTGATCTGCCTGGAATTTCCTCCCAGCGAAAGCATTCAGGTGGTCAGAGAGCACAGAGCAAAAACGCTTGATGTCTGCCTGCAAATACTTCTGAGCTATCTGCTCCAAGGGGATGAAGGCCGGGACTGAGTGGTGCTGAATCCGGACTGGCTGCTGCAGAAGGAGGTCCAGGTAATAGGAATCCAGGTAGGTGCCTTCAAAGGCGGTGCTGATGCACAGACAGGCCCCCTGCTTGGTCAGTTTCCCGCTGAGGCCTGGCGAACAGAAAGGCATCCTAAACTCAGCCTCAGAACAAAAAAATTAGAACTTCAGAGCAGGGCAGACAAGGGACCCAGGTGGGCTATGGCTCTGCGAGAAGGAGCATTAAACCTGAGAACAGAGTTTCTGGTTCCCTCTTATGAGCACAGGCATGCCAATCCTTGCTACTATTTATTTTTTTAGTAATTTTTATCTCATAATATGTTTTTGTAAAATGCCCAGGGCAGTTTACTATGACCCATGTACTCTCAATCCCCAGCCATTTTCTCTCTTTTTGCCCTCTAGAACAACAAGACGTTGACAAACGGCACCAAGTTTATTTGAAACCTTTTGCAAAATATAATCAGTGCAATGTGAGGGTGGGGGTGGGTGGGTGCAGGAGAATGAGGGTAGAGGGCAGCATAAGGCCCTGTCCTTGGGAAAGAGACAGAAAGCAGACACCCAGACTCATGTGGACCCTCTCTTTTGTATTTCGCAGCTGCAACACTGAGGGCCAGATATGTGATCGTATCTTCAAGTGCGGAAACAGAGGTGTGGAAACGTCATGTTTTGTGCCACCCTACAGTGCCTATGTCTTGCAGCAAATGTGCAAAAAGCTGAGTTAGCTCAAACAAAGAGTACATGGAAGGCCTGTGGGGGAGGATACTGCAAGGCCACTAACCACTAGGTCAGGAGAAGAGTCTTGCACATCTCTGAGGGAGGTACCTGTCAGGTGAAAGACACGCAGCAGCCCCTTGACATTCTCCATCTTCCATTCCAAGAGGGCTTGCTTGCTGGTCTCTGTCGCCTGGGAAGTCTGTGGGCCACTTTTGGTGGTGTTTTTGCTCCTGGCGAGCTGCAAGAAGACAAGAAGGGTGGGGCTTGGCTACTACATATGGGTATGTCGACACTGCAGTTCAACTATCACTGCTTCCTCTGAAGGCAGACTGCTGGGCAGAAACAACATTGGGAGAAAGAGGCACAAGGGGCAGGCAGCAAGTGAATCTGCGCAGAACAGAGAGAGCAAGAACGAGAGCAGGGGGAAGAGGAGACAGAGCCGCTGGCAGCTTTAAAGACTGGGCACGAAGTTGATGCAGAGACTCACAGAAGCCAGTGTAGAGACTTAGCAGGGGGAGGGAAGGGAGAGAGAGAGAAGGCTGCTATCTGTTTCATCTGATGAAGAGTGCTCAGTTTTTTGAAGTGCAGTATGAATAATAAATTCAAGAATTCATGCTCAACTCCCTGCTCCACTGGGACAGTGCAGATAAGGCACACTCCAACAACCATGGGCAGGGGGTGTGGGGAGAAAGGTGACATTTTCCAGTCAAGGACCAGATTTCTGTCTGAAAATTGCAGACAGAGTGCCCAGGGAAATCCACCTTCAAGAACTCAACCAAATGCCCTAGAGAACTGCCACCATGTTCCCATTGCCTAGCTAAAGGAGAATTCACACTTTACTGTAGTTTTCATGTGACCAATATAACCACTTGACAAGCACCACCACTGCCATGTGATGAGTCATCTCAGATGATTTCCAGTTGTAAGGGCAGACGATTATCTAACAATGCCAACTGGGATAGCTGGTGACAAGCATATTACGGGTTGACTGTGGCACTGAAATTGCAGGCTGGAACTCAATGAATCACAAAGCAGAAGAGATAGCAGTCAGCTAGCTGTTCCAAGCAGCTGCTCCAAAGGCCGGCACCTCTGTTGATCTACTAGCCCTCTTCTCTTCACAAATCCACTGACCCACTCCAGATAGGCAACGAAAAAAAGCTCTATGGAACGGCTGAACCGCACTCCACCCGATTTGGTCACAAGCTAGTCAGATGCAGGGGGGAAAGTCCTTTGTGACCAAGTATGGCAATACTGCGTGGAAGGAGGCCATGGTCAACCCCTCCTGTATTCTACCAAAGACAACCACAGGGCTTTGTGGTTGCCAGGAGTTGACAATGACTCAGCGGCACATTTTGCCTTTATGGCAATCAGCTAAACTTCAAGGGTTTAACAAACAAAACAAAACCATCCACCTCGTCATTGTAAAGAAATATGGCTGGCTTCAGCTCACCACACAACGCTCTGCTTCTAGGCATTGCATTTTGAGATTTTTCGTTTTTGACAGACATTTTTAGTCTCAAATGTTTTAACGTGGCCATGAGCCATCTTAAGCCCAGTGGGACAAGCAAGAAACAAACCTAGATAACAAAATAGCGGTGGCAGCACCGAATGCCTCAAGGAAAGGGAAAGGAAGAGAAAAGTTCTTCAGAACTGCAAAGGATCACCACAGTTGAGGCATCGGACTAGAGATCATCAGTAGCACTGCCATCTCCCCTGGAATTCCAGGTAGCGCCTGCCGGATTTGGGCTCCTCCCGGCGCCTGGATTTCCCCCTGATTTGCCTGGATTCCCCCCACGGCTCATAGAAGGCCACTTCAGAATAGTCCAATGTTTTGTTCTAAGCCATCCTTGGGTGCTTTTAGCTGTGTGTTTTGCATAATTATCCTGTTGGAGGATCCATGTGACTGAGACAGAGCTTTCTGATACCGGGCAGTACGTTTTGCTCCAGAATGTCTTGATAGTCTTGAGATTTCATTGTTCCCTGCACAGACTCAAGGCACCCCATGCCGGATCCAGCAAAGCAGCCCCAAAACATAACTGAGCCTCCTCCATGTTTCACTGTAGGTATGGTGTTCTTTTCTTTGAAAGCTTCATTTTTTCATCTGTGGACATAGAGCTGATGTGACTTGCCAAAAAGCTCCAGTTTCGTCTCATCTGTCCAAAAGACATTCTGAAGAAGCATTGTGGCTTGTCAATATGCATTTTAGCAAATTCCAGTCTGGCTTTTTAATGACAAAACTGGAGCAGTTTGCTCAGGAAGAGTGGGCCACACTACTTGTTGACAGGCACAGAAGTCTCATTGAGAGCTACAGGAATTGTTTGTTTGCAGTGATTACCTCTAAAGGTTGTGCAACAAAATATTAGGTTAAGGGTCCCATCATTTTTGTCCATGCCATTTTCATTTTTGTTATTATTTGAAATATTCTGTTGCAACAAAGCTCTAAAGCAAAGTCTGATTTTTGTTAAATGCGGAATAAACAAAGATGGGTGCCAATTACGTTTGTCAGTTTCAAGTTATTTCAGAGACAATTGTGGGTTCTTCTTTTTTCATCATATTTGTCCATGTTGTCATATTTTTCGTCATATTTGTCCATACAAGGTGTTGGTTATAACCTATAAAACCCTAAACAGCTTGGGCCCTGGGTATTTAAGAGAACATCTTCTTTGTCATGAACCCCACCGCCCACTGAGATCATCTGGAGAGGTCTGTCTGCATTTGCCACCGGCTCGTCTGGTGGCCACTCAGGGATGGGCCTTCTCTGCTGCTGCCCCAAGGCTTTGGAATGCACTCCCTAATGAAATAAGAGCCTCCCCATCTCTGACAGCTTTTTAAAAGTCTTTAAAGATGCATCTGTTCACTCAGGCTTTTAATTAATATTGTTTTAATGGTTTTAATGCTGTTTTAAAATATATTGTTTAAATTTTTTTAAAATTGTTGTAATGTTTTAAACTCTTTGTTTTTGTTTTAAATAATGTTTTACTTTCTGTTTTTATTTTGTTGTAAGCTGCCCAGAGATGTAAGTTTTGAGCGGTATAAAAATATGTTAAATAAATAAGTAGATAAATTTTACCATTGCACTCAGCGTGATGAACAATAAAATGCATACAGCCACACCTACCTGAGAACGACACATATTCAGTTTGGCCCTCAGTTCATCTCTCTGGCATCTCAGCTCCTGGATCCTCATTTTCAGCCTGACTGCATTCTCCTGATGTTCTCTGGTTTCCCCTTGTTTCAACCCTGCTTTATGGGCATGAGCTTCCAGGTTTTCCAGGTGGGATAAGACACCTACAAAGAACGGGAGCAGACAAAAAGGCAACCTGTGCCCGTGTCTGCTGCAGAGACCACAGTTCACCTGTTTCTGCAGCAGTACGGTGACAATCCTAAATCCTCCTTTCCCAGTTTCAAACTAATTATCCATCAACCATGTACCCAGGGGTCTCCAGCACCACTAGTGTTCTAGGGTAAATGTCTCTCCAGCACATAAATAACTAAACTGAGGAACAACAAAAACAATTCTGGGCAGTGAGAGAAAGAACATTTGGAAGGCCGGAGCAGCCTAGATAATTTCCAATCCCCTGTTTCAAGGCAGGATCCGGCACCTATTAACCTACCTCCTGCACAATTAACTTGCATAACCCAGTCCCCAGTATGCCCTAACAAGGGAGCCACACTATGCTAAGAGGCCTACAAACACAAGAACCAGAGGATGGGAATAGGTCTGGGGTCCCTAACTGTGGGTCCTCAGATGTTATTGGACTACAACACCCATTGCTCCAGCCACAGTGGGTGAAGGGGACATTATTAGACTACAATTCCCATCATCCCCCGTCACAATATCTTAAGAACATTGTAGAACTGGGAAAGGTGCAGAAGAGGACAACCAAGACGATTAGGGGCCTGGAGCACCTTCCTTATGAGGCAAGGCTACAGCACCTGGGGCTCTTTACAACTACAGAGGCGACTACGGGGAGACATGATAAAGGTGTATAAAATTATGCACGGAGTAGAGAGAGTGGACAGAAATTTTTCTCCCTCTCTCCCAACACGAGAACTAAGGATCATCCCTAGCTGAACTGAAGGCCTGGAAATTTAGGACCAAGAGAAGACTTTTTCACACAGCACATAATTAATCTGTGGAATTCTCTGCCACTGGATGTGGTGATGGCCACCAGCTTCGGTGGCTTTAAAAGGGACTTAGACAAATTCATGGAGGACAGGTCTATCAATGGCTATGGCAATGGCAATGGTGGGTATAGGCCACCTCCAGCCTCAGAGACAAGATAGCTCTGAATACCAGTTGCAGGGGGCATATCCTCAGCTCTTGCCTGTGGGCTTCCTAGAGGCATCTGGTGGGTGTGAAACAGGATGCTGGACTAGACAGGCTTTGGGCCTGATCCGGCAGGGCTGTTCTCATGTCCTTAACTGGTTCAGTTCCGTAGTTCACAGGACTGAGCTCAGCTCCCAAATCTCCTCTCCAGATAGGAAGTACAGAAACTCAGATAGCTGCCTTTAGATCTGGAAGAAACCATCCCGCTCCTCAGCCCTTGTGCCAAGGAGAGAAAAGTCACCGGCAGCACCCCAACTGCTGCCAACCTACCTTGCCTTGAGGAAGCGGGAGGGCCTTCCATTTTCACCCCCAACTTTCGGCGAGGAAGGAAAAAGTTGCAGCGCAAAAGGCAAGACGGCCCTCCCTGGTTCTCAGACTTGGGCCGGCCTCCTCGGGTTCCTGCAGAACTAGAACAGGGAGACAAGAGAGGGCTCGGCCACAAGCACCCAGGGGCGCCTCACGAAGCAGAGTGGATGGGCACCACGGGTCTTATCCTGCCAGGAGGGAGGGCGGGCCTTGGAAGAAGCAGCAGCAGCAGCTCTTCCCGGCTAGCGGTTCTCAGGCTCTGCCCCACTGGGGTTGTGGGTCCCCAGATGTGGAGACTTCCAGCCTGCAGCCGGAAGCTTGGAGTGGGCCCAGAGACAAGATTTTAAAATGCAACCCCCCCCCCCTGCTGTTCTGGTAGCTCCGGGTCTTAGCAATCACATCAATTTTGGAGTTTGAATACATCTGAAGGAAGCCCGGGCGGGTGCGCGGCTGGGGGAGTCAGTCATGTGACTTGCCTCTGCAACCCCCCCCCCAGGCAGTGGGCTCCCAGACAACTGTCTCCCCTTGCCCTATTATAGTTACGCCCCAGCTGGGGATGATGGGAGATGTAGTCCAGCAACATCTGGGGCCAGTTCCATCCACAGCCCCTCCTGCTGCAGAGGGTGGCTTCTCAATATGGAGACTGCCCCTCTCCTCCTGTCATGTCGAGCCTGGCTGTCCCTTTATCCCGGGACGCAACCTGAACGACTCTAAGAGGCTGTTGGACTACAACTCCCATCATCCCCAGGGATAATCAGCTGCAGTATGTTGGGCGCGGTAGGCCAATGACAGCGGGAGAGACCGAGGTTGGCCACCCCGCGGCCTCCAGCAGCAGACAAAGCGGGGCGCCTCGGAGGACGATCCCTGGGGCGGGTCCGAGGGCGGCAGCAGCAGCAGCCCGAAGAAGTGATCCCAACCACCGCCCACCCTGCAGAGCCGCCTCGACCCTCTCGAGAGGGAGGGAGGTGAAAACAAGGCCTCGCGCGGACTCACCGCTGTCGCCCGGGCAACCGGCCGGCCGGCAGAGCGCGCAGTCAAACTTCCCGCGCCTCCCGGCGGCCCGGAAATACGTCATCCGCAATCGACGGCACCGGCGGCGCTCCTCTCCCCTTCCCGGCCTGCCCCGCGCCCGACGCCGGATTCCTCCTTGATTCTGTCGGAGTCCTCCTCCTTCGCCGCTGAGTGACACCGCCTCTTTTCCGCGCGGGCGCGGCACCCGTCGGCTTGCCGAAGCCGCGCCCCCCGCCCCCACTCCGGCGCCGCCTGCCGCCGCAGCCTTCTCCCTTTCCGTACGGCAAGATGGCGGCGCGCGTGCTGGTGCAGTACGTGGTGCTGAGGGGGGACCTGGGGCGCGAGCCGCTGGCGTGGCCGTTGGGGGCCCTGGTGGCGCAGGCCTGCCACGCGGCCCTGGCCGTGACCCACAGCCACCGCCAGCACCCGGACACCGCGGCCTACCTGGCGCAGGGCGGCAGCATGAGGACCGTCGTCCTGGAGGTGAGGGGGTGCCCGGGGGTGGGCGGCCGGGCTGGCTGGCTGCAGTGTCCCCGCCCCTCACAGGGGTCCCCAGATGTTGTTGACTACAACTCCCAGAAGCCCCAGCTGCAAGGGCTTTTGCCTGGGGATTCTGGGAGTTGTAGTCATCAACATCTGGGAATCTCAGTGAGAGAGATCACTGGCTGGCTGCCATGGAGATGGCCAGGGAGGGGGCGCAGAACCCTTTCCCCGAAGGGCTCCCAAGTGGCTTAGGGTCACAGGAAGCGGCCATATACTGAGTCCGACCCTTGGTCCATCTAGCTCAGGATTGTCTTCACAGACTGGCAGCGGCTTCTCCAAGGTTGCAGGCAGGAGTCTCTCCCAGCTCTATCTTGGAGATACTGCTGGGGAGGGAACTTGGATCCTAGATGCTCTTCCCAGAGCGGCTCCATCCCCTGAGGGGACAATCTTACAGTGCTCACACATGTACTCTCCCATTCAGATGTAGCTGCAGGTCGGTGGCATCTTTGGATTGCTTCTCCCTCCCTCGCACTTGTTTGCCAGTCCTGATGTAGCTGACCATAGGGATGCTTCAAGATGCAGGATTGGCAAGCAAGATCTGGGGAAAGAGAAGCACTCTGAGGATGCCACCAATCTGCAGAGCTGGCTGCCAGCCGTGGCCACAGAGGCAACACCATATTCAACAATAATATGAATTATGGCAGGGGAACAAGCCCAGCATGGGGCATGTCAGCGTGTTCAGGTCTAAGGCATATGCCTACATCCCCCTTTTAGAAAAGGACCAAACTGAACTGCAGATGTGAAAAAGGGATTCTGGTTGGAAATGCCCAAGGCAGTAAAGGGTACAGAATCCTGGATCTTGCCACCCAAACTATCAAAACATGCTTGCTCTGCTATAATTGGGGTAAAATAAACCTCTCCCCTCTAACACCTGAGATTTTAGATTGATAAAATTACATACATCCACTTATTCTCCCCCTGGTGTGGGCAACACCACCGTACAGTGAGACTTAAATAGGCAGGTCCTCCAGAAACAATTGCCTGCTTAGCCCTGCCTGCTGTTTTCTGTCCCTGCGATTGTGGTGAGCCCAAAAAACGGTTTGTGTATTCTTAACTGAACCAATTGCCTTTGACTGTTTTTCCTGTGGGAGGACCTAGCTTGCTGTACTTCTGCTGTGGTAATGGCTATGCCCCAGTAAATGACAGTGTTCTAACGTTTTAATTTCTTGCATTTGTATATCAGGGTTGGCCAAGCTGAGTCATTGGACTAGAACTCCCATCAGCCCCAGCTGCAACGGATGGGGAATGATGGGAATTCTAGACTTGTCTGGCAGCTGGAGACTCAGTTTGGCACCCCTGCAGCCTGTGAATATGGGAAACTTGCCTCTTAAGGGGACCACTGACCAGGCTCACTCTGCCCTGGTAATGAGCAAGGAGACACCTTTTCAAGTGGCAATTCTCTTATATTTAGCAGCGGGAGAGCAACTGGCCCTCTCCACCCCAGCACAGCATCCCTCCAGTGACTGTTGCTGGTGTCTACCTTATGCTTCTTTTTAGATTGTGAGCCCTTTGGGGACAGGGAGCCATCTTATTGATGTTTCTATGTAAACCACTTTGGGAACTTTGGTTAAAGAGAGGTATGTAACTAGTCGTAGTAGTACCCAGAGCTGAAATATGAAATGCACTGGCGCCAGGCCACTTACACAGTGCCTTGCAGTGGTGGGGTCCGTATCATCTGTGACTTTCTCTTAACCAGAATATACAGACCTCTGCTTGCTAAGCAGTTTGAAACCTGCTTCCTTGGTGGTTGCAGCAGTAGGAATGTTTGCTCTCTGCCTCTCCCACCTCTATCAGGAGTTGTCTTTCCCCCTAAATGTGGGCCACCTCTTCCCATAGTGTGGCGATAGGCCATCCAGACTCTCCAGCTGTTGCTGAACGTAGGGGAGGTGCCCTGTGGTGGTGTGCAGATCATGGGCCCTGGAGCACCTCAGCTGATCACAAGCCTCTTAGGGGAGAACTGGTCTTGTGCTAGCAAGCATGACTTGTCCCCTTTTCTAAGCAGGGTCCATCCTGGTTTGCATTTGAATGGGGAACATGTATGAGCACTCAGATATTCCCCTGAGGGAATGGGGTCATAACTCAGTGGTAGAGCGCCTGCCTGCTTGCTTGCAGAAGGTTCCAAGTCCCCTCCCTGGCAGCATCTCTAAGATTGGGCTGGGAGAGACTTCTGCTTGCAACCTTGGAGAAGCCGCTGCCAGTCTGTGAAGACAATACTAAGCTAGATGGACCCATGGTCTGACTCAGTATATGGCAGCTTCCTATGTCGATGCTTGGTGATGGATTAATAAAGTTTACTTCTTCTTTCGCTGATAGACCTTGTTGTGTGTTTGGAGTAATAAAGCAGCAGAACCACTTTGTGATCTGGCTTCTTTCCCCACCCGCTTCCTTAGGCCCCGGATGAGTGTGCCTTGGCTACATTAGCGACGACACTGCAGCAAAACAGCATTGACCATAAGCTGTGGATAGAAGAGCCAGAGCACATCATCACTTGCCTTGCTCTCCGCCCATACCCCAAGGAGGAAGTGCACCAGTACCTGAAGAAATTCAAACTGCTGAAATGACCGGCTTCCTCTCTAGCCCAGGCACAAGGTTGACTAGGAAAGAAGGGCCTCCCCTGGGACTCGGTAGCTGTGATTTTGGGAACCATACAATTCCTTCATGGTATAGCAGCACTATGGGAAGGCACAAGAACGGGCTCAGGAACTTTCACATCACTGCATGATGTTGGCAGTTGTGCAGTTCAGCCGAAGGGCTTCTGTAGAGACGATTAAAGATTTGACTATTAAAGATTCTGTAGAGACTGATCTAGAGCTGAGGTTCTGGCATTTTGCACAAAACTCTCTAGACTAAGCAGCAGCACTTGGGACAGCCTGATGGATTTAAAGATGGAATAAAACACAAATGGAGGCAAGATTCTGTGTGGTGTGGAGCCTAACAAATTTCCTTAGCTTTACTCATGCTAAATATCTGACAACCGTATTAATTGCCAAGCCATATGCCTTGCAAATATGGCAGTTGTGCATTTAATTGTAGGCTGCATTGGGAGCCCACTTTGGCTGAAAAGCAGAATATAAAAACAATACATACATACAAGCAAGGAAGATTTCTTTCTCCCAGGGTAGATTAGCTAGGGACCCTGCTTTCTTTGCCCAGTCGCATTGTAATCTAGCTTGTGCAGGCTTGGGCACGAGGGGAGTACTATAAATGTTTTGAAAACAAAGCTTGACTACTACGGTTGAGCGCTGGGCTAGGAACAGAGGCAGGATGGAGAAAGTAGTTCTTGCTAAAGCTTAGGAACCAGGGGGTGGGGTAGTGGTCTGTTCTTCAGAAGCACATCAGAGTCCTGCTAGAGCAGATGAAAAGGTCCATCACCTTTGAGGGTTCCCAGCAGGGGGTACAAGTACCCCTAGGGGGAGACCTGAAGGTCTCCCAGGGGGTACTCAGCCTCCTTGCCTCCCCATGCTGCAGCTGCACTGTTTGTTCCCCATCTGAGGATTGCCAGATGGAAGCTGATGTGTCCACTGCAGAAGGGGAGGGAGGAGGGTGGAGACCTTCCTCTTTGGCTCCTGACTGGCTGGCTACATACTGAAGCTTGGCATGCCCCTCCCCTCCGCCTGACTGACAGGCTTCAGAAAATTAGCACTGGTACACCCATTGAAATTAAAAGTAAACTTGGCCCATTAACTCAGTGGGAGGACCAGTGAGTAACTCCGTCTGGATGTAAGCCAATGACTGGATTAGCCTCTTATAACTAACGTTTAAGAGTGCATGCTCTCTCTCTCTCTCTCTGGGGTACCCGAGCTACGGTACATTTGTTTTAAAAGGTAGGGAACCCCTGTTGCTGTTACGAATAGTCACTGGGGTGTGTGTGTCCCTTGCAGGGGGGGAATCGAGGCACTCGACCCAGCCCCCATGCCCCTGCCGCCAGGCTCCTACCTGGATGTGGTGCCATCGGCACTGATGGTGGGTGTGGGTGACTCTTCTGTTGGAATCTGGGGGCCTCTGTGCTGCCAGCTGGCTCCCTGCACCCATCAGCCAGTGCTATTCAGACCGCAGCAGCAGCAGCTCAAGAAGGGCAGGGGCAGGGACAGCCAGTGCAGCGTGCCCCACAGCCCACCTTGCTACTTCCCAGAGCTGCTCCCACAGCAGAGGCCAAGGAGGTAGAGTGAGTGGCCCTGCCCCTGGGGGGCGCCAGCACCTGTGAGCACCTCCTTTGCCCTGCCCCCCCGCACTGCAGCATGGCCTTGGCCACCAGCGAGAGAGTTCCGAGGGCTCTTGTGCAAGGCACACGCAGAAGAGTGGCGTTTGCCTTGCCTTCCGCACCTGATGTCCCGAGATTGACTTGCTTCTGACGCTCAGGTTCAGGGCCTGGTTTTGCAGTATGACTTTGCACCTGTGCGAGGTCACATGTGGTGGGACCCAAGAGCGAGCAAGAAAACAACACACTACCTTCTATGATGCAAGGGGCTAGGCAGGAATGGCTTTGTGGTTGGCCTTCGGCTGTGATCCTTCCTGCTCCTGCTCAGTAGCCTTCCAGCAACCTCCCTAACTACCAATGTTGAGTGAGGCAAGAGAGTTAGCCAGGTCAGGTGTGCCCTGAAGCAGGAACCTTCAACTCTCCTTTGGGGCTTGAGTAGCCTTTTCTGGGGAACCTTAAAGGCAGGCAATTTCTTTAAGGTACTGCTTTACCTTTTTTGGTGGGTCCACGTATCCAAAAAAATGTGAGAGAGAATCTACTGTAAACTGGGGGGTGGGGGAGGAGAGATACACCCCCCCCCAAACACCCAGTACTCAATTGCCTCCTAGGGTCCAGATAGTTGCTACATTCGCTTGTGGATCCATTATGCTTGTGGATCCATTAGGCTTCTTAGCCAAGTACTTGGAACCAACTATTCCTTGCTGCAACATTTTTAATGAGTTTTTGTGGACAAAATCTCTCGTATTCAGGCCAACTTAGATCCAGACTCCATAATTGTTAGAGTGTCTGATGTTGAGGTGTCCAGCAGCTCCACTTATGTGGTGACCTTGGATCAGTTTCAGTTTGTCAGTCCTGAGGATGTGAGAAGTTGCTTGGAATGGTGAGGCCTACCTCCTGCCCTCTTGGTCCTTGCCCAACATGGCTTATACTATCAGGTCAGGAGGCTGGTGTAGAGGGCCTGGTAAAGGTAAAGTGTGCCGTCGAGTCGGTGTCGACTCCTGGTGCCCATAGAGCCCTGTGGTTTTCTTTTGGTAGAATACAGGAGAGGTTTACCATGGCCGCCTCCTGCGCAGATTGAGATGATGCCTTTCAGCATCTCCCTATGCTGCTGCTGCCTGATATAGTAGCAGTGGGGATTTTAATCAGCAACCTTCTGCTTGTTAGTCAAGCATTTCCCCGCTGCACCGCTTAGAGATTATAAATGCTTATCTGAGGGAGGGTAGGATGCCTCCTTGTCTCGAGGCAATTATTAGACCTCTTCTGAAGAAGCCTGCCTTGGATCCCTTGGAGCAACTACAGGCCTGTCTCGAACCTTCCATGGCTGGGAAAGGGGATTGAAGGTGGTGGCCTCCCAGCTCCAGGCAGTCTTGGAGGAAACTGATTATTTAGACCAGGACTGCTCAACTTTGGCCTTCCTGCAGATGTTGGCCTACAATTCCCATAACCCCTGACTATTGGATTATGAGCACCATAATCCCCACTGTGGCTGGGGATTATGGGAGTTGTAGTCCAAAAACAGATGGGATGGGGGACTAAGTTGAGCAGGCCTGATCTAGACCCATTTCAAACTGGCTTTCGGGCTATGAGGTGCAGACTGCCTTGGTCAGCCTGATGGGTGATCCTTTTGGATCTCTTGGCAGCCGTCAATACTCTTGACCATAGTATCCTTCTGGAACATCTGCGGGGATTGGGGGTGGGAGGCACTGCCTTGCAGTGGTTCCACTCCTACCTCACGGGCAGATTCCAGGTGGTATCTCTTGGAGACTATTGTTCTTCAAAATATGAACTTTCATATGGTGTCCCTCGGGGTTCCATATTGTCTCCGATGTTGTTTAACATCTACATGAAGCTGCTGGGAGAGATCATCAGGAGATTTGTTGCAGGATGTTATCAGTATGCGGATGACACCCAAATCTATTTTTCCACGTCAGCCTAATCAAGAGAAGGCATGACCTCCCTAAATGCCTGCCTGGAGGCGGTGATGGGTTGGATGAGGGATAACAAACTGAGGCTGAATACAGATAAGATGGAGGTACTATTTTGATCTGCCAGTTCTGGATGGGGTCACACTCCCCTGGAAGGAACAGGAACACGGTCTGGGGGTGCTTCTGGCTCCAAAACTCTCCATGGTTTCAGGTAGAGGCAGTGGGCAGAGGTGCTTTCTATCAGCTTTGGCTGATGCACCAGCTGCGTCCTTTTGAGATGAATGACCACAGAATGGTGGAACATATGCTGATACAGAGGCGTAACTAGGGAAAACGGCGCCCGGGGCAAGCACTGAAATGGCACCCCCCCACTGCACCCCCCCGCCGCACCCCCAACATACTACATTATACTTAGGTTTTTCCTCACAAGCACCCGCCGCCGCCGCCAAGTCAGGCCACCGACTGACTGCCAGGCGCCAGCAAAGCAATGGGGGGGGGGGGCCGCGGGCGGCGCGGAAGGGACCGCTCGTGGGGAACGGGGCACCGACGCGCTCCCTTGACTGCTGCAGCACTGCTGCACTGAGCAGGAAACATTTGTATTAACAAAAATTTTAAAAAAATTTGGTCATGGCGGCGCCCCCCCCACGTGACCAGAAAAGATGGCGCCCGGGGCATGTGCCCCCCTGCCCCCCCTATAGTTACGCCTCTGTGCTGATAACCTCCAGACTGGACTTCTGCAATGCGTTCTATGTGGGGCTGCCTTTGTACATAGTCCAGAAACTGTAGTTGGTACAGAATACAGTGGCCAGGTTGGTCTCTGGGTCATCTTGGACAGACCATATTACTCCGGTGTTGGAAGAGCTACACTGGCTGCTGATAGGTTTCCGGGCAAAATACAAGGTGCTGGTTATTACCTATAAAGCCCTAAACAGCTTAGGCCCTAGGTTTTAAAGAAAATGTCTTCTTTGCCATGAGCCACATCGCCTGTTGTGATCTTCTACGGTTGAGATCCTCTACGGTTGCCACCAGCTCGTCTGGTGGCTACTTAGCAACAGGCCTTCTCTGTTGATGCCCCTGGGCTTTGGAATGTGCTCACTGTTGAGATAAGAGCCTCCCCATCTCTGGCAATTTTTAAAAAGGCACTGAAGACATATTTGTTCACCCAGGCATTAGATTTATAGTTTTAATAGTATTAATATTGGGTTTTTTAATGATTTTAATGTTTGTTTATATGATTTTAATTGTAAACCACCCATAGATGCAAGTTTTGGGTGGTACAGAAATATGTTAAATACATAAAAATAAATAGCATGATATTAGCCTTTTTAAAAGCTGCCGCACACTGAGTTAACATTTTCAATGAGCTGTCTACCATAACCCCAAGATCTCTTTCCTGGTCAGTCACCGACAGTTCAGATCCTGTCGGCATATATATGAAGTTGGGGGTTTTTTGCCCCAATATTCATCACTTTACATTTGCTTACACTGAATCACATTTGCCCTTTTGTCTGAATCACATTTGCCCTTTTGTCACCCATTCATGCAGTTTTGAGAGAACCTTTTGGACTTCCCCACAATCTGCTTTGAAATATACTGGTCTAAATAGTTTAGCATTGTCTGCAAATTTGGCCACTTTGCTGTTTACTCCAACTTCTAGATAATTTATAAACAAGTTCAAAGACCACTAGTCCCAGTACCGATCCCTTGGAGACCCCACTTCCTACCTACCTCCATTGTGAAAACTGTCCATTTATTCCTACCCTTTCCCCGTCCTTCAGCCAGTTACTGATCCACACAATGAACCTGTCCACTTATCCCATGACTGCTAAGTTTACTCAAGAGTCTTTGGTGAAGAACTTTGTCAAAAGCTTTTTGGAAGTCCAGGTATACTATGTCAACTGGATCACCTTATCCACATGCCTGCTGACATCCTCAAAGAACTCCAAAAGGTTAGTGAGGCAAGACTTTCCCTTGCAGAAGCCATGCTGCTTCTCCTTCAGCAAGGCCCGTTCTAGGAGTTGAATAATTTTGTCCTTAAGTATGTTTTTCAGCAATTTACCTGGCACAAAGGTTTAGCTAACCAGCTTGTAAATTCTCAGCCCACCCACCCCCGGATCCCTTTTTGAAAATGGGAATTACATTAGCTACTTTCCAGTCCTCTGGTACAGGGCCTGATTGTAGGGACAAGTTACATATTTTTGCTAGGAGATTAGCAATTTCACATTTGAGTTCCTTCAGAACTCTTGGGTGGATGCCATCTGGCCCTGATGATTTTTTAATTTTGCAAGACACAACATATTCCCTTGTCACTTCAAACTGGCCCAGTGCTTCAACCTCCAAGCCTAAGAAGCTCAGTTCTGCTGCGGGTATAAGGTCAGTATCCTCTGCCACGAAGACAGATGCAAAAAACTCTGCAATCTCCTTATCCTCTTTAATTATCCCTTTCATGCCCTCATCATCTAACTCAGGGATTCTCAACATTGGGTCCCCAGATGTTATTGGACTTCAACTCCCACAATCCCTAACCTAAGGCCACTGGGGCAGGGGATTATGGGAGTTGAAGTCCAATAACATCTGGGGACCCAGCGTTGAGAATCCCTGATCTAACTGACCAACTGCCTCCCTGGCAGGTTTTCTGCTTCTGATATATTTAAAGAGGTTTTTGTTATTCTCTTTGACACTTCTAGTTATATGTTCCTCAAACTCTCTTTTTGCATCCCTTATTGTCTCCTTGCATTTCTTTTTCCATAGTTTGTTCCTTTCTGTTCTCTTCATTTGGGCAGGACTTTTCTGAAGGAAATCTTCCCTTTTATAGCTTCCTTGACTGTACTTGTTAGCCATGCTGGGATCCTCCTGAACTTGGTGGTACCTTTCCTCCTTTTGGTCCACCTGAGGAATTAATTGGTTGCTTTTGACTAGGTCTTTGTGCAGCTCTGCTGGCCAGTTCTAGAGTTTTGTGTGTGAATCCCAGATTTGTGGCAACTGTACCGTATTTATTCAAATACAAGATGACTGAATGTAAGACAAACCTCTTTAAAAGGAGCTTAAATACAGGTTATACTTATATTTACCTAAAAGGAAGAGGACTCTGAATTTAAGATGACCCCCCTGATTTCTAACATGAAAGAACTTGGAAAAAACCTAGTCTTGGATTCAGGTAAATACAGTATGTGCATATTCAGGTCATCCCAAAGTAAGGCCCATGGGATGCAGTTAGTATTGGCACCTCCCTCTGAACCACCCTCTTGCATTTGGCTGCCGCCTCGCCCCACCCCGACTCTGCATTGAGGTCTGGCTTGTGCAGCTTACGGGTCTAATAAAAAAGTAGGGTTTTGTTTTATTCCCGTCCCCATGGATCTGCTCCAGCCCATGAAACATCCATGTGTGCTGCCTTCCCTGCTACCTTTTGGAAGCAATAATGCAACATTAGCCACCAACTTTGTCTCTTTGTTTTTTAAACTCTTGCAAATTCAATTAACAAAAGCTACACAGTTTTTCACACATCAACAAAATTTCAGAAAGAGAAAGAGAGGAAAGAAATAACAACTCCCCAACCCGCCTTACCCATCCAAAAGCAATGCTATTTAAGAGCAATCCCCAACTAAAAAAGGAAGGAAACCAATTTGTACAAGAGGTCTTGAGCTATTTACACGGATAGGTTTGAGGGGGCAAAGAAGAAGAGCTTGTCTCCTGTTTCACAGAGAATCGCCTTTTTATTATAATAATCATAATCAATATTAAATAGTTTTACGCTACCTTGGCTGTTAAACAATCAAAGCAGAGAGAACCAAGTGCTTAATTTTAATCAGTTTTCCTTTTATCTACAATAATTGCCAAAGGGTGCAGCGTGCTAAGAGCTTCTGCAAGTGCATCCCCCATTTCGTGTTGATGGGGCTTGTGGGGCAGTCCCCCTCCCCAAATCCCATGGAAATGAAATAATCCTAGCAGTGGGACTTGGTCGACTGCTCCCGGGGCTGACTCTCCCTCCCTCCCCACCCTAAAAATATTGCAATTATCCCCCAAACGGTACTTTTGTGTTTTCTTTTCAAAAATTATTATATTAGTTTTTGTACGAGCTCCCACCCACCCAAGTGTCATATACACAGAAGCCTCTTTCTCACTAAGGAGGCTGTCTATATACCAGCATAAAATATGGAAAAAATGGTGGGTCAAAATACTCTCTCATTATTATTCTTATTTTTCTTTAAAACTGACAGACTCACGATTGCTAGAAAAAGCTGATTGCACAAACGGATTGGGGCGGGGCGGGGTGGGGGGAGGGCGACAGCGGGTGAGGGTGTATGTTTTTCAGAATAGCTAGAAACATCCCTTCCCCAGAGAAGAGAGACCTGTGATTATTCACCCAATTCCTCCTTCGCTGAAGATGCAAATAATCAGTGACAGATCCAGCTGAAACTGAGAACACGGCTTCTCCTCCCCCTGCCCCACTCAATGCCTCTCCTTGCTTTCACAACGCCCTCCTGCGAGTAAACCTCCATCAGGGATAAGAAGCCAGCAACTGATTACAAAAATAAGGATCATCTGTAATTTTGGCTCAACTTGTCACTTTGCCGACACCTTTAAAAAAAAAGAGAAAGGGGAGGGGGGAAAAAAAAAAAAAGCAAAACTCTTTTTGCTCCAAACACTACGAGAGCTGAAGAATGGCTGCAAGTTTGAGATATCAAAAATCTCAGAAAAATATATAATATATATATATTTATATATATCTCTGTCTTATTATTTAAATTTCACATTCCTTTGAAAAGCAGGTTATTCCGTCAGTAGCTGCTGAAGGAGGCTTTTCTGCTGGGCTTGAGGGTTCTGAGGGCCGGCCGAGCTTTTCTGGGCGCCCACCGGGCCTGGCTGGTTCAGGTAAGGGTCTCCGCCCACCAGGTTGACCGTACACTGCACATCTGCAAACACCTGGACCTGCTGGACCTGCCGGGACACAAGAGGGGAGAGAGGCAGTTAGCCGGGAACGGGAAGGGGCCCCCTGGCGGACGGAGCAGGTACTACGGTTAAGTGGAAACTCACTAGAGAGAATTCCTCTAGTCTGTAGTCACCACAGAGAAGAACTCTTCTGTCTTCTTGCCCTACAAAAAGAAAACTGCTGCACTCATTTGGATCGGAGCTTAGGAAAGGTTAATTAAGAAAAGGAGGGGGGCAATCCGGAGTCTCCAGGCACGGGCAGTAAAATGGGAGCCGGAGACTGGCAAGCTCTCCCCCTTCTGCCAGGCAGACAAGATGGATGAGGCAAGAATGCAGCCGGAAGGAATCCTGAAACAAGGCGCTCAGCAGCCCCAGCTGCTACCTCCTTAAAAAACAACACACACACACACACACAGCTCTGCACCCCCCCTTTTGCAAATTCTCGCCTAGGGGTAAGAACAAAGAGGTGTGGTCTCACTGCAGCTGACCCTTGAGATGGCAAAATGGCAGCCAAGTGACTTCTATCGCGGAAGCAGCAGGGAGACCTCGGCAGCAACAGAGTGTGAAAGCAGGAACAGCTCAGTGCAGATTCCTGGAAACAACTCCACCCCACCCCAACACACACACACACACACACACACACACACACACACACACACACCTCTGACACTAGATCACAACCATCCCCCTTCCATTCTCTCAGTTCTCGCCTTCTCAGAGTCCTCAGCATAATCTTCCAGCTCCCAATAACAGCTAGAGAGTTGGGTATCCCACATCTAAAACAACTCTCTTATGCCAAAGCACGTTATCCTAGAATGTGAATACATTTTTTTTTTAGGAGAGGAGAGCTGGTCTTGTGGTAGCAAGCATGACTTGACCCCTTAGCTAAGCAGGGTCCACCCTGGTTGCATATGAAAGGGAGACTAGACGTGTGAGCACTGTAAGAGATTCCCATTAGGGGATGGAGTTGCTCTGGGAAGAGCAGAAGGTTCCAAGCTCCCTCCCTGGCCTCTCCAAGATAGGGCTGAGAGAGAGACTCCTGCCTACAACCTCGGAGAAGCCGCTGCCAGTCTGTGAAGACAATACTGAGCTAGATAGACCAATGGTCTGACTCAGTATATGGCAGCTTCCTATGTTCCTATGTTTAACCCTGAAAGTGCCACAAGACCCATAGTTGTTTTTGCTACAACAGACAAGACGGCTACCCCTCTGGAAGAATTGGAAAAGATATCTAAAACAGGATATTCCCAATACCCACAGTTCTCCTATCCCTCTGGTGAGCTCCCAGCTTTCCACAATATCGCCTATCTCCAGAACTCCGGCCTGCTTCCTCTGATCTTGGAGAGTTTGCATACCCACAGCACCACTTGTTTTCTGCAGATGCCCATGAACACTGACTGCCCCCAGACTATGATTTAAGCAGGGGGCTTGAAGATGCATATACCCCTCTCCCTTTGCGTACGTAGCCCTCCAGTTCCAGAGTCAACGTGTTCCTTGTCCAAATGGTCAAGCATTCTGCTCTCGCTGCAAGGAAAGGTTAAAGGCTCAAGTTGGACATTTGCTTCAAATGATTAAAGTCAATTTTTTTCATCTGGTTCTCAATGGCTACCCTTGATAGAATTCTGCTGAAAGTAAGAGCTGTGAAGTGAAACCAAGTTGCATGACCCCCTTCTGAGCCACCTCCCAGCTTTTAAAGATTGTTGCGGATAAAAACCACTCCTCTGTTTATATGTGGGGCTGAATTATGTGGGGCTTTCTGATGCTTTTAGCAGCCCTGCCCCCTGACCCCCTGACTTCATATTTACAGGCAGAACAGGTGTGTGTGTCTGGTCAGCCATTATGCCTTCTTTCTCTGAAACGGTGGCACAAGGGAGGATCTCAAGTAAACAAAGCTTTGGGATTCTGAGCAGAAGGGTCAGCCAGGCTGATGGCTGGTTACGGGGGTGAGGTGGCATCACCTAGCATTGTATTGGTGGAGAAGCAGCATCCACCTTCTGGCTAAAAATGAACCCTCAGAGCATTCCTCCCACTTGCTGGTGTAACAGAAAGCCACCTTCCTCACTCCCCAGCTCTCCATGGATCTGGAAGGGCATGAGGAGAGGTTGCATGTGATCTGCAGTAGCCAACTAGGAAGACTGGGCACTGTCTGACTGCCCTAGGATGGGGTTCTCAAACGTGGGTCCCCGATGTTGTTGGGGCCCCAACCCTCTCCAGCCACAATAGCCAAAGCTGTTGGCTGCTGTGTCTGGGGGGATGGTAGGAACTGTGGTCTGACAACATCTGGAGACCCACCTTGGAGAACCCCTGGCCTCCTAGGTAGTCATATCTGTGACTACTAATTGCCAGATGAAGTGGCGGGAATAATCTTGTCCTACAAATGGAACCCATGAACAGGAACCAAAACTGGTCCCGATGGAAGGCCAACAATCCTAGCAGACAGCACTGATTCTTGCTAATGTTGCCATTGGTTTGTGCTGTTTTTGAGGCCCTTCCCAGTGTGAAGGACAAAGCGAAGGGGCTCTAGGAAATGGGGCGGCTTGAATGGCCAATGCACACCTGGAACGGAATTGTCTGTCAGCTGGCCTCCTCTGGCTGCAGCTGCTGCTAATATCCTGCTCCTTGTCTTCTTTTTATGTTTTCTAACTGGTTGCTTTTAAAGCAGCGTGGGACATTTCTTTTTAAACATAAAGGTGGGATATAAGTGTTCTTATGACAACAGTTACGGTGGAGGGCAAGCAGGGACTGCTTTCAAACAGAAGGCGCCATTTCACAGCTCTGTGGGCAGATGCATTTGGTATTTTCACAGCCACAGAGGACATTCCACCCCTCCTATCAGAAGCAGCTCAGCTTGACCCAAAATCACAGAAGACCTAGCAACCTTAGAGCTGCTCCAGCTTGTTCTGCTGAGCACCTTTCTGGGGCACCTGTGTCTCCATGGGCTGGGTTTCCAGCCACACGGCATGCTGATTTTCTCTTGCTTGGTGCCACTGGGCTTGGATGAGGTTTGGAGAATGAGAGGACATGTTCAGCTTTGCTAAGCAGGAGGTGCCTCCTTCTCTCCACATTCAGCTGATAAGTTGGCAATGCTACGCACATATTGACTTCCAAACAGTTCTTTCTGCCAAGACCTCTTTATTTGCCCACAGTTAAAAAACCACCAGATGTTACAGGTTACAAGCAGAATAGTTTCAGTGTACAAACACTATCTTCAGCTGCTAATACAGACGGAGTATCTCGGCAATTTAAATTCCTTCTGGCAGACTCAGAAGCTTCTGGAGAAATGTGGGGTTAAAGCTGATGTAGTGTGTAGCGCACCCACACCGTTGAAACCAACTGGTCAGTATGACAACAAGTGTGAGTTCAAAGATTTGTGAAAGGGGAGAAGGTTGGTGTAGTGTTCAGGGGATGATTTATAAGCTACAGTGTTTGGAATGCTCCTTTGATATAGGTGAAACGGGAAGACCTTTAAGAGACGGATATAAGGAGCATTGGTCTGCTATGCGATATAATGGGAGTCAGGCCAAACTGTGGTCTATCATATGAAAGAGAGGCATGCTGGGTGAGTGGTTGGAACTAAAATTTCTGTGTAGACGGTGGAAAGAAACTCGCAGAAGCATAAAAGCAAGGAGGCATGTTCATAGAGAAGTTAAAACCAGATATAAATGTTAAGGATGAAATGGCCCTGGCCATTGAACGATGCAAGCTGTGTTAATTATTCTGTCCTTGGCAGCTGTGATGTGTTTCTCCTGCTCATTGCTTATCTCATGGGAAGGAATTTAAACTGCTGAGATACTCCATCTGTGTTAGGAGCTGAAGATAGTGTCTGTACACGGAAACTGCTCTGCTTGTAACCAGTAACATCTGGTGGCTTGTAATTGTTGCGCAGATAAAGAGGTCCTGACGGAAAAATCTCCGCATTCAGCCTGCCCTTCCCTTTCTCTGATGTTAAAGAGAAGCTGAAGGTATTCCGAAATGACTCCCTCAGAGGGTCTTTCTACATGCCCAGGGCAAGTGGCAAAGGGTACAACTCCAAAGGAGCCCACCTGCCAGCGTTCTCTCTAATTTTTTTCATATCTGGGCAGCAGTATCAAGGCAGTGTGTGCACACGTGCCTTCAGAGTGGGGCCTTCCTGATCCAACCTGAGTGGGATCTAAAATTGACTGAGCGGACATAACAAAAATTGTGAGCGTGCACACGTCTTAGAGGGCACACAGCTTCCCCCGCGGCCACTTTGGCCCTTGAATGCTAAGTGCAGGAAGCACTACCTGGAAAGCAGAGAGGCTCCCCATGGCGTGTGTGGCGCCCCTTGTGGCAGCTCTCTCACCACATGGACTTGCAGGGCCTGTTACACAGGGAGCTTGATGAATCCAACAAAAACCTCAGGCAGGCAGGCCTCAATGGCAAAACCAAATACCCCCGAAGGTGGGCTACGCCACTCACATTCCGGTCCACATTCTGGGCCAGCCTTGGGGTCACTGCTCCGGACAGTAGCAATGTCCAACCTGCTCACAGTCAGACTGCTCTCAGCTGTACTAAGTCACTTGCAGGGTAGGCCAAGAACCATCGGGTTCCCAAGGTGAGCCAGGCCAGCTGTTCCTGACTCCCCAGAGTGAGTACCTGAGGAGGTTCCCAGGCTTAGGAGAGTGCTACTGACCTGTGCGCCGTCTGCTTCCGTTTTCAAAAGGTCAGAGGAGGAGAGCTGGTTGCAGTAGAGACCTGAGGGTCTGAGAGCTGGGTCGTTCACCTGAGGGCAGGGGTGGGGGGGAGACAGGGCAGAGACTTCAGAGACTGGTCGGCAGCTTTTCATCTCCCCTTTCTCCCTCCCAAGCAGCTCCACGAAAAGCCAAACACTGAAGGAGAGACCGAAGGCCGCTTGCAGCCTCGGCATCCCACGCCCTGATGGGTACCCCAGCCAGAGGCTCCTCCTGGCCTCTGGGGTGTCCTGCCGTTGGGCAGCCTAGGGCTTCTCGGGGTCCCTCAGGGCTTCTCGGGGCCACCTCTTCCCAGCTGCCATTCATAAACACTGAGGGTACTGATACACCGTAGACTGAAGAGGGATTTAGTCACAACTCCCTTTCTCACAGAAACCCAGATAACTATAGATCTGAAAGCGGGGTGGAATTGGGATTCTCTAGCAAAGGAATTCTTAGCATCCTCACCAAAACAAGATCTCCAGGATTCTTAGAGGAAACCCACAATTGGTCACAAAACCAATGTAAATGTCAAGACATGCCCTTATCCGTATTGTAGGAGTGGTCTGAAAAATCTCCAAGGGCTACAGCCAGCTTGATGCAGACAGATCTCTTCCTCCAGGCTTTGTTTCCACCCTCAGTTATTTGGAATAATCACACCTGGCCCTCCTTCAGTCTTACACTTCCAAGGGGCGAATCAGAGTCGAAGCAGGTTGAGAGAATCAGACTCCTCCTGAAAAGGTCAGGGGCTCTGGTCTCTCCTGTACCCTCATGTAAGCAGCAGCAGCAGCAGCAGGTATGTGTGTGTGTTATTGCTGGAGGATGCAATTCACAGCTTAACATTAAAACCCATGAATGAATGGAGACAATCAGCACAACAGTGTGAGGAAGAACAGCCTGGAACTCTCAATCCATGCAGAAAGAGAACGGAGCATTGGTTACTCACCGTGAAGGTTTCTTCTGGTTGCTGAGGTCAAGGCCATCTCTACGGGTTATCCTCATCACGTGCTCCAGGGGCAAGACTTAAGTTAATTAGCTGAAGAAAGACCCGGGCTGAGGAGGGTGACCTTGCCCAGTTCTTACAAGCCCAGTAAGAATGTAGCAGAAAAGGTATTACAAGTAGAAAAAAGGCAGTGAGAAGGGAGAGACCCCCACTGTTCAAGTCTTCAGGTGGCGGCTCCATGCAATGCCGAGATCAGGAATGTCTCCCCCAGACACAGTCCAGAACAGAACGGGTGGGTCGAGATGGTCTTGACCTCAGCAACCAGAAGAAGCCTTCACGGTAAGGAACCAATGCTCCGTTCTAGGTTGCTGGGGTCAAGGCCATCTCTACGGGACATACCAAAGCTGTATGTCTCGCGGGGGGGACAGGACTAGACTAATCCTGGGGGAGAACGCTCTGAAGGACACGTCGGCCAAATGCTGCCTGGGCAGAGGTGAAAGTGTCCAGCTTGTAGTGCCGTGTGAAAGTCAATGGATTCTTCCAAGTTGTGGCCTTCCATATCTCATGTAGAGGAGCGTTTGTAGAGAACGCGGCGGATGCAGCCGCCGCCGCTCGAGTGGAATGAGCTGTGATTCTAGCTGGGGGTCGCAGTTGCTGTGATTCACATGCTGAGACGATGCAGGCTCGAATCCATCTAGCGATGGCAGCTGAGGTGACCACCTCACCCATGGAGACAGGTAGGTAGGAAATGAACATAGCTTCAGACTTCCTAAAGGAAGTAGTCCTCTTTATGTATGTTTCAAGGCAACGCTGGATGTCCAGCTTATGCCACAGTTTTTCTTAGGCATGTAAAAGGCGTGGACAGAAGGTAGGCAGGAACACATCCTGTGAGAGATTGAATTGTGACAAGACCTTAGGTCTGAAAAAGGGGTCTGGGATGAGGTGAACGGAGTCCTCTGCAAACACACATGAACCGACAAGGCCCGTAGCTCTGACACACGTCTGGCGGTAGTGACAGCCACCAGGAAGGCTAACTTGAAGGAAAGCATTTTAAGCGAGATTGATTTCATAGGTTCGAATGGTGCCCGCTGAAGAGCCCTAAGGACAGTGTGTAAATCCCAAGAGGGAAAATGGTGAGATGTTGGAGGCTATAGCAGCGTCACTCCACGGAGGAAACGCTTAAGGAGAGGATGGCCAAGCATAGACCTATTAGAGTGGCCAGCAATCAAGCTGATCAGCGACACCGCTTGTCTCTTCAAGGTGTTGGGCTTGAGCCCCTTATCCAGGCCTTCCCGGAGAAATTGTAGAAGATGCGTCATAGAGGCCGTGCCCGTCTTGATATGATGGCGGGAGGACCAGCGTAGGAAGGCTCTCCAGGTGCATTGGTATATCCTGTTAGTGGAGTCTCTGCGTGAGGCCAGAATAGTAGTGGTGACGTTCTGGGGAAGCGCCTCCTCTGCTAGAATCCTCCGCTCAGTCTCCATGCGGCTAGCTGAAACCAACCTGGATCTGGATGGTTTACTGGTCCCTGAGATAGGAGGTCGGGTGAGACTGGAAGGTGCCAAGGTTCCGTGACACTGAGATGGAGGAGCTCGGCGAACCAGTGGCGACGAGGCCAGTGAGGTGCCACCAGTATCACCTCCGCCTTCAAGGTCCTGATGCATCTGAGGAAGCACTCTAGAAGAGGGATAGGTGGAAACGTGTAAAGGACTCCCGGAGGCCAGGTTGTGGATAGGGTGTCTGTGTCCTCCACGGTCGTGCATGGAAACCTTGAGATGAATCTCGGGAGCTTTGCATTGATGGGGGTTGCGAACAGGTCGACCTCCGGAGTCTCCCACCTGTGTGCCAATTGATCGAAAACGCGGGGGTGTAGGGACCACTCCCCGGAAGGAGGTCCTCTCGGCTGAGCCAGTCCGCCAGAGAGTTGAGGTCGCCTTTGACATGATGGAGAGGAGGTGTTCCTCCACCCACAAGAGCAGGAGGGTTGTCTCTTGATGTAGTGATCTGGACCGGGTGCCTCCCTGTCTGTTCACATGGGCCTTTGCTGTCATATTGTCTGTCTTCACAAGGACATCCTTTCCCTGAACTATGTCCTGGAAGCGCCAGAGATTGTGCCCGTGTCATGCAGGAGAGGCTGAATCTACTGAACATGTGTTGTTGAATTGTTGTTTCTATAAGGAGCTAAGAACAGAATTAATTTTTCCCCTTTTAAGAGGTCGTAGATTGACCTCAGGTCAGGAGAAGGTGGAGTTTTTACTTGCAGATTTGGATGATTTCATCTCGACAAAAGTAGCCAAGTTTCTTTGTATTGCAAGTAAACTCCGCAGAAGACATGTTGAGAGGCTAGATGCGGGCATAGTATAGTAGGAGGATGAACTGATTTTATCTAGACAAAATTCTTCATATATGATACTTTTACTGTACTGTTTTAATTGCAGTTTCTCTTGATGTTTCTGATGTGTTGTGTACTGTTGTGTGTGTTATTGTGTTGTATTGAGTGGCCGTTGGCTGTAATAAAGTACTACTACCATGTCCTGGAAGCTGGTGAGCGCCAAGTGAATGGCCGGCAGCTCCATCCAGTTGATGGAGTGCTTCCACTCTGAAGGAGACCATCGACTCTGACCGGAGTGTTGGAGACAGTGGGCTCCCCATCCCCTGGTGCTGGCATCCGTGGTTACTATCAGGCACGGATACTCCATGTATCGTTTGCCCTTCAGGACGTTCTGGGGTGCCAGCCACCAGAGGAGGGAGTGATGTGCCAGCGAAGGAAGAATCAGCATGACTGGTCTCTTCAGAGAGATGGCTGTCTGGTGAGGTAGGAGAAACCACTGAAGGATTCAAAGATGGAACCGGGCCCAGGGGACCGACTCGAGAGTGACAACCATAAGACCCAAGATTCTTGTGAGAGACATCAGGGGTACTGCATGGGAGTCCAGTGCCTGTCGGATTTCTGAAGTCAGTATTAGAAATCTGTCGTGTGGGAGAAATAAACGACCCTGCTGAGTGTCGATTATCACTCCAAGATGACGTAGTCGGTGTGCTGGGACTAGTTGGCTTTTTTGAGTGTTGATAATAAAGCCGTGGTGCTGTATAGTGAGTAGGGTAGTCTACAGATCGAAGGATGCTAGAGCCTTGGAGCGAGACTGCAGAAGAAGGTTGTCTAAGTACGTGAAGGCCCTGATCCCCCGCAGGCAAAGATTCGCTAGGAGGGGGGCCAGGACCTTTGTGAAAATCCTGGGGGCTGAAGACAGCCCGAATGGGAGGGCGGTGTATTGATAATCGATGCCCACGTACTTGAATCTCAGGAGGGATCTGCTGTCTTGGTGGATCGGGATACGGAGATAAGCCTCCTTCAAGTCGACTAATGAGAGAAAATCCCCATGATGGAGGGATTCTGTGATGGCTCTGAGTGTCTCCATCCGAAATCTGTTGTACCGCACCCACTTGTTTACAAATTTTAGGTCCAGCACCGCTCGGAGGGATTTGGCACTGTGAATAGAATAAACGCCCCTCCCCACCTGGTCCTGAGGGACCCGCTCCACAGCTCCAATATCCACGAGGTGTTGGATGGCGCGGGTCAGGTTTGAGTGTTTGGTAGAAGAGTTTGAGCGCGGGGTAGGTAGGAACCTGGGGGGAGGAGAGCCGTGTATTCTGTAGTCTTGCTCGATCACATTGAGCACCCATTTGTCTGTAGTGGTCTGCTCCCAGGCGTGCAGGAAGGCGGAAAGGTGACCTCTCAGGAGCGCCTGGCCCGAGTCATAGCTTTTGCTTGGACTGTTTTGCCTGAGAGGAAGGCTGCCTATTTCCCTGGGTTCTGGAGGAGAAATGCTGCCGGTTCCAGGTCCCTCGCTGCGGCTTGAGGTCCCGATCCCAGGGCCTGTAAAAGGAGCAAAAGGGCCGTAAGGACTGGGAGGACCGTCTGAATGCTGGCTTGTCCTGTTTGTGGGGAGCGGAAGGCATGGTCTTCCGCTTGTCAGCGGATTCCACAAGGACTTCTTGAAGGGCAGACTCCCTGAAAATTTTCTTGGCGTCGTAAGGTACTGCCGATAGATTAGCTTTAGAGGTGGCGTCCGCTTGCCAGCTTTTTAGCCATAAATGCCTCCTTCCCATGACCGATGCGGCAAAAGCTCTGGAAGAGAATCTTATGGCATCGAGTGTGGCGTCCGGCACAAAGGCTTGGGCCTTCTGCAGCTTAACTAGCTGCTGTCTAAGGTGGGTGGGGTCTATCTGGGAGTCAGCAGCAAGGAGGTCATCAATCCAGATTAGGCTGGCTCTGGCGGCCATGGATGCGGCTGCTAAAACTCTGGTAGCATAAGAAGAGTTGTCGTGTACCCGCTTCAGGGCCATGTCTGCTTTCTTGTCAGATGGATCTTTGAGGGAGACTTCTCCATCTCAAGGAAGCAGTGAATTCGAGACCAGCTGAGCTACTGGCGCATCTGTATTTGGAGTCTTCAGAAGAGACGCTGGTTGCTGTTGAAGAGAGTAAAAACGTGCCGCCGCTGCCATGGGCTTGCGCACCAAGGCGGGTAAGGCCCATTCCTCCCTAATGGTTTCAATGAAACAGTCAGGCAAGGGGAGAAGCATGTCCTTAGGTTTTGCCTTGGGAAACACTAAGTCACCCTTAGAAGAGCGAGTAGAGTCAGGTTGAAGCTTGGATTGCAAGCCTATATTTTTGTCATTAAAGGGTTAAAGTCCTCTGGGCCAAACAGGCATTGAGAGACATGAGAGGGTCCAGGCCCTTTGCCCCCCGACCATTCGCCCTCCTCCTTATCCAAAAGAGTAGCTGGCGTCTGTGCCTCCTCTCCTCAGTCCATCTGAACCTCCTCCATGTTAGAGCCCCCGCCAGAGGCTACAGGTCTGGCATACTGCAAAGGAAATGCGGACTTACGCTTTAAGGGGTCTGGATCCCCAGAATCCTGCTCTGATAGTTCAGATGAGTGGGCCCTGGTGGCCTGAGGGGGCGAGGACTTCGATTGTTTCGATGAAGCCTTCGTGTGCTTCTTTTTCCTTTTGGCTTTTTTGGGGAATGGAGGGGGGGGCTAGACTCAGAGGACTCCTCAGAGGAAGAGTCCCTTTTTCTCTTTCTGGAATGTTTTTTACGCTTTTGGGGGTGCAACTGCAAAACGGTATCCACCATAGCGTTTTTTAGCCATGCCTGCCATTCTGGGGGCATAGAGGCAGAGGATGCAGCAAACGGAAAAACCGCGGTCGAGGCACCCCCCCTTGGGCAGAGTTCACCACATTCAGAAGAGTAGGCGCCGAGGGGGCCTCTGTCAGAGCAGCCGCATTCTTGGCGGGCTTTTCGACGTGGGTGCCATCTTGGAGCACCGGGGAAGGCGCCGCTTCCATGTTGGCCTCTGGTGTCGCCCTTCTCTCACTCCACAGCGGTAGTGTGTAGATCACCAGGTGCCCTGCTGTTGCGTTGCTCCGCAGAACCCGGGGAGGAAAGGGCTCCGCCGTCTCACCCAGGCAGGAGGAGTTCTGCTGAGCTACCGCGAGGCGAGTTCCAGTGCCCAAGGGTGGGATGCGCTGCGGCTGAGGCCGTTTCCCCTCTGGACAGTGCTCCGGCAGGTGGCGGTGAGGGAAGAGCCGAACCGGGCGCTCTAGTGCCCCTTGGAAAATTCTTCTTTGGCTTCCCCGCAGGAATGCAAATGTTTAGAGACGTTCCTGGTAGCTCCATACGGGGCGGGGGTGGTGGTGGAGTGGGAGACAAACAAGGAAAAAATGAACCTCTTTTTTTTTTTGGTAGGAGAGAGAGGGCAGAGGAGACAACAAGTAGCAGTGGGCACAAGGAATAGAAAGTAGAATGTGGAAGGAAAAGGGCTAGAATACACGGAGAGAAGAGGAAAGCCTGCCTAGAGCTACGCAGGACTGAAAGAACTGGGCGAGGTCACCCTCCTCAGCCCGGGTCTTTCTTCAGCTAATTAACTTAAGTCCTGCCCCTGGAGCACGTGATGAGGATAACCCGTAGAGATGGCCTTGACCCCAGCAACCTAGAACAGTCCTATGTACTAATGGCCACCTCTGGGAGATGTTTTGCACATGAACCCTAGAGTCAAACCAGAGGTGTGTGCAAACTCATTTCAAAGAGGTGTTTCCAACTAAGAAGTTCTGCCTCTGGGAGGGCTGGGCTCGGGGGCGGGGGCAGGGGGACTGGGAAAGGCTTTGTAAAATACAAAATGCCAATGCCATTACTTTTTATATTGGTTCTGGAAGTGCTTTGTAGAAATATTAGAGAAGATGAACAAATACAAGGCCCAAAAGTTGGGAAACAGGAGTATAAACTTAGAGCCTTTGTGGATGGATGATGTAGTGTTTTTTCTAGAAAATCCATTAGAGAAGATCAGAAGGCTCTATGAAAAAACAGAACAATTTAGCCAATTGGCTGGGTTTTATATAAATAAGAGTAAAAGGAAGGTGTTGACAAAAAATATGGACCAGAAATCCAATGATAGACTTTATGAAATAAGTGAATTGAAAGTGGAGAAGAAAATTAAATACTTGGGCATCTGGCTGACAAACAAAAACTCTTTGTTGTTTTCAAATAATTATATCAAAATATGGAATACAGTAAAAATTGAAATGCAAAGATGGACTAGAATGAACTTATCTTTAATGGGAAGAATTTCAGTTGTGAAGATGAATGTTCTACCTAAAATGTTGTTTGTTTTCCAGACTATTCCTAGAATAATACGTTAACCTGTTTCAAGCAATGGGAAAAAGACATAACTTAATTTGTTTGGCAAGGGAAAAGACCAAGAATTAAATTTAAAAATTTAACAGATGCTAAAGAAAGAGGTGGTCTTACCCTGCCAGATTTAAGGTTGTCTTTTGATGCTGTTTGTTTGACTGGTTAAAGGAATGATTAACATTAAGAAATCCCAGAATACTTGATCTGGAAGGATTTGATAGAAGGTTTGGATGGCATTCCTATCTGTGGTACGATAAAAGCAAAGTGCATAAAGATTTTCTTAATCACGATGTAAGGAGGAGTCTAATGGGAGTGTGGGTAAAATACAAAAAATGGCTGGAATCTAAAACTCCATTATGGGTATCCCCGATTGAAGCTTTGGAATGTAAAGAGACAAATATGCAATCTGAATGGGGTACCTATAGGGACTTGTTATGTTTTCAAGAGAAGGGCTGTAAATTTAAAAATTTAATTGAAGTACAAAATTTGGTTAGTAACTGGTTTCAGTATCAGCTAAACGAAATTTACAAGAAGGATCTTAAAGTTGGATTTGAGGATCAAATGTCGAGATTTGAGAAGGAGTTGTGTGAAAATGATGAAAAATTAGTCTCTAAGATGTATAAGTTGTTGCTTTTGGAGGAGACAAGAGATGAAGCGGTTAAAACGACTATGATAAAATGGGCTCAAGATGTGGGTCATAATATAGACATGGTAGCTTGGGAAAAATTATGGAAAACTGATTTAAAGTTCACTGCATGTTATACTAGTTATACTTTAAAAGAAAATTATTACAAGATGATGTACAGGTGGTATTTGACACTGAAAAAAATAGCATTAATGTATAAAAATGTTTCAAACAAATGTTGGAAATGTGGACAATGTGAAGGGACTTTTTTTCATATGTGGTGGTCATGCGGGAAGGCAAAGGCCTTTCGGGATATAATATATAATGAGCTGAAGAAAATTTTTAAAATGACATTTCCTAAGAGGCCAGAATCCTTCCTGCTGGGAATAACTCAAGAAGAGTTCTCCAGAAGAAACTTAACATTTTTAATGTATGCAACCACAGCGGCTAGAGTAGTATATGTGCAGAAATGGGAGGACAAGGAAATGCCCTCAAAAGAAGACTAGTTGATAAAAATTTTGGAATACGCTGAGATGGCAAAACCTACAGCACTTATAAGGGATGAAAACTTGGAATGTTTCAAAGAAGATTGGGAACCATTTTTACTCTACTTAAAGAACTATTTTTCTAACATGGACCCTTCAGCAAGGTTTGAAATTTAGTAATAACAGCAGGTTGGGTGGGGTAAAATCGAGTTTGCAATGTGGAGTATATATGTTTTTGAATTATTATAGCAATGGTCTATATGTATAGCTAATATGAACTGCGCAGACTGGTAAGTGGGAAGTCAATATTTACTTAATTAAATGTAATTGGATTGTTAAGATATTGTAAAAACTAATAAAAAATTAAATAAAAAAAGGGAAGAAGAAAAAGAAGTACTGCCTCTCTATAAATAAACAGGCAAAACTGTAGTGGGCCCCAATCCAGATCAGGACAGCAATGCACTCAGGGCAAGTTGCCAACTCTCTCCCTGTGTGCTGTTTTCCTACTGGAAGACTCTACCTCCCAATAGGTTTTCTGTCTGAAAGTGGTTACTTAGCAAACAGCTGTTTGGGGGGACAAAAAGCAACTGTGTGTGGAGGGGATTTTCAGCATGTGGGGGGAAAGCTAGCTTCCCTCTGTGCACCACAGTCCCGGTCAGGATTGGTATTACTTGTGGCTGCTTTTGCAGGACGTCTGGTTGGAAGCCCTCCTTTTAAGAAGCATGGATCTCATTAGAAGGATCATAGGAAGCTGCCTCCTACCGAGTCAGACCACTGATCTGTCTAGCTCAGCATTGTCTACACTGACTGGCAGCGGCTTCTCTGAGGTTTCAGGCAGGAATCCTTCCCTGACCTGCCTGGGGATGCTGCCACTTCTGCATGCAAAACAGATGCTCCTCCTCTGAGCAATGGCCCCATTTCTGCATGCTCATGTAAGCCGCTTTGTAATGTGAGCGAGCACTCTGTCCAGTACAGGCACTGCAAATTGGACTGAAAACCAAGTGTGAGGACTGCCTGAATCCTCAGGGTGCAAAGTGCGCTTTCTCTCCCTCACCCCACCAGGTGTGGATCAAAGCTATGAAGAAGCAGAAGAAGAAAGCCCCAAGGAACAGTGACCTCAGACATGCTGAATGGGTGGCCGTCCTGGTCTTGGGGCTAAACTGGGAGCCCAGATCCGCACTGAGCAACTGAAAGGGGGCCCGTGTGTGGTTTGGAAGGGAGCAGCCATGGTGGGGGGGGCCCCTCCCCCCACCTGCCACTTCCCCTGCTTTCTCCCTAGCTGGCAGCTGGGAAGTCCAGGGCAGGAGTGATGGGTGGGGGAACCGTCTAGTATTCCTTCTCACCTCCAAACGGCATTGCCCACCTTAGATTTTTTTAAAAAACAACTACAGAGCATCATCATTTGGTTTGGCTCCAGGACAAGTACTTGACCTTCTTAAGGTAATTAATTAGTGACCGTTTCTGGATGTGTGCGTATGCTTTTGTTTCCATCAGAAATATAGTCCCAGCCTTGGTGCCAACCCACTCTCAGGGTGAATGCCAGGAAATTCAGAACCAACAAAGGGAAGTACTTTTTCACACAACACATAATCAACTTGTGGAAATCTCTGCCACAAGATGTGGTGACAGCCAACAACCTGCATGGCTTTAAGAGGGGTTTGGATAACTTCACGGAGGAGAGGTCTATCAACGGCTACTAGTCAGAGGGCTATAGGCCACCTCCAGCCTCAAAGGCAGGATGCCTCTAGATACCAATTGCAGGGGAGTAACAGCAGGAGAGAGGGCATGCCCTCAACTCCTGCTGTAGGCTTCCAGCTGCATCTGGTGGGCCACTATGTGAAACAGAATGCTGGACTAGATGGGCTCCCTTGGGCCTAATCCAGCAGGGCTGTTCTTATGTTCTTAGGGTGACCCTCCTGCTCTCTGTGAACAGAGAAGGAGCTAGCCTCCCCAGGAAGTCCGTGAGAGCAGATGGCTTGAGGAGCAGGAAGGCCTGGTTGGCAACACACTGACCTGCTCGGAGCACAGCTGGTTCATGGCAGGCATCTGCAGCGAGCTCATCGGCATCTGTCCGGCCATCGGGTTCATATTCTGGACGCTGGCGTTCCCTCCAGCCATGGAGACCGTGATGCTCATGTTGTTGTACATCCCCTGCTGGGCCGGTGGAGGCTGGGTCTGCCCAGCTTGGCCAAAGACACTACGGCCGGAAAACGAGAGGGGAGTTGCACACTGGGGCAGGCTGACTTTGAGCACCAAGTCAGACCCCGCCCCCCAACTAGTCAACAACCAGCACCTCGAACTGTGCTCAGAAGTGCATCTAGCAGTCCAGGAAGGTGGTCCAGCCAGGGAGTCCCTCCATCTCTGTGCTGGGCTCCCAACAGCAGTAGAGGTGCGCTCTGGGTTGTCTCCAAGCCCTTTTCAGGGGCAACCCAGAGGCAAGAGACCCTGTGTGGTCAGAGTAGCGCAGGGACTTGCCAGCGGTCTGTCTCGGAGAAGGGAGATGACTTTGGCTCACCACCCTCTATCACCTCCGCAAACTTTAAATGGTCCCTCCAGCATAATTCAGTTGCAAGGTCTGCGTGTCTCTTCAGCCCGCCCAGCTTTGCTGATCTGGGACATAAACATTACAAGTTCCTTGCTGAGTGACCACATCCCAGAGTTAGGCTTACCTGCTATTCCCCATGGTTCCTTGCTGCCAGGTCTTCATATCTGGTGACTGGTACCCAGGCGTGGGTGGGGCCGACTGGAGCATGGGACTCTGTGAAGGGGGGATCTGCGGCGACATCAAGGGGCTGCTGGGACTGAGCGAAGGTGCGAAAGTGGCCTCGCCTTGCTGACCCATTCCTGAGGATCAAGAGAGCAAAGCGGGTTCACAGGGTGGACCTACAGGACGGCAGGTGCTCGCAGGCCATTGCTGGACTTGAGAGCTGAAGGGGCTGGAAGTTCTGTTCAGTTTGACTGAGACATGCTGGTTCCAGTAACCCCTGCATTCCTCTGTTGCTCGCCTGGGGAAACTGGACACACACCAGGCGGCCTGGCTGGTTGAGACCATCAGCATAACCCATGCCTGGACTTGTAATGGGGGCTCAGCAGGACTTATCCTAACACCAGGGCTCAAGCCTGGGGCATGGGACGTTCATTGCTAATCATTGACAAGAGGCTGGAGAAAATGATACATTTTTGAGAGAGAAGAAGGCAGTGTCTGTGATGGAGGCAGTGCTTCCCGTGATACAGACACCCATTTCTCTTGCCACACTGTCATTCCTTGCCAGACTGCAGGTTTTCAAAGGACCACAAAAACATGCAAAGCCAGAGATGACAGTGGAATAGGTGCAGACGCATTGACGCTTTTGAACTTGGGTGCTGGAGAAGACTTTTGAGGAGACCATGGACAGCCAGGAAAACAAACCAATGGATCCTAGAACAAATCCATCCAGAATTTTCACTCGAGGCACAAATTACTAGGCTCAACTATCCTACTTCGGACACATTATGTGAAAACCCAGCTCCCTTGAGAAGTCCATAACGCTGGGGAAAGTGGAAGGCAAGAGAAGAAGAGGACGACCTTCAGAAAGGTGGATGGACTCGACGACAGCCATGAATGCACCACTGAGAGACCTCAAAGGCCAAGTTGAAGACAGATCATCCTGGAGAGAACCTAACTATGTGGTCGCTAAGAGTCACTTAATCAATCAAATCAATCAGGTGCAGACATCAAGAGCAACAGTGACCACCGCCGACCCTTAGAAGCCGCTCTTTTGCTGGCTTCCCCCCAGCGACTGCCTTGCAACCCACATTATCTGCCCAAAGCTGCAGGGGAGCACTGAGCCACCACACTGGTGGCCCTGGCTATCTCCCCCCCCCGCCCGAGCCAGACACAGCCGCAGGGGAGGCCCAAGGCGCACGCACCTGACCCTGAATACTGGAAGATGTTCTGCTGCATCTGCGGGTTCATCCCGGAGCCGAACTGTCCTCCGATGCTTCCCATCATCCCCCTGTTCACCATGTTGCCGCGGCTGGCCAGTGCTGCCTCGGGGTTCGATGCCAGCTGGGAGAAGGGGCTGGTGGAGGTAGGGGGGTTTCCTGGATTCGTACCATAGTTGGGAGGGAAAGGGAACTGCTGTGGGGGGGCCTGGGGGAGGCGCCCGGCCCCCAGTTGCACAGGGACCCCGGCCGAGGGAGGGAGGTTGTTTCCAAAGCTCTGCTGCTGCCGCATGAGCATGGCTCGTTGCTGCATGAGCTGCCGGTGCCGGTGCTGCTGGCTGTACAGTTCCCGCTGGCGCTGAGCCATCATCTGCGCGTTCAAGGGCGGCTGCAGAGGAAGAGCACAAAGACGGCAGGGTCAGCAGGAGGCAGCAGCCGGCCAGGCCCCTCATGCTGCTGCTGCTGGAAAGGCTCACCAGAGAGCAGCCCAGAGGATCACGGGGCGGAAAGGGACACAGAAGACCTCCCACCCAAAGCAGAGCTGGCCACCCCGCGTTGGACTGCAACTCTCGGCCAAAGCATGTCTTGCTCACCTTCCAACTACCGACTGCTATGGCGTTATTCCTCGGCCACAACAGGCTCTACGATGACTACTTTTTTTATCTCGCAGTGCCTCCAAGGAGCTAAAGGGGGCAGCTGCATAGTCCCCACATCTGATCCTCATACAACCATCCCGTGAGGTCGGCTGCGTTGAGAGAGGGCGATGGGCCCCATCAGCTCTGCAGGGATCTGGACCTCGGCCTCTTGGGTCCGACACTGACCGCTACCCTGCACTGGCGCTTGCAGCTGGCCTCCTGAGTGGCAGGGAGCACAACACCCCCTTTCTGCTTCCAGAAACCTCTCCGCCCTGCAACTGAAGACTTCTTTGCCTCTCCTCTGACTCTCCAGGGGCCCGTGATCCACCCGCCTCTGCATTCAGCTCCCGTCTCCTCCGGCATGCTCTACCACATGATGCCAGGGAGGGACTCTTTGTGGAGTAGGTCCTGGCTCCTGCTCCGGACGGGGGAACCCGGAGAATCCTCTTTGGCTACTCAGAGCCGTGGCTGCCAGAATGCCAGCCAGCCAGGCACTTGACAGCTACAGAGAACTCTGCCTCTCGATAGATTCTCCCTCACCTCTTCATCCAAACCATCATGCAGAGAGAGGCGAAAACAAGAAAGCCCCATTACAGTCACGTTAAAGTGCACATCCCCTTACATAGGAGGAGAAAGGCAATGCGTGTAAAATGTTAATACAATTATTGATTTGTTCCAGTAAGTCAGGTAAGATTAAAGTAAGTGATGCTTGTACTAAAAAAATTCAATGAGATCCAGCCAGCCAAGCGACTGAGCCGCAGGAGAGAGGCAAAAACTTTCCTGCCCCGCATAGAGGACAGATCTAACACACGCCTACTAGGCATAATGGCCAATGGTGCCTCCATATTTTGAGAGAGGGCACCTCTGTTCTAGGGTTGCCAGACAACAGGAGGAAGCCGTTACCATCACGCCTGGCTTGCAAACTTTATTAAGCTGACATACATATGGAGTCAGAGGAACTACCTAATGGCGCAGGGGGGAAATGGCTTGACTAGCAAGCCAGAGGTTGCCGGTTGTGAATCCCCACTGGTTTGTTTCCCAGACTATAAGAAACACCTCTATCGGGCAACAGCAGCAGTGAGATAGGAAGATGCTGAAAGGCATCATCTCATACTGCACGGGAAGAAGCAATGGGAAACCGGACGGATGCCTCACCTAGGACAGCACCCACAAGCCAGGCAGGGTGGTGACACCCACCACTTGGTTGTCACCACATGTGGAGGCTGCTCTTCTGGTCTGGCCGCTGCTGTACATAATCGGCTCTATCCTCCATGCATCCATTTAAACTAAAGAAACCTCAAACAATTATGATAGTGGGCATCACAACTTCTTGCAGCATTTTTGAATTCTGACTGAATCCACTTTTTTTCCTCATCGCTCTCCATAAAATTCAAGAGCTCCTCAGTCGTTTTTCTAAACTGCTCAAAGCAAGAGTTCCCAGATGTTGTTAGACTACAACCCCCATCATCCCAGCCAAAGGCCACTGTGGCTGGGGATGATGGGAGTGGTAGTCCAACAGCATCTGGGGACTCTGGTCTGAGAACCCCTGTCCTAAGGCTTTCTTCACCATCATCAAGGTGGCCTTTCGCCTGATTTGCTTTAGCCATACCCTTCCTGGCCCTACAATATCCTCAGGAGCAACCAGGGCTGCACCAACATGCTAAACACGGAGGCACAGGTGTGTGGAATGGCATTATCCTCGTTGTGGTTTGATTTCTGAGCCCTTTCCCAGCCACTCCTGAGAATGCAATGGCTCTTCTCGCTGCTGCTGTGACAGCTGATCACACCAGACTAGCTGGAAATCAAGCTGTTCTTGCAAGTTCTCTTAGGCAGGTCTGGCTCATGGAGGATCATTCCACCGAGGACCCTGACGCAGCAGTTGTGATACTGAGCGTTGAGATGCTCGCTGGGTATAAACCACTAGGAGTATAAACCACTAGCCCACACTTCAGAAAGCTCTCCAACATGTGCCTGCAGGTGCACTTGGAGCTCCTGCAGTGAAGACCTCTACAAATTCTTGAAGATCAACCTTTGAGTCCAAAGGAACCCCAGCAGAAGAATGTGGAGGAGATGCCCAGCAATCAGTGTGGCAGCAAGTGGAAAAGTCACGGAGGCTACTATAAGCGCTTACCCCTTGCAGCTCCCCTACTCCCATAAGGCAGACATTAAATCTGTGCTGTACTGACTGCAATTAGAAAAAAACAAGCGAGAACACGTGAGGGTTTGCTTAAGGCCCAAGACAAGGCTCCACCCTGCAACAGGAGGGCGGTTCACACGATCAACATTTGGGAGGTCAACACACTCCTGATTTTCAATCGCGTGTCAATTGAAAACCAGGTCGGAGGCAGGAAGCTCGATCATAAGCTAAGCCCCAGTTGGGTAAGGCGGTTTTCTGTCCAACCTCGTTCCAAAGCTGGGGATGGAATTGGGGAGGGTCTGCTCGTCTGACCCAGCTGGGGGGCTTAGCTCACAATCAAGTTCCCCGCCTCCAACCTGGTTTTTAACTGACACACGGCCGATAATCAGGTGTGCGCAGAGCTCCCAAATGAGTAGCAGAATTAGAATGAGTACTGGTAGGATTAGTAGGGCAGTTCACACGACCGACTTTAGGGTAGGAGAAGCCTGCCACCCGGATATTGATTGTGTGAATGGCCCTACTAAGTTTTCAGTGACTCAGTTCAGACCCGGAACATCCAAAATAAGCCATAAATGGATTCTCAAAAACGGCTTTTTGTGCATTCCGAGCATGTAGCAAAATCCAGTGCAGATGACAGAGGGAAGCAGGAGCCCACATGCTCCTTCACCCCACTAGGCTGGGTTTCAAGGCCCAGTGAGGTCATTTCCATCCCCATTCATCTCACAGAAAAGCCACCAGGCCCCAAGAGAGAGCAACCAGGGGGCTGTTCTACTCCAAGGCCAGCTGCACGGGGTGTTGGACTCCCGGCGGACCCAAGACAAACTGCGCGATGTGTGGAGCTTGTGAACTGGTTCTCAGCCATCCTGATCAGCCCCCATGCGTTAGATCAGGACTGCACAACATGGGCCCTCTAGATGTTTTTGGACTACAACTGCCACCATCTCCCAGGCACTGTGGCCAATAGTCAGGAATTATGGGAGTTGTGATCCGACGTCTGCAGGAGGGCCGACGCTGTGCAGCCCTGCATTTGATCTTGGGAGCAGAGTCTCCAAGGCTGGGATGAGAAGAGATCCTCACGATCCTTGACATGCAGGTGAGCCCACTGTTCTGTAAGCAGGAAAACCACCACACCAAGAACAAAACCCGCAGAGTTCCACACTGAAAGAGGACCAGGGGGAAAAAACCAGCACCACCAAGCCAAGGCCCCACTTGCTTGCCCAGAAAGTGCCCTTGGCACCAAAGTCGGCAGAAGCCCAATCTCGACAGGCCAGCTGTTTAGTTTCTCCTCTGGGAGGAGAAAGCTCGGTGACAGAAGGGGTCTCCACCCCACCACATTTACCTGCGCCGTGATCTGCTGCTGCATGCCTGCCCTCATGCTGAGGCCACCTGGGGGGTTCGCTGCAAACTGGTTCAGGAGAGCCTGCCGGTTTTGGTGTATCAACTGGAGAGGAGGCAATGAGGGAGAGCTTACCGCTCGACAGACGGCAGCGTTTGGCACAGTTGCACACCCCGCCCCCCTTTGCGAAAAGCACTCGTTGCAAATGCCGGGAGAGCCACTGGCAGTCTGCATAGCCAGAAACAGCATCTCGAGGGGTGGGGAGAAGCGGGGGGGGGGAGGGAGGGGTGCCCTTCTGTTCCCCTGCAATGTTGGACTGGTGGAGCAAAAACAAACAAGGTCTCCTCCTGCATGGGATGCTCTCTTTTCTCCCAGGCCCCCCTTTCTGGGGTCAAGAGATGCCCACGAGAGGCCAGACTACTACTTGTCAGGAGAAAGCCCAGTCACCCAAGCAGGCTGGCAGCTCCTCTTGATCAGCTCAGGCAGGGGAGCAGGGCCGCGCTGCATCCAGCAGAGTGGGTGGAGGGCTTCTCCAGATGGCCCTTGGCTCATGAGGAAACCACCACTCAAAAGCTGTCCTTCCGCCTCTGCATGGGGAGTGGTGGAGGGCGAGCAGCAGAGGAGGTTGGGGCTCTATAGCCCAGCCACACGGAGGGCAGCAAGACCCCAGCAGCTAAGCACAGGGGGTGGGGAGAGGGGGAGACCCGCCAAGCCGCATCGGCACTCACCTGCTGTTGCCCTTGCAGCCGTTGCTGCAGCTGCAGCCGCAACTGGTTGGGCGCTGGCGGAGGCCGGCTGAGCGCCTGCCGCGGCTGCATCCCCATGGTGGTGGGGAAGGCCCCACGGGGCGGCGGCGGGACCTGGACTGACATGGGCCCGAAGGACGGCTTCTGCCTGACCATGCCTGGGAAGGGGCTGGGGAGGTTGGTGGTGGGGGAGGCCGAGGAATAAGGCTGTGGGTACATGCCAGGCTTCTGATCCATCACCAGAGGCGAAGGGGGCGGCGTCACTTGCTGCGGCTGGAACCTCTCGGTCAGCGCTTCCAGGCCACCCCCCTGTTCAGAGAGGGAAACGAGCGTGAGATCTCCTGAGCATCAACACAAGCCAAAAGCCTTTTTTAAAAAGCCACAGGAACACCATAATAATAACAACAATAACAATAACAATAATTCTATTTCTATACCGCCCTTCCAAAAATGGCTCAGGGCGGTTTACAAGAGAAACAACAAACACATAAGATGGAACCCTGTCCCCAAAGGGCTCACATTCTAAAAAGAAACATAAAATAGACATCAGCAACAGTCACCATCCCTTCTCGGACTTGGCTCCCCAAGGTTCTCAAGCACTCCTGGCGTGAGTCTCGAGGCCATTTCGCCACTGAATGACAGCAGCAAACCCCGAGTGGACCACCAAGGGAGAGAGAAGCAGTCAGCCTTGATGCCAGGATGAGTGGAGCCGGACGGGGTCAGTGTTGGCAAGCACAGAGGCTTGCTGCGTAAGAGGAGTCCAGCGAAACCCAGCGCCACCCGCTGCTCTGAGATTCTGTCCCTGGACCACAACTGAATCTGACCCTGAAATCTCTTTATCCCTGAACTGAGCCCTCAAGCCCCTAAAGTGGTAACCGGTGGAGTGAGTGAGTGAGCGAGAGAGAGAGAGAGAGAAATCAGTAGCCAGGCATGCGGGCATTTTTTCAGTTTTGGAGGGGGTGCCTTTCTTCTCCACCTGTATCTGAAGAAACTACTTCCCCGTGAGTTATGTGAAGAAGAGGAGGAGGAGGAGGAGGAGGAGGAAGCATGACTGGCAGGCAGGGATTAGGACTAAGGGGTGGCCCTGCGCTGGGCTCAAGGAGAGGCATGCCCACTGACAAGGCCTCAGGGCAGAAAATGCCTGAATGGGGGTAGGATTTGTTTGGGTTTCCTTGGTAATGCAATTCAGGGCAAGTTATTATTATTATTTTTTTGATAAATGAGTGGAGTTAAAAAATAAATAAAGAAAGAAAAGATAAACCCTGAGGGAGGTGGGGGAGATTCAACAAACGAACAAACGAAGGAATGAATGAATGAATAAATAAAGAGGCCAATGAGACAGAGTAGGAGAGGACAGAACAATTAGGATTGAGACTAAGTAAGCGAGGGAATCACAGAGAGAGACAGAGCAGTGATGTGAGTTCAGCAGTTTTAACCGATTATTCTATTAACCACTTGGCCAAGGAGTCCTCCCTGGGTGGCTGGGCCTAAAGCGTCTCCCTCTGGCCACTAGCCGAGCAGACCTTCCTCCCAGAATAGAACAGAATCGCGTATTATTTCTTCAGGCTTTACTAGCTTTGCAGTTCCCTGATGTAGCAACTGCTGACTCTGCCAGTGCTGGGCAGCAGGACTGGAGGCCCACCGCACCGCCGCGCAAGGCCCGTTCTCCGACTCTCTTCCCTCCGGAAGCTCCTCAAGCCCCCTGAAGCTGCCGCTGAGGGTCAGGGGGCCTTTGGCAACAGCATGGGGTGTGGGGTGTGGGCAGCTGCAGGGAACCTTTGGCAATGGCTTTCCAGGGCGTTCAGGATGTTTCCAGAGGGAGCGAGAAGGTGCCTGGTGTGGGCAGACGTTGCACCAGCAATGCTCAGGATGCTGCCCACTGTATAGAGCTGAATGCTAGCGAAGGGAAGCATCACAGCTCCTTGGTTCCACAGACCTACCATGATGGTGCATCATGCTGCAGGGCCAATCCTGCTTGGAGGGGTCCCTTCCAAGGGTGGCCTGGGACTGTGTCAGCTCCTCCAGAGCAGCTGCGGAATTCCAGTGGTGGCAGCAGCCCTCCTCTCGGCTCTGACGTGGCTGGAGGTGCTGCGGGAATCTCCCCACAGAGTCCCAGACCCTGATGCCCGGTTGCTTGAAGCAAACCGGAGGGAGCCCTTCGATGCAAGAGAGCCGTCTTGCGTGACGGTGGCACAAGCGGAAATGGGACCGCGGCGTACAGGGAGGGTTGCCCCACAAAACGCCAAACAAGGCAAAAGCAAATCTTCTCCCTTGCACCGTTTTCCCACCCCCAAAATGTCCCCCTCCCCAGGCAGTTATATGGCCTCAGAGCAGAAATCTGCTGCAAACAGCTGCTTTGGGGCTGTGGGGAGAGGGAGAAGTTGGGCAGGGAAACCATGCAGGGGGGAAGGGGATAAGCTCGTTTCTTCACCCAGGCTGAAGGAAGCCCACGGCCTGAGCCAAACCGGACTGACAGACCTCCTGAGAGCCAGGAGTCAGCTTGCTACCTGCACCAGTTTGTCGATGCCAAGGGCGCGGTCCAGCTCCGCCAGCTCGTTCTCGTCTTTGCCGCTCAGGAAGGAGACCAGCTGCTCCAGAAGGGCTTTCTCGTCGTTGCGTCCCTCTGGGGTCGTGGGAGGGCACAAGAGCTCGTCCAGCTGGGAAGTGATGCACTGGCTGCAGGGACAGCAACGCAAAGGCAAGGCGTGAGGAAGACACCCACTGGGCTCTGGTTTCCTGCCCCGAGAAAACGCGCCGATACAAACACGCCTCTCTCTGTCATCTGCGGGGGGCCAGTGGGGGAAAGCACCAGTGCTCTGGAACACCCAGTTAGCACAAGATTTCTAAAAATCTTTACTCCAGAGAGACCAATGAACGTTATCGGCCAACATTTCGGTGGTATCCCAAAGACACGCCAGCCAGCTGAGGTCTGGCTGGTGGGCATCAGAACGGCCTTGGAAGTCCAGCCTTCCACTTCACATGGGGTGGGGGCTGCAGAGAGGCGGAACCCGCTTCTTCCCACAGGACCTTTCCCGGCTCTTCCTCCTCCACTTGGGGAGGGGCCACCGCTCAGTGGCAGGCATGCTCTGCACGCACCAAGCCCACCCAGGTTTACTCCCTGGCACCGCCAGTTACAGGATCAACCCTAACAGGGGTAGGGAAGAGACTTCTACCTGCAGCTTTGGAAAGCTTCTGCCAGTCAGAGGGCACAAGACTGAGCTAGATGACCCGATTCAGGATAAGGCAGCTCCCCTGGATTCCTAGTCTTTCCTTCTCGGTATCCCACTGGCAAGAGCCAGAGGCTGGCTTACTGACTTAAGAGCCAGCATTGCCTACTCAGCCTAGGCTGCCTCTGACCTAGTAGGGCCTCACACCGAGAGAGAGTGCGCGCCCCAGAGTCCCCCCTCCGGCCTACAGCTTCTCCCGAGTCCAAACCCCCCTCCTCACCCGTCACAATTAAGGGCCCCTGCCAGGCATCCTGCGCCCCCCACCTAGCCAGCTCTTTCACCCCCCTCTGCACCTGGGTTCCCTTCCCTCTGGTTGCCATATTCTGGCTTGCCAAATCTGGAGGGGGGGGCTAATTTGCATATTATGTCAATCGGCTTGAAAATAATTTCTGAGCAGAAGAGTGACGGCACCTTTTGCTCCATAACTCCACTTCTACAAGGGCTAGAGCTTAGCTCGCTTGCTCTTTGTAAAAAAATGAAAGCTGACTTTCCAGGCGAATCTGGGTGGGCTAAGCCATCTGGGTGAGATGCTTAAAGTCCGGGTGAGGACCGGAATTCCAGGGGGCATGGCCACTCTACTCCGTCATCTGTTGTGAGCGGGTGGGCAGGCTTCTTTGGAAGCCTTTATGGTCAGGATAACACCTAGCTGGCTCCAGGAGATGTTAACAACAACATTTAAAGAGACGAGAGAAGCCAGAGCCTAAAAAGATGCCTGGGAAAAGCAAGCGTGACCAGCAGAGGAGAGCTGTTTCCCATCTCCTCCATGTGAATGTGTCAGGAGACGCATCCTGGTGACAGGCCTAACTGAAATCCAGGGGACTGCTGGTCCTGGGCCTATCAGCCTCACGCTCTCACTGGAAGCAGCCAGACAAGGACAAGGGTGGCCCTGGGCCAGCAGTTCCAGAGGAGTCAGCAAGTCTGCCCGTTCAGCTCCAGATGAGCACCACATGGAAGTAACTGGAACTGATCTAACCAAATGCATGCTTGCCAATGCACACATTTCAAGGGGCAGGGGGAAAGGCAATGCTCTCGAGGAAGGGGAAGAAAGGCAGAGGGAAAGCAAGAAGGACTTCTGCCTCGTCCCTAACAAGACAGTCCCTCCACAAACACACTTTCTTGGGGGCAGGGCTAAACCACAGCCCCAACTGCATTGCCCTTCGTGATACGATCAATGGACATCAGTAAAGAGTGCAGCGGAAATAGCAATGAATAGAAAAAAATGTGCAAAATAGTCAAAACTGCCGAACACACCGTGCAAGGCAAGAGTGAGCCTAAATCTGCAGCCACAGAATCCTGTTTCCCTTGGTGCAGAATGTTCTTTCTTTTTAAGACACACAGCCCTGATCTCGAAGCCGAGAGAGGCCACAGCAGACCCAGAGCAACTGTCCACTCCCCGGCTTCGCAGGCAAACCCACACAATGCAGGTCACCAAACGTCACAGGCAGGGAGGAGGTGGACTGCCAGAGAATGCCCGAAGGGCCAGCAGCCCCGGCTGACTCGAGCAACAAGCGACACACTGTACAGGAAGGTCTCTCTCCTGGTGCAGCAGCACGTCCTACCCACTCCTGGTCTCCGAGACCACAGAGTTGTCAGGCTCTTCAAAGAGACCTGCCCATTTCTATCAGGGCTGCACAACTTCGGCCCTCCAGCAATTTTTGGACTACAACTCACACCACCCTGAGGCACAGTGTTCAGTAGTCAGGGATGATGGGAGCGGTAGTCTAACTTCTGCAAGAAGCCCAAGTTGTGTAGCCCTGGATTTATATTTTATAGCCCACCCTGTCCTATAAGCTCAGAGAAAAGCATGCGTTATTTTTAACCCCACCTCCCAAAGAAATGCCTTCCTGCACCATGAGTGCTTACAACCTGAATAACTGGGGGAATTAAAGCTCCCTAATTCAAAGGGCCAGACAAAATAAAATGGCAAGAAACTTAAACACTGTACGTTACAAAGAATGTGAAATTAAATATGGTAAACAAGTTTCATCTCCTTCCTCTACCTACTTACATTCCCACGTCTCAGTTACACAACTCCCTTGTCCCCAAAATACAGCAGCATCAGTTTGACTTCCTCCCTCCCGCAAAAGCCAAAGACTAGAGAAAAAGAGAATCATCAGCACTGTAAGTGGACCCAAAGGACCATGACGTGGCTGCTGCAGCAGGCCCTTGGGATGAAGGCCTGCTGTTGGTCCTTCGAGTTCGCCGCCGGAGGAAGGAAGGAAGGCGCTCTCTCAGATCCTGCTCAGCACACATCTTGCAGTGAGCGAGCAGCAATCACAGCCCTCTAGGGAAAGCTCAGTGAATAACAAATGGGACCATAATATGCTTGATGTCTCCAGCTCCAATTCAGCTTCAAGGCGGCTTGCCTAGTGGAAGACTGGGGCAGCAGGCCAGAAGCCTGAAAGCAGGTCCGCGTTCATTCGGAGATCGCTCACTGGGGCCTGCAGGAATCCGGAAATGGTTCATGTTGCTTGAATGTGCAGAAGTAATCCCCACCCACCCCCAACCCCTGAGATGTCAGTCCTCCAAATCCTGCCACCCCAAGACACCAGGCATCTTTGCCTTAATCCCTCCCCTTCTCACTTCCTGTAGCAGTTACAAAAACGGCGGGGAGAGTTTTTCTGCAGGACTGTGGTGGGAGGCCATGGCATGGCATGAGAGGGGACAAGAAACGGGAAGAACATGGAATTAGGGGCTTGAGAAGAGCGGCTTGCACAAGCATCTTTTGTAATGGCACAATTCGGGTCAGAGTCCAATATTAGTTTACAAAAAGCAGTATAGAGTTCTGTTCCCTGCAATACCTCAGGCACTAGAGGGCAGTCTTTTAAGTGGATGGAAGACAGACATCTAGTCTGGCTCAAGGAGTGTGGCAGCACCACAGAAAGGGGCAGCACCCCTCTGTACCTACATCAGAGCCCACGCCCCCCACCCCGGCAGGCCGCTTGTCCCAACCTCTGGTTGAAAGTATCAAGTGCAAGGCAATTTCCTTCCTTCCTTCCTTCCTTCCTGATGAAAGTTTAGACACGCAATCCTCTCGTCTGCAGTGTGAAGTGCTGGAGTTCAGGGCAGAGGCGTATCTAGGGGAAATAGCGCCTAGGGCAAGCACTGAAATTGCGCCCCCTTTCCAAGCATCTGACACCCATCTTTCAGATAACTTTACCATATTATCAGCTCAAAAATACAAGTCAATGTCGTTAATCTTTTAATATTTCAAAAACTATTTAGCAATGGACGTAGCCAGATCAAAAAATGCTGGGAAACTACAAATTTCGGTATGCTGGGGCTCATGAAATACCCAAATATTATGTGGAGGTGTACTTGGAAAAGTAAACAGAAGTGCCTGTGTAATTCTCTACTATGCATTGTAGCATCACTATTACATAAGTTTTAAAAATGAATGGAGAATTTGGCTTTTCCCAGATACTCTGAAAATAATTAAAGGATATGCAGAGTAAACTGTGTCACTGCTTGGAATATATTCTAGTATTTCAGAAAGACATGTTAAAATGAGAGAAAGAGCAAGAAACTCTCAGTGGGCCTTAATACTAAGGATTTCACACTGATTCAAAGACAAACTCACCATTAATAGCCATATTATTAGGACATCACATTTAACTCACTTATCACAAGAAGCAAAGTAAGAGCAAATGAATACAATCCTAGCTCATAAGCTTCAGCTCAGTATTCACAAGCCCTGATTCTCTGTACATAGTGCCAAACTGAATATGTGTACAGTGACTTATATTATATTAATTTTTAAAAAAAGATTACCTGTAGCCCCTTCGGAGGGCTTCCTAAAGGCTGTTTGGGGGGGGGGTCTGGAAAGGTACCCCCTCCCCCGCTGGCCTCTTAATTCCCCACCACAGCCCATCTCGGGCTGATTTTCAGGCCTGTTTGGGCCTGCAAACATCAGTGTGGTGGCCATTTTGGAGGCTACCACGCATGCTCAAATGGCCTCTGTGAGGCCTGGCATGGGCATTGCAGAGGCCATTTGAGAATGCGTGGTGGCCATTTTGTCTTCGGTGGCCATTTAATTTTTTTTTTCATTTTAAAAAATGACGCCCCCCTTCAAGTGGCGCCTAGGGCATGTGCCCTTCCTGCCTCACCCTAGATACGCTTCTGGTTCAGGGACAGTTTCAGGGCCTCGCCCAGATTTTTGCGTGAACTAGGCCCAAGTCAGCAGAATGACGAGCAGAGCTGTCATGAGGACAACAGAGACACAAGTCCACAGGCTGCCCTTACGAAGGCTGACTCACTTGTTTGCCTGCTCACAAAAAAGGCAACAGGGAAGCAGCAGCCGCAGCAGCAGGAAGAGATGGTTCTAACCCACAATAACTTCAGCTCACAAGCGAGATTTGTGCATCAATGTTGCATGTGTTAATAGCGGCTGCTGCACAGATACCCATGCATACTGAATAGGGATCAAGCAGTAATGTGCCAATCCACCCTGAGCCAAACACAGAGGTATGGACATAGGAATAAAGGAAGCTGCCATATACCCTTGGCCTATCCAGCTCAGTATTGTCTGCCCAGACTGGCAGCAGCTTCTCCAAGGTTGCAGGCAGGAGTCTCTCCCAGCCCTATCTTGGAGATGCTGCCAGGGAGGGAACAAGAAACCTCCTGCTCTTCTCTAGGTGGCTGGGTTGTAGCTGGGCAGATCGTAAGAGAGGGCCACTATGGCTCACACGTTGTTCTAGGGAACAAAAGCATGCTGAAGAAGAAGTCCCCTTTTCCTCCGTCCTTGGAATGAACCAGCCTTGGAAGCTGTGGGCCATGGAGCCTCTTGCACCACACAAGCTGAGAGCCAGTGGGTTGGATAACGGCATGGACTCCAGGTTTCTGCAGTAACAGGAGGCCCTGCTCTGTATCCCACCATCATGTTAAAAGCAGCTGAAGGTGGATAAATCAGACGGGACCTTCTCAAATGCAGCACCCAGACTCTGGACCTCCCTCCCGTGGGAGGCCTATCTAGCCCCACCCCCACCTCTCTCTCCATTCACACACACACACACACACACACACACACACACACACACACACACAGGTCCTATTTTGTGCTGTCCTTCATCATGAGCCCAGCGTCCCACCCTCCTATTTCAACCGCAGTGTGCCAAGGAATGGTGACTCCTAAGCCATTGCGGCCAGAGTCACCCATGCTTCTGGGTGCTCCTGGGCTTGGACCGAGAAGAGGCACCCAAGGTCTGCCTCAGCTGCCTACAGAACACACACTTGTGTCTGGGAACTCCATCCCCCAAACTGCACACCTTGCAAGGGCCACACAAAAACCCTGCGCCCGTTACCTTTAAATTTACACCGTTATGTCTTACTGCTTCTTGTTAAAACAACCCAAGAGGTGGTGCACAGCACATTTAAAACTGGATAACACAGTAAAACCATAATTTTACAGTCCCTCCCCAACATGCAAGCTGATCAGCTTCCTATTTTTTTAATCTCCGGTTAATTTTCAAACTGTTAAATTGTTTTAAGTTTTTTGTATGTTTTTAACTTGTTTTATGCTATTGTTAACCGCCCAGAGGCGAAAGTTTGGGGCGGTGTACACATGTGATAAATAAATAAATGTAAATAAATAGATTAAAGAATTAACCCAACCAGCCGTCTAAAAACAAACCCTCAAGCCACCAGGATACCAATGATTAATTAAGAGCCACGGATGGCTTCTTTCTGACACCACTCTGCCTGGCAGTGAGGACCCTCCCCAAGGCTACCAGGTCTCCTGGGAAGATGAATCGTCCGACGAGGGGCCAGAAGGCAGGCAATGCAGGGCCAGCTTGTGAAGCCCTCCCTGAGTCTGGCAGGGAATCCCTTGATGGAGAGCTGGAGGCTGCTACTGGCCGGGAAGCCCCTGGGCCCGACTCCCTGGGCATGCCTGCAGAAGAACTCAGGGGGGTCGAGCTGCTGCTCCCTGCTTCACCTTGGGGGAAGGGACGCTGGCCTCGGAACCCTCCTCCAAGGGAGATCCACCCTCATCCCTGCCAGAACCCAGGGAGAGACGCCAGCGTCAACACTTGACAACAGTGTTGTGAGCATGAGTGGCCTGGCAGCCTAAAAGGGCCTCCTCGCGAGGAAGGGTCTCCTCGGGCGATAGAAGCAGAGCCAGGACCAGGTGCAACTGCTGACAGCCTGAGGAGTCAAAAGGTGGGGAGGGGGACTGACTTTCCCCTTTAAGCTCAGCTCTGGCCCAGAGCAGTGGCTGGTTCAAGAGCTTGCCTGGCTGTAGTTTCCCAGCACCCACCATAGACTCCTCCTGACCTTGCCTCTACATCTCTTCTCCTTGCCCATCACACTCTTGGCCTTGTTCTTGCTCACTTGGCAGATCCTGAGGCTGTGTTCCTGGGGGCCTGTTTCCAGCCAGCAGACCTAAAGCTTTCTGACCGGCTTTTCTGGCTGCATATGGGTCGGGTGTGCCTGGCTCTACTCCTGGTGATCCCTGGACCCTTGCTCTTGGCAATCCTCCAGATTTCCCGTGCCAGCTCTCCAGAAGTGGAACCAATGGGGAGTGGTCCTATAACTTGCCCCTGAGCTGGGGGTGGTGGTGGAGAACAACACCCCACCACTTGTCTACCCAGCCAAGGCTTGTACTTACTCGTCTGGCTTGCTTATAGGTCCTCGGTTGATGGAAGTCATGGTGGTGTCTGCCCACGGATTTTGTTCCCCCACTGCTGGCTGCCCAAACGAGTGTTCTGTAACTCCCAATTCCAGTTCGGGCAATCCTGAGAAAGAGAGAAGGGGAGGAGAAATAATCAGACACGTTATTTTCTGAGCCAGTAGACCCAAGGATGAGGATTTTGTATGTCTGCATCTCACAAACAAGTCAACTACACTAAGTGCTATAAAATGCAAAAACCCCTTTAAATATAATGAAAGGAAAAACAGCTTTAATACAATGAATATAAATTAATAAATGCATAAAATCCAATGCAGTCAATTGGCATAATATACCATAGAGAATAATAATATATAAACCAAACCAACATGTGATGCTGAATAACTTCACATCTTGTCTTCGTAAAGACCAAGGGGGAACCAACAGTGGACTGAATCTAATCCTGCTGATAAATCCCTTCAGATTTTGAATCTGATGCTGCAGATAAATCCCTCTGAACAATATATATTTTCACAAGTCAACAAAACCCCACTTCTTTGTATAATACAGTACTTAAAAATACTTCTGAAAAAGAGGTTTGGCCGGGGTGACATGACCAGAGTGAGGACACTGAGAGAGAGAGAGAGAGAGAGAGAGAGAGAGAGAGAGAGAGAGAGAGAGGTAGGGGTGTGTGTGTGTGTGCGTGTGTGTGCGGGGCGGGGGGAATGATAGCTACCAACAGACCTCCAACCGAGTGGGAGAGACTTCTGGCTGATTACTTTCAGTTAATAAGAATAATGCTTGTTCTCTGAATATGTATGCAGTGCCATGTATATGGTTCAGAGCTGGTGGTTTCAATATGACCACACTACTCCAATATACTAAGATCTCCACTTTCCACAGGCAGTGGTACCACAAGAAGTTTAAACACAACACCACGGATTTAGGTCAGAGACATCCAGGACAACCACAGACATGACGTCAGTAGTCCTGTGCGGGAGCTGCTGGTGAAGAACTACAGAACTGTGGGGATTCCTGCCCCCTACTTTTCAGGGACCTCCCTTTTTCTCAAGGGATTTAAATTTACACATGGGAGGAGGAGTATTTCCAAGCCTATACTAGGGTTAATAAGGCCTATTATTAATGGAAAAATCTGTTTTAAACAAAAAACCCCTCATGTCCATGGTAAGCCGCTGAAAAGGTGGTGCAGGGGGAAATCTAAGTAAGTCCAGGTACATTCATCCAGTTGACTCTGACTGTGTGTTTGCCTGAAACTTGGGTCACCCGATGTTGTTGGCTTGGCCATTGTGACTGTGGATGGCAGGCTCTGTAGTCCAAGCTGAATTGTCCCCTTTGCTAAACAGGCTCCACCCTGGTTTGCATTTGGATGGGAGACTACATGTGTGAGCTGGGGATGTGCCTCAAACTGGTTTTCCTGCTTGCTTGGAGAAGGTTCCCAGTTCCCTCCCTGGCAGCATCTCCAAGATTGGGGTGAGAGAGATTCCTGCCTGCAACCTTGGAGAAGCCACTGCCAGTCTGTGAAGACGATACTGAGCTAGATGGACCAAGGGTCTGACTCAATATATGGCAGCTTCCTATGCCTTTGCCAGCATCTCTTTACCCGAGAGGATGGGGATTGAGTCTGGGGCTTTCAAAATGCCATGCTGCCTGGAGCTCTGCCACTGAGCTATAGCCCCTCCTGGGCTTCACGAGCCAACAGGGGAGTTGCTAATTCCTAACATTCTGAAGATCAAAGCTTGCTCCTTTGTGAAACCCATCCAAGTAACCCATCACCCAGACAAGGTGATGGGGCATGAGACTAGTCCATCCTGTTTCGACAAGCAGCTCTCTTGCGGAGAGCCTGTCTCCTAGTATTGTCTCCCTTGTGAAGAAGAATCCACCTTGGTTTCCATTTGGATGGGTGACCCTGTGTGAGCACCAGTCTGTAAGCCAGGGGATGGGGCATCTGTTGCATGCAGAAGGCTCCAGGTCCACTCCCTGGCAGCCTCTCCAGGCACGACTGGGAAAGGCACCTGCCTGAAACCTTGGAGAGTTGCTGCCAATCAGTGTAGACAAGACTGCGCAAGAAGGGCCAAGGGTCTGACTTATAAGGCCAGTTTCCGATGTACCTACGAGCAGTTACTGCATCTAGCGGGGAGAGATTTTGCAGGCCAAAGCTTGTCGGCGGGTGCTGCTTCTCAACGATGGGCCCTGCATCCCAGGCACCGTTGCAGCTCTTGGCCACTCACTGGCTGCAGGGGAACACTGCTACATGCACTGGCCATCAGCCTTCTGCAAAAACACACGGAACCTTTCATTCTGGAGCTTTCCCCAAGAGATTTGTATGCTATAGTGAGCCGGATGAAATGGAAGTCATCTAATATTGGCTTGAAACCTTTGGGGAAATGATCACACAGTTTACCAAGACCCCAGAATGTTTGGATATCTTGTGGGATTTATCAGAAGCAGGCCCATCATTACATAATGCTTGCACACACAGGTCTTAATACCTGGTGTGTGTGTGTGTGTTTGTGTGTGCGTATTTTTTGCTTTTTTAAATTTTATTGCTTTTTACAATATCTTAACAATCCCATTACATCTAATTAAGTAAATCTTGACTTCCCGCTCACAAATCTGTGCGATTCATTAACTATACAAATCAACCATTGCTAGAATAATTCAAAGCATATATCCTACACATTACAAACTCGATTTTACTCTACCCAACCTGCTATTATTACTAAATTTCAAACCCTGCTGAAAAATCGATATTAGAAAAGTAGTTCTTTAAGTATAGTAAGAATGGTACTGTAAATTTTGCCATCTCAGCATATTCCAAAATTTTAATACAACCTTCATTCTCCTTGCCAAAAAGGCGGCAAAAAGTTTATAATCATTATTTAAGAGTGAGATTGGCCTGTAGTTCTTGACTTGTGTTAAATCTTGATCCGGTTTTGGAATTACTGCAATATTGGCATACTTCCAAGACTCCAGCATAATTCCTCTTTGCAAAATATCATTCATCGTCCATTGTAAAGGCTGCAATATTTGATCTTTAAAAGATTTGTAGTACGAAGCTGGTAACCCATCGGGCCCTGGCGCCTTATTAGCTTTGCTTTGCTTTATTACTTCTGTTATTTCCATTATTGATATCAGTGCCTTCATAATTTCTATATGATCCTTAGAAAGTTTTGGAATATTTTGTGTCTTGAGAAATTTGTCGATTTTTATATCTTCTGCTTTGTTTCCTTTATATGAGCCCCTGGTGGTGCAGTGGTAAAACTGCTGCCCTGTAACCAGAAGGTTACAAGTTCGATCCTGACCAGGGGCTCAAGGTTGACTCAGCCTTCCATCCTTCCGAGGTCGGTAAAATGAGTACCCAGAATGTTGGGGGGCAATATACTAAAATCATTGTAAACCGCTTAGAGAGCTCCGGCTATAGAGCGGTATATAAATGTAAGTGCTATTGCTATATAATTCAGAATAGTATCTAAAGAATTCCCTTTTTATTTCCTTTTCATCATAGGAAAGCCCATTTTTTGTTAATATCTTGGATATATACTTATTCTTTTTCTCACTTCTAATTTTCCAAGCCAACAACTTGCCTGGTTTGTTTGCAAATTCAAATGACTTTTGCTTTGCATATTTTAGGTTCCGTTCAACTTCATTTAATAATAACATAGAGAGCTGCTGCTGAAGCACTTTAATGACTTGAATAGTCTTCTTCTTGTCCTTAGCTCATAGAAGTTCTCTTTCTTTTTTAGAAATCTCCATCAATAATCCCTCTTTTTTCAGTCCCCTTTGTTTTTTAAGGTATGCATTTTGTTGTATAAAAAAACCCTCTCATAACTGCTTTTCCTGCATCCCAAACTATTTTATTGTCCATTCCTTGGTTTAAATTCAATTCAAAATAGTCCTTTAACTTCCTTTTGGCTTTCTCCACAACTTCCGCTTTTTTCAGCAAGTATTCATTCAGTCTCCAGCGAAAGGAAAACGTTCCCTTCTTCTTCCATGTAAAGCAAATTGCATTATGATCTGAAAAGGTTCTGGGCAAAATATCCATTCTTTTTATACATGGCGTAATAGATTTAGATGTCCAGAGCATATCTATCCTTGAATGAGATTTATATCTTTCAGAGAAATATGTATATTCCTTTGCATTTGAGTTTTTGATTCTCCACAAGTCATAGAGATCCATATGTTCTACTAAATCAAAAAAAGCTTTAGGTAGCCTGCCTTGCAGATTCCTTTCAGACGTATCAGATTTTCTATCCAAGGATGTAGAGTCAACTCCATTAAAATCTCCCAGTAGGACTAAATTAGCATTTGATAACTCAGCCATCTTCTGTTCTAGATATTTATAAAATTCTACTTTTTTTTCATTGGGTGCATAAATTCCAATGATCACTGTTTTGATTCCGGAAACTAAGATTTCCAAAGCTAGCACCCTACCTTCTTCATCTTTAAAAATCAACTTGGGTTCAAATTATTGTTTCACATAAAACACTAACCCTCTTTTTTTTTTTCTTATCAGAGGAAACAAATTCTTGTCCCAAGGCCTTATTAACCAAATATTTTCTGTCTTGTTTTCTAATATGTGTCTCTTGTAAGCATACAATGTCCAAGCTTTGTTTTTTAAGAAAATGGAAAACTTTTGCCCTTTTGATTTTGTTATTTAACCCATTAACGTTCCATGAAGCTATTTTGTAATCCATCTTGGCTAGTTAGAATTATGTGTTGAAGGCACTGGGTGCTCAGAGGTTAACGTTTTTTTGTATTTCCGCCAAAATTCTTGAGCTTTGAGGAGCTCTGTAAATCTGTTCCTCTTCCCTTTGTAGAAAAAGGAGAGCCCCTCAGGTACTTCCCATCTAAAACGTATTCCATTGCCGTTTAAAGCATCTGTTAAAAATTTGTAATCCTTACGTTTCCTTAAAATCCTGGATGGTATTTCTTTCAGAACTTTTACCTGTTGAGCTTCAATGGTAAGGGCTTTGGCAAAATGTGCTTGCAGTGTCTGCTCTGTAATTGATTTGGAGTTAAATTGAACCATGCAATCCCTAGGTAATTTGTTTGTTGTGGCAAATTCAGACGAAAAACTGCATCTATCTGGTTCTCCATCTCTTCACTTGAAATTCCCCAAAGTAATGCAAGTTCCTCCCTAAGCACTTTTTAAATATCCTGATCAGTTTTTTCTGGGATTCCTCTAAACCTCAGGAAACCTTCTTTTTGCCTCAGTTCCAACAAAGCCATCTGATCTAATAATTTTCCCCTGTCATCTCTTAGTGATCCCACGTCTTGCTCCAGGCTTTCCTCCCTTCTTTTAACTTCTTTGTTATCTTCCGCCAATTTTTTCACTGTCTCCTCAATATTTGATGTTTTCTTATTAAGTGTTTGTATATCCTGACTTACTTGTTGGAGAGTGCCAGTATTAGCTTCTAGTAACTGTTTCATAGCAACTAGTGTCTCATTTAACCCTGAAGACATTTTCCCTTCACCCAGGCCTGGGTTTGGAACAGAAAGTCTCCTAGTTTGTGTTTGGGTCTGTGTTTGGCTCTGCTGCTTTGCCTTTTGCCTTATTTACAACTCCTCCAGCAACACAGCTCTTACAGCAAGATTCAGCCTCCTTGCTGTCCAAGAAAGTAGAGGCCTGCCATTATTTTCCAAATAGACTCAGCTCCAGACTGCAACTCTTCTGTCTTATCACCGCCAGTTTAATTTTTCCCACAGTTCAATAATCCGCCTTCTTCCTCTAATTGGTGCACTTCATGATAGACATATTCAACAGCAAACAGCAAATCACTTGTCCCTTAAGTTAAACTCTCTCAAGAGGTACTAAAAAAAAATACTAATAATTCTTACTGCTTTGCTTTTTAAAGTTTTGAAACTTTTAGCCATCATTCAATTTTTAAGTTCCAACATTTAATACACAGATTGAATAGCCATCCTTAATTTATGGTTAGCAGACTTACAACATCTTCACAGCATCGGCTTGAGATCTGTCCACTCTTTACAGCAACAGCAGGTAGAATTCCAGCAATTTATCACTAATCACGCTGAGAGGTGAGCTTCTTGAACTTTAACCATTAATTATAATCCAAACCGAAAGAAATTGGACGCCAGACCAGCTTCTGTCCATTGGATTTCCGATGAAGGAGTGTAGCTTGATGAATCCCAGCCCCCACCGCTCGACTTAAATCAAAGCTGTACTCTCCAGCGCAGCCTTGAGATAAGGAGCAGGCTCCGGGGGGATGCAGTGGTCAATCTTGATCCAAACCCTTTAATCCAGGGTGGTGAGGGGGGGGGGTTATGAAAGCTCAAAACCCCCCAAAATACTCCTCCTTGGTCTCCCCTATTGGGAAGCATGCAGCCTCGTTAGCAGTCCAACCGGAAGTCCGTGTGCGTATTTAGGAACATAGGAAGCTGCCATATACTGAGTCTGACCCTTGGTCCATCTAGCTCAGTATTATCTTCACAGACTGGCAGCGGCTTCTCCAAGGTTGCAGGCAGGAAGCTCTCTCAGCCCTATCTTGGAGATGCTGCCAGGGAGGGGGCCTGGAACTTTGTTTTGCATGCGAACCAGATGCTCTAAGGAATGTATTAAAATGAATGACAAGGGATGCCCACTGAAAAGCCCCGATTCCTTCCCAAGGGCCATAGGAATGCCCGGAATTTCTGATTGGCTATTGGCCATCTGGAAATTCAATACATTCCATGGCCATATGGAAGGAGAAACATAGGCAGCTGCCTTATACCGAGTCAGACCCTTGGTCTATCTAGCTTATTGTTGTCTTCACAAACTGGCAGCGGCTTCTCCAAGGTTGCAGGCAGGAATCTCTCTCAGCCCTATCTTGGAGAAGCCAGGGAGGGAACTTGAATCCCCTGAGGGGAATATCTTCCAGTGCTCACACGTCTAGTCTCCCTTTCATATGCAACCAGGGCAGACCCTGCTTAGCTAAGGGGACAAGTCATGCTTGCTACCACAAGACCAGCTCTCCTCCCAGTATTTCCTTGAGCTCACACTACAGCACGTGTCCTGTGGTATTTAAAGATACAGAATAACAGAATTGTGACTCAGCCTCTACAGTGGTAGTTTAAGAGCAGCCCTGCTGGATCAGGCCAAAGGCCCAACTAGACCAGCATCCTGTTTCCCACAGCGGCCCACCAGATGCCTCTGGGGAGCCCACGGGCAAGAGGCATGTGCATGCCCTCTCTCCTGCTGTTGCTCCCCTGCAGCAGGGATTGAGAGTCATCGTGCCTCTGAGGCTAGAGGGCCCACAGCCACCAGACTAGTAGCCATTGATAGACCTGTGCTCCACGAATCTGTCTAAGCCCCTTTTAAAGCCATCCAAGCCGGTGGCCATCGCCACATCCCTTGGCAAGGAATTCCATAGATTAATTATGGGCTGTGTGAAAAAGTACTTCCTCATGTCGGTCCTAAGTTTCCCGACCTTCAGTTTCATGGGATGACCCCTGTTTCTCGTGTTCTGAGAGAGGGAGAAAAATCTATCTTTGCCCACTCTCTCTTCTCCATGCATAATTTTATACACCTCAATCATGTCTCCCCTTAGTCGCCTCTTTTCCAAAGTAAAGAGCCCCAGATGCTGTAGCCTTGCCCCATAAGGAAGGTGCTCCAGGCCCTTGATCATCTTGGTTCAGGTTGCTCTCTTCTGCACTTTTTCCAGTTCTACAATATCCTTCTTAAGATACTGTGACTAAAACTGCACACAGTACTCCAGATGTGGTTGCACCATAGATTTGTAAAAGGTCATGATAATATTAGCATTTTTGTTTTTGATCCCCTTCTTAATTACTCCTAGCATGGAACTGGCCTTTTTTGCAGCTGCCACGCACTGAGTCGACACTTTCAATGAGCTGTCTACCACAACTCCAAGATCTCTCTCCTGGTCAGTCACTGACAGCTCAGATCCCATAAGCATATATGTGAAGTTTCTGGGTTTTGCCCCAATATGCATCACTTTACACTTGCTTACATTGAACATTTGCCATTTTTTCACCCACTTGCCCAGTTTGGAGAGATCTTTTTAGAGTTCCTCACAATCTTTTGTGGGTTTCACTACCCTGAATAGGAACACAGGAAGCTGCCATATACTGAGTCAGACCATAGGTCCATCTAGCTCAGTACTGTCTACACAGACTGGCAGCAACTTCTCCAAGGTTGGAGGCAGGAATCTCTCTCAGCGCCTTATCTTGGAGATGCTGCCAGGGAGAGAAGTTCAGTGTCATCTGCGAATTTCACCACTTCGCTGATTACCCCAAAGCTTACCCCAACTTCTAGATCACTTACGAACAAGTTAACAAGCACAGGTCCCAGTACTGATCCCTGGGAGACCCCACATTCTCCATTGTGAAAACTATCCATTTATTCCTACCCTCCGTTTCCTCTTCTTCAACCAGTTACTGATCCACACATGTACTTGTCCCCTTATCCCATGACTGCTAAGTTTACTCAAGAGCCTTTGGTGGGGAACGTTATCAAAAGCATTTTGGAAGTCCAGGTATACTATGTCAACTGGATCACCTTTATCCACATGCCGGTTGACACTCACAAAGAACTCCAAAAGCTTAGTAAGGCAAGACTTTCCCTTGCAGAAGCCATGCTGCTTCTCCTTCATCAAGGCCTGTTCTTATCTGTGTGTAACAGTTTTGCCCTTAAGTATGCTTTCCATCAATTTACTTGGCACCAAAGTTAAGCTAACCAGCCTGCAATTTCCTGGATCCCTGCCCCCCCGCCCCCCAATCCCTTTTTGAAAATCAGAGATATACATTGGCTACTTTCCAGCCTCTGGTACAGAACCTGCAAATTTGTTTGTGCAAATTTGACCATCTTCATGGCAACATGAGGTTTGCAGTGTGTGGAATGGCCAGATCATCTCTATTGGACACCCATTCTGCTGCTCTTTAATTCTGGAAGCTGTGCTAGATGCAAAACAAGTTCTTGTTGGTTCCAAAGAACAGGAGTGCCCGTATCTCAGGCATGGCGTTGCTGGCTAGAAGACCAGGGGCTTTGCTCTGGAATGCACCTAAACTGCCAGAGATGGGATAATTCCTCCTAGAACTCCACACTCCCATTTCCAACACTATCGTGCAAATCCTCCTATTTTGCCACTGGGACAATGATATGAGCTGACTTTTCTAGGTTCCGTAGCAAAGACACTTTCCCCAGTGACTTTCAGCATGGCTGTTATTTTCTCCTGTGCCTTCCCCTTTAGGGGGAAAGACTGAGCTGGCAGGTTTAGACTGCATTTGCTTACATGTCAGAAGTAATGACGGGCTGGCAGTGCTGATCGCTCTTTAGCAGGTGAAGCATGTAATGGGTTAAACTGGGGGAGGGCGGCTTTAGGTAGGGTATCACGTAAGTAAATGCGACTTCAGGGTTCAACTCCTTATTCAGCTGTGAAGCTCCTTGGGTGGACTTAATCAAATCGTTAGGCTAATCTGTTTCAAAACGCTGATGGGGGAATACATACGTTTTGAGGATGCCAAGAGTACCACAGAAATCTTCGCTATCAACCCTTCCTCCATGCCTCAAGCTGCTCAGAGGAGCCTGTGTGTGCACATGTGTTCATCCTCATGGAAATACATACCCGTGTCAGGCTGGAAAGGGTTTGGTCCAGGTACTGCTCCTCTGCCCTGCTCGGATGGCAAGCCAGGGTGAGGACTGCTGCCGTTCGTCACAGGGAAAGGCGCCGTCCTGAGCTGAACGGGCTCCATGGGGTCACAGAACTCAAAGGGGGACCGTCCGGCTTGCATCCCTTGCCCGCCGTTAACAGCTAGAAAGCAGTAAATGTAACAGAGGAGTAGAATTCAGAGGTCAGTACAGGAGAATCACTGTAGCTTTCCTGGTGTTTAGTAGCCCAAAGGAGTAATAAGCACGGATACTAGACACGGAGGGATCAAGATGGGGCTAGCAGATTGTGCATATTGGCACTAGAGTCACAAAAGCCTAGATGGCTCACTCCAGACAAACAATGCTGTTTTCTCTCCCCACCCCCTGCCACTGAAAATTTTCTTGTAAGAAAAAAAGAGTGGTGGGGCGGGGCTGGGGAGTGGCAGTGACTCAGTGGCTACTAAATACTGTTTACTAAAGTAAATAGCTCAAACCAACACAGGGCAATTGCATGGTTCAGGTGACCACAGGCAAACTTCAAGCCCTGCAGAAGCTTCCTCCTTAGGGTGGACTTCCCGTGCAATCCACCAGAGGGCACTCCCCATCCCTCCTCAAAATTCAGTCAGCCAAGTACAGAATTGTCAAAGATTGCTTTGCACACATATTTAAGGGCAACCTGACCCACTACAATTTTCAATTATAGGAATGCTCATGCAGTTAAAACTATGATGCAGGGATCTGTTGAAACGACAAGCTGCTGAACCCATATCTGGGTTAAAAATGCAAAAAAATCTATACTTTCTAACTTGATTTGTTTGTGTTTGTTTAGAGTTTTCAGAAAAAAGCAAGACATTTCATTGGACAAGTTAATATCTGCCATTATTGCCTAGAAATTAATCACAACCCAAAATTTACTACTACTTTGTTCTTTAAGTGTCTCATAGTTTAAACACAAAATCTGACAATTCCCAGAAGCCAGCATATCAGATTCAAGTTTTAAATGCAGCCATCAGTAAGAGCTTTGGGTTTACTTGAATGCACTAGCTACTTGGAGGTTTCTAACTAGATGTTGAGATCTAGCCTCAGACACGTGTTTTATCTTGACCTCCTACAAACTTTTTTGCTGTAACCTTGAAGTCCAAAAACAGCTAAGCTGATCTTCTTTGCTGGACAATTTCCAAGACAGCTGTGTAAGGGTTTTTTTTTTTTTTTTTTTGCGTTACACAGGGTTCTTTGCCGGGCAGAAAACTTTTATGCTAACCCAAAAGCTTGCAAGCTTCCTACCAACAGAAGACACTCTAATAAACAAAAGGGCCATGACAAGAACTTCCTCATCTTGCAATCCTTATTCTCTGGGATCAATACAGCCACCTTCTATCTCACTGATGTCCTCTTGTTTCTCCCGTGAGCATCAGCCAAGTCATAACATGTCACTGCCTTCTGAATGGCCTTAAAGGCAGGATCCATAAAAGGCAGCAGCATCTGAGTCTTCGGAATAAGCCTCTTCAAGTGTGCAAATAATAGGCTTGAGCAAAAAGCAGCTGTCTGATGTTTTCAGCAGGAATTCATCAGAGAGAGTCAATCGGTGCAATTAGGGATTTGACAGCTCCTTTTCACACTGCCTGATGCTTCCCACTACTGTGGGAAGGCAAAACCTGCCTCTTTGAGTGGACTTGTGCCAGCACAGTTGTGATTCATAAACCTCACTGGGCTTCTGGCACCCCCTTTCCTGATTGAGGAGGCCTAACATCTGCCAGACTAACAGCCAATAACTACATTGGGATTTGAGTGACCCATAAGCAGCAAGCTGGCAGAGTCCATCCTACATGTTACTAACTCAAACCTGCTTTTATGCAGGGAGGGGCAGGCAGGCACAGAATCTGGAAGGAAAACTTTCACTTGTTCTCAGCCAATGCCTGGCCTTCAGCATATCAATGCAAAGCAACTAGGCTCCAGTTTAGCAAACACAGGAAGCACCATTAACAGTGGATTGAGCAGAGTCAAAAGGATTCCAGTTCCAGCGAAATGGGAAGATAAGGAACTCTCCTCAGGAGTAAAAGGATTTTTTTGAACTGGTACGTACAGCTCATTGCCGTGGGAGTTCTTGCAGCAGTACTGGGATGGTGGGATGGTGTCAGGATCTCGGTCTTGATGGAAATGCCCCCACTTTCCGTTGTCTCCGGACCACATAGGCCAGGAGGCAGCTGGGCTGCTTTCTCCAGCGATGGCAGGATCTGGTCAAGGTCAGATGCAAACTGAAGGAAGAAATTGAGGTTACAAGTCAGCCGGTGAGTCTTTGAGGACTGCTACAGCCAGAACAAGGTATTGTCGTCACCAGCCCTTTGACCCCGGTGTGGTGCTGCCACTAATGGAATCAACACTTCTGTGGCTCGTCACTCACTAGCAGCATTGCAGGCACTGCCCAAAAGGTCTCCTTGACGCATGCTGCAACTACATTCTACATAGGACTATAGGAAGCTGCCATATACTGAGTCAGACCATACGTTCATCTAGCTCAGTATTTTCTACACAGACTGGCAGTGGCTTCTCCAAGGTTGCAGGCAGGAATCTCTCTCAGCCCTATCTTGGAGATGCTGCCAGGGAGGGAACTTGAAACCTTCTGCTCTTCCCAGAGCAGCTCCATCCCCTGAGGGGAATATCTTACAGCGCTTGCACTTCTATTCCCGCTTTCGTATGCAACCAGGGCGGAACCTGCTTAGCTTAAGGGGGCAAGTCATGCTTGCTACCACAAGACCAGTGAAGAACCCTTTTCCCTCAGTGGCAAAAGATCTGTGCTTTGAGTACTGGGAAAACAGGATAACTCTGCCTTAGAAGCACTAAGAGAAAACTAAAGGTGGCACACTTTTTTTAGTCTCATCATAATCATCACCATCTCTGGTCCAATACAGTTTTGCAGGAAGCACTATAGGAACTTGGCAGATCCGTTTACCAAAACTACACGATAGAACTTGGGGCTGCCACTAGAAATCAGAAGCTGTGCTGCACTCATCTCCATAATACTGTACAACCCACCTGATGATACTACTCCTATAGATCCCAACCCATCCCACTCAGTATTAATGGGCTACTGCTAGTGGGCATGGAAGAGAAACACTCCGCTTAATACCATTCGGATAAGAGGCAAGCCAACCTTGCAGAGCAAGTCCAAAGCATGGGACTGATTTACTAGTCTGGTGGCTGTGGGCCACCTCCAGCCTCAGAGGCATGATGCCTCTCAATACCAATTGAAGGGAAGCAACAGCAGGAGAGAGGGCCACGCACACACCTCTTGCCTGTGGGCTCCCCAGCCCTGCTAACTGGGCAAAGAGGCACCTTTTAACGTGGTGATTCTCTTTATTTAGCAGAGGGAGAGTAACTGGCCCTCTCCACCCCCAGCACAGCACCCCTCCAGTGACTGTTGCTGGTGTCTATCTTGTGTTCTTTTAGATTGTGAGCCCTTTGGGGACAGGGAGCCGTCTTATTTATTTATTATTTCTCTGTGCAAACCGCCCGGAGCCATTTTTGGAAGGGCAGTATAGAAATAGAATGAATGTATAATTATAATATAATATAATATAATATAATATAATATAATATAATATAATATAATATAATATAATATCAGCCAGTTACAAAAAGCAGCTTTACTGGGAACAGCCTATATTCTGCGACGATATCTATAATAACAACAGCAACAACATTGACAATAAAATTCAGCCATCCCAGGTCCTTGGGAAAGACTTGATGTCTGGATAAAACAAACCAGTCAAGAACACCTGCCTGACTGTGTAAATAAATAAATAAATAGATAGATAGATATAAATAATCTGGTGGGCCATGGTGTGAAACGGGATGCTGGACTAGATAGTCCTGATGCCGCAAGGCTGTTCTTATGTAATGTGAAATTAATATCCCTGACTCCTTTCTAGCTCATGTTACCTCTGTGTGCCTTCAGAAGCGGTGGGTCTGGGGAACCCACCACCTTTACAAGCTGCCCTTGCTCAGTTACCCAGAGATGACACTTTCCTGCTATGGGTTGCCAGCTGAGTGGCTTTGTCTTCTCCCATTGGCAGCAACTCTGCCAGGTCCCAGTCCATTCCCCACTGAAATCATTCTTCCTGGAGAAGGGGGGAGCTGAACACACCTCTTCAGTGTGAACACACCAGTGGGTCATTTCATCTGCCAAAAGGACCTGTTTGTTTCCTGCCACTCTCCCGCTACTGCTCCCTATTATGGTGTTATTAGAATCCTGATCCTCTGGAACATTCATAAGAACGGCCCTGCTGGATCAGGCCCAAGGCCGACCAGGTCTAGCATCCTGTTTCACACAGTGGCCCACTAGATGCCTCTGGGGAGCCCACAGGTGAGGGCATGCAACCAGTGTTCCCTCTAACAGAGATTCCCAGATGTTGGTGACTACAATTCCCAGCATCCCCAACTGCAAGTCTTTATGTGGGGATTATGGGAATTGCAGTCAACAACATCTGGGATCCCCCCTTAGAGGGAAAGCTGCGTGCAACTGGTATTTAGAGGCATTGTGCCTCTGCAGCTGGACGTGGCCTACTGCCACCAGACTAGTAGCCATTGGTTTTATGCAACCTCTGGTTTTCCTGTCATCCAATATTTCAAATGCCGTTTAATGTAAAAATGTTTTTTTACAGTTGTGCACTGGCACCTAGAAGCTGCTGTACACCCCAAAAGACTCAACGCTGGTTTGGTGGTTGCCTGGATGGGCAGAAAAGCTCCTAACCAGTTTCTTCAGTGGTGCTGCAAGAGGCTGATTCTGGAGAGATGGAGTTAAGGGCTACAGTTACAACCGCGATATCCAGTGCTACCGGACTCGAAGCACAATCCAGAGCATGGATTTGGCAACTGCGCTGCATTGTCGCAGGTACACACAGTGCCTGGGGAAAGAATCAGATAACCCCGCCATAATAATGCAGCAGAGAGAGAAAGTACATAAGGGCAACTCGTTGCAGCCTGTTCCATTCTGAAAGCAGCTGCACTTCTGCGACTCAAAAAAGTGAACACCCAGAAACGTTTTGAGAGTGAAAACATTTGCAAGGTGAGAAGAGCTTGCTTTGAGCAGAGAGAGTCCCAGTTTAGAGGGAGGAGCGGGTAGCTTCTCCCTCATCTACTGCTTCTCAACTCCAAAGTTATATTACACCTTCTGCATGGAATGTTTTATTTCATTCATTATAAATATTTGCATATAATATTTCATGTTGAAAACTTACGTATGCATTACCCCCTACCAACTGGATAAAGAGGCACCTTTTAAGTGGGGATTCTCTTATATTTTGCAAGGGAAGAGCAACTGGCCCTTTTTCTTCTCAGCATAAGAGCTTTTCTAGTGACTGTTTGCTGGTGTTTCCCTTATATATATATATATATATATATATATATATATATAGATTGTGAGCCCCTTTGGAACAGGGAAAAAGCCCCCTCCGCACCCAAGTGTTCCCTCTAGGCATGCGTATGTTCACTTTTTTTTAAAATGTCCGCTCAGTCAGTTTTAGATCCCGCTCAGGTTGAATCAGGAAGGTCCCACTCTGAATCCATGCGTGCACACACTGCCTTGATATTCCCGCCCAGAACAAAACTCATTCTGCACACTGATGAAAATTTTTTAGAGAGAACACAGTCCCTCTCCCCCTGCACCACCATTTATTTTGCTTTAGAAGTTGCTTTGTAGACTTTTTTTGTGGAAAAGTGTATATACGGGTGAAACTCGGAAAATTAGAATATCGTGCAAAAGTCCATTAATTTCAGTAATGCAAATTAAACGGTGAAACTGATATATGAGACAGACGCATTACATGCAAAGCGAGATAAGTCAAGCCTTAATTTGTTATAATTGTGATGATCATGGCGTACAGCTCATGAGAACCCCAAATCCACAATCTCAGAAAATTAGAATATTACATGGAACCAAGAAGACAAGGATTGAAGAATAGAACAATATCGGACCTCTGAAAAGTATAAGCATGCATATGTATTCAGTACTTGGTTTGGGCCCCTTTTGAAGCAATTACTGCCTCAATGCGGCGTGGCATGGATGCTATCAGCCTGTGGCACTGATGAGGTATTATGGAAGACCAGGATGCTTCATTAGCGGCCTTCAGCTCTTCTGCATTGTTTGGTCTCATGTCTCTCATCCTTCTCTCGGCAATGCCCCATAGATTCTCTATGGGGTCAGGTCAGGCGAGTTTGCTGGCCAATCAAGCACAGTACACTGTATACTTTTCAGAGGTCTGATATTGTTCTATTCTACAATCCTTGTCTTCTTGGTTCCATGTAATATTCTTATTTTCTGGGATTGTGGATTTGGGGTTTTCATGAGCTGTACGCCATGATCATCACAATTATAACCAATTAAGGCTTGACTTATCTCGCTTTGCATGTAATGCGTCTGTCTCATATAACAGTTTCACCGTTTAATTTGCATTACTGAAATTAATGGACTTTTGCACGATATTCTAATTTTCCGAGTTTCACCTGTAAATATTCTAAGTATAGTAATATATGGAACCTCTTTTAATTTGAGGGTGCAATTTGGAGCAGATAAATGACAGGCTGAGCTGTGGCACCCCTTTCCTGCTCTAAATCAGCCACTCCAAAGAAGCTTTTCACTTATTTAACAAAGGAAAAGAAAAGCCATTCAAGTTTTGTTGAAAGTATTTGTGTATAATGTTTCATAACATGTAGCAAATTGCTCATCTATGGGCTGGTCATTTTTTTAAAAAAATCAATCAATCAATCAATCAATCAATCAATTAATTTCCTGTTCTAGCATCAGTGTAAATGGTGCTTTGCAGAGTCACTGTGTGGGAAAATAATAACAATAATAATAAAATTCCTGCCCTGAAGATCTTAACTATCCACTTTTTGACAGTAAGGGGAAAACAGAGCAAGAGTAGCCAACCTGAGGCTCCCCACCTGCTGATGGACTACAACTCCCATCTTTCCCAGCCATAATAAATGGTGGAAACCAGAGGTTTCTGCTCTCATACCCACATATCAAGAGGTTTCGAAGAACACGGAGCCACCCAAACATAGTGGCATGGGCTTAGGTTTAGTTTCATCTGGGAACGAGGTCTAATTAATGAATGCAAGACATTTTAAAAGTCTAATGTTTTATTTATATGTCTCTTCAAGGACAGATCTTTCATACTTCTCTCCATATTTATTCAGGTGTGGAAGGGAAAACTACAAATTCTATCCTGCCCCCCCACCTTCTGAGAGGAATGGTCAAAAGCAGACACGTTCTATGCAATATGCAAGGGTCAAGAAATGTTGGCTCAGTTCACTAGCCAGACAAAATATTTTACTCGCCAGATGGTTCCTCAAGCTAGTTTGGACTCGTCAAGATTTTCTTAGCTCATCTGGCATCACTTTTCACTTGGTTCAGACTTGTAGACTAGTGGATTTCCTGAGCCCTGGCAATCAGTCACCCTAAATGGCTTTTGTGAACGAACAATAAGCACGGTTCTCTTCAGCTTCCCAAAAACCACTGAACTTGGATGCCAGGTTAAACCTGGATACAGGTTCTTTCAGGATAATTCTTTGACTGAAATGGCACATTTGCATTCTCCTGGTTCTCGATGAAGGAATATCTGTGACATCTCCCTCACACAGGGATGGCCTTTGGCCATTGTTGCAGAGGGTGATGGGAGTTGTAGTCCAGCAACATCTGGGGCCCTGTTGGAGAAGCCTCGCCCTAACACATTTTTAATTTATATTGTTTCTGCTATGCTTCCTCTGTATCTGCTGATACCTAAGTGCACAATAAATTGTTAAAAATCTAATTTATTAAAATAGATAATACCTACTAGACTCTTCAGAAATCTCCCTCCTGAAATGGGGCCAGCTCAATGTTTTGCCTGCTCCAAGCAGCTGCGCTACAAGATCCAAGAGTTTCATTTCATTTCTACATTTATATCCCGCTCATCCTCCAAGGAGCCCAGAGTGGTGTACATGGTTATGTTTCTCCTCAAAACAACCCTGTGAGGTAGGTTAGGCTGAGAGATACATGATGGGCCCAGAGTCACCCCGTGAGTTTCATGGTTGAATGGGGATTTGAACTCAGTCCAGCACTCTAACCACCACACCACAGAGTCCCCTGGGATGAACTCCTGGGACTTCTCCTGCCCCAAGCAAATGTTTCGGTTGCTTCTGCACCTGAGCTGGCCCTCACCCAACGTTGCTAGGATCCCCTGGCTGGCCAACAGGAGAGGCTTAATCCCTCCTGTTGGTCTTGAGCAAGAGAAGAACAAGCACCTCGCTGTGGCCGGGAAGGCCAGGCCCCCTCCACCTGCTGGCCTCCACGGAAGCCCTCTCTCTCCCAGAGTGTTCATCAGCTAAAGAGGAGCCTTTAAAGTGGCATTGATGCAGGCCTGCTCTTTCTCATCAGCTCAGATTCAAGGTTATCTTTCTTCAGAGATCGAACGTTCATACTTCTCTCCATATTTATTCAAGTGCGGAAGGGAAAACTGCAAAAGACAGCCCTGTCTGCTTCGATTATTTCATCCCTTCTCTTTCTCCCTCCTTGTCTCTTTGCTGACACAAGTCCCCCAATTTAGCAAATCTCCCAACAAAAGGGAAGTCTGAGAAATGTGCTTTTAGATGGAAAAGTGATCTAGTGAGATGATTAGAGGGGAAAGTGACACCATTACATCTTAAGAAAGAAGAGTTTGTTTACATCATGTTAACTGGGCAAGGAGGCACCTTTTAGAATGGTGGTATCTTCTGTTTAGCAGGGGAAGAACAAATGGCCCTATCCACCCCCAGCACAGCATCCATCCAGTGGCTGTGGCTGGTGTCTATCTTATGTTTCTTTTTAGAACATAGGCCCTTTGGGAATCATCCTCTTCCAATTATTCTTTTTTCTTTGTAAACCGTTTTGAGAATTTTTCTGTCAAAAGTGGTATATAAACAATAATATTCTATTATGTCCAACAGTAAAGCACAGAGCAATTTCCACCCGAGACAACCATCACAGCTGTGCTACACTAAGCTGTGGTCACTGGGCAGTCTGCATGTTGCTAGAACTATGACCTTGGAATTGCCTGTTCACTTTGCAGCAGCACAACAGAAGCTCCCCTCTACACAGGGATACTGATACCACTTCAGCCAGACTTGCACTTCCATTAAGACAAAGGACATGGGCCGTGCCTAGAGGGATCCACTCCTGGATGCCCCAACACGCTAGCTACACCTTAAGTGAGGGCCCACAGTTCTAGTCTCTCTGTCTCAAAGTTGAACTAAACGTAACTAACTAGAAAAGGAGGTAGAAAAGTCTAGGGGGTTGGACTGCAGACCAAAGATCAGCAACTCCAACCCTTTGTAACAGCAGGGTTTTGTGCAAGCTAAAAACATCCCCAGCAGTAAAGAAGGAGTAGAGGTGAAGGTGAACTCCAACCCAGGAACAGCTGAGAGAGATAATTTATTTAATAATTAAGGTGTTTCTATTCTGCCTGCTTATGAAAGTACCCCAGGTGGTTAACAATAAGGTTAAAAAAAACATTTAAAACCAACCAACTTAATAAAATATAGACTGCAGATAAAACCAGCCCAAACACAACAAAAATAACCAAGAAGACCGACAAAATGGAGATCTGGCTGGCAGGGACTAGAGACAGGGCTTTTTTGGTTGTAGCCCCTTGGCCTTGGAATGCCCTGCCCAAAGACCTTCGCCAGGCTCCCTCCCTCGGTGTTTTTTTTTTTTAAAAAAAAATTAAAGACATCTTTTTAGGGAGACTTTTTAATGTTTTATCTGCTGCTTATATCTGGTAGGTTTTTCAGTTCTTAGTTCTTGGCTTTTTACCAATATCTTTTAAACTGAAACCTTTAACATTTGTAATTTTAAATGTGGTCTTAGTTTGGTCTTTTGTCTTGTTTAATTTTATGAATTATTTTTACTTTATATTGTATCTATTTTTTTAATGTTGTGAGCCACCCTGAGCAGTAGTGTACCGGAGGGGTGAGGTATAAATATTTTAAATAAACAAATAAATGAAGAACAGACAAACAAAACACCTGCCACATCCAGCCAAAGAGCCAACGGGGCAGCAGGGAAGTACGCTGCCACCCCGTGGGACTTGAGGAAAACTGGGCGCCGGCAGGGGAAAATTGGAGGGAGGGGTAAGTGGACCCCCCCTTTAAAGGGTAACCCCCCACCGCCATCAAGCCACCCAGTGTGGTTCTGTGCACATCCCTAATAGCGGCGGCTTGATTTCAGGCACACTTGTGTGCTCACACTCAGTTCTGCCTCCTCTGCAATAGTTATGGCCACTGCCATCTCTCTCTCTCACACCCACCCACCCACCCTCCTCTCTCTTGGCCACTGGGCTAGATGACAAGTGGGAGGACGCAAATGAGGAAGGGGCATCAGAATACTGGATTCCCTCTACAGAACATCCAGAGTGCTGTGTGGAAAGGGCAGTCTATGGCATTCGAATGCCCTTCTGTCCTTTTCTCTTCTGCTCTCTCTCCCCTCCTCATAATCAGCACAGCAGCAAATGAGAGAGGAGGCAATCACGGGGTAGGGTGCTCCCACCCTGTGCCAAGCAGCAGGGGTGGCGAGGAGAGGGCAGATGAATGAAAGGAATGGCCAAGTGGGGGCTGTCGCACCACCCAGGGCAGAGCTGCTCAGGTGGTGGGGGGGGGGAGGCAGGTGGGGTGGCAGCAGGCACCTTGTTGCCCTCTTGGCAACCCAACATTCTGCCACTTGAGGAGAGCAGCTCACCTCGACTCTTGGAAGGGCCACCTCTTTTTGTGAGTTTTAGGTAACTTGAACTAAGCTATGTAAAACCGAAGTTGTTAAATGTATGTATGTTGTGAGCGGGCATGAGTATGCAATACCGTACTTTCTTTGGAATTTGAGACTCCCTATCAATCAGACATTATCTATTAGATTAACTTAGAGAGAGAGTGAGAGAGATTGCATATATAGTCTGCCTGCTCGACAAGATCATCAGAGCCTTTCATCTTCGTGCCAGTGCTGAGAGAGGCTTGACTGGTGTGCTCAAGGGACAGGGCCTTCTCAGCCACTGCCCTCAGATTTTCAAATACGCTCCCCATGGACATCTGCTCCTCAACCTCCTGCACTACCTTAAAAAGGAAATGAAGAGCTGTTGTTTAGACAGGCCTTTGGCCTTTAGCGGGTGCTACTTTTATTACCGGTGCTGTGTTGTGAATGGCCATTTATGGTTTTATTGTGGTGTGTTTTTGTTATTGATTTTATTATTGTTTTTAATATCCAGAGTCAACGTGATTGTTTTAGTATCTCTGTAGTATTTCAGATGGTAAAGATATATTCTATGAAAGGTGGTATATAAATAACTCAAACAATCAATCAGTCAATCAATCACAGAATAGTTCCTTAGTCCTTTCCAAGTTGAGATAATCTCAGGGGCGGTTTAAAGTGCTCCTAATCCTCACATTTCAAGCCCGTTGGTCCGTTCTGGTCCCCACAGCTGAAAGCAACCAGCAGGGCTAACCTTCCTGCTATGAGGGCGGGGTGCCCCAGAGATCTTTCCCCAACGCACCACCTCTGTTCCGGAAGCAGCTGGATGGACCAAGTCACCGACTGGGGGCCTCCTCCCTGGTTCAGCAGCAGCCTTCCTCTCCAACCGCCCCCAGCCTAAGGGCAAGAGGGCAGCAAAAGTCTCCATGCAGCAGCGGTCAGAAAGAGGGGGATTCTCCTAGATGAAGAGATCCCTCAGCAAATCACGCCAGAAAGCGTCTCAATAAAAACCACCAGAGGCTGTTTAAAGGGCTCTGGGACGCTCACAGGCAGCAACCGGCTCTGACACCAGCCTGTAAAGTGAGCTCTCCCGTTTGTTCTTGAATGTCAAGGTCTCCCTGGTCTCTTTGATAAAAAGGATTAACAGCTTTATCTAGGTTGTCATCTCTCCTCCTCCTCCCTCGCTCTCCCTGCCCCAGTTTAAAAGGGAGGGGGAAGCACCTTCTCCTATTCATAGACTCTTGTAATGAATATTTATGCCCCAACATCTCCCTTGCAGGAAACGGTTCTTGCCACTTGATAACTCTATCCCAAGAGATAACGGCACCTTAGCATTGCCAGTTCCCAGCCAAGACACAGGAAGGAGGCGGGAAACTCTCTCCGAGGTGCTTAGCCCACTCCACCGGCTTGTGCAGCAGAAATGGAGCTGCTGAGAGTCAGACATGCTGCGGCCCCTCCAAAGCGCCAGGCATTTTCAAGGGGGTGTAAATGAGGGTGGCTTCTAAACCCACCGGTCTCTCTCTCCCCTCCCCGCCACCAGCAGGATCTACAACCCAGCTGGCTAGGGGCTGGGCTGCAGCTTGCAGGCTCTGTAGCAAAATGCCACGGCTTGAAATGCACAAATGTTGGGGAAGGATCATGCGTTGCAAAAACACGTGGCAATGCTACCCCCACCTAAGGAACCTTCTTCCCGCAGCCTGCCTTACAGGGACACACACAGCTAGGAGCATGCACGGCACAGCCCCCCCGCCCCCCCCCCAGCAAACTGTCCACACAGTGGGCCTCTCCACACATGACGTCTCTTTCAGGTGCAGGCACGCTTGTCAGAGAGCTGGGACTGGCTGCAGCCCCCTATTGGGTGTGTAAAGGGCAGTGAACCCCCATCTGCTGCCAGAGACTCTCTGAAAAGGCTCTTAGCAATAGCAATAGCAATAGCACTTACATTTATATACCGCTCTATAGCCGAAGCTCTCTAAGCGGTTTACAATGATTTAGCATATTGCCCCCAACATTCTGGGTACTCATTTTACCGACCTCGGAAGGATGGAAGGCTGAGTCAACCTTGAGCCCCTGGTCAGGATCGAACTTGTAACCTTCTGGTTACAGGGTTACTCTTGAACCCTAACACACAATAGCAAGAACAGTAACAGCCATCATAAGGGGAATTTTCAGCGTCTGACATGTCAGTAACGGGGCAGCCCTGCTTAAGGGACACTTTCCACCGGGAGGTTCCACCGGGAGGTCTTTTCAGTGCTAGACAAAGACCTTTTTATTTTCCTGCCCCTTTCAGTCTTAGATGAACCCAGTGTTTTATTCTTTATACTTGTTTTTATTTGCTGCTTTAAGAGGTTTTCTTTCTTTCTTTCTTTCTTTCTTTCTTTCTTTCTTTCTTTCTTTCTTTCTTTCTTTCCTTTCTCTTTCTTAAGAATCGATTGCGGCAAGCTACCCTGGAAATATTTTTATTAAAGGGCAGGGTGTAAGTGTATAAAATGACTGGATGAAGAAAATATCCAAACCTTCACCCTTGAATCTAAATCCTCAAAGAATGACCTTGGCATCATGCAGATGCCTTGATTATTCATACAGCACCATCCATGTACATGGTACCTGAGCCCAAAAGGAAATCCCAGTTTCAGGCGCTTTGCTTTAAAGTCTGATAAATGGATCAGCTGCAACCTTCACTCAGAACTAGGGGCATGGCATGCATCAAAACACATCACGAGCCAGGAGCTGCGTTTTGGACTTCTGGGAGCGTCAACATATACGCAAAGCATAAGAAATCGTGGAAGCCACTGTGGATACTTGTGCTGGAGCACACCCAGAAAATGGCCACTCCAGTCCACAGCTGTCTTGACCCTTGGCTAAAGTTTATTTTATTTCTGTAATCTACACTGCAGTTTTGTTCACCCTCCTTCACCAAGATATAAATTTTGTCCATGTGGGGCAGGGCGGGGCGGGGAGAGAGCGAGCACCATGTTTCTACAAGGGAAAGGCAGAAGAGCAAAAGTTGCCCAGTTCAGGAAAAGAAAGGATCCATGGATTATGCAGTTGGTAAAAGGGAGGAGCCCCGGGGTGTGGCTGGGCAGAAAGAAAGCCAAACAAGAAGAGGAAAGCGAAGAAGGGAAAGGAAGGGAAGGGGCAGGCAGGGCTGCTCCCAGGACTGATGGCTGAAGTCAGAAATGGGGCTTGAATCTATCAAGAAGGGGAGGACAGAGGACCACGGCCTGCTGAGCATCCTTAAGGCAGGCAGACCAAGAGAGGCCCACGTCAGGGCCAAGTCCGAGCCGGTCGGCATCCTGAGCTCACAGTCTCCCACTGTCCCCCAACTGGAGAGACCCCACCTGGGAGGAGGAGAGGGACACATCTCTTAGGCCATCAGTGCATTTCACTATCTTGGATCTGAGTTTTGGTAACTTTCCTCTTGTGGTGTGAAGGAGACACACCAAATAAAATAAACGTTATCCAAGTAAGCCTACGAAGGCAACTTCTGTCTCTGTGTACCATCCACTGTTCTTGGCCAGCCAAATCCACTCTGTGACAGTTTGCGTGTGAGTGAAATGAAAACCGATTCACTCTCTCTACTAACGCGGTTTCTGATTAACATGTGACGCTCCCTTATACCAAGTCAGTCAGACTATTGGTCCATCCTGCCAAGTACCATCTTCTCTGATGGCCAACTTCTCCCCAAGATCTCAGGTACCCAACCCTGCTCCTTGAGTGCCTTTCTAACGGGAGGTGAGGAACTTTGAGCCTGAACCTTCTGCATGCACAGCAGGTGCCCTGCCATTGACAAAGGCCCCTCCTTATGTAGCTGAGGCCAGAGAGGGAGGAGATGCTGGTAAGGCACTGAAAATCTCACTGCAAAAACCCAAAGTCATTGTGGCTGTGGGCCCACAAGCTTTGGTCTCACAGAGTTATTTGCTTCCTCCAGCAGAGAGGCCAGGATGGCGCTTGGGAATGGGAAGAGTAACGTCCAGCCCACACTGTGTTTCCAGCTCATCCCTCAGCGCTGTGCTAAGCCAGCTGCTCAAGCTCCACCTGGGAAGCTGCACGCGCCCACAGCCCCAGCCCGACTGCCCAAGGAACAGAGGCAACTCTGCCACTCCTGAACCAACCCACCTGGCCCTGGGGCTGCAGCTTCAGCTCCTCCTGCGCAGGGGGCTTCGTCAGCGGGCCTGGAGCGGTGCTGCAGGGGTCCATGTGGTCGGACTTCTCCTTCACCTTCACATCGTCCAGGCTCAGGGTGGGGTTCGACGCCAGCTCTTTCTCGTCCTTGTCGAGCAGGTAGCGGAGGAGTTGGTGGTCCTTCAAGTCCTTCTTCTTCGCCGCCTCCGCCTCCAGCCTGAGGTCAGGGGTCCCGGGGGCCTGGCTCTGAGGAGGGGCGGCAGTGGCGGCAGCAGCGCCTCCTCCGCCAGGCCCGCCCTCTTTCTTGTCCTGCTCCAGGGAAGGGGCGGTGAGGTCAGAAGGGCTGCCCTCCTGGAGGAGCCGGTGCAAGATCTTGTGCCGCTCTGTGAGGGAGCTGTGAGAGGAGGGGCAGGCGCTGCCGGTGGGGTTCCCGGAGGCTGGGGCCCCCGAGGCCCCCGTACAAGACAAGGGCTCCTTGCAGCCGGCGTCTCCCTCCACGTGCCGCAGCTGCTCCTGGGCGGTGGTGGCCAGGAGCTGGACTAGCTTGTGGCTGACCTGCGAAGACTTGCTGTCGCCCTCCGAGAGCCTCTCGCTGCCATGCAGCAAGCCGGGGTCTAGGGGCTTGCTGTCGCCCAGGCCGCCTTCGGAGTGGACCATGTTGCACAGGATGGAGCTGATCTCCTTGCTGTCTTTGGGCTCCGTTTTCAGGGGCGGCAGGCCCATGCGGCCGGGTGAGTTCTGGCCGCTCAGCTGCCGCAGGGCAGGAGGTGGGGTGGGGTAGCCCAGCGGGGGGCTGGGCCCTTCCGCCAGCCCCTGCATGGAGTTCAGGGGGGTGCCTGGGAAAGGCCGGTTGCTGATGGCACTGCTGGCACTGCAGCTGCCCCCCATGCCCCCGGGGGAGTGCGTGGCGGGCATGGTGGGGGAAAAAGGGTTGCTTGGCACTCTGGGCTTGTGGGCCAGTCCTGGACTTACCCGATGCCTGGGGGACATGAACTGTGGCGAGGCGACCCCGGGGCTGTTCATGGGGGAGCTGCTGAAGGTCAGAGCGTGGTTACTGTTCTGGGGACCGGCCTGCCCCTGGCTTAAGGCAACGTTCGCCCCCACCTGGCTCCCGGATCCAAAACTGGCTTGGCCAGCACCGGCATTGCTGCTGCCATGCAGGCCGGACCCGGGCGGGTGGTTTCCACTGGCTGTCAGCAGGCTGCCGTTGGAGTGAGGGAGGGCCGAGGGCAGAGCCATGCCTTGTCCCGGAGACATGGTGGGGTTCAGCGAAGGACCGACGCGAGGAAGAGGCATCCCAGGGCTAGTGTTCTCTTGAGGCAAGAGGGTGCCATGTTCTCTGAAGCAAGAAAAGAAAAGGGGCGGGGGGAGAACAAAGAAGTGGGTGGCAAGGTACAGAAAAGACTGGCCAGATTCTGGCCCTGCCTAAGAATTGGCTCTCTCCTTTCATAGACTTTCGTGAGGGTGCAGGCAGACACGTGAAAAGCATGACCTGAAAACTAGTCCTCTCTATGGGGATTTATGGGGAAGGTCAGAAAACAGGGTCAGAGTTTTTCGCAGCTTCTGTGATAGCCTCAGGAAAATCCAAGCCAAGTCCAACACGTTTTCTTCTTCTTCATGTGGGGACATCTGAGATAATCATTCCAAAAGGACTCCGGTGGGGGCATTGTTAGAAGAATCTCCAAAGGCCAAGGTGAACTTTGGTCAATGGAAACTTGGATGAATATGGGCCTGGTGGCTGTAGATTGTAAAGCGCCCAGAGACTGGTCTATGGTGTGATCTAGGAATGTGCTAAATGAGTGAATGAATGCATATAGTATGAGAATAGTACAGGTATTGCGCCTGTATGCAGTTCTACATAATGTCTAGGAAATTTGACTGAGCGCAACTTGGAGCCTAATCCATGGCCTCTAAGGTATCTCTTTAAAGCTGTGTCCATAGTAGCCTCATGTTTGTTTCAGTTTCCCTCACTGCCTTGGTACATACACTGGGCAAGTTTTCTCATTCAAACATGCTGCCCCTCCCAGGATTTCTAGCTCCAGTTTGTTTCTAAATAATGGTGGATTGACACAGTTGCGCTCATTTACTCCCCCACCCATCCAGCCTTTGCATGCAATGGGTGGGCTCTTATGACCCATGCAAGGCTGCCCAGCTGGGAATCAGGAGGTTTGCACACTATGGGTCCTTCTAATTTCTAATTGTAAAAACGTAACTTTTTTTGCTGGTGTCAGGTTGGCACCGCATCAACCTAGATTGCTGATCCTGGTTAAATTATTTATTTATTCGATTTCTATTTCTAGCGAAATGTCAGGTTGTTGCGTTGCCAACCTGACATTGGTGAAAATTTCCAGATTCTTACGATGGGAAATCGGGATGCGCACAGTGTGAGAATCTCCTGACTCCTGGTTGGGCAGCCTGGTGTGAGAACCTGCCCAACAGCAAAAATGGGTCGTGAGAACCTGCTCAACAGCAAAAATGGATGTGCGGGGGGGGGGGGGACACCCTGAGATGGGACCATGAAGTAGATTATTTCCAAGACTGTGTGGTGGCAGCTTCTCCTTGAAAAGGAATTGGCCGGGGCGGGGGGGGGCTCTAAATGGTCAACGTAATTAAATGGTCATCAATGTGCAAATTCATCAGAGAACAAATAGTAAGAAAAAAGAGTGGAAGGTGGTGCTTGTGAAGAAACGGGTTAGGACAACAGCCAGAAAAACAAACAGCGTGAGATTTCTATCCAGACCAACTGCAGGAAAGTTTGCACCCATTTAATAAGACAGAAATTCCTCTCCTGTCCATGAGAAAACCCGGAAGTGATGTACTGAACAAGCCTGGTGCCAGGACTGGTGCGGACAGCAGCTCCTCCTCCTGCTGCAATTGTCAGGGGCTGGCTGGTCGGCGGGGGGGGGGGGGGCCTTAGGCAGGAAACCAACCTGCAAACCTCTGTAAGACAACCGGTAGGCTACAGCCCACTACATGAAGCTGTTCAAGGTTTACAACGGGCTGCCGCTTCCCCTAACGAATGCCTGACGTTGTTCCTGAATCTGCTTTCACGATTCGAGAAATCTTGAAAGCAGAATCTACACGAGGGGCTGATTCAAATCCAGCCTTCCCAGACTTCTCTTCTACCCCAAAGGGATGGAAAGCCACCACCCAAACCCACAGGGGCCTCTGCCCAACACATGGCCTCTGCTTCTCTTAGAATGGAGGCAGGCCTTCTTTTAAGGCAGCTGAGCATGGATGAGAGCACACTGACTTCCCACTGTGTGTACACACATATTTCTTTTGTCCCGCTGCCACCTGTGGCCAAGGCCAAGGAGTGTGGACATGAAAAAAGAGTCATCACCCCTTCTTGAAATCCCCGCACCCACATACTTTTTGCCATAGATAGTGGCAAAGAAGTTGGGGCAAGGGGAGAAGCTGTTGTCCTCATCAGGCTCCTGCACATCCGCTTATGGCACCCAGTGGGCCCTGGGGTGGAAAAAGGAGCCCCACAGAACAGTGGGAAGGAGAAAAGCAGGCATTTTGGAAGGACTGGGTGGGTGGGTGGGAGGAGATAATACAAAGGTTGAACTCCTACAGAGTTTCTCTCCATGGTTCTTTGGAGAGATCTACATTGGTTTTGGTCAAGATTATTTGAACCTCAACATGAAATTCTGTTCCAAAGGATCTTTTCCTCAGAGGCAACGGAGCCATTGCTCAGGACCTGAAGGAGAAAGACATATTTCACACAATTCTCCAAACCAACATGCAGCTAAGCCCAAAACATAAAGCCTCGGTTTTCTTCCTCTGCTTTTTCAACATGGCTGTGCATGCAGGCAGAGGCTCCGGCTGCGAACTCATGGCACCAACCAACCAATAAACAAATCCCAGTTACACCACAGTTCACATACCATGGCAGGGGTTCTCATACTTGGCTCCCCAGATGTTGCTGGACTACAGTTCCCATCACTCCCAGCCACAATGGTCTTCGGCCAACAACATCTGGGGACTCAAGTCTGGGAAACCCCTATTTACCGATCAAGAGATGATCTCTGCATAGGAAAACTGTGAAAGGAGCCCAGAAATGGCAACCATGGTTTTTGCTCACTTATGCAGACCATGCCATTAGGGTGTGTGGAGCCTTAAAGGGAGTTGCATTGGCAAAACAGGCAGCCGAGGAGAATGGGGAGGAACAAAGACTCAAAGGGAGGAGCAACCAATGGAATGGAAGAGTTTTCCAAACTCACCTCTCAATGATGTGAATGCCCATGATGAAAGGCTGCATGTCCGGGCTTTGAGGGCAGCAGAGTTTGCACTTGGTGTGGGCGCTCAGCACCGTCCCATCACTTAGGGTGAACTGATAAGATGGGCTAAAGGCTGTGCTCCGTGTCATCACTGGGGAGGGAAAGAAGAGGGCGCCTTAACTGAGCGGGATGTTTTCTCCTCTACTGTCAGCTGCAGTCATAATTCCAACAGGCCTTTGACTCAACAGTGCTTTGCAGCCATTCACCCGTTTTTCATTCTCACATCAATTCTGTGCATGTGGTGAATGGTGTTACCCTTTTAGAAAGGGGAGCACTGAGTCAGGCAGTGATGGTTCCAAGTTTATCATTGTGAGTTTGAGGCTGAGCAGGCACTTGAATCCAGATGTCCCACCCTCTCCAGTGGAACACACTGGCTCCCAAATAGATTATTTCCCCACGAAGACAAAGTGGACCGAACGAGATGAAAGAGGCAAGGAGGACAAGGATCCAATCTTTTAGGATTTGAGCACTGATGTGGAAGATGACTGCCCACCCCCCCACCCCCCGCCACCCCCGGTGTCCTAAGCAACTCATCAGCATAAGATGCCAAATGTTCACCTGCCTAAAAACACGATGATTCGTGGACAGGCAAAGCTTCTCAGCAATCTGGGGTGGTGACAGCACTGGCCCACTTTGCAGAGCTGCTGTAAGGATTCCCACCATATGCAAAATGTTTCAAACGCTTTGGAAAAGGGCTATATAAATGCGCAGAATTCTCGTCATTTCTGGGCTCTGTTTTGCATCCTGCCCTCCCTTCCTCCAAGGAGCTTGGATGGCAGGCATCATCCCCACTCCCCCATTTTACCCTAACAACCTCATACAGTAGGCGAGGCTGAGAGATAAAGCGAGGCAGTGACTTGGGACCACACACTCAAACGAGTCTCATGGCTAAAAGGGGATTTGAAGCCGGGTCTTCTTGGACAAATGCTCAAGCCACTCCACTGCCCTGGCTCGCTTAGCAAAAGGTGCCATTGATGGAGCATTCGGAGCTCCTCTGTGTACCCTTTGGGGCCAACAGGGGCAACGGTCTTGAGCAACTGGACTCATTCACTTTTGTCCTTGCTTCCTGGAAGGTCTGCAAGGCGGCCTCTGGCTTGGCACGCTCCCGCCACACTAGAGGCCAAGTGCCTCCCCAGCCAGGTTGCCCCAGCAGTGGGGAGGGAGGCTCGGTGGCTGGCCGGAATGCTCTTGACAAGGCAAGCAGGCTCCCCTTGCCAGCCAGCGGGCCACTGGCATTACTCGGCGGTTTCAGCCGTTTCCTTTGGCAGCAGCCTTTGCCTCCTTTGCTGGGTTTTTATTTTCAGTCCGGAAAGCACTTATCCAGCAACAATGGCAGTGCGTGCAAGAGAGGAGCCTTTTTACCTTCCTGAAATAGCTGCTTGGCATACGATGGCTCCCTGCCCTGAGGCTGGAAGAAAGCATAGATGCATTTCCGCACTAAATCCTCCCAGCCGGTCCGGCCTGCCGCTCTCAGGGAACTGGTGTCGATGGAGATGATTTTACCTGAGCGGAGAGGAAAGGAAAAGGAAAGGAAGAGGCCACGTGAGAACTGGGGAAACCACATGGATCAAGAACAAAACAAATGGATTCAGTAGCAGAGTTTATTGCTACGTTGGGGCATGTCTGTGGGCTCTCTACATCTAGCAGAAACAGCCCTCTACGGCTGAGACAACTCACCTTTCTGCTCTCTGCCCATGATCTTGGTTTGCCTGTTTAGTTTACAGCCTCGCTTCATCTCCCCATCACCTTGAGCTGCCCCCAGATATCCCGTTCTTGTAAAGGATTCTGCCCAATTTCTTTTACTGCTTTCTTTTACTGTGATCGGGGAGCCTACTCCTCTTCTGGAGGAAGTGGAGGCTCTTCGGCTCATGCAGAGCTCTGCAGATGTATCATGGCTTTGAGCTGTGCCCAAGTGAGGGCTCTTAGACCTCACCCCCAGAAACCAACGGCTCCCCATTCCAGAGTGGATGAATGCAGGGGGACAAAGCAGCCTGCAGAAGGTCAACACTCCCCCAGCACCCTGAGACCAAACGCCTGGTTCTCCTCCTGAACGGTACCTGTAGTATCTTGCTTGGTCATGAAGGATTCTGAAGTGGTGGGGGCTGTGGGTCGAGGGATCCTCCGCGCGATGCAGATCAGACAGGATTGCAAATCTGCCGTGAACAGAAACAGGGCAGCCAAGTGATCGCCTGAGCATGTGGAGCTGCCTTGGACCGAGTAAGTCTAAGCATCCCTCCACCTAGCTCAGTGCTGCGGACTCTGCTGGCAGTGGCTCTCCGGAGTCTCCAGTGGGGGCCTTCCAAGTCCTGTTGCTTGTGATCCTTTCTGCACCTGCCAGGGACTAAACATGGGAGCATGCAAAACACCGCCCCCCCCCGAGCTGCACTCTGGTGGGTGAGAAGCAAGGAGGAAGAGACACAGACCTGTACGAGTTGGGGCGGGAGGGGGGAAATCTTCCGCTTTTCACTTGCATCGTCCATACCCAACTCCTCACCCCCCACCCCACCACCCGCAACTGGTATGGCCTTGCTTCTGCCTCGTGCCACCCACCCCTAACCCCACCACCTCTGCTTGCCAGCCAGCTCGCATCCCTTTCACAGCGTGCAAAGCACAGCCTCCAACGAGGGAAGGAGTCCCTCCAAAGGGGATGCAGACATTTGCCAAAGGGGGCACAAGCTCTCCCTGGGACTCTTCTTTAACAAGGGACTCACTTTCGCCACAAGCAGCCTGAAAACTGAGCACTATGCAGCCACTCTATCCGGGATCTGGTGTGAGTAGCGTGAGCTCTTCCTGGCATGTGTCCCAGCATTCCCAGCAACCCACAGGCGGCCAACGCAGCATCAGAGAAGTGGGGCTTTGGGAGTAAGAGGGGGAAGCCCAGAGATGGGATTTGCACAGCAGAATTTCTCAGTGGGTTGGACTTTACTGCTTCCAGTCTCAGAACGCAAGGAAGACTGGACACCCGAGTCGCTCATCTTTGCCAGTTCTGGGGGAGCTCAAACAGGCTTGTTCCTGGCTCAAAGCAGATCGCTACAGCCACACTTAAGCAATGCTTTGCTACGTTTTTGCTGTGAAAAGCAGCATTGTTGAGTTAAACCCTTCACAGCAAAGACTCCATAAACTATTGAAAGTTTGCCTGGGGGACTGGGATTGGCACAGGGGTGTGTGTGTGTTCGTTCTACTGTTTGGTAGAATTAATTCCAAGGCCATTTGGATCCGGCAGCATTGTAAAACAAAAGGCAACAGTGAAAGCCAACAACTATCAGCTCCAGGCAAAGTATCTGCTCATAAACCCCTCTGTGATTTATTCCTTCCAGTCATGATCTCCTGTGTAAGCTGCAATGGATTAATTCAGCTAATGCACTGGAACGAAACGGCAGCTACGGAGAAATGAGCCCAGAGAGTTCTGCTGGAAAGTCTCTTTTGCATCATGGGGCTGAGCCAGGGTGCAGATGTATTAAGACCCTGGTCCTGAATCCTGGTCTCCTAGCACCCATGCACAGCATCCAGGCAGGGGCTAACCCACTTCAGCACGGCAATATTGATCAAATGCTCCTGGTGCCAGGCCAGCTGGAGACGGGAGTGAGAAGGGTGCTGGAGAAAAGTGAGGAGAGGAGAGGCAGCGTGGGAAACAGCTGAGCGCCACTGGGCTGGGGATCGGGGGGTGGTGCTTGCTACCTCCCAATCCATGTTCAGCTGTCTCAGATCACAAGCTTGTGTTCGTATCTCTGGGGAGGATTCTGTTTCGCAGGAAGATCAAACCGACTGTGTGTTTGTTTCTCTGAAAGCTGATTTACACAAAATATGATTCACCCGAAATGTGTGTGAATCAGCTCTAAAGGCCGATTCACCCCAAATAGGTGAGTATCCTGCCAGAACGAGGGGCCTGTCAAGATCAGGAAACATACTAGTGTCCCTTCCGATACTGAGGATGATACAAAGGACACCATTGCTTACAACTAGCAAGAGGAAGATGCGCTTCTGCACTGGACCTTCTGATACTCCCACTTTAGTTATAAGCCTTAAATTGAGAGGACAGGAAGCATCTCCCTTTTGGAGCAGGGACACTGTGGCACGAGAGACTCTTATGGAAGCATCGCTCCTACACTTGCCCCGTTCTCCTTTAAGAACACAAGAACAGCCTTGCTGGATCCAGCCCAAGGCCTATCTAATCCAGCGCTCTGTTTCCCACAGTAGCCCACCAGACAGACAGACCTATCTATCTATACATTCAAGGTGCCCAAACTTCCATCTGTGGGCAGTTTACATCAACATAAAACAAATTAGAACAGGAATTAAAACCTCAAGGGAATTTAAAACAAGTCTAGTTAAAAGACTGGGTGAATACATGTGTCTTTGGAGAATTTTTAGAGATGGGGAGGCTCTTATTTCAGCAGGGGGCGCTTTCCAGACTCTTTGGGCGGCAACAGAGAAGGCCCGTCCCTGCAAAGCCACCAGACGAGCTATTGACACCTGCACACGAACCTCTCCAGATGATCACAACAGGCAATGGGGCTCATAGTGAAGAAGACGTTCTCTTAAGTACTCTGGGCCTAAACTATTTAGGGCTTAACAGGTGATAACCCACACCTTGTATTCTGCCTGGAAGAGGCACCTCGCCTCTGAGGCTGGACGTGGCCTATAGCCACCAGACTAGTAGCCACTGAGAGACCTGACCTCCATGAACTTTCCTTTCACTCAGCCTGTGATATACCCACAGGAATTGGATGTGTGCAATCTGAGGAGGTGTGTATGTGCCACACTCTGCCCAAGATGAAGTCAGCATGAGGTTATCCTGAATAACATTTTTATTGTTTGTTTTTCCTCCCTGCTGCCCGCAGTGGGATTCTCTCATTTAATTCAGAACATTAAATGAGCAGAGAGAAGCTCCTGGACAGATCCGCGGATCACCTGCTGGTGAGCAACCAGACTGGCTAGTAAGACGCCACTTCCCTTCACTTTGAACCTGTCTGGGGGGGAAACGCAGGGGGTATTGGGATGGGGCCACCAATGTGCCCTCTCACCTGGATTCCCAGATGTTGTTGACTACAACTCCCAGAATCCCCAGCCAAAGGCCACTGCAGCTGGGGATGCTGGGAGTTGAAGTGAACATCTGGGAATCCCTGTGAGAGGGAACAGTGCTGGCAGTTCCCCATCCCTCCTGAAATTTGGCGCCAAACTAGTTTGCCAAGACAAAATGGCTTCTTTAAGGCACTGGAATGAATTGGGGGGGGTGGGGGTGGGGAAAGTCTGGCTCCAGGCCACCGCCTGCGTCTTCAGCCTGTGCCAGCGCTTGCCGTCAGTCTCGTGCTGTTCCAGAAGGCAGCCTCTGGAGAGGAAAAGCGTCGCCCACAAAACTGAGCCACAGTCTTGCTGGCGACAGAGGACAAACGCCAAGACTGTACTAGCAATGACAGCCTTCTGCGGCGCAGGTGGCAGACGTGGGTGGTAAACCCCAAGTATAAGTGGACAGAGGACTTGGTGCTGCCGTACACACAGAAATAAGTTGGAAGCAAGGCACCAGAGAACGGGGAACTGGGGGACTGAAGCACCCGCACTCCGCGCAAGTCGTTCCCAGTGGAAAGAGCAAAGGCACCTCTCTCAGGAGCTTGTGAGCTGGATGCTGCGGCAAAGTGTGCAGGGAATGCCGCAGGGAGAAATCGAGCCTTCCAGATCTGCAGTCCCCTTGCAAGAGAAGTCCTGCAAGAGGACAGCCGAGGACAATTTGCCGCTCCCCCTCCCCAGAAATGCAACGCAGCACGAGCAAGCACTCTCTCCCTCTCCAGACAAGCGGCCGTTTGTCCTACCTTCGCCTTCCTCCTTGATCAGTTTCGGCTGAGACACTGTGAAGCACTGCATGACCTCGTAACGCTGGCGGGCCTCTTGGTTCTCCACACCTGGCTCGTCCGGGGGACGGATTAGCATTCTGCAGTTGAAGGTATGGCTGTTGCGTCTGGTGGATTCTTGGGGCCAAGGAACTCCGTTTACTACAGAGGGAGGGAACGAACAGGGAATCCGATTGAAACAGCACCTGGGAACCTCAACAGACTCAGAGTCAAGGCTACCCCACAAACTCTCCTTGTGATTCTATGAACATACGAAGCAGCCTCACACAGGGGAGTCAGGGCAGTGGTCCATTTATCTCTTCTCACTTTCCGCTCTTCCAAGGTCACTGGCGGAGGCCTCTCTCAATGCTGTGACTGAAGGCCCAAGGACTGAATTTAGCACTTTCTGCTTTTACCACGGAGCTGCAGCCCTTTCTCTGTCTAGCTATGGCCATGACAACATTCTGGTCAACTGATTATATTGTTCAAAGAGGAAGTGAAACTTATGGTAAAATTGATGGGCTTTCAAACCCACAGCAGAACTGATTAGTTTCTTTCTCTCTTTCTATTCTGGATCACATTAGCAGAAAAGCACCACTAATTCCTGCCTCCCAAGATCATCATGCAATTTATCTAGCGCTTTAAGTGGTCCAATGCTTCAAGTTGTGACCCACTGGAGTTAGGAAGCCCTCCTGAGCATTCTTGGCACGTGGCCCTAGGACCTTCCCCCTATTTCTGTAGGGAGAGCTCAAATTAAATTTAACCAACAATTAACACGTGAGCCTTGCCCATATCTGGAACTGCCTAATACAGTGACATATTGCCTCCTGAGATCCTTTTAGCTAGAGATGCTGCAGAATGAACCTGGGGCCACCTGCATGCAATGCATGTGCTCGACCACACGGGGGCAGAGCTGTGGTCCCCCTCCTGGCAGCGCCGTGAAACCCTTTTAAAGGGGGGGATTTCGCCAGGGACAGGATCTTGGACCATCTGCAGGCACAGGATGTGTTGTGCCACTGAGCTACGGCCCTTCCACAATTCCCTTCTGTCCTTTGGGGCTGACGGATAGTCACATTTGGATTAAGTACAGTGGTTTCCCTTGGCAACTATGTTCACGGGTTTAAAAGAAATCCATGTTAGGGCAAATATGGAAGAGTCTTTGCATCGCTCTCCAAAGCAGAGGCATGAGAGAAATCTGGTTCAGCTCTTAAACGTTAAGTGAAACCTAGATTTTAAGATTCTCTGTTGAACACTGGAAGGTTTTTATGTTTTAATGCTGAAAGGACGTTTCGCAAAGCATTAATCCACATCTACATACAAGCCTGCAGTGCAGTAAGCTAAAATCAGTTTAAGACCTGATTAAGTGAGATATTGATTTAAGCCTGGCTTGCATTGAATTAGCCCAAGTCGATTTTATATTGAACGGAGCTAATTTGATATAAAGCCACGTTGCAATCAATGCAAAGGTGCTGTACGCGGAGGGCTGGCGCTGGCTCAACTGAATCGATTTTGAAAACTGTAGCATTTGTTAAAGGGCGCTGTTGTGTGTGCACTCAGACCCTGTCCAGCTGAAAGGGCCCGAGGCCACGGAGCCCCTTTGCGTGGCTGGCTCAAGAGAGCCTCCAAAAGATGAACTCACAGAGCCTACAGGGGAGGTGCGCCAGAGAGCGCTTGGGAGGACTCCCCCATCTGCAAGAGGCTGCCCGGCTGCCCAAAGACCCACCACCCCATGGAGAAGCCGGCTTCAGAGCCCCAGCACCTGCCAGGACAGTCGTCACTTGAGCATGGCTCACTAGTGGCTCAGTGAGCTGGCGAAGGAGCAACCGCCATTGCCACACACTAGAAAGCAAGCCTTTCCTCCGAGACCCGAAGGCAGCGTCCATTTCTCCTCCCAACAACCCTGTGAGGGAAGTCAATTACAGGGAGGCTGAAAATCTTTGACTGGCCCAAGGTCACCAGGCAGGCTTCATGGCTAAGCTGGGACTTGAACCCAAGCTTTCCTCATCCAAATACAAACTGAATTTTGGATTATTATTGCTATTGTTGTTACTACTACTACTACTACTACTACTACATTACATTTATATACTGCACAACTCACGACTGGGCAGAGCACAAAGCATAACAAAACAACAAAAATTAACAAAATTTAACAGACTCACAATAAAGTCACAACAAAATCACAATAAAAAATGAAACAATATATTTAGCCGTCTCAAGGCAAGACCTAACATAATCAACAATATATTGAGGACAGATCCAGAAGCCCAACATCCCGCCCCAGCCCTCAGTCTCAGCCCCAAAGGCCGACCCCCTCCGGCAGCCACCTGCAGGTGGGTGGAGCCAGCAGCCAGCGCCTGCGCCACCGCCCTGGCTTTATAGCTGGGCCAGCCACCCCCCCAGGGCTCTCAGCAGCAGGGCCCAGCTGGCCCCGATGACCCACTCAGCCAGGAAAGGAGCAGCTTGCAGGCGAGGAGGAGGGAGCACGGCCTGAGAGGCTCAGCTTCTCCAGTCCCAGAAGGAGGGTCCCTGTCCAAGCCTTTCGGGCCACACAGCAGGCAGGAGGGGGGCAGACGTTCCGACCCCTCCAGCAGCTCATACAACTCCCCCCCAGACTGACTCCTACCGACCATGCCACAAGGCCTTTGGTGGGTCATTCTGTCCCCGAGGGTAGAGCAGTGGAGTCCTCTTGGGGAAGCTCCTCATGCAGGCACCCGCCAGCCCAACAGGCCTGCAGCAATCCCTGCGCTGAGGCTGGCTGCCCCCCACTTGAGTGGGTGCTGCTTCAACTGATCTCTGGGAAGCTGCCTTCCCTCTGGCGGTTGCTCCCGCATGCCTTGGGCCTCCCGGGCTGGGACGCTGGGCCATCTCAGTCACAGGAGGAGCTCCTCCTGCATGGTCCTGAGCCCGGGGCCATGCCCGCTGGCCCCAAGCAGCCCAGCCCTCTCCGCCGCTCATCCACTCCCCCTCCCTGAGGGGCAGCCCCCTCTGCTCCTGCTCGCTGAGGTCTGTGCTGCCCTCCACTCTCCCTGGGCTTCTTTCTGCTCAGCAAGAACGAGAGGCAGGTGTGTGTCTGCAGTGTGCATACATGCATGTGAATAAACGTGACTGCGTGGGTGCATCCAAGCCAGAGAGTGGGCGCATTCCTGAGCGGAGTGCCTACAGGCACGTGTATGACTGTGAGGGTCAGAGGCGCCGAGGTAACGAGGCGGAGGTCTTGCCTGCCTGTGCCCTCCCACTCCATCCACTCGGCAGCAGTGCTTGGGGGTTCTGTGAGGTGGGTAGAAAGTGAGGGCTCAGAGAGAAATGGAGATGCTCTCTGCAAATGGCCGCGACTCCCTCCCCACGCCTTTTACACAACATGCTTGGTGTGTGGACAGTTCTGCTCCCTCCACCCCCAGAGACCTGGAATGCCTACCCTTCCGGCCTCAAGGCAGTCGTAACAGTCACAAGAGTTTACTGGGTCAGTGGCTCGCCAACTAATAAGGCTTTAGCTAACAACCTAACTCTGACAAACTCAGGCCATAACTCTGACAAACAGAGCAGTGTTGAACACAAAGAGCCTCATCGCCGAGTCGACTGAACACCGGCAAGGTTGGCGGGCCACCTCCCTTGCACAAAACACTGATTCGAGAGCAGCCGCCACCGCCCCCTTGATGGAAACGAGCCGTGGGCTCAGCAGGCCACGGCAGTCAGGCCCGGTCCCAAGAGTACCCTTGGTGCGTGCAGTCCCAGGCTCCGGCAGGCAGTGAGTGAGCTGCTAATGTTTCTGGCCTCCTGGACTCTGCAGCAGTAGAAGGCAAAACCTTTACAGCGGTTAGGGTTTCTGGTTGAATAGTCAATGGAGGTTCTTACTTGGAATTACATTATGATGCTCTTGAGTAAGCATATTATTTAAACAAAATGAGCTTAAATGCAGATTAAATGACACACATTTGGAATGGCAGCTAGCAAGTCATCGACAGGATTAAATTGGATCCTGCTTGCAAAATGGAGCCACCTCCTAATCCGCCCAGCCGCCCGCTTGGGGTCTTGAGTGTCGCTTGTACCTTCTCCGCTCCTGCACCTTCTGAATAACATTAAACTGACAAGTTGAGGCCTCAAAGAGCTGGAAGAGACCAAAACCCTAAAAACATCTGAGATGAAGTGGTCTTTGGAGTTCACAGCACAAATAGGAACATAGAAAGCTGCCATATACTGAGTCAGACCATAGGTCCATCCAGCTCAGAATTGTCTACACAGACTGGCAGCGGCTTCTCCAAGGCTGCAGGCAGGAATCTCTCTCAGCCTAATCTTGGAGATGCTGCCAGGGAGGGAACTTGGAACCTTCTGCTCTTCCCAGAGTGGCTCCATCCCCTGAGGAGGAATCTCTCGCAATGCTCACACATCAAGTCTCCCTTTCATATGCAACCAGGGCAGACCCTGCTTAGCTAAGGGGACAAGTCATGCTTGCTCCCACAAGACCACTTACCCCTCCCACTGCTTTCCCCCCGCCTGCGTCATTTTTTTAACAGCCCATCGGGGCAGCAGCATACCTCCCTGCCGCCCCATCTACCGGATATGACCGGAGTCAGCACAGTCGTGCGTGCCGGCGTGCGCAGGCGCACCAGCAACTTCCGGTCATATCCAGAAGACGAGGGCAACGGGGCGGCAGAGAGGTACGCTGCCGCCCCGATGGGCTGTAAAAAAAATGACACCGGCGGGGGGAAATCAGTGGGGGGGTAAGTGCACCCTCCCCCCGCTCTTAAAGGGAGACCCCCACTGCCTTCGAACCGGTGGAATCACCGGTTCTTCTCCGTGCACATCCCTGCCGCCTGGAGGTCAGCACAGTGGGAAAGGACGCTGACATAGAAGGGTTTTTGCCAAAGTGCCCCCCCCCGACTTGAAAAACGGTGATAGTCACTGAACTATCTGAAGGAAGGCACAGGCACGTCTTACCTCTAGAAGTGTGACTGCATCGCCATTACTCGAAGTGCACTGACCTCCTCAGCTGCTTGACTGATCTGCTGCATTTGGGGAAGCAGACAAGAGACGGCAAAGTGGCTTACCGAGTGACTTGGGCAGCAAGTTCTTGACAAACTCCGCATGGTCTCCCACATGTAAGATGCTGTAGACGCTCGTGTTCATCAGCTCCTCCTGATTGTAGCCCAAGTAGCCGGTCACATTCTCAGACACAAACACAACCCGCCCTTCACGATTCACCACAAAGAAGAAGCCGTCGAGTGCCTGCAGGGCCCAGAACACCAAGAAGCAATGTCAAGACCAAGCGCGGTTTAATGCTGGGGACAACGGGGCACTGTGGCCACGTCCCTCCTCAGATGGTGCCACCAGCATCAGGGGCTGGCACAAGGAAGGAAAGCAGACATGGGGATCGTGGTTCCATCAGGGCCCCGCAAGAAGATGTGACAATTTCGCTCTGTGGCCACCATCTTAAAAGGGCAGCTGGGAGAACCAATGCTAACCACGACCCTGATTTCAAGGAGGGATGTGCGTGCATTAGTGGGCCATAATGATGCAGCAAGAGCAGTAAAGCATAACTCCCCAGGCCATCTTGTTTCTCCTACTTAACTCTGTCCACAGTCCATGGCAGTGACGGGAGCTTTGGGATGCAGATGCCCATGGCTCTGGTCTGCATGGAACCAGGCCTGCTGAACCTGCCCAACTAGCCTGCTAAGCCTTTGCTCCTCCCCACCTCCCAGTTTCTCCATCACACCCAGACTGTTCCTTGCTGCTCACGATGGCTGGGCCAATGCTTCCATCGTAGCTACTATGCTTCCTTGCAACACTGAACATGCCGCCCAGGGGAGTGAGGAAACATGTCTTGCTGAGACTGGTGCACTGTCAACCATCAGGTGCATGGGACCCCCCAGGGAGGGCACTCCCACCCCACAATCACCTTCAGCCAGTATTGGGTAGATCTTGGATTTCAAGCACAGACTTTTGTTATCCTTTTTTTTTTTTTTACAATTCCAGCTTGCATCTTTTTTTTGAACAAAAGGCAGATCTACTCCCCAAGCATTCAGACCGGAGAAAAGATCTAGATGAGGCCAGCCCAAGATATTCTGGGGCTACAGACATAAAAAACAAACAGCACCCTTCCATAATAGGCAACACGGGAAGCCTCTGGAGTGAGATGGGAGACCTAGAACAACTGGAAATCAGAGCGAGGGCTGCTGTGGCAAGGAAAGAGGTGCTGCAGATTTCCGATGGCTGCACCTTCTCAAGGAGGCTTCAGTGCTGCCTATGGCTGGAGGGACTGATGGAGGCCCTCTTCATCATTCAGGACTGTGTATGCGTGGGCACAACCAGTCACCTGTGCCTATCTGGCAGGCAACGCCAGCTCCCCTCTGCTGCAAAAGTGACTGCCTTGCAAACATCATTTTCTTGGCTTCACACTCTTTATCTTTTTCACTGGAGTTGTGTTTTCCTCCGTCCTGCTACATTAGTTGTTGGAAACAGGAAGCCATTTCCAGCCAAACCCAACTCCAGCACCCCCCCCCCCGCCGCCCCCCTGCAACTGGCCCATGACCTGCCAGTCCCCTGAGTCACAGCTGCTGCTGCCGCTGCCTGTTGCTGAGCAACCGGTGGCTTCCACACCACACACTTGCAGCACAGAGTCAGGCGGGCTCCTGTGTGTGTGTGTGGACCACCCCCCCCGCAACATTCTGCCCACTTCAGCACATCTTCCAGCCCCACCATAAAAAGGAAACACAAACACCCTAAAAAAACGGTATTTAGGAGCAGCATGAATAAGTCAGGCAGGAAATAAAGCAGGCAAAAGGGAACAGAGTGAATCAGCAGCTAAGAAATAGTACTGGGTGTAAATCAATCTCAGTTCCATTAACGCAGCCTGCCTGATGCCTAACCAGCGTGCAAGTGGTGCTGAATGATCCATTCCTGGAAATTAGGAGCCGGGCCCCTACCTCTCTCCCGAGTATCCTAAATCAGAGAGCAAGAAGAATCAAGAATAAGGGAAACCTGCTGGTTTTCAAAAGAAGGCAAGTGAGCAAAGGACACGGAGCACCGGAGGCAACAAGCTAACGAGCCACGGGGCTTTCCCAGAAGAAGGCGGCCACACGGGGGCCACAATTTCCATCCGGCTTGCCAGATCTGCCAGTCGGGCGGCCCCTTGTCTAGTGGGAGGGAAGCCATGCAATTTTAACACTGTAGGAGCTGTGTGCCTGAGCACTGGACGAGAGCGCAGGGGTGCACAAAAAGGAAGCCGGGCCGGGGGAAGCAACAGAGGAAATTGGCAAAGCGTTGAAAATGGCGTGGATATGCAGATAGGGTTGCATTTTCTGGCTTTCCAAATCCGGGCACCTAATTTGCATATTAGGCCAATTGGCTTGAAAATAATTTTTGAGGAGAAGAGTGACTGCACCTTTTGCTCCATAACCCCACTTCTACAAGGGCTAGAGTTTAGCTTCTTTTTTTTTTTTTTTTAAAGAAAGCTGAAATCTGGGAGAATCTGGGTGGGCTAAGCAAGCTGGGTGAGATGCTTAAAATCCAGGTGAAACCCGGCATTCCGGGGGGGGCGTGGCCACTCTATATGTGGAGGAGGGACTGAGGCCATGACTCAAGAATGTCCGTTTTTACAAGGGGATCAGACAAATTCAAGGAGAAGGGACAATTCTCCATCACTGATCAGGAGCCAAGAGAGTGCAAGGGAACCTCCATGTTCAGAGGCAGCAGGATACCTCAGTCTCCCCATTGCTGAGGGACAGACAGAAACAGGATGCTGACCTAGATGGGTCCTTTGTCCGATACAGGTCGTCAGAGGGGGCTTTGCTCTGCATGCCAAGGCTGAGGGGGGCTAAACTGCCGGGCATACAGGACGGAGCCTTCTCTGTGGCTGCCCGCAGGCTCTGGAATACTCTTAGACGTCTGTGGTTTCTTTTAAAGAACAACTACGGACCTTTTTATTTGTTCAGGCTTTTACTCCTTCGGGGCTGCCGGGTTTCTCTGCACCCCTAGTGCTTTGTCCTTGTCTTTTTAATTTTCTTTTTTTTAAGGGCTGTTGCTTTCTGGTGTTTTTAAAGTTTTTATTTATTTATTTAAAATATTTATACCTTGCCCCTCCAAGTGCACGACTGCTCGGGGCGACTATTTTACCTGATTTTAATGTTGTAATGTGCATTTTAACGGAGTTTTATTGTTTTTTAATTTATGAAAGGCTTGGAGTCCCCCAGCTAACTGAGCAAAGAAGCACTTTTTAGAAGTGGCGATTCTCTTTCCTGAGTGGGGGAGAGCAACTAGCCCTCTCCAGCCCCAGCTCAGCATCCCTCCAATGTCTGTTGCTGGTGTCTATCTTATATTTCTCTTTTAGATTGTGAGCGCTTTGTGGACAGAGAGTCATGTTATTTATTTATATCTATGTAAACTGCTTTGGGAACTTTTGTTGAAAAGCAGTATAAAAATATTCGTCGTCATTGGTATAGAAATTGAATTATAACGAACTAAATAAAACAAAATGGGGCTCCTTCTGATGTAGTGATGCCCTGGGCATCATCCAATAGGTGCATGTCACAATACCTCTGCAATGGTCTGACTTGGTAACAAGGCACCTTCTCATGTTCCTTCCAAGGGGGCTTGCAAAGGAGGACTTTCTGGAGGGGATTTGGGTTGTGTCCCTACAGAGGGGGCTGCAATTTGGATGTTCTGCCTCAGGCACCAATGTGTCTAGGGCCAGTGCTACTAAGACTGATGACAATTTCCAGCCGACCTGAGTCTGTCTGCATCTGATATTTGGGCCAATGCACTTCAAGTCAGTATATACAATACTGCGGTTTATGTTTTGTTTTCTTTCCACGGCAGATTGCTTTCATCTTAATGCAAGTTACTTATGCTTCAGTCAGATTGTGTCCCCAGGAAAACAACTGCAGTATATTTCTGAAAGTGTGGATAAGCCACTTCAGAGGACTTGATCAAAAATGAATGACCTTTCTTTTTGAAATGATAATGGGGCGCAGGAGAGCTGTGCGGTCTTTTTGGCTTTGGCTTTTTAACTGCCCAGTGAGCAGCCTCCAGAACAGAGTCCTTGTTTTTATACGCAAGTGCCCTGCATAGCCTGAGCTGGGTGCCAGTTAGTTCTACTTCTCCATGAGTTCAAACATACACACTTCGTTTCAGGCCTGTAATGCATTCAGGTTCTCTCTAAATCCTTTCCACCTTGTCCATGCTCCCAAGTGCAAAAACATCACATTCAGAGTTTCCCAGAGAAGGCAACCATAGCAAATGGAAGGCCACAGGTTTTGTAGATCCAAGGTTCAGTCCCCACCATCTCCAATTAACAAATTCCAACAGCCCAGCTGGCTAATGTGTGAGTAACTTGAGGATGCACCAGAGATCGCACAGCATCGATTAGTTAGGGTGAAGGCAAACATGAAATAAGGGGCCCATTCACACGACTGTTTGGGAGGGTGGGCGGGGAGGAAGGCTGCATAACCGTACCTTCCCCACAGACAATCACCAAAACGTTGCTGAGTGCAGGGATCACGTGCTCAGACGGCCTGCTGCTGCCACAGGCAGCGTGGAGGTGCGGGCGCTGGGACATGTTGTCCCAGTCCCTGGAAATCCCACAATGCACAGTGCACGGTGGGGATCCACCCAGCGGTGGCCGAGAGCCCACTCAAGGGAGCAGCTGGCACTTGCATATAAGCAGTTAGCCTGAGTTAAGGGCATGTTTGCACTAATCGGTCATGCTCAAGCTTAACTTCGGCTAACCCACAGGCTCCACATAGGTGGGTTTGCCGCCATGGCGCTGCTGGAGGCCACAGAGCTCCTGACGGTTCTTATGGGCAGCCAAGCCCGGTCTTGACTGCTCGTGAGAACAGCCTCAATGTCAACTGCATCCCCTCTATCTACATATTTATTGACCCTCTCAAAGACCTCCAGAATGATGACTGTTGAGGCAGGACTTCCTATTGCAGAAGCCATGCTGATTCCTTCTCAGCAAGTCTTATTCTTCTCTATGATCAGTCATTCTACCATTAATAATGCTTTCTACCAAATAACCCAGACAGACATTAGGCTAATGGGCCTGCAATTTCCTGGCTTCCCCTGTCATTTTTAAAAAAATTCCCTCCCCCATGAGGCTAGAAACTTTTTTTTTTTTAAAAATTAGAGTTGGGATTCATAAAGAAGAATTACCCAAGAATTGCCTCAAGTGCAGCACACACAAATGGTTCCCTATATTTAAGGCATATTTGATCCATTTATTCAAAATATGTTTTCCAACCCATTAAAAAAAGAAAAAAAAGAAGGTTCCAAAGACTTGAATCTACATGGCTTCATTTGAGAGCCCTGATGTCTGCTTTATGGCTAATCTTGAAGGAGCAATTCTTCCTGATATTTAAAAAGTTGTGGCATTACAAACACAGGAAAGTGTATTACTCCAGGCAACGTGAACAAACTGCCTCCTTCATATGTACCTCCAAAAGAAGAGGCCCCAGAGATTCCTTTTCGATCACTCCTTGGCTGCTGGACGAGATATCAGACTTCTGGACATCATCATCAGCTGTTTTTTCTGCAACACAGAGGGGAGGGGGGGAAGCACTTTTTTAGCCAAAGAGAGTTTACTTTCAGTTTGGAGTACATCTGAACTGTTCCAAATACTCTGTAGAGAATGTAGAGAAAGCAGAACAAATGCTTAAATCACTTTTGCCAATCAGGCCGAGGACTAGGAACATGCCAAAGAAAAGAGAAAACAAACCCTGGAGAACATCACATGGCTGAAGCGAAGGAAAAGACATCCAGATACAGTTAGAGGCAGCCCTTGCTTAGTAACAAAAAGAGCAGACCCCTTGCTCTTGGAGTGTGTCAGAAGTCGCTCGAGTAGGGGAGCAGGGGGGACCCCAAACAGAAGCAGGACCTGGAACTGGAAAGCCAGCTGGAGAGGGAGAGAGGGAGGGGCTAGGCACATTTTGGAGCCATGGCTTGGCACTGAGCATGATTGAGCATGAGGAGCTGGCCTAAGAAGCATGCAGCCAATCATATACTGTTCGGGTGGAGGTATTTTGCTCATGTTCAGGGCCTGACTGGTCAACACAATCGGAACCTGGAAGGGAACATATTCGGTTTAGATTATTACACCTCCCCACTGCGCTTTGCCTTTCCAGAGGCGCAACCATGTCCGCCTGGAGCTATAAAACACAATACACTGCTGTAAAACATAACATACTCTTGTGGTACTTTAAAGACAAACACATCCTCTATAATAAAAGGCTTGGGTGTGTGCCCGTGCCTCTGTGCCCGTGTCTTTCTCGGCCATTCTGGGCATGCGCGGAGCGCATGCCCAGAACATCCGAGAAAGATACGGCTGCAGGCACCAGGCAGCCATGTTGCCTCTCCGCGCGAAAGGAGGAGAAGCGGGGACGGGGAGGGCGGAGGCGACAGCGGCAGGGCCGGCCCTGCCACTGAAGACGCCGTATGGAGCTCAAATGGCGACATGTGGGAACCGGGAGGGGGCCAGGAGGGGAAGTCGGCGGAGGCGAGCCGGCGGCCACAGCGGCGGCGGAGACGAGCCGATGGCCGCATCGGCGGCGGAGACAAGCCGGCGGCCCCATCGGCAGCGCAGGTGAGCTGGCGGCTGCAGCGGCGGCGGCGGCCAGCCGGCGGCCGCAGCAGCAGTGGAGGCCAGCCGGCGGACGAGGGAGCCGGCGGACGAAGTGGGGAAGGGGAGCCAGCGGCCGCAGCCGCAGTGAGGAAGGCAAGCTAGCAGCCCCACCCCCAGGCGCCCTGCCCGTGTCCTTCTCCAGGGGCTCCCAGGTGGTGCCTGCCCGCAGTAGCCGGCGAACAGCCAGCTCCACACCTCCTGCTGCTCCTCCTTCGGGGAGCCTAGCCTGCTGGGATCCAGCCCCTAACGTGCCACCCGAACAGCTACACCTCTCCCTCCGTAGCTCCCTCAGAGAGAGAGAGAGAGAGAGAGAGAGGGAGAGGTGTGCCTGCTGCCGCCCGCAGATGTCCACGCGGCACTGCGACGGTAAGCAACAACGAGCCGCCCTGCGAGCACGTGTAAAACTCTGGCGTTCCAAGGGAGGTCGCTTTAAGGGGGAGGAAGGGTCAGGCATGGATTTCCCCATCAGCCATCGCCTGCTGGCATGTGCAGGCGGCGAAGAGCATCATCTTCTTTTTCACGCCGGCCGCGGAAAGTGCTTCCAGACTTCCATCTAACTTGCGTGGATGTGTGAATGCCGGGGCAACCAGGCACAGTTAGGGGAGAGGGAGACGTGTTCGGACTCGGAGTGAGGGGCTGCCCCTGAAGTGAGGAAGATAATGGGGAAAAATTGGGAGGAGTGGTGCTGGGGGTGTCCTAAGGAGCTGGGGCCCCCGGGGTTATTTAAACCCATCCGCTCAATTTTGCTACATCCCTGGCAGGGGGCTGGGATAGGAAACAGAAGAGCCATTCAGCAGAACAGACGTTCAAGCAGCCACTGTTTAATTTTACGTTCACATTACAGAATTGGGAATTTTTTTAAAAAACAAAATGTTAAAAGCACTTTTAATACCAGGTGTCTGTGCAAAAATGCCCGCAAAACACACGTGGGCCTCCATCACGCTATTGGTACATATGTGTGGCTGCTGTTAATAAATGAGAGAAAGAGGGAAAGCAGCCAGTCCCGTGGTGGTGCAGCAGCAACTAGCGCCCGTTATTTTAACAGGCTTAAAAATACTAGTTTCTTATATAAGCTCCACCTTCTCCTTCAGCATGTGGTTTGGCCAACTGCACAAGCCACCTACCTGCATGTATTTTCTGTTACATGTGGTAGACTGAACTGCACAGGTGTGGGGGGCTGAAAGAACGAACCAGCGGGATGGGAGCTGGGGGGGCCTCCCCGATCTATCATTTGGTGGCGTGCGTGTATAAAGAGCACAGCTAACTGCCACTCTCAACTTCCAGCTGCTGCTCGGAGCATTTTGCACATGCTGTGGATAGAGCAGTTTGCAGAAAACACACTGAAGGAGCAGAGGCACAATGCACGATAGAGAACAAAAGGGCTGCCTCTCTAAAAGCCAGCCCCCAGGCCAAGAACACAATCTAGGCTAAGGCTGCCTTGGGATGAACATTGATTTCTCTCTCGGCTCCCTCCCCAACTTCATACATTCATGGACTCACGAGTAACACAGTGGCTTTCCATTCTAATCCTTTAATTGGCCTGTGGAATCCTCCTCCAGCTTCAGCAAAATAGTTTCTTGCAGCAGTTCCAAGCCTATTATTCCCAAGGATTAGCAGGCGGAATGAGGCGCCATGGCCTTCCTCCGCTGCTGTGCCCGCAGCCCCTTGTCCGCTTCAGGAACACGGGAGCATTCACAGAAGTTTCTTTGCTGAAGTGGAATTAAAATCACAAGTCGCCAACACTGCAGCACCCCAGTCACCTTCCCAGCTTGGGCCTCTGTTTTAGCTTCACACATTCAAATGATAATTTTTTTTAAGCAATGAAAGAATCCCAATGCTTCTCAGAATACAGAGCACCCCAGGATTGGGTTTTGCTTCTCACGATGCCACACTCCATTGGTCCATCTAGCTCAACACTGCCTACTCGGCTTGGCAGTGGCTCTCCGGGGCAATTTCCAGACTAACCCCGACCACACTGTCACTACGGATTTGCAAAGTTTCCTTCCATACGCCCTGGGTTGTGACACCACAGTCCCTGCACTGACAGCAAGGTGCCGTTCATATTTCCGGATTTTATCTTTGCGATTTAGTGCTACAACGCTGCAAGTCCATTGCAGGAAAATAGCTGTATTTTCCCATTGTAGGCGATTCTGGGGATGATTTGAGATTCTGGGGATCGTTTTCAATACAATCCTGCCCCAGCCTAAGCATTTTACTGCTGTTCTAGGGTGTAATCTGGAAAGCACCCAGAGCAGGGGCGGATCTTCCATGAGGCATGGTGAGGCTGTCACCTCAGGCCGCAGATTACTGGGGCGCCAGCGAGATGCTCTTCTTTCCCCCTCCCTCCACTTTTTAAAAAAGGGAGAGAAGGGTACATGCAAGGAGATGGCATTTGGCACCCTGCCTCAGGGGCACAGAGCCCTCGAGCCACCATGGCTCCAGAGTTTCTGGCAGTGGTCTTTCTTATCACTTGCTACCTGATCCTTACAGCTGGAGATGGCAGGGCTTGAACCTGGGACCTTCTGCATGAAACGCATGGGCTCTTACCACTTCGCTATGGCTTCCCTCTCCAGCTGCCATTTATGCCTTTTGACCATTTTGGCCAGCTGTAAAAGTTCCAGCCAACATAACTTCAAAAGTGGATATATACTTTTTGACAAAACTTCTCTAGGTTGGAGTGATTACAAATCGTCTTCTCTCTGGTGAGGCACCTGCAAAGATGGCAAGCCTCTCTTTCTGGGGACTCAAGAACAGCCCCCTGCCATTTAAGAAGCAAGACCATTTTAGTAGTTACCCCAAGACTAAGCAATGGCCTCCTAGGTGAAATCTGTCATGGCCTCTCCCTATTAGCTTTGCATAAGAAGTGCCAGGCCCACTTTTTCTGGAGGAGAATTGGCAATTGAGTGGGTGGGGGACAAGGAAAGGAGGATCATGTTGGCTTTTTACCAATAACTTTATCTCTTTATTTTTTCTATTGTTTTTATTTTCTCTGCCAAGTTTGCTGCCTTTTAAGAAATGCTGGTGGAGTTTTTGGGATTATACCATTTTATTGTTATCCTACTATTTTGTAAGCCATCTTAAAGAGCAGACGACGTGGAACAAAAGCAGTTGAAAGAAACAAAGAAATATGTTACAGCCATCTCCATAGCATAGGCAGGGACTCCCAGCCACAACCCAAAGACCTGAACTGTTCCATGGTCACTCCGGGGACATCTTTGCAGAAGCAGGGCAAGATGTGAAACCTAGAAGTCAGCCACTATAGGGGGCAGCCGGAATAGCGTGTGTGGCAAAATGTCCCTGGCTGAGTACAGCGGCTCTGGAGAAGAGAATGCAGATGAATCGCAACAGGGCAATACCAAGAGAGGACAGCCCAGACGTATGCCAGCGCTGGGAGTCCTTTTCTCCTGGGGCTTTTTGAGAAAAGGAATGGAAAATAAGAAGCTTCTATAAAGTGGAAGGAAGTGTTTTGGGGGGAAATGGCTTCATTCTGAGTCGGCCAGAAACACAGCATGTTGCCTTCACGGTCCTTTATGGAGAAATTGTTTCAGATTGTGACAAAGGAGAAGGAAAGAGGCTGGCTTGCCCAGGACTTCCAGCATAAATCAAAACCACACAGCCTCCTCGCTCCCTGCTCCTTCATCCTGTCCTTTCCAAATCCCCTCACTAGCCACAAAATTCAAACTGAGACGGCCCTTGAAAAGTCTTCCCTGAAAGCAGCGTGCTGGACAGCGGTCAATTTTTGGGGTGTGTGTGTGTGTGTGTGATCCAAAATGGGCAGGGCCCCCCCGAGAAGAGCCATTTTGTGCAGTCTTGGTGGTGCGAGACTCTGTTTTTGCTGAGAACAGCAGAGCAGCACAAACACCTGTTGTTGTGCCTCTCTGTGTATGGCCTTCACTTCTTCCCTCCCTGTCAAAGCAATGAGGTCACCAGCACTTGGCTTTTTGTTTTTAACTGGGAGGAGGGAGAGCGGGAGCAAAACCCTTCAACTAAGGCCCGAAACAGTGTGCTGGGGCAGAAGGGAAAAATCTAGAGTCCTAATGTGGCTTATGGTTAAATTCTTATTTTTTTATTGTTAAATTTATATCCCGCCTTTCATTAAGAAAATCCCAAGGCGGCTTGGAGACATCTGGGATGGAAATATCATCTCTGCAAGCTGTTCCGTTAGAGACCCCCTGGGGCAGGGTTTCTCAACGTGTGGGTCCCCAGATGTTATTGGACTTCAACTCCCATAATCCTCAGCCCCAGTGGCCTTTGGTTGGGAATTATGGGAGTTGAAGTCCAATTACATCTGGGGACCCACACGTTGAGAATCCCTGCCCTGTGGGGAGGGGAGAAGAGGCAATCCTTTGCATTTTGGAGCTTGTTCTTGTATCTTCTTTCACTTACTGCACTTGCTACTGTTTCTTTTGCGACTGAAACCCTCTAATGAAGTGTGTGGCTGGACATGATGTCAGTGGTTGAGTTTCGAAGCTGCTTTTTCTCTTTTTGCTGCTTCATTTTTTGCTTGCCTGGACTACCCTTGGCCTAGCTGAGCCTAGGACCAGAGGCGTTCACTTTTTGGGGCGAGAGGCCCGACTGGGATAGTCTATGTTCCTGGTAGGCACAGCCTTCTCCCCACCCCCCAGGGGTGTCACATGCAGGACAGGAGGGGGACTTGTTTCCAGGCGCTGAGCGGAAGCAGCCCCTAGAACCGGAGGAGACCCCCCCCCCGAGCAGGGAGCACCAACTCCAGCCCCCTCTCCCAGCAGCAAGTGCTTGCTTCTCCCCTGCACAGCAGGCAGGAGAGGCCAGGCTTGCCATCCAAACAGGGAGGACTCCAAAGGATAGCAAGGGGCAGAGGGCCCGCCCGCCAAAATACGTCCTGCTCCCCGCATCCACCAGAACTTTGTAGCAAGGTGTCAGACAATCCAGTCATCGTACATTATGTTCCTATAGCTTGGATCCATTGTTTTTAAAGGCTTCCGTGGTTTGAAGGTTCAGTTCATTCATTCCCTCCTCTGCTCCAGAACAAGCAGCAGAAGCCAGAAGGTGGGAGGCTCCCCCTGCCTCTCAGGAGCCAGGCCAACCCAGAGATTGTAGTCACGAGGGCTACAGGCCACCTCCAGCCCCAAAGGCAGGATGCCTCTAGATACCAGTTGCAGGGGAGTAACAGCAGGAGAGAGGGCACGCCCTCAACTCCTGCTGTAGGCTCCCAGTGGCATCTGGTGGGCCACTGTGCGAAACAGGATGCTGGACTAGATGGGCCTCCTTGGGCCTGATCCAGCAGGGCTGTTCCTATGTTCTTAACCCCTTTGCTGCCTTTCTGAGTGGGACCATGCATATGCCTCAGCTGCACTCTGACAAGCTTGCCAACGTATCTGCTGGTGAGAACTGGGCCACACTGAGACACACAGACATGTGGAACAGCAGTGACTGGACACCTATACCAAGAGAGGTACCCCAGGCGGCACTGGCAAGTGCTGATGAATGAATGTTCTTGAAATCAAGGAAAGCAAACAGACAGGAGGAGATGCTGCAAGAAACAAGATGGCAGCAGAATCCATGGAAGCATCCCTCCTTGGGCACGGGCATGGGCTCGAGAGGCAATGTAGTCCCCCTTCCCAGCGCCCGCTGCCGAAACAAGGCATCACAGAGGCCCTAGTCCAGGGCTGGCATTTCTTCTCACCCCAAGCAACTGGGGAGACAAGAGAACACACACAGCTGCGGCTTCCTTGATGCAGAGCTTTGATTTTTAGTTAATTAAAATCAGATGTAATAGACTCTGGTGTGACCATCGATTGAGAACTTGACACAAAAAGCCATGCCATTAATTAGCACCCAACACTGAATTTGTTAACACAGCATAACCGACAGAAAAGGGCAAGCGGCAGAAAAACAACTCCACGTGGGTGTTGTGGATCTGTCAAGGTTTGGGAACCAACAACATCCACATTTCATTGACATGCTGAAAGAAGAGAAGAGAACGATGATAAATGAAGGGGTGTAACAACCATCATGTCCCACCACAGCCTGGTCTAGAAGGGACCTTCTCAGAGGGGAGGGCTAAGTCACTGGGGTCCCTGGAGTCTGTGCGGTGGAGGAAGACCCATGCAGGCCCCAGTAGACGCGAGGGCCAGGAGCAGTGTTCTTTCCCATTTTTTTCATCTGTGTGCGGAATGAGTTTTGCTCTGGGCGGGAGTATCAAGGCAGTGTGTGCACACATGCATTCAGAGTGGGCCCTTCCTGGTGCAACCTGAGCGGGACCTAAAATCACCTGAGCGGACATCCAAAAAATGTGTAAGTGTGTACACACCTTAGAGGGAACACGGCACTGGAGTGCACTTGCCCGAACACTGCACTCCCCCCCCCCGCTGATTTCCCCCTGCCGGCGTCGTTTTTTTAACAGCCCATCGGGGCGGCAGCGTACCTCCCTGCCCCCCCCCCCGTTGCCCTCGTCTTCCGGATATGACCGGAAGTTGCTGGCGTGCCTGCGCACGCCAGCATGGGCGCGTGCACATCACAGACACACACTCATGCTAGCCCCAGTCATATCCGGAAGATGAGGGCGACAGGGAGGTATGCTGCCACCCCAATGGGCTGTTTAAAACCCCCCACTATCGCTAGGGGGAAGGTGGCAGGAGGAGTAAGTGCACCCGCCCCCCGCCTTCGAACCACCCCGCTGCGGTTCCATGCACATCCCAACCAGGCGGTACCGCCCTTTCCTCAGTGCTGGAAGGGCCCTTTAAGAGAGATGGAGCCGTCTCTTCAGAGCTCTGTGGGGGAAGCTTTGGGAAGGGCTGCACTTCCCAGCACTCTGTGCATGCCTTCTGAGAGCTGAGAGAAATTCCTGCCTGCCACCTTGGAGAAGCCGCTGCCAGTCTGTGAAGACAACACTGAGCTAGATGGACCAAGGGTCTGACTCAGTGTATGGCAGCTTCCTATGTCGCAAGTCCCAGCCTGGCCCCAGCCAACCTCCTGCATTCCAACAGGCACAGCTTGTTTTATTTCAAAGCTCAGTCACCTCAGTGTTATCTGTCCTTTCATTATTACTTCCGGCTCCGATAAGAAACCACTTGGGTAATGTAAACATCCAGCATTTCAAGCTAGAAGCTCTACTCAAAGGTCCCCACCACAAGTTAACCAATGCCATTCAGTCCTTGCCGAGAGGGAAAGAGGCACCATTGCAGGCAGCCTAGGTTTGCTCCAGATGTCCCGTAGCCAGCAGGAAGGGCTGGCTCACCTTTGGAGCTTTGAGTGTATCCCGGGACCAGCCAGAAGCAGCTGGAGCAGCTCTCTAGTGCTTATTCAAGCCCAGCAAGCAGGAAGAGGAAGGGAAGCCACAGGGGGCTACAGTGGCTGCATGCGGTGCTCTTTCCAGCTGGGGAAAGCACGACTGGTGTGCTTGTCTACACTGAAAAACTGGCCTTCATTCGAGACCCCTTGGAGAGTCACTGCCAGTAGTCTGACTGCAGGAACAACGGCTACTGTGACTTTGAATATTTATATACCACTTTTCAACAAATACTATCTAAGTGGTTTACATAGAAAATTAATTAATAAATAAGATCATCCCCTGCCCCCAGAGGACTCACAACCTAAACAGAAACATAAGGTAGACAGACACCAGCAACAGCCAACGGAGGGATGCTGTCCTGGGGTTGGATAAAGGCTGTTGCTCTCCCTCTGCTGAATGTAAGAGAGAATGTAAGAACAGCCCTGCTGGATCAGGCCCAAGGGGCCATTTAGTTCACCATCCCATTTCACATAGTGGCCCACCAGATGCCTCCAAGAAGCCTACAGGGAGGAGTTGAGGGCATGCCCTCTCTCCTGCTGTTACTCCCCTGCAACTGGTACTCAGAGGCATCTTGCCTCCGAGGCTGGAGGCAGCCTATAGTCCTCAGAATAGTAACCATTGATAGACCTCTCCTCCATGAAGTTATCCAAACCCCTCTTAAAGCCATCCAGGTTGTTGGCTATCTTCACATCTTGTGGCAGAGAATTCCACAAGTTGATTATGTGTTGTGTGAAAGGGAAGTCCTGCCTCCCTTCCAAACATGAAGGGGAAGGAGTGAAGACCCCTAGTGATATGGAAATTGAAATTGTATGGCAAGCAGGGCTGATGGGATGATCATACAAATGTCACAGAAGAGGAGCATGGTTTTGAAACTTGCCCACAGGATGCTGGAATCAAGTCCAGCTAGTTTCTGGGACTTCTCCAGTCCTGACCAAGAAGTGATGTAGCATAGTGGATGAGAGTCTGCTGTTCACATCTCATCTCAGCCACAAATTCCCTAGATAGCCCTAGTTGTCCTCTCCACCGCAATATGGGGAAGATACTATTGGTTTACAGAGCCCCTGGTGGCGCAGTGGTAAAACTGCCGCCCTGTAACCAGAAGGTTACAAGTTCGATCCTGACCAAGGGGCTCAAGGTTGACTCAGCCTTCCATCCTTCTGAGGTCAGTAAAATGAGTACCCAGAATGTTGGGGGGCAATATGCTAAATCATTGATTAGAGAGCTTCCAGCTATAGAGCGGTATATAAATGTAAGTGCTATTGCTATTGCTATATATACAGAGATGTAAGAAAGAATGATTAATGAATGTGAAGTGCTTTGAACATTTACAGTAGCATTTATATGTATTTACATCACCCAGCCGCTTCCAATTTTTTGCATTACAGCCATGAAAAGACCAGAAACTTTGCTTCAACAACAACAAAGTCCCCCAAATGCCCTATTTGGTAGCATCTATCCGGTTTCATCCTTGCTTAGGAGAACGGTGGATTTTCAGCCACAGGCCTGGAAGAGGGAAAATACAGGGGTTATGAATCTTGCTCCTTTGCAGCTTCCCTTTGTTCTATATTTGTCAACCAGACTGAAACTGTCAGCAAAGGAATTAGAATTGTATTGACTTTGGAGGCTCCAGCTCCATAAACACATGCAGAGCGCAATGGCCAGGCAGTGCTGTCGAGAGCGTTGGTATCTGAAATCAATCCCCAATAGGAACAAGATTCAAAGTGAGGCTACTGGGAGACCAGTTTAATGGAAGATGGCAGCAGCTCAGCCCTACTGGAAGAAAGGGGTGGAGAGGAACACTTCCCTAGAGTGTACACTCCAGGGAAAATCCCTATGGCTTAGTCACACAGGATCTGCCTTATAGTCTCTCACACCCAAGAAGTCTCTTGCTTGCATGGGGTGGGTGGTGGCACCTTGATAAGCCGCAATGCATAGCCACAGCCAGCAACTGCCAACTGGAGCTTTACACAAACAGGATATGTTTGCAAAGCCCAAGATGCTGGTAAAACCCAAGTCCTGGGCAGTTTGCATTCATGCTTCAGTCTGAGGGCTGCTCATATTAGCATCCAGTTTTTGAAAGGAGAGATGCCGACTCATGGCTGCCTGAAAGACACACCCTCAGCCCTAGGAGCCCTTTCCATGAAATACCGGATGCCTTCGTGCTGCTCGAGGGGAGGGCATCTTTAATCAGAGAGGCAGTTAAGACAGTGCACCAGCCAGGGACTCAGCTCTGGGGCTGGGCTGGGGTGCACGGTAGCAGGGTCCATCAAAAAACTAAAAGCGTTGAACTGGCATTTTTGTCCATAAACTGAAGTGAGGCACACACAGGTTTTAGCCTACACAAGGCACAGCAAGTCTAGTTACAACCATGCCTTTAATACGCTAGGTATGTTTTGGGAATCCATTCTTCTGGTGAGGAAATCTACATTCTGTGAATTTCCCTTGAGTGCTTTCTGCATGACTAACTACTTCTGAACATGGAGGCTTGTTTCCCTCTACTATGGTCAAAAGCCATGGATAGACTTGCCTTTTTTTGTGTTGGCATTCTTCACAACTTGTGGCAATTAACCTCACAAGTTAATGATATTTTGCATGAATTATTTCAGTTTTTGATCTGAACTTTCTACCCCTCATTTTGATTGGAAGATGCAGAGTTCTAGCATTCTGAGAGATAAAATAATGTGCATATCAACTAAGTGTATGTTGCATCTCCCTCAGCCTCTTTTCCCTTTTCAAAGCTAAAAAAAGCCTCAGTACCCTTTAAAGAATCTCTAGGCATCACCTAACATTTGTGGAACAAAGTAGCATTAATAGCAATAGGTCATTTCCACACATGGGAGTGCTGAGTACCCTCTTACAAAATGCATTGATTAGTTCATGAGTTTGATCTCCCTTGAACCAACAGGGAAACAGAGGAACTCCATTAAAATTCAATGTGGCTAAACAGACAAGATCAGATATAGGCTGAAAACCAAGCTTTGATGAGATCATGATCTAATTTTAGATATAACATACCCTTTAATGTGGCAGCATGGAATGTATGTATTTAAAATTCTTTATTCCATTCTAAATCCTTTAAACTCATGAGTCAGAGTTCTGTAACAACTCTGCTTTCTCACTTGCACTTAGTGCTCATAATTCTCTTCCATAAATCTCTTTCATGAACATAGTGGACAGCAATTGACCATTGTGGCTGGGTATGATGGGAGTTGTAGTCCAAGCTTGGGAACCCAAATCTATTTCTCCATGTCAGCATCATCAGGAGAAGGCATAACCTCCCAAAATGCCTGCCTGGAGGTAGTGATGGGCTGGATGAGAGGTAACAAGCTGAGGCTGAATCCATAGGTACTTATTGTGCGGGGTCTGAACTCGGGAGATGATTTTGATCTGCTCATTCTGGATGGGTCTCATTTCCCCAGAAGGAACAGGTATGCAGTCTGGGGGTGCTTCTGGACACAAAGCTCTCCCTGGTCTCCCAGGTTGAGTCAGTGGCCAGAAGTGCCTTTTATCAGCTTCGGCTGATACGCCAGCTGCGTCCATTTCTTGAGATAAATGACCTCAGAACAGCAGTACATCTGCTGGTCACCTCCAGACTTGACTACTGCAATGCGCTCTATGTGGGGCTGCCTTTGTATGTAGCCCGGAAATTGCAGTTAGTCCAGAATCCGGCAGCCAGATTGGTCTCTGGGTCATCTCGGAGAGACCATATCACTCCCATCTTAAAAGATCTACGCTGGCTGCTGATAAGTTTCCAGGCAAAATACAAGGTTTTGGTTATAACCTAAAAAGCCCTAAACAGCTTGGGCCCTGGGTATTGTAAGAGAATTCCTTCTTCACTATGAATTACACTGCCTACTGAGATCATCTGTAGAGGTTCATCTGCAGTTGCCACCAGCTTGTCTGGTGGCCAGCTACTCAGGGATGGGATGGGCCTTCTCCGTTGCTGCCCCGAGGCTTTGGAACACGCTTCCTTCTGAAATAAGAGCCTCCCCATCTCTTACAACTGTTAAAAGGGCAGTCAAGACGCATTTGTTCACCCAGGCTTTTAATTAGATATTGTCTTAACTGTTTTAATTGTGTTTTAATAGTTTTAACATTTTAAATTTTAATGTGTTAATCTTTTCATTGGTTTTTATTGTCTTGTAAACCACCCAGAGAACTTGCGTTTTGGGCAGTATGAAAATGTGATAGATAGATAGATAGATAGATAGATAGATAGATAGATAGATAGAATAAACCCTGCTCTAGAGAAAAGAGTGGTAACCTTTCCAGCTGGCATTTACAAAACCACGTGCCAGGTTGCCAGTGGAGAGTGGCCGTGGCCCTCTGGGGAGGAGGACAGCCAGCACTCTGCAGAGTCCTCACCGGAGGCCTCCTTTCCACTGCCATTTTTGAGCAGCAGGAGAGGGCTCCCACTGTTTCTCACCCTCTCCATCTCCCAGTGCAAAAGACAGAAGACCTGCTTCTCTCCTAAGACCTCAGCTTGCATGCCAGAAAAGGATCTGAGGGAAGAGGGGGGTCAGTGGCGGCCACAAATAATGGCTGGCAAGTGTAAAGTGTGGCTGGCAGGCACAGTGTGCCACAAATAATGGCTGGCAGGTAAAGTGTGCTGTCGAGTCAATTTCAACTCCTGGTGCCCACAGAGCCCTGTGGTTGTCTTTGGTAGAATACAGGAGGGGTTGACCATTGCCTCGTCCCACGCAGTGTGAGATGATGCCTTTCAGCATCTTCCAACATCGCTGCTGCCTGATATAGTACCAGCGGGGATTCGAACCGGCAACCTTCTGCTTGTTAGTCAATCATTTCCCTGCTACGCCACTGGACTGTGCTGCTGGCTAGTGAGCCGAGCATCAATCTGTGGGTCCCTGCTTTTCAGAGCCTGAGGGAAGATGCTTCAAATCATTTGGGGACAATGCTCTCCTAGTGGCCATTCACTCCTCGGACTCCATCACAGTTTTTAGAAAGCTGGTTAAATCTTGGCTTTTTATCCAGGCCTTTACATGATTGTTTTATTACTGCTTCTGTGTGCTTTTATTCATATATAGTTTTTGTGCTTGTATATTATATATTTTAAATCAGATTTGTTTTTCATATTTTTAGCTTAATTACTTTTAACTGTTATTTTTATTATATGTGTTTTAACTTTTGTAAACCGCCTTGGGATTGTTTTTAATGAAAGGCAGTATATAAATTTAACAATAAATAAATGAATTTTTATTTATTATTTTTCTGTGTAAACTGCCCTGATCCATTTTTGGCAGGGCAGTATAGAAATCGAACAAACAAATAAATAAATAAATATTAGAGACCGCAATAATCACTGTGCTGGGGTTTTCATTAGGACAAAATCATTCACCTGCAGTTTCTTTAGCCACCAATGTCCAATTCTCCTCCTGCCCCACATTCCCACTTGTGCTTCCAATCTAAAGTGAAGCTGGAACTACTGCCCAAGCCCACAGCAAAGGGAACACAGGGGCAGGGCATTTGCAAGGGGAAAGCAGCAAGTGGACAGAAGAGTGCTTAACCCTTCCCCTCCATCCAGGGATTTCCCCCTGCAAAGGTTCCTCCCCAGCTGAAGTTCTGGTTTCAAAGCCTACTTGGGCAGGAAAGTTCCAAAGTAGAAAGAGAGAGAGAGAGAGAGAGTTTGTGTGCACGTGTGTGTGTGTGTGTGTGTGTGTGTGTGCCGTTGGGTGGGCGGGTTGCAGGGGAGAACCAAGGAAAAGAGTAAGAGTTAAGTCCCCTGCCCTGCCTCTATTTGCTACGGGGGGGGGGGACACCACAGAGTTGGGAACACTGGTGTTTTCACATGTACTATTATCCTGAATACCAGGGAATTCTGCACTGAGCAGAACAGAGACACAGCTGGGAATAATCTGAAGCTCCAAATTCAGCTCATTCTTAGGCAAAGAGCCTCCTTCCACAGAGTGCTCTCTCTTTCTCTCTCTCTGGCAAAAAACCGATCAGGTGTGAAATCCAGAATTTAACAAAAGCAGTTGTGTTCCAGCAGAGAATTTAAATGGGATTAACACTGCTGAACAAACTGCATGCAAATCCACAACTGTGAAAAGTAATTGTCAGATGTTATCTGGCTGCCCAAATTTGATTCTTTCCAAATGAATAATCCGATATATTCAAACATCCTTAGTTCAAGAGTGAGGGTTTCCCTCCCCCGCTTTTTCCTTTTAAAAAAGAAAAGTAAAGAAAAGTAGAATTACAAAGGTTGCTCTGTCCCCCCCACATAGGGGCGTGTGTGTGCGAACACTGCATTTCTCTTTTATGCCTACTTCTTTCAGAAGCTTTTAGGCCTTCCTAAAATATATAAGGAGGAATATATAATGCCGGATATATAAGGAGTCGCCTTGTGCCACATCAGACCACTGGCCCACTGAATCCAGGACGGTTTGGCAGGTGGCACTCCAGGACCTCATGTTCAGGGGATTTCCAAGCCCTGCTGCTTGAGATCCTTTTTAACTGGAGATGCCGGGAACCAAACACAGGCCTTCTGCATGCAAAGTAGCTGGCTGGCTGCAGAACAATGACCCCCCCCACACACACATTTCCTCCAAAGGCAGCAAAGGGGAACAGTTGATTTAACGCTGGGCACATATGCGCTAAGAATGTACTGCTGGGACTCTGGTGGATACACTCTCACTCTGTAGGGTACACACATGACCCATGGCTGTTGGGGGTTCAGTTACTGCTGGAAAACCCATGCTGGTTTTCAGAGACAACATGAGCATCTGTTTGTGTGTGTGTGTGTGGGGGGTGTTGTTGGGCGAAAGCCTAGAGATGTTCTATATTTAAGTATCTTCTTTATATACAATGCAATGGGAAACAGGTTTCTGAGGGGCCAGCTTGAAGAGCTGAAGGTAAAAACCAGAGGAAAGAGACAGGAAGGCAGCCAAGCAAAATCAGCAAGAGAAAGCGTTGCTCTAGACCAGGGATGCTCAATTTTGGTCCTCCTGCAGATGTTGGCCTACAATTCCCATAACCTCTGGCTATTGGCCACTGTGACTGGGGATTATGGCTGCTGTAGTTCAAAAACAGCTGGGAGGGTCCTAAGTTGAGCATGCCTGCTCTAGACACGAGACCTGTGTTCCCTCTAACAGGGATCCCCAGATGTTGTTCACTACAACTCCCAGCATTCCCAGCTGCAATGGCCTTGAGCTGGGGATTATGGGAGTTATAGTCAACATCTGAGAATTCTTGTTAGAGGGAACACTGCATTAGACAACGGGTTCATAGCCACCTGAAAAGACACACAGGATTTTATTCCCCATGGATCAGAAGATAAGCAGAGGGAGGTAGCTGTAAAGGGGTCTTGGAGACAGGCAGAAGGTCGCCGTTGTGATTACTTAGGCTCTGAGACTACATAGTATATTAAAGAACATGGAGTGCAGGGGACAAACATGAGGCAAAAGCTGTTGCTTTCCTGGCCTTCATGGGACTTCCCAGAAGCCTCTGGAGGCCACCTTGGGAAACAGGATGTTGGCCCAGGAGGACCCTTTGGTCTGGACCTGCAGGGCAAGTCTTATAAACCTGACTGGTGCAATTTTGTCATCTTCTTGGCATTCAGTGGCCAAGGTTAAGCTTTTACAGGGGTTAGGATTTCAGTGTGTATTGTTTCAGCCTGGTTTTATTTGATTGATTTTAAATTTGTCAATAGTCCTAGAAATTTAATTAAATCAAACAGTGGCCCACTTTAATTAGGAGGATGTGGATTAATCCATATGGGAGATAGCAGGCGAATGCTGCCTTCGGGCTGGAGGCTGGGCAAGATCACCTCTGGGCCTCTCCCATGAACAGAGGGGAGGAGAAGAAGCCGCAAATATATGCTGAGATGCACACATCCACCCTATTCAATGCAGGGAGGAATCGTGACAGAAACTGGTTAACAAGGTGGTTTCTCATCTTTGAGGTTTGGAACTGGGCATTCCCAGGGCCAGCAAAGACAACTTCTGTTGCCTAGGTGGAAAATCCAAATGGCACCTCCACCCACCACACTAGTTAACATGAGCACCATCCCACTGGCCTGCTCTCCTGCACAAGCGCAATGAGGGAAGGGCCACTGCTTGGAGGGAGGGCTGCTTCTGCGCATTCCAGCCACTGATATGTGGGCCAGTGGTGGGAACCCAGTGGGCACGACACACCTAGAGGGTGGGGACCCCACACAAGATTTGTCAAAAATATTCTGGCTGAGCAACACACTCTTTGACCTGTAATTCTTTGGGTCTATTGCGCAACACATTTCCAAGGTCCTCAATGGCAGAAAGCTGACACCGTGCCAAAGAGCAGACACCACACCAATTTGATACGCGAATCAACAAAGTGGCACTTTTCTTCAAAATGCACACTCCAGCATGGAGGAGTCTTACTCAGGCAAGTGCCATCTGCACTCAGTCAACTTGACTGGTTCCCAGCAGCAGCCTGATCTATATGACTATAAATCCACAACAACTTATATACTGCTTTTCAACAAAAGTTTCCAAAGTGGTTTACAGAGAGAGAGAGAGAGAGAGAGAGAGAGAGAGAGAAATAAATAAATAAATAAGAAAGAAAGAAAGAATCCCTGTCCACAAAGGGCTCACAATCTAAATAGAAACATAAGAGAGACAACAGTAACAGTCACTGGAGGTACTGTGCTGGGGGTGGATAGGGCCAGCTGTTGATCTAGGACCTTTACCTCCCTGAGACTGTTCTCCCTAATACCACTGGGCTTGTTATGAGAAGGGGGATGGAGTGGAAGAGAAGATGTAAAGAGAAAGGGATACTCTAGAACAGCAATTCTCAACATTGGGTCCCCAGATGTTATTGGACTTCAACTCCCATAATCCCCGACCAAAGGCCACTAGGGCAGAGAATATCTGCTCTAGAGAGTGTCTTTAGAACACAAAGCTTTCCTTTTGACATTTTCTCTTCTTCCCCTTTTCCCTAACAAGCCCACTGGCATGTAAGGGAGGACCGTCTCAGGGAGGTATGACATAAGAACATAAGAAAATTCCTGCTGGATCAAGGCCCATATATTCCAGCATCCTGTTTCATACAGTGGCCCACCAGATGCCTCTGGGAAGCCCACAAGCAGGAGGTGAGGGCATGCCCTCTCTCTTACTGCTACTCCCCTGCAACTGGTATTCAGAGGCATCTCACCTCTGAGGCTGGAGGTGCCCTTTAGCCCTCAGACTAGTAGCCACTGATAGACCTTGTCCTCCACGAATTACCCCTCTTGAAGCCACCCAGGCTGCTGGCTGTCACCACATCTTGTGGCAGAGAATGCCATGCGTTGATTATAGGTTGCGTGAAAAAGTACTTCCTTCCGTCAGTCCTAAATTTCTTGGCAATCAGTTCAAATGGACGACCCTTGGTTCCAGTGCTATGCAAGAGGAAGAAAAATTGTCTCTATCAATCTTCTCCACACCAAGGATAATTTTATAGATCTCTATCATGTCTCCCTGTAGTCATCTTTTTTCTAAACTAAAAAGCCCCAGGCATTACAAAATTTGGTTAGTAATTGGTTTTAGTATCATCAGCTAAATGAAATTTATAAAAAGGATCTTAAAGTTGGATTTGTGGATCAAATGTAGAGATTCAAGAAGGAGTTGTGTAAAAATGACGAAAGATTAGTCTCTAAGATGTATAAGTTGTTGCTTTTGGAGGAGACAAGAGATGAAGCAGTTTAAACGACTATGATAAAATGGCTCAAGATGTGGGTCATAATATAGATATGGCTGCTTGGGAAAAATTATGGAAAACTGATTTAAAGTTTACCGCAAGTTATACTTTAAAAGAAAATTATTATAAGATGATGTATAGGTGGTATCTGACATCGAAAAAATTAGCATTAATGTATAAAAATGTTTCAAACAAATGTTGGAAATGTGGACAATGTGAAGGAACGCTTTTCCATATGTGGTGGTCACGTGAGAAGGCAAAGGCATTTTGGGATATGATATGAGTTGAAGAAAATTTTTTAAATGACATTTCCTAAGAGGCGAGAATCCTTCCTGCTGGGAATAACCCAAGGAGAGTTTTCCAGAAGAAATTTAACATTTTTTATGTATGCTACCATGGCAGCTAGGATACTATATGCGCAGAAATGGACAGACACTAAAATGCACTCAAAAGAAGACTGGTTGATAAAAAGTTTAGAATATGCTGAGATGGCAAAGCTTACAGCACTTATAAGGGATGAAAATTTGGAATCTTTCAAAGAAGATTGGGAACAATTTTTACTTTACTTAAAGAACTATTTTTCTAATATGGACTTTTCAGCAGGGTTTGAAATACAGTAATAACAGCAGGTTGGGTTGGGTAAAATCGAGTTGTAATGTGGAGTATCTATGTTTTGAATTGTTATAGCAATGGTTTATATGTATAGTTAACGTGAACCGCACAGATAGGTAAGCAGGAAGTCAATATTTACTTAATTAAATGAATGAATGTAATTTGAATGTAAAGCTATTGTAAAAGCCAAGAAAAATTTAAAATGCAAAAAAAAAGGGGGGGGGGGAAGGGAAAAAAAAGCCCCAGGTGTTGAAACCTTGCCTCGTAAGGAAGGTGCTCCAGGCCCCTGATCATCTTGGTTGCCCTCTTCTCCACCTTTTCCAGTTCTACAATGTCCTTCTTCAGATATGGTTACCAAACTGTATGCAGTACTCCAAATGTGGCTGCACCATAGTTTTGTATGAGGGCATTATATTATTAGCCGTTTTATTTTCAAACTCCTTCTTAATGATCCCTAGCATGGAATTGGCCTTTTTCACAGCTGCCGCACATTGAGTCAACACTTTCAATGAGCTGTCCACCACAACCCCAAGATCCCTCTCCTGGTCAGTTACCGACAGCTCAGAACCCATCAGTGTATATGTGAAGTTGGGTTTTTTTGCCCCAATATGCATCACTTTACACTTGTTAACATTGAATGGAATTTGCCATCTTGTTGCCCACTCCCCCAGTTTAGAGATCCTTTTGGAGCTCCTCACAGTCTCTTTTGGATTTCACTTCCCTAAAGTGGCATTTGATTACAGATTATATATCCGCGTGCCTGCCCACTCTTGGAGTCCTGTGGCAGCTACCAGCCATAATAGCTAAATGGAACCTCCATGCTCTGAGATAGTCTACCTCTGAATGCCAGATGCTGGGACCCACAACAGAGGAAGGTCATCATGTTTGTGCCTGCTCATGAGCACCCCAAAGGCATCTACCTGACTGCCAGTGGAAACAGAATGGCAGACTAGACCAATCTTGGCCTGGACCAGCAAAGCACTCCAATGGTCTTATACCAACTGTTCAACGGCAAGTTAACATTACTTTCCTCGAGAAGTAGGGATTTAATTTAATCCTTCTTCCTCATCTACTTGTAACAAAACCCAACAAATGGTGACTTCATCGAGAGAGCTTTTCTTCCTGTCTCTCGCTCCTGGGCATCAAGTGCTTGAAAAGCAGCATTCAGAGTGCAGGACTGGCTCAAAAATCATCCTGCAATTTTTTTGGGATGGTGAAGTGCTGAAAAATTGACTGCCTGGCCTCTTCCTTTGCTGCGTCTCTGGCTGCCTTGGCAGATGATCTCCAGGCTGCTGCCACAGCCGCAAACAGCATGTCCTGCCAACTGTACATTACTAGGCCTGGAAGGGCTCCAGCTCTCAAAGCATTCGCTTGATGCTTTTAAACAACAGCAGCCCAGTGCGCCAAAGGGGGCAAAGGAGGGCCCCCTAGCCGGCTAATCTATGGACAGGCGGGGCGGATTCAGAAGGCTTCCTCTGTGCTCTGGGGCTCCTCTTGACAGGGAGAAACAAATGAGATGCTCAGGGTGGCGAGGAAGAGCTGGCCTCTCACATCTTCAGGAGAGGCAAGCTTAGAAATCCGTCAACAGGAGGAACTGCCCTGAGTGAAGACTTGGCCAGAGACAGCTTAGCTGTGGATCGTTTCCATTCACTGCTCACTTCCACCTGCTGTTCCACAACTTTGCTGTTTGCAGAGAGCTCCAATTAGCACTCTCTGTGCCAGGGAACCAGCCCTTTAGACTCTTCCTAAGGAAGTTAGAGAAGAGAGCTGGTCTGGTGGGAGCAAGCATGACTTGTCCCCTTAGCTAAGCAGGGTCCACCCTGGTTGCATATGAATGGGAGACTTGATGTGTGAGCACTGCGAGGGATTCCCTTCAGGGGATGGAGCCACCCTGGGAAGAGTATCTAGGTTCCAAGTTCCCTCCCTGGCAGCATCTCCAAGAGAGGGCTGAGAGAGAGATTCCTGCCTGCAGCCTTGGAGAAGCCGCTGCCAGTCTCTGTTTTCAAGTAAGGGAATGCTTCTGACCACACCCAGAGTGCCCCCAGTAAGCAATCACATCTGCTAAATTCCTGTGAAATTCTTAAATAAATCTGGGCTTTAAAACAAAAATCTTCTCCCCCTCCCCCACTGCCCCCAAATCATGACACAGGAGTGGGCGTGGATGGATGCTGCTGAGTCACAAGTTCTTGGCTTCACAGCCTTTGCCTTTTGAGCAGATTACTGCAAAGGGGCTGGGAGGAAGAGGCACTGGCCCCAGGGGCAAAGCTATAACTGAGAGAAAGGGTTCAAAGAATACGGGCCCCCAGCTCCTGAGGGCCCTCCAGCTCCATCCCTCCCTATTTTCTTCATTATCTCCCTCACTCTGGGGGGCCGCCAGAGAGAGGGATGAACACGGGCCCCCTCTCCCCAGCTACGCCCCTGACTGGCCCTTCACCTGGACACTCGCCCACCAAGACTAACATTTGCCTTTCCAGATCCTCAGCTAAAGCCACCTGTGGCAGACAGGAGAGGGACCACAGCCCAGAGGAAGAGCAAACACTTTGCATGCAGAAGAGCCCAGCTGCCTCCAGTCAAAAGGATCAGGTAGGAGATGATGGGAAAGCCTCTCTCTCTGCCCAAGACCTTGGAGAGCTGCTGCCAGTCAGAGTAGACAAGACTGGGCGAGATGGATCCCGCTTCGCATGTGCTAACAGGTCACTTATACCTCATTAGGTATAACAGAGACCACTAACAAGACAGGCCTGAAAACCTACTGCACAAATGGCTTGAAAGCATTTTCTGTTTCCCACAACAAAAAAATCCTGGAAGCCAGACACAAACATCATAACACTCTACACAAAGGCAGAAGCTCAGAGAGCATCACTGACTCTAGCACAAAGGCACTGGTTTTGGAAACTTGTAGTATGCTATCTTCTCATGCCTAATGGTCCAGAGATAAATGGAGAGAAAATGAAAGGGTGGTGTTTTCTCCGTGCCCAAAAACAACATGGTCAGCAGAAGCAGATAAGCTGGTAACTGAGAGCAAAGCTCAAGGAACCACGCATTGAAGTAGCACTTGTCCTAGTTAATGTTCAGCTATGCACTGCCAAGAAAACCAATGACTGCTCAAATGCCAGGAAGCAGGGAGCCTCCTGAGCTCTGGCCAGCTAGGAAGCCACCTTCAGATGATCCCATTTATGCAGTGGATGGAATCTGATGCCATTCAGCTCTCAGCAGAGGCTTCCAAACCACCCTGTCCCCATCACTGCTATAAGGCATTTGTGTTCTGCAGTCATCACTCCTAAAATAATAGCAAGTTACAGATATCCATACCAATCGAGCCTCCATATACAGCTTAAAATGGTGCATGGATCTCACGTTTCTAGAGAAACATCAACACCCACAGAGTGGTGGTTAGGATCAGCAAGCTCTGCAGAGCTGATTGTGAGAATGCAAAATCTCAGGGTAATCCTGGTCAAACCACTCTGGGTAACCAGCATTTAACCAGGACAGATAACTAGGATAGTTATATATCCTGGTTAATTGGAGCAGTTTGAGCAGGATTGCCCTGAAATTCTGCATTCTCACAATCAGCTCTGTGGGGCTTGCTGATCCTGATTAACGTTTTAACGAGGATACTTGTGACTACAGGAACACAGGCAGTGAAAGAAAAGAGCTTTTTCATCTCTAACTAGCATCCTGATATTATGGACTGGTCTAGTCTGAACAGCTGTGGAAAACAGAGAGAACCAAGACTGTTTCAGTCTTTTCCCAAATATTCTATTATGTAAGTATCATTATCCCCTACAGTTACAGAGGAAAAGGCAGAATTTACTTCGATGCCCTAGGAGAAGACTTAGAAAAAGCTTACAAGTTTACATTGCTTAATCAAAAATGTTCCAAAGTTTCTCTGTCTCATATGCAAGCCTCATCAAGCCAAAGAAGAACTTTGTGAAACTTGGCAGTGACATAGCCTTGCAATGACAGCAGTTGAAAGACTTCATTACCTGATACCATTAACAGCAGATTATAACTTAATGTTCAAAAGCTGCCGCCTAATAGAGAATCACTCCACCAGGCCATCTGGACGGGTATTGACTGGCAGTGGCTTTCCAAGGTCTCTCTCAGGGAGAGGTTTCCCTAACTCTGCTGCCAGAAATCGCATATTAACAGGGAGATTCCAGGCACTCAGCTTGCAGCCTTCTGCATGCAATGCACGTGCTCCATCCCTAAGCTCTGCCCCACACCTGTGTGTATTTAGTGTGGCTGGGGATGATGGGAGCTGTAGTTCAATAACAGCTGGAGAGTCAAAGCTGCCATCCGGCAAGCTCAGTGTTGTCCATGCTGAGGAGCAGGCAGCTCTTCAAGATTTTAGGCAAAGAGAGGTCTTTCTCAGCCCTGTTACCTGAGATCTTTTAACTGGAGAGGCCAGAAAGTGGACTTAAAACCCTTCATGTTCACAGCCTTGCTTGAGCTAGATTTCCAAAATGTTGTGGGCAAGTATTTATAGAAAATGTCAAAAGCTATATAGCTACATACTTGTTAAAAATAATTAGTGAACTCTCTACAATATAGAGTAGAAGGAAGTGCTGAATATCGATAGCTAGAATCTTAGGATTCTTTCACAAGTAACAAAACACATTTTGTTTCCGGCACATTTATATTTAACCTGGAAGAGGAATAATGTGGCTTTTAACATGGAAAACAGCCATTTAATTTCCAGTAATAATAATTCAGAGTGTGGCTATTTACAAAGAAAAAGATGGATATTTTGTTCTGTTCTTATGAACGGACACAGACAAATGTGCATTACTGATCACCAAAAATCTCCTTTTGGGCCAAAAGACAAGCACAGAATGTGGACTCTCCCTCCAGGGATGCAACAGGTGCAACACTGAGAAAACATTAACATCTGCACATTGCTTGTTACAGATGCAAAAAATACAGAGGTGATTTTAAGTGCCTCTTGCTAAAATAGGCTCCTAGTAATGAGCCTACCCTCCAGGCTCCTTGATGTTTGATGTCTAACCAGCTCGGAAGATTTCCTTGGGATGCTCAGCAGAATCTTCGTCAACTGGCCAGCCAACAGGAGAATGACATCGCCTTTTGACTTCCAAAAGAGCTGCAACTGATACCACTCATTTGCTCTCCAGGCTTTTTCCAGCAGTCCACACCCTTGTTCAGGTCTGGGTTCACACAGTCTGACCTACTGAAGGCTGGTGGGTGGACCACAAGTGGTCTTGCCTCTGGATGCAGAACCACATGGTTGCTGGTACTTTCCAACTCTATGATGCCATAAAACTGGTTATGGCATAGAGGCTAAGAGAATGAGCTGTGATCTGTGAGGCTGACAGTTCAACTCTTAACTCAGCTGGGAATTCAAAGGGGGCTTTAGCAAGCCACTTGCTCTCAGCCTTGGCCCACTGTCTATAGTATTGGACAGTCCTGGCCCATCTTAAGGAGCTGTCATAAGGGACTGTCTGTCAGGAACCCACCTGACCCGGTCCCAGAGTCCAGCATAGGACAAGACTAGAGACTGGGTCCCTTGCGTTTCAGTTACTGGCTGCTAAACCCCAGAGCAGCAACCTCAGCTGTTCCCACAACCATCAGTTGTGTTTCTGCCTTTGAGATCTTCCTGCTCTAGGCCTGTGTTAGCCTTCCCTTTGCTTCAGCTGGTGCGGGCACAACACAGCCATAAGGATTACCATCAACATCCTGGTCACCCCAATGAGAGACACCTTGGACAGGCAGTGCCAATGAGCCAGCGTGGTATAGTGGTTAGAGTGCTGGACTAGGACCGGGGAAACCCGAGTTCAAATCCCCATTCAGCCATGAGACTTGCTGGGTGACTCTGGGCCAGTCACTTCTCTCTCAGCCTAACCTACTTCACAGGGTTGTTGTGAGGAGAAACTCAAGTATGTAGTACACTGCTCTGGGCTCCTTGGAGGAAGAGCGGGATATAAAATGTAAAATAATAATGATGATGATGATGATGATGATGATGTGAGTCCAGACATCCCATCAACAATATGGTGAGACGTAACTTTAATAAATCTATACTGGATCGGTCGTCGCCCGGGTCAACAAGGACCGCGCCAGGTGCTGGAGTCCCTGGACATCTGGTGGCAAGTGGGCAACAGGACTCAGGATCTTCAGTTGAGGACCAGGGCTGAAGACAGCAAAGTTACTGTAAAAAACATCGCTTAACCGAAAAAAATATACGAAAAATGCCAACAAGGAAATGATCTGCTATTGAAATTGAATTATTATTATTATTATTATTATTATTATTATTACTACTACTACAAGTCTAGTCCAACTAGAAGAGGTTATTTAAAAAGAATGTACCAAATTTGGAAAGAGAAGCATCCAGATACAGAAACAACAGAACAAAGGCTAGCAGACCAGAGAAGATTCATAATAAGAAATAAAGTATTCACAGGAGTTGAGCTGGAAGAACTGCAAAGAGCAACACAGGCTCAAGATATGGAAGAAGAATTACCACCAACTGAAGCAGTTGCTCAGGCGCAGGTGGAGGAGGTGTTGGAAATAGAGGATGCTACTGTTGCTGAACTGTTTCAAAATCAAAACCAGGCAACCTCCCCTTTGCCTTCACCTCAAAAACCCAAATGCTATTTAACAGAAAAGCAACAAGAACTAAAGCAAACAATAACTGAGTACATGAACCAAACAACCACCAGGGTTCGACTTCCAGCTCTAAAAACAGTTGCCAAAAAACAACTTACTCAGGCATTAAAAGATGTCAATGCTGCATTTGCAGAAATAACAACCAATAATTTGCAAGAAACAAACCAACTAATGTACAGTGCAGCAACAATAACAACACAAGAGCTCGGTGATTCAAGGAAAATTAGAGAAGTCCTGGAAATAATAAAGCAGCAAATAACAGCATTGTCAAAGAAGATTAGCAGGCATGAAGCCAGAATCACACAACACAGGCAGAATCTCCAATTCCAGTCGAATCAGAGACGTTTCTACCAAAGCATAGAAGGAGAAACTGCAAGAAACTTAGAAACACCAAATAAAGAAGAAACAGTGCAATTCTGGCGGAAATTATGGGACAATCCAATAGATTATAATAAAAAAGCAGGCTGGATGAAAGAGGTCGAAAAATGTAACCAGCAAATGCAAGATCTAATAGCACCACCAGAATTAATGTGAAAGAGCAAAGAAAATTAAAAATTGGACTGCACCAGGCGACAATGAACTGCATGGCTTTTGGCTTAAACACCTAACAAGCCTTCATAAACAACTATCAAAACAGTTCAATCACATTTTGCAAGGAGGTGATATTGAACAATGGCTAACAACTGGGAAAACTCATCTCATCATGAAAGACCCAGCCAAAGGTGCAGTTCCAAGTAATTATAGACCGATAACCTGCCTGCCAACCATGTTCAAATTATTAACTGGAATAATAGCAGATGAAGTGATGCAACACTTATTAACTAACAAACAGCTTCTAGTTGAACAGAAAGGAAATTGCCCAAACACCAGAGGCACAAAAGTCCAGCTGCTGATTGACAAAATGATTTTAGAAAACTGCAAGAGAAGAAAAACCAATCTAAGTGTTGCATGGATTGACTACAAGAAAGCCTTCAATTAATTGCCTCACACATGGATACTAAAATGTTTAGAAATAACTGGTGTCAGCAAAAACATTCAGATATTTATAAAAAAAGCCATGAGCATGTGGAGTACACAGTTAACAATCAATGGCGAGACACTTGGACAGGTTAGCATTAGAAGAGGCATTTTCCAAGGGGACTCACTATCCCCTCTGTTGTTTGTAATCGCCATGACCCCACTTTCACAAATACTCAACAAAACAGGCCTCGGATACCAAACATCTAAAACATCAAGTCAAATCAGCCATCTGCTGTACAGGGACGATCTGAAGTTGTATGGAAAGTCCCAGTCAGAAATCGAATCACTGCTAAACACTGTCCGTATATTCAGTAGCGATATAGCAATGGAGTTTGGACGAGACAAGTGTGCTGCATTAATAATGAAAAGAGGAAAAATAACAAAAACAGAAGGAATAGAACTACCCAATGGAAGCAAGATCAAGAACCTGGAAGAGAAAGAACCTTACAAATACTTGGGCATTCTCCAGGCTGATAACATCGCACACACTGCAGTCAAAAGAAAAATTGGAAGTGAATTATTATTATTATTATCAGGAGAGTTAGAAAAATCCTCAAGTCCAAACTCAATGGCGGGAACACCATACAAGCCATAAACACCTGGGCTATACCTGTTATCAGATACGCTGCAGGAATAATAGACTGGACTCAGGCAGAGCTAGAGACGCTAGATCGTAAGACCAGGAAAATCATGACCATCAATCATGCTCTGCACCCCCGCAGTGATGTCGATAGGCTATACCTCCCTCGCAGCTCAGGTGGAAGAGGAATGCTGCAAGTCCATCAAATGGTAGAGGAGGAGAAAAGAGGCCTTGAAGAATATATCAAGGACAGTGAAGAAGATGCACTTCAGATGGTCAATAACACGAAACTATTCAACACCAATGAAACAAAGCAGGCCTACAAGAAAGAACAAGTCAAGAACCGAGCAGGAAAATGGAAAAATAAGCCCCTGCATGGTCAATATTTGCACAATATAAGTGGAAAATCAGACATCACCAAGACCTGGCAATGGCTTAAGAATGGCAACTTGAAGAAAGAAACAGAGGGTTTAATACTGGCTGCACAAGAACAGGCACTAAGAACAAATGCAATAAGAGCAAAAGCAGAAAAATCCACAACAAACAGCAAGTGCCGCCTTTGTAAAGAAGCAGATGAAACTGTGGACCACCTAATCAGCTGTTGTCAAAAGATCGCACAGACTGACTACAAACAAAGGCATGACAAGGTAGCAGGGATGATACACTGGAACATCTGCAAAAAATACAAGCTACCTGTAGCCAAGAATTGGTGGGACCATAACATTGAAAAAGTTGAAGAAAATGAAGATATAAAAATATTATGGGACTTCCAACTACAAACAGACAAACATCTGCCACACAATACACCACATATAACTGTAGTCGAGAAGAAAGAAAAACAAGTTAAAATAATCGACATAGCAATACCAGGGGATAGCAGAACAGAAGAAAAAGAAATAGAAAAAATCACCAAATACAAAGATCTACAAACTGAAATTGAAAGGCTGTGGCAGAAAAAGGCCAAAATAATCCCAGTGGTAATTGGCACCCTGGGTGCAGTTCCAAAAGACCTTGAAGAGCACCTCCACACCATAGGGCTCACAGAAATCACCATCAGCCAGTTACAAAAAGCAGCTTTACTGGGAACAGCCTATATTCTGCGATGATATCTATAACAATTGACAATAAAATTCAGCCATCCCAAGTCCTTGGGAAGGACTCGATGTCTGGATAAAACAAACCAGTCAATAACACCTGTCTGACAGTGTAAACAAGAAATAATAATGACCTGAGTCCAGACATCCTGGGAGGTGAATCTGTTGGATATCAGCACTACAGTTCTTGGTCAGTATAAATAAGCCCTGACAGAAGAAAGGATTCTAGTCTTTAAGCTATACCCCAAATTTGCATGTCCAGAACTAATTTATGCGCTGTTTATAGTCATGGGAACAAAACAAAACAAAATGTGGCCTGGAGGAAATCCATCACAACCACAGAGACACCTTCAGCAACTTAATTCCCAGGACAGCAAGCTTCTTCCTCATACTTGCTTATGTGAATAGTGTAGATAAAAACAGGTGATCTTGTTATTAAGACGTACATGGAAAATGGGAGTTTGGCTAACTGAAAGCATTTTTTAAAAGGTTTAAGTTACATTAAATGCCACTTTAAAAAACAACAACTTCTTTATCCAATGCAGTTTTAAGCATCCAAACCTTGAATGAAAAGCTCAGGTGATTCTGGAAGATGACATACTTCTGCCATTTCACACAACACACCTGGGTTCGCCATCCTGTATGCACTCAACTGGGAGCTGCTGATAATCAGAGACAGGTGACCAGGGTGTGTGTATGATAATGCATTTGTTCCATTTTGCCTAAGGTTTCAAGTCCGCCCCTGAATATGTAATGTGTAAAGTGGCCCAGAATTTGTTTATCAAATGTGTGACTCCTTGTCACACTCTCTCAGCCTGCCCTACACACAGGAATACGGAGGAGCTGTCCGCAGCATGGGAGAGCACCCCTGAAAGTTCTCTCTTCTCACAACTTCATGTTCAAGTTGCAAGAACACAGGCAATTTTTCACAGACCTCTTAGAAACACAGTGGAACATCAGCATCCTAAACTGAGTCCCAGGAGCACAGTGACAGGGTGGAGTCACGCTTTAGCTTGGCGAATGCCTTTTCCCACAACTGTCCATTTGCAGAAGACATTTGAACGTAATATGTCACATGTAACTGCTGGAAGTTCAAGAGATGATAATGCAATCATGTTACTTTTTATTTTCTCAATAAACAAACATATTTTTAAAAAATGAATGCAAGGCCAAGAGTGTCATCTGTAGAAGGGATTCAGGAGGCGAGAGGGAACCCTTGTTGAACCTATTGACACCCCTACAAAACACAATCTCCTTTTAAAAACATCTGTGGAGCGGGGAGGCATTGGTGTGAGAAGTGAGAATTCTAAAGCATTGCTCTTAGCACCCGCAGGAACCTCGTCTGGCCACTAGAGACATGATGAGATTTTGCTAGTGCAAGATTTTGCTTGTGTATGTTGCGCAATGGCTCTCTCTATATGAGATGTTTTGGTTTTCAGAATAAAGATTTATTAAGACTCAACCTAATGTCTCCAGATAATCCTGAACTTCTTTACCACCAGAGCATACTCTGCTGTGTGAGGACTTTACTGTTTCTCTGCACAGCCTTCAACATTTGCAAGGTGGAGGTAAGCAATGAGGGGAGGGTTAGGTACCTTCCAAGAAAAACCGGCAAACCGCAAGGTGCCAGGAAAAAGTGGGGCTTTTATAAAATGCTCCAACATAATGTGCTTGTGCCTGATGCATTTCAGCTAGAACAGAATATCTCTTACTCAGAGGCAATTGTAAGACAGATTCAAGACAACAATAATTTAGCAACCTGTAGTCCAAATGCACTGCATAACATTAAACAATCTATACAGTAAAAAATAATTGCATATTAAATGTTATTCAAAAATCTGCACAGTATTCAAGGAATTCAAACCACCTTCTTGTTAAAAAGGCAGGTGACCAAAATAATCAGAACCTCCAAACCACGATGAAAACCAAACAGTAACAAAAGTAGTATTTATATTTTCCTATAACCTAATGTCAAAGGGGTTGACTGTATACTCTTTTGCTAAGAAAAGCTCTTGAAAGCTTCCTGACCACATTTTTGAAACCCACTATACACTTACAAGAACATATTTAACACTCATCTACAGATAAATGTTCCAATTATCCCCATTCTTCCCTAATAAGCTCGAATGGTTTTACTTCTAAAAATATTCTGCAGACTTGCAGATTGTATATTTACTTGTAAGGGGGAAGAGGCAGGAGAGAGACCTGCCTGATTTCCTCCTCAAGCCGCACACAAAGGAAGGATCATTAGAACAAGGCAGTAGCTCCTCCCGAGTTTTCTCCTCTTTACATGTGATTGGGATGATGATGAGTCATTGAGAACCTGGTTACCCTCCTTCCTGCCCCAGTCCATTGTCAATCAATATGGGTCTTCTGCTAGGGGTCATTCAACACACTTAAGTCTTGACTGGTGGGAGGTCGCTACCCCTTCCTACATGTTCCTGCTTCAGCTCTTTTGTGCCTTCCTAGGAAGACTGTGTGCCCCACAGTTTACAAACCACTCCCTCTGACTGTATGTTCAAAAAACAGAAGTCCCAAGAGCTTTGAAGATTTACCTTGCTCGAGTCTCTTCATCTGCTGGATCTGGTCGACAGTTTTCTTCAGAATCTTGCATTTGTCAGGTTTGACACTCAGGCTGTCAATTTCTCCAATATTGGCGGAAAGCAGCTCTGCCAGCTCTTCCAAGTATTTGTTCTCTTGCTCCCTGCGCCGTTTCTCATTGCTGTTATAGGAAACCAATTTTAGTTACTGCCCTTCTCCATAATCAAAGCCCATGCCTACTTTGATCCAAGACAATCCAAATTTGACACCAAGAATGATCCAAATGAGGATGTACGTTTCTTGAGAAACTGGAGGTTGTGAGAAGGTGCACTAAGCAGAAATCCTTCTTGCAATCTAATCCAGCCAAACATTTAACAGGCACGGGCATAGTGGCAGGTTCCATTTACCAATTCTGCAAGGTTATCTGGTCCTGCTCCTTCCTAACCACAGCCTTGTTCCATGACAAATGTCAGCAAAATCAAAACAGCTAGATCAGTGTCAGCAGACTTGATAGTGGGGGCCCTTCCCCTTCCCCTGAAATACACAACTGCAATAATACTATGCAATAATAAAAAGTCTACATATTGCAAAGAATCCACATGCAAGTTCACATATCCAACTGTTGCACAGCTCAGTATTCAACAGGAGGCTGGTCAGCTAGCCCATTCCATATGGTATGAATCAGGGGTAGAATATATATTTAAAAATCCTTAGAGGGATTCCAGGTGTAGGATTGCTTTTCATGCTTATTGTTAGCAGATGTCAAAATGTTGTAGACTTCTTATTGTTACATTTTATCATGAACAGATGATCTCTTTGTAACACAGATGATGTCTATTTTCACAATTGTTATTGCTAGTACTATCTCACCAAGTATTTGTAATACATTCATTATCATCATCACATCCTGCGCTCTTTGGGAGCGGGGGTGGGGCGGTGCATGAGAGTCCACTGTTAATTCTTAAGTCAGCTCTTGAGATCTAGCGTGTTTTGGCTGCAACAGCCCAGACGGCCACACAAGAGTCTCTCCCAACAGCCTGGCCTCCTCTTTCTCTCCCTTTTGTGCTGCTGCTGCTGCTGCTCTCTCCTCCCACGCCATCCATTTGACTATTAACGCACAGCAGTCACGCAGTTGATCAAGTTATTAGGAAGCCAGTAAAGGCAAAAAGAAATCGGCATATTGCCAATGGGAAGAAATTGTGACTGCAGCATGCCAAGAAACAGAGTTAATAAGCTAAAAGGCAGAAGTGAATTAAAAGAAAAAAGAAAAGGAAGGCAATCAATCTGTTTGCAATAGCTGCTAAAGCAATCGCTTTATAAGCAAGTCCAAGAAATATCCAACATGCCATGAAATTATGCAGATGAAGAGTGAGCAACCTTCCTTTGGCTGCAATTATTCACTTCTGCACTTTACAAAATGCTCTCATAGTGATATTCCAGAGGCTTTTTTTAAATAGACATTGCAATGATTGCACAGTTAGTTGCTGAGCAGGCTTCAGATGCCTTTCCCCAAGGTTGTACTTCTGTTGCAGGATCTCCTTTTTAAGCTGCCTTTTACCTTCAATATCTTTGCATTTCCATTCAGTCTTGCCCTCCCCTCGTTAGTTGGGTCCATTATGACGGAGTGTGTTGGGTGGTTCACAAGTGTCACGGCAGTCTATTGGACAGCGCCAGTGCCAAACACACAACTCATGCCCCACCCTGACATACACTCCCTGCTACACCACTCAAGAACCAAAGTACTCACCCCTTTACAAAAATGAAGCCCCAACAGCAACCAGGCGATCTTCCCTACCCTTCAGCAAAGCCTTGCCATTTCATTATTCTTTTCACTTCTTTTTGGGTGGCTGCTTGAAGGTTGTACACTGTCCTGCTCAGAAACTAGAAGCCACCTGAGCTCACTGAACACTGAGTATAGCAGTCTTCCACAGAAAAGCTCCCCACCACTGGAATGTTGGCACCTACTGCTAGGTAAGGGCTAGTGTCAATATAGTGCTAAGAGAAGGAAACATTGGTACTTACCGTGAAGGGTTCTTTTTCACAGCCGAGGAAGTCATCCTCCATTGTATGGGATTATGGACTGAGCATGCTCCAGACAGGACCCATCAGAGAACTGAAGGCATGGCTAGCTCCCTCTGCAGGAGGCAAGCCAGCCCCAGTTCCGGGACTGAAGTGCACTCACAAAACAGGAGAAAAGGCTTAGAGAGATTAGAACAAGTAACAAGGTCACAGAACAGTGTGAGCCCCGCAAAGCCTGCAAAGCTAAATGCCCTAGAAGTAGCCTCCGCCCAGACACGCCGTGCCCTCCCTGAAAAAAGGATGACCAATAAAGAAGCTGAACACATTCTCGGGTGGGCTGGATGACCTCCTTGGCTGTGAAAAAGAACCCTTCATGGTAAGTACCAATGTTTCTTTTTCCACAGCCCGAGGAGGTCATCCTTCATTGTATGGGACATACCCAAGCTAAGACGGAGAACACTGGGTGGGAACAGAAAGGATGTGGATCAAACCACTTCTTGCAGGATAGTGCGGCCTACTGCCGCCTGCAGTTCGTGAAAGGAAGCAATCTTATAATGCTTGATAAAGGGTGTAATAGAGGACCAGGTAGCTGCTGCGAAAGCCGCGTTCCTAGAAGGATGAGCCGTGATCCCAGGCGGCACGTGAATGTTAAGGGAGTCATAGACCACCGAAATGCATTTTATCCAGGAGGTGAGAGTGGCCTTGGACACCTTATGGTCAAGGAGTGCCGGATGGCCATAGTCCTGCGCAAATAGATGCAGAGAGCCCATCTGACATACAGAGAATGCCAAAGCTTCTCCTTAGGATGGGAAGGAGAAAGACAAAAGATGTCCTGAGACCGGTGGAAGGTGGTGTTAACTTTTGGAAGAAAGGTAGGGTCAGGATTCAGAATCACTGCATCGGATTGAAAGACACAGAATTCCTTAATTGCCAAAAGCGCTCCCAGTTCCGAAACTCTACGAGCGGAAATGATCTGTACCAAGAAAAAGACTTTAAGAGATAGACAATGAAGGTCCACCTCCAAGAGAGGCTCAAAGGGGACTTTGGTTAAAGCGTTAAGAACCTTGTTTAGGTTCAAGGTAGGGAATCTGTGGATAGACGCGGGGAGCCAGGTTGGTCGCCCCCCTTAGGAATTGCCGAAGATGAGGATGGAGATGTGAAGATGTCCCAGATTGTAGGCGGAGTACAGAGGACAGGGCCGAGGTCTGACATTTAAGGGTGCTGGGTCGAAAACCCATGTTGAGGCCCACTTGAAGAAAGGAGAGGACCTCAGGCATGCCCGCCGTCAGGGGACTGAAACGTTTCCCATACGCCCACCTGGAAAAGGCCACCCATGGGGCCTGGTATATACGCGTCGTATATGGTCAGCGCAAGGCCAGAATCACGTTCTAAACTGACAGAGGGTAACCCTTCTTCACTAACGACGCACATTCAACTTCCAGGTGGCTAAGTGGAGTCACTGAGGCTCTGGGTGTCAGAGTGGACCTTGGAGTAGAAGATCCGGCCAGCTGGCAGATGCCATGGAGGGGAGACAGCGAGTTGCAAGAATGGAGCGATCAGTATCAGCTCTACCCTTTCTAGACGTAGTTTTTGCACCAGGTTGCCCAGCACGAGAGTCAGGGGAAAGGTGAAAAGAAGGCTCAGGGGCCAAGATGAGACCAGGGCGTCCATCGCTTCCGCTTGAGGAGAGAAGAAGCGGGTGAAGAATCTGAAGAGAAGATGATTGCAAGTTGAGGGGAACAGATTCACCAGGTATAGGCCGAAACAATGCACCACCTGCTGAAACATCTCCGGGTGCAGGGACCATTCCGCTGGGTCTATTGATTGGCGGTTGAGCCAGTCGGCCTGTACGTTGGAGGTGCCCTGAAGATGTCCTGCCACTATAGAAGATAGGTGATGTTCCACCCATAAAAAGAGCCTGTTGGTCTCTGCCATGAGCGTCTGGAACCTGGTGCCGCCCTGCCTATTGATATGAGATTTGGCTGTCACATTGTCTGTGCGCACCAGGACGTGGGTGTGCCCGACTACAGGGAGAAAATGTAGCAGAGCTAGTCGAACCGCCCTTAACTCTAGCCAATTGATGCTGTGTTGGCTCTCCTCCATAGACCACACTTCCTGGGTGTACTGGTCGTTGCAGTGGCCCCCCCAACCAGACAGACTGGTGTCTGTAGTGATTATAAGCCAGTGGGAAATGACTAGCAGAAGACCTTTTGACATGGCGGGAGAGAGCCACCACTGTAGAGAAAAACGGACTTCTGGAGTCAATGTAATGTTCTTGTGTTTGCCGGCATGATGTCCTGAAACGGGAGGAGGAGCCACTGAAGCAGGTGCAAATGCCAGCGAGTCCACGGGATGCACTCCAGGCATGAGATCATAGACTCCAGTGCCTGAGCCAATACTATGAGGTCCACTGATGGGACATGGAGGAGGAGACTGATAAGAGACACCAGCTTTTGTCAGCGGTCTGGAGGCAGGGAGACTGACGGACCCCGGGTATCGAATAGGGCACCCAGATGTTGGAGAGTTTGGGAAGGAATCAGATGTCTTTTCTTTTGGTTCACCAGGAACCCATGGGTGGTGAGGACTTGGATCGTTGTCTGCACAGAAAGCTGGGCTTGAGCAAAGGAAGATGCCCAGACAAGCAGATCATCCAGAAATGAGTACACATGGACTCCATTGGACTGCAGGTGGGCGACCAGAACCACCATTATCTTGGTAAAAACCCTTGGGGCTGAGGACAGGCCAAAGGAGAGGGCTCTGTATTGATAATGGAGCCATCGTACACGAACTTGAGGAACCTCAGGTTCTGGGAGAATGGGTACGTGGAGGTATGCCTCTGACAAATCGATCAACACCAGGAAATCCAGATGTGATACTGCTTCCTTGATGGAGTGAAGAGACTCCATGCGGAACTTCCACTTGCGTACGAAGCGATTGAGAGACCGCTCTCCAGGTTCCATCCTTTTTTGGAACAAAAAACAAAAGCGAATAGACGCCGTGCCATAACTCAATCAAGGGTAGTACCTCGATGGCGCTGATTTGCAGGAGATGCTGAATAGCAAGATGTTTGTCTGAGAGTGTTGACCTTGGGGTTCTGGTAACATGGTCCTGCGGAGGGGCAACGAAGTCTATAGAATACCCATGGTTGATGGTGGAGAGCACCCAATGGTCTTATGTCATGGCTTCCCATTGTGCAGATAACTCAAGAAGCCTGCCACCCACCGGCGGGGGGGGGGGGGTAGTCATTGCTTCCGGGGGGGCGGGGTGTTGGAGGGCTGGGTAAAGGAGCAGGAAGAGTGAACCCTCACAGATTCCCCTCCCTGTTGCTGCCACTGGTTACACCAGGAAGAAAGACAGGTAAAACCCCTATTGTCTCTGGGTGAGGCCCAGGAGGATCTTTGGTTATCCCTGAAGGAACGAAAGGACTGAGTGTTTGAGCGAAAAGGCGTATGAAAATCCCGACGAGAATAGGGTAGAGCTTTTTTCTTGTCTTTAGTTTCTACCAAAATCGGGTCCAAGACTTCCCCAAAGAGTTGGACCCTGTGAAGGAAGTGGCTGAAAGGTTAAGTCCGGAATGTCCACATTCCAGTGTTTAAGCCACAAGGAATGGCGGACTGCTACCCCCGCCACCATAGACCGGTCCTCATACTGGATACAATCCAGGCTGGAATCCACCATAAGGGTGGTAGCTTTTGCTAATTTGTTCAACTCCCAGCGAACCTTGTTCAGCTTGGGAGGGATCAAGGCTGCAATTTCTTTGACCTAGAGCAGGCTTCCTCAAACTGCGGCCCTCCAGATGTTGCTGAACTACAACTCCCAGCATACCCAGCCTCATAAAATTGTGTCTAGGGATGCTGGGAGTTGTAGTTCAGCAACATCTGGAGGGCCGCAGTTTGGGGAAGCCTGACCTAGAGCATAGATGCCCTGGTGAAAATAAAGTTTGTAGTGGCCGCCTAGATAACTGTGGCCGAGGCAGAATGTGATTTGCGGAGGAGCATGTCTGCCTTACGGTCCTCGGGGGATCTTAGCTGCCGCTCACCTTCCTAAATTACTATGGATGGTGACACTAGCTGCACCATGGGAGGGTCTACCGTGGGAACTGCCAGGAGATACAAGACATCCGGTGGTAGGTTGTAGTGTTTCTTAGGTATCAAACCTAATGTCTTAGATGAAGCGGAGGAAGCCTATTCTGCAGTCATAACATCCTTGAACAGCTGAGGGAACAGAACTGTTGCCATAGGTGCTCAGCTGGAAGGAAACACATTATGATCAAGGGAAAGAGAGCCATCAGGATTGTCAATCTGCATTACATCATTAATGACACATCTCGCCTTAGAGAGTATCACCTCAAAATCAGAGGAGGAAAATAGGTGATAGGAGGATGGGAGCGGGGTCCCTGTGTTCTCACCTGAGAGTTTGCCTTCCTCCGTGGCTGATGGGGAAGTGTTATCGCCATGACTGCCACTCAAACCCAGTTCGTGATCAGAGGCAGGGTTGGTGGCCTGTGAGGGGGGTGGGGGTGGAGCACAGGCTGCACCGGCGCCGGAGTGGGGCGAAGGAAGGGGCCTGGCTGGCGGCCCAGGTTGCTGGGGTTGGGTAGCATGTTTTGGTGCAGAGGCTCCTTCCAGAGATGATGAAGGAGAAGGTGATCTGGGTATTTTCTTTCGCCTAAGGGCCCTACGGCAAGGCTGAAAACAGCTTTTTTCATTATCAGGAATAGGGTCTCTCTCCGACCATGAGACTGGTGACGAGGAGTGTGAGTAATGGCAATTGGCCTAAGGTACCAATGGCTGGAGGAGAACAGGAACAGGAACATGAGCCTTTAGAACATTAGTGCACTGTCTGCTAATAAATTCCCCAGCCAAGCCGCGATATCAGGCGGGAAGGAGTTACTGCTGGGGGCTGATGTAGTACTCATGTCCCCAGTTGGTAGCGAGGGTCCCGGCAGGGAGTCGGGCTGCACTGGTGGAGCATGTGTGGGCAGACTGGGCCACCGCGACGGGGAACGCTCCCGCGTCGGCAGGCTCAAGAGCTGGAGGCGGGAGAGGCGTCCTTGGTAGCTCGGGTGCAGCCTCCTTTAACAGCAGCTCCATCTCCCCTTCCAAAGGTTGGGGAGGAGGGTGCTCGGCCTCTCTTCCAGTCAGCATGATCACCTCCTCCAACAAGGCAGGAAGAGGGATCAGCGACAAGCATAGGGGCCACGTGCCCTGGTTCGGCAGCGTGTCGGCTTGTCCCCACTCGGTGTCCGGCAAGTGGCGGGGCGGGTGGTCCTTGCAGACAGCCTGCAGCAGAAGCTCTTCATTCAGGCACACAGCCAAAGCAGGCACCGAGTGCGTTTTCGTGGCAGTGGACTTCTGAAACGTCTCCTCTTTGAGGTGTTTAGACTTTTTCTTAGCCTTCTTCTGGTCATGTTTTGAGAGACTAGGGGAAGTCGCGGGAACGGCTGTCTGTAACTGGGGACAGTGTTTGGTTGGAGGACAGATAGGAGTGTCGGCGTCCCCGGGAGGGGCGGATACACAGAAGGGTTGTAGTGCCCTTCGTTCAGTAGCAGGTCCCTCAAAGAGGGAGCCTTCGAGAGAGGTGCCCGTGTGAGAGTGCTCCATAAATCACAAGTGGCAAAAATGAAAGTAAAACAGAGAGACGCTGAATAATGAGGCTGAATCAATGGACAAAATAAAAGGCACGAATTTAGGATAAGAAAGAGCAACTTCTCCCCACCCCCTCGCACAATGCTAGACAGAGGAAACTTAAGAATCAGAAAAAAGAAGATAAGCTAGCTTGCCAAGCCAACTATCAAAGGATTTTGCCAGAGCAAAAGAATCGACCTGTTTGTGGAGCAAAGACAGGACCGGAACTGGGGCAGGGTCGCCACCTGCAGAGGCAGCTAGCCACGCCTTCAGTTCTCTGATTGGTCCCGTCTGGAATATGCCTCAGTCCATAATCCCATACAATGGAAGATGACCTCCTTGGGCTGTAGAAAAACAAATCTGTTTGTTTTAAGCGTCACCTCCCCCAAAGGCCCTTGGATGGATGGATTATTATGTTTATTATTATTATGCTCTGATTATTGAAGGGATGGCCAAGTACTTCTGAGGAGAGTGGTATAAGTATTTTGGCTGAAGTCAGAGAAAGGGGGTGGAGTGGAGGGGAAGCAGCAAGGCAACATTTACATGAATTCATGCAGGGATTTAACACATCCAACAACTCAATGCCCTTGTTGCTGTGGCAACATGTAAGCTGTAGGAGAGGGAAGAACAGCCAATTTAACTTACAGAAAGCATAATAAAAATATGATGATTTCAGTGGGCTGATCTTTCTACTATGCCAGAGTACCATCATCAGCAACTGTTAACACTTTTAAAGACTCCAATGCAGGGAAAGTAAAAAACATAAAAGATAAAATTACAGCTGACAACCCATTACAAAATTATAGATTAAGTGGACAGGTTTTAATTGATTGATTGCTTAATCAGGATGGCACAGATATAAATGGAGAAAAAGCACTCTCTTTGTTTTAGGGTTGCAAATGTTAACAGAAGCCTGCATGAGAGGACAGTTCTGTGGAACCCTGCAACCGCTTCCCTCCTTTGCCTGCCACTGTCAAACAAAACAGAACAAGAATGGTCAATGCTGAGCAAGATCTGGGGGTCATGTGGACTGATCCTCATCAGTTTTCAGGTCCTGCAATGAAAGGTTGGTTCACCGGCTCCAATTTCCGGGTGCAATTCAAAGTGTTGGCTTTAACCTTCCAAGTCCTAAATGGCTTGGGTTAGCTGAGAGAGTGCCTTGCCCCATATGTCTCAACCCAAACCTTAAGATCTTCTCTGGAGGCCCTGCTCCAAGTGCCCCTGCCAAATGAAGTGATGTGGGTGGCTACTAAGGAAAGGGCCTTTTCAGTGGTTGCACCCCATATATGGAATACCCGCCCCAGCAAGGTTTGCTTGGCTTCATCACTTTGTTCTTTTAGATGCCAGGTAAAGACATTTTTGTTCACCTAGGCCTTTTGATTTTGATTTAAAATTTTATTTTAAAAGAGTTTTTAATTGCTTTGTATTGTATTTTGTATTTTCTTTCCCCCCCCTTTAGGTCTGTTATAATTTAATGTGTTATGTGGTTTTATTTCATGTTTTAATGTTGTGTTGTGAGCTGCCCGGAGAACAATTTGTTATGGGGCAGCTAACAAAGGAGCGGTTGTTTAATTATTTATTATTATAATCATCATTATGGTACTGGGGAAGTCCTGGAGGTTAACCCAAACCCATTTTTGCAGTGCAGATTAATTTACAACAAGACAAAGGCTGAGCGATTACATCATCTGGGGAGAAAAAGGACCAGTCCTTTTCCAGAATCCCACTGCCAATGAAGGTTGTCTGGAAAGGTTTGTCCCCAGTTGTTGTGGCCACACAGGGACGGGCCTTCTCAATTGCTGCCTGGAGACAGTGGAATGCACTCCCTTCTGGAATACAATCCTCCCCATCTCTGACAATTTTTTAAAAAGTACTTGAAAACCCACCTCTTCACCCAAGCTTTTTCAATTTCTAAATTTTAATCTTTTAGATTGTTTAAATTGTTTTAAGATTTTTGTGTCTGTTTTAACTTGTTTTATGTTATTGTTAACCACCCAGAGTCAAAAGTTTGGGGTGCTGTACAAATTAGATAGATAGATTGATAGATAGATTTATTCTGTGCTATGCTACTATCAAAATAAATCACTTGCATAAACATGGGCAATACTGTTAAACTACTCAGAAAGGGAGGGGAAATAGGAAAAGAAAGTACTGGAGAGAAGGAAACAATGGTTTGTTTCTGCTTTATGCTTTCTCTGCAAATTCTAGAAATCATATCCCGAAGAAAGGTGGATTCCAAATGCATTAGCACTAGTCTCGAAGGGAAGCTCCTTTTCCAAAAGTCGGGAGAATTTGGGAAGCATCCCCATTTCTGAAATGGTGCCAGCCCATCGTGATTTTAAAAAAAAGAATATTTATATTAAAAATAACCAACCTTTTAAAATGCAAAATAAAAATGTGATTTAATTAAGCTGGGGAGGCAACTTTTTAACTGAGCAAAAGATGCTTAATAAATTAATCTAACCAATTAGAGCCAGCGTGGTGTAGTGGTTAGAGTGCTGGACTAGGACCGGGAAGACCCGAGTTCAAATCCCCATTCAGCCATGAGACTTGCTGGGTGACTCTGGGCCAGTCACTTCTCTCTTAGCCTAACCTACTTCACAGGGTTGTTGTGAGGAGGAACTTAAGTATGAAGTACACCGCTCTGGGCTCTTTGGAGGAAGAGCAGGATATAAAATGTAAAATTAATCATCATCATCATCCAGCTAACACTATAGCCCTAGCTAAAAACCTGACTCTTGGATGAGATGGTCTCTTTCGCCTGTCAAAGAGTCAGTGTCGACTCCTGGCGACCACAGAGCCATGTGATCTTCTTTGGTAGACTACAGGAGTATTCCTGTATTCCATTTGCCATTTGAATACCATTGCCTTCTCAGGTAGAAGCAAAATTATCACTTCTGGGGTATGTGTGTTTTTTATTATATATATCCTGCAATACTAAGGAGATGAACAATATTAATTTTCTAAGCTTTTAAATTAGCAGTGAGACTTTAGGACAGGCCTGCTCAACTTTGCCCCCCCCCCCGATGTTTTTGGACTACAATTCCCATAATCCCCATCCACAGTGACCAATAGTCTTCTGTCGGAGGGCCAATGTTGAGCAGCCTTGCTTTTGGATGTGATTTACTTATCTTTATATTTAACAGGATTTTTAAAATGTTTCTTATTTCATAATCCAGTCAACTGTAGAGCGTGGAGTGCGCTAGAGCCTGAATCAATCAATTAAACAGCTTCAACAACAAGCCACCTGTTGCCTTGAGGGAGTGAATAAGAGCAGAAGGGGAGCTGTGCTCTGTCTTCCACAGTAGCTATTCAGACACAGAGCCAAACCCTGGTGGGAAGTGGGAACTTGTTTGAGTGTATGGAATCTGCTCCCATCTGTTTGTGTACTGAGAACAGCAGAACAGCCCCCACCCCTGAGGAGGAACAAATCCCCCAAGCCTTCCTTACCTCTGGGCCAGGGTGTCACAAGGCGACCCCTTCCTCTTCTGGGAATCTGGGTTAGCCGGGTCTGTCGAGCTGTTCCCGAGGCCGCTCATGTTGAGTTAATTCACACCTGAGGAGCAAACAAATACCAGGATCAAGGAACATGACAGCACACAGCAGATAGAAGATCATTAATGAATCATCACCAGCAGCTTCAGGAAACATGACTCAAGTGACCCAGCACGGGTTTGGGGGAAGCCAGTTACTGCCCAACAGCCTTCCCTCTCGTTCAGCAGTCATTATGGTACACTGCAAGCAAACACTGGTCAGGCTTTAACTCAAAACGTTTCCCACACCCTATGCTGTCCTCTGAACTTTGCTAAACTTTAGCACACCTTCTGAAGCACACAACAAAAGGTCAGGAGGGAAGCAAATCTGTCTCCGTCATGAACCTGAGCCTGCCATCCTACACATCTGGCTCAAGTGAAGAGCGCTCAGAAGATGAGAATGCAGAGTGGATCACAGACACCCTTGCAGTACCAGCACATCTCAGTTCTAAGGGGCCAACAATGGACTCAAAAGGACAGCCATCAGTACTGGGGTACCAAGAGGAGGTTCAGAAGAACAGGCTCCACGTGAGACAGCTGAGCTGGAAGAACCATCCCCCCCCCACGCCCTGAGGACACCCCTCTACCCATATCATCTGATTCCAAGGACCCCCTGGGAACTCCGCCGGAGGGAATCAGCATCCCATCGCTGGGGCCTATGGTTAAGGAACAGGTCATGGCCCCTTTAAATGTCTACTGCTGCTGGAACTAGAGGGAGGAGACCGAGACTGGATATTGAAGGGAAGTCTATATAAGGCCTCAGTCTAGAAGGAGCAGTTGCTGAAGCAACATCGTTGTAGAAGCCCTGACTTGTCCTAGTCCTGCTCCTGCATGGAGCTGATTCTCTGGCTCCTGAGCTTGGCCTGTTTAACATTTTTGTTGCCTGCTCCTTGGTGGCTTCCTCAGTTCCTAACCTTGGCCTGCTCAACTCAGATTCCGATTTTCCTGGATCCTGACCTTGGCCTGCTGACCACGGCTAAACGTGATTCTCAGAGATTGGCCCCTGCAGCCTGACCTCCACCTGGTGACCCAACTCTGCACCTGAGAGTGAGTCTGCGCCACGTCTCGGTGGGATATGAGAGCCTCTGACCCCAGCACCTGCCACACTGCCCTGGGCTGCCTCCCACAAAAACACAAGCAATGACTTGCAGGAAGCCCTTCCTTTGACCTTCACCAGCAACAAAGGGTATGGTTGGTGAACAGCCCTTCATCACCTTTCCATTATTTTAAAATAAAGAGAGAGCCCACCCCACCCCGCCCTTAGCAATGCTGCTCAGTCTCCCATAGACATAGCCATTCTACCCAGATCTCAGTGTTCAGTGAGGTGCACTGCCATACCATAGTCCCTGTGGAGGAAAAAGCCCTGGGTCATGCCAGCTAGTCAGTCAGGCCATGAATAACTCAAGGAAAGGAGGCAGAAAGAATCTCCCAAGTAACCAATCAGAACCTGAGCAAAAAACGGCTTCAGTGGACCAGTGAATCCCTCTAACCGGGATTCTCAGATGTTGTTGACAACACCCAGAATCCCCAGCTGCAATGGCTTTTGTTTGGGTATCATGGGAGTTGTAGTCAACAACATCTGGGAACCCCTGTTAGAGGAAACACTGCAGTGGACTTGTTCCCAGGGCGGAATTCCATGCTGTTTTCAGCCCTCATCTCCAGCTAGTGCAATCCACACATTGTTAAAACTAAATTTCAAGTGTTGGTACCTTTATTTGTTTTTGTTTTTGTTTTAATGCAAAACACTGGGAAAAGCAAACAGGCCCACTACCTCCTCAACAACACTCCTCCTATTGCTTTCAATATCATCAACACATTTCTGGTAAGATGCCTGTATGGCTATGATTGCATCTTCCCCCACTAGAAGTTGACCTTGCAGACACAAAGACTCCAACTCTAAGCACATTTCACTTAAAAACAAATCTCAAAGACCACACTAGAATTTACTTCTGAGTAAGCAAACTTAGGATGGCAGCTTGTGTTGATTCCTAAAAGCCAACTCAGTTACTCCTCATCTCAAGAGGTGCCTTTTGCATTGCTCAAATAACTGGGCTCCAGACTCTCAGCTTAAATGCTTAACATTTCAATCACCTAATTGGTCTAAAATGATCCTTTATGCGGCATCTCGTCACTTTTTTGTTAATGCTGAAGTCACTGCTATCAAGACAAAAGAGTTTGTTCCAGAGATCTTTTTAGCAGGTCAATAAGCCTCTCCGCCTTGTGCCAGTCCATGGTCAGCTGCCCTAATTTATGAAGGAAGAAATAATCGAGAATGAGAGAACCACTGGTCAGGAACCAGCCACCCAGGCGATGACCACAGATCTAAATTTATTCCTCTTTTTTGGCACATCTGAAGACTAAAACGATGCAAAAGCAAACTTAATTAGGGGGAAATCCTGGCTCTTTCGAAAGAGGACTGCAAAACTCATCTGTCCTGGGTACAAGAGCTGTGCATTCATCTTACGACTTAGCTTTAGCATGTTTTTCACCCATTTCCTTCGGAGGTTTCCAGCTTGCTTAATCTGCTACTTATTTATATCCTGCTTTGGCTCAGCTTCAAAAAAATTTTTTTTAATTCACACCAGAAAGTACTACATTCATGTGAAAACTTGACTTCAGGATCACGCAGGCCACAAAATCATTCATAAAAGTCTTGAAAAACATAATGGAAGCTAGGTCCTTTGTTCAAAAGGAAAGTTTTTCCAGAATCAGGGCCACAGAATTTGTGGCCCCACCGTGCTCAAGCCCCATTCCAAGAGAAGAAGATTGTGACCTTGGCAGGATCGCCTGCATGTCCAATAAAACAAAGTAGGGCTATGGACAGAACTGCAGGCTTAGCTGAAATCGTTGGCTCTATTCAGACCCTTGATGTAATCTGTTCAGGTTGTGTTTTGTTTTAATTGTAAATCCAGTTTATTTTGCAACATCCCTTGCCAAGGCTGACAAGCCAAAAACAATTTCAACCATCCTAAAAATAACTCTGATGGTTCGGTTGGAAAATGATGTGACCCCGAGAGCTCCAAAGGAGGCTTCTGACTGCAGAGGTGATGTGACTCCTTGCAGTGGTGTAGCCTAAGGTGGGAGGGAGGCAGAGAGGCACTTGAGTTTTTTGCACACAGACAAGGCATGGCTAACAAGTAAAGTATAAAAGGGAAGAAGACTTCTTTCAGAAATTGGAAGGCCTGCCCAAATGAAAAGAACAGAAAGGAACACAAACTCTGGCAAAAGAAATGCAAGGAGAGAATAAGGGAGGTGAAAAGAGAGATTGAAGATGATTTAGCTAAAAGCATCAAGAGGAATAACAAAAAGTTCTTTAAATATATCAGAAGCGGGAAACCTGCCAGGGAGGCGTTAGATGACGAGGGAGTGAAAGGAATTATTGAGGATATGGAGACTGCAGAGAAGCTAAACAAGTTCTTTGCATCTGTTTTCATGCTAGGGGATACTGAGCTTCTGTGTCTGAACTGAGCTTCTCAGGGACAGAGGCTAAAGAACTGGGTTAGATAGAGGTGATGAGAGATGATGTTCTAAACTGTCTGGAATTTTTTTTTAAAAAAATACATCACCAGGGCCAGATGGCATCCACCCGAGTTCTTAAGGAACTCAAATGTGAAATTGCTGACTTCCTTCCAAAAATATGTAACTTATCCCTACAATCAAGCACTGTACCGGAGGATGGAAAGTAGCCACTGTAACGCCAATTTTCAAAAAGGGATCCAGGGGCGATCCGGGAAATTACAGGCTGGTTAGCTTAATGTAAAGCATTCTCAAGGATAAAATTGTTAAGCATATAGAAGAACAGGCCCTGCTGAAGGAGAACCAGCATGGCTTCTTAAAGGCAAATCTTGACTCACCAACGTTTTGGAGTTCTTTGAAAATATCAGCATGTGGATAAAGGTGATCCAGTTGACATACTGTACCTGGACTTTCAAAAACTTTCAACAAAGTTCCTAATCAAAGGCTCTTGAGTAAACTTAGCAGTCATAGGATAAGGGGACAAGGTCATGTTTATTTATTTATTATTTCTCTGGTCATGTTTAGCAATAGCAATAGCACTTACATTTATATACCGCTCTATAGCCAGAGCTCTCTAAGCGGTTTACAATGATTTAGCATATTGCCCCCAACATTCTGGGTACTCATTTTACCGACCTCGGAAGGATAGAAGGCTGAGTCAACCTTGAGCCCCTGGTCAGGATTGAACTTGTAACCTTCTGGTTACAGGGCGGCAGTTTTACCACTGCACCACCAGGGGCTCTGTTTATAAGGTCATGTTTATTTATTTATTATTTCTCTGTGTAAACCGCCCTGGGTCATTTTTGGAAGGGCGGAATATAAATCTAATTTTTTAATAATAATAATGATGATGATGATGATGATGATGTGTGGATCAGTAACTGGAGAGGAAATAGAGGTTAGGAATAAATTGAGTTTTCTCAATGGAGGGAAGTAAGAAGTGCGGTCCCCCAGGGATCGGTACTGGGACCAGTGCTCTTTAACTTGTTCATAAATGATCTAGTTGGGGTAAGCAGCGAAGTGGCAAAATTCGTAGATGACACTGAACTTCCCTCCCTGGCATCTCCAAGACAGGGCTGAGAGAGACTCCTGCCTGCAACCTTGGAGAAGCCGCTGCCAGTCTGTGTATGGTCTGACTAAGTATATGGCAGCTTCCTATGTTCCTATTTAGGGTAGAGAAATCCATAAAAGATTGTGAGGAGCTCCAAAAAGATCTCTCCAAACTGGGGGACTGGGCAACAAAATGGCAAATGCGGTTCAGCGTAAGCAAGTGTAAAGTGATGCATACTGGGGCAAAAAACCACCAACTTCACATATACACTGATGAGATCTGAGCTGTCGGTGACTGACCAGGAGAGAGATCTTGGGGTCGTGCTGGACAGCTCATTGACAGTGTCGATTCAGTGCGTGGCAGCTGTGAAAAAGGCCAATTCCATGCTAGGGATCATTAGGAAGGGGATTAAAAATTAAACTGTTAATATTATAATGCCCTTTTACAAACCTATGGTGCATCCACATCTGGAGTACTGAGTACAGTTTTGGTCACTATATCTTAAGGAGGATATTGTAGAACTGGAAAAAGTGCAGAAGAGGCCAACCTGAACCAAGACTAGTTGAAGGACAGGAAAAAGGAAACCAAGGGTAGGAATAAATGGACAGTTCTCTAAACTGAGGGAAGTAAGAAGTGGGGTCCCCCAGTGATAGGTACTGGGACTGGTGCTCTTTAACTTGTTCCGGCTCTTCCCGTCACCCAAGCCTTTATTATTTCCCCATAGAGGCTCACATTTCCCCTTTCTGCCATCCCTCCTTGAGCCCCCCCCCCCGCTTCCCCATCCACTCCTCCCTAAGCCCGGCTCTGGACTGTTGGCATTGACTGGGCTTTATGAGGCTGTGGCTGCTCTGTTCGTAGCGGCTCTTGCCGCATCATCAGTTCATGCCGCTGCAGACTCTCCCGCCACCTGCCACGGCTGCACTCTCATTGGCATGGCCTCCTACCTTGCCCTGCCGGATAGCCGGGCTTCTCCAGTCTGCCCTGGAGAGAGATTGTCTCTCCATCCTCACGGGTACTGGGGCTTTGGGGCAGAGGCTGTTCCCCACACAGAGGCTGAAAAATGTTTGTTAAAAGGCACATACACTGGAAAGTAAAGAAACCCCAACATACATTGTTATATTGCCCAAAGCAATATTGAATAAGATTGTTCCCTGTCCCCATAGAGCTCACAATCTAAAAAGAAATGCAAGGTAGAGCCCAGCAACAGTCACACAAGGGGCACTGTCCCCCCCCCCCCCCGCTAAACATAAAGGCATCAGCCCTTTGAAAATCGCCTCTTGCTCAGTAGCTCCACAGCCAGTATGGTCTATAGGAACATAGGAAGCTGCCATATACTGTCTATGGACAGAGGCTTAGCACCAAAGAACTGTGAGAGGAAGAGAAAATGTAGCAGTAGCATGAGCAGCGGTATTCTGTGAGCTATGGTGCAAATGCAGAACCATAATGTATCAGAAGATGAGAAACATGATGAGCAAGGAAGATATTACCTGTACTGCAAACTAGTAGGCCAAAAGGTGGTCTTGAAAGCAGCTTCCACAAGAATGGATCTGAATTTGTGGTCACTTTTATCACACGACACAACATTCTGCCACTAGGCTGGTAACAACCCTTTTCTGAGCCAGAAGACCCGAGAGGCCTGCAGTCACCCAAGGATTCAATAAATAATAATAATTTATATGGGCATGAGGAACCATACTCTATCTCAGCTGCCCAGATAGAAGGCAGGGGGTCCACCTCAAAAGTGTATCTCTTGGTACTACCCTAGTTATGAAGCACAGAATGTTGACGTTGGAAGGGGAGAGGAGAGGAGAGCTGGTCTTGTGGTAGCAAGCATGACTTGTCCCCATAGCTAAGCAGGGTCTGCCCTGGTTGCATATGAATGGGAGACTTGATGTGTGAGCACTGCAAGATATTCCTCTCAGGGGATGAAGCCGCTCTGGGAAGAGCATCTAGGTTTCAAGTTCCCTCCCTGGCTTCTCCAAGATAGGGCTGAGAGAGATTCCTGCCTGCAACCTTGGAGAAGCCACTGCCAGTCTGTGAAGACAATACTGAGCTAGATAGACCAATGGTCTGACTCAGTATATGGTAGTTTCCTATGTTCCTAAGGGACCTTGGAGGTCTTCCAGGCCAGCCCCCTGCTCAGAGCAGGAGACTGCTGCAGCATCCCTGACACCAAGGGTCCTCCGGCTTGTTTGAAAACCTCCAGGTGAGGAACATCCATGACAGCATGAAGCAAACTCTTCCACTGTCTTACAGTTAGGAAATGCTTCCCAATGTACCACTTGAATCCACTTCCTTGTAATTCCAGCCCCTTGGAACATATGAAACTGCCTTAGACTGCGTTGGACTATCAGTCCATCTAGCCCAGCATGGATTATAGTGCCCCAGGGCATCAGGCAGAGTTTTTCCTCGTCATGTGCTACTTGATCCCTTTTACTAGCTGGGGACTGGACCTAAGACCCTCTGCATGCCCTGCATGTGCTCCACCGCTGAACCAGTGGGCAGGGCCAGGAGCAAGCTGTGCAAAGAGGCAAGGATAGAGCGGGTGAGCCAGGAGTGGGGTATTTCATAGGCTGAAGCGGCACTCTTGCCTTTGCCACAATGTGCACAGATGAGTGAGAAACCCTCTCGGCAGGCGCATGCTCCAGCCATTCAGCGACAAACTCCCTTGTGTTGCTCAGGAACTGAGCAGGGAGAGACACCTAAAGGGAAGCTTTCCCCTCCTCACTTAGGCACTCCACTTCATCCCTCTCTGTGTACTGAGTTTTCAGAGGCTTTTGGCAGCTGAGCTAGGAGAAAATGACTGGGGCCCGGAAGCGAGAAGAGGAAACTCCCTTTTGGATCACAGGGTCATAGGAAGCTGCCTTCAACTGAGGCAGACCGTTGGGTCCACCTAGCATTGCCTGCACAGACCAAGAACTTTCCCAGAAAGCAGATGTCACCAAGGGTTTTCTGCGAGTTGCCACAAAAAACTGACGCAAAAAGTGGATTTTTTTGTTTACTCTGGATATAAATTGGGCTACATTCTAATGCACAATGAAAAACCTGAATTGTGTGTGAAGTGCTCCCCGATAGCTCACAGGGACTTTGGGGTAAGTCTGGCTGATATGTGAATGCATACCTCCATTCTGGAGGAGATGCGAACTAAAAGCTGGGTGTGAAAAACTTCCAGCAGGGCCTTTCCCAGCCCTACCTGGAAATACCAAACACAAATGCTCTGCTACTGAGCGACAGCCCATTCCCTGGAGCTCAGGTGCTCCAGTCTGATTTTTACAGCCCTGTTCAGCTGCCAACTCCTCCGTCCTAAACCCAGATACAACAGCCGGTGGAGTGCGAAGGGCTCTGCCTTCGAAAGGTTCCTCTACGCAACTGTTTCTGTCAGGAGAAGAAAAGCGGTTATTGTGGACTCCAGAACTGTCTACAGTGACTCTTGGGTAACTGGTTCTCCTGGGATCCTTGAAACTATGGCTGAAGTTTAACCCCAAGCTGCAGCTGGCCATTGGAAACGCTACAGCCCACAGGGACACGTCCCAGATTAGTTTATCAGTGAACTGGGGAGAACTGAGAGGACAAACATTTAACCTGCAACCACAGGTGGTGAGAAGCCACATTAGGAAGCTGTTGCTAACACTTTCAATACTAAAAAGGTTTTCTTGGACAGTTAATTATTGTTCCTGTAACCATCATCCAAATACCTTCCAACTGGGTGGATGCAGGCAGAGTTACACCTCTGCTCAGCGCCTCTAACAAGCAGCCCACTGGGCACTAACCTTCATGCCTGGAACTTAAGTCTCCATTCTTCAGGTTTTGCAGATTACCAAAGCCACTTGTTGGTGTGGCAAGGGCAAGGCAACACATAATAAATTTATGTAACGCCTCGCCACACCAACAATTGGTTTCTGTAATCTGAAAGAAAGAAAGAAAAAGCAAGTTCTTGACGAAATGCCTCAACTGAGCCAGAAAGGGCACGGCTGTGACTTGATTTTGTAGGTGGAATTTTCTGCCTTTGACATCTTACACAGAGGAAAGTGCCAACAGTTCATGTCCAGAGAATCACATAAGTTACCAGCCAAGGAAAACAAGCATGACGTTGCCTGGGGGAGGCCGGGATAATCCTGGGATCCATCTGTCATTGGATGGATGAGAGCCACCTGTCTCCATGCCAAATTCTGCTTGTGTTTTCATCTCACCGGCTGCATGCAACCTATCCCAGCATCTTCCAAATGCAGACTTCCCGCTGTATAACAGGATGCCGATTCTTGACTGTAGTTTGAAAAGCACTACCCGATTGTGGCCCAATTGTTAACGCCAGGCTCCAGATTAAAATCAAACAGTTGTCTAAGCAGCATTGCTCTTCCCTTTGCCCCAGGCTGAGTATTAGGGTGATGCTGACAGATGGAGCTATTAGCACCGCTATGTGGACAAAGCCCCTCTGAAGAGCAGACATCCTGCCTGACATTCAGCAAATGAGCGAGCTTTGCTCAGAGGGACTCCTCCAGGTCTCAGAAGCAGCACCAATCCAGAACCAAATAATCCAGCTAAGTTCTCCTCCTTTTGAAAGGCATCTACAGTAAGGTTTCTCATACCTTACTAGAGTCATGAAGACAACTATAGATTTACCAGCCTCCAAATATTTTCGAAAGCTACCTGCCTGCACATAAACATGCTGGCATGGTGGTTTGGGACACCTGCCTGGCCAGACCTCAGGGGGCTCATAGTGAACGAACCAATAGCCAACTGGATGTGCTGGAGGAAATTCTCCCGAGAATAGGTAGGAGGGAATGCAAGATCTCCGCCTTCCCCCCACACGGCCACTAGGATTCTCTACAGGAGTGCCTTCTCCCACACAAGCCTGACTGGATGTGACATTCGTCAGCAGAGGCTCTTCTCTGGGTCCCCCCTCTGCTTTCTGAAGGTTGTGGTGACCAGGGAGAGGACCCCATCTGTGTCATGTCCTCCCCAGAAGGTTCACCTGGCACCAGGTGAGGACTTTCCCCCCCTCTTGGCCAAACCTTTCAGTATGTCATCTGGCTGCTTTCAAACCTGCAGACAATTTGTACTGATACTGAAGGATGGCACTCTAAGAAATGGTTTTATTTTTCTTCTTCCTGTTTTTATGATTATGCATACCCTCCTGGGAGTTTTTACACTGAAGGGGGGCTGATAAAGATTTAATTAATTACTAAATCAGCAGCATAGGCAAATAGGAACCCAGTGTAGATGGGGCATACCTTGCACTGAAAGAGCACACCTGATCTGCACAAAATGCCACATGTAGGCATGCTCTCTGCAGGCCGTTCCAAACATTATGGAATAAGAGTAGGCCATGTGTAAATATCATGCGGGAAGCAGGCAGTGTTCCTTCTTAACAGAAAATACCAGATGTCCTTGACTACACCTCCCAACATCCTCAGCCAAAGTCCACTGCAGCTAGGGATTCTGGCTTTTAATTAAATACTGTTTTAATAGTTTTAACATTGTTTTAAAATATTGTTTTAAAATTTTAAATTGTTGTAATGTGTTAACTTTTTCTACTGTCATTTATTTTCACGAATGTTTTAATTTTTCTGTTGTCATTTATTTTGCTTTGTTGTAATACGCCCAGAGACGCAAGTTTTGGGTGGTGTAAAAATGTTAAATAAATAAATAAAAATCAATCAATAGGAGTAGTGGCACCCTCCCAATCCCACACTTCCAAAAATCAAACCCTCTGAGCAGAGAAGGCGGCCATCTGCCCCAAACGAGGCTTTCAAAGGAACACTCATCGACTGAGCCTCTCCGCGTTCATCTCTGTAGGCAGGCAATGCTCAGGATTAATTACTAGCAATGTGGAGCGTCAACTCTAATGCTTTCTGCTGAAACACCCTGTCTTGTAAGCTCTCCTATCCTTTCCCCAGAAGGTGACTGCTCACAAGATGATTCCCATATCTGACTCAGTGTATCAGAAATGATCACCATTCTAAGTGGTGACGTTAGACGTATCTGCCTGGCTTCAAGACAAGAAATGAGCAGAAGTGACTACTAAAATACTGCTGTTGCTTGAGAAGAGAGCAAGATCCTTTTTTAAAAAAAACCTTTCCAACAGCAATTTTAAAAGTTCAGCATTAACAACCACCATGCTCTGTCTGGTCCTGTTTGCTTCATGCAGCAGGGAGCTTTGTTTTCTGAAGAGTCCCTTTCGACTGGTGGCCACCAAGCTAGGCAGGCAAAGCAAAGAGCCTGGCCTGCCCAGGTGACGTCTGCGTGCAGGGAATGAAGTCACTCTCTGTAGCGACATCATGTATTCACTCACTCTCTATGCTGCCTTCCTGCTAAAGCACTCAAGGCAGCTGGCATGTTATAACCACGGACTGTATCGTAGAAGGCATGATAAAGACGGAAAAAGGAATAGGGAGGGAAGTACCAACTCCTTTAAGTCACCGAACGGCATCATAATCAGGTGGGATGGCCACTGTGGAAGGCAGTTCTGGGAGCAGAGAAGCCAAAATTTATTTATTTAGCAAATTTGTAGGCGGTTTACAATGTCAAACAAACCAAGAATTTAACAGCTAAAACATATAAAAGATCAAATGAAAATACCCATAAAAGCACACCAACTAACTAAAAAGCTTGGCTGAAGAGATCATTGTTCCCTCTAAGGCGTGCGTACATGTGTGTGCTCACAAGTTTTTGGATGTCTGCTCAGTTCATTTTAGATCCCGCTCAGGTTGAATCAGGAAGGTCCCATTCTGAACACATGTGCGGGCACGCTGCCTTGATACTGCCGCTCAGAACAAAACGCATTCCGCACAGAGATGAAAAAAATTAGAGATGCTAAAAAATTGCTCTAAAAAATTAGAGACTGGAAGAGATGAGTCCTTGTTTCCTAAAAGCCAACAGGGATGGAGCAGCTCTAATCTCAGCAGGAAGTGCATTCCACAGTCACGGGGCAACCACAGAGAAGGCTCTGCCACCAGACAAGCTGTCAGCACCCTCAGACAAACCTCCCCTGAAGATCTTAACAGGTAGCAGGGTTCATAATGAAGGCGGCGTTCTCTTAAATAGTGTGGGCTCAAGCTGTTATGGATTTTAGAGGTAGTAACCAACCCTTTGTATTTTGCTTGAAACAACAAATGGACATTCTTTCCAGCCAGGCCAATGGAGGGGGGCTCATGCATCTGCCCTCCAAGGCAGCCAGCTGGAATGGCTGCTGATGAATGTAGTTCTGGAGAGAGGCGAATGGTCGTGGCTCCTAGCTGTGTCATCTCTCCTTAAGGAGCAGTCAGGTGGAACAGGGACCCATCTTGGGGAAGGGAGCTGGTGTTGTGGTAGCGAATATGAATTGTTCCCTTTGCTAAGCAGGCTCTGCCTTGGTTTGCATTTGGATGGGTGACTCCAAGTGAGCACTATAACATATTCCCCTTAGTGGATGGGGACTGTCGCTCAGTGGAAGAGCAGTTGCTTGCATGTAGAAGATCCCAGGTTCACTCCCTGGCAGCATCTCCAAGTAGGGCTGGGAGAGGCTCCTGCCTGAAACCTTGGAGAGCCACTGCCAGTCAGTGCAGGCAATACTGAGCTTGATGGACCAAGAGTCTGACTCAGTAAAAGGCACCTTATAAGGAAAGGTGACCCATTCCTTAACTATACTTTGTGCATCACTGCAAGAGGCCACAGGATTTATGGCTTTAGCTTTAGGAATCTCCTGCAGTGGGATTCATGTGGAAAGGGTACTATTATTTATGTAGTGCCACACTAAACATGATGCTTAGGGTAACCTAAATTGTTGACAACAAAGGAGTGGCAGGCGAGCGATGAATCTGAGTGAGGGCAGTGGTCATACAAGCTTAGGCTTAGAAGTTAGGCCCGTTCTACTACTGATCCCGCCAAATATTAGCACTGAGCTTCCTCTCATTTCTGCTGATTTTCAGATCACTCTGTTATTAAGAGGCATTATTTGAGTCTCCACCCCATTTACTTTGTTCTTTGTTTCAACTTCACTCATCCTTGACTATGGACCTGACATGGGGGCGGCTTTCGCTCTTTGTTTTCTCCCCCACCCCACCCTTTCTCTTTGCAGCTTGCATTCACTTCATTCTCTCTTGTATGAAACTAACTGCTCAAAATCAGAAGAAATGCAGAAAGAGAAGGGAGAAAGGAAGAATCACCATTAACTAACCCCTGATATGTGGAAGATGTATTAGAGAAAAATATTTAGTAAATAACTTTTGTTCAACTTATGAAGCTGTCTTATACTGAGCTGGATTATTGGTCTTTCCAGCCCAGTATTCTTTACTCCAACTGGCAGCAGTTCTCTAGGCAAGAAGAGGTCTCTCTCCTAACTGTTATCCAATTTTTAAAAAAGTGAAAATACCATAGAATGAACCTTCAGTCTTTAATGCAAGCAAGGCATGTGCTGTATTGACTGATCTATGGCCCATTCTCTGAAATGAACCTACTTTATACCAGTCCATCTTGCTCAGTATTGACTTCTCTGACTGGTAGCAAGTCTTTCCCAACCTGATACCCAAAATCCTTTGCCTGGAGATGCTAGGAATCAAACATAGGTCCTCCCGCATGGAATGCTCAGCTATAGCCCCTCCCTCCACTATAATAAGAATCACAGTTTGCAATGAAGTCTGCGAGTTTGAGAACACAGTAAACGATGCCTTACATAGTCTATCCAAAGGGGCATTATATCCCCTATAATACAAGAGCTCAATTGCATCCCACAATGGCTCTGGTGTCTGTAAAACCAAGTACAATCAGCAGGAAGGAAACAGCTTGGATCTCACTGGATTTTGGATCAGCTTTTCTCATAAAGCTCTCCAGCACTCTTGAAAGATATACAGTCTGTAACAGAGGATCTGCCCTGTGTGATCTCCCTAGAAACCAAAGACAGAAAGGACGTTTGATGTTTTGAATGTAAAAACTAGAACCTGGAAAAGGCTGCTCCTGAATTTGGGTCAACATTAGCATATCCACCCAATTTAACATTTTAAAAAATCAAGCTTCACATTAACATTCTGGATTGCAAACAGAGGGCATGTCCAGTAAGCAAGCAAGCAAGCACAAACTGATCCAGCCACCATGACATGTGCAGAGCAACAAAGGAACAGAACAAAAGAACTGTGTATTGATTAGCCACCAGGTTCTACAAATTAGCGACGTGGCTGGAAAGACAGCAGCCCTTTCATTTATTATTATTACTGCACAGGAAGATAGTTTTGACAAAGCACCATAAAGTCACTAATGACACATGCCTAGATCTTCACCAAAGCTCCAACTTATTTCAGCTTAGAACCACATGGCTTAGCTCAAATCTAGAGATTCTGTCTTTTACATAGCTTCCAGAAACATCTAACACTGAGGAGAACAGAGTCTAACTGTTGAGAACTATCTTAAACATCTTGTCTCTGTGTTAGGAAGAGCACCTTATTCCATATTACTTATTAGGAAATTCACTGAAGATTCAAATCGACTCCTTTCCAGCGGCTGTTTCCCTTTCAGCATGCCAAATGGTTCCATTACTCCCGAGTTGTTGTGCTTATGGAAATGACAGAGTTGTTATAAATAGGAATGCGACATTAAACACATGCAGTGGTTAACAAAGAATGTTTCCCACCTTGCTGCTCTTCCACTTGCAGGCCAATGGCTTACTCCGTGGTGGAGCAGGTGAGAGAATGTGGGCGGAGAGGTGGAGTGGCTGTGGTCTATAAGAATACTATCTCCCTTACCAGGATCCTAGTCAGGGAGTTGGCCTATATTGAATGTGTGTTCCTAAGTCTAAGGACCAAGGATAGATTGGGACTTCTGTTGGTATACGGATCACCTCGTTGTCCAACAGAGTCCCTAACTGAGCTGATGGACCTGGTTGCTGAGCTGGCATTGGGGTGGACCAGGTTGTTGTTGGTGGGGGACTTCAATGTCCATTTCGGGACTGGGTTGTCAGGGGCAGCTCAGGAGTTCATAGCGGCCATGATGACTATGGGCCTATCTCTAGTGGTTTCTGGACCAACTCATGATGCAGGTCACACGCTCAACTTGGTCTTTGGTTCTGATCAGGGTGGTGTTCCGTGGGTGGGGGCCCCTGTTATCTCCCCACTGTCATGGATGGATCACCAGCTGGTTAAGGTAAGACTTGCAGCCACAACCCACCTTTGTAGGTGTGAAGGACCCATTAGGTTGGTCCGCCCGAGAAGATTATTGGATCCAATAGGATTCCAAGAAGCCTTGGAAGGGTTTCCAGCTGGCTCTGCGAGTGATTCTGTCGATGCTCTGGTGCAAACATGGAATAATGAACTTATTCATTATTAGACATAATCGCACCTAAGCGTCCTCTCTGACCTGCTTTAAAGTCTTCCCCATGGTATTCAGACGAACTGTGGGAACTGAAGAGGCGAGGTAGATGTCTAGAGCGCAAGTGGAGGACGTCTCGGCATGAATCTGATTGATTGCAACACAGAGATCATTTGAGGATCTATCCCCTGGCTCTGGCAGTGCAGACGGCAAAGAAGCGGTTCTTCTCCGCCCGCATTGCTTCTGCAAATTCATGTCCAGCTGAGTTGTCTAGGGTTGTAAAGGGGATAGTTCATGCCCCCACTGCCTTGAATTTGGAACCATCTATCACTCACTGTGATGTGTTTAACAACGTTTTTGCAGATAAAATATCTTGTATTCACGCTGAACTAGACTCTATACCAACTTCATCAGGAAATGGCATGACCCCACTAAGTGCCTGCCTGGAGGCGATGCTGGGCTGGATGAGGGATAACAGACTGAAGCTGAATCCAAACAAGACGGAGGTACTGTCTGTAGGGGGTCGGTATCTGAGATATAGTTTAGATCTGCCCAGGGGCGTAATGATAGGGGGGGCAGGGGGGGCACGTGCCCCAGGCGCCACTTGGGAGGGGGCGCCAAAAAGTGCCCCTGCCAGTCCCCTGCTTTTGGCAAAAAAAAATTTTTGTGTGATTTTTTTTTCCGTCATTACGGAGATCTCCGGTGGGCGGGAGCTCCCATTGGCTGCCGGAGAACACATGACCACCATGCTGGTTGTCTCAGTTCCTCCCTCCCTCCTTGCTGCACGCAGGAGGAGTGGAGCGGAGTAGCTTGCGAGAGCTGCTGCCGCTGCTGGGGACGTTCCTTGACTCTGCCTGCCTGCCGTTTGCCCACCACACTGCCCTCTGGCTGCATTTTATTCTTCTGTTCTGCATTAACAAAGTAAGTTTCATTGCTCAAATCTCTCTCTCTCCCCTGTGTGTGTTGTGTGTGAGAGAATGCCCCTACTCCCTTGCATAACGTCCTCCTTTTAGCTCTTCTGTGCTTTGCATAGCAGGCTTCACCCCCCCCCACCCCTAAACCGAGGGTAGCTGCCTGCAAGTGGATCCAGTGGCGCTCTCCTGGCTTGCATTGTGTGAGTTTCTGGCTTGCAATGTGTTTCTGGCTTGCAATGTGTTTCTGGCTTGCAGTTTCTGGCTTGCATTGTGTGAGTCCCGGTGGGATTGCAAAAGGAAACTCACGCAATGCAAGCCAGGAGAGCGACTTGTGGCTCCACTTGCATTGCCCGAGTTTCCTTTTGCAATCCCACCTCTGCAAAAGGAAACTCATGCAATGCAAGTGGAGCCACAAGTCACTCTCCTGGCTTGCATGCATGAGTTTCCTTTTGCAGAGGTGGGATTGCAAAAGGAAACTAGTAGTACTACCCTGTTTCCCCGAAAATAAGACATACCCATAAAATAAGCCGTAGCAGGATTTCTAAGCAGTTGTGCAATATAAGCCATACCCCGAAAATAAGACATAGTGGTGATCTCTCCTGGCTCAGTAGTAGGCTGCTTGCTGAAGCTTTTCCCCTATCCCCCTGGTGTGTGTGGGGGGTGAGAGAGACAGGGGCGTAACGATACCGGTAGGGGTGTGTGTGGGGGTGTGTGTGGGGTGATACGATACCGGTAGGGGTGTGTGGGGGGGCTGGTGTGTGGGGTGTGTGAGAGAGACAGGGGCGTAACGATACCGGTAGGGGTGGCAGGCTGCAAGCTGAGGCATACGGTAGAGGGAAGTACGGTAAAAAATCTCCTCCTCAATCTCCTCCTCAATCTCAGTCTCCAAAACATAAGTATGTTCTGTCTCCAAAACATAAGTACAGCATCTATATTTTTGAAGGGGGGGGGGAATCCCATTTAATACAGTGTGAACAAATTGGTCCAAAAAGTAGCAATGGGAAGTTTTTCTTTCTGCCCCTGTAGCTTTAATAAGATAGAGTGCACAAATATCACTTGATTAACAGCTGCGATATTAATTTCCCTTTTTGGTTGCTTGACTCACAGAGAGAATCATGTCAAGGCAGTGGAGAACCAATTAAATTGATTTTAATCTTTGTTAGGGAAGATAACATACCTTTTTCTCTCCTTGTTTAAATAATTAAAGTTTCAGTAGGTATTATTTCTGGCTTTAAAGAAATTGGTATCTTAATGTAATGGAATTCTTCTAATTACATACTTAATAGTTTTTAAAAAGTTAATCACGGTTTTTCATTCAATGTGTATTTTGTTTTACATATTAAACTTATATTTTCCTTTGAGAGAGTTTTAAAAATAAGAGGAAATTGGGAAGGCTTTTTTAAAACAAAGAAAAATCTCACCCCTACTTATTCATGATCTTTTTGATTTGCCTGTGTAATTTCAAGCAAGTCAGATGTAATTGCAAATAACATGCAGAAGATCCCAGGTTCAATCCCTACCTCCAGGTAGGGCTGGGAGAAACTCCTGCCTGAAACCTTGGAGAGCTGCTGCCAGTCAGTGTGGGCAATAGTGAGCTAGGTGGACCAATATCTGACTCTGTAGACAGCTTCCTACGTAATCAAACCATAACTTGCCCTTACGTTCAGTCCAATTGGATGCATTCACATTCACAGCTTACATCCAATAAACTGCTGAGTAAGCCCTCCAAACTAGGATCACACAGTGTGGTTTGCAATTCTGGTATATGAAGGGCCCAAACCTCAGTTTTGCTGTTCAGGTGCATAGGCAAACGGTGATTTAATTAAACCAGGAGGTTATTTATTAAGACTGTGTATGAGAGGGAAGCAGAAAGAGGAGGAGATCATGGCTCAAATAATGGTGGCTGAATGTGGCCATTGAGTTTCCCAGGAATACAACCAACGTAAAGTGTGCTACAAATAGACATTATTATAGAATTAATAAACATAGAATATCTATGATAGACTAGAATATATGTCTATTATAATTTAAGTCTCTATTATAATATAAGCATACATCTTGAATAGACTAGAATATCTATGATGGAAAAGACTAGAATACCTGTCTTGTCTTTTCCATTTTGGGACACAAAACCTATTACTATGTTTAAAAGCATTTATTTTCTGGCCATGAGGACTGCAAACTTAGGCTGTTAGTATGCAAGACATTTCTTTAAAATATATATTTCTAAAGAGCCTTGTAGCCTCATGTTTCCTTTTTCCTGTCCCAGTATACTTGAACGGATGCAGCCCACAACCCACATTTGACTATGACTGTGACACATTTCCATATTTCCAGGGGGAAGGGGGGGGGCGCAATTTCAGTGCTTGCCCCAGGCGCCGTTTTCCCTAGTTACGCCTCTGGATCTGCCTGTTCTGGATGGGGTTATACTCCCCCTAAGAGATCAGGTTTATAGTCTGGGAGTGCTCCTGGATCCCAAACTCTCCCTGGTTTCTAAGGCTGAGGCTGTGGCCAGGAGGGCTTTTTATCAGCTTCGCCTGATATGCCAGATATGTCCATTTTTGGAGACTAGTGACCTTAAAATAGTGGTACATATACTGGTAACCTCTAGGCTTGACTACTGTAATGCACTCTATGTGGGGCTGCCTTCGTACATAGTTCAGAAACTACAATTGGTACAGAACATGGCAGCCAGATTGGTCTCTGGGTTTACCCGAAGGGACCATATAACACCGATTCTAAAAGAACTGCACTGGCTGCCGATAGGTTTCCGAACAAAATACAAAGTGCTAGTTATTACCTATAAGGCCCCTAATGGTTTAGGTCCAGGGTGTTTAAGAGAGCACCTTCTCTGTTGTGAACCCTGTCGCCTATTAAGATCATCTGGAGAGGTCCGACTACGGGTGCCGCAAACCCGTTTGGTGGCAACTCAGGACCGGGCATTTTCTGTGGCTGCCCCAGGGCTTGGGAATGCACTGCCTGCTGAAATAAGAGCATCTCCATCTCTGTTTGCTTTTAGGAGGACCCTGAAGACATACCTGTTTTCCCAGAGAGTCAAAGTGAGATTCAATTTTTAAGTTTTAATGTGTTAACATATTTTTATCTTTTTATACATTTTAAATGTGTTATATTTTATGTTTTAATTCTGTATACCACCTAGAGATTTTTATACTAGGCGGTATATAAATTAAGTAAATAAATAAATAAAGTCCTCCAGTGTATGCATAGTTTGAGATTCTTTTCCCACCACCAGCACTCTCTTTTGCCAGTGCCAAATGGTTCAATGTGATGTCTCTCATTATCTAGTCCGGGACTCTCAGACGAATACAGCAACATTCCTTCCTGAAGTCAGGTATTAATTCTCCCCACAAGAAACATCAACCTTGCTAAAGCTAATATTTCAAAGCCACCAATTCCTACAGAAAAAAAAAAAAGACCAGTACAAGTATACCTTTCTGGTAATATCTTGGTCACAACTAAGCGCTTCACAACTCATGGACAGGACACCTCTGTGGCATTGCTAAGGCGGCTCAAGAAACTTTGGTGCCTGAAGCAGAACCATTCAAAGGGTTCCTGCTTACCTGATTCACACTGACAGACAAGGGAGCTTTCCCACCCAAGCATCACTGGAGCGAACAGGAGCTGCACAAAAACACTACCCACCTCTCCCACTCTGCAGCCCTAACAGCCATTGCACTTTGGACAGCAGCACTCAAAGATGTTCCGATCATGTGGCAACTACAGGAGGAGCAATGCAGTATTACACCACTAATGGTTTGATTTGTATTTTTAAGTATGGAAGAGTCAACAGCTGCAACTTGGCCAGGATCCAAGAGTAGGTCACTACAGACAAAGAGGTACTTTCTTAGTTTTTATTCCGACTTCAGCCTGTCCAGCAGCTCAGGCAACCTACAATTCTTTGCTAGTAACTAAGCACAGTGAGTGGAAATGATATTCTGAGTTTGGAATCCACAAGAGATTTGGGTTAAAAGTAACATTAAAGCATGATATGCACCTCTGGGGTTCTATTCGGTTTGGCATCAGAACCACCGGAAGAGACGGCTACACTGACTCTCATCCCATTTCAGTCCCATCCCATTTTGTCAGCTGCTGCCCTCGAACAAGCCTTCACCTGTTTCCAGTGTACACTCAATTCTCCTCCCAGAATGACAGGCTTAGGAATCCCACCCCCTCCTACACACACACACACACACACACACACACACACACACACACACACGTTGAAGCACCCTCCCATGCAAGCACCAATACTCAATTCCAATAAATGGATGCAGTGTACAGCAGCAGCAGGAGGAGGAGGCAGGGAGAGCCCCTTCAGTCAGGAAGTAACCTGGTTTGGGAATGGTAGATTAGTCAGATTATTAGCTTCTACTAAGCAGTTTAAAGGGATACAATAATGTAAATTTATGGGGGTGGGATTAAAAGTGGTTTTAATAATTTAAAACATGTGTGAAACAATAGCCAGGAAGAGAGACAGTGTGACTAAGTCATAGGAAGCTGCCATATACTGAGTCAGACCATTGGTCTACCTAGCTCAGTATTGTCTACACAGACTGGCAGCGGCTTCTCCAAAGTCACAGGCAGGAGTCTCTCTCAGCCCTATCTGGAGATGCTGCCAGGGAGGGAACTTGGAACCTTCTCCATGCAGAACCTTCTCTTCCTAGAGCGGCCCCATCCCCCGAGGGGAATATCTAACAGTGTTCACACATGTCTGCCATTCAAATGCAAACCAGAGCAGACCCTGCTTAGCAAAGGGGACCATTCATGCTGGCTACCACCAGACCAGCTCTCCTCTCAAGACCTGATCAGCAACTGAAAAAACTTGGGACTTCTTTCATGAGGTACGAAATCTTGCACACTACACTGCCAAGAAGCAGAACATATCTAGCAACAGTTCATGGAAGGCAGTGTGGGTTGTTTCCCAATGGCAACTCCATGCACGCAAACCAGGATGATCATTATTCAAAGATCCCTCCCTCCCATTTTCATCATCTTGTCATTACTGTCCATTTCTGTTCAAGGCTGGTAAAGGCAAACCCAGGCCTGGCACTGAATGTAGACTCAGCACAGAATTGCGCCCAACTGCAGGTGTCTGAAGGGCACTATCTGGTAGAAGCGTTGACCAGCACGCTTGTTAGATTTGCACTTCACATTCTGGGCTGCACACATAACACATTTGCAGTGCAGCCCTGAAAAACACAGTGGGAGAAGTGGCCCTCAGATTTTTGGCTGACCCAGCAAGCTGAAGCAGCACCCTTTCCCTCCACTACTGATGCACCTGATCCCATGCCCAACAAGTCCCCTATTCTCCCAGGCCAAGAGGAGGGGTCCAGCATCTCCTTTTGAAAAACAATGCCCACATTCCTACAGATAAAATCTAGAAGCAGCATCTCTTGTCTGTCGAAAGGCAAAATGCCCTTTTCACGAACTGGAAAGAACACCATAGGGATGCTCTGGATAACTTTTCCCACTTCCAAAATAAAATAAGGCCAGTGGAGAAAGTTGCAGTACAGCAGCAGTGACGCTGTTTGTTCTGATCCAGGAAGGGATCCAGTTTTGATGCCAAAACGTAAGCATCCTGCCTGGAAAGAACCGTGCAGCTCTATATGCGGCTACAAGTGAGCTTATCAGTCACCTGGGAGAAATGGCTACTTTCCCCAAGAGAACAGACAGTTGGCTAATTAAATCTCTTAAATAAACACACCAAAAAGATTTCTAAAAAGATGTATGACCATGGCAGACTGGGAAGCATGTGCCAGAGGGAAGAAGGGAGGGAGGGAGAAAGACAGAGAGGGAACCAACATCCCAAAGCACAAGCCACTGCAGAGAACAATTCAAGATGATGCCAAACAGGAATTACTCATTCTGAAGCAGCATTTTATCATACTCTGTTTTGCAGCTCTCTTTCATCTTCGATCTGAGTGGCCAAGTCAGCTCAGTGGGATCAAAGCTGCAAGGCAACCTCAAGTCACAGCACCAGTTCCCCTTTCAGAGGGCCAGGGGCCAGGTGGCCATGGGAGCCTTGCTAGATGACTCATGTTCAATTATAGGCAGTGGTCTTTTAAAACCTCAGACAGACATTCAACCAACAAGAAAAACCTTGAATAACCGCACCAGCGCCACTTTGCAGATGTTTCCCCAACGCTGCCTTCATGCTTTCCAGGTGGAGTTTCAGATCAAATTAAGGTGATCTTTCCACCAAACGAATGAGACCCCAAGGTGCTGCTCAAGCCTCTCCCTCACACTGTCAGCATCTACGACTTTCCTTGAATTGCTCCACTGATTGTTTCCAACAACTAGGACCAAAACACAGCCAGAGCTACTTTACCCTGATGTCTCCCTGAAGGTGAGATCACGTGCCTTTAAAAGAAAAAATCCTCGGGAGAAGTTGAGCTGGTAGCAAGGTTAAGAGAAACAAATGAACAATTTGAAAACTGAATGGTAGGCAAGAAAGACTTCCTTTCAAAAAGGTGAGTAAGGTTAGGCTGAGATCATTTAAAATGTGCATCACTCCACTAATTTTTATCTTTCCCCTAGTGCCCCAGCTTGTAAAAGTTAGCAATGGCCCCAAACTCCCCCTTTAAGGTCACTGAATCGAGACCAAACACAAGCAGTCAGCAATATGGAGCAAAGCTTGAACACCAGCAGGAACCATATCCTTCTATTCTGGCCACCCGCTCTGTTCCCCACAAGACCAGGATCACAAGGCTGGCCTGTTGACTATAAAACAGAGTACCTCGTCAAAACCATGCTACTAAATCCCCCTGACAGACTGGAGTGGTGTCTGTGCATTAAGATACGGATACATTGAGTTGCATTAATATTTAGATGACAAAAGGAGCCTGAGAAAACCCGGGGTAGGCAGCAGCTTTCTTCCTAACACTCTGCCTAGGATGAAGAGGGGACAGCAGTTCTCATCTGCACAACTCCATCTACAGAACGCCACGGGCACTTTCACAAAGCTAGATGTGGCCAGTGGTAGCTGCGACTGTGACCCCTTTAGAGGTGCAAGACACCGCTGCAGAGCCAAGGGAAGCTGCCACAACCTGGCAACTTTTCAGGGTCCTAAGTCACCCTGTGCCCTCCCCTGCCTGCCAATCATTGTGTACAGCCTTTCCTATCTTCAAGGCATTCTCTCTCTCTCTCTCTCTCTCTCTCTCTCTCTCTCTCGATTTGCCCCCGTCTTATTTTCTTCTTGGCTCCTCTACATGCAACTGGCATCACTCCTGCCTACCTCCAAAGCACCTACCCATTCTTTGCATGATTTGCTGAAGGAGCCCACCATAACACAATTTCACAAGACTAAACAAAGCTCTCAAGCGATGAATAATCCAGACCAAACCAAATTGAAAAGGATTTTGGACCCCAGGACAAACTCCCATGATGCTCGGGTTCAACTTGGCTCCCCCAGTTTCTGCTGCTGACCATCCTACTGCCAGTCACATTCACTTGCCATTGTCAATGAATCCCCACTAGCCATGGGCGTTTGGGGGGAACCTATGGCCATTTGCAACCCTAACTGTGGCAGCCAGCAACACAAGGCAAAGCATCTCCATGGGCAGGTCCCACTTTGGCAGTTCATAAGTGCTTAGCAGACCGACTAGAACTAGATTCAACTAGCATCAACTGCGGGCAGTTTTTTAAAAGGTCCACATGGCAGCAACAGTACACATGAAGCAGAGGTTCTACTTCATTTTAGCAATTGTGGGGGCTAAGCCTGGACGGATAATAGAACACTGCCTCATATGCAAACTCCTCTGCCCACCCCATGCAGGAACTTTCCATGCCGGAATTTTTTTAAAGAGACTTATGACCTCTGGATCTGAAGTGCAGGCTGAAGGCTTACATGGATATTTATCATCCACTGCCATTAAATACGAACCAACAAAATGCCAGACTAAAATTTGTTTTGGATGTTTAGAACCTCATATCTGGTGACAGATTTCATAGCCATCCTGGGAAGTCCAGAAAGGGGACCTGAAGGCCAAGAAAAGGCAGAAGAAGTGACCAATCCCCTTTTGCCTCTTCCAGCTGTCTTGTTTTTGGCTTCTCTTTGTGCCTCCTGTTGACTTGCATTGCTAGTACCTGCTCTTAGAAGCAGTTTTACAGGCCAAGACTTAATTTTCAAGAATGGCTGCAGGCAAGCGAGACTGATATTTGTCTTTCATGCCTTATTGCCTTTGCATTTTACCATCATCTCCCTTCAGTACTCTTTCCCTGATTTGTCTGCAGGAAATGCCCCCATGGGGCTCTCCAATTCTGGATGATTGCTGATCCCTTTCCAAAGCTCACATTTGGCTGGGCAGGTCACAAGTTCCACAGGCTGGGCTACAGAAAGGGAATGTTCATGCTTTCTAGGACGGCAACTGAGCTGTCTCAAAGCTCACAATGGAGAGCTCACGTTCTGGCCATCTTCAAGATGGCAGTCCTTGTTGAGGAAATATACTACAAACTCACTGCAGTCTAAAGCTGTGTGCTAAAGCATGAGAGAAAGCAGTAGTAGTATTTGCTCCACCCCTACTCAACGAGTTACAGCACTCAGACCAAAGAGGGAAGGTTAGGAAAAGAAGCCAGGAAGATCCAACTGCAAAGCTCTGTTGTCAGTCACAGCCTCCAAGTCCAGCTCTCCACCTGTTTTCTTGGAGATCCTGGGCCCACACTACAGTAAAGGTGAGTTGACTTCAAGCTACCCCAAGTGATTGCTTTGGACAGCAGTACCCTAGGGGCCTCAGTGAAACAGCAGGACATCAGAGTTCTAGGGTCATCTGCATCCCTGGAAGCAGGGCATACTTGGGGGTCTATGTGGTACAGCTGCTTGGGGAAGCAAAATGGTGTCCATCCCCAGAACTCAGGCCTTTGAGTTGACTTCAGGATATGGAGCACAGGAAGTGCGGGGGCAGGGGGAGACGTAGAGCCTTGGATAGTCAGAGTTCATTGTGTTACTATAACCACAACCACAACCCCCTGCTTCAGCCCTATGCAAATTGGCCAACGTTCAGACAAAGGGTTGCTTGTGGGGAACACGTCTGCTTACGTAGGAGGATAAAAGGAGATTTTTGGTGATCCCGCCTTCCCTCTGCGGCCACTATGAGCCTCCCAAAAACACATTTGGATAAGTGATGCTGCACCGCCGTGTTCAAAACAATTGAATTCCCACTTGTTCCTCATTTGTGGAGAACAGGATGTAACCATGGGAACTGCAGGCAAATGCTGACATGCTCCCATTGGACTCCTTGATAGATCTAGTGTTGCATAATCAGAGTAGTTAATACATTCTGATAAGAACTTCAGGGACTTCATGCTGAGCCCCACCCCATTTCCTCTTAGTCCACCCCCAAAGCAAAAACTTAGGAAATATTCTTGCAGTGTTGCTATTCTGCTCCCTCCCAGCAGTGTGTCCCAACATGCCATATCAATGCATCAGAAGTTAAATGTCAGCTCTGTAAAGGAAACAAGCAGGTGTGTGGAGCAAGGTAAACACAGCACCGTGAGCTTTTTAGATTACTGCAAAGGAGAACAGAATCCCACCCAAGAGAAGCAGCAGCTGCAGTAGCTAAAGGTGGCAGTGCTGAGGGACCAGACTGGCAGGGACGCTAGGGCTTGAACCAATTAATCCATGGCCTAATGCTGGCTGGGACTCAGCGTAATAGGCCACCTGGGGCTGGGTCCTCAGGCTTCAGAGCCTCCTTTACACACACCAAGGGAAAGGGGCATGCAACAACAGCTCCCAGGACTGGTTAGCAGCGTGAAGGCTCTGGACTGGCCAGGTCTAGGAGGGGAGTGGGTGTACCTACTGTACACATACATCCTAAAAGCCTGGCCTTCTTCCTTTGCATAGTCAACACAGACAGTCCTTCCTGCTGGTTTCATGTCAAAATGCCAGAGACAAAGGCCCCAGGTCAGTGAAGTGTTGCTGAGGGGGATGACTTCTACCACACACACTCCAGACATTCAGGGTTGCTCCTCTTCCCCAGCCCAGCTTGGCTCACACACAGATCCACAAGCGCAGAAAGAGCCACTTCGGGAGGATACCTGCTCTCCAATCGAGTCTTGTGGAGCTGAAGGCCCAGAAGACTCAGCAGACCAATGGAAGGGCTGCTTCTGTGGGGTGGGCATCTTTGCCATCAGCCAGTCCAGGGGCTGCCCAAGGCCTCTGTACACTTGAGACAGGGTGCCATACGCTCCACCCTTTGGGTACACCATTCTCCCCCCGCCTTTTAAAAGCAGGGAGAAGAAGGGTATCTTGCCACCTTGCAGGTGCTCCAAGAATCCACTGCCTGCGGCAACAGCTTCCCCTCCCCTCATGGGAGGGCCACCCCCAAGGCAGCCTGCAGTTCCATCTGCCCCGGCCTATGAAGGGAAGAGTCTGGATTCTGCCCTCTGGTTCTTTGGTTGCAATAAGCTTTATTATTCTTGTTTTAGGTATTTAATTTTTTATTTGTATTTTAAATTGTCAGCCGACTTGGGGGGCTTTTTAGGGCAAAAGGTCCAGGTAGAAGTACCTGGGTAAAGCAGCAAATAAATCTGGGCTATAACCCCAACTGCCAGGGGTCAGAAGATTCTGCCATGCACCATAAAAATATAGTACCTTGAAACTTTGTGTGGGTGTAATGGCAAGTCAGTCTTGGCTACAATGTGGGGTGTCATTAATAAATACACTGTTGAGAGCAGGCTAAAAAGGCAGCAGTCTTGCAAAGACTGGATCCCTCCATTGGCATCTAAACACCTCATCAGGGTCAAGGTTATTATTCCCAGGCAAGCTAAGCTACTAAGTTGCAGAGCATTCAGGACAATGACCCCTGCTAACTGGGCAAAGAGGCACCTTTTACCGTGGTGATTCTCTTTATTTAGCAGGGGGAGAGTAACTGGCCCTCTCCACCCCTAGCATAGTACTTCCAGTGACTGTTGATAGCATCTATCTTATGTTTCCTTTTAGAATGTGAGCCCTTTGGGGACAGGGATCCATCTTATTTGTTTGTTATTTCTCTGTGTAAACCGCCCTGAGCCATTTTTGGAAGGGCAGTATAGAAATTGAATTGATGATGATGATGATGATGATAATCAGGTTCTGCACTACACATGGCAACAGCAGGTACAGTCTATGGTGTGTGTGTGTGTGTGTGTGTGTGTGTGTGTGTGTGTGTGTGTGTATAAAGGTATAGACGCCCCACATCCCAAGCACTACTGCCTTCATAAAATTTGGAGTCCTCCATACCTGTTTTAAAGTAGTAGTAGTATTTAAATTAAAAGATCCAATCACTGATGTCATATGTGGCTGGACACTTTAGAACACCCTTAGAACAGGCTGCAGTTTGCTTTCTATTCTTCCATTAAACGGCTTCACATGTGATATTTTTCCTACATGAAGATAATCTACTACATGTGTTGGCACATGATACATGCCAAAAACAACCTCCATGCTATGTTGCAGAAATCGTTTTTACTACAGACCTCAATAGCCAGTCACCTTTTTCTTTTCTGTATTATTTTAGACACTTCCAAGTGCACACACTCTCGGTCAGCATGCCTGCCTGCAATCCCCTTTCAGAGTCACTGATTTTTCAAAATTTCCTACAGAACACTCTTTCCACATTGATTTGTCTAGTGAGGAACTCAGCCTGGGGCTGCAGCTCAGAGGTCAAGCTTCTGTTTTGCATGCAGGAGGTCACAGGTTCAATCCCTGGCTACATCTCCAGGGAGGGCTGAGAAAGACTCCTGCCTGAAACCTTAGAGAGCTGCTGCCAGTCAGTGCAGACAACACTGAGCTAGATGGACCAATAGTCTGACTCCATATAAGGCAGCTTTCTATATTGCAGTATTTAGAATGCTCACTCAGTACACACAAGGCACTGGCACACATTCCCCTGCTGGGCTTCTCCATCACCCCGCACAGAGCGAGAGCATGCTCAGGACAAGAGCCCACTCCTGTGCTTTATTTAGCTACTTTACGAATCACATTTAAATCTTATCCAGATCGGGGTGTGGGAACACAGTTTTGTAGGGGTTGGGTTTTTTTGCATGGCTTCAAGTGTTTATTGGCTAGCACTTGTATCATCACGAAATCTGGATTTTTAAAAACCACCTTACCCCAAAACGTTATTGATGAATGTGTGCATTTGTGCACATGTGTGCACATGCACACACCCTTTAAAAAAAAAAAGCTGGACAGCTTCCCTCCAATGCACAAGGAATGGGGAAAACTGAGAACTTGTCCAGCTTACTGGTGTATACATCTGTAACAGAAATTGCAAAGCCAGAGTTCACACGATAAGTGCAGAACCCTCCGTGTCCATTCAAAAACTATATACTAGTGTTCACCTTGAGATAAAGGCTTTTTATTGAATGAAAATTCTAACCGAATGAAAACACTGCCTATAATTTGAAACCAAATACTGGTAATTTCTCAAACTTGTTGCTCCCTAACGTTTCTGCCTGGTTCAGTAGATTTCTATAAGAATGTTTGCCCCAGGTAGGAATATATTAGTCTTGGAACTCACAGAACCTATGCCATTAGAAGGATCTTCTTGGTACCGTGAAAATACAAAAAACACTGTGCTAAGACGGCCTTTTCTAAAGGTATAGGGTCCGATACAGAAAGAGTCTCTGCAGCAGTAAGAAAACAATGTTTGAAAAATTTGAATGCCACTGAAAAGGGTGGGTTCCACTTACAATATTCAGTAAGTTGTCTGTGTACTCTAAGGCATAAGAACATAAGAACAGCCCTGCTGGATCAGGCCCAAGGAAGCCCATCTAGTCCAGCATCCTGTTTCACACAGTGGCCCACCAGATGCCGCTGGAAGCCTACAGCAGGAGTTGAGGGCATGCTCTCCCTCCTGCTGTGACTCCCCTGCAACTGGGACTCAGAGGCATCCTGCCTTTGAGGCTGGAGGTGGCCTATAGCCCTTCGACTAGCAGCCGTTGGTAGACCTCTTCTCCATGAAGTTATCCAAACCCCTCTTAAAGCCATCCAGGTTGTTGGCTGTCACCACCTCCTGTGGTAGAGAGTTCCACAAGTTGATTATGCAAGGTGTGAATGGATATGTCAGAATGCAGGATGCCAGCCTATTTCCACTGGAAGCATGGCATGCAATTTTACACACCATCAAAAGAACTTTAATGCTACTCCAAATATTGCAGCAATATTGCTCTTCACTTCTGAGGGGAAACAGGTGAGTGCTGTTGGCACTTTGGCTTGCCTCAAAACTTTCTGCATTTAGCAAAACTCAGCTGTGAAGTTGCCATCACTCAGTTATCCCCTCGTGTGTATCAGTCCATTACTCATAGATGGGCTATGAGGTTCTGCACAAAGCCCATTTCGTAAAACTCAGATCCCATCATTTTAAACCTGAGCTGTGTTGTGATCAGCCATCATTCTAGTTCAGTGACAGCTTGGGTGGGAGGCGAAGCAAATTATCTGTACTCAACAGCTTCAAGCAGGAGCCTGCCGGAGTTCCAGTCTGAGAAAGTCTCAGCGGTGGAACTGATCATTCTTAACTTGCTACAATTATTCCAATTTCATCTATATCTAGCTTTAGAAGCAGGTGGCAGAGGAAGAATGTCTCATAGAAGCCTCCGATTAGTGACAAATGCAATGAGTAAGCACTTAAGTACAGTAAGTAAGTACTTGAAAAAACAGACTCAGAATGAAGCTTAGCAGGTTTTCTTCTGCCACTTGTTCAGGCTCCTAAGTTGCTGCTAAGAGAGATTAAATTTGCCCCGAAGGGAAACAGCCTCTGCAGTGCCTTCATTTAGAGGGGGTGGAGGGAGGGGCATAATCCTCCCCGGATGCCCACCTCCCAGTTTCACTCGTGGTAGGGACTGGCTGTGGCTCTTCAGGCACCAAGGCATGGAATTTTTGCACACCATCAAAAGAACTTTAATACTACTCCAAATATTGCAGCAATATAAACCCTGACATCGCAAAAGACATCCTAGTCAGGCAAACTGGCAATGGATGTGTAAAACCATTGCTGGTTAATTATCCATTCACATACTGATAGGTAAGTCAAACACTTAAATATTACAACACAGTACCAAGGAGGTTCTTCATGCTAAGTTAACAAGGGAACAGAGAGTTTTTACTACAAAGTGTGGATCCCTTCTTTATCTTCACAATAGATCATTTTACAGACTGGAAACTGGGATTCAGGAACATAGGAAGCTGCCTTATATGGAGTCAGACCATTGGTCCATCTAGCTCAGTATTGTTTTACATAGACTGGCAGTGGCTTCTCCAAGGTTGCAGGCCGGAGTATCTCTCAGCCCTATCTTGGAGATGCTGCCAAGGAGGGAGCTTGGAACCTTCTGCCTGCAAGTGCACAGATGCTCTTCCCAGAGCAGCCCCATCCCTGCAGAATATCTTATAGTGCTCATACATGTAGTCTCCCATTCAAAGACAAACCAGGACAGACTCTGCTTAGCAAAGGGGACAATTCATGTTTGCTACCACAAAACCAACTCTCGAGATACTGAAGTCCATCAACTTGGCTTTGAATGCTGGTCTGCAAATTCTAGCATCCTTGCTACTAAACCACATCAGCTCCCTGTTAGTTTGAATGCAAGACCCTCAAGAGACAATGTCTTTGAGTGGGTTCCCTCCTTGATGTCAGATTTTAAATTGCCAGCCTGGAAACTGAGGGTATATTCAGCTGTAAAATTGCCACTCCTGAGCTTATATACTTCTGTATGCATGTGTTGTGACCAGCCAGCCCTCCCCTAAAGAGTTAATCGGAAGTGAACCCTGTCCTGACTGACAGGCTGCTGAACTCCAGTGATCAGCCAATCAGCACACCAGGTGGATGGGACCTAGAGAGCCGTTGGGAGGAAAGGAAGAGTTCCTTTGTTAGAAGCAGCAGGCTGGGGTGAAAGCAGAACATGTGGCCATGGAGTTTGGCTGCATATCCTGCAAGATAGGACTGCAGGGGCTTGATTCTCAACCAGAGATGAGATTCTCCCAGGCTTTCTTCCTTATTTGGAGAAGCCCACTCTCCAAACACTCTAACTGAGCCTTGGCTATCACTACAACCATCCATGTTGCTTATGCATTTGTCAATGTATGACAAATGTAGAATGCCATCACCCTTGAAGTAACCAGCCAACAGTTGGGACCCCACATGCACAAAAGTTGTTCAGTAAAACAAAAATATCTGACACCACACACTTTTTGTGTCTATCTGAGAGGGTGGAGAGGCAAAACTGCAAACCCCATGAAAATAAAGGGGCAGGTTAAAAAAGGCACATCCCTAGTCTGTCTCCAGATCTCCCCCTACCCCCCACCCCACCCCATTGAGATTGAGTGACGCCAAACACTGCCTGCTAACAAAGCCCCAGGGTCACTAGAAGAGCACTTTGGGAGAGAGGAAGTCTGCACCTAACAAGTAGTGGTAGCTCATTACAGACCAGTAACACAGCTAATATCAGCTTTAACCTTCTCCGCATTCTAAGAAGCGGACTGAGGCTGCTACGACTACACTTAGGGGAGCTCAGCATAATACTAGGCAAACATCAAATAAGCATTTCCACAGCATGCCACAGAAAATGTGATTAGCATAACTGCTAATCGAAGTGGGAAAGATCTTCGGGCATCTGGCTTCAAGAACAGTACTAATGGTGGATAGGGATTCCTGTTTTAAAAGGCAGGCAGAAAAGCGAAACAGCAGTTGCATCATCCTATGCCCTTTGGACAACCTTTGGGTTCCAATGTTATCACTGGAAAAATAAAGGAAATCAAATGAATTAAACAGAGAATATTCTCACAGTTCAGAAAATGAAGAAACACGCAAACACTCGAAGAGCGGAGAGGAGACAACCTGGTCCTAGGATGGTTTTCACACTGCCATGTGGAAGCCATCAAGATAGTGCAGAAAAGCAATAAGCCAAACTGGTACTACAGGGAACCAACCAGAGAGCAATTCCAAGACACAAATTGTTGGCCCGACAGCCAACATTAGAAAAAGTCGTTGAGTAGGCTCATGAGGCAGTGCATTCAACAGCTGGATCTCAGGCACTCATTTTTGGTGTAGCAAGTGTCTCACTGTAGCAACATGGGGAAAACAAGTGGTCCATCTTAATTGCACTTACATACATGCATGCATGCATGCACCCCAAAAATCAATATCCCATTCTACATGTGCGTGCGTGCGTGTGTGTGTGTGTGTGTGACAGAGAGACACCTGGTTACACATCTGCTTCAAATACAAGTTCCCTGTAGATGTGCAATGCTCAGTGTCCAGAAGCTTTTAACAGATACCAACCACCAGCAAAATTGTCATATGAAACCCACTGAAGACATGGCAATAACTCCTGTTAACTGGGCGAAGAGGCACCTTTTACCGTGGTGATTCTCTTTCTTCTCAGGGTGGTTTACACTCACATAAATAAGGTGGATCCCTGTCCCCCAAAGGGCTCACAATCTAAAAAGAAACACAAGATAGACACCAGCAACAGTCACTGGAGGTGCTGTGCTGGGAGTGGAGAGGGCCAGTTCCCCCCCCCCCCCGCTAAATAAGGAGAATCACCACGTTAAAAGACGCCTCTTTGCCAGGTTAGCAGGGACAAGGAACCATTTTCTCCTACCTTCTGCTATGGAAATTGCTATGAGAACTTTTTGTTGTGGAAAACCAGCAAGCAGTATATAAATGATCAACCCTGTTGTAATTATTCCCTCCTAGATATATCATTGTTATAATAAACAGTGGTACATATGTTTGTAACCTCTAGGCTTCACTACTGACTTGTGACTTCTGAGGATGTGGACAAGCTGATTGGAACGGTGCGGCCCACCACCTGTCCTCTTTACCCTTGCCTGACATGGCTTGTTCGATCTAGCAGGGAGGTTGTTGTAGAAGGCCTGGTAGAGATCATAAATGCATCTCTGAGGGAAGGTAGGATGCCTCCTAGTCTTAAGGAGGCAATTATTAGACCGCTTCTAAAGAAGCCTACCTTGGATCCCTCGGAGCTGAGTAACTACAGGCCTGTCTCCAACCTTCCGTGGCTGGGCAAGGTAATTGAAAAGGTGGTGGCCTCCCAGCTGCAGACAGTCTTGGAGGAAATGGATTATCTAGACCCATTTCAAACTGGCTTCCGGGCTGGCTATGGGGTGGAGACTGCCTTGGTCAGCCTGATCTCCAACCGGCAATTGACAGAGGAAGTGTGACTCTGTTGGTCCTTTTGGATCTCTCGGTGGCTTTCGATACTATCGACCATAGTATCCTTCTGGAGCATCTGAGGGGGTTGGGAGTTGGAGGCACTGCTTTTCAGTGGTTCCACCCCTACCTCTCGGGCAGGTTCCAGATGGTGTCCCTTGGAGACTGCTGTTCTTCAAAATCTGAACTTTTGTATGGTGTCCCTCAGGGCTCCGTATTGTCTCCGATGTTGTTTAACATCTACATGAAACCGCTGGGAGAGATCATCAGGAGATTTGGTGCAGGGTGCTATCAGTATGCTGATGACACCCAGACTGGATTACTGCAATGCGCTCTATGTGGGGTTGCCTTTGTACGTAGTTCGGAAACTACAGTTGGTACAGAATGCGGCAGCCAGATTGGTCTCTGGGTTTACCCAAAAGGACCATATAACACCAATTCTAAAAGAACTGCACTGGCTGCCGATATATTTCCGAACGAAATACAAAGTGCTGGTTATTACCTATAAGGTCCTTAATGGCTTGTGAACAGGGTACTTAAGAGAACGCCTTCTCTGTTGTGAACCCTGTCGCCTATTAAGATCATCTGGAGAGGTCTGACTACGGGTGCCGCAAACTCATTTGGTGGCAACTCGGGACTGGACCTTCACTGTGGCTGTCCCAGGGCTTTGGAACTCTCTCCCTGCTGAAATAAGAGCATCTCCTTCTCTGTTCGTTATTAGGAGGACACTGAAGACATACCTGTTTACCCATGCATTTAACTGAAATTTAAATTTTAATATGTTTTTATCTATTGTGATTATTATCTGCGTTATGAATTTTAAATGTTTTATATTTTATATTATACTAGCTGACCCGTGCGGCCGCCGCCGCCCTGCGGGGGCCAAGTGCAGCCACCGCTGCCACGCCTCCACGGCCCGGCCAGTCCCACCGCCTCGCTTCCGCGGCCGGGCCCGGCCAGGCCAGGCTACCTCTCTCTCTCCTCCCGCCCCCCGTCTCCGGCGGGGCAGAGTGCAGCCGCTGCCGCCAGCGGGCCTGGCCAGCCCCAGAGTGCCGCCATCAGGCCCGCCGCCTCGCCCCGCCTCTCGCTGGGCCCTGCCACCATGGCCTGGCCCGCCGCCATCGTGCTGGGCCCGCCGCCTCGCCCCGCCTCACGGCCGGGGCCGCCACCACCTTGCTGGGCCCACCGCCTCGCTGGGCTCCGCCGCCGCGGCCCTGGGCCCACCGCCTTGCCTCCGCAGCCGCCCAGCAAGCAAATTCTCCTGGGTGTGCTGCCAGCCAATCAGGCGCCCCCTGCAGCCCAGCCAATCAGCTGGGCTGCCGGGACGCATTTTTCCTGGGCACACCCAAGAGAATTATATATATAGATTTTAATTTGTACACTGCCTCGAGATTTCTATATCAGGTGGTACAGAAATTATAAATAAATAGATAGATAGATAGATAGATAGATAGATAGATAGATAGATAGATAGTAAAGCAAGCAAGCAATTTGAAGGGGGTGGCAGAAAGAGTCCACAGCATTGCAATTTGTAATGCACAAATGCAGACATACACACATGTTCTCTCTAATACATACACACACACACACACACACACACACACACACACACACACACACACCAGCTTTAGTGGGATTTTTTGGCTGCTGGCCACACAAAGGCACACACTCTGCTTGGACTCTCTACACATTGTGCATGTACAACCACTGGAGAAGGAAGCCAGCTGGCGGCCCATGCTCCTCCCACCGGCAGCCCCACCACCACGCCCCCTGCATCCATCAGATGCAGTGTGGCGTGGCTTTGCTCCCAAACAGGAAGGCAGCACTGGCCGGTATTTCCCCTCAAATGGGGCTTCATTTGAGAGTGAAGCCACACACCCCGTGTCGGATGTCAGACCCAGGTGGTGTGGCCGGAGTACCAGGCATGGCCCCTGATTGATGGTGGCCCGTGTTCTTTGAACCTGTCCTTTCAATGGTGGATCCACTCTTGTGTACAACTGGTTTGAAACAGGTTTCAAGCTATGATTCCCAAAATGCCCTGGTAACTGTAGTTCCGTGAAGCAGCTGAGAATTATTTGTGATTCCTCATACAGTTAGAAAACTACAGTTCCCAGGATTCCCTAGTTAGCAATCTTGAGAGCTGTAGCAGTCTGAATCAAAGCAGTTTTAAGTGTGGTAAAGTATAAACATGCCCTTGGTCTCTAGGGTGGCTTCTGCTGGGTATCTGATCTATCTGTTGATCTAGCTATCAGATTTGTAGACCACCACAAACTTCCATCTCTGGGGGGGTTTACAACGTAAAACAAATTAAAAAGGGGAACCTTAAAACAATTTAAAGCTAAAGTCAAGTTAAAAAGCTTGGGTGAATGAATTATTTATTTACGACCCAAGGTCACCATAACATGACATAAACAAAATATCTCATAACATAGGAAAATACAATTGCATAAGTAAATAGTGCATAAGTATCCATGGATAATAAATAAAAATTATAAAATTAATCAAGAAAAACTCGCTGCTGTAACAATACTGCAGTAGAACAAAATATGGCCACATTAAAACTTATGTGAATAAATGTGTCTTTAAAAAAAAAGTTGACAAAGATGGGGAGGCTTTTATTTCAGCAGAAAGTTTTCCACACGGGGCTTTTAAAGCCCTTTAACTCACATCTCCTCTGGAACAGAGGAGTGCGTTCACATATGCACCATATTTACCCCAAAGTCCCTGAGAGTTATCGGGGAGCAGTTCACACACAATTTGGGTTTTTCACTGCGTGTTAGAATGTAGCTTGATTTAAATCCACTATTTGCGTCGGTTTTTTGGGACAACTGCGAGTTCACAGTAAAGCCTGCTATGTGTAAAAGTCCTAGGGAGCATATTCCAGAGTCTCAGGGCAACAAAAGAGAAGGCCCGTCCCTGCGTAGCCACTAGATGAGCCAGTGGCAACTGCAGACAAATCTCTCCAGATAGTCTCTGGGGTTCATGGTAGGGATGTGCATGGAACCGGCTCAGAGGCCCTTTATGGGCCTCTGAACTGGTTCGAGGAGCTGGCGGTTCTGCCGGCTCGACGGCAGCAGGGGTGCCGCTTTAAGAGCGGGGGAGGGTGCACTTACCCCTCCCACCACTTCCCCCCCCCGATGGCGTCCATTTCTCTAACAGCTAATAGGGGTGGCAGCATACCTCCCTGCCGCCCCCTTGGCTGGATATGGCTGGACGTTCCAGGCGCGTGCAGGCACGTCGGGGACGTAAGGCTATATCCAGCCAACAGAGCGGCAGGGGGATATGCTGCCACCCCGACTAGCTGTTAGAGAAATGGAAGCCATCGGGGGTGCATGGGAGGGGTAAGTGCACCCTCCCCCGCTCTTAAAGCGGCACCCCCGTCGCCTTCGAGCCTCCACACCGCGGTTCCATGCATGTGCCTAGTTCATGGCGAAGGCGACTTTGAGGAAAGCTGTGGCATCTGTATGGTGGTCAACCACAGCTGGAACCTCCCCTACACTCTAGCAAATATTATTTGTCATCAATTCAAGCTCAGTTTTAACATCATTCGCCTCAATTTATAAAACGCAAGTGTTCCCTGGCTATGAAGTACTAAAAACATGTAATTCACAAAACATCCAGGATCCAGTGACAGTTCCTTAAAAACAAACCAGCAACGGCAACACCAGGAACAGCAGCGAATCCCAAGTAAAAACAAAAGTGCTCCTGTCAGTGACATCAAAAGCCTTCCTCCATCAGAATGTTTTGACCGGGCAGTGAAATTCATACAGTGACAAAGCCAGGGCGGACGGCCTGGAAGCAGACATATGCTGCCTTGTGTTGTGTGATGGAAGGAAGGTGGGACCAAACCAAAATAATTAAACAAAATCCCTCTTAGGGTGATCCGCTGCTCCACAAGGCTGGCACTGCAACTAAGAGCCTTGCTTTGCCATTCTTAAAGTTCTCAATTCGGAAAATAAGGGGAAGTGGAACCCGGGCTGGCTTGCCAGCCTGAGGGGAGGAGAGACTTGAGGTGTGTCTACACCATTTTTTCAACATCCAGCAGTCCCACTCCACATACAGCAACTTCACATTCCAGTAATCAGCATTAAGGTAAAGATCCTGCTTTGCATGCAGAAGGTCAGTTCAGTCCCTGGCTTCTCCAATAAAGAGAGAATCTTGGACAGCAGGACTAGGAACCTCTCCCCAAGAGCCCGGAGAACTGCTGCCAGTCACACTAGAAAGTGTGGGACTACATGAATCAAGAGCTTGATTCAGAATAAGGCAACTTCATAGGATCACAGTCATTTCCAGTTTCGCCCCTTCCTGCCCCTGTGCTCATCTCCATGCACTGCCTACACATACATGCTTCCTCCTCCAGAACTGCAGGCTCCTTTGCATCCCCCCACCACATATTCTGCACAGCTGTGTACAGCACATGTAATTTGATGGTGTGCCCATGATTGGAGGGGGTGAACCCTGAGATGTGAGTAAGGTATACATGGTAAAAGAAATCAGAAGACAGGCCAGTTACCTACTGTGAAAAGGGTGCAATAACAACTACTTTTTTTTTTAATAAGCTCTAATAATTAAGTCCACCTTAAGCGGTACAGCGGGGAAATGCTTGACTAACAAGAAGGTTGCTGGTTCAAATCCCCGCTGGTATGCTTCCCAGACTATGGGAACACCTCTATTGGGAAGCAGCAATATAGGAAAATGCTGAAAGGCATCATCTCATACTGCATGGGAGGAGGCAACGGTAAACCCCTCCTGTATTCTACCAAAAGAAAACCACAGGGCTTTGTGGGCCGTCAGGAGTCGAAATCGACTTGACAGCACACTTTACCTTTAATAATAAAGTAGTAGGAGGGAAACAATAGCCAGGGAGAAGAACTCTGTAACTTCTGTCCAGACCAATCACAGGAAGGTCTTTACCTTTTTAGTGTGGAACAGATTTGGGGGCAAATAGAATAAAACATGGTTGCAGAGCACTAAACGGGATCAAGAGGTTACATGATCACTGGATGTCACACACAGGGCACCTACATTCTGCATCAGAAGAGTGGAAGTTTAATGCAGAATTGAGATGTGAACAAGCTAAACTGCTACACAATATGGCACACGCGCATTAATGCATCATATCAGACTGCAGGCGCTTACAGTTCCAAATTTGGAATGAATAATTGCCACGGCGCAGGTATATCGAGTTGCGCTCTTCCCTGCATGCTGTGCAGCAACTGTTATGTACAGCCATTTCTGCCAATTCTGCTTCCTCAGCACATGGAACTCTGTCGGAATCACGTTAGCATAACGCAAGCAGCACGCACGGGCCCTTACGGAGAAAGCTGCCCACTGTGCTTCCGCTGGCATGCTGTGCTTAGTCGCAAGAGTCAGTGTTGCCAACACATTCTGTATGCTGCTCAAGTCCACAGAAGTCCCTCAACACAAGAGGGCCGCATTAAAAGAAGAAAACGAAAAAGATCCCTTGTGATTTTGAAATGTAGGATTTCGGGATCCCAGTATTCCCACTCAGCAACGTCCAGAACTCGCCGATACAAATGGCAGAAATTCAGTCTCCAAAGACTTCCTATGCACTGTGCGACTGTTAGTAGAAAACCATCTGAAATAATTAACTTTTTCTGCAGCGTTCACTGCTTGTCAATGATTAGCAACTGTTATGCAATCAGCATTTGTCTTCATTAAGCCGAAGCCCTTTCCCCCTCTCACTTTCTTTCCCTTTAAGAACTTCACACCCCCCCCGCCCCCCCCGCCCCTAAAAAGGAAGGCGGGGAACTCCACCTTGTGTCCACCACCACCTCTGCAAGCCGTCCAGAGGCAGGTCCCAGCCAAGCAGGACCAACCTCAAACATTTACAGACGGGTTTTCAAGGTCACTGCCGATGTAAAAGTTGGCCGATGGCACTGGACAAAAAAACTGCCCAGCAGCCGCACCACGGATGGAATTCGGAGGGCAAAGAAGGAAGGAGGGAGGGAGGGGAAGAGAGGCGAGAGGCTAACGCCAATTTAAAGCGCAGCCTCCGAAGAACGAGCGCGGCGGAGCCCCAACGCGGGAGGGAAGCGCACGAGCCTCTGGGCCAGAAGCAGCCGCGAGCGAGGGGCTTCTCTTGGCTCGGTTACATAAAGGGAGAGGGCGCCCGCCCTCCCGCCCGCGCAGGCACCAGAGGCTCCTCTCCTCCGCGCCTCCAGCCAAGGGAGACGAGCATTGCCGGGAAACCGCAGCGGCGAAGCAGGGCAGCGGCAAGCGGGAGGAGCAAAGGCCGCTCCTCGAGGCGGGGTGGCGTGGCCCAGGCGCAGCTCCCGCGCGTACTCCAGGAGAACCAGGAGAGACGACGACGCCGCCAAAACCAGCGGGGCTTCCTCCCCCCCTCGGCTTACCTGGGCGGTCTCCAGCGGGGCGGCACGTGTGCAGCTGCTGCTCCGGGACTGTGCCGCGGCAGCCCGGCGCCTAGCATGCTTCCTCCACGGCGCGGCTCGCTCGCCCACCCTCGGCGGCAGCTCCATGTGCGCCGGGCGCTTCGCAGTGCATTTGGCCCCCGCGTGTGCGTCCTCCTGGCAGCGGCGGCGGCTCCGGCATGCGAGCCGAGCTCCTGCGCGGCGGCCCCCAGCCCGGCTGACTGGCTAATGAAACCGCGCACGGGCTGCCAGAGCCACTCACGCGCCGCGCTGCTCCTGGCGGAATCGCGGCGGGGGCCACCTGGCAGGCTGGGGCCGAGGGAGCCGCACCGGGGAACTGGGCGGCAGACCGCGCGCTCTGGCAACAACGTCCCGCGGGGGGGGGGGCACCGAGCGGAGGCCAAGCGAGTCCTCTGGGCGCTTCCTCTCGGCGGCTTCCTCGGAATGGGAGGAGGAGGAGAAGGATGCGAAAGGGGTCTCCTCCAGAGGGCCGCCGCCGCCTGTGCAAGCCAGCCACCCTCACGGACGGCGGCACACGAGCGTGGAGCAGCACGGCGCTGCCCACGCAGCAGCAGCACCTCCTCCTCCGCCCCTCCACACCACGGCACCTGCCTCCTGCAGCCCGGAGGGGGAGAGGGCCACGAGGTCAGCGCAACTGACAGCTCGCCACCAGAGGCCACGGTGGGCGCCGGCAAGCGACCGGGCTTGCCTACTGAGGGCCCGTCTCGCTCTCTTGGGGCACACAAGCAAGGCCGCCTTTGGAGACACGAGGGACTTGGCAGTCCCTTTGCTCGCCCACATGGGTGGCAGGTGAGAGGATTCCCACGAGGCCACGGGGGTGGGGGTGGGCGCCCCAGGAGCACACGCACATCGCACCCACACCCCCTTCCTGCTTCACCTACAACTAGGGTCCCAGGATGGCTCCCTGCAAGAATATGAAGGGGCAGTACTGCAGGCCCAGAGAACCGCTGGCTTACAGAACCTGCTGCCACAACACACTAGTTTCATACTTGCTCTCTCCAGCCTTTCCATGTTCAAATAAGCACCATTTGGGCACCGGCTTACAGTGACCACAAACAATGAAAAACCCACGCTTTTTGGTACATTCGCTGGCTTTAAAGGGAGATTACCTAAAATGCAGGGGGGGGGGGAGAGAGTTAGCCAGTTGGCTATTTGTCATGATGGCTCTACAACAGGGATCCTCAGATGATGCTGGAGTACAACTCCCATCATCCCCAGCCATAACCACCAGTCATGATGGCAGCTGTAGTCCAACAACATCTGGGGACACAAATTAGAGAATCTCTGATTTGCTCGACGCTGCCTCCAAGGGCAGGGCTAGAACCCATGGGGATGAAAGGAGGTGTGGTCCTCCTGGAAGCACCTGACCCAGCTGTGGCTCCTCGCAGCAGCAGCGCACCAGCCACACCCGCTGTGGCAGAGGACTGGCTCCACCACTCAGCTGGTAGAGGCCATTTGCTTGGCTAGCAAATGGCCTCTACACATGTGTGAAAGCCAGCTGGGTGGTGGAGCCAGTCCTCCCCCTCAGCGGGTGCTGGGCGGTGCGCTGCTGCTAAGAGCTTCCAGGTACAGGAACGCCACTCAGTAGGAGAGATAGGCACCTGCTAATTTAAACTTAAAAGGTGTCTCCTGCTGCTCCTCCGCGGTGCCTGCACCAGCCACCACTGCACTGTGGGAAACAGGAGGCTGGACTAGACTGGTCTTAAGAGCAGCCCTGGGAGTCCATCTAGTCCACCATGCAATCGCCAAGAGCACTCAGCCATACACTTCCAGGAACTAGGGTTGCCAACTGTCCTGCATTGAGCGGATATCCCTATTTCCTGGGGAGAAATTCTCATCCCGTTCTGAACTCAATCTCTCCCACTTTTTTTAAATTTTTGAAGCCGGGGCACAGTGGGGATGGTGGGTGAGAGCTCCGCGCCCGCCTCCCAAGGCATGAGAGCCCAAACAGGCGAGGTTGCAGCGGGCGGGTGAACGCGTTGGCAGGCAGACTCTCTGACTGAGAGACAACGGCAAGGGAGCTTCTCCCTCGGGCCCGCCTTCCTCCCCAATGAGGCAGATCGGGCTGATTTCAGGCCTCTGCACACGCCGCAACCTCACCTGGCTGGGCTGTCATAGTTTGGGAGGCGGGTGTGGAACTCTTGCCTGCCATCCCCGCTGTGCTGCATGACAACCACCAGTAAGCGTGCCACCTGGGGCTAAGTCCCACCCCTAGATGGCCCCACCCCCAAGACTCCCCATCCCCTCTTGCGTTCTGATTTTGGCCAACACAATGTTGGCAACCCTACCAGGAACACCACATGGAAAGCATTAAGACAATAGTCATATCTGGTTTTAGCGCATCACTTGGTATTCAAAGGTACACTTCCTCTGAACAAAGAGGCTCCAGTTAGCTTAGTTACCATGGACAATAATGCCTGGTCTCTTCTTACCAACAGACATGCTATGCCCTGCTAGAAATTTTCACAGTTCTGGTAAAGAACACTGCTGAAGAACAAGCAAAAGAAAAATCCTGGGTGCGTACATCAGGACCTTTGCATCATACACCACTGCCTGGGGTAGTCATATAGATTGCCTAGATGAAATGCATATTATTTTAATCCCACTTTTCTATTTGCACACACTCAGAGGACATCCCTGCCCAGCAACAAACATCCAATAATATTTTATTTATTTATTTGAAATATTTATGCCTCCCGTACACTAATGCTCGGGGAGCTCACAATATTAATAAAACAGATACTATGTAAAATAAGATTAATAAAATTAAACAAGTTAAAATACCAGGCTAAAACCACATTTAAAATTACAATTTCTAAAAAGTTTCCAATTAACTTAATAAAAAGCTAAAAATGGAGAACTATAAAAATTAAAGAACCTACCAGATATAAGCAGCAGATAAAACACTAAGGAGCCTCGTTAAAAAGATGTTTTAATTGTTTTTTAAAGACACCGAGGGAGGGAGCATGGTAGAGTTCTTCAGAAAGGGTGTTCCAAAGCCAAGGGGCCACAGCTGAAAAGGCCCTGTCTCTGGTCCCGTGCCAACCAGATCTCTGTTAGTGGCTGGGCCATAAGTATAGTCTGAGATGACGAGCGGAGGGCCCTGGTAGGTTCATATGGGCAAATGTGGTCCAACACGTACCCTGGCCCCAAGCAGTGCAGAGCTTTAAAGGTCAAGACCAGTATCTAGCCCGGAAGCAGACCAGTAAGCAATGAAGTTGCCGTAGGATGTGTATAACACTCATGAAGTGACTTGCGCCCATGAGCATCCTTGCAGCAGCATTCTGGACCAGCTGGACCTCTTCGAGGGCAGCTTCACATAGAGCACATTGCAGTAGTCCAATTTGGATGTTACCAAAGCAAGAGTGACTGAGGTCAGGTCCAACTTCTCCAAATAGGATCACAGCTGGTGTACCAGCTGGAGCTGGTAAAAGGCACCTCTGCACACTGCCGCCACCTGTGCTTCCAATGACAGCATCAGGTCCAGAAACTGAGCTGCACATTTTATCTTTCAAAGGGAGTATGACCCCGTCCAAGACCAGATTTACCTTACTACTCAGATGATCAGTTTTACCAACCCAGAATATGTGCGTCTTATTTGGATCAAGTTTCAGCTTGTTTGCCCCCAATCCAGTCTAGAACAGCATCCAAGCCCCAGTTCAGAGCATCCACTGCTACCACCCTCCACCTAACTTTGATAATTAAAAGACAATATCCAGAGGATAACAAGAATGGACACCTTTTGTGATCCAGGAGACTCAATGGACATCAAAGGATGAAACCACTATAAGGAGGGAGTCTCTGGACATGGCAATTAGCAAGCTTTGCCTAACAAGCAGATCATTGCTCAAGAGCCATCCCAGAGTTTGCTGCTAAAGCTGCGGGGCTAAAAGCAGGAACTCTTTCCATGGACAGAGACTGTTGGTGACCTCTGCTGTGTAGTGAGAGGTCAAGACTTCCCCAGCCATGGTGCTCTCACTCTCCACTTCGCTCTGAGCAATCGACCACCAGCCTGCTTGACCTCTTGAAGATTGCATCCCTTCCAAGCTCCAGCAATCCAGCACCAGCCTTCTTGCAGCTGAAGCCTGCATTGCTCTCGAGCTCCAGCAATGGACAAATCCCTTGAAGCCCTCTTCGAGAATCTGGTGAGATGCCCATCCAACGCACAGCCCAGCCTGCTTTTCCCCTTCCTACTAATTACTGCCATTCCCTTCCTGAGCCATAGGAACATAGGAAGCTGCCATATACTGAGTCAGACCATTGGTCCATCTAGCTCAGTATTGTCTACACGGACTGGCAGCAGCTTCTCCAAGGTTGCAGGCAAGAATCTCTCTGAGCCCTATCTTGGAGATGCTGCCAGGGAGGGAACTCGGAACCTTCTGCTCTTCCCCGAGTGGCTCCATCCCCTGAGGGGAAGATCTCATAGTGCTCACACTTCTAGTCTCCCTTTCATATGCAACCAGGGCAGATTCTGCTTAGCTTAAGGGGACAAGTCATGCTTGCTACCACAAGACCAGCTCTCTTCCTCCTCCTCCTCCTCTCTGTTTCTCTCTAAATGCTTTATTAGGATTTATTAGACAGCTGCAATTATTGATTGCACACACATATGATAGCTAGGCACACTGAATAAGAGACATGTTTAACTTAGATGACTTGTTTTGAATTTTAACCTGATGAACAACTTTCTATAATAAAGCCCACTGAATCATTTAGGAGTGTTTTTGATCTTCTTTCTACCTTTGCGCCCAGACTATACATGGCCACCATATAGAAGAACTGGTCACTTTGTGACACTGGTGAAGCCAGTCTAATTTCATATGCTAGCTCCAGAGCATATCTAGTATACAAATCAGGCTTGGTTCACAACACCGGTACATGTTAAACAGCATAGGGGACAGAATAGATCCTTGTGGCATCCCAACCATGCCCCCAAGTCCCAACCCAAAAAAACAACCCAGAAGGATACCATGGCTGATGGTATCGAAAGTCGCTGAGAGGTCCAGGAGAATCAAAAGAGTCACATTCCCTCTGTCTATCTCCCACTGTAGGTCATCCACCAGGGTGACCAAGGCAGTTTCCACCTGTATCCAGTTCAGAAGCCAGACTGGAAAGGATCTAAGTAATCAGATTTGTCCAGGGCTGCCTGGAGCTGAGATGCCACCATGCTCTCCAACACCTTGCCCAAGAATGGGAGATGAGAAACGGGTCGAAAGTTATTTAAATCAACTGGGCTTTTTTAGGAGGGGCCTAGTGACTGCCTCCTTCAGCTGAGGAGGCACCACAAATACAAGGCAGCAACTCGAAATCCCAGGAACAGAAGGACCAAAATGGTCCCTTCTGCCCTTAGCCTCTGGGAGCACGTCCCATCAATCTTCTGTGCTGACTTTCCGTTGTCTGTTGCACACAAGTGTAAGATGTTGAGTAAATCTGATCAAGGCCTCAAATGTTGGACCCCATGCTTCTTAACCTGTGGAAGTTGGTTACCATGGGCCCTTGTGATGGCAATTGCTATAAATGGCGTTTAAAAAAGAATTGGAATAATATATGGAAGGTCAGGCCTATTTGTGGTACTAGCCATGATAGCCATGTTAAACAACAAAATAATTATAAAGAATGCCCCACTACTTCCTGTGGCATTCTCTAGAGTGTGCTTATGGTGGCCTCTTGATGGGTACATTTGGGAGGAGAGCTGGTCTTATAGTAGCAAGCGTGAATGGTCCCCTCTGCTAAGCAGCGTCCACCCTGGTTTGCATGTGAATGCGAGACTATGTGTGAGAGCCCTGTAAGATATTCCCATTAGGGGATGAAGCCCCGCTCTGGGAAAAGCATCGGCAGATTCCAAGTTCCCTCCCGGGAGCATCACCAGATAGGGCTGAGAGAGACTCCTGCCTGTAACCCTGGAGAAGTTGCTGCCGGTCTGTGTAGAATACTGAGCTGGATGGACCAATGGTCTGACTCAGTATATAAGGTAGCTTCCTATGTATGCTCCTTTGTTCCTATATGACCAGCCAGGAGCTACTGCCCTTTATGGTGAGGCGCTTGAGGCTGCAAAGTGAACATAAGAACATAACTACGGCCCTGGTGGATCAGGCCCAAGGCTCATCTAGTCCAGCATTCTGTTTCACACAGTTCACACCAGATGCCTCTGGGAAGCCCACAAGCAAGAGCTGAGGGCATGCTCTTCTCTCCCTGTTACTTCCCTGCAACTGGTATTGAGGGGCATTGTGCCTCCAAAGTTGGAGGTGGCCAATAGCCACCAGATGAGTAGCCACTGATAGACCTCTCCTCCATGAAGTTATCCAAACCCCTCTTAAAGTCATCCAGGTTGTTGGCTGTCATCACATCTTGTAGCAGAGAATTCCACAAGTTGATTATGCACTGTATGAAAAAGTACTTCCCTTTGTTGGTCCTAAATTCCTTGGCAATCAATTTCATGGGATGACCCCTGGTTCTAATGTTATGCAAGAGGGAGAAAATTTTCTCTCTATCAGCTTTCTCTACAATATGCATGATTTAATAGATCTCTATCATGTTTCCCATCAGTTGTCTTTTTCCTAAACTAAAAAGCCCCAGGTGTTGTAGCATTGCTTCATAAGGAAGGTACTCTAGGCCCCTGATCATTTGGTTGCCCTCTTCTGCACCTTTTCCAGTTCTACAATGTCCTTCTTTAGGTGTAGTGACCTGTATTGTACACAGTACTCCGCTCCTCCTTCAGATGGATCAGACCCTGGCCTTCAAATACCTTGCTGAGCCCCTCTTGTGGATCTGTCCCAGCACTTCCATCTAATGGCAGTCCCAACTCCTCTGGCAAGGCTGTCACTGAATCCCCTGTGGTCCCATTTTGACCCAACTCTGACAATAGGGGAGCACGTAGAAATGCAGTCAACTCAACTGGAACATCTTTTTGAGAAAGGTGAGATTTTTCCAATGCATTCAGAGGCAGGAGATAAGCATGGGATGATTTCTAGCCTTGCATTTAGAGTTTGTGCAGTTTTCCCTCCTAAAATACTGTAAGCACTTGAGCATAGAGGATGGGGTAAGGTAGACATTTTAAAGAAATGGGGAACTACAAATAAAACAATAGGTTGTCCAAAGGACAAGGGATCAGAGAGTCAATCACCAAGCTCAGCTGACCAGCACTGGTCCTCAGAGCTAAGCTCATTTCTGGTTATAAGCTAGGCCACCCTCACAGCTGCAAGACTCCAACTGCAGGGGTTCGGCTGGGCCCAGATGGGCCCCCTGGGGACACAAACATCATTCCATCACCTGATGCCCACTTTCAACTGCTCCGAGACTGCAGTGGGAAGTCAAGGAACTGAGGGTGGCATTACAGATTACAGGCAACATGAAGTCCATCCCTGTTTTGAGTCTCTCCCTCTTCCTCGTAATGGGTTGGATCATCAATTCAGATCCTATTATGAGCATCCAGCACCTGGTATTCAGGGGTTTACTGTTTTGTTTTTTAACATGGCTATCATGGCTAGTACCACAAATAAGCCCACCCTTCCATATATTCATCCAATCCTTTTTAAAAAGCCATTTATAGCAGTTGCCATCACAACAGCCCATGGTAACCAACTTCCACAGGTTAATTATTCATTGTAGCAAGAAGTACTTCCTTTGGTCTTAAACCTACTGCCTATCAATTTCAGTTGATGATCGAGTTTTTATATTTTTAAGGTAGAGTGAAAGAATGATTTCCTTGCAGTTACTCTCACCCCACTATTGGTGACAGGGGCGTAACTATAATAGGGCAAGGGGAGAGAGTGGTCTGGGGGCCCACTGCCTTGTGGGGGGCAGGGGCAAGTCACATGACTGACTCCCCCCGCCGCACACCCGCTCGGGCTTCCTTCAGTTGTCTTCATCCTCCAAAACTGATGAGAGTGTTAAGACCTGGAGCTACCAGAACAGCAGGTCTTTCTCTAGTACCATTAAATAACTTGCATCGTCCACAATTGACAAAACCTTTTAAAAAATGACTTAGGATGATGTTCTATTGTGGCACATAGGTTATTATATATATAATATTCTCTCTCTCTCTCTCTCTCTCTCTCTCTCTCTCTCTCTCTCTGCTTTTTGTTACCACTATTCAGCCTCATACTTCATGAGCTGAACTTCAGTGAGCAGGGGGCATTGTAAAATCTTGTCTCTGGGCCCACTCCAACCTTGTTACGCCCCTGATTGGTGGTTTTATAAGTCTCTGCCATGCCTCCTATAATTCTGCTTTAAGGGACAAACCAGATATGAGATAACTGTGATAAGATCTCAAACAGCCATGGAGGGCTCTCAAATTGGATCAGAGGTGCAACATTTCGGACAGCAGGGGGGATGTTAATTATTGCTATTCCTTCTATTTAAATTAACCCAACACCACTGCTATTAGCTTGGTGTGGGGAGACTGGTATAATAATAACATGGATACCTGTCTTTACAGGTATTCTGCCAAAGACAACCACAGGGCTCTGTGGTCACCAGGAGTTGAGACCTGTCTTTACCTGTCTTTACACCCCCGTTCTACAGCTAATAACATTGAAGGGAAACATCTGCTGGGAAAATGGTGCGGAGGGAAAGGGTTCAGCCACCTCCCTGTATCATAGCTTTGATCCAGTTTAGGGGAGACTCATGGCTGCTTTTAAGTGGGTTTAAAAAAAAAAAGACACTAGAAGAGGCAATCAGTGGTCTCTCAGGTGACATCTTGTCTGGCCCTAAGACAAGGCTGGACCACCGATGCTCTGACCTGCCACAGTATTCCACCTAAATTGTGCAGCTCTCCAGAGTGACCCTATGGCAACTCACCCACAAACCATTTGCTTTGGAGAAATGGGACAGAGGAATACTTGGGAGGGTTAGACTGTGAGCCCTTTTGGGACAGGGAACCATCTTGTGTATTATTTATTTATCTGGGTAAACCACTTAGAGAACTCTAGTTGGAAAGTGGTATATAAATATCCATAGTCTGACGGGTAGCCTAGGAGAGGAGAGCTGGTCATGTGATAGCAGGCATGACTGGTACCCTTAGCTAAGCAGGATCTGCCCTGGTTGCATATGAAAGGGAGACTAGAAGTGTGAGCACGGTAAGAGATTCCCCTCAGGGGATGGAGCCGCCACTCTTGGAAGAGCAGAAGGTTCCACGTTCCCTTCCGTGGCATCTCCAAGATAGGGCTGAGAGAGATTCCCGCCTGCAACCTTGGAGAAGCCGCTGCCAGTCTGTGAAGACAAGACTGAGCTAGATAGACCAATGCTCTCTGACTCAGTATATGGCAGCTTCCTATGTTCCTATAGTCGTAGTAGTAGATACAGCCCATCAGCTTTACATTGCCTACCTGGCCCCAAGCCCAGTTGCTCAAAAAGAAAGATATTCCATCCTCTAGAATATCTTTCATCAGCCCACATCACAATTACAGGGGCCATCTTATTCAGCCAGAAGTTTATACAGCTGAGGGAACTTAGGCCTATCCCAGCAGACTCCAACAACTTATGCGGCATTCAAGAAAATGACACAGCACCACATGACACTATCAGACTGGGGTTAGTCCAGCCATTGCTGGACTACATTGATGATGGAAGTTGTAGTCCAACAGCTGGAGAGCCTCTGGTGGCCACCGCTTTACCAGAGACTGAGCCTGAAACTCTGTGCATGCAAAGCAGGCACCCCACCACTGAGCTATGGGTCCCTCCCCTAAGCAAGCCAGGGCAACAACTTGGTGCTTGGGGAGGCTTACAACAATAATTAAAATCATAAATATACAATCCATTCCTTGTCTAAGTCAAGAAATCATTCCTTGTGCCCCTAAACACTTAAGGGAAAGTTAAATATTGCAGGCTCTGCAGGCAAAAACAGCAAGTAGCAGGGAGAGAGGAGGGACAAAAATGAAGTGAAGTGAGCTTTAGGAATGTGGCAAGACTGCTCCGGCTTTTGTTGCAAAAAATTAAAAAGATAAATAAATGGGGGGAGGGAGCTTTTGCCCAAAGCAAGGCTACAAATGCTGTTTGAGGAGCTTTCTGGACAAGGAGATGCAGAACCCTGACAGGCAGAGGTTTCGTTCTCAGGGGTTATCATCCCAACAAAGAATCAAAAGGACTTTCAAGACCAAATGATGTGTTATGCAAACTTCCAAGTAACTTTTCTCCAACCTAAAACAAAAACCTGACACCCACCCCCAACCAAGAAAAATACTGCTGCAAGAAGCTGAACTGCTAAGCTAAGGATTAAAGAGTCCAGAGAAGATGCTGAACCCTTTCACTGCTGGCTGTTTTCCTGCTCACTCCCACCCCCCCACCCCCCGCTTTTCACACAGGTACCAAGTTCCTTGCCAATTCCTTTGGGTCATTTCCAAGACAGCCTGTTTTTCTCTGGAGCTCTGAATTCTACCCATCAGAGAACAACACGGCTGTTTATCCAACATCTTCCTGGGATAAAAAAGCAGCAGTTCAAGAGAAGGCCCCAATTCTGCCAGAAGGTTTACAACGTTCCTTCAACCCACTTCAGCTCTTGATTTACGCTTTAACTGATAAACAGTTTGGCAGCTGAAGACAAGTGAGAGCACTGAACACACCCCTATTCAGTCAGCTTTTAGCTGATATTTAAACCCAATTTTTATTTTTATTTGTTTATACATTTTAATAGTTTATTTTAAAGTTTATAGATGTCTTTATTAGTCTTGAGGCCTAGTTATAGGTGGTGTAAAATGTGTTAAATAAATAAACAGAGATTAAACACGTTGTATTAATGGGCACAGAAAGTGACTGCAGATCACAGCTACTAGAGAGAAGCTATTATATTCAAAGATGATAGAACGCAGCACAATGAATAGAATATCGGACTTTGACCCAGAAGACCTGGGTTCAAATCCCCATTCAGTAAGAAACCTCATTGGATGACTTTAGGCTTGTCAAGGTCTCTCAGCTGTCTTCCACTCTTTGGAGGAAGCGTGAAACAATCGTGATCAAACACAATTATAGCCCAGCCCCACAATGTATCAGAGGCATCTAGCATTTTAATCCTGTCTGGCTACAAAATCTACACTGCTCATAGAGTAAGACACAAAGATGGACCATGCTGTGCCCCATTCAGAACCTGCAGCCAGCGGAGTCTAGCATGATGATGAGCACAACCCAACCCCATGTCCTCTTCTTATATGTTTGCTCAGCCTGGGGTGGCCTTTCGATCTCACATTAGAACTGGTTCCCTTAGAACCAGTTCTAATTTGTCGCCTTTGTTCTCTGGGGTCAGGATCCAGAGACACCCCCCACTCCTAAAAGCCCTTTAAAACCCCTCCTTAAAGCCCTAAATGGCTTAGGACCAGGTTACCTGAGAGAGCGCCTTGCCCCATATGTCCCTACCCAAACCTTAAGATCTTCTTCGTAGGCCCTCCTCTGGGTGCCCCTGCCAAACAAGGTGAGGTGGGCGGCTGCCAGGGAGAGGGCCTTTTGGGTGGTTGCACCCTGTTTATGAGATAGCCTTCCCAGTGAGGTTCACTTGGCTTCATCACTTTGTTCTTTTAGACGCCAGGTATAGGCCGTTTTGTTCACCCAGGCCTTTTAAATTCAGGTTTTTAAATCTGGGTTTTTAGATTTGTTCTGGTTTTTAATTAATTTTAAAAAGAGTTTTTAAGCTGTTTTGTATTGTATTTTGTATTTTCTTTTTACCTTTATGTGTCATGTGTTTTTATTATATGTTTTAATCCTCTGTTGTGAGTCGCCCAGAGAACAATTTGCTATGGGGCAGCTAACAAATAAAGTTTACTACAACTACTCCATGCCATTCCTAGAAAAGTTATTTTGATGCAAGTTTGGCTGTGTGTGCACACTGGGGGCTCAGCCCTGTTTCAAAGGAGCTGCTCCAAGGTGGGGCAGGAGAGGGGCGTGCTGGACTGAGCTCCACAAAGAAAAGGTTGCAGGGGTCTCTGCACACTGTTCACTCTGAGGCCCCACCCATCCTCTCATGGTTTGGAGCCCCTTTGCATTATGCAATATTAACAAATATCACCGCAACGTTCACAAAGTGAACGTTTTCTTTTACATAGAAAAAGAAATAAGAGATAAATCCCTAGTTCCCAAAGGGCTTGCAATCTACAACACACACACATACACCTCATCAGCAACAGCCACTGGGAAAACATTTTGCAGGGATTTGATAGGGATAGTTACTCTTCCCCTACTAAATTGGTAAGTAAGTCGCTACTTTAAAAGGGGTCTCTGTGCATGAAACTCACCGGGTGACTCTGGGCCAGTCATGTATCTCTCAGCCTAACCTACCTCACAGGGTTGTTGTGAGGATAAAAATAACCATGTACACCACTCTGAGCTCCTCGAAGGAAGAGCGGGACAGAAGTGTAAAAAAAAAAAATCAAAAAAAAAAAAATCACATGAACGTTCAAAGGTGACCAGAAAAGCTTGCAAAGAAACAGGAAGGTCAATGCACAGCCCTCACCTCCTCAACTTCCCACAAGAGATCCATGACTCAGAACAGATCTAAGCCGAAGAAAGATGGTATGGAAGTCTTTTGGTGGCACAGCCAATGAGGGAGTGCTCAGGCATAGCTGTGGAAAACCCCACACTCTTTGGGGTAACACTAAACTACTCAAGGAAGTGGGAGGGACTGCTACCTGGATGCAAGGAAGCCAGCTAAGTGAAGACCTACTAAGAGAGAATGCCAAAGACCGACCCGTTAATTGACAGTCTCAGAAGTGTCTCCAGGCAGCACATCATTGGTTATTACTGTTTCCCAATATGATCCAGCCTGTACCCACTCCTTCATAGGAACATCTGAAGCTGCCTTCGACAGAGGCAAACTAGCTCCTGGAAAAGAACCTGGGACCTCTTACATGGAAAGCACGGAAGCTTTAATTAAGATATGGCCCCTCACTGTAGGTTTATCTGAAAGCTGCTTGATATGGAACAGTCGTCCATCTCACTCAACACAGTCTGCACTGGCTTACAGTGACTCTTGGTCCCAAATGGAGAGATCTTTCCCAGGCTTACTCCCTAACAGCCTTTAACTGGAGCAGCGGGGTGGTGGTTAAAACTCAAGAAAAAGGGGAGGCAGAGTCTCAAAATGGCCTAAGCTTTCCTGCAATTCACACATCTGTGGAATCTGTTGTGAAAATCAAGCAGCATTTTGGTGCCCTTCGTGAAGACTGAAGCGGCACTGTATTTAGCAAATATCAAATAGTTTTTGTTCTGAACTTCTCTATTTTGCTCTATGGGGGGGAAGGGTTGGGGAAGAGAGTACTCAAGTGAAGGAGTTTGCTCCAGGATCCCCCCCCCAGAAAACCCCCCCGAAAAGAAGCAAAGTATGATCAGCCTATTTAATGCCATTGGTTGCCTGGTTTTACTACATTAAAAGCAGAGTGTATGATGCACTTCAACCCCACACACTACTGTTGCCTCTTTAATGGCTAAGAGATAAGCAGATGCCAAGAGAATCTTAGCAGTCTCTTCAGCAACAGAGCATTTCACAAGAGGAGAGCCAGTCGCCACTGCCAGGCCCTAACTGCTAAATTCTGATTGTGGAATGCAGCAAAACTGTGCTTCTCTGCAGCTTTCTGTACTCTACAGAGACCTCACCTCCTTACACTTAAGATACCAGCTTCTATGACTTCCTGGAAGATTCCACTGACTTTCATCTCTTCCACTCCAGATAAAGGGGAAGTCTACCAACAGGTCTGCAATATCAGCAGCACTCTCCCCTTGTGGAATGGTGCTGATTAGGGAGAAGCTGAACTAAGACCACCACAGGAGAAAGATTCCACTCCCAAAATCTATGAATCTCTCTCACACACACACACACGACAGTGTTTACTGGCTGTACAACACTTTTTATTTGTTTGACAAATCTGGATACCGCCCTTCAATAAAGATATTGCCAGGGCACTTCGCAAAGAACAGTAAAACAAGCATTAAAACACAAGCAACAGCAGGATAAAAGGCAGCATTAAAACAACCAAATATTAAAATCTCACCAGATGTGAAATGCCCAGGAAAATTAAAAGGTCTTTGTCTTGGACTGGGGAAAATTGCAGTCTGTGTGAGGTTCGCCACCCCAGAAGAAGGGAACCACAACCAAAAAGGCCTTCTCTTCCAATGCCCCTTGCCTCACTCCAAAGAATCTCCAAAGACAACTGCACTTTTCACAACTGCCCTGAAAAGAGGAGGAGTAAAGAGAGGGTATCCCTAACTTGCTATGATGGGAGGGGGGTAGGGACCAAGGATTCCTGGTTCACAGCCCACACCCTTAACCAGTACACTATATCGGCTCTGGTATGCCACCACATATCAGGCTTTCCCCCTCCTCTCTGAGCTCTGCACCAGAGGCTCCTCCTCCAAACATAAAACATCATCCTGTTTGGAATGAAAGAGAGGAACTGAGCACAGGATGAAGTCTTATGTTTGGAAAAGGAACCCAACCTGCCAGTGATCCCTCTAATTTTTTTCAACTCTGTGTGGAATGCATTTTGTTCTGGGCGGCAGTATCAAGACAGTGTGTGCGCATGTGCATTCAGAATGGGACCTTTCTGATTCCACCTGAGCAAGATTAGAAATGAACTGAGCAGACATCCAAAAACTTGTGAGCAGATGCACATGTGCACGCCTTAGAGTGAACAGTGCACCCCGCCGCAAGGGACTATACTGTATATCCATGTTATAGAATTATCTATGTTAAACGTACACAGCTCCTTTTAAGTTGATGGGGCATGCTCTCATAAAATATGCCAAAAATTCATTCTTCCACTTATTAATTGAATAAAACATTATAACCTGCCATAACAAGTAACCTGATTGGCTTACAAAAGAATCAAACATGCACAATAGAGTATTACATTCAGTACACATGTGGCAGCTGCAAAAAATTAAACCAGCTGAGCAAATCTCAACCTGGAACAGTAGTCCAACAACATCTGGGGACACAAGTTTGAGAGCCTCAACTTGCAGGATCATTTCATATCTCATGCACTGTATAAAAATATCCTGTATCAAAAGGTTATTAGGCCATCTGGGAGAGCTGAATCAAGGGCAGCAATTATCTTCTGGAAACAAACAGAAACTCAATATTCAGGGGCAGGAATTGCATATTTCAAGCACACACACACCCCCCGCCCAAGAATATCACAAGCTTTGCAATAATAAAAGTGGTTGAAAGTTGACAATGCTGCTAAAAAGAAAAGGATATTAAAAACCTGAGATTCCAGCACAGAGATATATGGCAGGGAAGGGCAGGGGCTCTGGATTGGCACAGAAGAAATGCACTACAGACACCGTGAATGGAGCTCACATTTCAGTCTTGTTCTTCGGGCATGGTGATTAATTATCAGGACTGGAAGGCCCAAGGAAACGGAAGGGACCCAGCTCCCGCCCGCAGTCCCTTGTCCCAAAACTGGCTTGCCACTCATCAATCACCCACATGGCTGATTATGGTGAACAGAGAAGGGACTGCAGAAAGGAAGGCTGCCAAGAATAACTGCTTCCAAAATGACCACAGTGCTGCCGAAATGGCTTTTTGCCTAGCTGAGTTGGCTTGAAACACAAAAAGCAAAGGTGTGGGAATGTGTGTGTACACACACACACTCACGGCCTTGGCTCAGTGCATCTGCTTGTTAAAAGAAGAATCTTCCTTACCAAGCCAATGGAATGGTAGTTGCTGGCCCTAACCCACCTCAAGATTCCCCATCTCTTAATCCAAACAGTGGGCCTCTGTCTCGTGCGCATGTAGCTTCCAACACTCTCCACTAGTTTTCTAACCTCCTGACTACTGTCTAGGAAAGGCAAAGGGCTCACTTCACTTAAAAGCCTTGCCTCTTCATCCCAGCCGTGACCCCACCCCTCCAGCGGTGAAGCAAGAAACCTTCATTTATCCTTCCAGATGTTCAATGCAAGGGCTCAACATCCAGATTCCCAGATCAAGCCTTCACTCAAAACATTTGCAGCCTGGCATTTATGTTTTTAACTGTTTAGCTCAAACATTCACCCAGTTGTACAGACCCCGGCCCCTACAAAATGGGTTGATGTAGTGCCCTCATCTTAGACCAGGGATTCTCAACATGTGGGTCCCCAGATGTAATTGGACTTCAACTCCCATAATCCCCAACCAAAGGCCACTAGGGCTAGGGATTATGGGAGTTGAAGTCCAATAACATCTGGGGACCCAACGTTGAGAATCCCTGTCTTAGCCATGAGGCAATGGAGACTCCAGTTCCTGTTCAGCCTTGCAGCTCCTTTTGAGCACTTTAGGAAGTGCAAGCTTACAGTCAAACATAGTGGCAGTTTCCTGAGGTGGCAGAATGGACTCTACCGTTTCAGAATGCATACTTTAAACATCAATTCTCCTGTAAACCTCAGGGGCGGGGGCTGAGAGACTTTTTGGGAAGCTCATACTTTCTATCTTGTGAAGGAAAAGAAGCTCCAGAGATACATATATAGGGGGTGTGCACATACCAGTTGAGGCTGTTTGATCCGAATTCGAACCAAATTCTGACCAAACCACGTGTCCCTGAACTGGTTCAGTCGAACCCACTGCTTGTGCCGTCAGGTCAACGAACTGGCTTGAACCACTCAAAACGGCCCTCTATATAGGGCTGACTCTTCAAGCATTTTCAATTAAAAAATTTTTTTTTAGTATGCAATTTATTCCTTGTCGGTGTTATTAAAGCAAAGAAAATGGAAAAGCACCATTTTGAAATCATGTGCTCATTTATCAATGCAGAAATTAATTTAAGTTAGACATGGCATGGGAGGGGGAAAGGAAGAATATGATTTGTGAAAGCAGACTTAAGAGTTGGCCCCCAAGAAAAGCCATTTTTTAATGTTTAGAAGACTATCTTCCAGAGGAAGCAAGTCCTGGGGGTGGGGGAATCCTACAGTCCTGAAAATGCTGAGGCAAAATCACCAGCTATATTATAGGCTTAGAGGAGCATAATGGAGATCAAAATATCACACAAATTAACCAGCAAATATTAGTTCAATAAACTGCATTAATCTCGCTTCTCCTCTCTCAGTAAAACCTTTGCCAGCACCTTGTGCAAACATGCAGAGCTGCATTTGCTGTATGGGAGAAAATACCATTGCCTCAATATGTCTTCATCCTCTCTCTAGGGGAAAGGGTGGATTTTCCCTGTACTGGTCCACGGTCCACTGCTCTTGTTCATCAGTATTTTAGGCAAAAATCTCAAAAGAAATGATAGCTAATAACTTTGGTTTCTTTAGCCTAATAATCAAGTTATAGAGTTAACCCTAAAAAGATTAGATGTGCTGATGGATCTTAGCTTAAGGACCATTAGGCCATTTCATGGAAGAAAGGCCCCATGAAATTGTCATTAACCATGACAATGAAATGGAGCCGAAGATGAACTTTAGAGGCAGTATGCCACTGAGTATCACTTTCAGGGGGGCAACAACAAAGACGGGGTAATGCCTTCATGGCCTGCAGTGCCTAAGTGGCTGATATGGGAACAGGATATTGGACTAAATGGACCTTTATACAATAATTGTTGAATTATTTGTACACCACCTGGAGATTTCAATATCGGGCAATATAGAAATACCGCCTGATATCTCCAGGCGATGTACAAACAAGTCAACACTTATTGTATAAACAATTCAACCCAAGAGGGTTTTTCCAATATTCTCAGCCTCTGAAGACAGTAGGGATGGCTAAGGTATCAGCATGCTCAACAGAAGCAGCACCACATTCTTATCCCACAAGAAATACACAAAAAGACAGGCTACCTACAGTGTTTGAAACACAGAACATATCTTTGAGCCTCTCTCATGTTATTTCCCCGCGTGTATTAGTTGATAGAAAGTGAAGAAGAATCATTTTTAAAATCAAAATGTACATCTTACCACTGCAAGTATTACTGTGACATTACAGATATGGAAAATACAAACACCAGTTTAGGATAGTGTGTCAAAACACCCTGAGACCAAAAGGGGCAAGTCAAAAAGGGCTTCCCAGATGGGAAAGGCAAGGTTTAGCTTTATTGCATCATCCAGCTCCTTCAGTAATAATAATTACCCTAAATAATCAGTCTTTCAAATTGGAAATAAACAGTTTCTGTGGCCCAGGCAATTTATTTGAATTTGGCATGCTTGTCTACTTACTCATTTGTAAATGAACTTGCTTAGTATCCTTATGTGTATATAGAGAAAACCAAATCAAAATCCTGAATTTCACATTTGCTCACCATAGCATGTATAAAGGAAGAGGAGACTGATTTTTTAATAGAAAACAAAGGAGAGGATTTGAAAAGAAAGAAGTGGGGGTATGACAAAAGACAGACAGGCCATTTGGTGCTCCTCTTCGGGCAGCAAAATGTCTTGGTCTAGCACTGGCCACTGAATGCAGACACTTCTCCTGGCCAACTCTAACTCTTCACCCTCTGCAACACCTCTGCAAACAACTTTAATGGAGGTGGCAGGTACACGCACATATGGAGCCTCTTAGGTTTCAGTTCCAAGTCTAGAAGTGCTATAGTTGTACCAGTTCTCCACCACGATGTCTGGTGAATAAAGGAGACTTATTCAGACATTGTCTTCCTTTTATATTGAGGCTATGAAAAAGAAAAACAAGTCTGCCCAGACATTGAAGGGTAAAGAGTTGCCCAGATGTTCAACACCCAGAGACCTCTCCAGCAGCCACTTGGAATGAGATGTCCACTTCTCAATGAGAATTCCAAGTTTCTGAAGAGAAAGGTCCAAGAGAGAAATCTGGTGGAGGGTTCAACAAAGGAGAGAGAGAAAACTAGCTTTCACAACTAAGACTGGCCAATGTACTAAAGACCACCAAGTAGAAAAACATACATATTTTTGTTTTCTGGTGTTGCGATGCAGTTTTTCACTCACTGGTCAGCAGTCTGAAAACACGCTTTCCTTGGGATGTCTAATTTATTTGCACCCTGAGTTTTTGAAAGAGACAAGGCTACTGGCCAGTTCTCAAAAATGGCTACCTGCTCAACTACATACGTAAGGGACATAAAGTAAAAAGCTCTTCCAATGGGCCTAGTTGAAGAAGCTGCCAGACACCCTTTTTATACTCTTGTGAAGTATACTCTTGTTCTTACCAAGAGGCAGAACTAACTGCACTTGGGCTTACTGTGGTGGGGGAAAGGATGAAATGTGCTAGACCAAGATCTGGAAGTGTTCGTGTGGATGTTCTTCTGAACACCAACCACGTATGGCTGCAAAGTGTCACAGTGAAAGAGAAGGAAAAGCCGCACATGCACCTCCACCCATCACCCTACACAGCTTATGGACTGCAGGAGCAACAGTGCTTGTACTAATTCATTTGCATAGCAGATGTGGCTACCTGGCAAACACAACACTGTGAATGTTTGTGGCTAGAGTGCTAAGGTATAATATACCTTGAAATTCCAAAACATTGTTATATTTGTCAGGTAGAACAGCACAATATCATGGCTTCTGACACACTAGAGGAAGGGGTTGTTATTCTTCTGCACTGCAGGTGGAAGAGACAGCAACTTGCTCAAAGGTCAACTTGTGACAGCAAAGATAGATGCATTCATTTAGTCCAACTGCAAACACTAACCCTCTCCTAAGACTGGAAGAGGACAGCTGTTACACACCTACACATTGCATTAAGATTGCTCCACACCTTTTTAACCCTGACCATTGAAAGAAGAAAATTTTAGAACTCTTCTGGGGTGGGGGGGTGGGGGAATGGGGAGCAGGTTCATACTTTGACCTCCAGGGGAAGGAAATTCCACAATCACGGAACAGCCACAGAGAACATCTCAATAGTACTGCTGTGATTTAAAGAAGCAGGGAGGAGAGTTTCTGTAATATTTATAGGGGCTTAGACTGATGGTTTCCAGACTCCTGAATAATGTGGGCAATACTGTATATGGAAAGGTGGGGTAGAACTCCCAGAAATGCACACAAAATGTGCCTGAATAAATGGCTGTCCAGCCAGAGGGAGAGCCCACAACTGTGTTCTGTGTTATAGCTTGGAGATTCTTACTAATCACTAGCCTAACTCTTCTTCCTTGTCATTGCTAACTTGGCAAAGAGGCACCTTTTACCGTCGTGATTCTCTTGAATGAGCAGGGGGAGAGTAACTGGCCCTATCCACCCCCAGTACAGGACCTCCAGTGACTGTTGCTGGTGTCTGTCTTATGTTTCTTTTAGATTGTGAGCCTTTTGGGGACAGGGATCCATCTTATTTATTTATTATTTCTCTGTGTAAACCACCCTGAGCCATTTTTGGAAGGGCAGTATAGAAATCAAATGAATGAATGAATGAATGAATAAAACTTCAACCCATGGGTTCTAGTCCTGCATTTTTAAAGCAACAGAGAACAAGTCCGCTCCTCCTCCTGTGTGACAGCCCTTCGGATATTTGAGGATGGCTATCAAACCCCCCTTAGTCTTCTCTTCCCCAGGCTAAATATACCCAGCACCCTCAACCGTTCCTCACAGGATTTGGTATCCAGACCCCTCATCATCTCGTCTGCCCTCCAATGAACACATCATTTACCAAGAACATCCATGCACCACATTCACAGTGGCTACCCCACAACTATGAACCCCCCTCTCCAGAAAGCTGCCCAACTGAGCATGTTTCACAAGTTATCATAATCAATTTCCCTTTAGATTGGCTTTGCCGGGGGCGCCGGATCAATGTTGAGTGAACAAAGGACTGAAGCTTTTCATAGAATCATCAGGTCTGGAATAGGTCTCTGCAGACCTCCAGCCCAACCCCCTGCTCAGATGCAACTACTGACTTCAACATCAACATAACAGTTCAACTACTGCCTACAGTTGCAACTACTGACCATACCACCCATTATTTGAAAGTTACAAAGTACATGGGCAAATCTTCCTTCTCTACAGAAGTAGCTAATAATGTCGGTAGGCTGAGCATAGGGAGTTGGTTTGGTTTTTATAGGGGTTGCCCTGGCATTGTAGACCCACTTTCCTTTCCCCCTCTAAACATCAGATTTGTGTCTGAGTCAATTATATGCTCCTTCTCCAACCTTTGCTCAGCATAAATTCTACAGCTACTCAGTGGCAATGATGGTGATTATTCTCATTAGCACAAAGAGTCCTTGGTGACTCTCAGGCACCTCACAAACAAAGCTATCTAGCAACAGCCGCCTGCCTGCCTTACGCCAAGCCCTTCCCTGCCAAGGGATCAATATCTCACTGCCCTTATTATTTTGATTTTAATGCCTCATGAGGGGGTTTGACAACAGAAATAATTATAAGCTAGTGATGAAAGGAGCTTGCTTCCTGCAGACTAGCTAAGGAGACCTCAGGGTTCAATTAAGTGACAAGAGAAAACAATGAAGATGGCGCCCTGGGTTTGCTCTCCCTCTCCACAACACACCTCTCTTGTTATTCTTCTCTAAACAGACGGGCTTAGGTAACCAGGCTTAATTGCTATCCAGATGAGGACCCAGGCTGAGGCTTCACAACACCACTGCCAAAGTGTGGGGACTGACAGTTAGAGCAGCTTTTTACTGCGGTTACCACAACCAAGGGCACAAGCCACTTTTCCTGAGGGGAGAAGAAATGTCAGCTCCAGCTTCCTTCAAGTCTAAGCCGAGACAAGGCAAGGCAGAGCAGAAAGAAGGAGAAGGTAGGGACAACACAACAGCCGAGTCCCTTCTTGCTCAGAGAGCACAGCTGCGCCAGAAGCTCTGACTGACTTCAGAAAGTCGGGACCTCACTCTGGCCTATCTGCGCCTGCCCAAGGACTCTGTTCCACGACCGAGGCCGTTCTTCCTGTTCCCTGCTGCCAGAGGTACAGCCGAGGTGCACAAGAGTTGGGGCCTTTTCTGCCGTGGTACTCAAGTTGCAGAATGACCTTCCTAAACAGGAACCCCTGGCTCCATCACTGCCCAACTCGAGACAGGCACTGAAGACTGCCTCCAGGATTTGTGATTTAATCTGCTGCAGTTTGAAGAAGCATTTTTTTTTAAAAGCCATTTCTGATGATATGTTTTATGCAAAATCTTTTCTGTAAGCCCATTTGATTGCATTATACAGAAAGGCAGGCTTAACATTTCAGAAAATAAAAAGGAAATAAGAGATTTCTTTGCTGGGCTGCCAGGAGATCTCTCCTTTGGCCAGAGTTCAGTGGTGGCACACAGCCCAAATTCCTGCCCAACATCTCTCGGGCCCAGGTGCTGCATCTGCTGAGGACTCCTGTCCTCATGGGACTGCACCTCTGATCTCCACAGCAGCCGCCTCAGGTCCAAAAGTAAACCAATCTAGTTTGAGAGGGCAGCCTCAGAGGCACTCCTGCACAACCAACTGGTCAAAAGAGCATCAGGAGACAGTTTCATATGACATTTAACAATAAAATATGATCATCTGGGGGAGCCAGTTTGCAAAAGCAAATCCACACTCCAAACACTCAGCCCAGCTTTGTTTCCCCATTCTCCTCTCTGGCTTCAGGTGCTGGTGTTTTACTATTCAGATGCATATGCATGTTCCTGTCCCTCATTTGCAGGGCTGCCAACAACAATTAAATCCGAGCCAACCAACAAGCCAGATTTTCGGAAGAGCTGAGTGAGAGGAGAAGGGTGAACTCTGCCTGGCAGGAGGTGGCAAGTGGAGGCATGTTGTAAGGGCTGAACACACTGGAAGCCTTTAGAGTTTAGAAAAAGAATGAGGTTAATTATATTTAAGTATACACACATAAACAGAACATGATCTCTCATTTTCTGCAAGCCAGAATACTTTGTGAGGCTGGCTTTGTTTTTAACATTTCAATTATGTTCAAACTTCAGCCATTCTGACAAAGTCCAGATTTCACCCTTACATGCATTCTCAACAGAGAAAAATGTAGAAATGCAGAGAAATACACAGATGCCAGCTGGGGAAAGAACACTATATAGAGAAAACCCTACCACTGACGCCATGTAGGGGGTGCTTCAATTAATCCTTTAGACAGATTTGGGAGCCTCCAATCAATCCACTGTGTGGATGGCATGTGGATGCCCACGCCACATGCAGGCTGCTGGGAACAGGGAAGCAGCTGTGTGCAGTCTTTTGAGCAGTGTGACCAAAGTGAGAGCTCAGAGAACACAGCCATTTGTTAGGGATCTAGATGTACTACAAAAATCCATGCCGGTTGTGTAAGTTTAAAACCATTCACCTGGAAAAATAGATTAGTCCATTACAAGTTCAGAGACTGCTCTGGGCAATCTCATATGCTTGTTATTAAACATATTATTAATCATCATCATCATCATCACTACCACCCTTACTTTGTGGCTGGCAGGACCATACCTGAAGCAAATCAAAGCTATTTAACAACTTGAAATACTTAATCAAGAAAATATCATGAATGAGGTATGTAAGAAAGAAACACAAAATAGTATGCCATCTAGTACTCTAGGAACAGATCTCAAAAGGCACAAGCATATACTACTTAAGAGTTACAAAGAAGAGGAGGAGCAGCAGCTGCTGAAGGACAGCACAACCAAAAGCAGCAGAGGGTGGGGAGGAGGGCGGACAAGCCTGCACATGTGACAACGTGGCTCCTTTCGATTGCTCCTCCAGTCCACCACCCTACTATTTCTCAGTCGAATTCCCAACAGAGGTCCTGGAGGACAACCTTCCCCTTGCTTTGCACTTCATATCTAATTAATTTCTGCCATATTTAAAACACACAATCAGATGCAACTTCCTTTTCCTTACAGTGCCTTTATAACGGAATACCAGGCCTTCAAGTTCTTCAACACACACACACTATCTCTTGGTACATGGTTAAAGGGAGAACCTGGCATCCAAACATGCACTGATGCTCCCTTTCACTTCTGCCTCATTATGGCCAGAGAAGCCATGAAACTCACTGAGTGACTCTGGGCCAGTCACTTATCTCTCGGCCTAATCTACCTCACAGGGTTGTTGTAAGGATAACCATAACCATGTCTACCACTCTGTGCAGGATATGAATGAATGCATCTCAGAACGTCTTACTTTGTTTCGCTCTCTCCAGAGCTGATTTGACAACTTGTCCTGGGGCCGCACAATGCATCAAATGTTCATTTATGGCATGCCCATAACCACAGAGACTACAGGTGTCTAGTCTAGCTTGTGGTTTCCAACAAGGAAACCAGCAGCAAGTGATCTCTTTCAATACCAAATTTGCACAGTGAGAAATCAGCAACACTGTGGTCAAGAGTTCAGCACAAAAGTTGTTTTACTCCCATACTGACTTGCACAATTACCCAAGTCTGCAAATTCCCAGAAGTTAAGAAACATTTCTGGGGAAAATGGCTGACTTCAAGCTGCACTTTCCTTATTGAGGAAGACTTGCGCAGCTAGCAGGCTTTAGATAGCTAACGGATATTTCTCAGTTGAAAGCAGAGACCGGAATAAGCAGCCACACTGGCTTCAGCATATAATTGAGAGGTTGTTAGATCTGTGTGTCAAGAGTTATGATCCCAGAAACGATAAGCTTACATTCCCAGGGAGCAAAGAGGATAAAAAGATTCTTCGGCAAGAGCTTGGGCTGGGACAAGGAAGCCACCAGAGCCACAGCTGCAAACACAAACTAATTCATGGTTATTAATAGCCAAATCTTGTAAAAGGCAGGAGAGAGATAGGATTCTACAGGCACTTAACCTTGATGTTCTTATGAGGAACTCTGCCTTCTACTCCCACAGGAGACCTTCACACACAAGCTTCTCTCTGATTCTACTTGCCTTTCCTCCAAGCTTGCAAACTTTGGTCTCGGGGCCTATTTCTTGCAGCACTGCTGAGTCTTGTTACAGGAGGCTCAAAGGCGTTTCATTCCTTCTCACCTCCAATGCCAGCACCTTTCTCTGCTGCCTGAAAAGGCTGCTAGCAACCTGGTCCCAGCTGTCATATTTTCCGTATGATGCAAGACCACACATGTAAGCTTTATCACACAGTGAGATCATTCACACAATCAAAAACTGTGTTCTACCCAGGATTGGGAGCTGTGTGAGATCCGTTTTTGGTTGTATAGAAGCCAGGTAGGAGAAAGGTGGAAAACCTGAGTAGCTTTTCTTCAGAGGTGTATCTAGGGAAAATAGCTCCTAGGGCAAGCACTGAAATTGCACCCCTGTCCAAACAGGGATGATGGGACTTGTAGTCAACAACATCTGTAAATCCCTGTTAAAAGGAACACTGTACCATCTAGACATGGTTGTTGATCAAAACCTGAAAACATGAGCCATTTTTATTAAAGACTTAGAACAACAGTCAGGAGTTATGTGAGGATTCCAGTGTCATTTTCTGTCTCATCTCATGCTTTTTAAAAACCATGACTTTGTCCTAAAGGATCACCTGCCCAAATTCCTGACAGCCTTTGTCTTGTGATGACAGTTGGCTCGTGATGGAGTATATGTACATTCACCACACTAGTGCTTACTTTGACACCAGGAGGGAGGAGGATACATTAGTTTGCCACACTAAACAGAGGAATTTGCCACAGGAGCAGACAGCCAAGTTCTGCCAGGGCCAAAACCAGCCCTTGCCAGACTAAGAAATCATTGTAATTTGCCCCTTCCTGTCACAAGCAGTGTGCTGTTCTTTTATTATTGACTCTCAGATATCCTAACTCTGATATCTCAGTCATGGATGGAAAATTCAGGGTCAATTTACAAGAGACACATTTTCTACATGGAAGTTTCTTCTGTGCAGGTGTTGTGCAGAAACCCATGTATAGTGATCAATACATATGTATCTATTCTGCACAGTTTCTTACAAAAATGACATTCCCACAGGAAATTTTGCTTCACATTAACTAGTTCTGGGTTATAGGCAATGGACAAGAATTTGGCAAAAGAATTTGGGCAGTATAAAAATATGTTAAATAAATAAAATATTTGTTTTTATCTTGTTGTAAACCTCCCAGAGACATAAGTTTTGGGTTGTACAAAATATGTTAAATAAATAAAATAAAATGATGTTCTATTTACCAAGAAACGCAGACAATGTAAGCATAAAGCTGGATACAATAAAGCAGGAAGTGCATCAGAGACCCTGGGCAACAGCAAGGTCTTTTATATGTTGTTCTATATGCAAGGAACTGTCATATTTGCAAGGAAATTCCTGTCTCTGAAAGTCATTTCACTTTATGATATACATATATTTAATTAAAGGATAAGCAAGTCATTTCACTTTATGATATACATATATTTAATTAAAGGATAAGCAAAGTACAGTGTTTAAGAAGCAGAGCCCCACACACCCAGTTCTTTCCCCTATGACCAGAATAGGGTCATGTTCTACTGGAATATCTCCTATGTTTATGGATAACTTTCTACTGAATTTTACTCTTAGTGGAAGCAAGCTAGGTGTGTTATTTTTCAAAATCTAAATCTAGATCAATTTGCTTGGATTAATATTGAACACACAAAATTTGAATCTAGATTAATTTTAACCTGCTCCTTTGAAATGAAATTACATTAATATAAATGTAAAGCTGGCTTTATTTAACTGAATGACTATTTACATTTCAATTATTTTTTAAATCATATGAAGTTCAGAATAATATCTAATTCAGCAAAGGAAATTAGTTAATTTTAATTCTGTTTCACTGAATATAAATTTTTGGCAGTTTGAGGGAAGCAAATGTTTACATCAGTTGCAAACATCTTGTATTTTTAGAGCTAAATGGCTATTTAGTACAATGTGTTGGATGTAGAGAATTTTGAATTCATAAAAATGAAAATGTAAATCACTTTCTCAGTTTAAAAGCTGCACCTACCAAAATTCCCTTCCTCCATATACAGCTAAAAGGAAGGCACTCTCTCCTCCTTTGCAGCTGAGCACTCGATCTGCAGCCCTGTTCCTTCCTTTTCCCCACCAGCAATGGGTTTTCCCTTCTTCTATACAGTCAAGGCTTCCTTTCTCTTCCTTGAACTCACCCTCTTCTTGCAGGATTTCCATTGAAAAACCTCCTGCGTTGCAAACTGCAAGCCACAACTGCTCACAGGTTGGAAAATGCAAACACTAGTTTGTTTTTTTTAACAAGAAGGAGGCGGGACAGGATGGAACCTGGAGAGCATTCACATTTCTGGACCTCTCTAGGCATGAACACTCTGTTTATTTAACCCTTTCAGCCTCTCCTGAAAAACTAGTTGGTTGCAGTTCTCTTACATTTCTTTTATTGTATACATTTAAAAAAAGAAACAAACATCCTCCACGGGGGCAGGGGGGAAGCATCAGCCTGAGAAAGCACCAGTCAGATATAATTTCTTTGAGACTACTTGAGAGCAGGTGGGGCACAGGCAATTTACTTACTTTGGACTCTGGGGTGGGTCAGGACTTGCAGCAAGAACATAAGATGAGCCAGCAGGGCAGGCAGCCTCAGTGCTTGCAAATGGGAACAAGTAACCCCGCCCAGGTTACTAGGATTCCCCCTCCCCAGCACTTGCCAGTGTTTGCTGCCTGAAAGCAAGCCCTCAAATGACTCTGAAGAGCTTGCTCAGGCTCTTCGGAGCTTGGGGCCACGCCCCCTTAGATGTCACATGCAAAGGGGAGTGGCCTCAAGCTCCCAGTTCTGGCTCTTTGGAGCTTGAGGCCACGCCCCCTTGACACCACATGCAAAGGGGGCGTGGCCTTGAGATCCGAAGAGCATGAGCAAGCTCTTCGGAGTCATTTCAGTCCGAGCTTGCTGGCTGAAAGCATCTATTCTACCTTTCGCTCCCTCTCTGGAGCAAGAGAAAGGGGAATAGACGCTTTCAACCAGCAAATGCTGGCCAAAATAAACTCAAGTGCTCGCTGGGGCGGGTGCCTCTCCGGACCTCAGTTGGGGGGGGGCGGACCATGGCAGGCAGTTTGCGCCCTCCCTGCAATGGCACCCAGGGCACGTGCCCTGCCTGCTCCACCTTCATTACGCCCCTGCTTTTCTTCCTCCTTTGCTCCCACAAAATCACTTCTACCCAGGTTTTCCTCCTACCTTGCTTCCACACAACCAAAAACTGGGAGCACACACAACTCCCAAAGCTGGATAGAACACAATTTTTGATTGTGTAAATGATCTGTTTTATTGTTTTTATGATAAGTTTGTTGTATTTGTTTGGTTTGAAACCATGTGTCATGCTGAAGGGTAGCTCGTGAATGGTCTAAAATAAAGGGGAAATGGCAACCAGGATTAGGATGCCAACAGTCACTGGAAACAGGTGCCTATAACAGCTGATGACCCCGCAAGACAGACAGACTCTACTCCTCAGCCACTACTCAGTGGGAATCAAACCCAAATGACAATGCCCTTTTGTAAATCTGGATCTTCCATGATAATGATGGATTCTGATCCCGCCCCCTGCAAACTATCTTGATGTGCAACTATAATTTGCTGGGAGGGGGGGAATATACAGTCTTTCTTCCTCACAATGGTTAGTACATTTTGTTTATTAACTTTTAATATGCATCTCATATTTCACGTTCCTTCAGGATATCCATACTTCTGATGTTTACTTCAGAAAACATCCCAGTGGATTTTGCCTTTCGTTTTGCTACCAGAAATGTGGTGGCAGCTTAGAAAGGCTTTTGGGCTCTCCAAAGTAGTTTTGTCTTTGGCTTCATAAAGACAATTGTGACAGTTTTCTGGGATTTTGCTGAAAAAATCTGTCTACACAACAAACAATACCAAAGCTCCAGTTGTCCACAAAACCTGAACTATGAAGCTGCAAGGTGAGCATGACTCTCAGACACATTCCCCAATTTTATTTTTTTTATTTATTTTACACTTATATACCGCCTTTCATTAAAAACAATCCCAAGGTAGTTTACAAATTTTAAAAAACTTACAATAAAAATGACAACAACAATATTAAGCTAAAAGTATAAAACCAATCTAATTTAAAATCTATAAAAAACAAACATAAAAACTATACGCAAGTAAAACACTTAGAAGCAGCAATAAAACAATCATGTAAAGGCCTGGATAAAAAGCCAAGATTTAACAAGCTTTCTAAAAACTGTGATGGAGTCAGAGGAGCGAATGGCCACTGGGAGAGCAATCCAGAGTCTGGGGGCAGCAACAGAGAAGGCCCTGTCCCACGTGCATGACAACCGAGCCCCCCTCGTTGTCAGCACCCGGAGCAGAGCCCCCTCAGATGACCTTGTCAAGCGGGCAGCAACCCTTGGGAGCAGGCAGTCCCTCAAGTACCCTGGGCCCAAACCGTTAAGGGCTTTAAAGGTCAAAACCAGCACCTTGAATTAGACCCGGAAATGAATGATTGGACCTGGAAACCAATTACAAGGTGCAGCCTCGCATGATATCTGGCCATGCTCAATGCCACCTTGCTCTTGGTTTGGGAGGCAGCCAGAAGCTTTGAAGCCCCTAAGATGCCTAGAGAATCAGCTCCTCCTCTGCAATCCTGCCTGTCCACTGACTGAGGTCAGCTGCGGAAGGCCGCTAAGAAAAGCAGAGGGTCTTTCTGACTCCCTTCTGGTCTCTGTTTTTTATTCGTTATTCCACATTTCTGTTAGTTCCTCCGTCTGCTTTAATTTGTTGAGTTCTAAGATGCTGATTTTCACCTTACTGTCAGCCACTCAGATGGGCAAGATATACACATGATTTTATAAGCAGACTCCTCTCTGGACCATGCAGGGCACTGAAAATGTTTTTATAATAGTCTCTTGAAATCACATTTCTTTTAGCAATTTTTAATACACATGCCACTTGTATCATGGTGACGGCCACAACCTGTTTCAGAGTTATGGTCTGGATGCAGTTCAGGGTGTGCCAGAAAGATCTCGCAACTACTGACAGTGTTTGCAATCCACCTATTAGCTTACTATTTTATTTTGGAAGATGGAGTAGACTTTTATGCTCAATTGGACATCAGATTGACAGTCTATTAATGCTGCCAAGATGCTGACGCGCCTGCAACACACCACAGTTTAGAGTCTAAACACTCCGGTGGCAGAACAGCTTAGATTTGATGGGTTGTTTTACACAAGTCAGGCAACCCAGTGATTAAAATCTTTGGTCTGGTTATCATTTATGGCACAGATGAATACTCTGAAAGAAGCAACTCTACCTTCCCTGCCTTTTCCATAACAGTAAAAACTTAATGCAACCAATGCAGCCTCTCCAAGCCCATCTCCACCCACTGAGACAGGGTGGGGATGTAAGAGGCATTGAAGCAGAGATTCGGTTATCTTCTATACCAACCAGAGGCGTAACTATAGGGGGGGCAGGGGGGGCACGTGCCCCGGGCGCCATCTTTTCTGGTCACGTGGGGGGCGCCGTCATGACCAATTTTTTTTAAATTTTTAATTTTTTGTTAATACAAATGTTTCCTGCTCAGTGCAGCAGCGCTGCAGCAGTCAAGGGAGCGCGTCGGTGCCCCCTTCCCCATGAGTGGTCCCTTCCGCGCCGCCTGTGCCCCCCCCCATTGCTTTGCTGGCACCTGGTGGCCAGTCAGTGGCCTGGCTTGGCGGCGGCGGGCGCTTGTGAGGAAAAACCTAAGTATAATGTAGTATGTTGGGGGGGGAGGTGGGGGGGTGCCATTTCAGTGCTTGCCCCGGGAGCCGTTTTCCCTAGTTACGCCTCTGATACCAACCCATGGAAAAGGCCATTGTTGGGGGGTGGGGGAGTGAGGTGGATACCTGGCTGGAAGCAGCTGCCTTTTTATCTTCCTCTTTATGCAAAAAGGAAGAACAGTTGCCTCTCGGGCTCATCAAGCACACCTGACCAAGGTGGGGGGAAGGAGACTGCTTACAAACTTTAGGTGGGTGGGGCAGTAAAGCGGAAGATTAAAAGGAACCTCGGAAGAAGAGGGCCAACTCTCCCAAGAAAAGCCTCAAGAGCACTGGCTGAGAAGTTACCAGGAGGCAAAGGAGCCTTTTTAAGAGGAATGGAAGCCATGAAAGGACTCCCCGCTCCCTGGGGGAAGCAGACGGTGTTCACTGTGATGTAACAGGGACCCTGCAAGACCCCTGAATCCAGAAGAAGGGGGTAAAAGCACTGCATTCCAGAGTGAAGAAACCACAGGATGTAGAACTGCTCCAAAGGACTACACCAGAAAAGGGGAATGATATAGGGGAGAACTAATTATTCCTCAAACTAGTCATTCTTCCAAATGCTTAAAGACAGCGCCTTCTTCTGCGTGATCCCCACCTCACGTTAAGGACATCTGAAGAGGTCTGTCTCCAGTTACCATTGGTGCATCTGACAGCGACTCAGAGACAAGCCTTCTCTGTAGCCACTCCTGGACTGTGGAATGCACTCCCTGCAGAAATCTGCAATTGAATTCTTTATTGGCCTTCAGGAGAATCCTTAAAACCTATCTGTTTGGCCTGGCTTCCCAGGGTTTTTAAATAGTTGTAAATGGTTTTAATATTGCAACCTGGTTTTTCAGAGTGTTTTAATTGTTGTTTTATGCTGTTTTATAATTTCTGTTTTAATTGTTAACTGATTTTAATGGTTTTGTTTTAATTGTAAACCGCCCTGAGCCATTCTGGAAGTGTGGTATAAAAATTGAATAAATAAATAAAAATAATAAAGCCTTAGAAAGGCACATTTCCTTCCAAACACCAAAACAATTCCCTATATTTATTCTGCATCCCACTCCTATAACTAGGAAATGGTTATTGATAGCTGTTTTAGATCCACATTGCTGTCATTTAATATAATTGTCTCATTATTCCATCTGTGAATAGTCTCATTCACCTTCTCCTAGCTGGGTCTTCTGACTTTTAAGCCATAGATCAGTGGGACAAAGCAGATGCTTCGCATGGAGAAGATCCAAGGTGCAATCCGGGCATCTTCAGTTAGACTCAGGTCACACATAGTAATGCTGGAGAACTTTTGCTACCTTGCGAACTGCTGTCAATAAGACACACTGGCTAGATGGACTAATGGTCTGACCTGGTGTTAAGGCAACTTCACATCTGAATCCTATTATCTTGCTTTGAAGGATGTCTGCTGTATCATCCTGCACCTCTCCGAAAAGCACCCTACAAGACCTGTTTGCTCTGCTGGGGAGGGAGATTGCCATATCACTTTGGCTTGAGTGGCTCCAGCTGTATTGAGATGTTGAACTATTTATATTATTGGAAAATTATAAAATTTTGAATGGACTTGGTGGTCTTACATTTCTCCCTATGCATTTATTTGCTGCTGAACTGTTTGATACACTGATGCTGATGTTGTATTTGCTAGGTATTATCTTCATTATTGAACTGTTTTGTTCTATTTTTGATTTATTGTAAGGCATGTTAGCCACAATTCTGTGGAAAGACAGGATACAAGTCAATTGATCAATATACAATGGGAATGTCTAGTGGCACGACATGCAGAAGGTCCCAGGTTCAAGTTCTAGCACCTCCAATTAATACAGGTAGCAGAGCTGGGAAAGACCTTGCAGAGCAGCTGCAAGCCAGAAGAATCAACAGGTGGATTAAAACAAATAAAGATCATGTCCCAAGAAGAATCATATGTATATTTTTCTTTTAGAAATAAAATCTGAACATAATGCAAATATATAATGGTGTAGTTCTGAGCATACAACTCTCCTATAAAAGGTTGGTTTTTCCTTGTGAAAGAAGAACTGTGGGGGAAATGCCTCCGTCAATCCCCATACAGCACCATAGTTCTGATGTACTTACCTTACGGGGAGATGCTGGGGGCCAGGGACTGGCAAGTAACCACAGCTGTCCTCCACTGTGTAACCCTTTACTCCTATTTTATGCCTTGTAACTACCTGATCTCTACAACTGGCTCAGAATCAGTACCCTAAACTGGGTACTAGTGTAGGACTTTCTTCCTGTACTTTAGGAAGCAATGGCATTTTTTCATTTGTTTAAATTTTTGCTCAGTAATGCTAACTGCTGATTTAAATCAATCTATCCTAGTAGACAGAAATGTTGGACTTACCGTGAAAAGTTCCTTTTTCACAGCCAAGGAGATTATCCTCCCAAAGAATGGGTTGTGGACCGAGCATGCTCCTAAGACAGAACCATCCTACAAGAGAAGGCATGGCTAGCTTCCTGTGTGGGAGGCAACCAAACCCCAGTTCTGGTCCTGTTTTTGCTCCACAAACAGGCCGGTTCAGTTGCTTCTGCAACATTTTTGCTCAATTGAGCTTGGCTGGCTAGTTTTCATATCTTTGTAATTCCTCTTACCTTCCCTATCTTAGTATTGTGCAAGTGAGGGGAAAGAAGTCAAAATTATCTCTCCAAAAATTCTAAATTACGCCTTTGTTTTGTCAATTTGGTCTGATCAGCGTCTCTCTTTACTTTCATAAGAACATAAGAACAGCCCTGCTGGATCAGGCCCAAGGCAGCCCATCTAGTCCAGCATCCTGTTCCGCACAGTGGCCCACCAGATGCCACTGGAAGCCACAGGCAGGAGTTGAGGGCATGACCTCTCTCCTGCTGTTACTCCCCTGCAACTGGGACTCAGAAGCATCCTGCCTTTGAGCCTAGAGGTGGCCCACAGCCCTCCGACTAGTAGCCGTTGACAGACCTTTCCTCCATGAAGTTATCCAAACCCTTCTTAAAGCCATCCAGGTTGTTTTCTGTCACCACATCTTGTGGCAGAGAATTCCACAAGTGGATTATGCGTTGTGTGAAATTTTCGCCTCTTTTGTTTAGACTATGGAGTGTTCTCATGTGGGGGCCCCGCTAGAGGGTTCTCTTTTGGAAGGACCCCTTTCTGATTATAGAGGCAGATGGCTTCGCCATGACACCACCACCCCCCGAGCGTGTTTGATCTAACTCCCCACACCACGAATGCTACACTCAGGATCAGCTGGCTGTTCCCACCACCACAGCTAAGGTCTCTAAAAAAGACCACCAAAAAACCACGCCTTCGGTTCTAGATTGGTCCTGTTCTTTGGAGCATGCTTGGTCCACAACCAATACTTTTGGAGGATGACCTCCTCAGGCTGTGGGAAAGATACTGAGCTATGTGTGGTCTGACTCTGCCTTAAGACAGTTTCCTGCTATTATTAATAATAATTCTAAACAACTATTTTAAAGCTGTTTGAAATCAGCTGTCATTTCCTTGGTTACCCTTTGTTTCTTAGATGCCATCAAAATTTATAGCAGATAGCCTGGCTGAGTGCTACACTATTTTAGGTAACACCCAGTAATTGCTAAATTGTTACTCGGTTTGTGCCAAAATGACAGAATGAACAGCTGGCTTTGGCCAAGCCAACATTTGACTGAATGCAGTTATCTATCCTTACATAACTCTGGAATGGCTGCTCCAGTTGAAAAACACACAATAATGATCGATTATATTTCTGTTCAGTACATTCTGAAATATCAGGAGTCTGTGTTCTAATTCAATAGCTTGTGCACAAAAACACCCTATAAAAACACCCTAGGGTTGTGTACAACCCTACATAAAGCTACAGTAGATAATTATATCTTACATTGTAATCCATATTCTTAAATATGGCATCATAGCAGCACATGGAAGCTTACACACATTTACCAATCAACGTGGCATGAGAAAGGGAGAGGTTGTTAAAACAATGGACTTCTGAGTTCCATTAATGGCCATGACCCGAGAGAAAGCTCTTTCACTGGGGAATAATTTGAACACGATGTTAATGAGTGTCTGCAATGGAGACATTTGGATTTTCTAATCCAGGCCCTGAGCCAGCATGCTTTCATTCTTAAAGTTTTGCTCAGTACATTGTGTAAAAACTCCTAACACACTACACAGAGAGGTTTTTTAAATGTTACTATTTTTAGTTGCAAAAGGTATTATTTTAAATTTGCATTAAATTACATAGATTAGCATGTACTGAATTACATGAATTAGCAGTGTCCCGTCTTCCAACCTGGGACTGCTGGCAAGCTCAGGAGAAAAATATGTTGCTACACAACTGTATTTTTGCTGCTTTCCCCACAACCTGCAATCTTGAGCTATTTTTCTCCCACTGCTCCTGCATTTTAATTCTCTCCTGTCTTCCTAGGTACCATCACATGGAAACACACTCACACCTCTCACCGTGGGACTAATTAGCCAGACACAAATTGCAGCCTAGCCAACAGCTGCAACAGTTGCACCATCTGAACCCTGGAGGGTCCCACCAGATTGGTCCTCCTTCCCCAGTCACCTGTGCTCCTCCCCACCTGCAGTTACTCCAGCATGAACACAGAAGTATATCAAAACACTGCATCTTGTTCAATGAAAAGTTTATACACACATACTTCAACACTGAAAGCCAGAGGCACTCTAACCCCCCAGACCTTGGGTCCCCACTCCATGACCTCCAAGGTCCAGGGGGGCCTCCTGCAGCCACCCCACCAAACCTTCGGTGTTTTGTTTTTTATTTCAGCCACTGTGCGGCTGAGGGGTGGAGCCAAGCAGTCGTCCTCCTCCCCACCGCCGGGCGGTGGCTGGAGCAACCGCTGGGCCTGTCCTTTCAGCCCAGCAGCTGTTGTTAACAGCAAGGCGCACCTGCGCAATTGGGTGAGATTGCTGCAAGCCCATGACATCACAGGCTTGCAACAATCTCTCCCAACTGCGCAGGTGCACTTCACCGTTAGCAACAACCTCTGGGCCGAAAGTCCAGGCCCAGTGGTTGCTCCCCCCACCCGCTGCCGGAGGAGGTGGGGGGAGGACGACTGCTTAGGTCTCACACACACACCCCAGCAGCTGCCCCTTGGCCACACAACAGCTCATATGTTTAAAAAAAGTAGGTTTGCCACAGCAGGAGGACCCCCACAAAGTAGGTTTCGGGGGGGGCTCATGGTGAGGGTGGTTCGGGTTCCAGAAATACCTAGGTATTTTTGGTTAAAAACTACATCAGAAAAAGATCCTGAAAGCAGAGGGCCATTGTGCCTCACCTGTCTACTATTTTTTAATATATACATTCTTGTACTGTACATGGACCCTGGTGGCGCAGTGGTAAAACTGCCGCCCTGTAAGCAGAAGGTTACAAGTTCAATCCTGACCAGGGGCTCAAGGTTGACTCAGCCTTCCATCCTTCCGAGGTCGGTAAAATGAGTACCCAGAAAGTTGGGGGCAATATGCTAAATCATTGTAAACCGCTTAGAGAGCTCCGGCTATAGAGCGGTATATAAATGTAAGTGCTATTGCTATTGCTATGGATAGTCCAGAGGCAGGAGGAGCATTTCAAGATGTGTTGAAGGGGTGTGTGTGGAACTGACCCTATTATTACTATTATTTATATACTTTTCAACAAAAGGGGTTCTCAGAGTGGTTATCCAGAACATATTTATTTATTTAGGGGTTATATAAGCATCCCCCCCTCCACACACACACACTTCATCCTTCTATTGGGAGTCTTGGGACATTGGGCGAGATATGAATGAATGGATACACACACCCGCAAGCCCAAATCCATCTTCCTCACAGATGCTGGCCTGTCTAATCAGAATGTACCAGCCACAGGAAGGGAAGAAAGCTGTGCATCTTAGGTCTGAGGAAAGTGGGACCCTCTCTCTGGGGAAAGGAGGAGGAACAAGAACTCTTCCTGCTGCTACTACAAGCCTATCCCACTCATGGATTTAATTCAGTTTGTTTGTATTGTTTTTATTCTACATTGGGTTTTGTTGTGTTAAATTTTATATTACTTATATTGTTTTACTGTAGTGAGCCACCCCAAGCAGCACTGTCCTGGAGGGGCGGGATATACATATTTTAAATAAAATAAATAAAAACCAATGTATCTCCTTGGGCAGGCCTGTTCAATCTAGTGCCCACGAGTCAGATCTGGCCCATGGGGACTTTTTTGCTGGCCCCAGGAATGGCCCAAAGTTTTGTAGCACCTGAGGTGAGGTGCCACATTCTGTGTTTTTCAGGGCCTTGCCCCATGGCCCTGGCTGGGTCAGCCCCATTTGGAACCAATCTTTGCAAGCTTTGAAAATACACAAGGCACAGCGAGGAGGAAAGGTTGCTAGCAGCCTCCTCTCCTCATGCTGCGGGTAACAAATAATTGCTTTCATTTACATTTAATAATTAATTTTAATGTAATCATTAATGTGCTGAACCTTTACCTCCGCCCCCACACACCAAGTCATGGTTGGTTCCAGCCCACTGGGGCATTTGAATTGTGGGGAGACAGAAGCAACCTCAGAGCCACAAATAAATTCTTACTGCTGGCCCCATGGATCTGCCTGGAAGATGAACCCACGAGAGGAAGCAGCCCCATCTCCTCTGCAAATCATCACGGGTCCATGCATTCATATACAATTTAGTGTGCAACGCCAACTGCTCAAGTCAGTCTTCAAATCTCACTATTTTACCATCATATTTCTGACAGTGCAGCTATGGCAACCAGAATTTCATGTGAGAGAGGGTGAATCAGAACATTTTTACATAAACTGAAGCTAGCCAAAGTTTCACTACTATGTCCAATGTTATAGGGAATGTTAATGAATTAGAAATTAGAGACAACAGCACATTTAAGAGTGAGCATGGGACAGGATATCCAACGGATATTTATATACCGCTCTTCAACAGAAGTTCCCATCAATATAAATAAAATGGCTCCCTGTCCCCAAAGAGCTCACAAACTAAAAAACAAACATGAGAGAGACACTGTGCAACAGCCACTGGAGGGATGCTGTGCTGGAGATGGATAGGGGCAGTTGCTCTCCCCCTGGCTCAATCAAAATAATCACACTTTTAAAATGTGCCTGTTTGCTCAGTTATCAGGGATATATATAGGGAACATTTGGCATGGAGGAAGGGTGGACATGTTACCCCTTCCTAACAATTCAATGAGCAACTATACAACTTGTTGGATGATTAAAGTAAGTAGCACTGGGCAAGACAATGCATAATTAACCCACTAACTTTTCAAGTGAAGAGCAACTGGGACACTGAGAGCAAAAGCATCCAGAGGACAGAGTGAATGTATTAATTGCTGTTGACCAAGGTGTTGGGGAGGGGGTGGTAAAACCACGTGCTTGGCGACTACTCAGTGCTGGAGGGCAGAAGAAGCAGGTGGCTGAGTGGGGGTCTCTGCTTCATTGGACTGGGTGGGCGGAACACGGACACACTGATGAGGTAAGTATTTTGTTGCCAACACAGGAAGTGCCTGTACTCTCTGTAGACCAACCAAGTAGCAAGGAACACTGAGAGTCCAGGCTGATCCCCATGTCATGCCAGCATGGAATGGGATCCACAGCACACTGGTGGAGCACACGCCTTGCACACAAGGTTCCAGGTTCAATCTCCAGGATACCCGTCGCTAATACTATGCATGGCAGCTCTCACAAGAGTTCGTGAGTGAGCTACCAGCAGGGGGAGAGGAAAGTGTCGCCGGCAGCGGACAGACTTGTGGCCAAGGCAGGAAAGATGGGGGGGGGGGAATAGCAACAGCGGAAACGGGAGGGCAGGTGGGCAGGCAAGAAAACAGTGGCGGCGGGCAGTGAGGGAAATAAAATGACAGCGGTGGGCGGGAAAGAGGGAGGAGAACTAGAGGTGCAGATAGGCCCAGCTAGTCTGGATTGTTTCACTGAATATTTATTTATTTATTTAACATTTTATATCCCGCTCTTCCTCCAAGGAGCCCAGAGCAGTGTACTACATACTTGAGTTTCTCTTTCACAACAACCCTGTGAAGTAGGTTAGGCTGAGAGAGAAGTGACTGGCCCAGAGTCACCCAGCTAGTTTCACGGCTGAATGGGGATTTGAACTCAGGTCTCCCCGGTCCTAGTCCAGCACTCTAGCCACTACACCATGCTGGCACCACCCAAACAGGCCATTCTCAAGTCACATTTACCTGCCTTCCTCCACCACACATCTTAAGACGTTGCTTTTTGGCAAACACAGTAGCAGAAGTTGTGGGAGAGCTCAATCAGGCCAATCCAGGACTTGCTGCCTGGCTTCTAGCAAGTCATTATCACTTAACCTCAGCTCTCTGTCTGTAAAGTGGGAATTGCAGCAACGGGTTTTGCAGGCAGATACAGAAATTAACAAGGCAAGGAACTGTAAAATGCTTATATGCTAAGTGTTCCTTTCAAATGCTTAGCAGCAGCAATTTTGGAAACTGCCAAAAAGGGTTTTAAACATGTATTTTAAAAGTATGTTATTTCAGCTGTTAATTAGCTATCATCTTGCCTGATAATTAGAGATATAACATGCTGCATATGGCGCCTTTTCTTCTTTTAGAGAAAACACAGGAGCTTCAATATGTTGGCTTGTCAAGATTCCCACTCTTTAATGAGCTCACATTCTCACAAATGGCAATTTCAAACCTTCACTTCCTCTCTTCTCGCAAACCAACATTACTACCTTTAGCAATGCCACTCAGCTAGTATTACCAACTCTTCAATTCCATGCCAATACACTCGACCTGACCTTTATAAAAGCTCAACTGGTTTGAAACAACATTCCTAATTGCTTTGCTTATAAAGACTGTTTGATAGGATTGCTCACTCAAGGAACTTGCATAACATATACGGTGCAGAGATTCAGGATCTACCGCCCAGATCATAAATGCTTGCATTGGCACATTTGCCAACAGAGTCAAGCTTTGCAACACTGCAGTGAGGCTGCTGTCAGTACACAAGGGATACATGAAACAGCTTTCCCCTGAGGCAGACCATTAGCTCAGTCTACTGGCAGCAACTTTCCAGGATCTTTCCTAGCCCTGCTGCCTAAGATTATTTTAATTGAAGATGCCAGGGATTGAACGTGGGACTTTCTGAATGCAAAGCATGCACTCTGCCACTGAGCTAGGGACCCTCCATTTGGTGGTGCTGCGCAGCTCCATTTGTGAGAAGCTGCAGCCAGCACTGGGTTCCCAGCCTGGCTGGCAACACGTCTCTGGTTTTCCAGGCAGGGAAGGGCATGCCCAGCCCTGCTGAAAACCTGGCACTGGCTGGCTGAAGCGCCTTGTGAACAGGGCCCCGTGGCTCCGTTTCCACATATGGCCACACCTCTGCATTTGATGTCAGAGGCAGGGGGCGTGGCTAGGGTGCCAGGGGCTGCCATGGCATTGCACCCATGGCGTTCTACCGTCTTAGAGATGTAGCCATGAAGACTAATTCCACCGAGAACTACATTCTCTTTGGCACGCCCCATTAAAAAGTCAAGAGATGAGAGAAGCGCAGGTAAAGATAGTCCATGGTTGCATTTGGGTCAGAGGTGGCCCTGCCATGCACTGAGGAGAGGCAGTGGAGATGGGGTGCCATTAAAGCCAGCAGGTTTTGCCAAAGAGGCACAACCTGCAGAGTTGTTCTCCTTCCAGAAGCATAATTGTAATTGTATAGACATGTTCAAAGCACACAACTCCCCTGCTCCCAGAGGCCACCAAGGGCCCCTGGATCCAGGCTGCCGATCATGGAAAAGCTGGCCATCACCGTTACGGCAACTCCCTCTTCACACAAACGCAGTCTTAACCATGAGGGGCAAGCTGGAGGGGGTGATGAGACGCCAGGGTGGGATTTCCGATCTGCTTCAGCACTAACAATGTGTAGAACAGTTTATTTGATAAAGTCTGAACAGGACTATTGTCTCACACTGTAGTCTCAAATGGTCTCACTTTATAGTCTGTCTGTCTATCTATCTATCTATCTATCTATCTATCTATCTATCTATGTTTTTGTACACCGCCCAGAGTTTTTGGAGTGGGCGTTATATCAAATGTTTCAAATAAATAAATCGATCAATCTATTTGGTTTTGTGAATACTCCACATACTAAGATTATAGCTTGCCACCTCTGCCTCAACTCAAATCTCAACAAGCCTTTCTAGGAGTCTGTAAACCACATATTGCAAGACACATCCCACTAGTCAAATCATATGAAGCCTGGAGCGTCTATATCCTAAGACCACACCCTCTCCACTCTAAATTTGGACTGACTCACATAGGGCCAAAATTAGCGTTGAGAGCACAGCTAAATCCAAGCACACAACAGTTAACCACGCAGCAAAGTGCTCATCAGATTGCACCATCTTGTGGCCACTCACTTTTTTCAGCACTCAAAGCAAGTTGTCACTTTTTCTGCTTCTCTAGTGACACACAATGAAACCTTACCTGCCACTTTACTTGTGCAATGGAAAGCCTGCTCTCTCCCATGCAATTAGACAGAAAATAATCTGAACCAGCCTACTGAGAGTCGCGAAGAGCCATGGTTAAGCATGGTTCCATGCAATAGTGGGAGCGAGGACTGTCCCCTTCCGACGCCTGCACAAGCATCTATTTCCGATTTAGGAGAACATAAGCCAAGATCAGCAAGGATCACTCAGTCAGGATCAGTCCAAGCCAACCAATCTCAGTTTATTCTAACCTACATCCTTGAAATAAATCACATTCTGTAACTCACTTCAAACCTTGGGTACAGATTGCAGTTTATTTCAAGTAAGTGGGCTAGAATAAAGAGATTGGTTTGGGTCAAATGTCACGAGGGATCTTGGTTTATTCTATCCTAAACTGAAAACAGACACTCACATGGGGACGGGTGAAGAGGGACATGCACTTCTGAGCCTGAAGATGTCGCCCAGGACCAGGCTTCACACTAATTCTGTGTTACATCCGGATCAGCCCAGCGCCAGTTTAGCACTGGGTCTATCAGCCTGCGTGTCCCTGGGCAGTGGGAGCAGCGGAGGCTTAGTTGCTGGGATTTTTTTTTTAAAAGGTGCTACACCCTGTATAGAGATGATAAAACTATTTTAATTCTTACCAACAGCATCACATTTCTAAGTACATGAGCACAGAGGCGGAGCCACCATTGGGCGAATGGGTTCAAAGAACCCAATCCACTGCCAATCAGGCACCACGCCTTGCAGCCCTGACACACCCACAGCATCTGACATCAGATGCAGGGGTACTGGTTTAGGTGACAATAAAGGGAGGTGAAAAGAAAGCTTGAGGAACATTTAGCTAAAAGCATCAAGGGGAACACACAAACACTTTTTTCAATACATCAGAAGCAGGAAACCTGCCAGGGAGGTGGTTGGTCCATTCGATTATGAGGGAGTGAAAGGGATTAAGTAAGATATGGAGATTGTAGAGAAGCTAAATGAATTCTTTGAATCTGTCTTCACAGCAGAGGACACTGAGTGTATAACTGTGCCTGAACTGAGCTTCTCAGGGACAGAGGCTAAAGAACTGGGTCAGATAGAGATGATGAGAGATGATGTTCTAAACTGTCTGGAAAAATTAAAAATTAACAAATCAAGGCTAGATGGCACCCACCAAGAATCCTTAAGGTACAGGTTTCAAAAAGGCATGCGGGGGAGGGGGGATCAAGGAAATTGCAGGCTGGTTCACTTAACACCTCGGCCAGGCAAATTGATGGAAAGCATTCTCAAGGATAAAATTGTTAAGGATATAGAAGAACAGTCCCTGCAGAGGCAGAACCAGCATGGTTTCTGTAAAGCCAAATCTTGCCTCACCAATCTTTTGGAGTTCTTTGAGAGTGTCAACAGGTGTGTGGATAAAAGTGATCCAGTTGGCATAGTATACCTGGACTTTCAAAAAGATTTCCACAAAGATCCTCATCAAAGACTCTTGATAAAACTTAGGGATAAGGGGGCAGGTACATGTGTAGATTGGTAACTGGTTAAAGGACAGGAAACAGAGGGTAGGGATAAATGAACAGTTTTCCCAGGGATCTGCAACTGAGACTAGTGCTTTTTAATTTATACATAAATGATCTAGAAGTTGGGGTAAATAGTGAGGTGACCAAATTTGCAGATGCTACCAAATTATTTAGGGTAGTGAGATCCAAGAGAGATTGCGAGGAGCTCCAAAATATCTCTCAACAGGGGGAATGGGCAATAAAACGGCAAATGCGGTTCAGTGTTTGCAAGCAGTCTGTGACTGACCAGGAGAGGGATCTTTGGGTTGTGGTGGACAGTTCACTGAAAGTGTGTGACAGTTGTAAAAAAAAAAAAAAGTCCAATTCCATGCTTGGACTCATTAGAAAGGCGATTGAAAGAAAAAATCTGCTATTATACCTTATACAAAACTATGGTGCGGCCACACTTGGACTACTGTGTACACTTCTGGTCACCATAACTTAAGAAGGACATTGTAGAACAGAAAAAGGTGCAGAAAAGGGCAACCAAGATGATCTGGAGGCTAGAGCACCTTCCCTATAAGGTAGGGCTACAACACCTGGGGCTTTTTAGTTTTGAAAATAGTCGACTGAGGGGAGAGTCTATAAAATCACGCACTGTGTGGGAAAAGTTGATTTAATTTTTCTCCCTCTCACATCACACTAGAACCAGGGGTCATCCCATGAAACTGATTGCCAAGAAATTTAAGATTGACAAAATAAAGTACTTTTTCACACAACACATAAGTGACCTGTGGAATTCTCTGCCACAAGATGTGGTGAACATCTGCCACAAGCCTAGATGGCTTTAAGAGGGGTTTAGATAAATTCATGGAGGACAGGTCTATCACTGGCCACTAGTTGGAGGGCTAGAGGCAAGATGCCTCTCAATACCAGTTGCAGGGGAGCAACAGCAGGACAGAGGGCAGGCCCTCAGTTCTTGGCTGTGGGCTTCCCAGAGGCATCTGGTGGGCCACTGGGGGAAACAGGAGGCTGGACTAGATGGGCCTGATCCAGCAGGGCTGTTCTTATGTTCATCCCATCCCTTACAACTTTGAAAAAGGCAGTCATGACACATTTGTTCACCCAGGCTTTTAATTAGATACTGTTTTAATAGTTTGATGATTTTTAATAGTTTTAATCTTTAAATTGTTGTAATGTTTTAACATTTTTACTTTTTTAAAAATAGTTTTGTTGTAAACTGCCCAGAGGAGTTGCATTTGGGGCAGTATACAAATATGTTAAACAACAAATAGATAGATAGATAGATAGATAGATAGATAGATAGATAGATAGATAGATAGATAGATAGATATTCTTGAGACCAACTATTGCCAAGGGAGAAATGTCAGGAACAGTACAAAGACTGTCACGCAATTCCACTGCTGAAGTTCTGTATGTCCTGTCAGCTGCAGAGAAGGCAGACCACCCGAAGCATACAGAAGTTGCTCTGAACTCCTTGGAGAAAGAGCAATGTACAAGTCCCATAAATAAATAAATACAATGGCGCGCACTATGGAGCCAGAAAAGTGCCAGAGAAGTGATTTAATAATCATAATCTTTCCAACTGAAAAATAATTAGGGTTGTAGCCTTTTGCAAACACTCCCAATTCGAGAGGGAATGCAGGATGCCATTTCCTAACATTTTAATGATGTTTGAGTAGCGAGCAATTAGAACAGCACTTTAAAGAGAACACACTACAGGGGATGAAAGGTCAGTGCCAACTGATTGTAACAAGGAAGGGTGGGGAGAAACTTAAACTATGGCACTCACACATTCTACAAAGACCAATATTTATTCCCACACAAACAATCTGAAGTCCAAACCCAAAGGCTTGGTTACATAACAGCACCTTATTTCTAAATCTTGCTGATAAGAATGATTATGCAAAACGTTTAATATGCCAACCACCACCATGAACACATGCTCTGTCTAAACATCTGGACCATGTTATCAGCATGCTGGAAGCAGGAGGAATCTGCAAGTCTAATGACACCTTGGGATTACTAACATGGTATGCTCTAATAAATACTCCCTACAGCATCTGCTGATCTAATAACTGGCACTAGAAAATAGTGCATGCTTATCTATGTGGTTATTAGCTCTTGCTGATTAAGAGCCTGGCAAGGCAACAGGCTGTGTCACGCGCAGTGGGTGGAAAAGGGATGAGGAAAGAAGCAGCAGCATAGGAAATGGAGAATGCACCAGCCCCTCTAGCAAGCATTTCTCAAGACAGCAATCCACACATCCCTTTCCATCACCATGGAGATCTGAAGCCACATCTAGCTTAACTCACTTCCCCATATGAAGCTGCCTTATACAAATCAGTCCTTTGGTGCACCTAGTCCAGTCCTCTCTGTTCTGACCAGGGCCTGGGGCAGGAGTCTCTCTTAGCCTGAGATCCTTGAACTTGAGACACAATGGACTAAAATCAGGAACCCTCTGCAAGCAAAGCAGGTGCTCTAGCACTGAATTACAGCCCTTCCCAAAGCTTACAGCACATGGCCACGCTCTCTCTTCTAGCCTTATAAGACCCTTTTTAGTCCACGACCAGATGCTTTGGGTTCTTCTGGAGTACCTGCCTGGACTATCCTTTGAGATGAAAGGACGTTAGTTTTGTTTCTACTGTTCCTGCCCTCCTTGCTTTCCAGAAGACCTTCAGGGGAAGAATCCAGACCAAACATCCTGCTCTGTGGCTCCTGCTCCCAGCCCTCTTCACCTTCTCTATCCAATCTGGCTACCGCACAACCATTTCTCAGCATTTTCCTTTGAACAACTGCCTACAGAGAGAGAGAGAGAGAGAGCGCTTTGCTGATTGACAAATAGAAATATAACGGGCAAAACATTTTGGCTTCCACCTTCTTCAGCTGCTCTGATGTTACAGGAAAGGTACAATCTCTGCAGCAACTGTACCTTGAGTCAGATTAACCTAGTAGCAAAAGTAGCATTTGCTACGGGCCCCACATTTTCGAGGGCCTCGCTCTATGTGTTTGCAAGCTTTTCTCCTATTCCTATAACCTCCTCTTGTGTCTGGAGATTTTTCCTCCTCTCTGCTTCTGCAATCCACCCTAGGTGGGAAAAGAGCCATTGCGGTCTTAGTGCTCACCGGTCACCCAGCCCTCGCAGCTTCACTCATTCCTGTTGAAGGGAAGTTTGCTTTGCTGCCCAGGCAGTGTTCCAAACAAAGCGCTCTTGCAGCAGCCCGAAGGAAATAGCCTATCCATTGGCTCTTGGAAATTTCCTGTCACACTCACATTCATTACGATGCTGGATGAGATGGTGATGCCCATGTCCCACTGCCCCGCCTGCGGTACCCTGAAAGCTGCTAATAGCCTTATCCACTGTTTGCACATTAAAACAGTAGCTTTTTAAAAAGCCGATCCAAGGAAAAACCATCTGCTGTTTTATCAGAGCAAGATTTACTCAGGGGATGAATTTGAACAAGAATATTTGTTTTCATTTGCTTTATTCATTCATTCACGACTCAGTGAATTACTTTACTCTGCAATTAAATAATTTATGTTTTAATATGTATGTGCATTTTTAAAATTTAGGGCCCCTTTATATGCTACAGGCCCGGCACTAGCTTAATCCAGCCCAGAAGCTGAATTTATACGACTGAAATTTATACTGTTCTTTCTGATTAACTGCATGCTCCTGGGATCCAGATAATACTTGCGTGGAGCTCTGTTTGCCGTTTTAAAGAGGCTCTCCCCCCCCCCTCGTGCACGTGTGCTTGAGGATTCTGCAAGAGCAACTGAAATGTGAGGCTATCCCCACCCCCACCTCACTTTCCCCTACGGTTCCCTGCAGCAGCTCTTGCACCACCAGCTCCAATTGCTTGTTAGACTTTCGAGTTTAGAAGTGCAGCTTCTCAGTTCCAGCAGCAGTAACTGGTGAGGAAGCAAGGGCAACTGGGGGTGGGGGAGGGGCAAGCCAGGCGCACAATATGCAATGCAGCACTGCCCTCTGTCCCGGTTTTCAGCCTCCTCTCTGCAACCCCTGCAGCAAGAAGATTGGATTTTTAAAAGAGAAATGAAAGCTTGAAATTTATCAGCATTCTGGGACAAACAGCTGCCACTCCCAGACAGATATGCACCAGGTATATATTGCAAAAGAAAAATGCATGTGGGTTCCCCTAAAATCCTGCCAAAGCCTCATTCTAGGGATGTGTGTTCTTACCAGCAATTTCCCTGTTTTCTGGAGATCACGATTCAACATACTAAGTGGTAAAACTATTCTGGCATTTTGAGACAAAACTGACACTCCCTAAAGAGACTGTTAAACTGGGCAGGATTTTGGGAGAGCAAACTCAACAGGAGTAGTTGTGTTGCTGCCCGAATGGCAAAAAGGACAACTTAAATTGAGGCAATTCTAAAGTATTCGCAAAGCAAAAGAAGAGTGCATAGCCCATCCTGAACTATTTTGCAAGGCTTCTCCAGCATGCCCGGAAAGCCTCTGCCCACGACAGAGTCAGCAACTGCTCCCTGTGCATTCTGGGCAGTCCTCCCAGAGCGAAGGCTTCCATGAACAGCCTCTTCCTTGTGGGAGAAACAGGGGAGGAGATTTATTCTTATGCAGAAAGTATGTGCAGGACAGAAATATGGCACCTCTCCCCGCTGCCCCAATTACTGCTAGAAAAATGTTCAGTGTTTGCCTGTAATGCCAATGCAACCACAGTAAGGCCTTTAAGCTGAAGTGCATTAATTCCCACTTTTAACACACTATCAAGTCATTCCTGAGAAACATGCCCAAACAAGCCCTACTGTCTGAAGTGGAAGGTGCATGGAACAGGTGGGCTGCAGAAACAGAAAGAATTGAATGGCCAGAGAAGACAAGACACTCCCAGCTCAAGTTAGTCTGCTGATTAAAATTATGCTACCTCTGCTGCTGCTGCTTCTCCTACTCATAAAATAGTATCCTGAAATCAAGAGTTGGGTCCTCCTCAATATAAAGCAAAGGTAGCACCAATAAGCATTTAATGTTTGTGCTGTTATTGTTACTTTCACAAAGACCCAGCAGAATAGAGAAAGATACCACCGCAAGTTTATACACCAAGGAGCAAACAAAGACATGTGAAACTGCTGCAGTTCCTCAAAGTTTATCCAAAGTATGGTTACATAAAGTCAAATGCAGGAACGCCTTGGGGCTTACACAACACCACAAATAGGAAGGTCACGTGTGCCACCCTCTACACACACACACACAGAGCATATCTAGTTTTAAACAACAACAAAAAGCAAACAGAGCACAAAGCATCACTGGGAACAAAATATGCAACTTCTTCACAAAAGCAAACCAAGTTTCGGCAAGAGAGACTACGCACTCACCCTGCTAATTTCAGCAACATCTATCGAAGGCAAGGCAAGACACAGGCTTCACAAGAACATGAAGAGAGGGAGATTTAAAAGAAAAAGAAAAAGAAAAAAGCCAAGAATCTCAGCCAAGCTATGCAAATGCAGCAAACTCCTGCCATGGAGTCCCTCCTGCACACCACTTCCACAGCAGGCTGGGGAAGTGCATTTGTGAATGCTGCTTATGAAAAAAAACAAAAAACTTCTTTCAAATTGATGACTAGCACATCAAGAAGAAAGCTCAGCTCCAGAATATGGGAACCTAAGATTTAGATTATGTCCAGTTACTGAGACAACTCACTGCTGTAATTGACATTGGACATATGAGTTCATGCTTTACGGGCTGCGTTTGAAACTGAGAAGCAGGAAGTCAGCCAAGAAAGCAAGGCTCAAGACGTGCAATGGGAAGCCAACGCAAGATAATATATTTTACTTTCCCCTCAACTGCAGGTGATGTAGATTCCATATGGTTCTTGGAAGACGATGGAAATATCCAGCCTACTGTACTTTGGCAGACCAATGTCTATGCAAACAAAGCACAGCAGTTGGCTCCAGAGCTTGATTGTCTCAGTCTGGGGGCGTCGTTTCGGTTAAGAAATAAATGATGGAACTGGTAGAGTATGGAGAGGAAAGGGCCAGGGCTATTAGGAAAGCATTATACTTTATGGATCAATTCTGCTGATTTATACAGCACAGTTTTCTTTTTCCGGGCACGTGTATGTGGAGAAGTAACAGAACAAAATAATTTAAATGATTAGTCTGATGATCAGACTACTAGTCTGATGGCTACAGGCCACCTCCAGCCTCAGAGGCAAGATGCCTCTGAATACCAGTTGCGGGGGGGGGGGGGGTAACAGCAAGAGAAAGGGCATGCCCTCACCGCTTGCCTGTGGGCTTCCCAGAGGCACCTGGTGGGCCACTGTGCGAAACAGGATGCTGGACTAGATGGGCCCTCTTGGGCCTGATCCCGCAGGGCTGCTCTTATGTTCCTAAAAAGGAGTTGTAAAACTTGTCTATTGGTTCAACTCACTCTTTGCCCTCTACCGTCTTGAAAAAAGCCAGTAAAAATACTTTTGCACTATAGCAACACTTATCTGACCAACTTAGGCTGAAGATCTGGAATCAGCAGAACCCTGCTTTCAAGGACATCTGCGAAACTGGAGCGCTGAAGTCTTTTAGGAATAACACATCAGCCAGACAATGAGAGGAGGCTGTACAAAGCCAACGCTGTAGTCATCTTTCACTGATGTGTGTACTTTTGAAAGCGTTGCTAATGCAAAAGAATCAAGCAATATTTTGGGTACTATATCAGCAAAAGCCTTCTGGACTGTGATGGAAAGTTTGGATTTTAAGAGCAGTAATGATACTTCAACAGAGAAAACAGCCCCAAGGTCAGGACCAGTGTAGAGAGGTAGGTCCTTAATGCCCATAATAGGAGGCAGTTCTAAGATATTTCAGATTAAGTGGGGCTGTGCAACAGAGGCATCTATTTCACTTGGTTATGTTTCCATCCACACAAACATGTTTTTCCTCTCCCTTTAAGTATCTGCACTGATTCAATCTCATTTTCTCCTGTATAGCTATCTAAAGTCAAAGTCAGTTGTGGATAGTTAGGACACTGAATATACTCCTCAGAGATTAACACATATGACATACCAATTTGCAAAAACTTTGCATGCTTGTCAATATATCGGCGTCCAACTTCTTAGAGTGCTTTTGCCCATCTGGTTCGCCAATTACGCCCTTACCTTGATCGGCAGGCATTAATGACAGTGACCCATGCCCTTGTTATCTCCCGCTTAGATTATTGTAACGCTCTCTATCTAGGGTTACCTTTGAAGACAATTGGGAAGCTACAATGGGTCCAGAATGCAGCGGCTTGCCTACTCATGGGTGCCAGAAAATATGACAGGATAACACCTCTCCTGCAGTCGATGCACTGGTTGCCCATTCACTTCCGAGTTAAGTTTAAGGTCCTGGTTCTGACCTTCAAAGCCTTGCGGGGCTTGGCGCCTGTCTACCTGCAGACCCACCTCTCCCACCCAGTTACATCCCATCCGGTTAGATCATCTCAGATGGCCCTCTTGTCGGTCCCTGATTTCCGAAAGGTTCGGGGCTCTAGGACCCGCAAGAGGGCTTTTTCAGTTGCTGCCCCACTTCTTTGGAACTCTCTTCCTGTTCAGATTCGTCTAGCCCCTTCCTTACTGATCTTCAAATCTCTGCTGACGACTTTTATTTTTCGCCAGGCTTTTGCCCTGTAGTTTAGTTTATTTGTTTTTTGTTAGTTACTTTAGTTTTTAATTTAGAATGTAATTTTTAATGGGTTTTTTTCACGTTTTTGTGCACCGCCCGGAGTCTTCGGAGTGGGCTGTATATTAAATGTTTCAAATAAATAAACAAACAAACAAACAAGTAAGTAAGTAAGTCAGTCCCCCAAATCAGTCTTTGCAGCTGAAGAATTCTGACATTAGCAGATAGTCATTGGCTCAGTGGATGTGGTATTACAAAATATTTATGAACATTCCAACAGCTCAGAAAATTAAAAAATAAACTGTCAGCATAGATGATAAAGCATGCACAATAGCATTTTTCTGCAAGTGCTGCCTGCAAGTATTGCAAATGATGGGTGGGTGGTGCATCAGAGAAGCGGGGGAACAAACACAGAGGAGATATTACACACATGCCTTCCCTCCCCCACCCCCCAGACAAAAAAATTCACATCCATGATTTACAAAGATCTGCACTCCATATTACCCCCATATGCCTCACCTTTCTCCAAGGACCTCAGTCAGAGTGGTTTAGCCTCACAGCTTCCCTAGAAAGTATTTTAGGCTGAGAAATCACAACCTGCCCAAAGCTGTCATATGAGCTTCTCCCAGCTGAAGAGACATCTGAATATGAGTTTCCTGCATTTAAACTGAATTCTCCAATCACCAGCTTCTTCATCATTCAATACTGAACATCTCCCCCTTCTTCTTGTGCACCCCTCATATTTCCTCTCAGCTCTGCACATCTTCATCTATTGGCTCCTTTTCTTCCACTCTTGCTTCTATGACGCCTTCCAGAGTACATCCTATGACTGGGTTGGACTTCTGCTTTTCACTCATCATCAGCTCCTTTAACTTCTCCAATTCACTCCACAAAATCCACAAAACATTTCCTAGACACAGATCTACCTGTTCTATGCCATCTGCCAACACAAAATTGAAATGGTGAGGCACCATGTCCTTTTTCCTAGTTACTGTCATTCTTATAAAACCCTGTTCACTAGGGATGAGCACGAAATAGATTTTGCGTTTTGTTTAGAGTTCGAAGCAAAATGCAGATGACTAAAATGCTCCATTGAAACAGCGGTTGAGCCAGTTGTTTCGACTAAACAAAACTCAAAATGTTTTGAGTGTTTTAGCCATAGGGAAAAATGGGGAAACTTGAAACACCCTATTGTAACACCCATGGGTAGCTCTTAAGGACACCAAAGTGGGTTGGGTGGTAGGGCATGATGGGTGCTACCTGTCACTCAAACCACAAAAGAAATGGGCAAGCAGCTGATTTTTAACAAAAGCTTAAGAAGCAAGGAGATCACAAGCCAATCAGAAGCCAGTGCCAGAAAACCAATCAGCAAGGGAAAATCAGGCTTGGAAAATGGCGCTCTAAACATTTCAAATTGAAACAGTTAATTTTATTCTGAGCTCAAAACAGGCCCTTTATTTAAAGGGTAGTTTTTTTCGAGCTCGAAACATTTTGAGTTGAAATGCTTCAAAATTGGAATGTTTTGCACATCCCTACTGTCCACAGTATGACCTCTGGCCCTCTTCATGACCAATGTAAATGCTACCAGTCTGCGTCACATCTGTATTCTATAGATGAATAAATCAGCATAACCAAATAAGTCAACCCTATAAAATGCTGCAAAGCAGGCCTTGCAAGAACAGACACAGAAGGGAAGCAGCTTGTAGAGGGTGAGAAGCAAGAGCTTTGGCCTGCAGCCCCTGCTCCATCATAAACCTATTTCCATACTATGTTCCAAAGAAAGAAATGACACCCAATTAAGCATCAACTGTTGCCTTCCAGACATTAACACCTTTCGAAGACTAGACTTTCTGCATATGCAGTTGTTGAAGTAAACCCTGCTTAAAGAACCAAAATCTGTCAAAATCTCAGAGACCATGGGCATCTTTTCTTTGGCTCTCTTGTTCTCTGGACTGGAGTCAGCTTTAGCATTTTACTCCTCCAGTGTTCAGAAGAAAGTCTTCCCAGGTTAAATTTTTGGAAAACTTCCCTTAATTAAGGCAGATAAGTCATCCTGACCTCTGCAGATTCCAATCTCATTAATTCATATCCTTGCAAATTATTCTCTCTAAACCAAAACACCATGCAAATGCCCTCCCACCTTCTACTGCAATCCTGGTGGGAGGCTAAGCAGTGTGAGAGACCCTACACCACTGGTCCCCTTTGGACATGTTGAAAGGGCCTTCGCCAAGCCACTGCTATGTTAAATCATATTCCTTGAATCGGCCTTAAAAGACCAGCCACCTTGAAGAACGAAAGGAAACAGAGAGATGGGGCTAAGTGGTGCATTGGCAAGGGAGCCAAACCACATCCTCCTGAATCTCTCAGCACTGCCTGAGGTAAGAGGGCGCAAAAGCAGAATGGATGAGTTGGAGGTACTAAGGACAACCGGCTGAGGGGCAAGTCTCACCTGGTAAATAAGGTCCCAAACTGAGATTCTGTCTCCCCCAGGACTGATAAAATTTACTGTTTTTTGTTTAAATTGAAATCAGAATGTTAAAAACACAATTTTTAAAGAAGAACCTAGGTCAAATATATCATCATGAATGTTAATCATAACTTCTAATTATATTCTATGAACGTGTTAACAGCATTATATGGGGCTGAGAGAGAAGAGACTTGATCAATCCTGTTATATTGTACATGCAGCACCACACACACACAGTGAAGTCCTTGCCCCTTTCTTTCTCTCTCTAAAAGTGCAAAGTGAATTAGGCCCATTCACACATTTATTTTCAACACTCATACAACAAGTGTATTTCACTTACATTTACATTCATGTTATGCTGAATGCAGTTACAGCAGTAAACCTCCTATCTGTACCATGCATCTGAGGGGCCTACATCCAGGTTCACCTTTAAAATGAACAGTAATTCACAGAAACATGTGTACAAGTGTACAAACACCTGTACACTTGTACAACATAATGTCTAAACCAGGCTAAAGAAGGCTAATGAATGAATAGAGAATTTGGGGGGATGGAGTAGATCTGAGCAAGGAGGAGGAGTCTGGATATAAATGCAAGGGATGGGGAATGGGATAGATAGTGAAACCAAAAGAGAAGAGAACATATCCATGCAGTCCTTATCCTTAGGGAACCTTTTCTGAGTGCATCCTCCATTATAGAAGGGAAACACCCATCATGGCAGCAGGCTGTAAAAGAGACCCCATTTGGGAATATTTCAATGAAGTTCCTGTACCTGTGGGTAAGGCAGGCGTGTGTGCGAAATGCAAACAGCACAACAAAGAAATGCAAGGCCTGGTTGCCTGAATGAATCAGCATTATGAGAAGTGTGTACCTATTATAGCGTGTACCTACCTGACTCTGGGCCAGTGACTTCTCTCTCAGCCTAACCTACTTCACAGGGTTGTTGTGAGAAGAAACTTAAACTATGTACATTGCTCTGGGCTCCTTGGAGTAAGAGCGGAATATAAATGTTTTTTTTAAAGTAACTTAAATCTCTGCATATGTGTTAAGGTTATAGAACAAGAATGCACTTTTTTCTAGAAAATGATGCTTACATCGAATATTCCTGATTAGAGTTATATAAATTGTGATTTAAGTCATTAAAATTGAGTTCTTGTGTGAAGCGATTTAAATCATGGTTTAAATCAATTCGATTTAAATCAAATCAACCCTGGTCTTCCCTGCAGCAGGTTGCAGGCTGCAGTGGAAGATCCCCTCCTCACGGACCTCTTAGTGCTCTAGCTAGCACCTTGACCCCTAGCCTGCGACAACTCCCCAAGGGAGCTCAGGGTCTCCAAAGATCTGAATGCAGGAGGACTGATACCAGGGTAAACCAATTTGAATTATACAAATCTGATGAATATTTATATACCGCTTTTCAACAAAAGTTCCCAAAGCAGTTTACACACACACACACACACACACACACACACACACACACACACACACACGATTCCCTGTACAAAAAGGGCTCATAATCTAAAGAAGAAACATGTCAGACACCAGCAACAGCCACTGGAGGGATGCTGTGCTGGGGCTGGATAGGGACAGTTTTAAAAAACTTTTTTAAAGTGCCTCTTTGCTCAGTTAGCAGGGGAGAAAGTGGTTCTCAAGGTACTCCAGTCCAAAATGGTTGCTTTGTCACTGGTACATAAAGGGCACAGAAGTTGTCTTGGGGATTGACAGGGTATCCTTCTGAAATTTCATGGCCCTCACTGATGTTGACTCTAACTGCAAGGAAATCTATTATGGCTTAAATTATTAAGTGAGGGGAGGCAAAAAAACCCCAAGCCACGAGTGACCCAAGAGAATCAAGCAATGAAACATTCCAGAATTCTTTGCCCACATCAATGAATGCTGTCCTCTCAGGGTCACATCAGGATGACAACATTTGAATCTTGACTGTGAATTCTAATGCTTAAATCCGCAGGATGCTGTGCAAAGTTGTGGCCTCCAAAAGGCCAATTCCCACCTCTCCTACATTCCAAATGGGGACGCACAACAAAACATTGCCTCTGCAACTGGGCCCTGTGATCTAGCTGTAAGAGGAACAAATGGGGATTTCTTAAGCACAAAACATTTGGGCCTCTATACCTTATCAAATGGTCTGCTGCAATGCCTGGAAATGTCACATGCCTGCAGCGAGTCCCAGAGAATGTTCTTTGGGGCACCACTCCCTTGAGCCAAACTGCTGTGTCTCCTCCCAAAAGGGGGAGGAGACCGAGAAAAGAAAAAAAAGAGAACTGAAAGTGAGTTGCTCAAATAAGCCTCAGCTTTTAAAACCCACAGGACATGTGCTTCCCCAAGGGGAACTTGTGGAGGGGGAAAAAGACACAAGACTTTCCCTTGTGGTGAACACCCACCCTGTGAACTCTGCAAATCGGCCAAGAGGATAGGCAAGAATGGAGCACACACCGACTGCCAGAAGTAACATTTTGGCTTATCCTGCCACAAGAGCCACTGAGCAGGAGGAGGAACCACTGATTAGCTGAGCAACGCTCTTTGCAGGGCTGGCTTTGCTCACAAGGAGGCCCAATCTGCAGTTTCCCAAAGTCAGCCAAGGCAAGATGAGACACACTATATTGAGCAGAAAGACAGACAAGTGAAAGGATGATTCAAGAAGACACGAATGTTCTACAATTTAGAAACATGAGACTGCATCTCAGGAAATACTTTCCTTTCTCAACAGCCCCCCAAATAATGGGTGCTTCCTCTGAAAAGATCTTGCCACATGGCAGACACTGTGTGAAAATGGACTCCCCAGAAGGCACAAAAATGGACTCCCCAGCTGTGGAGAGAACTATCTGTATTGATCATGAGAAAAACAACTACCACAAAGAATATCCTCACAAAGAGACTGAAAGAGACTGCCACGAGAAGAGGAACTGTAAGGCTCTTACTGAGATGCAGAGAGTCTTGGATTGAGGGTGGTAGGCTAGATAGAAAACATCTGGGAACCAGCATTATAACAAGCACATATGAAGGCAAGAAAAAGGAATCGCAGACATGATGGCAGACCTGAGTCCAAAGTGACACTGGATTGTAAGGGCAGGGCACAGACGTGGGTGAGATGCACCATGTGTCACAAGTTGGACAAGTGAATGGTTGATAGGAAGGAAAATTTTGGCCACAGAGAAGTTGAGAAACAGTCCTATGAAGTGAATGCAATTTTAGAGATTACTTTTTTCCATTTAGGGAGAGGCCCAGATGGGTAAAGAAGATGGAGGCTTCTGTGTGTAGGGGGAGGTATGAAACTCACAAGTCAAGACAGAAGCTGGTTAGTACCCGCTTGTTTCAGATTATGTGTTGCTAAACTGGAAATAATGTGAGAAGAAAGGGGGAGGAGTCTGAGGAGTCATGTATGCTTGATGTGGCCAGATGGTTTGGATCTGGACAACAGCCCAAGAAACAGTAGTGGGAAAGAAGGGAGGCACAAATGAAATAAAATGTAGAGAAGAAATCTTAGCATATGCAACAGAGAGGAGGAATGGCTTGCACCAAGATTGAACTCTAGAACTTTCCGAACAAGGCTTTGCACAGGCGAGAACCCATAAGTGTCAATACACCAAGGCTTGACAAATCCTAGGCACCAGGGAGTTATGGTAGCTTGAAATTTAACCATGGCGCCTGGACTAGGATATTCAGAGGTAGATTATTTAATAGCAGCCCTGCTTCTGTTCTAAGTATGTTACTTGTAAAGGGGACAAAGAGAAGCTCATTCGCCCTCCCCTCCACAATGTCTGCCACAAAGTCTGATCATTTTGCCAAGTGTCCATCGTCTGGCTCCTTAAGTTTTGGGTTGGCACTTAGCTCTAAAAAAAATTTATCAAGACTTGGAGTACACCTAGACCAGGGTTTCTTAACCTTGGGCACCCAGGTGTTGTTGGGCTACAACTCCCATCATCCCCAGACATGGCCTTTGAGGCTGAGGATGATGGGAGTTGTAGTCCAACATAATCTGCGGGCCCAAGATTAAGAAACGCTGACCTAGACAAAGAACTCAAACACAGAATGTCAGAGTTGGGAGGGACTTTGGAGGCCCTCTTGGGGTCCCAGCCCTGCTTGGAGTCGGAATCTGCTACAGCAACTGATGTGGAGCAGCTTGTTCTTTGGAACACGCCTAGGGACGGAATCTGGTCATTTCCCCAAATACATTATTTTGCACTTTGGTGAGACAATGGAACAAATTTGCCTAGAAAAGCTGTGTAGGTCTCCTCCCCTGCAGGTTTGGAAAAAAACAGGTGAAGCCTTAACTGGAGAAAGGTCAGATCTAAGGCATTCCACTACTGCGATGTGAGATGCAATTTAAGCTTTGCAAACTGAATATGTAGGGTGAGGCAAGGGTTGTATATACAGCTATGTTTTTTTGCTGAAGCTCATATTTCTTTACAGTCCTACTCCAGTCCAACTTGGAATATATGTTAATCCAGGTCATTACATGGGATTTATTTTTTTTAAATCAATCCAAGCTAGTTCCAGCTTTTCATTCCATGCATTCTTGTAGTAATTACTAGTAAAGAGCAGGTTTGAATAAACACTGTATTAGCCAAGTCTTGACTTCATGCAAGTTTTGTGGAAAGCAACTTCTGTTTCAAAACCTAATTAAGGAAGACTATACAAGGACAACCCAGAGACTGGAGCCAAGACTTCATAACAACTTCCTAATAATGATATGTCTTCAGATATGCCCTTCACAAAAGAGGAGATTATGCAATATTGCATTCACTTAGCTTTCCAGGCATGCCAATGCTTATTCAGTTACTAACACAGCACTTCATTCCCAGGTATGGGCAATGTACGTCTTCAAAGCATCCAGAGAGCACTTGATGCTGTACTGAGAACACTCAAGAAAAAGGCTTTTGCCCAAGTCTTATTGTAAGAGAAGGAACAGAACAAAAAAGTAAATAAAAGTACCGGTAATTGAGCTAGTGTTTCATGCTGCTCTCCATTGAAGGGCTCCAGAAGCTGCCTTGAAGCTTGTCTATTAAGTTACAATTTAGAGGTTGTTATGCCAGACTGCCCTAGAAAAATTACAATTTACCTATATGAACAAGTGGATTTCAGATGCTCTCAGACTGCACTCCCCTGCTAACTTTGAGCCATCCCGTGTCACTATGGCCTGGTCTATACAAGCAAAAGAATGAGGTAGTAGAGTGGATTGTACTTCAGATTGTAGGTGGGTACAAGTGGAAAACCAGCACAGATAGGAAAGCAAAAGACAACGGAAGCACGTCTTTGTAGTCATGAAATCTGGTGGGAAATGGAATACAGGAAGCTTTGGTGTGAAGTTAGTAGAGACTGTTTATTCCACCCAGGTGGAGTGACACTGGGTGAAATGGTCCAGCCAAAAAAGGACATTTTTTTTCCAACCCTGTTCTCCATTAATGCCTTCTTAAGTCTGCAACACCTTTACCTTTACTGCAAAGCTGTTGGCTTCAACCACTGCCTCTCACCTCCACAAGATTTAAGAACATTTGCTCATATTCATTCTTGTTATCCTTGCCTCTCCCTTCCTGCTCTCCCCCAGTGCCATTTTAGACTGAAAGCTCCTCAAGGTCCAGACTGGTCTTTCTTGTTTATTTTACTCTGCAGAGTGCCAACTGCAGTAATGGTGCTATTATTATTATTATTTCTTGTTTACACAGTCAGACAGGTGTTATTGACTGGTTTGTTTTATCCAGACACCGAGTCCTTCCCAAGGACCTGGGATGCCAAAATTTTATTGTCAATGGTTATAGATATCGTCGCAGAATATAGGCTGTTCCCAGTAAAGCTGCTTTTTGTCATTGGCTGATGGTGATTTCTGTGGCCCCGATGGTGTGGAGGTGCTCTTCAAGGTCTTTTGGGACTGCGCCCAGGGCGCCAATGACCACTGGGATTACTTTGGTCTTCTTCTGCCACAGCCTTTCAATTTCAATTTGTAGATCTTTGTATTTGGTTTTTTTTTTCTATTTCTTTTTCTTCTATTCTGCTGGTATTGCTATGTCGATTATTTTAACTTGTTTTATTATTTTATTTTTATTATTTTTTATAACTTGTTTTATTATTTTATTTTTATTATTTTAACCCCTGGTATTGCTATGTCGATTATTTTAACTTGTTTTTCTTTCTTCTCGGCTACAGTTATATCTGGTGTATTGTGTGGCAGATGTTTGTCTGTTTGTAGTCGGAAGTCCCATAATATTTTTACATCTTCATTTTCTTCAGCTTTTTCAATTTTATGGTCCCACCTATTATTTATTATTATTATTATTATTATTATTATTATTATTATTATTATTCCTTTTTGCAAGTCAAATCAGCAATTCAGTCTTTGTAACATAGGAGTTGGACTTTCATCTTGGCACCATGAAAGCCAATAACTTGAACGTCAGGATCCTTTTTAGTCCCACCCATTCATTAGAACTTGGACATAAATGCAGTGTTCAGTCTAATAGGCTTTTAAGCATAGAATAAGAATTGTAAAGTACACAAATCCCAATGCTCTGTAACTAGTGGAAGTCATACACAACCTTCTCTTGGAGAATATCAGTTTACTAAAAAAAAAAAAAAAGGAAATAAAAGAACACAGACAGAGGAGAGTCTTGCATGTGTGACAAACATGGCCTCTTCCCACATTGCCTGCAACTCTCTCAGCTCATTTCCACCACTGAGTTTTCTTTTAGAGTGATTTGAAAGTTCCTGCTATGGGCAAGCAGGCAAACACACCTGCTCATAGCAGGATCCTTCAAATCACATACTAAGGTAATGGATAATTATAGGCCAATCTCCAATCTCCCATGGGTGGGCAGGGTAATTGAGAGGGTGGTGGCTGATCAATTCCAGACAGTTTTGTTAGATACTGATTATCCAGATCCATTTCAAACTGGCTTTAGAGCAGGCTATGGGGTGGAGACAGGCTTGTTTGGCCTGATGGATGATTTCTACCAAGGAATGGTCAGAGGGAGTGTAACTCTGTCGGTTCTTTTGGACCTCTCTGTGGCTTTCAATACTATCGAACATGGTATCCTTCTGGATCACTGGGGGAGTTGGGAGTAGGTGGTACAGCTTTGCTGTGGTTCTGTTCCCATCTCTCTGGCAGATTCCAGATGGTATCACTTGGAGACAGTTGCTCTCTGAAATGAGGGCTATAGTATTGTGTTCCCTCAGGATTCCATCCTATCTCCAATGCTTTTTAATATCTACATGAAACCCCTGGGTGAGCTCATCAGGAGATTTGAAGTAGGGGGTTATCAATATGTTGATGACACCCAATTCTATTTCTCCATGAAATCATCATTATCATCAGGAAATGGCATAACTCCCATTAAATGTCTGCCTACAAGCAGTAATGGACTGGATGAGGGATAATAAATTGAAGCTCAATCCAAGCAAGAGAGAGGTAATCATGGTAAGGGGTCATACTTCGAGGGACACAATAGATCTTCCTGTTCTGGATGGGACTGCACTCCCCGCAAAGGAACCGGTACATAGCTTGGGAGGGCTTCTGGACCCAGGCCAGAAGCACTTGCTCTGGTTTCTCAGGTTGAGGCATTGGCCAGCAGCACTTTCTGTCAGCTCTGGTTGATATGACTGCTGCATCAATTCCTTGAAGTTAATGATCTCAGAACTGTGGTGCACACTCTGGTAACCTCTAGGCTTGACTACTGCAATGCACTCTACGTGGGGCTGCCTTTGTATGCAGTTCGGAGACTTCAGTTGGTCCAAAATGCAGCAGCTAGATTGGTCTCTGAGGTTTCTTGGAGAAACCATATTATGCCTGTTTTAAAACAACTGTGTTGGCTGCCAATAGGTTTCCAGGCAAAATACAGAGTGGTGGTCATAACCTTTAAAGCCCCTAAATGGCTTAGGGCCACATTACTTGGGAGAACGCCTTCTTCTGCATAATCCCCACTGCACATTATGGTCATCAAGAAAGGTCCATCTCTCAATGCCATCAGCTTGTCTGGCAGTGACTCAGAAGTGGACCTTCTCTGTAGTTGCTCCTGGGCTGTGAAATGCACTCCCTATAGACATTCATGGTTTAACATCTTTACCAGCTTTTAAAGAGCCCTTAAATGCATTTTTTTAGCCTGTCTTTTAGTAATCTTTGGATGTTTTAAATTGTTGTTTTAACAGTTTGTTTTATTTTATCTTTATTGTATTTATTTTTGTGAACTACCTCGAGCCTTTGGAGTCAAGCAGTATATAAATTTTAAAAGTGTCTTGTCCTATTATTTAACAATGCATATGCATCAGGACATTTGTTACAACCAATCAAGTTTGATCAAGTTTATCAACATTAAGGATGGCTTCTTACTATATCACTGCTTATAGCGCAACAATGGAAGTCTTCTTGACCACTGGAAGAGACCAGTTGCATACATAAACTAAGGGATAGCCTGATAATGGACTAATGCAAAAGGGCGGCGTGCGGGGGGGGGGGGGGGAGACTGAATAGATGAACTTTGATTACATATTTAGGAATTGAGATTAAAATTCATACAGAGTCACAAAAACATTCTATATTATCATGTGATCTAAACTGCTGGAGTTTATAAAATAATGCAAGATGTAAAGTAGGGTGGGGAAAGAAGGGTGGATTTTTAATTGGGTGACTTTTGCCTTATTTTGTTGTAAATGAAGTGTATCAATACTAATAAAAATAAAGTATTTTTAACTAGAAAATGTTGCCTGGTTTAAAGAAATCAGCATTAGGGAATAAAACACACACATCCTCTGCGTCCTGGAAGGTTGGCAAACCTAAGTTTCCTTCACTTCTGATTTATTCTGCTGACCATAGCTGGTACAGAGGGGACTACAGTATTTCCTGAAAAATGGTTTCACTGTGAAAACTTTTGCCTTTTAAAAATCCTGCTTGGTACTAGGCATTTTCCCTAGATGCTGCTGCTTTGAAACACCTCCCCCCGCCCCCATTACTGTTCACGTCCCCATCATGGATTGGTCGTGATCATGATGCATGGCCAATCAAGTATGGCTTTGGTGTAAGATCACAGAGTAGAAGTGAGAGGAGAGGAGAGCTGGTCTTGTGGTAGCAAGCATGACTTGTCCACATAGCTAAGCAGGGTCTGCCCTGGTTGCATATGAATGGGAGACTAGAAGTGTGAGCACTGTAAGATCTTCCCCTCAGGGGATGAAGCTGCTCTGGGAAGAGCAGAAGGTTTCAAGGTCCCTCCCTGGCTTCTCCAAGATAGGGCTGAGAGAGATTCCTGCCTGCAGCCTTGGAAAAGCCGCTGCCAGTCTGTGAAGACAATACTGAGCTAGATAGACCAATAGTCTGACTCAGTATATGGCAGTTTCCTATGTTCCTAAGTGAAGTCAATTCAATGTGCCAATTCAACACTGGAAAGAAAATGTCAATGGACAGGCTTTCAAATAATTGTTGAAGGAAGAGGGTTGATAACAAGACTGACAAAAACATTCCAGAAAAACAACAAGTACTTTTGGGTCAATAACTGGCGATGTCCTTCCAGAAACCCTATTAAGAGTGACTCCAGTGAAACGGAGGAAAGAGCAGCTACTGTTCCCCACCTCCTCCTCTAGAAATTTTTCTATTAAGATTAAAAGGTAAAGTGTGCCATCAAGTCAATTTCGACTCCTGACACCCACAGAGCCCTGTGGTTTTCTTTAGATTACCCAGCCTAATATCATTTTTCTCCATACGATCTCTCTCTGCTACCTCTCAACTATTCTGAATGTGTGCTTGAAGTCTGTTTTATTTTCAAATAGATCCACATCAGCTATTGCAATTCAATCTAATAGCTGGTTAAATTCCTTCCTCTAGCATAAAATATAAATCCCTAAATGGCCTTGGAACAGAATATGTTTGTTACTGCCTCCTCCTGTACGAACCAGCTGCTTTGGAGGTCCTCCTCCAGTTCCTCTACCATCAGAAGGAAGATGGGTAGGCACAAGAGGGACAACCTTCTCAGTGGTGGCACCCAGATTCTGCAACACTCTCCCCCAAGGAGGTATGCCAGTGTGTATTGCTGCCTGCTTTTGGGATAGTGAAAACTGTTCTTTTCCAACATACATTTACTTAGATCTGTCTCCCTAGGTTAATTGCTTAAGAACATAAGAACAGCCCTGCAGGATCAGGCACAAGGCCCATCTAGTCCAACATCCTGTTTCATACAGTGGTCTACCAGATGCCTCTGGGAAGACCACAGGCAAGAGGGTTGTGCATGTCCCCTCTCCTGCTGTTGCTCCCCTGCAATTGGTATTGCAAAGCATCGTGCCTCTGAGGCTGGAGGTGGCCCACAGTCACCAGACTAGTAGCAATTGATAGACTTGTTCTCCATGAATTTGTCTAAGCCCCTTTTAAAGCCATCCAAGCTGGTGGCCATCTCCACATCCAGTGGCAAAGAATTACACAGATTAAATATGCTGGTTCTAGTGTTGTGAGAAGGGAGAAACATTTATCTCTGTCTGCCCTCTCTACTTGATGCATAATATTATACATCTCAATCATGTCTCTGCTTAGTCACCTCTTTTCCAAGGTAAAGATCCCCAAATGCTGTAGTCTAGCCTCATAGGGAAGGTGCTCCAGGCCCCTGATCATTTTGGTTGCCCTCTTCTGCACCTTTTCCAGCTCTACAATATCCTTCTTAAGATATGGTGGCCAAAGCTGTATGCAGTACTCCAGATGTGGTTCCACCATAGATTTGTACAAGGGCATTATAATATTAGCATTTTCTAAATAAATTTATTTATTTATTTATTTATTTATCTCTCTCTCTCTCTCTCTCATATACCGCCCAAACTTTCATCTCTTTATTTTCAATCCCCTTCCTAATGATTCCTAGCATGGAATAATAATTATTATTAGCCTGAATAATAACAACAACTTAACAACTGGGTTAATAACTGGTTTAACAACTGGGAAAACTCATAATGAAAGACCCAGCAAAAGGTGCAGTTCCAAGAAATTATAGACAGATAACCTGCCTGCCAACCATGTTCAAATTATTAACTAGAATAATAGCAGATGAAGTAATGCAACACTTATTAACTAATAAGCAGCTTACAGTTGCACAGAAAGGAAATTGTCCGAACACCAGAGGCCCAAAAGACCAGCTGCTGATTGACAAAATGATTTTAGAAAATTGCAAGAGAAGAAAAACCAATCTAAGTGTTGCATGGATTGACTATAAGAAGGCCTTCGACTCATTGCCTCACACATGGATACTAAAATGTTTAGAAACAACTGGTGTCAGCAAAAACATTCAGATATTTATAAAAAATGCAATGAGCATGTGCACAGTTAACAATCAATGGCGAGACACTTGGACAGGTTAGCATTAGAAGAGGCATTTTCCAAGGGGACTCACTATCCCCTCTACTGTTTGTAATCACCATGACCCCACTTTCACAAATACTCAACAAAACAGGCCTCGGATACCAAACATCTAAAACATCCAGTAAAATCAACCATCTGCTGTACATGGATGATCTGAAGTTGTATGGAAAGTCCCAGTCAGAAATCGAATCACTGCTAAACACTGTCCGTATATTCAGTAGCGACATAGCAATGGAGTTTGGACTAGACAAGTGTACTGCATTAATAATGAACAGAGGAAAAATAACAAAAATAGAAGGAATAGAACTACCCAATGGAAGCAACATCAAGAACCTAGAAGAGAAAGAACATTACAAATACTTGGGTATTCTCCAGGCTGATAACATTGCACACACTGAAGTTAAATAGAATAATTTGAAGTGAATACATCAGGAGAGTTAGAAAAATCCTAAAGTCCAAACTCGATGGGAGGAACACCATACAAGCCATAAACACCTGGGCTATACCTGTTATCAGATACACTGCAGGAATAATAGAATGGATCCAGGCAGAACTAGAGATGCTAGATTGTAAGACCAGGAAAATAATGACCATCAATCATGCTCTTCACCCCCGCAGTGATGTAGATAGGCTATACCTCCCTCGCAGCTCAGGTGGAAGAGGAATGCTGCAAGTCCATCAAACAGTAGAGGAGGAGAAAAGAGGCCTTGAAGAATATATAAAGATGCACTTAAAATGGTCAATAACGGGAAACTATTCAACACCAATGAAACAAAGCAGGCCTACAAGAAAGAACAAGTCAAGAACCGAGCAGAAAAATGGAGAAATAAGCCACTGCATGGTCAATTTTTGCACAATATAAGCGGAAAATCAAACATCACCAAGACCTGGCAATGGCTTAAGAATGGCAACTTGTAGAAAGAAACAGAGGGTTTAATACTGGCTGCACAAGAACAGGCACTAAGAACAAACAAATCAATAAGAGCAAAAGTAGAAAAATCCACAACAAACAGCAAGTGCCGCCTTTGTAAAGAAGCAGATGAAACAGTGGACCACCTAATCAGCTGTTGTAAAAAGATTGCACAGACTATACAAGGGAGCAGGGATGATACACTGGAACATCTGCAAAAAATATAAGCTACTTGTAGCCAAAAATTGGTGGGACCATAAAATTGAAAAAGTTGTAGAAAATGAAGATGTAAAAATATTATGGGACTTCCGACTGCAAACAGACAAACATCTGCCACACAATACACCAGATATAACTGTAGTTAAGAAGAAAGAAAATTAAGTTAAAATAAACGACATAGCAATACCAGGGGATAGCAGAATAGAAGAAAAAGAAATAGAAAAAAATCACCAAATACAAAGATCTACAAATTGAAATTGAAAGGCTGTGGCAGAAGAAGACCAAAATAATCCCAGTAGTAATTGGAGTCCTAGGTGCAATTCCAAAACACCTTAAAGAGCACCTCAACACCATAGGGGCCACAAAAATCACCATCAGCCAATTACAAAAAGCAACTTTACTGGGAATAGCCTATATTCTGCGACGATATCTATAATAATAACAGCAACAACACTGATAATAAAATTCTGGCATCCCAGGTCCTTGGGAAGGACTCAATGTCTGGATAAAACAAACCAGTCAATGACACCTGTCTGTCTGTAAACAAGAATTAATAATTAGCCTTTTTCACAGCTGCTGCGCACTGAGACAACACTTTCAATGATGTCTACCAGGTCCCCAAGATCTCTCTCCTGGTCAGTCACCGACGGCTCAGATCCCATCAATGTATATGTGAAGTTGGTGTTTTTTGCCCCAATGTGCATCACTTTGTACTTGCTTACATTGAACCACATATGCCATTTTGTTGCCCACTTCCCCAGTTTGGAGAGATCCTTTTGGAAATCCTTGCAATCTGTTTTGGATTTCACTTCACTAAATAGTTCCTCACAATCCATTGTGGATTTCACTACCCTAAATAGTTTAGTGTCATCTGCAAATGGGGCCACTTAACTGGTCACCCCAACTTCTAGATAGTTTATGGACAAGTTAAAGAGCACTGGTCCCAATACTGTTCCCTGGGGGACCCCACTTCCTCCCTCCCTCCCTTGTGAAAACTGTCCATTTATTCCTACCCTCTGTTTCCTGTCCTTCAACCAGTTACTGATCCACACATGAATCTGTCCCCTTATTCCATGACTGCTAAGTTTACTCGAGAGCCTTTGGTGAGGAACTTCAAAAGCTTTTTGGAAGTCCAATTATACTGTGTCAACCGGATCACCTTTATCCACATGCCTGTTGACACTCTCAAAGAACTCCAAAAGTTAGTGAGGCAAGACCTTCCCTTGCAGAAGCCATGCTTGTTCTCCTTCAACAAGGCCTTTTCTTTTACATGCTTAAAAATTTTGTCCTTAAGTATGCTTTCCATCAATTTACCCAGCACCTAAGTTAAGCTGACCTGCCTGTAATTTCCCAGATCCCCTCTGGACCCCTTTTTGAAAATCGGAGTCACACTGGCTACTTTCTAGTCCTCTGGTACAGAGCCTGATTGTAGGGACAATTTATATATTTTTGCAAGGAGAGAAGCAATTTCACATTTGAGTTTCTTCAGAACTCTTGAGTAGATGCCATCTGGCCCTGGCAATTTGTTAATTTTTAGTTTTTCAAGACAGTTTAGAACATCTTCCCTTGTCACTTCAAGTTGGCCCAGTTCCTCAGCCACTAAACCTGAAAAGCTGAATTCTGGAGAGCATATATGGTCAGTATCCTCCGCCATGAAGAACTCATTCAGCTTCTCTGCAATCTCCTTATCCTCCTTAATAACCCCTTTCACACCCTCATCATCTAAGAGCCCAATTGCCTCCCTGGCAGGTTTTCTACTTCTGATATTTTTAAAGAAGTTTTAGTTATTCCCCTTGACAATTCTAGCTACATGCTCCTCAAACTCTCTTTTTTCATCCCTTATTGTCTCCTTGCATTTCTTTTGTAAGAGTTTATATTCCTTCCTGTTTTCTTCATTTGGGCAGGACTTCCATTTTCTGAAGGAACTCTTATTCCCTTTTATAGCTTCCCTGACTCTACTTGTTAGCCACACTGGCGTCCTCCTGAACTTGGTGGTACCTTTCCTCCTTCTTGGTATACGTTCCAACTGTGCTTCTAGTACTGTGGTTTTAAATAAGTTCCCTGCTTTCTGGAATTATTTGACCCTCCTGACTTTCCCTTTCAACTTTCTTCTTATCCCCTCATTTCTGAGAAGTTTCCTCTTCTGAAGTCCGACGCATCTATGACAATTCTCCACTTCCTTGACAATTCTCCACTTGCATATATGCTTTCCTTGACAATTCTCCACTTGCATATATGCTGAATTGGATCACACTATGGTCACTGATACCCAATGGTTCTGCAAATCTGACATCTCGCACCAGGACCTGGGCATCACTCAGGATTAAATCCAGAGTCGGCATCTCTCTGGTTGGATCCACAACTAACTGTTCTAAGGTACAGTCATTTAGCACATCTAGAAATTTGGCCTCTGTCATTACTTGAAAGTGAATTTACCCAGTCTATATGTGGGTAGTTGGAGTCACCCATTATTACTGCCCTGACTCTCTTTGATGGCTCTCTTATTTGTTTCTCCTACTCCACGTCACTCTCAGCGCTTTGATCTGGACGGCGATAGCACATCTCTAGTAACACATTTCCTTTCAGTCCTCGTAATGTTATCCATAATGATTCTGTGGAGGACTCCAGTCCACATAGGTTTCTAGCTTATTGGAATCTATCCCTTCTTTAATATACAGTGCCACTCCTTCCCCAATCCTCCCCTCCCTGTCCCTTCTATAGAGTTTATGTCCAGGAATAATTGTGTCCCACTGTTTCTCACCATTCCACCACATTTCTCTTACACCCACTATATCTATGTTTTCATTAGTAACCAAGTACTCCAGCCTACCCATCTTGACCAGGGAAGGAGAGCTGGTCTTGTGGTAGCAAGCATGATTTGTCCCCTTAGTTAAGCAGGGTCTGCCCTGGTTGCATTTGAATGGGAGACTAGAAGTGTGAACACTGTAAGGTATATTCCCCTCAGGGGATGGAGCTGCTCTGGGAAGAACAGAAGGTTTCAAGTTCCCTCCCTGGCTTCTCCAAGATAGGGCTGAAAGAGATTCCCACCTGCAACCTTGGAGAAGCTGCTGCCAGTCTGTGAAGACAATACTGTGCTAGATAGACCAATGGTCTGACTCAGTATATGGCAGCTTCCTATGTTCCTATGGCTCAGAGGCTTCTGGCATTGGTATATAGTCACCTATACACCGGGGCCCTCACCTGGTGTTGGCATGTGCTATCCCCCTTACCATCATTTGACCTATTTGGCAAATTGTCCTGTGTTCCCTTCTGCTCAACCCCTGGCTCTGCTCTGTCCCCTTCTGGTTTATCTGAAACATGTTCACCTTCACACCTTCGGGGATTTTGCTGGCCGAAGCAGATACTACCCAGTTCCTGCCCACAATCCCACAGGCGTCATTTTAAAAGCTGCTCTGCGACTTTCTTGATTTTAAGTGCCAGAAGTCTGGTTCCATCTTCATGCTGAAGTGCAGCTGTAGTGAAGAAGGCATAAAAGGAACTCCCAACAATAAACACTCACATGTTTACTCACATGCTTCAAAGTACTGTTTTATGTTTTCATTACTGTGATTATTACATACTATTTTAATTTATACATCTGTAACTTCTGCATAGGAAGAGGATGACCTCAAAACAGTGGTGCATCAACTGGTAACCTCTCGGCTTGACTATTGCAATGTGCTCTACATAGGGCTGCCTTTGTACATAGTCCAGAAACTTCAGTTAGTTCAGAATGTGGCAGCCAGATTGGTCTCTGGGGCAACCCGGAGAGACTATATTATGCCTGTTTTGAAACCTTTACACTGGCTGTCAATATGTTTCTGGGCAAAATACAAAGTGCTGGTTATTACCTTTAAAGCCCTGAATGGCTTAGGTCCAAGTTATCTTAGAGAGTGCCTTCTTCTGCATGATACCCACCGCACATTAAGGTCATCTGAGGAGGTCATCTGTGGTGGCGACTTGGAGGCGGGCCTTCTCTGTAGTGGCTCATGGGATGTGGAATGCACTCCCAGCAGGAATCCGTAATTCGAGATCATTACTCAGGAGAGCCCTTAAAACCTATCCGTTTGGCCTTTGGGGACAACACACTGTCTACAACTCGCAGCCCAGGCTTCTGCCACAGCACTCAACTCTGACAGGCAAATCTCATCAGCATTTTATGATGCAGTAGTTGCTTATTCTGTTGCAACACATTTAAAACTGAGCAAGCAAGTGCTAGAGGCAGCAGCCCTGAGCAATCCATGTCGTCAAAGTTCCATTTTAGATGGTATTTTGCTTTACAGTAGCTAGCAAGCCTGATCTGCTTCAGTACTACCCAATTCTTCCCGGCTTGGATCAGCCTGAGCTCAGCCACAAATGGTCCCATGCAATGTGCAGCTTTCTGCAATGGGCACAGAGAAGAATCTCCCTGGGGAAAGGATAGATAGATAGATAGATAGATAGATAGATAGATAGATAGATAGATAGATAGATAGATGTTTGCGCCTGGTGAAGAGGCACCACACAGCTTTGTCCTAAGGTTTCTTGCCTTCCCCCATCCTTCTATTCCCTCACCCACACTTAAAGAGAGAATGTCTTCTTCATTATGAACCCCACCGCCCATTGAGATCATCAGAAGAGGTCCGTCTGCACTTGCCACCGGCTCGTCTGGTGGCTACTCAAGGACGGGCCTTCTCCGTTGCTGCCCTGGGGCTTTGGAATGCGCTCCCTAGTGAAATAAGAGCCTCCCCATCTTTGACAATTTTTAAAATGTCTTTAAAGACTCATCTGTTCACCCAGGTTTTTAACTGATACTGTTTTGATTGTTTTTAATGTTATTTTAGAATATTGTTTTGAAATTTTAAATTGTCATATTTTAAATTTCTTGTTTTTGTTTTTAACTAATGTTTTAATGTTTTTATTTTGTTGTAAACCGCCCAGAGATGTAAGTTTTGGGTGGTATAAAAATATGTAAAATAAATAAGGGTGGGGGGGAGAAGCAAGCATAGGAGGGGAACACAATGAAAGTGGAATGTCTCAGAGTGCCAAGGAATTAGACCTGAGGGTTCCAGAGCTGTAGCCATGGTAGTCTGTTTCAGCAAACCCACAAAAGACTGTCTGTTGTTTAAAGCTCATGGGGAAATGAACTGCAACACACACCACAACACAGAGGCTTTTCGTGAACCTTCTACAGTTGTCACAGCTGGGTAAGTGAACGCAAAGACTGCCAAAATCATGATGACAATTTTTATTAGAGACATGTTTTTTCAGATGGCTAGCCAGCTCCACAGGGCATTCTCAGACTCTCTCAGAGCTAAATGTCCTAATTTTGAAGGAGGACTGAAATCTACTTAAGATTCAGATCAGTTCCTCTTACCTGCCTCCATTTTTCCTGGCAATTTCAAACAAGTACCAAACCTATTCCAACAGGCTCGTCAGTTTCAAAGCTCTCAATTGCTTGCTCCTTCCACAGGTAACAAACCATTACTGCTGTCTCCCATTTTATCTCACCAAGATCAACAGAAGATACCCTCTGGATTATACAGATCGTACAACTGCGGCACTAGTATCGTGCTTCCTGTGGACAATCTTTGTTAATTCATTTGGACTAGAGGATATGCTGTTGACACAAAGATGTATTCTAGCTTGGTGTCCTTGAAGCAGCTGCCTTATGTGTGCTCAGGCCATACAGGATTACAAAGGCCCTTCTGAAAAACATCAACAAAACTAACATGGTAGCCCACAACACAGTGATCCTGGCTTCTGCTCCACTGGGTCAGTGGGGGGCAGAGGGAGAAGACGATAACCAACCTTTGTCATACTGAGGGAAAGGCATACAGAGAGAAAAATAACAGCCAAAACAGGATAAGCAATTAAAAGCAAGGCTCTTTAATGCTCCATCTTTGGTTATATCTGGTAGGTTATTTAGTTTTTATAACTCTCAATTTTTAGCTTTTAAAATAACTTTTAATTTGAAACTTAATATTGATTATTGTTTTTAGCCTGACTTGTTTACTTAATTTGGTTAATTTTACTACTTTTATTTTACATTGTATTTATTTTATTGTTGCGAGCCGTCTTAAGCAGTAGTGTATGGGAGGGGTGGGGTATAAGCATTTCAAACCAACAGTTGACTGCTAGAAGCTTGAGCAGTAACAGCTTACAATAAACCCCATAATACACAGGGTTCACTTCCAGGAGCTCACACAAGCTCCTCGAAGTCCTGGGAAATCCAGTAGAAGGGAGGTGGTATTCCAGGGTTCCAAATTGCCCACACACCCCAGAAATTGTGGTCCACAGAGACTACAAAACCTTCACTGCCACACTGAGTTCAAACTTTCATTGAGTAAATATTCTACTTAGCCCCGGCTGTAAGTGAAACCATGTGCAGAAAGGCCAACATCATGAAATCCATTTTTGAGCTCTGATAAATCATTAGAGACAGAGTTTCATGGAAGTCTAAACAGACTTAGATAACTGCCATTAAGTATTTGTTAATTGGTTGATGTGGTAGTTAAAGTGTTTAAATAAGGCCTTTAATGGCACACTAGAATTATTTACTTTACAGTGCCTGGCGTCGATAATAGATGGGCAAGTACAGAATGGAATGATTTTTTTTTAATGCCTCACTTACTTGACTCATCAAATGCTCTAATCTTGGGTAATGATTGGAGGAGTCCTTCTCTAGATTTAAAATACGCACAGTAATCGCACAAACTATTGACAAGGCAAACAGAGAGAGACAAAATACTGTGTGTTAATAATAGACATTTGTCAAGCAGTACGCTCTTGATAGCAGCATTAATACTTCCTGGTCAATAAAGGATTAAAATAACATGTCAGTAATTTACAGCAAATACAATCTGGCATAAGCTTTTATGGCTGTGGTTTTCTTCTGACACTTGAGATGGAGAGTGAAGAAATGCAGCGGCTTATGGCTTCCAAGGACTCTTGTCATACAAAAACAGAATGCTGATAGCAGGTGCGATGCTATGGCAATGCCTGTGGGGAACTGTACAAAACCCAGATCACCTTACAACCTCTCTAAACAAGAAAACCTTCATCTTTTCAGTCCTGGAACCCAGCTTCAAACCATGGGATCTACTTGTGCAGCCCATCATACACAGGTTTACTTGGAAGTAAAACCCACTGTATTCAACTGGGTTTACTCTCAATTAAGCATGCACTGAACTGCAAAGTTAATTTTCCCCATATGCTCCCATTCTGTGTGCATGCACTTGTTCACATGCACTCTCTGCTTTCTCTTTCTCCACTTTAAGAGAAAACCCTTGAGCTGAGTGCTCTGAATTCTAAGTGTGTGTACAGAAAACCACCCTAGATTCACAGTTTCAATTTTAAATGCTGGTGGAGCAGAGAAACAGACATCAAAAAGAAGCTTATTCTTTCACTGCATCTGTATATATACACTTAACATACAGAAAGCGTACGATTGGCCTGTGGACCAAGCCATTACCTGAACCTAATTTAAAGAAAACAAATGGAGAATCAACCAGAACAAAGTAAAAATAGTTGAGAGGATTAAAAGAATAGTTGAGAGGAATAAAAGAATGCGCCAATATGCAGCACACAATGCGAAAAATTAGACAAGCTTATCAGATTCAAGTAATGCTAGAACCAGCAATTACCTCATGCTGTTTCCCACCCTTTAATTAAAACCAACCAACAGGGGGAAGCAAAAGAGAATCCTTTAAGTTCCAGTGGAAATATGACAGAGCAAGCTGCCAGATTCCTTCAAAAATGCCCTATCTCTGGGCATTCTTCTTGTTGTTGGACTTGTTATGGGCCCAGAGGCTAATGAGAGTGACCCACATTGCTTATTATTCTCAGAATCGGTCTGCAGAATGTTCCAGCAACCTCAAAGTGAGACTGCACCTTTGGTTTTTATGCCAGAGTAACTCTGGATAGATGCCACGCATCATAAAGTGTTCAGCTGACACATACCTGCATTCGAATACAAACCTTAATTCAGTGGTGTTCTTATGCCTTGTACCACATGAAGCATAATGCAAGTTAAGGGCCCAACAACTCATCATGAGTGGCAAGAGTAGACGAACCCAGGGTGAGTGAAATAAAAAGCAAGGCTTGTTTAGAAAGACCAAACATAAATACAGAATTGTTTTTAAAACCTTTAAAGCAGTATTTCACTCACTCTGCATATTACAACCCAATGATTATGTACAATTTTCATGCAGATCTTAGAAAACAAAAATGGTCTATCTGTTGCAGCACGGTACCCAGACAAAGGCATCCATCAAGATAACGTCACAAACCCACGTAAGCAAGGAATTTATCTTCAGAAACATGTGGAATGTCCTCATAACGCTGGACAATCTTAAAACTAACAAAAGTAACACATTGTTCAGGCAACTTTTCATCATCACCACCACCACCACCCCAGTTTTGTATTTATTATATTCCAAGAGGCTGAAGGAGAACAACAAAAAGAACAACATCTTAAAATGATCACAAAGTGAATCACAGCAAAATTCAGACTACAGCAGCAGGATAATGAACAGGGACTTAACATTATGAGTCCAGAGCCTGCCCGGAGGATCACCCCAAAGTGATGTGCCACAGTGCAGGCACCATCACTGAGAAGGCCCTCCTCCTTGTGCCCCTGCATGCCTGCCAAAACTCCACCAACCTGGATGGGGCCTCTCTGAGGCAGAGTCTAAACCTCGGGCAGCGCTGCTTTCAGGGATCGGTTGGGTACTGGTCCGGGGGCCCGCCTGACTGACCCTGGAAGACTCAAACACACACCTTTGTGTGATGGCAACGGTGGTGTGAACTCCCTCAGCTGAAAAAGAGTCACTACTGCAGCCCTATCCTGTCCTCCTCCTCATTGAATGGGAAGATTTACTTCAGAGGTCCCTGGGTCACAGCAACCATGCAGAGATGGGGAGCGCAGGAAGAAACTACCACTGAGCATCATCTCTCCCAGGGATCTTCCCCATCTTGAAATGGGGAGTGATACAGGAGCTTCTCAAGGAAGCCGATTTACAGGTACGGTGGGTGCTTCCAAGGGTGGCTGCAGGGATGGCAGCAGACCAGAGGGCTGCACAGCAGTGACACAGCTAAGTCCCCGCTTAGGACCTGGGGGAACTCATCAAGACATTTGGCCAAGGCTCCCCAAATCCACTGGGCCTGGAATATGGAAGAAGGCGGCTCTTACGATACCCTGGCCCTCCGCACCATGGAATGATCCCAGAGTCAATCAGGTGACCAATGTAGATTGTATAAAATCGGATTATATTCCAATTAACATGTTATCTGCCTCGAACTCTTGTGGGGGGTGACCCCACGAAGCACCTTTTAAAATAATGATTCTCTCATATTCAGAAGGGGACAGCAACCGTCCCTATCCAGCACCAGTACAGCATTCCTCCAGTGCTTGCTGCTGGTGTCTATCTTATGATTCTTTTTTGAAGGTGAGCCCTTTGGGGACATGGAAGCATCCTCTTCCTATTATTCTTTTTTCTTTGTAAACTGCTTTAGGGACCTTTCTGTTGAGAAGCAGTTTTAAAAATTTGTAGTGGGGTGGGGGTGGTCAATAAATTAAAAAATGCTAGTTTCTCCAATATCTTCCACAGAGCAGAACAAGAGAACCAAGATCAACCAATATCCCTAAAGCACATTAAAGCTGGCAACCAACTGAAACATTCTGCACAGCCAGCAGTTGCCCACTGAGCTCCCTGGTCAAAGAATTAACTAATTATCCCTCCAAAACCACATTGTCAATGAAAGCCGGCCACCTTTACCTAGTACCTGATTGCATCCTTTGATTCAGTTTCTCCCCACAATACATCATCAACAACGCTCCTCTTTTGGAAAGGAGTAAAAAATGAACCACCTGCTTTTGAAATACCCTGACGAAAAAGTAACTGGAGTCTGCTAAAATTGCTTGAAATGTAATTTGAGCCACCCTACTGGTATGTTTCCCAGACTATGGGGAACACCTATATCAGGCAACAGCAACACAGGAAGATGCTGAAAGGCATCATCTCATACTGCGCGGGAGGAGGCAATGGTACCAATTCTACCAAAGAAAACCACATGGCTCTGTGGTCGCCAGGAGTCAACACCAACTTGACAGCACAACTTTACCTTTACTTACATTTGGCAAGTTTCCACGGAAATCATAAAGCTACAAGGAAGAGCTGCAAGGCAAGCAGGCAAAACCAAAATGTGCATGGCTACCAAAGATCATTCTGGTTTCATCACAGTTTTTGCCATTTGTGGGGCTTCTTCACTCATGACAGGTTTTAATGTGTACATTGCCCAGGTCTGCACTCTGCAACCATTAAATGCAACCATTAAATTAATGTACTAATTTAAGCTCACCAGCTGACATACTGCACAAGGCACATCTGCCTTGTAACGAACCATACACACAGTTGTGCGAGAGTGTTCTTGTACAAACATGGGAACTTGTGCAAACACAGTTGTGTGATCAACAGCCAATGGCTGTTGAACACGCGACTGTGTTTGCACAAGAGCGCTCGTGTGTACCTTCACTACAAGGCAGAGGGAAAGCTGAGCAGTATGTTGGCCACCTTTAAAAAAAACCCTGTTTACCACAGACCATGCCAGGAAGCCAAGGCATTTCTTTACTGCATGTATATGCCACCTTTCATCCATGATGCAACTCAAAGAAGCATTTAAAGGACGGGATTCCTAAGCAGCCTCCCATCTAGTCACAGAGCAGACTCAGGCCTGCTCAGCTTCAACAAAGTAAATTTGCTGCTGCTTGCGCCTTCAGGCCATGCTGTGAGCTTACAGGGGTTACACTGCAGGCCAAAGAGAAAGATGCAATGCTGTTGCCTTTACAGAAAAACAACTTTCTAGAAAACTGCTACTCTGACACAGCCACCAAGCTAAGGATATCGTTCTTGTTTATCGCTAAGGTTTAGACTCCTCCAAAAAATCTACACAGTCCACAATGGGCTATGCAAGTTACACAATAATTTTACGATGTAATAAACCGAGAGGCTCTTTCCGGCAGGAATTCATTTAATTAAAACTAGGCTGCAGTCCACTTACATGATTGCTAACATAATATTTTTCCCTGCTACAAAAGGGATGTATGTGTGCAGGGGTGGTCATGATTTATTGGTCTCGTTTGCTATGCACTTTTGCAATGAGATGTTTCCATTTGTCTCCCATGATGGCACATCCAGCTTATTGAACCTTTTCTTCCCCTCCCACCTCACCCCCTACCTCAAGCCCTAAATAGAGCAGGCTCAGAGAAGCAATGCGAAGACGGCTTTTCCTACAGTTAGTGACAACTGGAACACGTCACAACTGCATTTCCAGTTTATGGCTGATCCTGCAGCCTTGACATATTTATACATTCCTGAATATTTTTTGGCAAGCACTGTTTGCCCTCTTAATTTTGTTTTGCTGCTCTCTGCAGCTGTGAACCGATGTTTCTTTGGGGGGGGGGATTTGGCTTCTCACTTGTCATTTTTGTTATAAACACAAAGAGCCTTTACTTTAAGAAGAAAATTCTTTTGAATATATTCCTGTCAGATTCCAAAGAAAGTGAACAATTTTGCCTTCAGTGGCTTCATTCAGGATATATTGAACTTGCGCTGAAATGCACAAAATCCACAGCTCAATATTCTACTGCTAAAAGATGTTTTCTATCTGATATACTGTGACTTTGTTATTAAAATTCTCTAGTTAGCCTATGCTCTTATTCAGCCCAATATTTGAGTCAACCTGAGGTTGGGGCCCTCAGTCTCCCCAATAAATGCAATATAAATGTAATAAAAAGGGGGCTTGGTTCCTCAAACCAAGCCCCTTTTAGCAAGCGGTTCCCTCTTCTAATAAGAACGTGTGTCTCTTTCTCAGGTGATGTTTTGATGTGAATTGCAGAAGGCACAAGGGAACATATTTTCCACTGATATTAAAATTAGTTTACAACTGCTCCAAGTATATTTTAATTGACATTTGCATAGAACACAATCAAAGCTGTGGCTTGTGATGCTTCTATCATTAGGTGTTCCTTCAGGGATTATTGTCTAGATTAGAACAACTAGTTTGGGGAAGCAAAGGGGTTGTTATTATTATTATTATTATTATTATTATTATTATTATTATTTTACATTTTATATCCTGCTCTTCCTCCAAGGAGCCCAGAGCGGTGTACTACATACTTAAGTTTTTTCCTCACAACAACCCTGTGAAGTAGGTTAGGCTGAGAGAGAAGTGACTGGCCCAGAGTCACCCAGCAAGTATCATGGCTGAATGGGGATTTGAACTTGGGTCTCCCCGGTCCTAGTCCAGCACTCTAGCCACTACACCATGCTGGGTTGCAAAGAACATTATTAGGGGAGTTAGGATTTTGTGATACATTAAATACTTACAGAGGTAACGTAATTTCTGTTGTTTATTTATTTACTTTATTAATGAAGCTGCTTGACATTTTCAAACTTAATCCCTCTACACATGGTCTCAACCAGTCCAGTTTGTTTGTTTGTTTGTTTGACATATTTGTATACCACCCAAAACCCAAGTCTTTGGTCGGTTTACAACAAACAATAAAAACAAGAATAGTATTAAAACATTACAACAATTTAAAATTTAAAACAACGTTAAAACTATTTAAAAACATCAATAATTAAAACAGCATCTATTTAAAAGCCTGAGTGAACAGATGTGTCTTGACTGCCTTTTTAACAGTTGTCAGAGATTGGGAGGCTCTTACTTCAGCAAGGAGTGTGTTCCAAAGCCTCGGGGCAGCAATGGAGAAGGCCCATCCCTGAGTAGCCACTAGACAAGATGGTGGCAACTACAGACTAACCTCTCCTGGTGATCTCAATGGGTGGTGTGGCTCATAGCAAAGAAGACGTTCTCTTAAATACCCTGGCTGGCGAGGAAGCAAAGGCATTGACTTGGTTCCTGGGAGGCTGGAGGAGTCTTGACCTTACCACCTGTCTGCATTGGCTTCTGCAGCTCATTCTGGAGTAGAAGAATGAGTGACCGAGGCTTCTTTAAAACAATGGAAGCCTTTTAAAATAATCAAATCAAGCTAAAGGACCATGATATACTATGACTGTATTATCTGACACTTTGCTGTAAAGTTCTAGTCTGGTGGATGGGGGAGTAGGAAATACCTGTATTGGGGCGGTGGGGAGTGGGGAGTACCCACAAACCCTTGGAGTCATCAGTATGTTCCTTTCATGCTCTGTAAAATAACTTCACCTAATCATATCAAAGTGGACGTGCGGTGGGGGGGGGAGGATAGATGAGATCATAACCCAGAGGTCCATTAAACTTTCGGGACTACTTTGAAAGCTGCAAGGGAAGGCTAAGGTTTTTTGTTTCAAACTAATAAAAATGGCTGAATACTTTCATGTTAGTTTACTGTTAGAATTCATCCTATTGCTATAAGTTCAGATAGCACAAGTTCAGGAAACAGGCGATTCCCTTCCTCTGCCACATTCTGTCACAAGGTCTTTCACCAAACAAGTGCAACCCCGGCCCGCAAACCACAAGCATCAGGTCAAGCACAAGTGGCAAGTGAAGAGGGCCCATAGAAGCATAGCTTAGCTGGCTGCTCCAGAGCTCTTGGAGTTAAGTTAGCTAAACAGCAGCAATATCCTTAGCATTTTTCAGATGTGTTAAAATACTATTCAAGTAGAACTCAGAAGTTGGAAACATTTAAGATGAACATGTATCTTACACAGAACAGATTAACAAGGCTTTTAAAAAAAGATTACATTTATAAATCGTATAAAAAGCTGGTATATTCTGTTCTATTGCATATTTGTTTGTTTGTTTGTTTGATTGATTTCTATACCACCCTTCCAAAATGACTCAGGGCAATTTTACATTAAAATAAAACTAAAATCAATTAACTATTAAAATCGAAAAATGTAAAAACAACATAAAACCATTACTAAAACAATGTAAACAGTTTTTAAAATCCTGAAAAACCAGGCCAAACAATTTAATTTACAATTTACAATTTAAAAACAGTTTAAAAACCCTGGAAGGTCAGGCCTAACAGAAAACTAGGGCAAACATTTTAAACAATTTAAAACATTTTTCAGTCATTTAAAAACCCTGGAAGGCCAGGCCAAATGGATAGGTTTTAAGGACTCCTGAAGGCCAATAATGAACTAAGATTACAGATTTCTTCCAGGAGTGTATTCCACAGCCCAGGAGCAGCTACAGAGAAGGCCCACCTCTGTCGCCACCAGATGTACAGGTGGTAACTGAAGACAGACCTCAGATGACCTTAACATGCAGTGATCGTGCAGAAGGCGGCACTCTCTACAATAACTCGGACCTAAGCCATTCAGGGCTTTAAAAGGTAATAACCAGCACTTTGTATTTTGCCCAGAAACATAGCAGCAGCCAGTACAACTGTTTTAAGACAGGCATAATATGGTCTCTCCAGGCTGCCCCAGAGACCTACCTGGCTGCCGCATTTTGAACTAAGTGAAGTTTCCAAACTACGTACAAAGGCAGCCCCACGTAGAGTGCATTGCAATAATCAAGCCTGGAGGTTACCAGCTGATGCACCACTGTTTTGAGATCATCTTCTTCAAGGAATGGACGCAACTGTCAAATCAGCCAAAGTTGACAGAAAACACTCCTGGCCATAACCTCCACCTAAGATACCAGGGTGAAGCCTGGGTCTAGGAGTACCTGCTCCTTCAGGGGGAGTGCAACCCCATCCAACAGAAGAAGCTCTAATTCATCTCTCAGATTCTGAGCCCCTACAATGAGCATCTCCATTTGCTTGGATTCAGTTTCAATTTGTTATCCCTCATCCAGTCCATTACTGCCTGTAGGCAGGCATTTAGGGAATGAACACCATTTCATGATGATGATGATGATGATGATAATGGATGATGAAAAGGAGAAGTAGATTTGGGTGTCATCAGCATAATGATAACACCCAGCACCAAATCTCCTGATGACCTCACCCAGTAGTTTCACGTAGATATTAAAATGCATTGGTGACAGAATGGAGCCCTGAGGGACTCCTTATAACAGCTCCCATTTTGAGGAGCAACTGTCACAAAGCTCCACCATCTGGCATCTATCCAAGAAATAGGAGTGGAATCATTGCAAAGCAGTGCCCCCTATCCCCAACTCCCCCAGGCGATCCAGAAGGATACCATGGTCAATGGTATCAAATGCCACCAAGAGATCCGGAAAACCCAGCAGAGTCACACTCCCTCTGTCAATTCCCCGGTAAAGGTAATCCATCAGGCTGACCAACGCTGTCGCAACCCCACAGCCAGCTCTAAAGCCAGTCTGAAATGGGTTTAGATAATCATACTGATTGGTTCTTAACCAACAATAAAATGTCATTCAAAATATCCACACAAAAGTGAAAACAGAAAAGACTGCTGGAAAAAAATTAAATAGAGAAAAGCTACCAAGACAAAAGCAAAGCATATTGTTTTGTTACCACCATGCACCACTCAATGGAGTACCAGAAAGAGGCTTGAATGGAATATGATGTCATGACAGTCCTACTTCCCCAGGCAGTCCTGAAATATTTTACAAGGAGGTTAAAACAAGGACCTTCCCATTGTAGAGATGATCAGTGCAGTGTCAATGGAACCAGCCTTTGTATTTCCACAGGATTTTGGATAATGGGACAATCAACATACTGCTAAGGACATTTGTCACAATGTTGAGGGAATGTTCCTAAAACATTAAGCTGATGGAGATCTGGAGCACAATGTAGGAAATCTTACATGATCACAAGTATGAGCAGCCATCTGACATAGAGAAACAGGGACCAGCTAAGTCAGAAGGACCAGCTGCACAGATGTTCAAGGCACTGAACCTCTGAAGCACCTAAGCCAGAGATTGCCTGAAGGGCTAGCATCTTCACCCACAAGGGCTTCATGCTCCCCAAGGCCGGTTCACCAACACAGATAACATATTCAGAGACTATGGAATGCTTTGCTCCAGGAAAGATGATTTTAAGCATCTCATCTCCTCATCAAAGAGGCAGAGTCTAAAATGGTAGTATGGCCCAGGGAATATGAAGGCTCAATTGAAACCACTCATCAGAACAACTTGTCTGCTCCCTGTGATCTGTCCAAGGTTCTGAAAGACATGTCTCCAACTGCTTTTGTTCTTTGGGATCCTGATCTTGGGATTGGACCTACCTGTCTACTTCCTGCTCTCTCCGTCAGCCCCCAGACTGCTTGCTGGGCTTCCTTCCTCACAACCTCTCCATACTCAGCCTTGTCAAGAGTCAACAGGTAGACCAGTTTATCTCAAGGCTATTTTAGATCAGTGATTTAAAGCAAATCAAGGTTTTCCGCTTACATTTTTTCTCAACAATGCTTACTAACTGTTTGCTGAGTAAAACAAAACATACTGGTTTTTGACTCTCTGCACACTCCCAAGGACACTAAGCAAGATAACTTACTTGAAGATAGAGTTAATGCAGGATTGTTACTCTTCAGAAGAAAAGGCCGGGTAACTGTTAGCAGAACAGTGTTCCTCTATGACATGGAATGCACATGTATCTTTGGTTGACAAATAATGGTGATTTACCACAAATAAATCTGGCCCATTTGTCTTACAGTTTTATCATGCTTGACTTCAAATCAACTATTTCATCCAGCTTCCAGTTTTAAGAAGCTGTAAATGAAGACTAGCAATGCTTTTAGTATTAAATTCACTGTACAGTATTTTAAACAATCTAAATGGAGGGAAGTAAGATGTGGGTTCCCCCAGGTATCTGTTCAGGGATCCATGCTTTTAAATTTATTCATAAAATGATCTAGAAGTTGCAGCAAGCAAATTTGCAGATTATTTATTTGATTGATTGATTGATATACCACCCTTCCAAAATGGCTCAGGGCAGTTTACAATTAAAACAAACCACTAAAACAGTAAAGAGCTAAAACAAAACAATTTTAAAACATTTTAAAACAACAATTAAACAATTACAGTGATTAAAAGCCCCGAAATCGGGTTAGAATATTAAAACAGATTTAAAAACCCTAGAAAGCCAGGCCAAACAAATACGTTTTAAGGGCTCTCCTGAAGGCTAATAGAGAATTCAAATTGCAGATTTTCGCAGGGAGTGCATTCCACAGCCCCGGAACAGCTATAGAGAAGTCCCTGAGTCGCCACCAGACAAGCTGGTGGTAACTGGAGATGAACCTCCTCAGATGACACAGAGCAGACACAGCTGAGAAGGTGAGCAAGCCTTTCTAAACATCTCGCCTTTTCCCCTTCAAACAAACTAACAGGAAGAGGGGAGTTTTGCAGGGGCTGTTTCTCTTTAAGGGGTAGGTCTTAGTCTCTCTCTCTCTCTCTGTGTGTGTGTGTGTGTGTGTGTTACTTGTTAGGATTAAGATATCACAGGGCTAGGAGTTCTTAGGGTTACCTAACTCCACTGCTTACTTAGTGGCTGCCTGGAGGGGGTGGAGTCAGCTAGGGCTGGGAGAGGCCCCAAATTCCTTTCCTTTGACTCACATCCTGTGTGACAGTTGGAAGGCTACTCTACATATGAGGTGAAGGCCCGAGAGCATAGCGAACAGGGATAGCAAACAGGACGTAGGAGTTTTGCAGGAGTTTAGCGGGAAGTGTGCAGGGGAGCCTGGAACAAGCCCCTGCAATCACAAGGAGCCTGGTGGAGAAGAGAACGTAAGTACATATCCCTCCCTCGTTTCCCTCTTATTCTTGGGAAAGGCTGTTTGGACAGTTAAATAGTTGACCATTACAGCTGAGGCCTATCCTAATAAACTATCTAATAAACGGACAATAAGCTCCCTAAATACTGTAAACAGCCAACAAAAACAGTATTTAAGATAGAAGGTCAGCAGGGGAAGGGGCACTTCCCAGTTTATTGCACAGAGTGCCACATGTATGACTATTTGCCCCATGGGCAGAAGTCATGGGTGTGTGCTCGGTGCAAGGAGCTCCTGGCTCTCAGGGAACAAATCTGTTCCCTCAAGACCAAGGTGGCAGATCTGGAGAAGCTCAGAGACAGAGAGGCATGTGGACAAGACATTCAGGGATGTGATAGAGGCATCCCACTCCAGGGCTGGTAGCACCTCTGCTGTCAGGGAGAATAAAGGTCTTGGGCAAGGAGGACATCGGTCTGAGGAAGAGGGAAATGTTCCTTTAGAAGGGACCCCTTCCGTGGATGATGAGCCCATATCCTCTCGCACAGGGGATACTCCTCTGGGGGGTGGGGGCCTCCTTGTAGTTGGTGATTCAATCATTAGAGGGATAGAGAGATGGGTTTGTGACCCGCGTGTTGATCGCACGGTGACTTGCCTGCCTGGTGCGAAGGTTGCGGACATTACGCAGCATCTAGACAGGCTCCTAGGCAGTGCTGGGGAGGAGACAGCTGTTGTGGTGCACGTCAGCACCAACGATGTGGGGAAATGCAGTCGGGAGGTCCTGGAAGCCAAATTTTGGCTGATAGGTAGCATTTTGAAGTCCAGGACCCCCAAGGTAGCTTTCTCAGAAATGCTACCTGTTCCACACGCAAGTACAGTGAGACAGGCAGAGCTGAGGGGTTTCAATGTGTGGATGAGACGTTGGTGCCGGGAGGAGGGGTTTAGATTTGTTAGGCACTGGCACACATTTTGGGGCAAGCAAGGCGTGTACAAAAGGGACGGGCTGCACTTGAACCAAGATGGAACCAGACTACTGGCGCTTAAAAACAAAAAGGTTGCAGAGCAGCTTTTAAAATGACACCTGGGGAACAGCCGATGGGAGCTGGGCAGTATCCCGTTTGGCAAAAGCCATCCTTTAAAGTGAGAGGCTGCAAAGAATTCAGATAAAACAGAAGGGGACAGAGCAGAACTGTATAAAGAGCAGACGGGAGCCTGTGCCAGCAGGTCAAAGAGTCAAAAGAATAGCATACATCAGGGGAGAGATTCAGCATATAGGTGCGTATATGCCAATGCCAGAAGCCTCCGAGCCAAGATGGGTGAGCTGGAGTGCTTGGTTGCTAACGCAGAAATAGATATAGTGGGCATAACAGAAACATGGTGGAACAGTGAGAACTAGTGGGAAACAGTTATCCCTGGGTATAAATTCTATAGAAAGGACAGGAAGGGGTGCCTTGGAGGAGGGGTAGCACTGTATGTTAAAGAAGGGATAGAATCTAACAAGCTAGAAAACCTAGGCTGACTGTCGTCCTCCACAGAAACTCTGTGGGTGACTATACAAGGCCGGAAAGGGAACGTGCTACTGGGGACGTGCTATCGCCCTCTGGATCATAATGCTGACAGTGACTGGAAGTTGCAGGAGGAAATCAGGGAGGCGTCAAGGAGAGGCAGGGCTGTAATTATGGGTGATTTCAATTACCCACACATAGACTGGGTAAATTCACATTCAAGTCAGGGCAAAGAGGTCAAATTTCTAGATACGCTGAATGACTGTGCCCTAGAACAGTTGGTCATGGAACCAACCAGAGAGAAGGCAACCTTGGATCTAATTCTGAGTGACACCCAGGACCTGGTGTGTGACGTCAGTGTCATCCACCCTTTAGGGAACAGTGACCACAGTGCCATCAAATTCAGCATACATGCGGGGAGAGAATCACCAAGGATGTCTAACACAGACATTTTGAATTTCAGAAGAGGAAACTTCTCCAAAATGAGGAGTATGGTGAAAAGAAACCTGAGGGGGGAAATCAGGAGAGTCACTTCGCTCCAGAGTGCATGGCGTTTACTCAAAACCACAATACTAGAAGCCCAGTTAGATTGTATACCCAAAAGGAGGAAAGGTACCACTAAGTCCAGGAGGATGCCAGCATGGCTAACGGGTACCGTCAAGGAAGCCATAAAAGGGAAGAAGACTTCCTTCCAAAATTGGAAGGCCTGTCCAAATGAAGAGAACAGAAAGGAACACAAACTCTAGCAAAAGAAATGCAAGGTGACAATAAGGGAGTCAAAAAGAGAGTTTGAGGAACATGTGGCCAAAAGTATCAAGGGGAATAACAAAAACTTCTTTAAGTACATCAGAAGCAGGAAACCTGCCAGGGAGGCAGTTGGACCATTAGACAATGAGGGAGTGAAAGGGATTATTAAGGAAGATATGGAGGTTGCAGAGAAGCTGAATGAGTTGTTTGCATCTGTCTTCACGGCAGAGGATACTGAGCATATTCTTGTTCCTGAACCAGGCTTTTTAGGGATGGAGGCTAGAGAGCTGAGTCAGATAGAAGTGACAAGGGATGATGTTCTAAACTGTCTGGAAAAAATGAAAGCTAACAAATCACCAGGGCCGGATGGCATCCATCCAAGAGTCCTCAAAGAACTCAAATGTGAAAATGCCAACCTCCTTGCTAAAACATTTAACTTATCCCTGAAATCGGGCTCTGTACCAGAGGACTGGAGAGTAGCAAATGTAACACCAATTTTCAAGAAGGGATCCAGGGGCGATCCAGGAAATTACAGGCCGGATAGCCTAACGTCCGTTCCAGGCAAATTGATGGAAAGCATCCTCAAGGATAAAATTGTAAAGCACCTAGAAGAACAGGCCCTGCTGGGAGTGAGCCAGCACGGCTTCCGCAAAGGTAAATCTTTCCTGACCAACCTTTTGGACTTCTTTGAGAGTGTCAACGAGTGTGTGGATCAAGGTGATCCAGTTGACATAGTCTACCTGGACTTCCCAAAAGCTTTTGACAAAGTTCCTCATCAAAGACTCCTGAGGAAACTTAGCAGTCATGGGATAAGGAGACAAGTACATGTGTGGATTGCTAACTGGCTGAAAGAGGGTAGGTATAAATGGAGAGTTTTCACCATGGAGGGAAGTAAGAAGTGGGGTCCCCCAGGGATCTGTACTGGGACCGGTGCTTTTTAATTTATTCATAAATGATCTAGAAGCAGGGGTAAGCAGCGATGTGGCCAAATTTGCAGATGATACCAAACTCTTCCGGGTAGTGAAATCCAAAACGGATTGTGAGCAGCTCCAAAAGGATCTCTTCAAACTGGGGGAGTGGGCGACAAAATGGCAAATGCGGTTCAATGTTAGCAAGTGTAAAGTGATGCACATTGGGACGAAAAACCCCAACTTCAAGTATATGCTGATGGGATCCGAGCTGTCGGTGACGGACCAGGAGAGGGATCTTGGGGTTGTGATGGACAGCTCGTTGAAAGTGTCGACTCAATGTGAAAAAGGCAAATTCCATGCTAGGGATCATTAGAAAGGGGATTGAAAATAAGACGGCTAACATTATAATGCCCTTATACAAAACTAGGGTGGGACCACACTTGGAGTACTGCGTACAATTCTGGTCACCACATCTTAAAAAGGACATTGTTGAACTGGAGAAGGTACAGAAGAGGGCAACCAAGATGATCAGGGGCCTAGAGCACCTTTCTTATGAGGCAAGACTACAACACCTGGGGCTTTTTAGTTTAGAAAAAAAGACGACTGTGGGGAGACATGATAGAGGTCTATAAAATCATGCATGGTGTGGAGAAAGTGGGGAGAGAGAAATTCTTTTCCCTCTCACACAACACTAGAACCAGGGGTCACGCCATGAAATTGATTGCCAGGAGGTCTAGGACCAGCAAACGGAAGTACTTTTTCACACAACACGTGATCCACTTGTGGAACTCTCTGCCACAGGATGTGGTGACAGCCAACAACCTGGATGGCTTTAAGAGGGGTTTGGATGACTTCATGGAGGAGAGGTCTATCAATGGCTACTAGTCGGAGGGCTGTGGGCCACCTCCAGCCTCAAAGGCAGGATGCCTCTGAGTACCAGTTGCAGGGGAGTAATGTCAGGTGAGAGGGCACGCCCTCAACTCCTTTCTGTGGCTTCCAGCGGCATCTGGTGGGCCACTGTGCATAACAGGATGCTGGACTAGATGGGCCTTGGGCCTGATCCAGCAGGGCTGTTCTTATGTTTCTTATGACCTTAATGTGCAGTGGGTATCACGCAGAAGGCAGCGCTCTCTGAGGTAACTCAGGACTAAGCCGTTCAGGGCTTTAAAGGTAATCACCAGCACTTTGTATTTTGCCTGGAAACATATCAGCAGCCAGTGCAATTGTTTCAAAATAGGCGTAATATGGTCTCTCCGGGTTACCCCAGAGACCAGTCTGGCTGCTGCATTCTAAACTAATTGAAGTTTCCGAACTACATACAAAGGCAGCCCCACATAGAGCGCATTGCAATAGTCTAGCCGGGAGGTTTAACTACCAGCTGCAGGGGAGCAACAGCAGGAGAGAGGGCATGCCCTTAGTTCTTGTCTGTATGGGCTTCCCAGAGTCATCTGATGTGGGAAACAGAATGCTGGACTAGATAGGCCTTGGGCTTGATCCAGCAGGGCTGTTCTTAAACCAGTTGTGACTATGTCACATTTGACTAGCATGTGTGACAGAATAAAAATCTGAAATAACCAAATGGAAAGAATCATGAAACTGCCACCAGAAACAAGACAATAGTTTGGATAGCTCCAGCCTAATCATGTCAGCAGTTAGGTCAAGAGTTTGCATTTAAAGTCTTCTGTTTACCATTTTTGCTGGCCAATGGCCGTAATAAAACTTATGATGATGAAGTCTTCTGTTTTGAATTACAAAGGTCCAGTGAATTACTTCATCTGAAGACACTTGCTGAAGCCCATAAGGTCTGGCCAGTGCCTGGATAGGAGTCTGCTTGGAAACTATGCGCAGGCACAAATCCCATGTGTGATGCACAGAGACCACGAAGAAGAAATAAATAATTTGGATCTGTGAACACAGGTTTATATCCCTTCTCAGTCATGGTGTTTTCACCATGGTGAGAGCCAGCGTGGTGTTGTGGTTAGAGTGCTGGACTAGGACTGGGGAGACCCGAGTTCAAATCCCCATTCAGCCATGAGACTAGCTGGGTGACTCTGGGCCAGTTACATCTCTCTCAGCCTAACCTACTTCACAGGGTTGTTGTGAGGAGAAACCTAAGTATGTAGTACACCGCTCTGGGCTCCTTGGAGGAAGAGCGGGATATAAATGTAATAATAATTTTTTTAAAAAAATGGTGTTTATCCTCAGCCCTACTCTGCAAGACTGGAAACTGCAGTGTCCCATCCTATATGATGCTGAGGTGGGGGTTGAGGGGGGCAGGGGAGACATACAAGGTAAGCATGACTGAGCTCAGGAGACTTTACAAGTGCTACAGTACTGAATGTTTGTTGCTAAGGAAAGAACTAGCACCTGTCTACCTTCCTGCTTCTACCATGTAGAACAGAATGATCCCCAACAGTAGGCGGCGGGGAGGGCCAGGTAGAATGAATGCTTATTACAATTTGTACTGTAACTCAAGAAAACAAGATCTGCAGCTAGGTTGTGTGCTTCTCAAAAGGCAAACAGGACTACAGAGAACAGAAAGGCCTGAAAAATGACCGAAACACGCAGTTCCTCCTATCAGACAGAATTTCCCATGCTTGTTCTCAACCCAGAGAAAGGAACCCTTGGGAAAAATCAGTATAAAAGCCCCTCCGGTCATTTGGTGAATTAAAACCATGTCCTGAACATTAAAACCACTGAGAAACAGCTGGGCAAAAACTTCTCTAAGCTTGTGCTATAAACAGTCTGTTGGCAGCTAGACTTTCCTAGGTTTCAGGGGAAGGGAAACGTAAACCATTAAACATTTTTATGAGCAAGGGAATGCACACTGACAACACATGTGTCATATACTTTAAGAAAAGAGATGGGCTAACAAGCTAAACCAGTTTTCAATCATGACATTAAAAGGGCAGGACATCAGAAGTGCATGACGTCAGCGCTTGTGGATAGTCAGTATCTCCTGCATCCTTTGGCAAAGCGTTCAAAGTTTAGGTTTAACCCTAAAGCCTTCAAAGGCTTAGGCCCAACACATTCAAAGAGACCGTCTCCAGCCACATACTTTTAAAAGCATGTTGCTACTTCTTCTGAACCTGGAAAGGCCAGCATACAATTAGAAATCCCCAAGTTGCCCCGGAGTTCCTTCCAGGGGAACACAGCAGTTCAAGGTCCTTTGCAATCCATTAAATTAAGGCATGCCCAGCACACAAGCCACATTGTGACCACTCCTCTATGTCATCATGCAAGGCGCACACCTTTGAAAAACCACAGTTCACAGAACCAAGTATCTTGTACTGACATCAAGTGGGAAGGGAGTTCCACTGATTTCTACTAGAACTCAAAAAGCAAATGAACAGAAAATGATGACCAAGAAAACACACCTTAAAATGCTAAAAAGTGGGGAGGTTGAAACTTTAAAAACATTCTCCCACTTGCTACAATTATTCCATCCAAGCATGTTTAAAATGCTTGCTTTTGGCTCACCATACAGATTAGGCAACTTTCTCCATGCTGCCATTTGGCAGAAGGAGCAATTTAGAGTGACCTCTGTGGTGCAGCTGTTTTGACTGATTAGACAGCCCTTTACTACCCAGTCTGTGTGCTTAGGATCACAGAGATAATTATTACCCAAGGCAGACCTTTAATTCCATTTTGATCCACAGTCCTTTTCTGCCTTTCTTACATGACGGTGCGACAGTGAGACAGACTGCTACATCATCTCAGAGAGAAAGAAAGGTGCTTTGAGAGTTCACAAACCTATTTTATCAAATACACTCTTAGGGTGCTTTTTATCTGTAACTGCACGTCTGAATGCTGAAAAATGTGAAGCAAATTATTCAAATCGGGAAGTTTTGTCAGATAAAAATAATATAGTGAGCTTTAAGACTCTGTGGTCAATATCCTTTATGCAATAAAATATATATGCAAGGTAGCAATGTGTCAGCCAGCCAAATTTTTAGAGTTGGCCATTGAATAATAATGGTAAACAAAAATTAATACTAAGTGTTTAACACAGTATCTTAATCTCACAGACACCTAGAATAATTAGTCAAGCACATATCTAGCAGAAGCAAACTATGGGACCATCATTAGAGTCAGAAGCCCACAGATTCACATTAGTTACAAGAACTCTCTCACTGCACATCAAAAACATAATGCCCAGGATTGCAACTGAAATCAAATTTTTCACTCAAGTCTTATTCTTTGGAAGTTAACAAACCTTTCACTGTGTTAAGTCGCTCTGTCAGATTACTGAAACCCCCAGAGTTGTTTCTCCTGCCAACCTTGAAGTCTTTCCAGTATTTACTGTGATCTAAGCTGAGCAGTCACCTCCAGTTCTCATAAATGAGACATGAACACACACAAGGAAAAGGGAGGCTATTTTCAATACTAACCAAATTATTCTCACCGCTGAGCTGTGGACTGTTCCAAGAAGAAAGTGTCTTGTTATCCACCTTATAACACATCTTAAGGTTGTCTAAACAAAGCCTTTGGGCAATTTATTCTGTTCTCACATCAGAGGTAAAGTGACAAGCCTTTTACTTGCATCCTCTCTCCAATTTGCTCTGCCCAGTGTACGACCGTGGGAGCAAAATGGTACTTCCAGTGTAGACACACACACTACACACACACACAAACACGAGAGAGAGAGAGATTCCAGCAGTTGCTCTCTGAGCTCCATTAATCTGGCTTCCCCACAATGCATGTCTTGTTCTTGGTCCTCCTGCCTTCACCCCAAGCATGACCCTGACAAGTCCCTTGCCTCAGATCTGAGCTTTTGCCTACTGGTTCTGAAACCTACTACAGATGCACCTAGAACACAGCCAGACACACACAGTAATCAAGGAATACCAATGCATGCTAGTTTAGCTCCACATTAAAATAGGCTGCAAGAAGGTACAGATGAGTGATTGTCCTGGCAGTCTATCCTTGAACTTTGCTTCATTTCTGCATTTGGCAGCATTCCCCAATGAAGTTACAGTTAAGTGATATAAAATAAATTTTCTTGATGTCACTGCAATAGGAGAGAAAAACACAGGACAAAAAAACCTGTAAAATTTTAAAGGAAAGGAGGGAAAGCGGGAGGGGGAAATCTGGATTTATTTAGTTTTTACCAGTAAAAACCTTTTCCTAAGGATGCAAAACAATTCAGCCAGTTTAACAATATAACGGCTTGCAAAAGGGATGGGAATACACCACATGATGGTGGTGCTGCCGCTGATGATGAAAACCTGGGAGTCCTGATCATCATATCTACTACTGACCACGAACACATCAAATGATTCCTAGACCTATTCAAGCCACAGAAAAGGCTCAAGATTGGAATACTGCCCATTTACCAGCACACCTGCACAGTTCAGCGCCACACAGTTTTTCAAGGGCCGCTGGGCCAAATGGGCAGGCCCAGCAGCCACTCTGCCCACCGCCGCCACGGGGCAGGGGGAGGCCTGCTCGGCTCACTCCTCATCTCCCCACCCCCCAGCTGCACATTCTGGTGGCTAAATTAAGGTAAATTTTGGCGGTTCAGTACAGCGGTGGGGTGGGCACAGGGTGGTGACAAGAGGCCCCTCGGAAGCCCCTGTGGACCTTTGGAGGTCCCCTGGGACTGGGGCCCCAAGGTCCGTGGGTAAGAACACCTCTGCAGATGACACTGCTGGAGTAAGAGCCCGAAGGATGATGGAAAGCTGACATTCCTCTACCTTTTAGTCTGACCTGTCTGTGAACAAGGCTACCTACATCTGGTGGGCTTACTAATGAAACAGGACCATGCTTGCAAAACATTTTTATTGTCCAAAGCATTTTATTTAAAAATATTTCATCCTCCCTTTCTTAAAAATAAGCACGGCAGTTTACAAGTCAAATACTATAAGAATACAACATTAAGACAATAATAATGGCAGCAGGCAAGAAAAATATGAATACAATACAAATGGCTCTGGCTCCAAATGTATCCATCCATTCTAATAGTATTTCTAAAACATCTAAGAACTTGCCTTTCGGAAGGAAATACAGCATATACTTTGGGGCACTGTAACTCTCTCCCTTTCTGTATATGTAGTTCAGGGCAAAGTTCCCAGACACCTTTTCCCAGGATGGGAAACATGGGATCAAATGTCAGCCTGGGGAGAGAGGCTCTCATGTCGCCGATGCAGGCCATGGCTCCCATCCGGCCACATTCCATCGAGAGCCATCTCTAGCCCTAAGAAGGTGATGACTCACTCATGTCTGCTATATGTACAGCAGCAAACATGTTATATGTACCTAACAGCTTCTTGTTATCCTACACTAGGAAGGTTTAAGAAGAGCATCTGACAAAGCAACAGGGATCATTTCTATTCTGTCCAATCTTAGCAATGCATTGAGGTGTCAAGTGTAGGTAGAATTGATATTGTGGTGAAAAATAATGGTTTGGCTCCTGGCCAACCTTTTAAGAAAATATGGCCCTCCATCCCATTTGAATTTGGCACCCCTAATTTAGGGTATATCCACTATGAAGCTAAATAGTTTAATGGTTGTGTAGTTCCGTGAGATGAGCTCTGTATTCTCAGGAAGCTACCTTGCCGAAGGGTAGGGGCAGGAGAAGGAAGATGCAATGAAAGCAAATCGGACTGAAAACTCATCAGCCTGTAGTGCCTTAGCTGACATACATATTCTAGAATTGTTAATTGCAGACTTAGAGAAACCCCCCAGAAACTATAGAAGGAATTAAGATACGAATTTCACTTTCATTGTTTCGTAATTTGTGAAACTTTACCAATATTCCCAACTCTCCAGAAAAGAAAATGCCACTAGCAAGCTAACTATGTTCAAGTGATACTTTGAAGGGGAGATGGGCAGATTTGGTATATTATTAGATGTATTAGTAAGTTATGTAATAAGTTACATGTGGAGTGAGGAAAAAGGAAGGAATGAGTAGAGAAGTACCTACACACACCCTGTCCTCTTGGAATGCTGCCTCTAATAACGAGGAGTTAGCAAGCGCTGGTATGGATAAAAGACTAGCTACCAGCAAGGGAAAGGAAGGGTGGGGTTTCCCAGTCCTTACTGTGAAATGCACTTTCCACCAGGCCATTCTCTGGTTACAAGAGCTCTAATCACTCTAGTCAACCCTGTAAACCTCAGCCTCCTCAAACTCAATGCCAGGCAGCAATTTGCACTGCAGTTGTGGAAAGGAACCGATCCTGTTTTCCACACCCACCAAATCCAGCCTAATCTTTTGTTACAATGCACTTCGAAGGCAGGTTTTGTAGCAGCAAATGCAGCATAGCCTGGTTCTGTGTTCAGTAAATACACTGAAAACAAACCCACAGAATGCAGAGCAAAGAAGAAAGAGAAGGATTCCCGCTTTGGGCAGTTCCAGAGATTAGTTCCACATGAACAGAAGTCTCTGCAGAAGGCATCTCTGACAGGTTTAAGCAATTCTCCCGTTCTCTCTCTCTCTCTCTCTCTCTCTCTCTCTCTCTCTCTCTCTCTCTCTCTCACACACACACACACACACACAATATCTGAGAACAGCAACTTAACTTACCTCTACCTTGCCTGAGGTGGAAGATAATTCATGAGGAAACGAAAAATCAGGCTCCTCAGTAAGTCAAATAAGCTGAGCAAAGGAATCCTAGAACTTCAGCACACACACGCATATATCTTCAGGGAGCAGATTAACTCCCCTGATGAAGGGCCAAGCATCGATTATTGGATTCTGGAAAGGAAAATGGAAGTCTTCCAATTAGCTCAATGACCAAGTCTTCAAATTCTAGCCTAGTCATTACATTTGTTAATTATGTTATAAACAGAAATATAGCACCTGCGGAATTTCCAGATGAGGTCAACTGCAGAGATCAGAAGTGACTCTTTAGCATTTCTGAGTCCAAGCCTAGGCAGCACTTCAACCATTGCTGGCCTCTGCCTGACAAAACATGCCTCAAATAGAAGGCCGTCCCTCGATGGAAGGATATTATAGCAGGGCGGCTACAGATGTGCTTGCCTTGCTCTCCAACACCTCATCCATTCTGGTACAAAACAGGGTGGATAAAAATCAATGATTTTTTAAAAAAAATCAAAAAAAAATCGGATTTTTTTGATTTAAATCAGATTTTTTAAAATAAAATGCTTTTTGAGGAAAATATATTACCATCCAAAGGTTATTCCATCATGAAATAAAAATTAGTTAATTATGTAGAATAAGGCTGTATATGTTTAATTTTTTTGGTAAATAAATTCCATTAATCCATTCACAATGTCATACTCTTCCAGAGGTTTTTGTAAGATTATTGGGCAGTTTCTCTGCCTACAAGATATTATCACAGATGCTTGGTTTACTTTTGCAGTTCTCAAAACTGAATTTGACTCAGCAGAGATCACATGCCTCTTCTTCACAGCAAAAATGTTATGACATGAACAGAGTTGAGAAAAAGACCTTAATCCTATTGTTCTACAAACCTATGAATACAGAATCAACCCCTTCAGTGCTAAGTTTCAAGAAGTTCAGTGAAATAGAATAGAAACACTATTTTTCTGATTGTTTGGAGTGGAATAGATCTGCACAAGAAGAAAGTGAAACTAAGTGTGAGGAGGGAGGGGCAAGCAGACAAGCAGTACAAAATGAAAGTGAAACTTTCTGAGCACAATACTGCATAGCCACAGACAGACAAGTCTTTGGATCTTTTTGTGTGTATGACCTGAGGTTTATCACATTCTTTCCTTGGCGGAAAAAACCTATAATGGCAGCAGGCCGTAAAAGAGACCCAGTTTGGCAATATTTTAATGAAGTTCCTTTACCTATCGGTAAGGCAGGCATGCGTGCAAAATGCAAACACTGCAACAAAGAAATGCAAGGCCTGGTGGCCCGAATGAGGCAACATCATGAGAAGTGCTGTGATGAAGATGACCAAAGAAACACATTTGAACAGGCAGGATCTTCAGGTTGGTAAACATTTTTATTGAATCATATAATATTTCTAAAGACTGCCTTGAACTGTCATGTTTGAACAAAATTATATTTCTTATTATTACTGCATGTTACTGTCATTTGGTACAGTTATGAAGAAAAGCAAATATTCCTTTTGGGGCAGTGCTGTGTACAATAAGCAGAAATTGTATAAACAATAAAATAACAGCACTGACTTTTTTGTTTAGGGGAATTCATGGATTCTGGAAACTATCCACCTTCAAGATCACCATCCTCCTGTTCTACAGTTTCAGAGTTATCCATCCAGGATAGTGCTTCATTAGCATCATCATCAGACACCCACAGCCACATATCACTATCACCTAAAAGAAAGAAAAAATCCTTCCCTCCTGGAACCACCATAGATAAGTTTGTGATAAAAACTAGCAGATTAGAAAAAGAGTTAATTGATGAAAAAATTGCCCAGTTTGTTTATGCAACGAACTCTTCTTTCCGTCTGACTGAGAACCCACATTTCATTAATATGGTTCAGTCACTGAGACCAGGATACAGTCCACCCAGCAGAGCAGATGTTGCAGGGAAACTGCTGGATAAAGTGTATGACAGAGAAATGGAGCAATGTGCAACAGCTCTGGAGGGTAGAATTGTTAACCTAAGTATTGATGGGTGGAGTAATGTCCACAATGATCCTATTGTATGTGCTTGTATAACAACAGAAGAAAGGAAAGTCTTCCTTGCACAAACAATTAATACGTCAGGAAATGCACACACAGCAGAATACTTACAAGAAGTGGCAGTAAAAGCTATAATAACATGTGAACAAAAATTCAAATGTCTAGTACGCAGTTTGGTCACAGACAATGCTGCAAATGTATCCAAGATGAGAAGAAATTTAGAAGAGCAGGAAGGGAATACAAAGCTAATAACATATGGTTGCAGTGCTCATTTGCTGCACCTCTTAGCCAAAGACTTAAGTGTTCCAGAAATAAAGACTAATGTTGTTGAAATTGCTAAATACTTCTGTAACAATCACTTTGCTGCAGCAGCTCTGAAAAAGATGGGTGGAACCAAGCTAACACTCCCACAAGATGTTAGATGGAACTCTGTGGTGGACTGTTTTGAGCAGTATATCAAGAACTGGCCTATTCTGATGACAGTTTGTGAACAAAATCGAGATAAAATAGATGGCACTGTCACAGCCAAAATCCTCAACATTGGGCTTAAGAGAAATGTTGAACATATGCTGAGCATCCTGAAACCCATCTCTGAATCTTTAAAGAAAATACAGAAAAATAGCTGTTTTATTGCTGATGCTGTTGAAATTTGGAAGGAACTGAGTGAACACTTAAAAACAGAACTACACATGGACAGAATTAAATTACAAGCATTAAAAAAACGAATGGGACAAGTACTGTCTCCAGCTCATTTTTTGGCAAATATTGTCAATATCCAGTACCAGGGTCAAAACTTAAGTGCTGAGGAAGAGGAGTTAGCTATGACATGGGTATCCAGCAATCATCCATCTGTAATGCCAACCATAATAAACTTCAAAGCTAAGGGGGAACCATTCAAGAAATATATGTTTGCTGAAGATATTTTAAAGAAAGTCACACCAGTGAACTGGTGGAAGTCACTTAAGCACTTGGATTTAGAGACTGTTCAAGTAATGATTTCACTTTTAACAGCAGTAGCTTCTTCTGCAGGCTTTGAAAGAATATTCTCTTCCTTTGGACTCATTCATTCTAAACTGAGAAATCGTTTGGGACCCGATAAAGCAGGAAAGCTTGTTTTTCTTTTCCAGATTATGAACAAAGAAGATGATGAAGATGACGAGTGAGCTACAGAGGACAGTATTTAAGTTTTTCATGTGTAGGCTGGGCTGACAGTCTAAGTTTCTTAAAATATATATATTTTGTTTAGCCAAATTAGTTAACAAACATGGATGTTTGTTTAAGCAAATAACATATGCTGTAATGTTATTGTTTCAGTTGAATAAATCTATTTAAATTGTTATTATTAAGGTAATGATTATTTTTCTCCTTCCTAAATACAACAGAAAAGTTGTCCAAATATGAATGATTAACCTATTAAACTGGGGATAAAAAAACTAATATGAAAAGTGGTTATTCTAACAATCTTCATCTACTTGCATATTAAAGTTATACCAGCAAGAATTAGTCTTTATGTAGAAAACTATGATTTAAATCAAGCCTTACTGACTAGTGATTTAAATCGTGATTTAAATCGTGAATTACATCAGTTTGATTTAAATCAAATCCACCCTGGTACAAAATACAGCAGTTTCTTACCTCCAACTAATATGCCAATTTCAAAATTAAAATGAAATAATCATACAGCAGGGATACAGGACAACACTCTTGGAGGCCAGGTCCTCCAAGTCTGGTGGTCCCAAGCTTTTTCTAAAGGGGACTTTTCAACTGAAACATCAGCTTTATTCATGACCTATCTGGCCTGTCAACACTGTGACCACAAGACAACTCCCTTTAAACATTGGACAGATCACTGCTCCAAGCATTCGCTCTTGACAGTCTGGTGCCACAGGCAAGGCATCGGTCTGCACAGCAGTCAGAGATGCATAGGCCACTGAAGACAAAAGAGATGCAGATATTCATATCCTTCCTTTTCATTAACATACACATTCAAGGTGGCCTACAATTACAAAGTTTAAAAACAAATCTGTGTGCACAAGAATATTACAATGGGGTTCTTCAGCTATATCCTGCAGTCAGTAAGCTGCAAAGCCTACACGATTTCATGACCAGCAAGGCTCCTGCTGAAGTCTGACGATTCAGCTGGCACCAGTGGTGGTTCAGTGGACCTCCAAACAGTTCATTCAGAAAATAAAGTAACCAAAGCAGGGCTCCCCTGGTGTACTAGCCTTTTGTATCTTGGTTCCAGTCATCCATTACAGAGAGTATCCCATAAATAATCACTGGTTTTATCCTCCCCACTCAGGAACCAAAGAATCATCTGCAAGGAAAACACTGAAACAAGACTATGCTAAGACGTACTCCATCTGTCAGTAGGTCCCTGTAAAGATCGATATATTCGCAAGAAATTAACTTGGCAAACTATTGGAAGTTGTAAGAAGGCTGCCTGAAGAAGAAGCCTTGACCCTTGGGGTTAACAACAGAAACACTAAAAATCCAAAGGCACCAGATGAAGCCTGTTGTAGACAGTCCAGCTGCTCTCCTTCCTCCCAAAAAGAGAAGAAATTAAATTTGAGGTATGCTTAGCAGACTGGCTTTTAACACCTCCTTTTCAGCACTCTCTCCCACCGTGTCCCCTAATTATGGTTACAAAGTTTTTGCTGACAACAATGGACAAAAATCTGCAGCTTCATTCCTTTTTGCTGGCCTAAAACTTTTGCCAGGTTAGGGTTAGTCTATGTGGTCACTAAAAGCTTCTAAGCGGAAGCTACACCGTGGAAACATTGTTGCAACCCTCCTACAATGGAAGAATACTGTTACTTTCCTGCAATGCAGATGCAACATTGTATCACTGCAGCACATCAATAAAACCTGGTTTTGTTTTAATGTAAATCGCCCTGAGCCTTTCCAGAAGGGCAGTATAAAAATTGAATGAATAAATAAATAAATAAGCGTTCTTCTTGAGATTCCTAGAAGTGGGATTGTTCTAAACTGCACTGAGTCTGAGAAAGGCCTCAGATGCCAGAAGACAGTCAAGCTACACACCACCCTACATAATCCAGTATTAGGGTTCTTAATCGTCAGCTTTCTTCACATGTTTATTGCAGCTGAGGATGATGGGAGTTGTAGTTCCGCAAAGCTTGGAGAGCCAAGGTGGGCCACCCCTGGTCTAAGCTACTGTATGTTCATCAATAAGAGGTTGAAAAGTTTCTTCAAAGATCAATAATACACATGTACCCAACTGAAGAATCAGCAAGTCTCAAAGTTGGAAAACAAATAAAGCATAAACTGCCATCTTCTTAAATGATTCAGCAAGGTGTAAACACACATTACTCAAATGTCTAGTTACAAATGGCCTTATTTGAACTTGTGCCCTGATACTAACAACGTTCTTTTCTTATTTCTGAGGTTTAAGATTAACAAAAATAGGAAAAGTTTCAGCTTCTGCTTTTTAAAATGTATTTGGAATACTTATATCCCGCTACTCCAGCACACTACTGCTCGGGGCGGGTCACAACATTAATAAAATAGATACAATGTAAAATAAAAGAGTAATAAAGTCAAACAAGTTAAAAGACCAGGCTAAAACCACATTTTAAATTACAATTCCTGTTCTTTTAAAAAAGGTTCAAATCAAAAGTTATTGATAAAAACCTGACAACTGAGAACTATAAAAACTAGAGAACTGCCAGCTCTGAAGTCACATACAGCTTCTTAACTGGACAGAAATTTTGCTGAATTTCAGGCTGCAAAAGAACAAAGTTTATACCTGACCACAAGGCTTCATATTTAAAAATAAATAAATAAATCTGCAGCTGAAAATCAGTTTTGTTCATTAAAGCCAAAAGATGAGCTACCTTCCAATTCTGCTTGATAAAAAGTGTTGTGTAATTCAAAAGCTTACATCCTCTGTAAACTGGTATAGCATACTGGCTAAGAGACCGAGTTGTGAAGCAGGACGCCCCCAGATTTACCTCTGCCATGAAACCACGAGGTGACCTTAAGTGAGCCACTCCCTCTCAGCCTCTGCTCCATGGGGAGAACACAACAGTTAGCAGTCACCTCTGCTCACTTGGCAAACACCCCTGCTAACTTGGCAAAGAGGCACCTTTTTAAATGTGGTGATTCTCTTTATTTAGCAGAGGAAGAGTAACAGGCCCTATCCACCCCCAGCACAGGACCTCCAGTGACTATGGCTGGTGTCTTGTGTTTCTTTTTAGATTGTGAGCCCTTTGGGGACAGGGATCCATCTTATTTATTTATTATTTCTCTGTGTAACTGAGCCATTTTTGGAAGGGCGGTATAGAAATCGAACAAACCAACAACATATTAGCCCTGCAGGGTTGTTTTAAGGATTAAAAGTCAAGTGTAACGTCAAGTCGATTTCGACTCCTGGCTCCCACAGAGCCCTGTGGTTTTCTTTGGTAGAATACAGGAAGGGTTTACCACTGCCATCTCCCATGCAGTGTGAGATGATGCCTTTCAGCATCTTCCTGGATCGCTGCTGCCCGATACAATACCAGCGGGGATTCAAACCGGCAACCTTCCGCTTGTTTCTCAAGCTTTCCCTGCTGTGCCACTTAAGGTGACATTTTATTATTATTTCTTGTTTACTTAGTCAGACAGGTGTCATTGACTGGTTTGTTTTATCCAGACATCGAGTCCTTCCCAAGGACCTGGGATGGCTGAATTTTATTATCAGTGTTGTTGCTGTTATTATAGATATTGGCGCAAAATATAGTAAAGTTCCCAGTAAAGTTGCTTTTTGTAATTGGCTGATGGTGATTTCTGTGGCCCCTATGGCATTGAGGTGCTCTTCAAGGTCTTTTGGGACTGCACCCAGGGCACCAATTACCACTGGGATTATTTTGGTCTTTTTCTGCCACAGCCTTTCAATTTTAATTTGTAGATCTTTGTATTTTGCTATTTTTTTCTATTTCTTTTTCTTCTATTCTGCTATCCCCTGGTATTGCTATGTCAATTATTTTAACTTATTTTTCTTTCTTCTTAACTACAGTTATATCTGGTGTATTGTGTGGCAGATGTTTGTCTGTTTGTAGTAAGAAGTCCCATAATATTTTTACATCTTCATTTTCTTCAACTTTTTCAATTTTATGGTCCCACCAATTTTTGGCTACAGGTAGCTTGTATTTTTTGCAGATGTTCCAGTGTATCATCCCTGCTACCTTGTCATGTTTGTAGTCAGTCTGTGCGATCTTTTGACAACAGCCGATTAGGTGGTCCACAGTTTCATTTGCTTCTTTACAAAGGCAGCACTTGCTGTTTGTTGTGGATTTTTTGACTTTGGCTCTTATTGCATTTGTTCTTAGTGCCTGTTCTTGTGCAGCCAGTATTAAACCCTCTGTTTCTTTCGACAAGTTGCCATTCTTAAGCCACTGCCAGGTCTTGGTGATGTCTGATTTTCCAGTTATATTGTGCAAATATTAACAATGCAGTGGCTTATTTCTCCATTTTTCTGCTCGGTTCTTGACTTGTTCTTTCTTGTAGGCCTGCTTTCTTTCATTGGTGTTGAATAGTTTCGCGTTATTGACCATCTGAAGTGCATCTTCTTCACTGTCCTTGATATATTCTTCAAGGCCTCTTTTCTCCTCCTCTACTGTTTGATGGACTTGCAGCATTCCTCTTCCACCTGAGCTGCGAGGGAGGTAGAGCCTATCGACATCACTGCGGGGGTGCAGAGCATGATTGATGGTCATTATTTTCCTCGTCTTACGATCTAGCGTCTCTAGCTCTGCCTGGGTCCAGTCTATTATTCCTGCAGTGTATCTGATAACTGGTATAGCCCAGGTGTTTATGGCTTGTATGGTGTTCCCACCATTGAGTTTGGACTTGAGGATTTTTCTAACTCTCCTGACGTATTCACTTCCAATTTTTCTTTTAGCAATAGCAATAGCAATAGCACTTACATTTATATACCGCTCTATAGCCGGAGCTCTCTAAGCGGTTTACAATGATTTTGCATATTGCCCCCAACATTCTGGGTACTCATTTTACCGACCTCGGAAGGATGGAAGGCTGAGTCAACCTTGAGCCCCTGGTCAGGATCGAACTTGTAACCTTCTGGTTACAGGGTGGCAGTTTTACCACTGCGCCACCAGGGGCTCTTTTAACTTCAGTGTGTGCGATGATATCAGCCTGGAGAATGCCCAAGTATTTGTAATGTTCTTTCTCTTCCAGGTTCTTGATGTTGCTTCCACCGGGCAGTTCTATTCCTTCTATTTTTATTATTTTTCCTCTGTTCATTATTAATGCAGTACACTTGTCTAGTCCAAACTCCATTGCTATGTCGCTACTGAATATACGGACAGTGTTTAGCAGTGATTCGATTTCTGACTGGGACTTTCTATACAACTTCAGATCGTCTATGTACAGCAGGTGGTTTATTTTACTTGATGTTTTAGATGTCTGGTATCCGAGGCCTGTTTTGTTTAGTATTTGTGAAAGTGGGGTCATGGCAATTACAAACAACAGAGGGGATAGTGAGTCCCCTTGGAAAATACCTCTTCTAATGTTAACCTGTCCAAGTGTCTCACCATTGATTGTTAACTGTGTACTCCACATGCTCATTGCTTTAAAAAATAATAATATCTGAATGTTTTTGCTGACACCAGTTGTTTCTAAACATTTTAGTATCCATGTGTGAGGCAATGAAGCGAAGGCTTTCTTGTAGTCAATCCATGCAACACTTAGATTGGTTTTTCTTCTCTTGCAATTTTCTAAAATCATTTTGTCAACCAGCAGCTGGTCTTTTGTGCCTCTGGTGTTCAGGCAATTTCCTTTCTGTGCAACTGGAAGCTGTTTGTTAGTTAATAAGTGTTGCATCACTTCATCTGCTATTATTCCAGTTAATAATTTGAACATGGTTGGCAGGCAGGTTATCGGTCTATAATTACTTGGAACTGCACCTTTTGCTGGGTCTTTTATGATGAGATGAGTTTTCCCAGTTGTTAGCCATTGTTCAATATCCCCTCCTTGCAAAATGTGATTGAACTGTTTTGATAGTTGTTTATGAAGGCTTGTTTGGTGTTTAAGCCAAAAGCCATGCAGTTCATCGTCGCCTGGTGCAGTCCAATTTCTAATTTTCTTTGCTCTTTCACATTAATTCTAGTGTTAGTATTAGATCTTGCATTTGTTGGTTACATTTTTTGACCTCTTTCACCCAGCCTTTTTTGTTATAATCTATTGGATTGTCCCATAATTCCCCCCAGAATTGCACTGTTTCTTCTTTATTTGGTGTTTCTACGTTTCTTGCAGTTTCTCCTTCTATGCTTCTATGTCTCTGATTCTACTGGAATTGGAGATTCTGCCTGTGTTGTGTAATTCTGACTTCGTATCTGCTAATCTTATTTGATAATGCTGTTATTTGCTGCTTTATTATTTCCAGGACTTCTCTAATTTTCCTTGAATCTAGGTGGTATTTTTGGATTAGATACTGTTTGGTGTTTTCATTCTTCAGCTTCTTGTCTTTCATATCTTTCAATTTACTAGCATCTGATCTAAGCCTGGAGATTTTATTTTCTAATCGAATCTTCCATTTAGGTGATGAACTGCTTTCTTTTTTGACAGGTCCACTGATCTTATATCCGAGCTCTTGTGTTGTTATTGTTGCTGCACTGTACATGAGTTGGTTTGTTTCTTGCAAATTATTGGTTGTTATTTCTGCAAGTGCAGCATTGACATCTTTTTAATACCTGAGCAAGTTGTTTTTTGGCAACTGTTTTTAGAGCTGGAAGTCGAACCCTGGTAGTTGTTTGGTTCATGTGCTCAGTTATTTTTTGCTTTAGTTGTTGTTGCTTTTCTGTTAAACAGCATTCAGGTTTTTGAGGTGAAGGCAGGTTGCCTGGTTTTGATTTTGAAACAGTTCAGCAACAGTGGCATCCTCTGTTTCCAACACCTCCTCCTCCTGCGCCTGAGCAACTGCTTCAGTTGGTAGTAATTCTTCTTCCATATCTTGAGCCTGTGTTGCTCTTTGCAGTTCTTCCAGATCAACTTCTGTGAATACTTTATTTCTTATTATGAATCTTCTCTGGTCTGCTAGCCTTTGTTCTGTTATTTCCGTATCTGGATGCTTCTCTTTCCAAATCTGGTACATTCTTTTTAAGTAACCTCTTCTAGTTGGACTAGACTTGTAATAGCAGATCATTATTTCCTTGCTGGCATTTTTCGTATATTTTTTTCGGTTAAGCGATGTTTCCCCCCAGTAATCTTGCAGTCTCTAGTCCTGGTTGCTCAACTGAAGATCCTGAGTCCTGTTGCCCACTTGCCACCAGATGTCCAGGGACTCCAGCACCTGGCGCAGTCCTTGTTGACCCGGGCGACACCGATCCGGTATAGATTTATTAAAGTTACATCTCACCATACTGTTGATAGGAGAGGCACTCTTTGTCTGGCTCCTCTGGTGAGACCTGTCCAGTATGGTTGGACCTCTGGCATAGCTCTCACCTTCCTCAGAGCACGCAAGCCCCACAACCACGCCAAGTTAGTGCCTCACTGGGGGCTATTTATTATTATTATTATTATTATTATTATTATTATTATTATTATTATGTTTAAAAATTAAAAAAATTTATATACCGCTCTTCCTCCAAGGAGCCCAGAGCGGTTTACTACATACTTAAGTTTCTCCTCACAACAACCCTTTGAAGTAGGTTAGGCTGAGAGAGAAGTGAATGACCTAGAGTCACCCAGCAAGTATCATGGCTGAAGGGGGATTTGAACTCAGGTCTTCCCAGTCCAGCACTCTAACCACTATACCACGCTGGCTCTTAAAATCCATTTTAAAGATTACATCAAAATAAAACATGTAGAGTGCCTTGCATACTCAAAACACACAATACAAACCATTGTACTTAGTAATAATCATATTCCTATCACAAAGCTGGAAAGTCATCTCCTTTCTTTACTTCATACAACTTAGATTTATTTATTTATTTGTCGTATTTGTATACCGCCTGATACAGAAATCTCCAAGCAGTGTAAATGTTAACACACAATATAAAAATAATAAAAAAAACTGTTACAATTCATAAAAACAGTAAAAAAACAAACCATGATGAGTAAAAAACATATTAAAATTTCAATTTCAATTAAAAGCCAGAGAAAAAAGGCAAGTCTATAGGGTCCTCCTAAAAAACAGAGAACGAGATGCTCTTATTTCAGCAGGGAGCATATTCCCTAGCCCCAGAGCAGCCACAGAGAAGGCCCGGCCCTGAGTCGCCACCAAACAAATTGGCGTCAACTGTAACCAACCTGCCATCCCTACCCACGGAACCAGGCTAACCCTTTAAATGTCCTCTGCACATGTGTGCAGCAGCCCTTTAAAGGTGTTCTTTTAGCTAGAACACCGGTGTTTTTGCATGAGAACTATCCCCTCAAATGGCCTCTATGCGGGATGGCAGGTTGGGTCACCACCTCCCCGCCCCACTGCAAGCTCTGCCGTTACCACTGGTTCAAAGGTACCTCCATGCCTCTTATTTTTAAAAGCAGTGGCTGGGGTGCCCCAGGGGATGGCAGGTCAGGTCAGCTCCCCCCACCCCACTGTGGGCTCTGGCTCTGTACAGTAAAAGTAATTTCCCAGCACCTTGGCACCTATTTCTTTAAAAAAAAAATTAAAAACGTCTGAAAGGAGGCTCTCCTCCTCCTCTCTCCCCTCCACACATGCTGAATCAATTCAGATTAATTCAAGCTGATTCGATTCAGATTCAAGTTAAATCAATTAACACATCTCTACACTCTATACATAAATGGCCTGTTTCAAACTCAGAGTAGAACAAACCCATTTCAGTTGAAACAATTCAAGTGCCATTTTGGAGGCCTGTTTTTCCTTTTCCGATTGGTTTTCTGGCACTGCCTTCCAACTGGCTTGTGATTTCCTTGCTTCTTGGTTGGCTTGTTATCTTGGTGAGTGCTGTGATGAGCTCCATGTCTGGCCTTGAGGCTAATTTGTGTTTCATTCACTGAAGTGTACTTGGTCAAAATGTGGCTGAAGTTGCGCTATGCTTGCTGCTAAATAGGGTGCTGCTGTAGCAGCTCTTGCTATGCTAGGAAGTAATGTAAGGAGTCATAATTGTGTGACAGAGAGCGCAACTTTGCCAATGATGTTACTGCAGTGCAGGCACTGTGGCTAGCAATGGATTCTGGGTCGGTGATTCTTTTTTGGCCATTTTTAGACTGTGTTTGAAATGTGTTTTCTGTTTTGGGAGGGATAGACTCTCTTTTACTGGGTGCTTTTGCAGTGTTTTTCAAGGCAGGGTTGCTAAATGTATTGCAATGCAAAACATGTGTGCACTCTGTGAGTGCAGCTTGTTCCGGCCATAGGGAACAATGGGGAAACTGAAACACCACATTGTTCCCCATGGGCAGCTCTCAGGGACACCAAAGTGGGTTGTGAGGTAGGACATGATGGATGCTACTTATCACCAAACCCACAAAAGAAATGGGCAAGCAGGTGATTTTCAATAATTTTTTAGCCTTTCCCCAAACCACATATGGGGGCTGTTAGGGGATCCTATGAGGATTTTGGAGAAAGGTTAAAAATTTGTTAACAATTGCCTGTTTGCCCATTTCTTTTGTGAGTTGAGTGGTAGGCAGCACCCATCATGCCCTACCTCACAACCCACTTTGGTGTCTTTAGGAACTACCCATGGGGAACAATGGGAGTGTTCCACATTTCCCCATTGTTCCCTACAGCCAAAACACTCAAAACATTTCAAGTTGTTTTGCCAAAACAGCCACTGTTCAACCACTGCTTCAATGAAACATTTTGGCTGTTTTGCATTTCGTTTCAAGCTAGAAACAGAATGCAAAATCCGTTTTGTGCACATTCCTATTTGAAGGTTCACATTAAGAGTTATAGCTAAGAAGTTTTGCTTAACAGATTTCAGAAATCAGTAAGGTCAGCTGGCATCACGCACTCAGTCAGTAAGTACAGAAGAGGACTAGCAAGTGATTCTCTACCTGCAGTAGAGTCTCCAGGTTGAGCAAAAGTGGCTGGTTCATCTATATCCTTCTCCCCAACAAAGTGCTCCTCCTATCAAAATATCTTGGAATTATTCCAATTTGGCTTTTGGCACTTTGGGGGGGTGGGGTGGCGCTTGGTTCTTCATAGTATTTTTTCCCCTCCAGCTACAAGCAGCATGGATCCAGACTGGTTTTGTTGTTGTTTTTGTTTTTAACCAAAGCTTGCTTAGTTCTACATTAGCATTACTACTTTATATAAACTTTGAGATTGAGATAAAAGGTTTTCAGGAGAGATGGCAAACAGAACTAACAAACTCAAATAGCTACACCTGAGAAGCTTTTAAAAAAATTCCCATGATAAAAATGTTTTATTTGAGCATTTTAGGATTTAGAAGCAAGGGTATATATGCCAGGACTGCAAAACTTTGGCCTTCTTGCAGAGGTTGGGCAACTCCCATCATCCTCATTAGCCACTGTAGCCAGGGATGATGGGAGTTTGTTTATTTTAGGCATTTATAATAATGACAAACCTCCTGAAGCAGTTTACATAAAGGTTTTAATAAAGAACCACACATGTTTATATGCAGAGCACCTTAGGCTTTGCCACTCCTTTCTTCTCCCCTCCCAGCAAGCTGGTTCTTAGGTTGCTCTGGGGTGCAGTCCGGGGAGGGCTGGATGGTGGCAGTTCCCCAGCCTGTGTTCGCTCCTCTCCTTTCCTCAGAGCAGGATGGTGGGTGGCCACTCTGTGGTGGCTGTAGTCCAAAAGCAGTTGGGGGGGGGGCAAAGTTGTGCAGCTGTGGTCTATACCTTTCGATACCATGCCTCCAGCACCTTCACTGTTCACTTCATGCACTTGATGAGCTGGGACTGTATTGCCAGTGAACTGTCTGAAAAGAGGATATCTTGCCAGGATTTGTTTTTATATAGGGATCATTGCAGATAGCAGACATAACTAATTAGAGCACAACATGTCATTTAACATTAAAACTATTCCTTTAAAAAGAAAAAGCCAGCACCATCAGAGAATGTGCGGGGGGGGGGGCATAAAATAGCTCAAAACCAAATAAACACGTTAACTTTAAAAATATCACTCTCAAATGAGTTTAGCTCCAGTCACCAAAAGCTACCTACACAAAAATGGGTCTCAAGACATTTCTGAAAGCTGCTTAAGCTTGGACTATGGCAAGTCTCCAAGGAAAAGACAGTACTACAACTGTGCAGCAGTCACCAGGAAGGTCTCTGTGCACTTGTGTGTGTGACTAAACTTGCAGGCAATGATGAAAAGTCATTGTTTAGCTCAGACATGAAAATATATTCAAGCAGCAAAAAGCTGGAGCTCAGTGGTAGAGCACATGATTTGCACAGAAAATGTAAATGGGTGTGCCACATCCACTTATCTCAGGTAGCCGAGCTGGAAAGACCCCTATCCGAATCCATGGAGAGCTGCTGTCAGTCCTGGCAGACAGGACTGGGCTAGATGGCCATGTGTCCAACTTGATATAAGGTGGCCAATTCAGGAACCCTTGAACTTCTCCAAAATGGAGAACAGAGCAAGAGCAGGCAGCTTTCCCCTTTCACAGTTGGCTGTGGGGCCCTTGACTGAAACACAGGCAGAGGTCATAGTAACAAAGCCAGGCCCACTCCAACTATATTCTTTTGTGGCAAGTTTTAGGAAGGGTGTGAGGATCGTTTCATCAAGAGGGCTACAGTTGTGCTGAAACAACTTGGTGAGCTTGGAAGAATGGGCAGAGGAATCCACGAGAAGATTCAGGCTTGCTCCTTGGTTGCTATAGACCAAGCCTAACTGCTTAAGCATCCTGAAGTCTCAGAGGTGAAAGATAGAAGCAAGTCAGTCACCCGAGGTCTTTACTTTGAAATAAGCCCCATACCTTATAATAAACAGGCTCATCCGTTTTAGTTGCTTATTACTGAATATGGCATTCTTAGGGAGTTTTCATAATCCTCCTAAAATGTACTCCCAGAGTATACTACACTGCCAGCCACACAGATGTGCCTATTAGTCTTTCCATTACGTACCCCTGCTTTAAAAATTTCGTAAGAAGTCCAGTTCTAAGAATTGTTCGGGAGCCAAATTTTGGCAAGACACCAAGCACAACTACTAATTTAGAGATCAAGGCACACGCACATGCAGGAATACACATACCAGCGTGGTGTAGTGGTTAGAGTGCTGGACTAGGACCAGGGAGACTGAGTTCAAATCCTCATTCCACCATGATACTAGCTGGGTGACTCTGGGCTAGTCACTTCTCTCTCAGCCTAACCTACCAAGCTGGAACCTTCCCTCTTTTGCTTGGCTCAGTTCAAGTCCTCAGCTCTCTTGGGTGTGACACAGCAAGAGTTCCTTTCACTTTACGTGAAGGAACAGGAGAGCCTCCTGGGCAGCAGCCTTGGCAAGGGCCAATGACAGGAGCAGCTCTCAATTTCTGGGAGGGGGAAGCCCCTTCTGATTGCAGAACATGATTTTCACCCTCCACATTCATAGGGCCCAATCTATCCACAGAAGTTCCCTCAACAATGTGTGGTGCAACTGGCCAAAGAAATGCTTTAGGAGCAGCTGTGGGCCAATGAGAAGACCGCTCTTAAAGAGCATTCTTTTTTGCACACTAATGATACAACGCTGCATATACTCAATCAGGCCAATGATCCATCTGGCATCGTATCATCGAGCTAACCCACTGCATCTCAACTGGTGGATCAAGACCTGCATGATCCCCACTGCACATTGAGGTCTTCGAGAGAGGTCCGTCTCTGTAGGCAGAAGAAAATGTAGAATGCATATTGAAAAACAGCAACAGGCCAAATCCCCAGTTCTGCATCCGTCCTAAGTCTGCTCCCGCTTCCAATACAACTCCATGAAGCAGTAAGATTTGTGTGAGCATCTCTATCCAGTTCCTCAAACCCGGCTCAGGGTGATCTAGGCCTTCCATAAGAAACACTATGCATGGTACCAGACAAACAGGAGAGTTTGGATCTGGAAGCCACAGTCTCTTTCCTGTCCCTAGTCTGTTTAGACAAGTGGAGTACAATCAGATTCACATTTGGAAGCACTCAAAACAATTAAGTGTTTTCAAGACCAGTGGTAGGTAAATAGTGACTCATTTGGTAAAGACTTGAGGAGCTTGCAAAAATTATGCAGATGGCGTATTTCTTTTGTTGTTACTTTCTACCCTTCATAGATGCAGAAATCAGTTAAACAAAGATGAAAAATAAGAGCAGAAAGAAAAAAGTTCCACTTCAAGATTTATCAGAACAGACTCAAAAATATTTTGCTTTGGCCAACACCAATTTCGGAATAAAAATCCTGCATGATAAGTGTGATTCTGCTACCTGCCATGTTTATGAAACGTGATATACAAAAGTCATTAACTGTGTTGATCTTAACTCGCAAGTTAGATGCAGCCCATAATATATATTCAGATTCCCTTTGCTGAGAAAATGGTCAGCCCTTGCTTTTGTTGGGACTCAATTTAAAAAGGACATTGTTCATTGTGCTGTAAACCGCCCTGAACCATTTTGGAAGGGCGGCATATAAAGCAATTAATTAATTAATTAATTAAGCAAGCAAGCAAGGTTAGTAACTCTCTGGGTTGTCAGGCTGTAGGCGGCGGTTCCCAAGAATGTAGTTCCAAAAGCCAGGATTGGGAGTGCCAGGAGTGGGATGTTGGAGAGACTGATGAACCGGGGCTGTGGGCCAAGAAAGCAGTCCAGAGTTGGGCATGTGCAAGAAGGTCATGCCAGGGAAAGGCAGAACCTGGGTAAAAGCAGGAAACAAGATCCAGGGGCCGGCAGGGAGGTCAAGCCAGAATGACTGTCCAAGCAGAGGGTCGAGACGGGAGCCAAAGGTCAGTGCTGGATCAAGAGGCAAGAGTTGTAGCAGGTCAAGAGTCACACTGAGTCGTCAGGAGAAGTCAGCAGCAGATGTATATCAGACCAGGTAAACCTTGATACTGAGGCAAGGCTACCTCAGCCAGGAAGTCTCTTTTATACTTCCTGCTCCAGTGAGCTGGCCAATGAGTAGAAGACTGGGATGGGCCTGCTGAGGGTTACAAAGCCCAAGGGCCTGAATGCAATGAGGACAGTTGCCACTGGGAGTTGTGATAAATTAGAGTGGTTAGAGGGCTGGACTAGGACCAGGGAGACACGAGTGCAAATCCCCATTCAGCCATGAAACTAGCTGGGTGACTCTGGGCCAGTCACTTCTCCCTTGGCCTAACCTACTTCACAGGGTTGTTGTGAAAGAGAAACTCAAGTATGTAGTACACCGCTCTGGGCTCCTTGGAGGAACAGCGGGATATAAATGTAATAATAATAATAATAATAATAATAATAATAATAATAATAATAATACCACCGAAATCACCATCAGCCAATTACAAAAAGCAACTTTACTGGGAACAGCCTATATTCTGCGACGATATCTATAACAACAGCAACAAGATTGACAATAAAATTCTGGCATCCCAGGTCCTTGGGAAGGACTTGATGTCTGGATAAAACAAACCAGTCAATAACACCTGTCTGACTGTATAATAATAATAATAATAATAATAATAATAATAATAATTTAAAAAAAATATTCAGCCATCCCAGGTCCTTGGGAAGGACTCGATGTCTGGATAAAAAAAACCAGTCAATAACACCTGTCTAAATAAATAAATAAATAAATAAATAATGCAGAGCTGTGGAGCAGGCAAGGCACAACGTTAGCCAAGAAACACCACTTTCACATGGACAGGGCTCCACCAAGTTAGTGTCTTATCTGTAAATAGTGAATCATGCAGACCTCTATGCTACCCTTACATCAGTGGCATGATCTTGCTCCTGAAAGGGCAAGAAAAACGCTAGGATGTGGGGGCAGGTACACCATACAATGGGCTAGGAACAGCAGAAGCTGCTTTACACCAAGTCAGACCCTTAGTCCATCTAGTTCAGAATTGTCTACGCTGACTGGCAGTAGCTTTTCCAAGTTTTCAGGCAGGAGTCTCTCCAGCCCTGGAGATGCTGTCAGTGACTGAACCCAGGACCTTCTGCATGGAAAGCATATGTGGAAAGCAGATGCTCTATCACTGAGCTATGAGCTCATACAAATATCCACCAAGGGCTACATTGTAAGGCTACCTATTGACAAAAACAACACTAGCTGCATGGATGCATGCATAGTCTTCAGTTAGTGTAACGTTTAAGTCTTGAGCCATGCTTTAGACCAGGGGTTCCCAACCTGTAGTTCTCCAGATGTTGCTGAGCTACAACTCCCATCATCCCCAGGCACAATAAATTATAGCTGGTGATGATGGGATTTGTAGTTCAGCAATATCTGGAGTATCACAGGCTGGGGATCCCTGCTTTAGACTATTCCAAATTCGTGTAAAGTTTCATTTTTAAAATGCTATTCCACACTCCAAGGGTACTGACACAGGCCTACTGGCTAGCACAATGATCTCCATTATTTCCTCAAGCAAGAGCCACTTTGGAAAACAAACAAAACCCCAGGAACCATCTTCAGTATCAGAGCCATTTCCCACTGATCTTTGTGTTTTTCCCCAGGGATGATGGAAGCCACCATTGGCTCCAGCCTCCAAGGCCTTACAATCAAGAACACTGGGTAGCATATGCTATCTCTGCCAGAAAGCTCCTAAAGAGCTAGTTATGAAAGGCTATGACCACCGAAGAGGTGTGTGCTGTACAGGCAAACAGTACCCTTAGAGTAGGACTGGGGCTATTTGCAAACTCCCTTTCCCTCACCCAATAGCACACACCCCTCCACCAACAAAGCAGGGCAGCTCATTTCCGTGATTGTTGGAGCAGCCAATGGAGTTCAAGACCAGTAACCTCCAGGGCAGATGGAAGGCTTCTTCTCACAGAGCTCAGTGAGATCTTCTTATACAAGCAACAGCCATCCAAAGCTAATTAACACCCACAAACGGTTCTCACAGACAATTCACCTATTGGGCTTCAATTTCTCTTCCCTGCCCAAGGCCCACACATTTGTCATAAGATGTTTTTGTCATCTGCAGATTTTTCTTTATACTGCTACTAGACCACAAGTCATAAAGGGATACCAAGGTCTTTGCTTTCTTAATGCTGTTGCAGGCTGCTGCTTCTAGAGTCATCTGCCTATAAGCGATTCAGCAGAGGTGATCAATCATGGAAGGACTTGAGTGGTTTTAAGAGGCATCTTAAAGCTGCTTCCATCTACTTCAAGAGGCAAGACTCTGGCAGAAAATGAACTTTAGCCTACTACAAGTTAATTACTACTATTTTATATAGCGCTTTCAATTTTGCTAAGTGTTTTATAGTCTCATACTATATTTTGCCTCACCACAACCCCACACACCAAGCCACAATTATTCCCTTTTTTCAAACCACCTGGTGAACTCTGACTACTCCACTAATCTGAGACCATGCAATGAGCCTAGAGCAGATGTGCCACGTGAAGCCAGACTCCTCTGAATCAACTCGATATCCAACGGATCAGGACTCCTCTAATATATAGTTTTATTAAAGCAAATTAGTTGACATCTAAGCAAAATAACCCCTACTGTCTTCATGGCTGTTTTGCAATGACAAATTTACCCAATACTCTCAACTTTCATGTGCAAAAAACAACATTTTGACACCCGCGGGATACAAAGACCACCTAATGAAAGTAGAAAATCAGTCCTGGCTGTGTTAACTGCTCTCTTGAGAGAAATGATGTCCAGGAGACAGGCATGGGGTGGGTGAGGGCAATGCAAACCTCAGTCTCTACATGTGCAGTGTTGAAATTCAACCTGCTAAGGATCTGAACAGCTGCATTTTGTATTACAAATATGGTAAAGCACTCTAAAGAGGAATTCTTCCCTCTCCCTCCACTATTAAGACCTGATATTTTGTAACAGGAATCCCAACAGCCTGGAGCAGATGTCACTGTCATTCTGCCTGCCAAAATTCATAACTTTTGATGGGAAGTAGTACGTGGTTTAAAAACAACAACACAGCCAGCAATAATAAAATGAAAGAATAATTGTAATAATGTGCTAAAATCCTGAAAAATGGTGGCTACTGTGAATTAAAACCATTAACCAAATTATCCCAGGATTCTAGTTGTCACTTACCAGACACAACTGTTGGCTTATATTTTTACTGCAGGGGGTCTGAAATGCAAGCACTCTATTCTGAGCATAGGAAGCTGCCTTCTACTGAGTCAGATCTTGGCCTCTCTTGCACATTACTGCCTATACCCGGGATTCAAAAGGAGATCTTTTCTAGCCCCACCAGGGACTTTTACACACAGCAGGCTTTACCGCAAACTGCGAACCCGAAGCTGTCCCAAAGAACTGCCGCTAATAATTTTCACCCCGGATATAAATCTATACTCTACACTCTAACGCACAGTGAAAAACCCGAATTGTGTGTGAAATGCTCCGCAATAATTTGCAAGGACTTCAGGGTAAATCTGGCCGATATGTGAACGCAATAATTTGCAAGGACTTCAGGATAAATCTGGCCGATATGTGAACACACACCCTCCATTCCGGAGGAGATGCGAGTTAAAGGGCTTTAAAAGCCCCGTGTGAAAAACTTCCAGGAGATGTCCTCGGTTACTTAATCTGGCCTTCTGATGCCCCAGGCACAAGCAAGAGCTCTCTCGAAAACATTCCAACCAAGTGGTGCGTTTACATTCCTGTTAAAAACTGGACAAGTCAGATTAAGTCACACTGTTTGCCGGACAGATTTTGCACAGCACTTTCCCCACTGATTGGTTTTGTAAGGAGTTTACCCCAGAAAGAGAATTATGTACATTAGACTAATACACAGCTGTAACTGATGACAAATGGAAACTAGGAACAGATAAGGCTGAGGACTGCCACCTCTCTTCCCCCAACCCTGCCACTCCACAGCTGAAGGAAGTTTGAAGGAGTGGCTGCAGCTTTTGAGTATGTACCTTCATCCCACCTTTGCCACTGGTGAACAGGTTTCTCCAGCATCGGTGTTACTTTTAAAACCTGCACAATTTGTTTGTCTGCAGGTGGCAGTGGGATAAATGCATGCATGTACATGGACACTATGGAAAGTGAGGGCTCTCTCAAGGACTAAGAACTCTCTGGAAAACTATGCTATGTCCCCACTCTAGGTCTCAAAAAACTAACTAAAAGCCTTGGTAGGTTGGCCAGTGTTATGGCAAATCGCAAAATAAACCATTTTATTCATGAGTAGTGATGTACCACAAACTGGTCCTTGTCTGGGTGGTGTAACGCCAATCACACGCCAATCACGCACACAGCGGAAAAGCTCCAAAAGTTTATTTTTGCAGAAAATAGGCTATTGGGGTCAAACCCAAATCGAGAGCAAAGACCCCTTGCTACAGGCAATTATTTATACACTAAAAACTGCTTGATCCTACATCACAAGGACCGGTTTGCAGTACATCAGTAGCAAGAGGAAACTTCCCAGCCAAAATGTTATCTCATCGTAGCTCTCCAATACCTCTTAGCACATCAAGCCACATCAGTGAGTTCTGCCACCAACACTTGGCAGTCTGCAAGGAAAGAGTGGGTTCCAGCCCTACTGCAAGGGCATGAGACTAATGCCACAGGAACCATAAGCAGGACAACCCTCCGCAGTGGCCATGCAGTGCTGCCCACTTGGGGCACCAAGTCCTGCCTCCCCTACATTGCGCTGTGATGAGAGTTGGTGCTACAGCACTGGACGAGGTGCTCTCTAAACGTTCTCTTGGGCAGGGCAGTGAAAGCAGGAGGTCAGGGCATGTAGACCCTCTCCTCGCAGGAAGCTTTAGCACTTGCAAACCAAGGATATTTAGGCTGGGTTCTCATGACCACTTTTCTGGCCCGAGAACATAACCAGAACCAGCGGGTGTGCCCAACACACAATCAGTTTTGTTGCTGGTTTGCAGTCCCCACACAATCCTAGTAGCAGCTTTGGGGGCATGGACTGCAACAGCCATTAGCCTCCAGGGACCCACATGGAGTCCAAGCAACCCTTCACCCCAGAAAGCCTTCAGCATGTCACCATACACACTTCCAGTGGCCGCAATAAGAGAGTGGGTGGCCGTCCACCACACACGCTTCCACTGGCCCCAATGAGAGAGTGGATGGCCAAAGCAGCTCCAACCACGTTTGGTCACATTCAACAATCTCTGGAGGGCTTTGTAACTCATCAGCAAGTCCAGGGTACAGGAGCGAGTTCCAAGTGAACAGCAGGCACAGTAAACCCTTGCTTGCCATGGGACACTTGGCCAGGTCGGCCTGCACTTCACCCAAGTAAGTGGGGGGACCAAGCTGAGGAAGAAAGGGGCTGTCCAGGACTAGACTGACAGGTGGGCTGTGCAATCAGGCAGCCTCGGCTGAATCCCAGGGTTAGAAATGCACAGACCATATTCTAGAGAGTCCCAGGGTATCCTTTATTATGTCATCCTGTTCACTACGGTCTGAATCAGATAGGATGTGGTACCAGACTCCTGGTCCAGCCAGAATTTCTAAATAAACTAAGATCTAAGACTGATCAAACTTTTAAAAACAGAATAAAATTGCTAGGTAGGGATGGGTGGACGATCCAAGTAAAAGCATGGTACAAAATATTTACCATTCATATTCTCAACGGCGGTACCAAATATACTCTTGTTTCAATAATGATGGAGTCAAAAGCATTGCTTTGGGTGGAGAAATTTTATCCCAGCTTCAGTTTCTACTGAAAACTCTGGTTAGAATAAGCCAGCATCACCCAGCAGGTTCTCTCAAAGCCGCCCCCAACCCCCGCCATGATATTTCTCCCCCAACCCCAAAGCAGTTCTTTTGACCCCGTTATTGAAAAAGGAGTATACTTGATACAGTTTTTGAGTTATAAGAGTATGTGTGGTAAACATTTTACATGAAGTTTTTAGTTGGTTCATCTTGGTTCTTGTATCCCCACCTAGCAATTTAATTACATTTTAAAACAAGTTGATAATACAGTAATGTGAAGGACAAAATATATAAACAGAAAGAATATGAACACAAACCAGACTTGTTTACTATAATCCTAGGGTGACCATTAAACACACCAAGGCAAACAATGATATTGCATAATTCCGTGAAGGTAATGTAGCCCATACATCACCACAGCAACACTGAAAGGCTTCAGTGTATGATTAAAAGTGTAGAATTAAAAAAGATAATTACACCTAACTAAAAAACCCCCACAAAAAACACCTACTCAAAAGGGAAATGAAACAGATGAAGTAGCCAGTGGAGCTCCCCAAACAAGCAGGATTTCTGCCAACATCTGTGCACTGCAAGCTTTAAGTTTAAAAGAAAAATCTATATTCCAAGGGCAGTCAATGAGAGCACATGGGCTGAAGCAGAGCCAAACAGTGTGTAAAATACATATCTGAAGAAGAGAGGAGGAGAAAGAGACTGGAGGCCCCAGTGGGACTTCACTCATCAGGCAAACGCTCAGTCATTTCCAAACGACAGAGCACAGATCAGGAGATGCTCTCGATGAGTCTGCTGAACTTGTCCATTCTGTCATGTGTTGAACTCTACCACCCGGCCGAAACATGAAGCTTCCAGTGCAATTGCCACTCAAAAGATAGTTACAGGTTTCCTCAGAGAAGCTCCAAATACATAGGAGAGAGTGGGATCGGACATGCTCAGCAGGCTATGGGTAGGCTATTTTCTCCAGGAGTTGATGCTGTAAGGGGACTAAGAACTCTGTCTGCCATCACCTCCCTCTGGGATGCAAATCCTACAAAAGGGAGTTTACTGATCCAGCGTTCTGAGAGGCTGTTAAAATTGCTGGACCTTTGGTATTTCAGCCACTGATTTGTTAAATAGACTAGGTATTCTGAGTTGGTTTTCATTTCTTTTGGGTTTTTTAAAATTAACCCATACCCTTTAAACTCTGCCCCGTGTTCTAAATATGCAGCCCCTGGCCCCAACTCACCCCCCAAAAAACTTACCACAGGCAGTAGAGTGGGGGAGAGAGAGAGAGAGAGAGAGAGAGAGAGAGAGAGAGAGAGAGAGAGAGGAGATGGACTAGGGAAGAGAAGATGGGAGCTCAGGGCCAAATCCGATGAGGGCCACAGCTCCTCCTCTGGCGCAGCACGTGAAGCAGATGTGCAGCTTGCTTCAACTCTCAGCTGAAGATGCCACTGCACTGCTCAGCACATTAGGAATTTTTCTGCCCTCTCCTGCAGCAAACTAAATAAATCAGAGAACCTGGGTCAGACAACCCCCCCCCCGTTCCCCCCCCCCAATTTCCAAAGAATACCAGCAGCAACTGGTGAAGCAGGGCCTCTTCTGCCACAGCAGCCATGCTTGGGATGAGGTTCTTTCTCCACAATTTCTGCCAACAGTAGAAGTACTTTGACTTTGCCCAACTATACTTTTTTATGGAGAGAGATTTCTTTACTGATTTTATCTCACTTTCCTACAAAAGTATTCAAGGGGGCTTACAATACTGTAATAAGACAACATCACAATAACTATATCATATAAGGTGAAATTGCATTAAAATCTGAAAAACAAGAACACAGACTAAGAACAGTAGCAAACCACAATTAATGAGAACATTCTGAAAACATTCAATGGAAAACAACAACAGCCTTCACTGCATGTTTAGAAGCAGGTGTGGCAGGTTACTCCAAATCTGAGGTGCCACTGTTGAAAAAGCTCCGTCTGGGTACTCACTGCCTGTACCTCCTATGGCAGAGGTGACCTGGAGGAGGACCTCTGAAGCAGAACAGTTTTCTCCAGCAGGCTCATATGTGTGTGTGGGTGTGTGGGTGTGTGATGGTTGAGATACTGGCTCCCAGGCCTTTTATAAGCTGAAAAGAAGTACTTTGAATTAAACCCTCTAGGCTGATAAAAATTTTGGAATATGCGGAGATGGCAAAACTTACCGTACTGATAAGAGACCAAAATTTGGAATGCTTTAAAGAAGATTGGAAACCATTTTTATTATACTTAAAGAACTATTTTCCTAATATTGATTTTACAACAGGGTTTGAAATTTAGTAATATTAGCAGGTTGGGTAGTTCAAAATTGAGTTTGTAAGGTTTAAGATATATGTTTTGAATTATTATTATAGCAAGGGTTAATTCTATAATTGGTGTTTCACGAGGAGGTGTGAGCAGGAAGTCAATATTTGTTAATGTGATGTGAATGTTAAGATATTGTTAAAATCAATAAAAATTTAAGTTTTTTAAAAAAAGAATTAAACCCTCTAGTGACAGTCAGGCTTAAGGGAGGACTAGACCTTAATTAGAGTAATTGTTTGGAGGGTAAAGGTAAAGTGTGCCATCAAATAGATTTTGACTCCTGGCGCCCACAGAGCCCTGTGGTTTTCTTTTGGTAGGAGGGGTTTACCATTGCTTCCTCCCATGCAGTATGAGAGTAAGCAAGAATTTCCAGGAGAATCAAATCCCTGTGGCCCAATCCAGAGTGTGGGGCAGGGTTTACTGGACAACAGCCTATAGAGGAGTAGGAGTGAGGTCCGATCAGCAGCTACTGCAGGGAAAGGGGAAATTAACAGCCTTGGACTGGGAATCAACAGGAAGTTCCTTACCTGAAAGTAAGTACAAAGAAAAGGGCCAGTTTAACTAGACACATCAAGTGCTTGGATCTGATTGCATGGTTCCTGAAGCTCCTGGAGAAGGGCTTTACTTGAACAGAAGCATCAATTGTTGATGCCTCTACAGTGTTCCTGATCATCCAAATATTAATAAAATGTTGTTGTTGTTGTTGGGGAATGTCACTTCTTATTGGGTCCTGCACTAGTCACATGCTCTTGAAGGCCTAAGACTGCTCAAGCCTTTCTTGTAGGGAGGGATTTTCCACTTTGCCCTCCCAGAATATTCCCTTGGAAGGGTGAATCTGCTCAAATAAAAAAGTGAATGGTGGCAGCCTATCCTGGACTTCACACAGCTAGAGGAGGGATTTTGTATTCCACTCCCCCCATTTTGATTATTACAAACCCAGAAGCAAAAAGGGTGCAAAGACTAGCGGACCTAGTCGTAGATTATTGGTGTAATATGATCCAACTAAATGGCTTCAATCAGAGCCTTGTTAGTCACTTTCTGAATCACTTGACATTTCTGGACTGTCTTCATTCATCTTCACTAATGCAATTGCTCCCAGGAAATGATTTTCAGTACTGCTAATGTTTTTGTACTGCTTTGACTGAGGTTATTATGTATTTCTATTTGTAAGTAAGCTGAAAAATGACTAATTTGTTAAAGCAAACGTACATATTGATACAGCAGGCCAAGTTTTGTCTTTATCCTCACCCCACCCACCTGTGTCCTTCATAGAGTGACTTCCTGCTTCCCCTGCCCACAGCAAAGGAATAAATGAAGTCTCACCCTCCGGATAGGAGGCTATTTTTCCATGCAGATTCCTGCATTTTGCAATAGTTGGGACATCATCAGCTCTCTCTGATGGTCAGCTGCACTTCTTCACGAGCCAGCAATGCCACAACCTCTCAGGCACATGGCCCGAACCCAACAGGGAGACCCATGACATTATGGCAAAGTCAGCAAACACACCTATTATGTATTTTGAAGAGTTTGTGGGTTTGTTTGTGCAAAAGAAAGTCATACTTCTTGATGACCTACAGATACCAAATTTTTCATACACAATCCTGCATAGAAATTAGCTGAATGAATTACTTTTTACACCGGAATATGCTGGGGAGAAAGTTGTTGTTGTTGTTTTTAAAATTGTAGCAGAAAATATGAATATAATCCACAGATTTTAAATTGTTGTTATTGTTCTGAGCAGATTTTTACAACAATAATTCAGATAATCAGATCAATAATTCAAAAACAAAATAATGCCTAAGAGAAGATCTTTCTCTTGATTCAAATTTACTATAATTCAAATTTACCATATATGGTAATTAGTCAAGAAATGAAAGTTTGAAGTTGAAATCCTACAAATTTCAAGTTCTTATATTACTTCCCTTTCCCCAGCACAATACTAAAACATTCGATTACATGTATTTAATTTCTTGAATTTGACTGCAAGTGTCATCTATGGAAAATGACTTTGCCCAGTCAACGACAGGCCTCAACTACTAGTTATAAAATATTAGCCTCTCCTCACATACTCCACTCCCCCACCTTACAGCAATCAAGCTATTCATTTGCAAAGATACACCTCGGCTGTCACCTCCTCTCAAACACATTCATTTAAATGAACAGTCTTCACAATTAACTTTTCAATAATGACAGCAACTATGTGCTAACCATACCTCTGCTGACTGTGCAATGTGGTGAAATGAAAACAGCCAAGGTAGGAGACTCAGCACCAAAGAGGAAGGAGCAGGCGTAAGCAGCAGAAACTTAGCAAGCAATAATCAAGGAAGCTGAGGAGGAGCATTTTGATATCACAACTTTTCATACAATCTTTTTCATTTCTGTGAGCTGAACATCCTCCTCCTGCCTCAAAAGAGGACGGGGAAAGAGGAAAGATTCTATAATTCTGTCACACAGCAGGCTGCTTGTGATCCCTGGCAAAACTGTATAGCTTGCAGATTCCCATTAGGAGCCCAAGTTACAGAACTGAGGTAAGCTTCCAGTCCTGATGCCAGTAAAGCTGAGCATGACAAATACTGTATTTACCTGAATCCACGACTAGGTTTTTCCAAGTTTTTGTTATATTAGAAATCAGGAGGTTGTCTCAAATTCAGGGTTATGTTCTTTTTGGGTAAATGCAGGTATAACCTGTATTTAACCTCTATTTTAAGGGGGTCGTCTTAAATTCAGAGTTGTCATCCATTTGGGTAAATAAGGTTGTAGTGACCAGTCTCCCCACTCTCTAAAGAGTTAACAGGAAGTGACCTCTTGTCTTGACTGACAGGCTGGTGAACTCCAAGGTTCAACCAATCCGTACTCCAAGGGGGTGGGACCTAGAGAGCTGTTGCTGGTATTCCTGGGAAGAAGAAAGGAAGTCTGCGTTGGAGGAGTGCAGAGGACATGCGGCAATAGAGCTTTACTGCAGCTGAAGGTCGACTGTAGATTCTTGAGAGACAGAATGACAAGGGCTTGATTCTCATCAGGAGTTTGGTGAGTCAAGAAACAGAAGACGGGAGTTTTGACTTCAGGAATTTAAACTAGAGAACAGTTTGTTTAGTCAGACTGTGTGTCAGGAATTTATTTTGCTTGTGTGTGTGTGTGTGCTTTGCATTTTCCTAAATATCTGTTCTTTGCAACTAAGAAACTAAGATTTTACTGGATGCCACCCCAGTATCATTTTGGGTGCTTTTGAAGTATTCTTGTAACCAACTAAGTATTTTTAAGTTTATCTAACAAGCCAAAAGCCTCAGACGGAACCAGTCTGTAGTAACTGAAAAAGCATTCTTAAATGCAACCTAAAACTAAGCTTAAGACAACCCTTAAGAAAACCTCTTGTTTTGTTTTCTTCTAAAGCCTTACAGAGTGCTTAGTTAATTCTGGGAGAGAGCAGGTGCTCCTTTGGTGCAAAACCAGTCTCCACAGATCGCTTGCCACCTACGCATGTGGAACTAAGTTCCCCATACTTTACTTGTTAGCAAAGTAAAGAGAGTTTCCCTGGGATATTACACACAAGGCCCAGGGGGGTTCCGGCTCTGCCAATAAAGGGTGGTGGTGACGACAGCATTTTACTCTACTGGTGATCTAAAGTAAAAAGTTTTACAGGGAAGCCCACTCATGATTGCAAGAAAAGAAGGATTGCAAGAAAAGAAAAGCAGACAGCATGACATCTGGGAGAGAGTTTCAGACACAAGGAACAGCAAGAGGAAGAGGGCAGAGGTATCTGAGAAGAGCTCCAGACGACTGAGGGTGATAGAGCTTGAGCAGAAGGTAATGGGCAGGAATATATTGGGATATAAGAGCAGAGAGACTGAGGCACACATTCTGGTCTACCACCAACCAGCCGGTGCTAAACTGAAGACCTAATGATTACCCCATTGGTGTAAATTAGTTTCCAACAAGCTTCTTTGGGCTGAGCATCCTTGCTGCCCCAGCAACAGGGGACATGTGTTTGAAATCTCTTCCATAGCCCCACCTCTTCCCCCTTCCCACAAGAGGACAATGAGAAATGTAATGACCAGCATAATATGAATTTAGTACACATTAAAGTATGGCGCAGTGCAGAAGTAACTTGCCTAGGGAGCAAGAAGTTGCTAGTTTGAATCCCCACTGGTATGTTTCCCAGACTATGGGAAACACTTATCTTGGGCAGCAGTGACATAGGAAGATGCTGAAAGGCATCATGTCATACTGCATGAAAGATGGCAATGGTAAACCCCTCCTGTATTCTACCAAAGAAAACCACAGGGCTCTGTGGTTGACACCAACTCTATGGCACAACTTCACCTTTACACATTAAACACAGCCACACTGTGGGGAGGGAACATGAGATCTAGGCTTGAGAACATTTGGCAGTGGCACCAAAACAAATCAAAACAGAAAATCCAAGACCCTTTCAAAAGTTTTTCATGTAAAGTATTAAAGAAGCAAAGCAGAACCACACAAAGGGAATTTATAAAATAGCTTCTAAAATTGCAAGTTGTTTGTTTTTTTCTTTAAAAACAAAAACAAAAAAAACCAGGCACCCTTTAAATGGATAAAATATATCAGAATAATTATACCTGCCAGCATGTGCAATCAGGGGAAAAGTCAGAATTCTGGTCTCTGCATCCCTGCATTTTGCCTGGGGACTCTCTTTGCCTAGTCAACTATGTTCATGCAGCCTTCACTAAACGAACATTATCTTGAAATGCCTTTTCTGTTTCTCTAATGCAGTCAAGAAGGCCAACACGTAGACACACAGTTCTACATACAGAAAAATTACAAAACCCTAGCAACACCTCGCATGATGGCAAACATTGTTAAAATCAAATCTTACACAATGCTGAAGTGAACAAGGCTTGCAGTGTATCACTCCTCTGGGACAAGCAGCAACCCCCCCCCCCCCGTAAGCATCAAAGTGGCAAACCAACCAAGCTACATATATAACTGGGCCAACCTCTGCCCTCAGTCCTCCAGAAAGAAAGCTGGGGTGGCTCCAAACCTGGCGTGATGTTTCCAAGCTAAACAAACAATTCTTTAACTTGTTTGCATCTGGACTGGACAAGTACAGTCTAATGCTAACATCCTTGGTGTATTTCCAGGCAGACGCTTCTGCAATCATTAGGCACTGCAAGGGTCAGCCGGCCTAGAGTCAAGCAGAGAGCCTGTCTGTAAGTAGCTCGGCCTGTCCTGAGCAACCAGGATAATTTGCAGGTTTGTAGGGCAAGACGAGGACCGAGGGTTACCCAGCGCTGCTGGACTGGAAGCTGCAAGCACCACCCTCTGGCCATCTGCAGTGGTGACACGTAGAAAGACAGATCAGGTCAGCAGCTCTCAAAGCCTGAAAGTTGGCAAAAGGGCCAAGGAGGAAGACATCCGAGTCCTACCAGAGCTCTGGAACCCACCTGCAACCCACAGAGCAACAGCATCCATTCCTATGCTAGTCACTGCTAGTCCAAAGGGGCGAGCAGAACCAGCACAGGAGGCACAACGATGGCAGTAGTACCCAGCCAACCATGCAAGCCGGTACCTCTCCTGTAAGGTGCTTCCCCTGCCTACTTCTGTATTCTGCGTGAGCATCACTGAAAGAAACAGACAGCAGGGGATCTGTGTCCCATTTAAGCTGACAACAGCTGATCTTTAAATAAGAAATGTGTAAGGCCATTAAGAAAATGGCAGGGTGGGGTGGGGGTGGGGAGGAAGGACTTGAGACCTGTTTGGCCGGCCTCTCGCATCATGATAATAAGGCTATTATACTTTCGGCTGCTTTACAACTGTTAAAAGCTTTTAGGGCTATCGGCTGGCAAAAAACATTTGCATCAGTTCCAGTCTCTCCCAACACCGACAGGGCAGATGGGGCTCCTTCTGTGATCCACTTTGCAAGACTAATAAAACTTTCCACTTCCATCTCGAAGCATTTTATACCATTAAGCTACAAAGCTTCTCTGACCAACCAGCCAAGCAGAGCGAGCATATTATTAGCATTCAGACTTTTTGGCATCCCACCACCTACATTAGGAATAGTCTGTTTAATTGCAAAGCATCTTTGTTAAAGATGCCAAATTAATTTTGCAAAGCAGCAGCAGACCTTTTAAATTAAAAGCTACAAGAAGGGCATTTGACCATTGCCTGCACTGTCCTGAAAAGCTCTTGGACTGGAGTGGACTGGACACACCACACCATCCTGTCGAAGTCCCCTCTGCCCTGGGATCAGGCCCGTGCAACTGGAAGCGGGTTCCGCAGTGCAAGGGAGAGTTTGGCTGGCCCCCTGACGCTGCATAAGCAGTGCTCATTGACTTGTTCTCCCTTCCATCAAATTAGAGAACTGCTAAAAGAGGAGATGCTATCTTCAGGTTTGGCAGAACATCTGGCCTGCACAGGCTCACAAGGGCTCAGCCAGTTGGTTGCTTCCTGCGCCCTGGTTGTATCTCATCAAAACAGTCTGGGGAAAATATTGTGCATGGAATCCCTCAGGAATCCAGCCTCAGTCTGCACAATGGTTTTTGAACAGGGACAGGAAGTTTGCCCACATATATATCTATGGGATTCACTGCCAAAGCCTCCTGTAGTAAAGCACAAATGTCATGGTGGCTAGACTATGTTACACTGCACCCCAGGAGGGACAGAAGGACCTCAAGATGAGAGCGCAAGCAATGAGGCGCATGCAGCAGATATTTCTCACTCACCCTTTTTTCCTCGTTTGTTCCCCACTTCCTCACACAGCTGTCCCTTCTCAAGGTGTGCATGGTATGGCTTGTTCAGACAGCCTCCATGAATCCTGATGAATGGAAGAGCACAGGACCCCACCCACCAGAAACATCCTTGGGCATGGGGCTCTCTTATGAATCACTAGATTCACTTCAGAAAAGCCCAGCAACTTTAGCTTTGCTGACCCTGACCACCAACCTTCCCCAGGGTTTTGGCATTCCCACTCCCAACTGGGGTAATTGCTCAGGGTTGAGTGGCTGCCCCATCAACCAGCCCAGCATCCCTACCTTTGCCCCCCCCCCAAAAAAAGTCACACAGGGGGCTAAAGGAGGAGTAATGTCACATATGCTTGCAAGTCCAATCCTTCCCCTCAAAGGCGGTCAGGGACGGTATGCAAAATGGGTGCAGCAGCAATCAACTGCACCACACTACCTTGCTGGGGGCACCAGCTCCTAACCAGGCAATACAGCATCCCTGCTCAGGGTGTGTGTGTGTGTGTGTGTGTGGGCGCGCCAGCTTTTGACAACTAGCAGCTGAATGCGTAAACCAACAACTGAAGAGCTGCTTCCAAAGAGAGTAGATGCGCATTAAATTCTGCAGGGTCAAACACTCGAAGCAGAAGGAAATCATGGCTGAGCATTTGCATCTTTTAAAAAGAGCCCGGCACACTGGCTGCATTTTCTCTATCCCAGGGCTAGCCATTTACAAATGTTTTATTTGTGTTTTCAATCAGGCTACAGCAAATTAACTCCCTGGTGTTTGAAGTCTGGAAGCAAACCTGCTTCATCATAATTGCCTCTTGTTCATATACAAGCAGCAGCTTGTGCCAACTGAGCTCATTCTTGTCCTGAGAGAAGGGAAAGTAATCGAGTGTACAAGACTGCACATTTCCAGAGACGCTTCTAAAGAGCTGCCCTCTCATCTGCTCAGGAACACTCCCTTCACTCAGAAGAGACAGCAGAGGCGCCTCGAGCCTGATTAAGGCAGAGGCGGCGGCGGCAGCAACACCCCCCCCTACAGCTATCTCAAGCTCAGCCTCATGAGCTCCAGAGGAGGGTCAACATATCTGACGCTCTCCCACAATGCACTTTTCTAAAGTACCTATGAGCTAGCAGCAGCCACAAAAGAGAACCTCCATGCCGAGTGGCAATATGCCCCCGATTACCACATGACAGGAATAACCAGCAAATGGTACTCCTATCGTACCCTGAGAGTGAGCTACCTGGGGCATCTTCCTGGCTACTACTGGAGACAAGATAATGAGCAAGATACGTTTGGTCCAGTCCAGCAGGGTAACTGTGTCCTCCTGCTCTTAACATGGTCTTCAATTCGTTCCATGCTCGTGCACTGTCCTAAAGTTAGACCTGGTGTACCTTCTGAAGCTCAGGGCAACAAACAAGGAAGACCTGCAGGAGAACAAAAGAGCAGTCCTGCTACATCAGAAAAAAGACCCATGGGGTCCAAGATCCTGTTGCCAACAGTGGCCAGCTAGACACTATCTATCTATCTATCTATCTATCTATCTATCTATCTATCTATCAAACAAACAAACAAACCGCGCTTCCAAAAATGGCTCAGGGTGCTTTACATAAAAAACAAAACAAAACAAAACAAAACAATTAACATCAAATCATTTAAACATTAAAATCATTTAAAACCAACATTAAAAATTTAAAACCATAAATCTAACTAAAAGCCTGGGTGAATAAATGTGCCTTTTTAAAAGTTGCAAGAGATGGGGAGGCTCTTATTTCAACAGGGAACACACTTTTGAGAGATAACCTTTCCCTCCAGTTTTTCCCCCAACCCCAGCAGCAGGTATGTGGAGAATTACTGCTTCTGAACACATCACTTCTATCTATCTATCTGTCTGTCGTGTAGTGGTTAGAGTGCTGGACTAAAATGTAATTTTAGCGGGATATAAAATGTAAAAATAAATAAAAATAAATAAAATAAAATTACATTTTACATTACATTTATATCCCGCTCTTCCTCCAAGGAGCCCAGAATGGTATACTACATACTTAAGTTTCTCTTCACAACAACCCTGTGAAGTAGGTTAGGCTGAGAGAGAAGTGACTGGCCCAGAGTCACCCAGCAAGTCTGATGGCTGAATGGGGATTTGAACTCGCGTCTCCCTGGTCCTAGTCCAGCACTTTAACCACTACACCACACTGGCACATTTACCTTGTGGTTTATATCCACAGACAGCCCTGGCCTTCATGAATGAGTCAAATTCCCTTTTAAAGCCACCCAAGTCAGTGCCCATCACATCAGGTGGCCACAAACTCCAATAAGTTTAACTATGTGCTGTGTGAAGTAGCAGCACTTTCCACAATCAGTCCTGGATTTACTGCCAATCAGTTTCACGGGGGATTCTAGTGTTAGCAGAAAAATTCTCTGCTCACCTCCCAGAAAAAGGCACATCATTCATATGCCCTGTGTGTGCGGCAGGCTACTCAGCGTCAGTGTGGACTTAATGCAGAGGGTGGAAGGGAGCGAAGGAGAGAGAAAGTTTGGATCTGATTTTGAAAGACCTTTATCCCACCTTCCTTGCTGACACAATCCAAAGTGGCTTACAGTCAGAACTACTAACACATTATAACACCATAAAATACAAAGGCAATTACAAAAAAAGCCACAAACCACAACTGAAACCCAGTCCCTAGGCTGTGCATCAGCCTCCCCCAAAAGCAGAATGCAAGAGCCACCAAAAAGATAAATAATAGATGTCATTCTTAATGCATTTCTTGACAATGGAGGCTATTGAGAATCTGTCCACACGAGCAAGATGCAAAGGTTGAATAAGCCTGGAAATAAATGCCCCCTTTATCTGCTCAAGTGACACCTGTCTATCGTGTGCCCCGATAGACAACTTACTGAGCATCTTTACACAGCTCTCAAACTCCACCCAGCTGAAGCAACAGTCCTGCTAATGCTCAGAGACACTCAAGCTCCTTGAAATGGACAGCCAGGCAGGTCAACCACCCCTTTATGACAATATTTAGTACAAGTTAATTTTAGCCCGTTGAATAACAGGCGCTAGGAAGGGAAGGGGCCCATATTCGCCCTCTTGCCTGGCTCCGTCGCCGCCAGGCCTCGGCCGGCTTCCCCCTCCGCTTCTCCCCCCTGCCCGGCTTCAGGTCCCAAATTCTCCCTCCCGGCTCCGGCGCGGCGGTGGAGCCGTGACCGGCTTCCCCCGCCGCCTTTTTCCCCCTCATTCAGCGGCCGGGCAGACTCTGGGGGCGCCGCTGCCGGCCTCCGCGGCCGGGCTGGGCCATTCGCGGTCGGCTCTGTACCGCCGGCCGCCGCCGGCCTCTGTGCCGCCGCCGGCCTCTGCTCCGTCTTTTTTGGCCGAGGTGGCGGCTCTGCCGCCACCTCGGCCAGTTTCCCCCGCCGCTGCACACCCAGCCTTTTCGGGGCGGCCGCTTCTGGCCGCCCAAGATGGCCGCCGGTCGTGTCTCCCTTGCACTGTTCTGGGCATGCGCTTCGCGCATGCCCAGTACAGGCCAGGGAGGCACGAACACACGCCTTGGTGTCCACGGACAGACATCAAGGCTTTTATTATAGAGGATTTACAGAGTGCTTTGTGCATTCTGTGCACAATTTCACACACATTATCCCAGCAACCCATATAATAGCCCAGGAAGGGAGGCCAATAGCATCCCCCCAATATCTGGAGCTGGAGGCTGAGCAAGGTGGCTTGCCTACTGAGCTCAAGGTAGAGGCAAGATTTGACTCAGGGGGGGTGCCTTCTGGATCACAGTTTCTTAGCCACTTCCTTGAACCAGCTCCGTCCTTTATTCCTCCCAACTGGACCTCCCCGCATTGAACTGGTCACAATCCAGGAATGATACTTGGATCACACAAAGAAATCCAAGGCTGACATTAAACTGAGGGGATCTTATCTTGATACAGGAGACTCAAGATCTGAGTCTTAACCTAATAAGGGACACTTGTGATCCAAGGTCACCCTTTAGCTTTCTCCACCAAATCTGTATTATCCTTTGCTTTCCAAACATCTCCATCAAGTCAATGATTAAAAGAAGAGTCTACATACCAAACAGGTTCAGGAGACAAATCAGAAATAACATAAATCCTATAAACCAAATCTGAAAGATCTGCAAGTCAGTCCCCCACCCCGACGCCCTGTTCCTCCCTCCCTCCAACCTTTTATTCCATTTGCATGCATTCAGTGTCTTCCTCTGAAGAAGAAAGGAATTTCTGTTGTGGTAATAAGAACAGTCTGCTGCAGCGTCCTAATTCTGTGCTCCCTCCTTTCCATGTAGATGTGGCATCCCAACAGCTACACTGTTATGTGTCCCATTTCCAGCCTCAGCTGGGAGGTCTGAACTGAAGAGGCTACAAAAGCAACATCAAAATACCAACGGGCTCCTCTTCATCAAAGGGAGCCTAAAGTGTTTACATGTTTTAAATGACCCTAGTGTGTTTATGAGAACACACATTACCTGTGCCTTTTTATTATATGCCTGCATATTTTTAAAAAAACAACAATCCTAATTCATACTGAAGGTGCTAACAAGAAGCGGCTTTCAATGAGAAACGCTGTAAACTGAAGGAAGAGACCAAACAGACAGAGCTGGAAAGGCTTGAATAAGTTTTCCTCTACCTGGATTTCCTTCTATAAACTCATAAAGATATTGCAATATTTAAAGTTTTATTCTCAGCCCTTTACCAATAACCCCATCACGGAGTTTGCCCCAATCAATCTTTCCTGGAGAAACACAGCACATTCAAAACCCATGCATGCTCACAGTTCAGACACAGCACCAGGACTGAACCCCAGTGAAATTTATGTATTTATTAAATTTATAAGCCACCTCATCCAAGGACTCTGGGCAGGGTACAACAAAATTTGGCATAGAAAGTGCCTTAAAAGAGGTGCCCAAAATTTCAGCATGGTTTTCAAACACAAATACTAACACATGGATAGCTAGCATCCATTTTGCAGACACAGAAAGACAGAAGCATCTTGTATCTAAGGGAGAGCCTCATAACTGAACAGCTCTGGCTTGCAATGCTTAGAACACATTGGTACCTGACCAACAGATACTGTTCTGCTTCCATTTCTAAAGCATGCCTTTCTTTTTCCTGTATCCCACCCATCCACCCACTTTGAGTTTGTATTTAATCAGGTCCTTGAAACTGACTGGGCAAGGTTTATCCTTCAACTAGGGTTGATACAATGTCTACTGACCAGTACTGATTATCTTTTTAATTATAGGCAAATATTGTCAAACAGTCCAAAAAGTCAAGATTGCTACCAAGAGAGCAAGTACTTTTTAAAATCATCATTTCCAAAGGTCAAGAAATGATGGGTCAGTTCACCAGTCAGACAAAATATTTTACTCATCAGATAGTTCCTCAAGCTACATTGATACATTACTCGTCAGGCATAATTTTTCAATAGATTTGTTAACAGGAACAGAGGTGAGGGCTACTTGCCCACCAGCTCTGCAGCAGTCATGGGCAAATCTAGCAGCATCACAAAGCTTCTCTTACTAGTCACCTGCTATAACTATAGGCATCTCAACATAGGACCAGGGACACAAGCAGACGTCAATGGCAAGAGTCAAGTGTGGTGCAGCGACACTTGGAGTACTGCATACAATTCTGGTCACCACATCTAAAGGAGGACAGTGCAGAAGAGGGCAACCAAGATGATCAGGGGCCTAGAGCACCTTCCTTATGAGGCAAGGCTACAATACCTGGGGCTATTTTAGTTTAGAAAAAAGACAAGTGTGGGGAGACATGATAAGAGGTCTATAAAATCATGCATAGTGTGGAGAAAGTGGATAGAGAGAAATTCTTCTCCCTCTCACATAACACTAGAACCAGGGGTCATCCCATGAAATTGATTGCCAGGAAATTGAGGACCAACAAACAGAAGTACTTTTTCACACAACACAAAATCAACTTGAGGAATTCTCTGCCACAAGATGTGATGACAGCCAACAACCTGGATGGCTTTAAGAGGGGTTTGGATAACTTCATGGAGGAGAGGTCTATCAACGGCTACTAGTTGGAGGGCTATAGGCCTCCAGGATGCCTCTGAATACCAGTTGCAGGGGAGCAACAGCAGGAGAGAGGTCATGCCCTCAACTCCTGCCTGTAGGCTTCCAGCGGCATCTAGTGGACTACTGTGTGAAACAGGAGGCTGGACTAGATGGCCCTTGGGCCTGATCCAGTAGGGCTGTTCTTATGTTCTTAAGAGTCAGACTCATGAGTCGATCTTATTTGCTGCAGGAACCAAGAAGTACCCCCTTCATGTGATCTGACTGTGTGCTCTGTAAAGTTCCTGTGAGAAACTAGATTCCTCTCGAGAAATAATAGCTGTTGAAATAAAAATGGAAGATACTGGTTCAAATAATACACATGAGATACTGTGGGAAACCCTCAATTAATTTATTTTTGTAATTAGCATAAATATCAAACCTGTTGATGATTGAAGTATTTGGGCAGGAGTACCGTTATCACAAAGTTAATATTCTAAAAAATACTTGCCCAAGTGACAAAATTTTTTGGACCTCAAATGTCCAACCCTATCCTGCATCACAGAGGAAGTTATACCATTTGGGATAGAAATTCTGGAATTTTTGCATCAGGCCTTGCCCTTCTTCTTTAGCACAAAATGCCTGTAGGGTTTCTCCAAGTGAGCATTTGCACAGCTGGCTCCTATCCAGCACCAGTCACAATGAAAGTGCAGAATTGAAATGATGGCTGTGGGAAGATAAAATGGAGAGAAATCCGAGTAAGGCTATCAAGTCTAGAAATAGCCAGCCATTCCCAACAATGTCACCACCCCAGAAGATTTCAACAGTGTATTGACACAGGATGCAATCTAGTGGTCAAATAAGCCTATCAAGAAACCACACAGAAGTCAAAATCAAGAAACCTTAAAATCATCCATGCTAATGCAAGCAACCCTGTGACTGCAAAACTAGCAATGTTGCATTTCTCACAATACCCGTTTCCATGTTCTCTATCCCTCAGTAGTCTTGTGCCAGTCCAAACAGTCCTTGACACACAGACCACACACAAAAAAGCATCGAAATAACATTCCTTTAGAGGATGGTTGAGTAACAGGAAATAAATCACTGAGCATAGACTATACATTTTAATATCATATTTATGATATGCATTTTCTATATATTTTTTGTAAAGGTGGGGAAAGAAGAGCATGTTTTCCCATCATCTTTTTAAAAAGGGATACATTTTCAAGGACACACACACAATGGCAAATGCAGTCTATTAAAATAAAATCACTTAACTAGCGCCTTTCAACTTCCTAAGCTCAGAAGTACAGAACACCTGTTGATTTTTGTAGTTGTTCACCTGCCAGGTACTTTCCAAAAGGGAAGCCAAGGTAGAAACAGAGCTGAAGTTTAAAAATCTAGTTTGCATAGTACCCATTTCTGCTAGTTTGCAAGACCGCCGCATGGAAAAGAATGAGAAAGTAGAAAGATACAAGACGCAGATTCTAAATCATGGATGACCTTACACAGATAGCCGATTGATAATTTTTTTAAAAAATTGTTGGTTTGGTACTTTAAAGAGACAGTGGGCTGCTTCCCTTGCCTCCCACCAAAGCTATTAGTTTCTTATGTGCACTGATGATTACAGAAGTGGGGAAGAGTTCTGAGGTTTAATTCTGGTGCCAATATTCTTTTGGCATGCATTCATTTTATAGCATCCTTTCGTTGCTTAATCTAATAAAAAAAGCTTATTTAAAAAACAAAAATAAAAAGCACCACCAGAACATGTGTTTTACAGTTCTCCAGTGTGGGGGAAAACTCATTCTACATTATCCTTTTCAGACCAGTTATAAAGCTACTTTATTTTTAAAGAAAGGTTTTGTGCAGCAGAACTTAATTAATATTTTACATTTTGGAGCTGGTGTACATCTTGAACATTTAAATGATTTCCAGACTGCTAAACACTCTTAACAAGAAAAATAGAGCTGTTTGTGACTGAACAACAAATGTGCTGAAAAGTGATTAAGTAGTTAAGTGAATAAGTGTATGATGAATACTGCAATAAAAAGTTATGGATCCTATTCCAAAGTGAAAAGACTACATTGATGCACGATGGGGAGATAGGGATCCACAAACAAGACAGTGTACATGGAAGAGGCAACATCTCTGGAAATCAGAGCTGGAAGTTAGAGCTGCTTCTTGAGATATTTCTGAAAATCATAAATCCACTTGCCTACTTCTCAGCGGCAAGTTCCCCCACCCCATCCATCAATCACTTCTTCCCTTTCTCGCACATCCAACACAAAATCCCATTCCTGTTGGGCTTTAGCAGAAAGCATCAGCAAGGCTCACTACAAGGGAGAGGAAACACACACACACACGCCTCCGAAAGAAGCAGTCAGTGGTGACCACACATTTTAGCTTGTTGGTAAGCTACAAGATGGACCTCTGATGAAGAACCTCAAGTAAACTGTACATATTTGTACCAAGGACATTTGTTTTCTATTTTGATTAACTTCAATTTCATTAGGACTTCATCACAATTTCTGGACCACAGCCACTGAAGTTCCATTCATTTCCATTAGTGTTCTGGTTTCATATTTCCTATTTTGTTATTACACTTGACTTCCATTGGCTGAATCTTGAACAGGTGCTTGTCTGCACAACCAGTACTGGCATGCTTATGCAAGCTCTCTTCATTTTTTAAAAGGAAGTAAGGGACCTACCCCACCAACAAATCTCTTCCAGCTTCAGCAAACCTTTCCACTGTCGCACTCCCTTGATCAGCTATTTTTCTGGCAATGGACAAGGATATGTCGGAATAATACACAAAGATTAAACTGGCACTGGAACACAATATTTAGGGGAGAAAGCTTTTTTTAGACCCTGTTCTGGCTTCCAAAAGGATTCCTGTTTTTCCAAACAGGGCAGGAGAAGCTAGCCAGGGGCTACTGTGGTACAACAGATGGTATTAGACACTCAAACACCTCACTCAAAATCTCAGCCCAGAAGGGACTATTGGGAGTAGTCTCCTACTATGCCTCCTAGTTTCAGTTCAGAAAAATGACACTTCACAGAGGTGTTAGGAGAATTAACAAGGTGAAGATTTCCACATACTCTCCACACAAGAGCATCAAATGATAAAGAAACGAAACTGTACAAATGAAAGTAGTGGACACTGTGGAAGCAACTCAGTCTTACACAACACTTCAACAACTTCTCAATATACACAGAGAATTGTATCACACAACTTTATGGTTTGTACCTACAACTATACTTTCTACCCCCACCCCTCCTCCAGAAGGAGTCGTACACAAATAGGAAAAACCTGGCTGTTGTCAGTCATCTTATTATATTTGAACATCAACCCCTGACCCCACATACTGACAGTGTAACAAGACATCATGGAACCTTCATGAAAATTCCAAGTGCTCTGAGTAAATGAATGTAAAAACATAAGAACAACCCTGCTGGATCAGCCCCATCTTGTTCAACATCCTGTTTCACATAGTGGCCCATCAGACGCCTCTGGGAAGCCCAGAGGCAAGAGGTAAAGACATGCCCCTGTCTCCTAGTGTAACTGCAACCGGTATTCAGAGGCAGCCTACCTGGAGTTTGGGAGCAGCCTATAGTCATCAAGATTAGTAGCCATTGATAGCCCTGTCTTCCACAAATTTGTTTAAGCCCCCTTGACATCATCCAAGCTATTCCCAACCTTCAGTTTCATGGAATGACCCCTGGTGTTATGAGAGAGGGAGAAACATTTCTCTCTGTTCACTTTCTACTCCATGCATAATTTTATACATGTCAATCATGTCTCCCCTTAGTTACCTCTTTTCCAAACTAAAAAGCCCCAGATGCTGTAGCCTTGCCTCATATGGAAGGTGCTCCAGGTCCCTGATCATCTTGGTTGTCCTCTTCTGCACCTTCTCCAATTCTACAATGTCTACAACCGAACCACCTTTATCCACATGCCTGTTGACACTCTCAAAGAACTCCAAAACGTTAGTGAGGCAAGACTTGCTTCACTATGGTTAACAGCACCATGTATCAGGAAAGGCAGAGTGTGATGGTAGGAGAGAACTAAGGGAGTAAGTTGACTCTAACGAAAAGAGGTAGGTACATTCACAAAGCTTAACATAGCTATTTCTGTGCAAAGCTGTGATAATCAATAAATAAAATGTGTTTTCAATTTCTTTAATTATAATTATTTTAGAAGCCCTAGCTAAGAATGTCGCATGCAAAGTGGTTCTCTTCCAACAGCTGCATGGCTTTACTAAGAGTCCTTGTATCTCAGAACACACAAACACAATCTCAGACTCCAGCTAAGCTCTCTGTTTTTCAAAGTTGTTTTATTGTGATCTAAAAGTTATCCAACATAGGTTAAATTATATATGAATTTGATTTCAATATGTCAACACATCATGTTATAATGTGTTATTACCATAGGAACGGAGTCGAAATCGACTTGACGGCACACTTTACCTTACCATAGGCCCACAAATCTTGTTGCCACATTGTCACTGGCAACTATCCCCACTTTGGGTGTCCAGCACAAAGATTCCCTCCCCCAATTTATCTGTGAATTACAGAGAACTTGGGAGGAGGGGTATTTCACTGTGCCAGGTAGAAGAATCAACCCACTTCTGAGACTTCTGGCACACAAAGAAAACAAGAGGAAGGAAAAGATCCTGTCACACTTCATGCTGGGCTTTGAAGAAGGAAAGTCGCAGTCTTTTCTAACTGTAATTTCTGGTGTGCAGTGAGACCGTAACCCCATTCCTGCCCTCTGTGCAAGCCACTGGGAAAGCAAAAGGAGGGGTTTCATAATAACAATAGACTATGACATCACGCCAAGATGTATGGATCCCTGTACAAAGCCCTCACTTGCTTTTGACTTAAGTCCCTGGCCCCAATATCTCCCCCTGTCCACAAACTAAAAACAGTAAGTGAGGACTTCTTCTTACAATGCTCATGCTATGTGACACAATCTATTAAGTTAAAAAACAGAGTACTTCTCCATGGTCTCTCTCCCCCAACATGCCATCATTGCCTTAGCTCTGATAGGCAACATGTTTAGCCCAGAAAACCATAGTGTGAAATGCAAGTTTGATCATAAAGCTGATGAGTATATTTAAATGAAGATCTTGTGAGTCCCAGCTGCAGCTAGTAATCTGGGATGATGTTTTTGGCACCTCCAATGAGACCCAAGAAAAAGTAGTTTTGGAGGTAATTATCAGCTGAAATAAATAAATGTAAATGTAATAAATAAATTTCAATTTTCACATTGTATTAAGGACTGGAAATGAAAGTGTGTTCTTCTGAATACATGCCGTGCTAAAGAGCAAGTTCTCTTGAAGGTATCAGTGCCTTAAATATTGAAAAGGCTGCTGCCAACAGAGACAGCTAGCACCTAAGCAACCAATATACCTAGAACTCTAACTCCAAAGAGTCACATTAATTTTACCCTCGAGGAGAATGCTTTAAAGATTTGCCATGCATTTTTCTCCCTGTGCAATAAACATGGAATTCCAGATATCTTTCCACAGGACAGCATTTCTGTTGCAGGAATATTCGAGTGATGTGCACCGAGCCACTTTCCCCAGTTTGGCTCGAATCTCGGACTCAACTGAGCCGGGCCTGGCCATCAAGCCACCGGAGCCGGCTTGAGGGGTATAATTGGTATGGGCAATCTGGCAAGGATTCCCCTTTAGAAGTAAAGGGCTTTACTGAAAGGAAATTTGGGGGGAGGAGGGACAAGGCAAGAAAAAAGGTAGTCGTCTTTACACCTTTAAAAAGAAGCAGGCAGTGGCGATCTCCTCCAACACCCCTGCCGGCAGGGGTGTAGCTATAACTGAGCAGATAGGTTCAAAGTACCCGGGGCCCCCAGCTCCTGAGGGCCCACCAGCTCCACCCCTCCCTATTTCTTCATTATCTCCCTCACTCCGCGGGGCTGTCAGGGAGGGGGGGCGAACAAAGGCCCTCTCTCCCTTAGCTATGCCCCTGCCCACCTGCCTTCCAAATGAAAGGCTACGGGCCTGTTTCGGGCCTCTGCACACAGACCTCCACGCATGCAAAGAGGCCATTTGCATCGCCTGGGGCAAATAAAGATTTTATTAAACAACTCTGCATCTGAATATCCTAGTTTAGGTGCCATGGTTAAATTTCTAGGCACCATGGCTCCCTGGTGCCTTGAATTTGTTAAGCCCTGCAGTTATATCCCTCTAAAATAAATAGTACTTGCAAAGAACACACTTCCTGTCCATGAAGACAAGAACCCATGGCCCAGTTTCTGAGCAAAAGGTGCATGCAGATAGGACCCCATAGCCAATAAGGGGCCCACAGAAGTCCCCTCTGAGACCAGCTATTGATGTGGTTCTCCTTTTGATATCTAATTAGGACTTAACACTCCAACTAGCATGAAGGCTATTCAAAGAGACAAACTTAAGAAATCACATGAGCAGTTGCTTAGCAACTGCCTGCACTCTCTCATGCTTGTGGGAGAGACTCGAAGCAGCAGAGGGAGGCATATTTCACACACACACACACACACACACACAAACACACACACACACACACACACACACACCCGTCCCTCCCTCCCTCCCTCCCTCCCAATGCCCCAACCCTTCATGCAAACCAGTTTTTGACTCTAGCTAACTGCAGAGAGGTGTTGCTGGGAGAGGTTCGTCAAGCAGAAAGCCAACTTTGGGCAAGGACCAAATTATCTCTAGCCAGCTTCCTCAAGCTTTTCAGTCAGAACAGCACACAGTAAGATTCATCTTAACAATCACAAAAAACAGAGACTTCATTTTTAATAGATTGCTCCCATTCTCAAGAGTCTAAGCAAGGTCACTTAAACATGCCACAGAAAACTGCTCTGAAAGCTGCAGGCCGTTTAGGAGCAGTTAATTGTCTGTGGAGCCACTTAATGGCACAGCTGGGAAATGACTTGATTATCAAGCCAGATGTTGCTGTTTCGAAGCCCCGCTGGTATGTTTCCCAGACTATGGGAAATACCTATATAGGGCAGCAGTGATATAGGAAGATGCTGAAAGGCATCCTCTCATACTGAGCGGGAGGAGGCAATGGTAAACCCCTCCTGTATTCTACCAAAGGACTCGAAACCGACTCAGTGGCACACTTTACCTTTAATTGTCCGCAGCCCTCGTCACTCTTTCCTTAGTGCAGGGGGTCCCAACCTTGGGTCCTCAGATGTTGTGAGAGTACAACTCCCATCAGGCTCAGCGCAATGGCCAAAGGACAAACAGTAGACCAACATCTGAGGGGTTCCAAGGTTGGGAACTGCAGCCTTAGCAGATTTAAAAAAGGCTTACATCTGTCCAGCTGACAAGACTGCAATCTATACATATAATCCAGCAACACGTATATGTGGAATGGTTAATGACCATTAATACTAATGTGAACTAAAGCCCTTAAGCAATTATTGGAGAAAAAAGCCCTTGAAGGGTTACTAAAAAAAACACCCCCAAAAGCATGAAGAAAGCTTGGTATATGAAGAAAGTGTTTCAAAATCTTGCTGAAACAGCAGGCCCCTGCACATCTGGATTACAGCCATCATCAGGAGTACCAATTTGTGCTCCCAGCCCCTGTAATGAGAGCATTCTACACAAACTCCAGTTTTTACTGCAGGTCTTACCAATGAAGAATAAGGATTGTTTCTGCAAAGGAAAGTCCTGAGCTCACTAATTTTGTAGAGTTCCTTGCAAGTGTCAACAAGCATGTGGACAGAGGTGAATCAGTAGATGATGCACAGGACAAAAATGTTTGATGAAGTCCCTACCAGAGGCTCTTCAATAAACTTAGTAATCATGGGATAAGAGGGTGGGTGCCACTACAAAATGATAACAAATTAAAGTTCAGGATGCAGAGATTATGATTCATTTGACATATTTCACAAGGAAAAAGAAGAAAGATGTGGATGCCTCCTTGATCTGGAGATACAGGTGAGCAGTTAGGTGGCCAGACTGGTTTGTCTTTAAGGTGCCACAAGGCTGCTACTGCAGCAAGCATGACCTGTCCCCTTAGCTAAGCAGGGTCTGCCCTGGTTACATTTGAATGGGAGATTACATCTGAGCACTGTAAGATATTCCCCATAGGGGACGGAGCCACTCTGGGAAGAGCATCCAGGTTCCAAGTTCCCTCCTTGGCAGCATCTCCAAGATAAGGCTGAGAGAGATCCTTGCCTGCAGCCTTGGAGAAGTCGCTGCCAGTCTGTGAAGACAATACTGAGCTTGATAGACCAATGGTCTGACTCAGTATATGGCAGCTTCCTATGTTCCTATGTACTAACACGACTACCCCCTGGAATAAATCACTATATTCAGAGTGCTGAAAGTCAAAACTGATTGCAAAGAACTCCAAAAGGATCTCTCCGAACTTGGTGACTGGGCTACCAAGTTGCAAGTGCGGTTAAAAATCCCAGCTACACTGATTTCAGGAAGGGTCTTTCCCAGCTCTACCTGGAGATGCTAGGGATTAAACCAGAGAATGTTTGCATGTAAGGCATGTGCACCACGACCAAACCAAGGGCTACTAGCCAGATGTCTAAAGGCTATCCCAGGTTTAGAGGCAATTTGCCTCTTAGTATTAGTAGCTAGGAAGCAAGAGCAGGTGAGGGGGTCTTGCCTTCATGCCTCACTTATGGACCCCCCAGAGGCATCACACTGGCCATTGTGGGAAACAGGATGATGGGCGGGATGGGCCTTTGGCCTGATAAAGCAAGGGTCTTCTTAAAATGTGAAAGTGTTATCAGATGTTAGCTCATTACCTTGCTTTTAACTCAGCCTGCAAAGTTAAAACACAAGTGTATATTTTTCAAAGAGACTGACCAAGAGCAACCTTGTTAGCACACTGGCAGCAGTAATAAAAATCACACAACCAAAACAGGAACATTCCTACAAGTTATATACATATACAAATATACCTGCACAGTATATTTGTATATGTATATTGATTTATTGATTGATTACGTGCCATCAAGTCGGTGTCAACTCTTAGTGACCACCTAGATAGATTCTCTCCAGGATGATCTGTCTTCAACTTGGCCTTTAAGGTCTCTCAGTGGTGCATTCATTGCTGTCGGAATCGAGTCCATCCACCTTGCTGCTGGTCGTCCTCTTCTCTTTTCTTCAACTTTCCCCAGCATTATGGGCTTCTCAAGGGAGCTGGGTCTTCGCATCATGTGTCCAAAGTAGGATAGTTTGAGCCTGGTCATTTGTGCCTCGAGTGAAAATTCTGGATTGATTTGTTCTATGATCCATTGTTTGTTTTCCTGGATGTCCATGTTATCCTCAAAAGTCTTCTCCAGCACCAAAGCATCAATGCTTTTTCTATCTTGCTTCTTCAAAGTCCAGCTTTCGCATCCATAGAGTGTCATGGAGAAAACCACTGTCCGAACTAAAATCTTTGCAGGTATAGATAAGTCATGGCATCTAAATATACTTTTCAAGGCCTTCATTGCAACCCTACCAAGTGCTAGTCCACGGTGTATTTATTGATGGCTGGATCCTTTACTGTTGGTGGTCGATCCTAAAAGGCAGAAGCTATCTACCACTTCAATGTCTTCATTATCAATTCTGAGGCTGGTTGCTGTACCCGTTGCCATTAGTTTAGTCTTTACATTTAATTGTAGTCCCATTTTTTCACTGTGCTCCTTGACTTTCATTACTAGAGCTTGCAGATCATCTGCATTCTCAGCTATGAGTGGTGTCAGTGTAGCACAGGTTATTGATGTTTCTTCCTCCAACTTTAAAAACCATGCTCATCTTCTTCCAATCCATCTTTTCTGAGTATATGTTCATAGCATATACGTTGAATAAATAAGTATACAGCCTTCTCTTGCTCCTTTGCCGATCTGGAACCAGTCTGTTTCACCATGTTCCATCTGGACTGTGGCTTCCTGTCTTGTTTATAGTTTTCTCATGAAAACAATGAGATGTTCTGGGATGCCTGTTTTCCTAAGGATATTCCACAACTTGACATGGTCGACGCAATCAAACGCTTTTCTGCAGTCAATAAAGCACATATTGACTTCTTTTTGGTGTTCTTTGACCTCAGTTATCCATTATTCTTATCAATTATCAATATCAATTATTCTTTGACTCAATTATCCAGCGGGGATCAGCAATGATGTCTCTTGTCTCTCAGCCTTTTCTGAAACCAGTTTGAACATCCAGAACTTCCCTTTCCACTTAGGGCTCTAATATGCGTTGGATTATCCTGAGCATTATTTTGCTAGCATGTGAAATTAAGGATATTGTGCGATGGTTTACGCAATCTTAAGTCTCCTTTCTTTGGTATGGGTATGTAGACTGACCTCTTCCAATCTGTTGGCCACTGTGGTGTTCTCCAAATTTGCTGGCATAGTTTGGTTAGAGCCTTGATTAATTCTTCTTCTGTTGCCTGCCATATTTCTGTAGCTATTCCATCAATTCCTGTAGCCTTCCGACTTGGTAATGACTGGAGTGATGACCTAACTTCATTTTCCCATACTAGAGGTTCTTGCAAATAGGGAATATCTTCTAGAGTATCTTGGATGTTGACGTCCCTTCTGTACAGATTTTCAGTATACTCCTTCCATCTCTATCTGTATGTATATACAAATATACATATCCATAACACTGCTCTGTGGTGATTTTATTGTGATTTGTATTGTGCCCCTTTCCTTGGCACTGCATAATGCGCCTAGGAGAGGAGCACTATTCTCTTTTGGATAAGTTTCTAAAGCAAACTTATGAAGCATGGAAGTAAAACAAAACTGTACACTCTTCTAGAAAACCAATTGTTGTAACTCAGAAACTTGATTTTTCCTCATTTTTATAAAATGGTGGAATTGGTTTTTTGAGGGGTTGTAAAAACTTGAAAGAGGTGGTAGATGCAGCAGAAATAATATGAACGCATGGTATTTTGAACAGAAAATAAACAAACTTTTCAGAAAACTGAAATTACAAAAAAGTCCATACTGTTTCAAGGATAGAAAAATGAAGCAGTTCAGTGGGTAACACAAGATCACAAGTTCAAATACTTTCAAAGCCATACTACATACAAGACAGTGCCTGTTACAGAAATACAATAATGAACAGCAAAATAAAAACTGTATTTGGCCAATAAATGCTTTTAAACTTAGAAGCACATAACAAAAGCAAGTCAATTAGAACATAAGAACAACCCTGCTCTGGATCTGGCCCAAGGCCTATCTAGTCCAGCATCCTGCTTCACACAGTGGCCCACCAGTTGTCCCTGAGAAGCCCACAGGCGAGGGCATGCCCTCTCTCCTGCTGTTGCTCCCCTGCAACTGGTATCCAGCGGGCATCTTGCCTCTGAGGCTGGAGGTGGCCTAAAGCCCTCAGACTAGTAGCCAGTGATAGACCTGTCCTCCATGCATTTATCTAAACCCCTCTTAAAGCCATCCAGGCTGGTGGCTGTCACCACATATTGTGGCAGAAAATTGCATAGATTAATTATGTGTTGTGTGAAAAACTACTTTCTTTTGTCGATCCTAAATTGCTTGGGGATGACCCCTGGTTCTAGTGTTATATGAGAGAGAGAGAGAGAGAGAGAGAGAGAGAGAGAGAGAGAGAGAGAATTTACCTCTATCCACTCTCCCCATACCATGCATAATTTTATAGACCCCTATCCTGCATCCCCAGTCCCTTTTAAAAATACTAAAAACCCCAAGGTGTTCTAGGCCTCTGAATTCTTTCCCCTGTAAATGCTAGAGGTTTGAAGTATTTACCCGTTGGCATTCTAATTGAGACAGCAATCGGGGATTATAATTTTTGAAGACCAATTGCAGCAGTTTGCTTTGATTTGATACCCAGCAATAAGTTACTTTTATGCTGGCTTTGGCTGTGTAAATGAAAAAAAAAAAATTCACAGGGGCCAAACATTAGGAACATCTGAAAAACAGCTTTTATGGGAAATCTAGATTCGCATTTGAAAGGCTGTCGTGCTGCAGGAAGGCCTGGCATGAGTCAGCAGAAGCAGGCAGTGTTGCCAGCAGGAGAGTTAAAAGCAGTGCTAAGGAGAGACAGAAAGAATGAAAACAAGGGAAAGAACGGAGAAGCTGATCACTGCTGCCTCTCAGAACCTGCTGAAAAACCGGCCCTTATCAGTGACTGTGACAAGGATCCACTGGAAAGTCGAGGTTTTTAATAGCTCCCTTGGTTCCCCTCTTCAGTGCCCCTTGAGCAAAGTGAAGTTGAGAAAGCTAACTCTGAAAACCAGCAAAATGCAGTTCTCAACAAACTCTTGCCATTAACAGCATACGGATCTGAAGCAAGGCTAAAGAAATGAATTAAGCATTGAAATTCCACCACTCGCACAAGGTCAGCCTTTCGAAGAGAACCAAAAGAAGCTGCCCTACATTGCTAATTGCTACTATTTCCATTTGCATGGGCTGCTGCTAACACATTAAACTGAACTGCTTTGAAAAGGCCATTTCACATTATCAATGACAAGAAGTTTGACAGAAGTAAAGAATTTGCAGAAGCAAAGATACCATGCTATCAATTAGACCTTCATACAGAGCTCTGGGTTCCATTGCATTAAACTACATTTCAGCCTGAAAATACATGATTTAAAAAACCCTGCAAAATGCACATTAAACTATGGCCTTGGCCCGAGAAAGCTGCCGCCAGGGCGGAAGCTACTGGCGGAGCCCAGGTGCCCAGAGCCAAGAGTGGCATCCAGCAAGCCCTCCCCCCCCCCCCCCCCGCTACACTCCTCCTTGCTCTTGCACAAGCCCAGCATTCCCAGCCAGTCTGCTTTCACAGCAGAGACAACTTGCTTAGTAAGCATCTTATCGTATTTACAAAAGTCCTCCAACATCACTGATCAGATATTATGTAAACTAACCCTTGGAGAGAGATCCATTTCATAACAAGGAAGACAGATATTCCCCCAAGGAGTCCCGACGCAGAAACATTTGTTTAAAGCACTTATAAATCCACATGCCACACGTGCAATTAAAAACGGATACTGCCAACCTTTGCCAAAGGAAAACTGTCACTGTAATGTGAAAATGTCATCTGACACAAAATGACAGTCAAATATCAAACCACATCATCAACAGGGTCCAATGTGCCACCAAACTCCAGACCAGAATGAATCACCGAACTGAAGCTGCTCCATTCTTAAATATCATCAGCGCAAACACGGCACCAAAAGTAAACTCACCTCACTGCTATCAAGTGACAAATGCAGCATGGTGTTTTAAGGTCATTCAAAAGGTACTAGGAGCTACTGGAATATTAGTTTCCTCAAACCAAAAGTGGCCATCATTCGGTGTTCATGCACATGCTTTGCGTGCAGAACGTTTCAGGTTCAATCCCTGGCACCCTGAACTAAAGGGTCAGACAGCAGGCAGTAGGAAAGACATTTGCCAGAGAGCCAATGCCTATCAGAGCTATTAGGGATAAATGCACCAATGGTCTGACTTAGTAAAAGGCGGCTTCACAGAACTACCATTGCAAGGACTCACACATTATGGTAGAAAAGGATCATGGCTCAGCGGCAGGGCACATATGTTGCATACAAAATGTCCCTAGTATCTCTAGCTAAAAGAGTCCCGCATGCTCCCAGAGCATGGTCTAAGGGCACACGATACAGCCACCATGCTGAAGCAAAGCAGGTCTTGGTGTGGAAAGTGCCTGGATGGGAGAATCATGTATGACACCTTTGATGATGGGGCCATAGCTCAGTGGAGAGGTCTGGTTATGGTTGCTACCAGCTCATTCGGTGGCCACTCGGGACAGGGCCTTCTCTGCAGCTGCTCCAGGGCTTTGGAATATCTTCCATGTCAAAATAGGAGCATCTCCATCTCTGCTTGCTTTTAGGAAGACCCTCAATACCTATTTCTCAAGCTTTTAACTGAGATTAATTTTAAACTGTTTTAACTTTTTTATTTCTGTGAAATTGTTTTTACTTTATCTTATATTTGTTGAGTTTTAATTTTGTATATCGCCTAGAGAAACACATATCAGGCAGTATATAAATATGACAGACAGAAAGGCAGACAGACCGACAAAGGTCCCACGTTCAATCCTTGGCAGCCTCTCCAGGCAAGTCTGGGAAAGACTTCTGGCTGAAACTTTGGAGAGGCCACTGCCAGTCAGTGTAGACAATACTAAGCTAGATGGACCAATGGTCTGACTCGGCAGAAGAAAGCTCCCTTTGATCTCAGATAACTATCCAGCTAGGTGCTGGAGTTGGATGGTTCCTATCCAACTCTAGCACAGCATTCCTCCAATGGTTTTTGCTGATGTCTACCTTATGCTTCTTTTTACATTTTGAGTAATCTGGGGGGTACCCAGGGTGGATTTGATTTAAATCACGATTTAAATCACGATTTAAATCACTAGCAGGGTGGATAAAAATAAAAAAAATCCGATTTAAATCAAAAAAATCGGATTTTTTTGATTTAAATCGGATTTTTTTATTTTTATCCACCCTGCTAGTGATTTAAATCGTGATTTAAATCAGTTTGATTTAAATCAAATCCACCCTGGGGGTACCTGAGGGTAACATTTGTGAATCTATCAGATAGTATGCTAATATGTTTTTGTATATGATTCAGTCACAGCTTTCAAAGAGATGAGGAAAAGATATTTTACAGAATGACAGGTTTGAGCAGGCATATGAAATCCTTCCCCAAAACCAAACACAAATGCAGGCCAAGAATATTAACACTGTATGCATGTTATATAATCTACATGCACACATGCTCACAGTCCAGACTGCTTCCACCAGCTGCATTTGCATACTACTAGTCTATTGATGGTACACCACGGGCCGAATCAAAGTTCTTGATTTTGATCTGCTAATATTTATTTATCATATTTATTAAAGTCCCTCAGGAGCCAATATGTCAGAATCCAGGGAGGAATGGCTGTTAAAACATCTGCCATGGGGCCACAAAGCCATTTCGCACCAGTGTTTAGCTGTATATATATGTCCATTTCAGGATGTATCCAGGCCTATTTCCACAAATGTCTGACGTGGGGAAAATTCTGGAGTTAAATTCAAGAGAATCCACACCTCAGGCTTACAATATCTCATGTAATACTTAAATGATACATCTCCTGACATTCTAGTACAAAAGTGGAATCCCTCCTACATACTTTTAAAAGATAGATAGATAGATAGATAGATAGATAGATAGATAGATAGATAGATAGATAGATAGATTTTCCCCTCCCCCCCTTTTTAAAGGGGCCACAATCCAAAACACTCTTCAATGTATGTCTCAGACCTGCAGCTGTAAGATAAAAGGGGCTTTTGATGCTTAAAAAATTACTTTCCCTTTGCTCTGTGGCATTAAAGGCAGCCCACCCTGGATTACAGAGACAGCAACATTGCCTTCTCACACCCCACCCCTGATGAAAACAACAAAAGCTTTGATGTACTCCCAGCCCTAAAGCAGAAAGTGTACTACTCCATACATGGACTCCAATAAAGCCCAGAGGCTGTACTAGTTCTTTGCAAGTTTCACAGCTCCGAGATGAAAAGTTTGAGAAGGCTCAATTCCACACCTTATTATCTTTAAAAACCTGGGCCTGCACATCCCCAGAGAGCACCCTCCTAAAACCTGTAACAGTCCAAGACCCACCATTCCTGGAGCATAGCACCCATGGCCTACATTTACAAAGATGACTCAGCGGCAGGCTTGAATAAATGGTGGTCCTCCTACCAACTCAATGCAACCCACCAGGGATTTAATAAACCTCCCAGTTTTGCTGCTTGCTTGGGACTGCAACACCCCAGGGGGGCAGGCAGTACTCTAAAGCACCCAGCAAGCCACAAAGTATAGCTGATGTGAACCTTGGTGGTCACAAGTTGTGTGGGTCTGTTCTGTGGACTCGACCTGGAGACCTGTCAAGGACCCAGCATCTTCCGAGAATACTGCAGGCTGGCTATGAGTGTCTGGGATTACAGCAGAGGAGTGGGGGACATTTGCTGGAATTTTAATCTTGTTTGGATCTTGTTTCTGATGTGCTCAGAGTTCATTTTTATCTCTTGCCTACTGAGCTCCTAGCATAGGGTGGGACAGAAATCCAAACAAATGGTATCTATATGAGCTTTCTCTCGTTTGGTCTTGCATCACAACTACATAAGAGAGTGTGTATGTAAGTGTAAAGTTATGTGAAAGAATATCCTTTGCTTTAATATTCTCACCACTGAGCAAAAGAAGATTGTTAGTGATTTTTACAGTAAACCCACAGATGCTCACATTGACTTAAAACGAAACTTCTGCTATTAAAAAATAAAACCCGCCATCAATCACTTGGCCCTCAAAATTAAATCTATGTGCACAAACAATGAAAATTACTGCAAAAGAGTGCATACTTAAAAAGTACTTTCACCACATGGAATACCCCCATGTCATTGACTAATTTCCACAGAGCATGGCTTCTGCTTACACAATCCCTCCCACACTCAGGTGAGAAAGGTACTAACTTTGAATATGACATCCCTTTTGTGGTAGACCAGCATCTCCTAATTGCAGTGGCAGCCAGTGAATTTTGAAGTTGGCAGTGGGGATGTAGTAGAGGTGCGTTTCTTGTACACATAGAGCACAGCACCTCAGCACATCTTATATGGTTTGTGTACACAGAGCACAGCACTTCAGCACTTCTGTGAATCTTCCTTGTGTTCGTGTATGTTCTTGGACACATCAGTATCCCCCAGTGAATAGTCACAGCCATCTCCACCCCACTTCGGGGATCACACATACCCAGTCACTAGCTGCATTAGCCTTAGCTGGGACTTTACAGGCAGGAAATTGCTTCTAATGTATGCAGAGTACATTTCTCTCCCCTGCTGAACAGCCAACACTGTCCTCAGACTGGATGCAATTAAAAGGGGCAGGGCGGGGGTGGGGGAGAGAGATGTTTCTGGGAGAAGGCATAGCATGTTGCCCTGTCTGCAATCTTGCAGTCTTAAAATGGCAGTAGAAAAGTTCTTGCATGCAGACTAATTAAGAACTGCAGATTATTTATTTCTATACAGCTTTTTATCAAGGCAGCTCTTCAAATCTGTTTACATAAAGAGATCAATGATAGTTGATCACAGAGGCATGCTAGGCCAGAAATGCAAATTAGGAGCATGATCCTATGTATATCTAGAACAGACCTGCACAACTTAAGGCCCAGGAGCCAGAGCTGGCCCACGGGGGCTTTTCTGCTGGCCCCCCCAGGTCGGAATAGCCTGCAGCCACAGCAGGAGCCCAGAAGAGCTCTTGGCCTGTCCTGCTGAAGAGCAGCAGGGACTCAAGGCAATTGGCGGCTGCTGCTGCTGCTTGAGACCAGATGTCCTCCAACCCTGGGCTGGAGCCCACTGACACCATCCTTCCCCTCCCTTGCCTTCCCTCACCCCAACCCCAACCTTCTGCCCCCCTCAACTTTCATTAATATTTTTAATAATTAATGTTAACTCTCAACAATTAATGTTAATGTAGAAATTATTTTATTTTATTTTGCAAATTTATTGACCGCCTGACTTCCTTAGACTCGAGGTGGTTTACATAAATTAAAACAACAACAAAGATGAGAGAAGGGGGGGGGGAGATGGAAAACGAAAAAAGAAAAAGACCCCCCCACACACACATACACACAGACATTAAAAACTAAAAGCCTGGCAGGAGCTTCTTAAAGGACAGAAGAGAGGGGCATTATATAAATAATAAAATAATAATAATCTCAGGAGGCAGAGTGTCCTATAAGGAGGGGGCTGCAACAGAGAAGGCCCTCCCCATGAGCCCGGACCCCACGTACCTCCCCTGGGCCCGAAACTCTGAGAATTAATGTGCTGAAAACTCACCTCAACCCCCACACATCAAGTCATGGTTGGTTCCAGCCCACCAGGGCATTCGGGTTTTGCACCCCGATCTAAAACAAGACCCATTAGTTTCAACAGCATTTACTCTGAAGTGTTCTCTCAGATTCCCACTTTGGCAACGCAAAAAATTAGCAGTTCCCAGATTCTGTCTCTAGCATCTGTATTTCTAGCTAACCCAAGAAAGAAGTTAGTTTCAGTCAGGAATCACCAACACTTAGAGCCAAAACCTGGTTTGAATATTACGGCTCAGTCACAAAAATATAACCTCTGAGCATGAGCAGTGTGCCTTTCTTTCAACATCAGCCAACTACAATGGCCACAACTTAGAGGACCAGAGAGAAGACTTTGAGAAGAGTGGGGATAAAACCAACAAGAACATAATGGAAGGCATCCCCTTTTCCTCCCTGCAACACGTACAATATTCCCTCTTCCCTTCCACACTATGGAAGTGTTTTTCTTGTCATTGTAGTTAAAGAGTGAGTACTCACAATTGCAAATCCCTTAAACTCAGAAGACGCTCAGAGATGTCTGTCTCTGGATGGAGAAGAGCAGACACCCAAGGCGGTTAACAAGCATGTTGCTCAGACTCTCGCAAGGCCCTTCTGCACAACGGAGAAGGCTCGGCTCGGCTTGGTGCTCTCTAAAAGCTGACACCACAGGCACACCAGCAGGCCAAGGCAAACCGCTCTGACAGGGCAGCCCCCTCACAGCCCCTTCAGGACAGTAGAAAGGCCAGGAGAAGACTTGCTGGAAGGACTAGAGTGGCGGACTGAAGCTTTTGAAGACGGCGGGGAGGGAGACCTGCAGCAGGAACCGCGAAGCCGCTGAGCCAGGCGAGAAGCCCTGCCATGCGATTCTCTCTGCAAGGAGGAGAGCAATGAAGAAAGCAACAGGGCTGGTGAGTGGAATGACGGTACGCTTCCCCCCCCTCCCCCTCCCTGCGGGAATCCGAAAGAGACAGCACAGCAGCGGGAACCGGCAGGAGACGTTCGGTGGCTGCTAGCAGGACACGGCTCTTCCTTTGTGTGGGTGGGTGGGTGGGTGGGTGGTGGGGAACTGACAGCTCTGCAGCCCGGAATGGCCTAGCCTCCCCTGCCCAGCACCTTGGGATGAAAGAGAGACACCATACTTTTACACACACACACACACACACACACACACACACACACACACACAGAGCCCCTTCTGCACTAAAAAAAGTTTCGTCATTCTGTAACCAGGACACATATGCCACATCCAGAATCCATTCTGGCAAACAGCATATGACATACATTTGTCGCAGCTTTCCGGATTTATATTGCTGATTTGGACTTGGGGGGTTATTGACAAAAAGTGGGGGAGCTGACAAGACATGCCTGAGCAGCACAATATACATTTATTTATTTTAAACACTGCCTGACTTCAAAGCCCCTAGGAGGTTTACAAAAATAAACACAATAAAGACAGGATAAAACTACACTGAGAAGTAGAGGGACCAAGAGAAGGTCACAAAGACGGCCAACACACCGTAGAGTAGGGATGTGTGAACCAGCTCAGCCTCGAGCCGGTTCACCATCGAACCGGTCCGGCTCGAGGGCTCAGCCTTGAGCTGGACTGAGCCCGGTTCGGGGCTGGTTCGGGGGTTCTAAAGTAGGGGAAAATCTTTTTTAAAGACACTTGCCGCCTCCAGGGGGTGCTACTGTGGCCATGGGAGGGGGGTACCTCCCGTGATTCCCTCTCCCCACCACCTCCCCCCAGTCTCAAATGGCCTGGTTTGGGCCATTTTCGGCCAGTTCCAGGCCTCTCTGTGCTGGTGGCAGTCATTTTGGAGACCGCTGCGCATGCACACTGGGCATCTGTATCACGCAGAGTGGCCTGGAACAGGATGAACTGAGCATTTGAGACTAGGAGGCGGCGGGGTGGGGAGGGAAAACTGCTGAAGAAACACACACACAAACCTCAGCAGCACCCCCCGGAGGTGTGAGTGTTGTTTTTGGGTTTTTTAACTCCCTAATTTATGTATTTATTTTTCTATGTAAATCGCTTTGAGAACTTTGGTTGAAGAGCAGTATATAAATATTTGTTGTAGTAGTAGTGGTGGTGGTGGTGGTGGTGGTAGTAGTACTTTAGAACCCCTAAATTGCCTCAAATACAAGCAGAGCTGCACGGGGGGGGGGTGTTTGGTGGGGCAAAAACATTTTTGTGCACCCCCCTACTGTAGAGGGTCCAGAGGATACATTTCTTTCTCTCTTCCAAAATAAGTCTTGCCATAGGAACAGAGGAACACCAAGATAATTTGGGCACCCGGACCCAATGCGCATGAGGCCCCCAGAAACCTCCTTTGGGGGGCCTACCCCACCAATCTCTGCTGGTTTTTTGTTTTGTTTTGTTGTTTTTAAACTTCTTACCATGGCTGAGGGGTGGCTGCGGGTGGGGGGGGGAGTGTGTGCAGCAGAGCACTCCTCATCCCTTCTCCCCTCTCCCTCAGTGGCGTAGAGACCAGAGGGACGCTGTCCACGTCCATTTGGGCCAGCGTCTTTAACAAAGTGTGAGGCCTGCCTGCGCAGTTTAGAGATCATAGCAAGCTTGGGCTTGTGACAATCTCTAAACTGCACAGGCGCGCCTCGCCAGTGTTCCTCTATTCTCTCCTCTGGCGGGAGAGTGGGTGAGGACTGCTCCGCTCTCCCCAACACAGCCACCCCTCAGCCGTAGAAAGAAGCTTTTTTAAAAACCCACACACAGAGGAGGTTTGGCAGGCCGGGGTGGCTGCCAAGGCCGCCCCCCCCGGACCTTGGAGGACCAGATCCCCAAGGTGTGGGGGTTAGTGCTCCTCTGCATAGGAATACTTCTCCTGGGATTTTATACATGTTCTGATAAGTCATGCCTTGTGCCTAAAATCCATATCCTGAAAACCACCAAAGAGATTCCCTTAAGTTTGTTTTAGTCTAATATTTAGTCCTTCCTTTAAGGCCTCAAAGGGTCAAAGATATGTGCGGACAAGTGGGATAGAAACATGTGGGGAATTCTCTCCTAGGGTGCACAACCATCTCAAAACATTAGCAGCGATGTCTCTTCTTTCTGCACTCATCAACATTCTAAAAGCCTCAAACTTGCCCCACCCAAATCTGACTGTTTCCCCCAGTAATACAGAGCGCTGTGAAACACCTGGGCAGATTTTCACCGCTTTTCGTCTTTGGCAGGTAAATCTCTGCAAAGGTTTTACATCACCCTAAACCAGGCAAAATATGTCAGCAATATTTTGCTCAAATACATTAGAAGCAAATAAGCCACTAACAGCATCCTCTTGGCTTCAAGAGGCACTTTCATTTCTCCTTTGGATGTTTCATGGGCTTGCTATCCCCAAAGGGTAGATCTTTTATAAGAACTCTCAATGCAGTCAGCCTTGAACGCAGGTACTTGCACTGCCTTTATATTTAATTAGTGTGGGAGCTCTAAAGCCAAACAAATAGGGCTGGGAGCAGGACAACTGCATGCTCCCCTCTCACTCTGAATCCGCAGGCACTTTTTTTAAAAGAGCGGATATAGGGGGATTTAACTGTGCCTTATACACATAGTATGCCCAGTTGCATTAATGTCTGAAATAAAAGACTAACTCCTACAACAGCCAACACTGCCTTAAGAGAGGCTGGTAATCATCTCTGTGCTTTTCACCCTGGTTGCTCTCGCAGTTATTTCTGCAAGTAAGCTAAATTGATTTCATTATGACCATATATATGATCCTCCCCATCTCAGGCAAATATTAAAAAGCATTTGAAAACCCACCTCTTTACCCAAGCTTTTTCAGCTTAAAAAAAAAATTAGGTTTAATTTGTGGTTGATTTTTAAATTGTTCAATTGTTTTAATTTTCTGTATAGGTTTTTAACTTGTTTTAAGCTATTGTTAACCGCCCAGAGATGAAAGTTTGGGGCGGTGTACAAATTTGATAAACAAACAAACAAACCTTAACTCTCACTGATCTGGATGGTTCAGCTGGATAGTAACAAAAATCTTCTATGAAAAAATAATTTTGATGCTATAGGTACCTTGCCTAATAATCTTTTTACTTTTACAGAAGTGGATCACAAGTTAATGCAAATGTGCAGCAAAGGAAAGGACAGGACAATCTATAGGCCAGTTTCCTCTGACCAAAAAAAGAGGGAGAACTGCAACCACCCCTCTGTTTAGAGTAATGATGTCATGAAGATGATTCTGGTCATGGTTAAGATAGGAGGACTAGGCATTTGGACAGGGAATTTAAGTAGGGTCGAGAAATCATAGGTGTTGAAACCAAGTACCAGTTCAAGTGTACAGAACTAGTGCATGGTACAGTCCTCTTTAGACTGGACCACTCTAGACTGTCACAGGGGGTTGATCACATATGAACAGGATTCTACTATTTTGAGAATTCTCTGTGTATGCAGGTTTTCCACAACCGGCTTTTTGCCCACATCTCCTCTGGACTGGAGCAGGTGCATTAACATATTGGGCAGATTTACCCCAAAGTCCCTGCGAGCTATGAGGGAGCACTTCACACACGATTGGTGTTTTTCACTGCTCATTAGAGTGCAACCCGGTTTATATCTGAGGTAAAAAAATCCACTTTTTGCATCAAGTTTTTTGGATAGCGTTGAGTTTGCAGTAAAGCCTCACAGAAAACTCACGGAAAAGCCTGCTGTGTGGAGAACTCTATGGAGGCTGTCTACAGTGCAGCTCCAGCCAATGCGTATCCAAATTTTATGCCCTTCAGTACCACCACCCACCTCTCTCTCTCTCTCTCTCTCTCTCTCTCTCTCTCTCACACACACACACACACACACACACACACACACACACACACACACACACACCTCAGATATCTAATAGAAGGAGGTTTATAAAGCTACTACAGATTCTATGATGATGAGTTTGCCCTCTTGGGTATCATTAGACTAAAACTTTTTAAAATTAGTATCAATGTTTAGCTAATATACATCACAAGTCTAAACAAATTTATTCAAGCAGCAAGTCGCAAATATATGAACCATTAAGTGTGCTTAAACTCGCAACTTGGCATTTCAGGGTTGAATATTTGATCAGTCAATCAAATAATGGAAACCAACTAATGAACTTTAAAAAAAATGCAATCACACAATAATGGTATGAAGTCAGATGAAAGATTTTTCCAGTGCTAGAGCCATCTAATATATCAATGTTAATAGGTTTTATTACAAAATCTTTAGGACATACATTTCCATACTAGCAGGTCTTACAAGGTAGCATCTCTGCTACGCTAATTGTCAGACACATATGACCAAAATTTGGAATTCAGGAATCACACAATAGGTTGAAGCCTCTTGTTGGTTTAATTGTAGCAGGGAGGAACCATAACCACATATCAAGATTACAAAATACTTTTCAAGATATGCGCAAATGCCCAACCTATTCAATTTAAACAACATAGGACTGGACAATCTGAAGCTGGCTCCACTCCTGATCACAAGCACATGTTCCAACACTACATCTCCACGGATCAAATGAAAGTTTGTGGCCAACCTGGGATTTTGTAAACATTCAAGACAGGCAAGATCTTTCAGAACTGCAAAGAATACAACAGAACAAACACCTTTCAAGCAATTATGCATTAAAAACAATATACATTCCTTGTTAAATATTGAAGTCGAATACTACTGTAAAAGAGGCAGCTGATGTTTACCCCCCCATCACTTTTTTGAGCCAGTTCGCATTTGTGAAGTACTTTTTTCCTTGAGATTCCTCCAGTCTAGGGTCTTCAGAACCATTATTATGTTGTCTCTTTTAACAATAACGTGCATCTTCACAGCTGTGTGATCTGTATAACATTGCCTTCTTGATGTGCTATTCATGTGTCATATTGTCCACCCCACTGTGTCCATATTTGCAAATAAAGAGAAAGAGAGAGAGAGTGATTCAGACTTCATGGTCCCATTACCCTTACTAAGACCTACACTACAAGGTCATGCCAACCTGCCAGGGCTCAACACGATTAGTGCCACAGCAAAAAATGGTGCTGAGACACTAAAGGCCCAGCAAGAAAAGAAAAGAAGTCTTACCATGGTAAAGTGGAGTGGCTCCACTTCAAAATTCAGTTCTTTCTCATCTTCAGAGGTGGCTCTTAATACCTCCCAAGCAGCTCTCTGGGAGTTTCTAAACTTTGCTTTTCCAATAAACAGACTGGAAGTCTGTTAAAGTCTCCAATAAATGTGGAGATTTTACCAAACACAATGGAATCTCATTCTGGTGACAGACACAGCAAGCTGTATCCTGACTGACATCATTCCTAATCTTTACTGAAGTTTAAATCAACAAATACAAAAAGGTTAAAAAAAAAATAAAGGGAATTCTCTGGGTGTTTTTTTTACCATCATCTCTTAGCTTAAGAACTAAAAATCATATTTATTCTACTTAAAGAGATTTTTTGCTATCAGCCATTGTGGATGGAAAATCAGGCCTTGATCTGTATGCCTTATTTATGTCAAGACTGGAATGATGACCACAAGTGGCACAACCTTGACCTCTGTGGCCCCAAGCCCTAGAATAGTCTGCCTATTAAGGTGAATCAGAATCAGATTCTGATTCTTAAGGTGAAGAAGTGCTCTTTGTCTTCTTTCTGCTTTATGTTCACATGTAGCTTTAGTTCAACCTACATGTGGTCAATTTATCTGTAAGTTTATTGACTTGTTTTTAGATACTATGTGATGTTATTTAATTGGATTTTTACTCTATGTACACTACTTTGAGTGTTTTGGAAATGTGGCCTAGAGAATATGTATGTACAAACACATATACTGCATTAATTGCTACTGGAATTTGAAAAGGAACATTTGGACCCAGTCAGTTAGCTTCTGTCAGTCAAAGACTGCATTAAATCAACATGTGGTGGTTAAAACGAGAGTGAATCATTTTTAAAAAAAATATGAATGGATTTTACTTAAAATCAGGTATTTAAAAATGTAAATAAAGTAATATTCTCATACAAAAAACATGGTTAAAATTAAATTTCATTTTAAAAAAACATGCTACACCAACACATACAGTCTCCTAAAAATGAATTCATGACACTCTTGCAGACACTGAGCTCCCTACCAATCAAACATTGGCATTCATTTCAGTTTCGTTTGACAAAAATGGCTCCAGTTTGCCCAGCAGTATCCAGCAACTACCAGTTCTTGCTCTTGGAATTTTCTGGGCTTTTAGTTTCTGTTTCTAAGCAGCTGGGAGTCATGTGTGCAGAGCCACAGGCTGGAGAACAGGTGGTTGTTTTGTGGTGGGGCTGAACCAAGGCAAAGGAGTTCAGACAAGACACGAGATGCAAACAGGCTCGGACTGGCCCACAGGGCAACAGGGCATATTCCCAGTGCGCCCCATCCACAGGGCGCCCCTGCGTCCCGCTGTACTCAGCAGCAGTAAATACTCCCACCCTTAAGTACCCATTCTGCTCAAACCCCAGTGCCCTCCCCACATACATTCCACCACCCTCTCAGTGCCCCTAGTCCGGCCCTGGATGGGAAAGCAGGTGGACGAAAAAGACACACCACACACTCAGAAATAGCTCAAATCAACGGGAGACTATAAACACTGGCATTCTCCAACTTCCTGTATTTATAGAAGATGCTGACAGAGGAAAGAGCAAGAGTGAGGAAACCATGAGAGGACCACATGAGAGTCTGTGCCCAATTCCAAAAGGAACCAATCAGTTGTAGAGTTCGCAGGCATAGACAGACTGGTAGGGTAAACAACTTGAATTTCACTAGGCTTGAGAGGAGACCAAGGCCCTTCTTTGCACCAGGCCGGGATAACTAAAGTTGGGATTAGCTCTCTACCTGTGTAGAGATGCTGGCCAGCCAATAAAACCCCCTGTTCAGGACTTCAGAACAGATTATCTCTGCACTAATTCTGAGGATCATAGAAAGGAACATTGGTCTTACCGTGAAGGGTTCTTTTTCCTGGTGGTAGGAGATCCTCATAATGGGTTAGGAACTGCGCATGCCCGAGACAGAACTGGTCATGTGACTCTTTGTAGGCGTAGCTGCCTCCCCAGTTCCAGTGCTGTAGAGTGAGGCACGCCTGAGTACCTGGAGAGAGCTGCATACCCATGGTCTGATCAGATGGAAAGCGTAGAATACTGAAAACAGAAAAGGTAAGTAACAAGAAAAAACAGGACAGCGACAACACTGGAAAAACTGTAACCCAGAGAGAAACGTCTCTCATAAAACATTGCTATCCACTGTCCCCTACCCCCAAGAAATTCCAACGAAGACATCAGGGAGGGGCTGAGGATCTCCTACCACCAGGAAAAAGAACCCTTCACGGTAAGACCAATGTTCCTTTTTCCCCGGTGGTAGGAGATCCTCATAATGGGACGTGCCCAAGCAGAAGACACTGGTCCCAGGGTAGGGTAGGATGTCTTCAGAGAACCTGCTTCAGTACCGTGCGCCCGAAGGCTGCCTGCTGTTCGGAAAAGTCTGAAATCTTATAATGCCTAATAAACGGTGTTGACGAGGACCAGGTGGCCGCTCGACAAAACTCAGACAATGGTATGTGAGCGGAGAACGCTGCAGATGTTGCTGTGCTCCTAGTTGAGTGAGCAGAAACTCCCCCTGGAGGAGGCAGGTTGAGGGCTGAGTAAACTAGAAAAATACATGCTCTAATCCAGCCTGCCAGTGTAGAGGCCGCTACCTTCCTCCCCGATGATGGTGGGTGGAAGGAGACGAAAAGGGCATCTGTCCTACGGATGTCTCTAGTCCTCTTCAAGTACGTGCGTAGAGCCCTACGGACATCTAGCTTATGCCACAACCTTTCCTTCGTGTGGCTAGGTGAAGGGCAAAAGGAAGGAAGCACAACTACCTGGGCTCTATGAAAAAGAGAATTCACCTTTGGTAAGAGGGTGGGGTCCAGGTGGAGGACTACAGAGTCGCTTTGAAAGGTACAGAATTCTTTTCTGGATGACAGGGCGCCCAGCTCTGACACCCGCCGAGCGGACGTTATTGCCACCAAAAATAAAACTTTGTACGACAAAATCTTCAGGGGAACTGTCGAAATGGATTCAAATGGGTCCTTGGCTAAGGCATTGAGCACCTTTTTGAGGTTCCATGTAGGAAAGTGTCTAATTGGAGGGGGCGCCAAATTAGTAGCGCCCTGTAGAAATCTCAAGAGGTGTGGATGGAGAGACTGAAGGTTGTCAGATAGGTTTATGACGGAGGCTAGTGCTGACACTTGCCGACGTAAGGTGGCAGGTCGTAGTTGCATGTCCAGACCGGCCTGAAGAAAAGCCAGCACTTGAGGTACCCCTGCCAATAGTGGATCTATACTGCCACTGCTAGCCCATCGGAGAAATGCGGCCCATGTAGCCTGGTATATTCTATGCGTAGACTGGCACCTGGATGCCAAGACAGTATTTTGCACCGCTGCGGAGTATCCATGTGCCTTTAATTTAGAGCGCTCAATCTCCAGGCGGCGAGTTGCAGCCACTGGGGTTCCGAGTGAAGAAGAGGGCCTTGACGGAGGAGGTCCGGGCGCGTTGGCAGATGCCAAGGTGGGCTGATTGCCAGTTCTATGATGCTGGAGAACCATGGCCTGCAGGGCCAGAGAGGTGCCATGAGGATGAGTTCTGCCCTTTACTGTACTGCCTTCCTGAGAAACTTCATCATGAAGAGAACGGGTAGAAAAGCGTAGAGAAGGGTCGTTGGCCAGGGAAAGTGAAGAGCGTCCATCGCTTCCGCCAGTGGAGAGTGGTACGAGGAAGTTGGTGATTCGAGTCCGAGGCAAAAAGGTCCACCTGAGGACAGCCTAGGTGATGGGTCATTAGGAGGAATACATCGGGATGGATCGACCATTCGCCTGGATCGATGTGGCTGTGACTGAGCCAATCCGCAAGATCGTTCTCCTCCCCTTTCAAGTGTTCTGCTGATATTGACAGTAGATTGATTTCTGCCCACTGGAAAAGAAGATTTGATTCCTCCATCAGCATCCTGGACTTGGTGCCCCCCTGCCGGTTGACGTGAGCTTTCACCGTGACGTTGTCTGTTCTGAGTAGGACGTGTTGGTGTTGGATCAGATCCCGAAACTTTATGAGTACCAGACGGGCCGCTCTGAGTTCCAGCCAGTTGATCAGTCATTCCGTCTCCTCCTGAGACCATGAACCTTGTGCCACTTGGTTCTGACAATGGGCACCCCATCCCGATAGACTGGCATCCGTAGTGAGCACCACACGTGGAGGTTCCTCCAACGGATGACCCTGTCTGAGAGCTGGGGACAGCCACCAGAGCAGAGAAGTTCGAACATCCTGAGGAAGTGGTACCCTCGTCTGTTTGCAAGCCATGATGTCGTCTTGCCAAGGAAGGAGAAGCCACTGTAGAGGATGGGAATGCCATCTGGACCAGGGAGTGCAAATCAGGCAAGCTATCATGGAGCCCAATGCTTGGGCTAGGGTCATAACATCCTCCGATGTCTTGTACAGTAGAGGGCGCAGCTGTTGACCGATCTTGTACCTTCTTTCCTGTGGGAGACGAATGACCCCTCGAGCCGTGTCGAATAGGGCTCCCAGATGAACCAATTTTTGGGATGGTTTTATGTGGCTCTTTGAAAAATTGACTACGAACCCGTGATCTCTGAGAGAGTTTAGTGATGTGTGAACGTCCTTGATGGCCTGTTCCCTTGAGTGGGCTCTGATGAGTAGATCGTCAAGATACAGGTGGATGTGCACCCCTTGTAGGCGGAGATATCAGGGAGACCATTACCTTGGTAAATACACGTGGAGCGGACGAGAGCCCGAAGGGGAGGGCGCGATATTGGAGGTGTATTCCGTTGTAGGCGAAACATAGATGTTTGCGTGAGCTGGTCCTTATGGGGATATGTAGGCAGTCCTCTGATAAGTCTATTGAGGCCAGGAAATCCCCGGGTTGTACAGTCTCCTTTATGGTGTGCAATGACTCCATTCTGAATTTTCTCTTGCGGACGTATCGGTTAAACCTCTTCAGATCTAGTACAGCTCGCCACGAGCGGTCTTTCTTGGGAACCAGAAACAGTATGGAGTAGGTACCCTTGGACTTTTGGGCAGGAGATACCGGTTCTACTGCTTTGATGTTGATCAGATGTAGTACTGCCTGAAGCATCCGGAGATGTTTGTCCGGATTGGAAGACCTTGGTGTGGGGATGAAGCTATCTGGGGGTGACGAAGAAAGCCCGATGTCATAACCATTGGTCACTACGTCCAAGACCCTGTGGACATCCAGGTGGTGCAGTAGTCCGACAGCCTGCCACCCACTGGAGTGGCGTCATTGTTTCTTATAATTGGGAAAGGAACTGTACGGTTTGTAGGAGAAGCCTCTCGAAGTGCCCCTGAAATGCTGTCTCCACTGTGGCCTGGATGCGCCCCGAAAATTAGAGAAGCGGACATCCCTGGATCCATAACCTTGGTTGTAATTTGATGAGGATGCTTGGTTATAAGGGTGCCTGTATGGCTGAAAAGGACGTGAGGAGGCTCGAAAGGAACCGCGGAAACCCTTGCAGGCGGAAGGCATTACTTTTTTCTTGTCCCATGATTCAACTAACACTGGTTCTAAGGCCGGACCAAATAGATCCGCATCCGTAAAAGGAGTAGATATCATGGCTAACTTTGACTTAAAGTCCACATTCCACGTCTTAAGACAAATGGACCGGCGAACAGCCACTCCCGCCGCCATGGCTCTAGAAGAATGCTGGATACTATCTAAACTGGAATCTGCCATTAAGGCAGCCACCTTGACCATTTTATTAATGCTCTGCTGTAGTTTAGGTATCTCAGGTGGAACAAGTTTGATCAGCTCCTTAGCCCAGAGCAGGGACGCTCTGGCAAAAATGGAGTTGGTTGCTGAGATCTTAATGGACGACGCTGCTGCTTCATGCACCTTTTTAAACAGGGTGTCACAGCGCCGATCCTCCTGAGATTTAAGCTGCTTTTGGCCCTCAGCCTGTACTACTGCTCCCGAGACCAACTGGGCCACCGGGGAATCCACCTTGGGATTAGCCAGTAGTTTAGTAATATCAGTGGGTACCATATAATGCTTCCTGGGAATATTACCAATGGGTTTGGGTGCCATTGGACATTGCCACTCTGCGCACATTACCCTTCAGAATAACGGTGGGAATGGCACCACAGGAGTGACTGGTTCGGATGCAGGAAAAACCTGCTGGTCAAGCGTAAAATTAAGCCCTTCAGGTTCTGAGGAGAGATATCATTGATGGTATGCTTCGCTTTAGAAAGAAGGACTTCAAAATCCAGTGGGGAGAACAGTCTAGCCGAGTTGGGAATCACTGGGGCTATGTCCTCCTCTGACAGTTCCCCCTCCTCCCTGTCTGATTCTATGGGCCCTTCCGGCTCATGCGGAGATCCCCCTTCTGAGGAAGAGTGGATGCATGTCGGAGCCACGGGATTGTCTGGTCTTATGGGTGCGGGTTGAGGAATGACATTGGGAAGGGGCGGGGAGGGTGGAACTGGGTGAGTGGGAGGTAAAGGGACCGGTCGTTTAGGTTGAGCATGTTTCCCTGCTTCACTGTCAGCAGATGAAGATGGAGAAAATCTGCGCTTCCCCCCCTGTCTCTGGGGCAGAGGTCTGGGTATAAAAAAGCCCCATTCAGATAGTGGAATAGCCCTACATCTAGGACTAGAGTCTGGTGAATAGGATGAAAGGTGCTCAGAAACTTGGCAGTTGAGCTCCCTCCTGCGAGCAATTCTTTGCCCTTGATGTCCCAATATAGAAGGTTGTACGTCAGGAGGAGCTGCAGCAGTTTGCACCTCAGGAGCTACTGTAACATCTGTAGAAGGCGCCATCAATTCCCGCCTAAAGAATTCTCTCAGCCACTGAGTGGCACCCGGGGAAAACGGTCTTTACTCAAATTAGTCGTACCAATCGGTTCCTCTGCAAGTGGCGGTAACTTGGAGCTTGCAGGCTGAGTCGTTTCAACAGATAATCCCTCATTAGGCAAAGGAGCCGTATCCGGAAAGTCGCCCACCGGGCGCCGATCGGCTCTTTTAGACTGTGAGCGCTTCTTTGAATCTTTGCCTTTGGCGCCATTTCCAAGCGTTTTAGTCTTAGAGCGGCAGCAAACCGCCTGAATTAGCAAGCGCTCGCTAAGGCGCTTGTGTCCCTCCGCCTTTACTAGGGACTCTTTGCGCTTCTTCTTCTTTTTGGAAGATTGCTCCCCTAAATGCTTTGACTTCTTTGGGGCTTTTGTTGGTAACTGCTCTGAAGTCGAGGGTTCTATTGCCAGCACCACCGGCGCAGCAAAGGAAGAAACTACAGGCATAACAGTCGCAGCGGGAGCTACTGCCGAAGCGGAGTGATTTCCCCACGCGTTGCCCAGGTTCTGCGGCAACTGAGAAGCTTCCAACATTGAGAAGTAAGGAGATAGGAAGGCGGCAGAATGCCTCAAGCAGAAAAGAATCAAAGTTAAAAGTGGCAACCAGAAGAACAGACCAGAGACTCGAACAATCTGATCGTGAAATTGAAGAGCTCTCTCCAATACGTCTAGTCCCGAGCGAGACAGAACTGGAACTGGGGAGGCAGCTACGCCTACAAAGAGTCACATGACCAGTTCTGTCTCGGGCATGCACAGTTCCTAACCCATTATGAGGATCTCCTACCACTGGGGAAAAAGACAACTTTCCTGCCATTCCAAATCCACTCACCCAAAATCCCCTCTCAAGCAATCTCACTCTTCGCCTACACGACCTGGTCAGTTGACTCCAACACATCTTTCTTCAATGTAACGTAATTTCTAAACCTTGCTTAAGCAGTTTCATCTTGCCTTGCCACCAGGGGTACACAAACATACTTGCCATGCTTCTTGTTGTAAATCGCCTCAAGACTTTGGTAGTGGGTCGTATATAAATGTAATAAAATAAAATAAATAAAAATATTTCTGGAGAAGAAGAAGAAGGCTGGTCCCTGTAATGAGGTGGAGTTTCAGAGGTGCGGAGAAGCAGCAAGATTTTATACTGCTTTTGATAGCCTCCAAACCTATGGCGAGCTCTGCCCTGAGCCTGGGCAGGGGCAAACACAAAATGTGAATGGCTACCAAGGCCAGCCAGTATTTGTGGACCCTGCCCTATAGCCATCTGTGTAGTCTGATCCCATCCAACACAACTACTGCAGTTTAGTTGGTTTGTGGAAAACAAGCAAGACAACGATGAGGTCACAAAAGCAGAGGAGAGTATTTTCAGCACCACCAACTCTGTGCCCAAGGCTCACTGCACACATACCAACTTAAACACAACTGTCTACAGGCTGCTCCACCTGACAAGTCTCTTCTGTGCAGCTGGGGAGTAACAGCAGGAGAGAGGGCATGCACATACCTCTTGCCTGTGGGCTCCCCAGAGGCATCTGGTGGGCCACTGTGTGAAACAGGATGCTGGACTAGATGGGCTTTCTTGGGCCTGATCCAGCAGGGCTGTTCTATGTTCTTGTGTAGTGAAGCAACTGCCACATGTGAAGCAGCTGGCACATCTGCACTGCAAGTGGCTCTCCCTGGTGCATGGGTTGCATGTGGGAACTGGACCTCACCACACAGCACAGGCCATGGCAAGAAGCAAAAGTAACCACAGATATTCCATGGAAAGGAGTTCCTTGCTGGGAAGCAAAACTGAACTTCTTCACCTACCTTTCACTTGAAAGGAGAAGAGTACCTGATAAAGAAAAGGAGGTGGTGGGGGGAAGGACAAGGCACGAGACAACTGAACACAAAGAAATGAGCTAAGATGCTTCGTAAACTGTGAGGAAATTGACTCTCCCAAGCAAACAAACTATCACAGCTGTTGTTACTTCCAGGGATTTGGAAGACAGCAAAACCCCCACAAGAAACAGACACACTCAATGATATTCTGAATAACATTTCCACGGAGGGATCGGATCACAGCTGCTATACCTGCAGTTAGCCTTTTAACTAGGTTAATAGGACAGGTCTCTCTTCACTCCATTAAGCGATCACAGTGTAACAATTACATAACTGCCCAGCTGAAACAGCCAATATGCACTGCCACAGTTCTGTTAGCATAAAGGTATACAAGAAAAATCACTGGTTCCAGCTACAGTGGCCTGTTTCATTCCTGGAATGGTCCGGGCTGGGAAGGGCCACATCGAGTCAAGGTGGGAAGAGGGGTCAGTGTACTCGGACGGGTGCAAGCTGCCATTCCTCTCTTCTCCCTGCAGATTTCGAGTCCTGACATTGCAACAAGGTCACTGAGTTATAAGAAACCGGTCACCCTGACCAGTTGTATTGATCTGGGTAGATATTCCCATTTACAGCAATTGGCATGGAGTCTCTAGGTTCTGCAGCAATACACAAAAGGGCTGATTCATCTATCATTTTGGCTTTAGGAGGAAAATGAAAGTCACTATGACCCCGTTAGGCAGGTTTACAAAGTCAGCGGTTACCATTGCCAATACTGGGAGGGTGGGGGGGGGTCATATCTGTCCTATAATGATCATGTTCATGCAATCTGCGGGTGATGGCCCAACTTGCACATAGTTTTAAAGGAGGTAGCAGTAGCAGCCTTGCTCCCTTTGCGGGTCTCAAACGTCAAGCCCTGGCTATGCTCTTTTTGGCAGTGAACATGGCTATTCCTACAGGGCTGGACATTTTTATTTTTAGAAAAGCACACCGCTAGTAGCAGTGGATGGAGTGGGGTATGTACACAATAAATGGTGGTTCCCAGCTTGACACAAACTATTTCTGCACAGCAAGCAAGCAGCCATTCCCCTGCTGCTTCTACAAAGCAAACTGCCACTCTCTTGGGAAGGATACTGGCTTTACTGGTTTAAGCGGCCTGCTCAGCAACATTTGTCTCCCGATCTTCAAATGGGCGGCCAAAGCAATTAACAAGAAAGCAAAGCCTGCTTCTGCTCTTACTAAGAAGCAAAGGAGCAGTCATTGTACTGAGTGCAGGGCTGGCTGCTCAGGCTGGCATGGTCAGCCATCTGCAAAGACCTACACGCAGCAGGGAGCTCACAGCCAAGAGCTCCCAAACACTGCTGCTGCTCCTCACTCCCACCACCGCCTCCTCACTCTCTCTCTTCTCCTTGCCCAGAGGTGGAGAGTAACTGGTGAGGGTAGCAAGGAGAAGCAGCAACTAGTGAACCAATGCAGTCATGGCAGGAAGAAGGGGCAACCGACAGGGGGAAGCAAAGCCTAGAGCCAGAGCTAAGGCTAGACAGAGCAGAGATAACTGGAGAGTAACCCCACCTCTTGCAAGAACGGAGGGACAAAAGCGTGGAGGAAGGGGGGCTGCACTGCAGCGTTATTCCATAGCACAGCACTTCACTTTTCCCATATAAAAACCAAACATATTCATTTGCATGGAAGGAAATAAAGGGGCACGAATGAAGCGGCCTGCCCCCCGCCAGTTATGCCCCTGCCCAGCCTGCTGATTTGGTTCTACAAAACTCAGTGGCTGCTTCTGGTAACTGAACCAGTGCTTAGCTGCACCCCTTCATCTGCCTTTCATAGGAGACGCTCAGTAGCACAGCCCCTGCTTTGATGCAGATGGTCCCAGGTTCAGACCCTAGCATCTCCAGTAGGGTTGGAAAAGATCTCATCTAAAATCCTGGTGAAGAGGCCACCAGTCAAGACAACACTGAGCTTGATGTACAAATGGTCTGAAGGCAACTTTCTATTCCTGCCCTAGGCATGAGTTCTTCACGGACCCCACTGCCTGTTAAGATAGTCGGGGGAGGTCCAGCTGCAATTATGGTGGTGACTCCAAACCGGGCCTTCTCTAGGTTTGCCAGAGGGCTCTGGAACGCACTCCCAAATGAAACCAGAACCTCCCCGTCTCTGGCTGTTTTTAAGAGACACTTGAAAACCCAACTATTTTATCAGGCCCTTAGTTTATAATGTTTTAAAGTTTTATTGATTATTTTAATTCATTGGATAGAATTAAAGTTTTAATTGTTGTGTTTTTAATTTGTAAACAGTGCAGAGATTTTAGATGGGGCAGCAAAGAAATGCAACAGATAAAATAAGGCAAGAGTGTGACAAAGACAACTACATTCTTATGACTACCCACACTTTCTACACCTCATTCATCTCCAAATTCCCTATTTCCCCCCTACTTTGATGGCATCCATCATGTAATCTGTAGTCATACTCAAGTAACAACTTTCAAACCTGCACGAGAAAGGACATACTGAACTTCCATTTTCTAAAGTCTACAATTGCAAAGAACAGGCCATGTTATTTCTGCACTAAAGGAACACACACACACTTTGCAGTTTCTGAGAGGTGCCCCAACTGCTTTACCTTCACTTTGAAGGGACTGCTGGATCATGTTACATAGTGCATTTGGCTATTACAGCAATAAAGATGGAAATTTAACCTCCTTAAGCATTTACTTAAAGTGACAGCTACTGAGAATAGATCACCTGTCTTGGGGGGGGGGGTGCATGCACAGGGGGACAGGCCTTGTCAAATGTGTCTGGAGGAATCTCTTTGCAGTGACAAACTGCACAGAAAGTCTCCAACATAAATCAGTGGTTATCACACGATGGCCTAAGGAGCTCTGTGTCTAGAACCCAAGCATGTTCTAATCTCACATTTGCTTGGTTAATTAGCAATCGTTGTGTAAGTCCACCTCTCCTGTTTTTAAAATGTTAAGTGCACCTCTGCTGTGCTTAAGGCAGCAGATAAAGAACTAAGACCAATTAAAAAAATCCATTTTAAAATAAAGCGAGAATTCATCATACCTGACCCACCATTAAACACACATCCAACATGCAAACACTAACCTCAAGCCCTTTCCCCTTGCATGCCACTTATCTCTCAGCCTAACCTACCTCACAGTCTTGTTCTGAGGGAGAAAGGAAAAGCAACTGCTAGCAGAACAAAGCATTGGAGTGACATCTCCACTAAAGCACAACAGGCAGCCAGAAAGGGTCTCTATCACAGACTCCCCTTTTCCAGATCTCTAGCACTGTTCTGCAAGATGACATAGCTTTGGTTACAAACTATTTACAAGTTGGAGAATTGGTGTTATTTCCCACACTTGGCCTTTTAGGAAATAATCCATACTGTACATGTTAGCAGGGGAGGAAAGTCATCAGGAGGCACCAAAAAGTACATAGTGCAAATGACCGTAGACCAGCATATAATCTCATAAATGTGCATACAACTCCTTTTGAAAAGGAATGATGGAGTTCTTCAGCTGCAACTGTGCCCTAGTGAACTATTTCAAGGTGAAACAGGTTGAAAGTCCCTGACCAGTGCTGTAGCTGTCTGTCTCACACTCACATTATACACATTACAGCACAAACCACTGTGTGACTGATTCACAATACCCATCATATGAACATTTCTCCTATGTGCAGGGATCCTAGTTCCTGGGCATCCCAAGAACTGGTTTGATATGCTTCTTCTCCACTGCCATATTCTTTTAAGAAATTAATTTAATCTACTTTTATAATCTCTACTTTTCTGATATTTTATATGGATTTTGTTAGGTACCACAGTTTTGTTTTTTAAGGAATAAAGGGTGCATATTTTAAAAATCAAATACTACAGACAGTTCAAATGTTGCCCAATGATACAGAACTCTTGTTCCAAACTCCTACCAATCTTAAAGTTATATAGATGCCTGGTTAAGTTCTGTACAAAAGAATGTTTAATGATTAACTACTAGAAGACCAAAACTGCAGCCTTTGGGACAAATGGTATAAGTAAGAGTCATCCTATTTAAACTGGAAGGTAAACAAGAATCCCCTTGGAAAGTCACCTTTGCCCCTGAGCAGACACAAACCGTTGAAAACGTATCACAATGTCTTACCACTCACTCTCTTTCTGACTACATGGGGATCACATGGGTGCTAAATATTTTTTACTCCAATTCAACTAACAGTGCTACACCCATATTCCTAGCTGCATGGGGGAATCACTCAGCTAGGTGCTGTGTGTTTGATCCAGAAAGTGGGGCCATAGACACAGAGTCATTTTCTAAAGTTAAAATTGCAGCAAAGTCAGTTGTTTAAGGAAAAGAGACCGGTACTGAATCCAGCCCAACACACACACACACACACACACAACTTATTGGCAGAATAGCAGCTTCTTAAAAGAAAACTCTGGAAACACAGCTGTAGTGACACGACACATGCTCCATTAGCTCAGGGCCTTCCTCTGATTTCCTGCCTTCTTTCCAATTTCACAAAAGCTGATATGAGCTTCTTATGAATTTAACACACACACACACACACACACACACAGAGCAAAACAAACCACATTTTACATGGCAGCACCATCTTTGCTTCATTCCAAGAAGATGAAAGCCAGCTGTCAGGCCAGAGCCTTGGCCATGTGCTTTACATTTGTATGATTCCATGTTGACATGTTTCATGTCCATAATTGTTCTCACATTTTCTGCAGTTACTTCTTTACATTCTACTTTTTTCCCCGTATTTTCCCACCATCAAAAAAGCAAAACTTAAAGAACTATGCAGTTCCAACTGAGCTGCCTGGGGAATTCTAGGTAGAGAAGCTCACAAGGGCATTCTACCAGTCCTAAAAGTATTGCAGTGGCATGTGCTAATCAAAGCATTCAACACTACTATAGTGCTTTTCAACAAAAGTGCTCAAAGCCTTTTATTTATCTGTGTAAACACTCAATAAGATGGTGGAGCATTCTTACCATAGGATGATGTTGGAGATGATGTTCCAGTGCATCGACCTTTTGCACCAACTATTCTAATGACCACTAGGGGCACTGGGAGTAGAAGTAGTTAGTGAGGGTCTCCTTACCTGTCCCTGCTTGCCTCTACTCTATTACCCCTGCCTTGACTCCTCAGGCACTTCCCTGTGGTGAGTCAGCCCTCTTCTTTTCTTCTTAGAGAGAAGGTGGAAACATATCTCTCTCTCCCTACCTATTCATGATGTAGCTAATAGATAGGATAGGTCTTTCCGATCCCAAATGTACTTCACCAATAAATCAACTTAGTATTTAGATTGTACAACAATCTCCATGCGTGTTCTTTAAATAGCTGCAGCAACTAAACTCTGCACTCTACTCTGTAACTGGAGTGGGTAGTTTCTTTTGTTGGCGCTTTGCTAAAATAATCACAAAACCCAACACCATTTTTAAAAATAAGATGGCACAGCATTCTTACCATAGGATGGAACATTACATACTTAGCTGAGTGGTGTATGGGTATTAATACATGGCGAGGGGGCGGAAGAGGCCATACAGAAAAGAAAGTTTACAAAGCTCTGATGTACACCTTCTGTCAAAGGTGATTATGTAGCACTGTTTGTGCATGGCAGGTATATTATTCATTCTCATTCAAAGTATTTATATGACAAAGCACCCAGCCATTAAGCAATTATTAGCAGTGGAATACCTCTCAAATGTCCTTCAAAGTGATGGACACTCTAGATTTGGTTGCTTTTTTTTAGTTGGCCCAACTTTCTATATTGACTTTTTAAAGTACCACCTACACATACTTTCTATGCTTGGATAGGAGCACCTGAAAGACATAAGTAAGTAGCAGCTGCTTCTGTGATGAATGGGAGAAGATAATGAAAAGATTCCCATATGCAGAATTTTAACTATGTGACATTTTGTCCATGTCTGGAGTTCTTTACACTCTTTGTCCTGATCTGCATCCGGTGGTCACCCACACTGTGATTTCACAGAAAGGAGCACTGACACAGACAGTAGCTTGCCCAAGGACACCTGGGCAGTTCAGAATTGTAACTCATTGCTCTGGGTTGGCATTACCCACTGAAACCTTTTGTTTCTCAAGCAAGTGGTGGCATTGCCTCCAAAGTAGTTATTACTAAAGGAGGAAAGCATTCTATTATGCAAGCTCCTGAAAGGGAAAACCAGCCAGGTTGGTTATATACATAGCAAGTTTGCAGAAGTGGTTGCAATGGTTAGATAACAAGCATCCACTAATGAAACTCACAATATGCAAAGTATGCACAAAGAACCCCATCTTCAGTTCTGTTTCCCTAGTCCTAGACAGCAGATAACTGCAGAAAAATCCATCTGCCTATTCAGATTTCAGTCAGTCTCATACACGATGTCATTCCCTCAACATAGTCAATTTGTTATTTCAATTAATGGCTGTCTTCATGATGTCTTCATGCATGCAAATTCCATTCTAGATCGCACAGCACCATTGGTTCTAGCCTTTAGGATAAACTTTTTGATCAGCGAGCACACATATTTTGCTCTAGGTTGTACCAGATACTGTCCACAAAAATTGGCAAGATGAGAGTACACATTAGAAGCAAGAAACCAGCCAGAGAAGGGGTTGGAACATTAGATGACAAGGGAGTAAAAGGTGTGCTAAAGGAGGATAAGGTGATTGCAGAGAAGCTGGATGAATTCTTTGCATCTGTCTGCACTACTGAAGATGTAGGGCAGATACCTGTCCCTGGAATTGTCTTTTAAAGAAGGGAATCTAAAAAATTTAGGCAAATAGAGGTGATGAGAGATCAAGATCTTATTGGTAAATTAAAAATAATCTAGACAGTATCCACCCATGAGTTATTAAATAAATCAAATGTGAAATTGTGGATCTCCTAACAAAAATAAGTAATTTGTTCCTAAAATCGGCCTTTGTACTGGAAGACTGAAAAGCGGTCTACATAACTCCAGTTTTTAAAAAGGGATGCAAGTATTTATAGGCCTTAGTTTAATATCTGTTCTGGGTAAGCTGAAAGAAAATGTTATTAAACAGAAAATTACTAAGCACATAAAGAAACAGACCTTGCTGAGGATGAACCAGCATGGCTTCTGCAAGGATAAATCTTGACAGTTTCAAAGAAATCTAGGAGATTAGTGAGACAACAAGCATATAGATAGTGGTGATGCAGAAGATACTGTATACTTGGATTTTCAGAAAGCTTTTGACAAAGTCCCTAACCAAAGGCTCCTGTGCAAATGACCAGCCATGGGATAAGGGGACAGCTACTCTTATGGATTAGTAACTAACTGGTTGGAGAACAAAAAAGCAGAGAGTAGGAATAAATGGACAATTTTCTCAGAGGGATGTGCAAAGTGCAATCCCCCAAGGATCCCCCTAAATTGGGACTAGAGATGTTTAACTTGTTCATAAATGGCCTGGAGATACTGGTGAGGAGTGAAGTAGCCAAACAAAAAGAAAGACTGTGAAGAACTCCAAAAGAATATCTCTTACCTAAGTGAATGAGCTTTAAAATTGTATATGCATTTCAATATACATAAGTGTAAAGTGATGCACATTGGGGCAAGAAACCCCAACTTCACATAGTCAGTGAAGTTTATTTATGGTCAAAGACCAGAATTGAAAACGTATGTACAAATAAGAATCAACAGTGCTTCCAGTAGTTTGGTATAATGTCTCAGCAAAACAAATAAAACCCAAGTTACACAAGCTGGTCTACTATCGGATGCCTAACTTTCCTAGCCACCACACATAACTTTGCGATATTAGTTGTTATCTCCTTCTTCTGATCAGAAAGCAAGTAATTAACATAAAATATGTCTGTATGCTCTGGATAATCAGCCAGTGTAGTAGTTAGAGTGCTGGACTAGGACCGGGGAAACCTGAGTTCAAATCCCCATTCAGCCATGAAACTAGCTGGGTGACTATGGGCCAGTCACTTCTCTCTCAGCCTAACCTACTTCACAGGGTTGTTGTGAAAAAAAACTCAAGTATGTAGTACACCGCTCTGGGCTCCTTGGAGGAAGAGCGGGATATAAATGTAAAAAATAATAAATAAATAAATAAATAATCGACCAACAGAGGAGCAATAAAACGTTGAGGAAAGTCCCTGTAAAGGGAACAGTAAAGTAAAATATGAAAAGTCAATTCCCGTTTTCCAGAATCACATAGGCACAGTCTCTGTTCTACAGGAATCCTTCTGAATCTACCCTCCAAATCAGCCAAAGGTAATACATTAAATCGGGCCAATGTGAACATCCTGCGATATTTAGCAACTGTAAATTTATCTAAATAACACGCAAGTTTGTTGTTATAGGACTGTAGCCCCAAAAAAACTTCCTTGGGGATTAAAGACCGATCAATTTGCACCTTCATATCATATATCTGTTGTTTTAGTGCCAACCTCGCACAGATGAATCCCATCTTCAGCAGGGCATCTAAGCTAAAGCCATAAAGGCTTTGTTTACAAAAAACTGACAATTTCCAATGGGAGTTAAAACTATCCATAAGGGTAAGATGAGCAAGGGCTGTAGGAAAGAGATGTAACTTCAACCAGTAACTTAAAATGGAAAGCCATACCCGGGCCTCCACTTTAGGAATATCAGCTTCCAGTCTCAGGATCACATTTGGGATGCATCTAGGGGTCTGCAAAATAGATCTTAAAAACGTTGTCTGAACGACCTCCAAAGCTGCAAAATTAGCATACGGACCCAATTACGATCCATACAACATCCGATGGCAGGATTTAGCTAAAAATAATTTAAGTGCTGCTGAAACAAATTGAGCACCCACCCACCCAGCCGATGGAAATAGGATTGAATAGCTGATGATGATTTCCATCAGCTGTATATTTCCATCAGAGTGTGAGTGCCCCTGAACACCAGATTCTAGGGACACCAATGGGGCGGGGGCACTGCTCCTCTTTTTCCTGCTTGCAGAATTCCCAGATGCACCTTGGGCCTTGGCGTAATCCAACAAGGCTTTTCTTATGTTGTTATGACATTGAAGGGTTAAAATGTTATACAAATGAAGATTCTGTACATAAACATGTTAAATACTGTGAAAACACACCGTGTTTTTTGCTGTACATATGGCAACAGTGCCTTCCTGGTTCAACACACACACAATGGATTTGCAGAAAATGGGGCACATTTCTGTATGGCCACCAGAATTGGGAAATGCTGCAGTTATAATATTTGACCCCCAAATTCCTGTTTTTGTTAATCTCTGTGGCAAATCTAACTGCACCAACAATGCTCACAGATTAGCCCTATTTAGCACTCCCCATGTTGAAGAAACATACAGGGGAGAGGGACTAGCTTGAAGGTTGCTCCTAAATGCCCCCTCCAGCTTGGTGAAGCCCGTTCTGCTCCTTGGTTCTCCTTGAAGCTTAGGGCAATGAAACAACTCGGACAGCTAGAGTGAAGCTGGAAGACGACCCATAACGAATCTGACCAAACACAGGCTGGAGTCCATTTTAGGGACTACTCCATGGGAGAGGGGGGCAAAGAAACATTTTTAAGCCGCCTCCATTGCGTCTGCCCAGTGTAGGTCAAAGGAACTGTTTTGTGTGGCAAAGTCACTGCTTCACACAGGACCCCGTATAACAGGAGAATAACCATCAGCAGCCCACTGTGATCAGTTTGCTTGTCACTTTGTAAATAAAGTCGCTCTCATCCATGCTGATTCGGACTCCAGTCTTTTGGCAGTTCTAACCATCTGGTTTGATTGTGATGGATTTTCCCCCCCTAGTTAGTGCAGCCTGAGGAAGTGGACAAAATCCTAGGCAGTATGCGGGCAACATTATGTTCTCTGGACTCTTGCCCTTCATGGCTGGTAAAATCTGCCAGGGAAGGAACATGTAGGTAGTTGGAGCCAATTATTAATGCTCCACTAAAGGTAGGGCAAGATGCTATCAAGCCTCAAGCAACAAGCAGTGGTAAGACCACTATTCAAAAAGCCCTCCCTTGATTCCACCAACTTTGATAACTATCGGCCTGTTTCAAATCTTCCCTCTAAGCAAGGTGATAAAAGCATGTGGTGTCTGTGCAGCTGCAAAGGGTTGTATGATATGGATCATCTAGACACTCTTCAATCTGGCTTTCGCCCCGGATTTTGGATTGAAACTGCCTTAGTGGATGACCTATGCTGGGAACTAGACAAGGGAAGTGCATCCCTGTTGGTTCTGCTGGACCTCTCAGCAGCATTTGATACCACTGACCATGGTATCCTTCTGGACTGCCTCTCAGGTATAGGGAGGGATAGGGGGTTGAAGTGGTTCCAGATCTTTCCGGAGGGGGGGTTCCAGAAGGTGGTGTTGGAGGGCTTCCTTGGCCTATGGGGTCCTGCAAGGCTCGGTATGGGGTCCCACAAGGCTTAGTATTGTCCCCCATGTTGTTTAACATCTACAAGAAACCCCTGGGAGAGGTCATCAGGTGCAGCTTGGGGGTGTTGCTGGACCCAGCTGTGCTTCTGGATGTTCAAGTGGGGGCAGTGGCCAGGCTTGCCTTTGTACAGCTTCAGCTAGTGCGCCAGCTGCATCCCTTTTTCAAGAAGGCAAATCTGGGCCTGGTTACCAATGCCTTAGTCACATCACAGCTGGATTACTGAAATGTGCTTTACGTGGGACTGCCCTTGAAGAATATTTAAAAACTTCATTTGGTGCAGAATGCAGCTGCCAGGGTTCTCTCTGGAACTGCTCACCTGGAGCATATTACACCTATTTTGAAAGAGCTGCACTGGATGCCAATTTGTTTCCAGATCCAATTCAAGGTGCTGGTTATTACTTTTAAAGCCCTCAGCCGTTTGGGCCCTGGATACCTGAAGGACCATCTGCTCCCAAGGATTTCTGTCCACCCAAAAAGGTTACCCGGGGGACCTTTGCTCCATGTGCTGACATTGAGAGAGGCTAAATTGTCATGCACATGGGACAGGGCCTTTTCTGTTATTGCCCCCAGGCTCTGGAATGCTCTCCCCACTCTTTGACATCTGTGGCTAATTTTAAAAAGATAACTAAAGACCTTTTTATTTGTTCAGGCTTTTGTCCCTTCGGGACTGCCGGGTCTGTCAGCTCTCCTGCTTCTGTTGTCTTTTTTATGGTGGTTGTTTTATGGTTTTTACTGTTTAACCGATTTAAGGTTGTAAATTATTTTTGTGGAATGTTATTGCATTTTAACTTTTGTAAACAGCCTTAGGATGCTTTATGAAAGACAGTATAAAACTGAATGAATGAATGAATGAATGAAGCAACCCGAATTCCTCTCTTTCCAAACCATGGCTTGCCACCACTGTTCCCTCTAAGGCGAGTGCGCATGCACATGCTCACACATTTGCTCAGTTTAATTTAGATCCTACTCAGGTTGAATCAAGAAGCCCCATTCTGAATGCAGGTGCGCACACACTGCCTTGATACCGCTGCCCAGAACAAAGCTAATTCTGCAGAGAGGTGGAAAAAGTTAGAGGGACCACTACTTGCCACCTTCTCGTTGAGCCATGAATGAGATCCACCTGATAGAAGTCATGCACAACACAGTCTAACCACAAACGGAAAAGCCACACATCAACTGTTCCTTTGTTCCGCGGTGTCATGCATGTGGGTTCCTCCCACAAACCCAAAGCCAATCAATTAAGCTTATCTTGTTGCATTGCCACCACAACTGGATGTATTATTTCTCACTATTTCATTTGTTTGTAAAAGCAGTAAGCCATAAAAGTCATGCATTTTTAAAAACACTCAATTTCTTTTTAAAGTTCACATTTACTCATGCTCATCTCCCTCAAAACAGTTAAATTAAATGTTTGGGGGTTTTTTACGTCAGGCAGGAAAAATCGCACTTCTGACAGCCTGCTAAAGCTCCTTCACCTTGGAGAGACAAGATGCAAAATGTGTGGAGTGTCGTTTACATACAGCACTCCATGTGTGACCGTGACTCAGCAGCCACAGAAGCTGCGATTCTATTTCTCCAGGCTCTTCACACCCTTCCTGCTGCCTCGATTTAAACTTTGCTTTCAGAGACCTAAGCAATATTTCCTCCTCCTTACATTTTTCGGTTGAAAAGAACAACTGCTTCTTTGCTGCCTATTGCCTGGAGTGGCTTTTGGCTTCTTCAGCGTGTGAGTGCACTGACCAGGTCCTCCCATGTCCCAGCCCAAATCAGCATGGATCCCATTCAGCAGGGAGAGAGGGCATAAGGAGTCTGCCACTTGAATGACACAGTCATAAACTGATTTCCCTTCCCCTGCCCATGGCTACAGTTCATTAACAAATCTTCCACAGCATCTAAAATTATCTAACTTTAACATTACAGTTAAGCACACATTGATAGAAAGCATTACATACACACCAGGTTCAGCCCCTGAAAGCTGGCAGCAGCTAGGAAGCGTTGAATCTGCCCGAGAGAAACCCAGTTTCAGATCCTTGCCGTAAAACTCACTGAATGGGTCCTGGGCAACTCCCAATAAATCAGTCCAGCAGAAGTCACAGAGGTATAGCAAGAATAACATATCTCAAGGACTCTGTGGTGCAGGGCGAGAAACAATTATTTATTTATTTATTTATTTATTTAATATTCACAGCTCGCTTTTCCTCCAAGGAGCTCAGAGCAGTGTACATGTTTATGTTTATCCGCACAACAACCCTGTGAGGCAGGTTAGGCTGAGAGATACATGACTGGCCCAGAGTCACCCAGTGAGTTGCATGGTTGAATGGGGATTCGAACTTGGGTCTTCCCGGTCCTAGACCAACACTCTAACCACTATTTAAACCAAACAGCAGAAACCTTTGAATGTCACATGCACACTTATCAAAAACCTTGCCTTTCCATACCAAACAGCCTGTTCAGGACAGCTGACAAAAAGCACCAGACGTTTTTGAGCAGCATAAAAACTAAGTAAGAACAGCAAAGAGCCAATGAAATAAGAACTAGCTAACTGAATGCTCCTGGACATTGCCAAGTTTTCAAATAATTGTGAAATGTAGTCAGATTGGGAGCACCACAGAGCTCCCCCCCCCACCCATCCCCGGACAGGGAGCTCCAATCTCTGGGCAGGACTGTGGAGAAATGGCCTTTCTGCAAGTCCTCAAACCACACCTCCAAGGACAGCATAAGACCACTTCCATTAGATCTTAAAGGGAAGGCAGACTCATATGAAGGAAGCAGTCCTTTAGGTCAGCTGGTCCTTGATGTCTAAAGGTTTAAAAGGCAACAATCAACACTTTGGATTACACTCAGAAACTGACCAGAACTCTATGTAGCTAATACAATATTGTATTATTGTATTATATTGTATTGTATTGCCCCATGCTCCAAAAACTGGCCCCAGTCAAAACTTAAGCAGCAGCATTTTGTACCAACTGAAGCTTCTGCAGAGTCTTCCATTATATCCACTGCAGTCATCCTTATTCATTAAAATGGGGGGGGGGAGAGAATAAGTGCAGCAAAACAGGCACAGTCAAAGACAATTTGAAAGAAAGAGCCAATACACAAAGGATTCACAACATTTTTATACACAGAATCTATCTATATATTTCTCGTAGGCGTACCCGTCGCTAATCCCATGTGTGGCAGCTCTCGCGAGAGTTCGCAAGCAGCTGCCGATTAGCAACAGGAACGGGCAAGAAAATAGGGATGCTGGACACCGGCGGGAGCAGGCAGCGGAGGGCCAGCCCACCTGCCAAGAATTGGCGGGCAGGCGGGAGGAGTTGGCGGGCCAGCTTTCTGGGTGGGGGGCGAGAAGAAGCGGGCTGGCGCACCAGTCAGAAGCTGCAGGGGTGGGGGAGAAGCGGGCTGGCTGTGCAGCGGAGGACAGATGCTCTGCACCCAGCCCAGCTAGTATACATTAAATAAAATCAAAAGACAAACTGCAAGTCCTATCCACCTAGAAACAAACATCAGCAACGAGTCCCCCTCTTCCCCCACTACTGATCAACTGGGCTGTATTTTAACAGCTGAGGACAGACATTTTGCAGTGCCCAGAGTAACTTGTGGCAGCCTATCTGTCACAGCCAATATCCAACCTAGGACTTGGGTGATCCGCCAGGCAGGAAGATCAATAAAGGAGCAATTATGTGAATACAAACCTCTTGACAGTAACAACAGCCTTCAGACAGCAGCGCAGCACCCCTTGCCATTGTGTGGAGAGGAGCACTGCGCTGCAGCTGGGAAATGGTTTTGAGATATTCTACTACTACTACGAATATCTATATACTGCTTTTCAACCAAAGTTCCCAAGGCGGTTTACATAGAGAAATATAAATAAATAAAATGGCTCCCTGTCCCCACAGGGTTCACATCTAAAAAAGAAACAGAAGATAGACACCAGCAACAGCCACTGGAGGGATGCTGTGCTGGGGATGGAGAGGGCCAGTTGTTCTCCCCCTGCTCAATAAACTAAGAGAATCACCACTTCTAAAGGCTGCCTCTTTGCTCAGCTAGCAGCCCAGTCATCACTACACCATCGCAGCTGCCTTTTAAGTTGCACAACAATCCCAGTGGATCCCTATTGTCAGTGGCAGGCTGTCGGCCGTGTTGGCTAACATGAGCTAAAATGAGGCAGTGGTGAATATGAAATTACAGTAATCCAAATGAAAGGCGACCAAGGTCCCATAACCAGGTGCACTTTCCTTAGGAACAGGCACAGCTGGAGCACCAACCCAAGTTGGGCAAAACCACTCCTGGCAACATCTAACATCTAGACCCAATGCTTGGGTCTTAAAGTACTCCCAGACTGCCAACCTGGCCCTTCAAGGGGAATATAATAACCCAAACCAGAACAGGCTGAACCCCTACCCCTGGATCAGCCATTCTCCTGACCAAGAGCACTTCTGTCCCAATTGAGTTTATTGATAGGAAACAAAAGGCAGTGAGATAAGCATGTTGGCTTTGAACAAGGCCACAATCCAACTTTACAGAGAAGTGGGGATTTTTACTTTTTTGCCCCCAATCTACAATCACCACTCTTGGTTTTATTTTATTTCCATTTCTAGGGGTTGAGAAAAAGCATTTAAGAGCAAGAACACTCAATAAAAAGCAATGCAGAAAACTATTAGGAATAAATTTATATGCTGCTTTCCACAAAAAGGGTCTCAAAGCAGTTTATACAGCAAGCAGGAATGAGAAAATGGGATTCAGAATCTGAGAGAGAGAGATTCCTGATTAAAATCAATTAACATTTGTTAGGAATGCCAGGCAGGAGCACATAAAACTGTGTTGGGCCCACAGGCCTGCCTAAAGTACAAGAAGCTGCATTGAGAGAGGTAATTTTGGATGCAACTCCACCCTCAGCCAGCATAGCATACCTGCCAGAAAAGTGCCTCTCTCCCGGATCATGTCCCTCTGCACCTATCCTAGAGTTGCCAGTTCTTTTTTGAAAAATCCCACATTTTATCCCTCCCAGCATTATGCAAAGGAAGTGATTCTTTCCATCAGCTCCTTCTACATTCTTCTTTTTAATACCCAAAGGATGTGCCTTTTGTGACAGAAGCTCTGGTGCCATTTGCTACAATGCTCTCTCTTTTCTGGATGGCTGTGAAGATAACGGCCTATTGATTAATCTCAGCATCTGTTATGAATTTGCTCCATTTAATCCCTAGAATGTTCCTCAGGCATTTGCTTTCGGAGGCACTGAACATCTTTCTGTATCTTTGGTAGATTTCCAGGTCCAACATCTATATTGAAACTTGATCGTGTCAAGGTCCAACATCTATATATTACAGTGGAAATTGGGTTTGCACACAAGACCCTTAACTTGATCTTTAAGATGCAAGTTTTTTGTCAGTGTGCAAAGCTTAAAGGTAAAGTTATGCTGTCGAGTTGGTGTTGACTCCTGGCAACCACAGAGCCTTGTGGTTTTCTTTGGTAGGAGGGGTTTACCATTGCCATCTCCTGTACAGTATGAGATGATGCCTTTCAGCATCTTCCTATATCGCTGCTGCCTGATATAGGTGTTTCCCATAGTCTGGGAAACATAGTCTGGGAAACTGGGATATAGGTTTACCATAGTCTGGGAAACATACCACCGGGGATTCGAACCAGAAACCTCTTGCCCCCTAGGCAAGTTACTTCCCTGCTGTGCCATTAAGTGACTTACAAGGTATTAAAAGAAGAAGAAAAAGAGCAAATGCTTACAATTACCAGTTGCTGGGGTCAAATGCTTGGGGAAATGGCAGTCTATAAGAGGGCTTCAGGGGAAAAAGCTACAGGTTCTTGTGGTAAAGGTAAAGTGTGCCGTCAAGTCAATTTAGACTCCTGGAGCCCACAGAGCCCTGTGGTTTTCTTTGGTAGAATACAGGAGGGGTTTGCCATTGCCTCCTCCTGCGCAGTTTGAGATGATGCCTTTCAGCATCTTTCTATATCGCTGCTGCCCGATATAGTACCAGCGTGGGATTCAAACCGGCAACCTTCTCCTTGTTAGTCAAACATTTCCCCATTGTGCCACTTGTGGTAGTAAGCATGAACTGTCCACTTTGCTAAGCAGGGTCCACCCTGGTTTGCATGTGAATGGGAGACTACATGTACTTAGGGGATAATGGGGATACTCTAGGAAGAGCATCTGCATGCTTGCTTGCAGAAGGTTCCAAGTTCCCTCACTGGCATCTCCAGATAAGGCTGAGAGAGATTCCTGCCTACAACCTTGGAGAAGCCGCTGCCAGTCTGTGAAGACAATACTGAGCTAGATGGACCAATGGTCTGACTTGGTAGAAGACAGCTGCATAAGCTCCTATGACCAACTCTTCATCTTCATGCTATCAAATTTACTATACAGAAAATATAAACAGCAACTCCACCAGCACATGCGCGCATGAATTGACTCTGAATCTTCACCCATTCAAAGTCTAACCTTTCAAATATGGAGGTTTAACTTTACACAAGCCTAACACTTGGCTATATACAGAAACTATAACATGTACAGTATTACAATATGTTTTGGGTTTTTTTTAATGTATTAAAACAGCAGGTTCAAGATGGCAAAGCAATTCTTAGTACTGAGATCTCCTAACTCTAGAATGGTGATTTTGCAACCTCTTTCTAATCACATACTTTAAAATTTATCAGTCTTACTGTAGTGAACAGCCAGCCACTACTGGGTTAATGGTGCAACAGCCTGTTTCCCCCTGATTGGCAGAACCCTGACGCAGAACCAATCTATGGACAAGATGGGTGGGTCCTAACGTGTTCCCCAGGGGCTTCTGGGAAGGAGTGTGCGCCCCAAGGGAGAGAAAATGAAAAGGAGATTGGTAAGGCTCTCTCCGGGCGAGTTCTGTCGGTCCCAGGGCCAGGGACGGCTGGGTGGGTTTCACCAAGGTCCTGGTGAGTTCCAAGAGAAGGGAGAAGCCCAGGCCGAGGCTTCTGAAGTCAAAATTGGGGAAAGTGTTAGTAAGAACCATGTTAGGAGTGTCGTGTGCGCGCGCGTTTGTGTTGTGTACCCAGCAACCCTTTTTTGTAACCATTAAGAGAACAACCTCATTTGCAACTATTAAGTTTTTAAATCATCAACATGCTTATTTTTGGAAAACAATAATACATTGGTTTATTCTTGATTAAATGTTATCTCTGAGTGTTTGAGTGGCCCTGGAACAAGGGGAAGCTCTTAGTTCACACTGCCGCAAAAGGACTGCAAAGAACTTTTATTGTAACTTTAAGGGACCAAGCCAATTTTAGCTGAGTCACCTCTCCCTGTGCCTTGTGAGCTGACCCGGTCTTAAATTAACTAAAAGAATCTCTGGTAGGTTGAATTCACTACCACCAACTGCTCTTTAAGTAATAGGGCTTTTCTGGCCAAAGGGAGTGATAACCCCCAGCAGGCACATATAAAAGTGTGGTTACACATATATGAATGTTTAAGTAGGAAAACAGCAGTTATCACTCAAGGCAGCTGCCAACTAAACAAAGTCAGCATTAGTACAGTATTTGATGCTAATGTGCAGACAGAATTAACATGAATGACTGCTACACCCTCTGCTATGAAACTGGGAAAGACTGGTTTATTTTAAGGGATGCCAAGAGGCATCCTTTTCAGACTACTGAAAATCATTCATCCTGTACTTACACTGTGGGGAGAAGCAGGAACTCCTTGTATGGAGCCAGCTCTCGTGGGGGAGATGCATAAATCGCCCTGAAGGCAAAAAACCCCCCAAATACGGCCAAATTCATTTGGGTGTTACAAGGCTGCTTCCAGTTATGAACAAGAGTGAGATCAATTGATCGATGTCCACACATAGTTCTGGTACCTAATTATAGTACTAGCAGCAAAGTAACAGGGCATGCAGCTTATAATGAGAGTAATACTTGGTATTTCACTTTTGGGGGGGGGCATTTAGGATTTTCTAAAACCACATGGCTCAAGGGTCACCAGGAGTTGACACTGACTCGAGGGCACACTTCACCTTTATCATAGTATAATACAAACTTTATACAACTGTAACAGGAAACATTCACTTAGTAAAGTAACCTGCCAACTGGCTTGCATTCCATTTGGGCTCTAAAAATCTTTAGTTGATTTCCCCATATTTTGGAGATGGTAAGCAGGGGTGTAGTGGGGGTTGGGCAGGCCTGCAACTGGCGCATGCGCGCACCCACCCACACCCACCCACCCACCCACCCACACTTCCCCTACCTCCATACTCCTCAACAGTGCAGAAAAAGTAAATGCACACCCTCCTCCTGCTCAGTGGGAATAGGCAGAATTATCCTATTGTGGCAATGTGGCCGCCTGCTTAAATGGCTTTTAAAAAAGGATTGCAGAAATTAATGCAAAAAATGGGGCTGGTCAACTGGCAAATCATTCACAACTGATAGTCAAATGGAACCTCCTCATGTTCAGAGGCAGTTCCAGTCGGTGGGTGTGGGGGAAGGAGAAACCAGTAACAAGGACGTGCTGCTGTCTTCACACTTTGCTTGTGAGTTCCCGTTGAGGTTTCTCTGACCATGGATGGAGAAAACATGCTGGATCAGACCAGGAATTTTGCTCTGATCCACCAAAGCTGTTCTTACCGGAGACTGGTTGAGCAGCGGAGGTGCAGGAGGGAGGTTCTCTGCCACAGCTTCTGTTTCTATTTATACTGTGGTGGTAGTTACTGGGGTTGAAAAATGCCTTTGGCCTGTATCTTGTCTCTCATGGGACAGAGTCAAGCAGACAACATCAGAACTTCAGACCTTACTAAATTTCAGAGGCTTTCAAAGAGGCTTACTAAATTTCAGAGGCTGGCTGGTCATCTGTCAGGGATGTTGTAACAGATTATTGCACCAGGCAGGGGTTTGATTAGAAGACCCCCAAGGTCCCTTCCAACACTAAAATTCTGTGATTCTAAGTGGGTTTCAGTGAGGAATGTACAAGTTACTGTTGAACTGAGGGCTAGTACAGTGATTAAACATGCAAGGTGGAAAGTGCCTGGTTCAAAGCTCAGTTCAGCCATGGGTGGCCTTAGGGAGGCTATATCTCTAAGCACAAATTCTGACTTCATTTTTTCCAGTATGTTAACTGTAAATTCTGCATATAAATGGCCAAATATTCACTCCCACTTTTGAGAAAGATAGAGCAGGAATCCTTTCTGAACAGTAGGACAGGACTACAAGATTCAAAATATGTAGGATTAGGAAACTATCTTTGATTCCTTGAAACAGAACCCACAGAAATCACTGCTTCTAAACTGAGGGTGTGACCCCCCCAGGTGGGTGGGGCTATCGGGCATGGCTATGAGGGCTGTCATGGTGAGCACCCACACTTCTAAATTTGTAGCTACACCTCTGATTGTAAGGATAACACTCATAAGATAAATAACTGGAATTAGATAAATAACTGAAATTAGCATCTAACTCAGTAGGTGCTCTTGGAAAAGATGGAGTCAGTGTGGCTGGGATAGGAAGTGGATCAGGAGAGAGGAAAACTGGATGGAAATTTGCTTTCAAAAAGGAAAAGCTAAATTAGATGAGGAAAGTAACTATTTGGAAACCATGGTTTCCTCATCTGTAAAATGGGAATTTTAAAAGGGAACATTTCACAAGGCCTTTGTGAAACTAGATAATTTTAAAAACCCTATACACATTCAAGTACATACCATCAGACAATATTTACATATCTAACTTGTTCCTACAACTTCCTGTTTTATTGCACTTTTTTTTATGCTGCAGGCAGGTGATCAATGTCAAAAGGCTCTTTCCCTACTCATTCTTGTCTCTGTCAAAGGGCTTGCTTTCCTCCCTCAGCACAAACTGCTTCTATGCAATTACACAAAGGTAACAACCTGGGAACAGTTAGTCCCTGTGACTACTGAAGGAAAGTCAACATTAAGGACAAAACAAAAAATGGTGTTCAATACAGCAAAACATCCCCACACAACAGAGCACAACCCCTGTTCTCCAGGCTCCCGCTTTAAGATGACACAAAGAGAGAAGAAACTTGTATGCACTCCGAAATATGAAGTGCACACCTTGCTCTTTTCCTTCAATACAAGCAGCGTTAACAGGCCCGTGCCCTGTTAACGCCTGTTACTTCCATCGCTGCTGCTGCTGTTGCAAGAGTCGGCATCTCCATTTGCGATGCTCGCATTTTACAAAAGCCCTGTGGTTCTAATCAGATACAACTGTAATAGGGAATGAAACACAGATGCTTCTATTCCTCCACACAAAGGACCAGTCCTCACAGGGACCACTCTCAGTCTGCTACAGCCTTGTATCCTGTGAGCCAGTTCAAGCAGGCCACAACAGATGGGGCCACAGTCTCTGTATGCCACCCAGTGCTGACATTTTCATGTGGTCTACGTTCCCTAAAGTAATGGGAAGCTCTGCAACAGAATCCAGATCCCGGGGGGCCTCCCTGGAGCCTTGGCTCTTTTGCTATAGGAACATAGGAAGCTGCCATATACTGAGTCAGACTATAGGTCCACCTAGCTCAGTACTGTCTACACAGATTGGCAGTGGCTTCTCCAAGGTTGCAGGCACACCCTCTCTTTCAGCCAGATCTTGGAGATGCTGCCAGTGAGGGAATTTGGAACCTAAATGCTCTTCCCAGAGTGGCTCCATTCCTTAAGGGGAATATCTTTCAGTGCTCACACATGTGGTCTGCCCATTCATATGCAACCAGGGTGGAACCTGCATAGCAGAAGAGACAAGTCATGCTTGCTACCATAAGACCAGCTCTCCTCCCAGTCCAAATGACTTGCTCTTTTGCTTCCATTATAGGCAGAAAGCCTCTTCTATCAATGGCCTCCAAGAGTCTTTTTACCTATGGCAACATCATCATTTAGCTTTCACCGAGTGGCATTTGCCATTCTTAAAATATAGCCCACAGAGGTATTCTCTTCAGGTCTGGAAAGCAACAGAGCAACAGAACTCGCCTAAGCCTGGGAGAACCTCAAGCTTCATTCCAGGCCCTGAGGCCTATAAAGAAGCCTGGGAGCCAGATCACAATAGCAATCGGCTTTACCACAAAGCACACAGCTCTCCGCCTACCCTAAGAGTTTTGTATGCCAACCCCATGGGGCTTTGTTAAGGTACAAAGAACCATAGCAATCATCTTAAAAGCAAGCAGCATTGAAAACTACGTCTTGTAAAGGGGTACAGCAGGGAATTTACAGCAACCACATTTGCAAACCTGCTTTCAGCCTTGCTATCCGCTCACATAACAGCTTTCTGCTAACCCCTACTGTATGGGGTTGTGGTTATGATGTTATGTATGTTGTATTTTATAGAACTGTGTCGCTTTGTATGTTATTGCTTGTAAGCCGCCCCGAGTCCTATGGGAGTAGGGCGACATATAAATCTAACTAACTAACTAACTAACTAACTAACTAACACAGAGTAGCTGCATCTAAGGGGACACACCTTACATACTCACACCTCCTCCCCTTTCAGAAGAGCAGACACAGCTGCAGGGTGCAATTCTGAGACTGGCTGGCAGAGAGCAACCTCAGTACCTTAAAGACTGCCCTCGCCTATGGTAGTTGAGCCTGCCGACTTTTAGATTGCCCAAAGTCAACTCCGTGTCCAAGGATAGTCAGGTGGGTAAATCGAGCACAGCCTTTCCAGCCATTGGGAACTCCGTACCCCAGGAGATCTGTCTGGCCCCTTCACTCATGGTCTTCTAACAGGGCAGGTCATGAATAGTTATCTTTTAGGACTGTTTACTGCTTTTCTTGTCTTTCATGTACGTAATTAATATTTTGTTAGGCACTTAGAATGCTTTCAGCAGAAAAGCAAAAGATAAAAGACCTGCTGGATCAGACCAAAGGCCCATTTCCCACAGGGGCCAACTAGAGGATTCTGGGAAGCCCACAAGCAGAAGATGAAGGGATGCCCCATCTTTCACCATCGCTTCCCTCCTGCCCCTGAACCTGGCAGCCTTCTTTTCCTTGACAAGCTTCTATTGGCCTCCATAAAATTGCCTAATCTCCTTTCAAAGCCATCTGAACTAGGTGAGGCCTGTTGTTGACAAGGCAAAGCCACTTTACATAAATTACACTTCTAGAAAAGTACAAGAAATTAAATATCTGAAATAGAATTTTTTTACTGATGTGCTTGCAAAAAGGAAGTAAAAGGAAGTTAAATTTGCAGGATTTCAACTTCAAACATTATTCATTTATTGTATAATGACCATATATGGTAAATTTGAATCAGTAAATTTGAATCTGAGAAAGATCTTCTGCTTTTCTTGGGCATTATGTCATTTTGAAATTATTAATCCGGTTATTGGGTGTTAAAAATCTGTTAAGAACAACAGTTAAAATATGGTGATTAATTCAGAATTTCTGCTAAAAAAAACACACTTTAAAAAACAATTAAACATGTCCCCAAACATATTCTGTAAGAAGTAGTGCATTCAGCTAATTATTCATTAAAAAAACACCTGCTATTGAGATGAGCATATTCGTGCACTCCCTTGCAGGGCAGGGAGAGCTGCCTTTAACAAATAGCTAAGGAGCTCCTTACCTGCTCGCCCCCTCCCCACCACTTTCCTTCCGACAGCGCTTGTTTTAGAAACAGCCATGCGGGGCTGCAGCATTCCTCCCTGCAGCCCCAGCATGCAAATAACCAGGGTGCACTGGTCATTTGCATGCTGACCCCGAATGGGGCTGCAGGAAGAAACACTGCAGTCCCGCGTGGTTGTTTCTAAAACAAGCGCTGTCGGAAGGAAAATGGCAAGGAGGGGGCGAGCAGGTAAGGAGCTCCTTAGCCGTTCGTTAAAGGCAAAACATGCCACCACCGCCCCCCATCAAGCTAGCTCGAATATTGGCATTCGAACAGGTCCAGTGCTCCAGAAAGGCAGCACCAAATGTTTTTGTACACATTCCTAGTATCTGTAGGTAATCAGGGTATGACTTTTATTTACACAAATTATTCAAAATATGTAATATATAATTAATGCCACTGGTGTGTGCTTTCAGCCCCAGCTCAATTTCTTCCCTATTTCCTCCTTTAGCCTTCTTCCTCAAGACCATTCACACCAGACTGCAATTGCTACCTACAACTGCCAGGAGGCTTTACAGACAGGGCTGTTACCTGGAATCTCCTTCGGAAGAGAGTGTGCACGTTCATACACCAGCCAAACTTACCCCAAAGTCCATATGAGATCCTTGGAAGCACTCCACACACAAACTGAGCTTTATCTTCCGAATTCTAGCTTATCTTGATGTATTTCCGGGTTTTTTAAATGCTGGTTTTAAGCTACTTTTTCTGAAAACTCCGGAGCAAATAGGAAGAGGCACTGATATAGAATCATTAACATGATAAGAGGGAAATCCTCTTTAGGAATGCAGATATAGGCTTTAGAAATCTTCCCCCACCCCATTGGCTAGAAGGAAAACATGGAGGCATGCAATGTGAACCTGCACACAAAAAACCCCCAAGAGCAGAGGGGAGGAGCTGCGAGTGTGATTCGAAGTGGCATCGCTCAATATTTACCCCGCAGCATGAAGCCACGTGCGGATAACTCCCAGGTGAATCTTACTGCTTGATAGTACAGTGTGCTTTCCCAGCCAGCCTATGATATGAGCGATGTTTCTAAGCCCTCTTGGTGACTGACCAAGCTGAAGACGTGACTGTCCGTACTGAATAAGCTGTCTTTACCTACTGCAGAGGATAACCAATGTGAAGCTTCCTAAGCAACAAAAGCAAGTCTACTCATTCTCTCAGGAAGCCTGACTTACAGTTTTTGAATAAAAGTTTGGCAATCCAGTCTCAAGCACCCCAGAAGGATGAAGACTTTTCTACTAGCTCCCTGAAGAATGAAAAACACTCATCTTAGTTAGTTTGCTCAACTGCAAAACAGAAGAAGAAAGCAAACCCTGAGTGGCCAACTTGTCTATATAAGATCAGGATTTCTGCCGTGCAAAACAGGCTCTCAAGCAATTTCATGTGACCTATGTTCAGATTTGGGTCTATGCAAAATAGCTATCTACAATAACTTCAATGAATACTGAACATAAATAAGTTATACATTATACTTTATATAATGTATAAATCATAACATATATGATGTATGTCTAACTTAAAAGAAGGAATTTCAGTATGTTATGATTCATATATAAAGGGACAAAAAAGAGACATGAACATTGTTGCCAATTCAACACCCGGCAATAATTTATTTGTTTATATTTATATATCACCCTTTGTCTTAGGAGCCCAGGGCTCTTAACAAGATAAAACCAATAGAATTTCAACAACAAATGCAGCCAAAAAATTAAAGAGAGAAGGGGGTAACTCACTGGCAGAAAGGGCAGTCTTCACTTTCCTCCTAAAGGCTGGGAGAGAGGGAGCCATGCAGATCTCAGCTGCGAGCAAGTTCCACAGCCTGGGAGCAATCACTGGGGATGTGAGAAACGTTTCAACAGGGAAATGTTTCAACTCAAAACGTGCCTTTTTGTGTGTTTCGAGCTCAAAACAGAACACCCTCTTTAAAAGGGCCTGTTTTGAGCTTGGAACAAAACATCCCTGTTTCGATCAAAATATTTTGAGGTTTCAATTGAAACGTTTTGAGCTCCATTTTGGAGGCCTGTTTTTCCCTTGCTGATTGGTTTTCTGGCAATGGCTTCCGACTGGCTTGCAATTTCCTTGCTTCTTGATTGGCTTGTCATCGTACAAATCAAGTGTTGTCATGGGCAACTCTGCCTCCATTGGCTGGGGGGAGGGAAAGGGGAACACAAAAGGAGGGAATTTCAAAATGTATTCAAAGGGACTGGGAGGCAGAGAGAGCCCTTATAATGTGCCTCTCTTGAAAAAAGAGGATACATCAGGAGAGGAGGAAGGCAGGTTTGATTTTGTGATTTTCTTTTTTCAGTACCGAGTATATGCTGTGCTGTTACTGCTATATTGTTTTGCTGGATCTCAGATTGACAAGGGCAGAACCTGCGTACTTGCCTTCCTTGAGTTGTCATTTGTTTTGTTTGTGAGATAGTACTGTGAGAAGTGGACAGTGGCAGGGGTGTATGTGTAATATTTCTTGGTGATTGCTGTGATGAACTCCATGTTTGGCCTTGAGACAAACTTGTGAATCAATCAATGTTCTGCAATCTGCATTGCAAGGTATACTCAGCCAAAATGGGGCTGAAGTTGCTCTAGTTGAGCTTATGGCTATGCTTGTTGCTAAAGGGTGCTGCTGTGGCAACTGTTGCAATTCTAGGAACATAAGGAGTCATAATTGTGTGTGAGAGAGCAACCTGTGCCCATGATGTTACTGTAGCACAGACACTGTGGCTGGCAATGGATTCTGGAGTAGTGATTCTTTTTTGGCCATTTGGACTGTGTTTGAAATGTTTGTTCTGTGTTGGGAGGGACAGATTGCCTTCTACCGTGTGCTTCTGCAATGCACTGCAAATTGCAGTGCAAAACTTGTGTGCACTCTATTAGTGCAGCTTGTTCCAACCATAGGAAACAATTGGGGAACACGAAAGACCCCATTTGTTCCCTGTGGGTAGCTCCTAGGGACACCAAAGTGGGTTGTGAGGTAGGGCATGATGGGTGCTACCTACCACCCAACCCACAAGAGAAATGGGCAAGCAGAAAATTTCAAACAAAATTTTAACCTTTCCCCCAAACCCACATAGGTAAAATCACCTGCTTGCCCATTTCTTTTGTGGGTTGGATGGTAGTTAGCACCCATCATGCCCTGCCCTGCCATATAAACCACTTTGGTATCCCTAGGAGCCACCCAGGGGGAACAATAGGGTATTACAGGTTTCCCCATTGTTCCCTATGGCCAGAACACTTGAAACATTTCAAGTTATTTTGTCAGAACAGCCATGTCAATTGCTGTTTTGACAAAATGTTTCAACTGTTTCACGTTTCATTTCAAGCGTGAAACAAAACACAAAGTCAATTGCATGAACATCCCTAGCAATCACTGAGAAGGCCCTGTCCTAAGTGCTCGACAAATGAGCCTCAAGAAGTGTCAGCAGGCAGAGCAAAGCCCTCCCTGACAGTGGGCAGATTCAGCTGGGAACAGGCAGTCCTTAAGGTACCTGGGGCCCAAGTCATTAAAGCTTTCAAAGGTAATAACCAGCATATTGATTTGTATCTGGAAACAGACTGGCATTCAGTGCAGTGCCTACAAGACTGGAGTAATATGTGCACTGTGAGCAGTCCCAGAAATCAATCTGGCAGCCACATTCTGCACCATCCGTAGTTTCCAAATACTTTTCAAAGGCGGGCCCATTGCAATCATCCAAGCATGACAGGACTAAGGCATGGGTGACAGAGGACAGATCAGCCCTCTGAAATACACAGCTGGCACACCAACCGAAGTTGAGCAAAGGCGCTCCTGGCCACCACCGCCACCTGGTTTTCAAGGAGTAGTGCTGGATCCAGGAGAACCCCCAAGCCTTGAACTTGTTCCTTCCAAGAGAGTGCAATCCCATTCACAATAAACTGAAACTTTATACCTTGCCCAGGCCTTCTACTAACCACCATCACCTTCATCTTGTCAGGATTAAGTTTCAGTTTATTAACCCCCATCCAGCTCAGCATGGCTTCCAAACCACGGCTCAGAACCTCCTCTGCCTCCCTGAGAACAGATGACATAGTGAGATAGAGATGAGCTTTATCATCTGCATATTGTTGACACTGAAAATCTCCCCCAGTGGTTTCATGGAGATATTAAACAGCAAGGGGGACAAAACTGAGCCCTGTGGAACCCCACAAACGAATGACCATGGGGCTGAGCAACACTGATGAACCATAAAAACAAAAAGTATGAATGGAAAGAGTTGGAGTTTCATACACATGCAATAGTAAAGAAAGAGAGACACAGACTCTGACTAGTTTTAATTAGATTTCCTGCAGAGCATCTAGAGAAGTAACTTTCAATGGTAGGCACACATTAATTGATAAAAATATGAATTGATCCAGATCAGCACAAAAAAGACAGCTCTACTAGAAAATATAGTATTGATCACAGAATCTCTGTTCCTCAGAAAACAATGAATTTGACCACTCTCTGTTTTGTGAAGGAGAACACGCAAGACCCCAAGGAGGTGGAAAGACTCATATGCAAGTTACAAGAAAGCAAGAGTGGTCTGGACTTATTTCCCCATGCATCTTTAGGAAGGAAGATGATGTACAGGGAAGAATTCCTGCAACCTGAATCCAAGCGATAAGATTTTTTTCTAGATTTTATGTGATTTTTTAAGAGGGTTCCATTTCACAAAATTTTCTTCTAGACTGCTATATTACACCCTTCAGCAATTGCTTCCAGCTCTCATCTACTTTCCAGCAGTCCAACTGTGGTGCTCTCCATCTCTCCCTTTTAATCCACTTTCTGCCTGCCTCCAGTACAAATGCGTAACACTAGCAAAAACCTATGGACAAAGCATTATTGTAATGTGTGTATCATGGTTTATCATAGAAGAATAGTTTCTGCCAACAGCTTAGTATCAAGGACCAATCCAAGACACCAAGCAAGAGAAAGCAAGGATTAGAAATAAAGCCAACTATCTAGAACCACCCAAGCACAGCCAACGATAATTTTGGTCACTGTCATTCAGAGTAGCTAAACAGGAAATACTTTGGTCCAGCAAATCAGACACAAGGGTGTGACCGCCCCTACAATCCAATCCCTGAGTTTCAGGCAAACAAGAGCTGCAATTATTATAAACTTAAGAGTAAAGGGCACACCCCAAAGCACTACATCTCAAAACTCTTGATGTTGTGCTCATGCAAAATATCGGCTCTTATTTAAGTAACCAGAGATGACCACTTCAGCAGAAGGCAACTCAACACTTCACACGGACACACTAACCTACTTCCTGGTGGAGACTTATTAAGTGCTAGAAAGTGGGGTTTTAATGAGGACTGGCACATGGGCAAACATAAGGCCAAGTCATTGCTAACATTTAATACAGTCTGCATTTTTTATACATATAGTTTCTCACACATGAAACAAAAGCTGGCCCCATAAACATGATCAAATTCAGGCTGGGCAATCTGCTCAGCTCTGAGGTCCAAAATGAAAACATACCATAAACCTCAGGAGACTGTAATTAGTTTTGAACTGAAGCATGAAAACTATCTATCATACTGCAAATATGACAGATGCATTAAGATTACTCTACAATGTTTATTCAGATACTGAAAGTTTGGCTGAATACTGATATCACAATTTTCTGAATTACTATTAAAAATATCTTTATACCATTTTTGTATACAGCCACTGAATAGATGGTATATTGCACTGAATAGGAACCGTTGCTATCCTGCTGCAAACCACTCCGAAGATGTATTTTTGCCTGGATAGGAGGAGTATTTTTGTGATGAACACACATCGCAGCAAGCCTCAGACTGATGTATGAGGGGAGGAGATCATAGGGACCACAAAGTACCATCAGAGAAAAATCACCTTACAAGTATGGAAAGGGGAAGAGGTAAAACAGTTGAATCCTGTACCTTGAGTTGTGAATCTGAAAAGCCAAAAAATATTTGGTCAACTGATCAGTCAAGGATTGGCCAAATATTCTGAAAGTATTAACTCTAGTAGAACAAAAAAAAAGTTACTATATTCAACAGGTTTAAAACTTATACTAATTATGAAAACAAATTGATTAACTTACTGTGAAAATGAAATTAACTCTTTTGAAAATGTAATGAGTCACAACATTAAAATCTTGAGAACTGTCATGTTAAAAAAGTGACAAACTCAATTTCACAGAAGTTGAGAAAAGAATGCAACACTTGTTTTGATATTTGTCGCTGTTAAAAATAACTATTTATTAATTTATCAAATTAACCATTCCACCACTGTTTGTACCTATATGGAATGGACATTGGGTGCAAGCTCACAGTCTTAACTACCCATAGAGTAATTGGACTTATCCATTATCTGAATGTGCAGAACTACTGCAGTAATCGGCCCCTCCCTTACCCTAAAGAGTGAACCGGAAGTGAACCCTGTCCTGTCTGTCAGGCAGTGACCGCTGGGGATCAGCCACTCAGCACACGGTGAGTGGAACCTAGAGGGCCTGGTGGCAGGAAGTGAAGGGTGTCTTTGTTTGGAGAAGCAGCCAGGCAGGAAATGGGAGAGGATGGGCAGAAGGCTTAGTGAAGAGCAGCAATGGAGCTTTTTCTGCCTCATGGTCATAAACTAGCCTGAAGAATTCTCTCAGGGGAAGGGCATCTGCAGATCCTTGAGAGACAGGATTGCAGGAAGATTGAAGGCTCCATCATGGATTTGGTGAGTTCAGGAGGAAAGCCAGGGCTTTGGCTTCGGGGAAAGGTTTAGCCAGGGAACTGTGTATTAGGTAGCCTGTGTCAGATTTCTTTGATTTCAGGCTATTGAAAATCCTTACAACTGGTTTATTATGTATTTTTTAGCCTACTTTCCAGTAGGCATATGAGAACACCCAGCATTCTCTGTGTGTGCGCTACAGCTGTTGGGACACATAGGGACACCTCAACAGCCTAGACTGTGACAACGTCATCCAACCCAATTCAAGATGGCAGACATGTAAACTTTTGAGGCACAAGTGCACTAACTTGTGGACAGTCTAACTTATGAACGAAATTTCTTACAGCTATATGGACACAGATGTCCCAATGGTGTAGTTTGTGATGATGTCATCCACCTTGATCCAAGACGGTGGACATGTGAACTTTTGAGGTGCAAGTGCACTAACATGAAGACTGTCTAACCCATTTGAACCAAATTTGATACAGTTGTAGTGAGTGACACACAGGGACACCTCGATGGTATCGTATGTAATAATGTCATCCACCCTGATCCAAGATGGTGGATGCATGAACATTTGAGGTGCAAGAGATCTATGAACTTCGATTTGAACCAAATTTAGTCCAGTTGTAGAGACAGTGAGAGGAAAGTAGGCTGATTAGTTCTAACTAGAACAACTTGTTTATTTGTAACAAACTAAGAGAAACTGAGCCTCTGCCCTTTCCTTACAACTAGGGAATTGTAGAAGACCTTAAATGGGCCTTAATGGGCTTTTAAAGGTTCCTTGCAACTGGAGGTGCTTTTTAAATCATCCATGCAACTGGGTAACCATGATTTTAAAGTGTGCCACTCCAAATACTACCCGGAGTGCTTTTTGAAGTATTCTTGCAAGTACGGAGTGTTTCTGTTTCCTCTAATAAAAAGCTGGGAAAGCCCCAGACTGAAGCAATCTGTAGTATTTTGAATAAAGTTTTTTTTCTTTTTGATTCTTCATATCTTACTTGCCTCTGAATGGATTTGTAACTCAGGAAAAGAGGTTTTATTCTGGTGAAAACAGGTCTCAAGGTTAATTGTTCTTTGTAACTCAGGAAAAGAGGTTTTATTCTGGTGAAAACAGGTCTCAAGGTTAATTGTTCAGCAACCTACCAAGTTTTCCCACCTCGTGGAAGCTTCACGTGGAGGGGTTTTTGTATTTTTCCATTGATAAAAGAGGAAGAATTGTAGAATTCTCTGCCACGAGATGTGGTGACAGCCAACATGCTGGATGGCTTTAAGAGGGGTTTGGATAACGTCATGGAGGAGAGGTCTATCATCGGCTACTAGTCCGAGGGCTACAGGCCACCTCCAGCCTCAAAGGCAGGATGCCTCTGAGTACCAGTTGCAGGGGAGTAACAGCAGGAGAGAGGGCATGCCCTCAACTCCTGCCTGTGGCTTCCAGAGGCATCTGGTGGGTCACTGTGAGAAACAGGATGCTGGACTAGATGGGCCTTGGGCCTGATCCAGCAGGGCTGTTCTTATGAAGATAGTCTCCCTGGACATTCACCCAAATCCAGGGAGGAGTTAAAGCTCTGTAATTAGGGTATGGTGGCAGCGATTACCAAGAAACGGTTCAGTTTTAAAGGAATAGCCTTTGTTGAGCAAACATAGAGGGAATGAATCAGCATCCCCCCCGCCCCATGTGGACTTGCTTTGAGACAAAGGCTGGGTTTAAATCCACTATTTGCTACAACTACTATCACAGGTTACTTTCTATCACCGAAGAATCGAAGGTGAAGTAAGCCTATCACATGCCTATCATCTCACTGCGAATGAACATAAACAGCTTATCACAGAAGTACTCTGCACCAAAAGGAAGAAAAGTACTGAGAAAACTGAGCAATGGAAAATGTCTTCATGCTACGTTTTTAGGAGACAGGGAATTCCACAAGCAGAGGCAGACAACCTGATCAAGACATCTTCAACCGGTGGTTTGCATGACTTGGCCTTAGCTGGAGTGAGTCATATCAGTGGCACTATTACCACCTTTTGAAGAGTGGAAAGGAGGAAGATCAGCAGAGAGAGACAGTTTCACTATAACTGTCTTTCTCCTTCCTTGTGGGAGGAAAACAAAGACAAAGACAAGTGGTAATAGCAATCAATACAATTAAAAATATGGTCACGGAGAAAGGGTGAATCCTGGATTCGGAAAAGCTAAGGGCCACTGCTCCAAACCAAGAAAGCAAGCAACAGAGTTGGAACATGGACTCTGACAATAAACAGCCACAGGCACTGGCATCTGACCTTTGTAACAGAGTTGTCAAGCCTGTTTAACAAGCATTAATGAGCCTGAGCTTAAGAGCAGCACTTTATTATTGCACATGGTTTCGCCCTCCAATGACTGGATGTCGGTTCCAGGACTGCTACCAACTGAATTTCATCATGCAACTGCAGGATCTAACAAAACCAATATATTGTTAAGAAATATTTACTTCAAAGAGCTGAGTTCAAATGCACATCTATAAACATAGATGGGCATTTAAGAGGTGCAATAAATGGTAGACAGCTATCAGCAGCATGTTTTTGGATACACACACCACCACACATTTCCAGCATTATGCTTTTATACATTCAGATATTGTAACTTTAGGAAAATACATGTGGCATATACTATAACTTGCGAAGAGCATCATCTGCATGATGATACATGAATCAAGTCTCTCTCTCTCTCTCTCTCTCTCTCACTCACTCACTCTTGCCCTTCCTCTAAGGAGCTCAAGGAGCATGCAAGGAGAGAAGAGTTGGTCTTGTGGTAGCAAGCATGGCTTGTCCTCTTAGCTAAGCAGGGTCTGCCCCGATTGCATTTGAATGGGAGACCACATGTGAGCACTGTAAGATATTCCCCTCAGGGGATGGAGCTGCTCTGAGATGAGCAGGTTTCAACTTCTCTCTCTGGCTTCTCCAAGATAGGGCTGAGAGAAATTCCTGCCTGCAACCTTGGAGAAGCCAGTTTGAGTAGACAACACTGAGCTAAATAGACCAATGGTCTGACTCAGTATAGGGCAGCTTCCTATGTTCCACTATGTTCCCTTTCTCCTTTCATTCTCACAACAACCCTGTGAGATAGGTTAGGCTGAGAGAGAGAGACTGGCCCAAAGTTACTAGTAAAAGTTTCATGGCTGAGTGGAGATTTTAACCTGGATCTCTCCAATCCTAGTCCAACCACTACACTACAATATGTTTGCTGCCAGTCCACGTTGGAGCATATTTCAAGTGTTTCTAAAAGAAAATATAGGCTTGGGGAAGAAGAAGCCCAGTAGAAGGAATTTATTTTTATTTATTTTATGAAAAGCTTTAATATACTGCTCGATCCAGAGACTCGGGGCGTTGTACAAAGCAAGAACAGCATCCAAGATTTTTTTAATTTTCACAATTTAAAGGGCAAATGCCTAGTGGAAAAGAAATGTCTGCAATAAGGTTTTAAAGGCTGAAAGGGAGGAGGAAGACAAAATCTGGCCAGGGAGATAAACGCAAAGTGAAGGGGCGGCAACAGAGAAAGCCCTTCCACAGGCCCTAGTACTATGGACCTCTCTGAGACCAGGGACCAAAAGAAGGGCAACCTGAGAAGATCTCACAGGACGGGACAGGACTGGCTGGGAGAGGCGGTCCTGAGGGTAAACAGGCACTAAGCCCTGAAGGGTTTTAAAGGCAAGAACCAGCCCTTTGAATTGGACCCAGAAGCAAATAGGTAACCAGTGAGAAGAGGTGTCACACTATCATATCTTCTAGCACCCATAAGCAGGCAAGCCGCCACATTCTGGACCAACTGAAGCTTCCAAGTCGTTTTCAAAGGCAACCCCATTTGAGTTGTTATTTCAAATGCCACAACCAACCCCTCTCTCAATTTCCCATTCTATCACCATTATAGTGATAGAATGGTACTAAACCATTCTAAAACCAAACCAAACCATTATAACGATAGAATTCTAAACCATTATAGTGATAAACCATGCTAAACCATTATAGTGATAAAATTGGTACTAAAACTAAGTACCAATGCCTGCTTTCATTGCTGCTCATCTTCCTCTGTCTCGCTGATTATACCATCTCAGAATACTGCTTCCTTCATGTGGTATTTGCAAAATAGCATCATCCCAAAGAAGAAAGAAGCCACTGCTCAGTGACAGAAAACATTCTTTGTATTTATCTCAATCCAGCTTCAAGGATCTCAGACAGCACGAAATAAGACAGACCCATCTAGAGACCCCAGAGATCCACTGCTGGTCAGAGAAGACTATTAGGCCTGATTGACAAATGGCCTGAATCAGTAAAAGGTAGATTCATATGTTTATTTTTGTTCAGAAAAATATTATCCTCTCTCACAGCAGAACTTAAAAACATAAGAAAAGCCCTGCTGGATCAGGCCCAAGGCCTACTTGGTCCACCATTCTGTTACACACAGTGGCCCACTGCATGCCTCTGAGAAGGCAAGAAGTGAGGGCATGCCCTCTCTCCTGCTATTGCTCCCCCCACCATCCTGGATCTCTTTTTGAAAATCGGAGTCACATTAGCTACTTTCCAGTCCTCTGGTATAGAACCTGACTATAGGGACAAATGATATATTTTTGCTAGGAGATCAGCAATTTCACATTTGAATTCCTTCAGAACTCTTAGGTAGATGCCATTTGGGCCTGGTAATTGGTTAATTTTTAGTTTTTCCAAGACAGTTTAGAACAGCCTCTCTTGTCATCTCAATTTGGCCAAGTTCTTCAATCTCCGAGCCAAAGAAACTCAATTCTGGAGTTGGTATATGGTTAGTATCCTCTGCCATGGACAGATGCAAAGAACTCATTCAGCTTTTTTGCAATCTCTGTTAGCCACGCTGGTGTCCTCCTGAACTTGGTGGTACCATTCCTCCTTCTTGATTTATAGTCCAACTGAGCTTCTATTATTGTGGTTTTGAAGAGCAGAGAGAGAAGTTGGAGAGGAGAGCTGGTCTTGTGGTAGCAAGCATGACTTGTTCCCATAGCTAAGCAGGGTCTGCCCTGGTTGCATCTGAATGGGAGACTTGATGTGTGAGCACTGCAAGATATTCCCCTCAGGGGATGGAGCCGCTCTGGGAAGAGCAGAAAGTTTCAAGTTCCCTCCCTGGCTTCTCCAAGATAGGGCTGAGAGAGGTTCCTGCCTGCAACCTTGGAGAAGCCGCTGCCAGTCTGTGAAGACAATACTGAGCTAGATAGACCAATGGTCTGACTCAGTATATGGCAGTTTCCTATGTTCCTATGAATAAGTTCCATGCTTTCTGAAGGGATTTAACGCTCTTGACTTTCCCTTTCAGCTTCCTTTTTACCAGTCCCCTCATTTTTTTGAGACGTTTCCTCTTATGAAGTCCAACGCAATTGGATTTCCTTAAGAATGCTCCCCTTCCCAAAGTGGTTTAATTGAGATAGATAGACAGACAGACAGACAGACAGACAGACATAGAATTGGATCACACTATGGTCACTGGTGTGGCCAATGGTTCTACAGCTCTCGCACGAGATCCTGAGCACCACTCAGGATTAAATCCATGGTCACCTTCTCGCTGATTGTTTCTGTGACCAACTAAGGTACAGTCATTTAGCATCTGGCCTCTCTGTCAATACTCACACATGGATTTGCCAGTCTATATGAGGGTCTATGTGAGGGCAATTGAAGTCTCTCTCTTTGGTGCCTTTCTGATTTGCTTCTCCAACTCCAGCTCACTCTCAGCATTTTGATCTAGAGGGCACAATAGCACATCTCTAGCTACACATTTCCTTTCAGTCCCTGTATTGTCACCCATAATGATTCTGGGGAGGACTCCGGTCCTCCTAGGTTTTCTAGCTTGTTGGACCCTATCTCTTCTTTAATGTACTCTACTCTACCCCCAGTCTTCCCCTCCATGACCTTTCTCTAGAGTTTGTATCCAGGAATAACCGTGTCCCACTGGTTCTCACTGTTCCACCACATTTCTGTTATGCCCACTATATCTATGTTTTCAATAGCAGCCAAGTACTCCAGCAACCCCATCTTGGCTTGCAGGCTTCTGGCATTGGTATATAGACACCTATACACCAAATCTCTTACCAGGCGTTGGCATGTGCTATCTTACTGTCATTTGACCTTTTTTGACCAGCTGGCATGTGTTTCCATCTGCTCTAATCCTCGTTCTACTCTGTCCCCTACTGCTTTATCTGAAATGTTTGCACCCTTGCACCTTAGGGGATTTTGTCTGCCCAACCAGACAGCACCCAACTCCCGTCGGAAATCCCCCAGGTGACATTTTAAAAGCTGCTCTGCAACATTTTTTATTTTAAGTGCCAGCAATCTGGTGCCATCTTGGTTCAAGTGGAGCCCATCCCCTTTGTACAGGCTTTGCTTGCCCCAAAATGTATCCCAGTGTCTAACAAATCTAAACCCTTCCTCCCACACCACTGTCTCATCCATGAATTGAGACCCCTCAGCTCCACCTGTCTTGTTGGCCCTTCACATGGAACAAGTAGCACTTCAGAGAACGGTACCTGGGGGTCTTGGACTTCAATCTGATAACTAGCAGCCTAAATTTGGCTTCTGGGACCTCCCAACTGTATTTCCCAACATTGTTTGTGATGATGTGCACGACAACAGCTGACTCTTCCCCAGCAGTGCCTAGCAGCCTATCTAGATGCTGTGTGATATATGCAACCTGCACAACAGGCAGGCAAGTACCATGCAGTCTACACACCAGTTATAAACCCATCTCTCTATGCCCCTGATGATCAAATCGCTCACTACTAGGAGGCCCCCAACCCCCAGAGGAATATCCTCTGTGCGATAAGATATGGGCGCATCACCCAAGGAATGGGTTCCTTCAAAAGGAGCATTCCACTCTTCCTCAGACTGATGTCCTCCTTCCCTGAGACCTTCATTCGCCTTGACAGCAGAGGAGCTGTCAGCCTTGGAGTGGGATGCCTCTATCACATTCCTGATGGTCTCATCCACATTCCTCTCTAAGCTTCTCCAGAACAGCCACCTTAACTTCGAGGGAAAGAACTTGTTCCCCGAGAGCCAGGAGCTCTTTGCACCAAGCACACACCCATGGCTTCTGCCCCTCAAGCAGACAGTTATACATGCAACACTCCATGCAATACACTGGGAAGCACCCCTCTCCCCTGCTGGCCTTCTACCTTCATTACTAGTTTTATGTTAAAGCATTTTCATTTTAAGATTACTCATTTTCATTTTAAGAATAACAGAAGGCACACAATCTGTTTGTGCTCAATCATTCAGACCCCACCACTACCACCACTGCTAGGCCAAAGACCAAAAGCAACTTCCTTCAAACAGACGAAGGGAAGGGAAAAACCATACAAGCTAGGAGTAAATACTGCTAAAATCCACAAACATGCTTATATGAGGAAGTGCTGAGCTGAAAGAATGGGTAGGAGAGAGAACACCATGCATGCAGTCAGTCAGCAGGAGGAAACAGCTGATGACTGACACCATCATGAACACACTGAATACTTCAGTTACCTTTCTCTCCTCCAACTGGCCAAGTTTCTGACTGACTCCTACCAAAGCTTTAGCTCCACTCGTAGCCCAAAAGGAGGCCCAAAAATTGTGTTTATTCCAAAGGCTTCCAAACCAGGGTGCTAGCTGCCATCTTGCATTGCTGGAGAGCAACCAGAGAAGTGGTCCTCTCATAAATACAGGGTCACCAGTGACTGACAATTTCTACAGCCTCCAAGCAGCCTTAGTGACTACTCTGAGTCAGCAGCAAGTCAGAAGATATTTTTACTTGGGGAGGGGGAAGGAAATAATGTTCTGCTTTAATACTGTATTCTTCAATCTGTAATTAACAACAGTTTATATTATTTCTTTCTGTAAGCAAGTCAAAGAGAATTTTCTAAGGCCTGCCAACAGCATAGGGAATTACCAGGTATATTAAAAGTGGACTCAGTCAAGAAATGTGATATTTGCTAGTAGTACTGTCATGGTTTGGGAGAATCAAGCAGAATCTAGCATCTCACTGCAGGACTCTTGGGGAGGAGGCAGCAATACACAAGCCCTTCCCAGGAACTACAGTCATGCTGAGGTGCCTTATCCATGGGCCTACACATATCTGATAGACAGATGCAACTGGTAGAAACTGTCTGAAGCAGCACACGAAGGGAAAGCAGAGCAACAGGCAAGGCTGGACAGCAGACCAAAATCCAAACAGAACCAGGGGAGCAAGCAAGCAAACAGCAGAATAGGCATCATGACCTGGGAATAACGTCTTGGTTGCACCAAGAGACTGCAGACAGGCAGGGAAGATCTATATGAAGCAGGAATAGGCACCACCCATACATGGAGAAGTGGGTGGGTAGAGAACAGGCCCAATCATAGAGAAGCACCACTAGGCAGCTGCCTGGAATGTCAGAATTCCAGGGCCATTTGTCTCAGCTATACAAATATCTTAGACAGTCACTGCCTACACTTTGGATGGGAGGCTTACAGAGCCAGGTCATCAGCTGGGTAGTACCCCCTGATGACTAAGGATGCAAAAGATCTCTAGAGAACAGACTTAGCTGTAAGGGGAAATAAATAGGTGGCAGATGTTTCAAATGAGAAATTATAAAGTATCCTTTTCAACTCTTGATCATTTAACATGCTATTATGCTGCTCCAAATGTGGTAAGGAAGAGGGATTTCCATTAGCATAGGCCTGCAAAAGAGAGAGAGAGAGAGAGAGAGAGAGAGAGAGAGAGAGAGCGAGCACGAGAGAGACTGGCCCTAAGTGACTGAAACAAGGCAGGTACAGATGGCATATTTTTCACAAGGGAGAAGCAGTAGCTATGGGAGCAAGACCCCAACCAGCTCGCAGAAAGCCCCTGGTTCAAGAAGATCTGAAAAATACTTCACTATAAAGCAATCCGCATACAAAACAACAACAACAAGAACCACCAATATTTATATATTGCTTATCAAACATAAGAAGTTCCCAAAGTGGTTTACATAGAGAAATAATAAATAAATAAACAAACAAGATGGATCCCTGTCCCCGAAGGGCTCACAATCTAAAAAGAAATATAAAATAGACACCAGCAACAGTCACCAGAGGTACTGTGCTGGGGGTGAATAGGGCCAGTTACTCTCCCCCTGCTCAATAAAGAGAATCACCACGTTAAAAAGGTGCCTCTTTGCCCAGTTAGCAGGGGTTAACTGGGCAAACATGCAACCACATGATCCATGCAAAATATCAGCTTCATGCAAATATTGCTATAATTAGCACATTAGTGGCAAGAAATAGAGTATTAAAGTATTGCAATTAAACAATCAGAATCTATGAGAAGCTAGTCCACAAAATCAAGCACATTCCATTAGAGAGGAGTCAGGGCATCTGGGCGTGATTCATCTAAAAATGTTCTTCATGAGCAGCTGCAGGAAAGAGTTGCCTGTGCTATAGTGTGCAATCCCAGTTCATAGGGCACAAAACTGAGGCCCTGGTAGCATCCTTGGGGAACTGTGTGCACCCTGGAACACTTGCCAGAATACAACAGGTTCCCTAAAGCCAAAAAGGTTGAAATTCACTCAACTCTGGTATCTGGACTACACCTTTGCCCTACAACACACATGTTCTCTTCTTCTCCAGAATCCCTTCCTCCTAATCTGAATTTGGCAACACACACATTTAGTAGGCCAAGATCTCAGAATTTAACTGGAAGATTGTGGGATCTCCTTTCTTGGGAGATGGAGTTTATTGAATACACCTGCATAATACACTTGATAAGCACACTTGCATACCACATTTCAACAAAAGAAGTTCTTGAAGCAGTTCACATAGGGGAAAAAAAAGATGGTTACCTATCCCTAAAGGGTTCACAATCTAAGAACACAAGACAGACAACAGCCATTGGAAAAACATGCAGGGGTTGAGTAGGGACAGTTGCTCTTCTCCTGCTAAACAAAAGAGTGTTATTACTTTAAAAGGTGCCTCTTCGCTCACTTAGCGGGGCGAACTGCTAGGGATGCTCCAGTTATGAATATCTTATAATAATGCAGAATGGAAGGCTGGAGTAGATCACTCATCGAGTCATCTGAAATTTGCATAAATTTATTCTAAATTCCTAAGAATTCTGTGGAAGAGTGCTAATGCTATTCTTGAGTACAAATGAGTACAGAGTTTTAGATATTGGTTATGATCAGGAAAATATTCTTCACTGCAAGTATGACTAAATATTCTAACCAATGCAACAACTCTTTAGTTGGTCCACTATAATACACTGACCAACTTCAAATAGTGAACAGGAAAATAGCATATTCTCCCTACTTACAAAAACAGCAGGACTAAAAAAGTAATCTGAAATAAAATACATAAAACATATACTCAACTTTCAGTTTCATTTTGAAGACACTGACTTTTTGCTAACCCTTCCTTCTTTCTACAGCCTTCTGTGCCTTCCAACTCAGGGACATACTTGCAGGTAGCACAGAGGGCTGCAGATGAAAGGGAAGATTGGTGCAAATCAGCCCTGCCCAATCGTTGAAGCAAAATATTATTTGGCATGCATAACAATATTACGGTTGTCAGCCACTGAGATCATAGATTTCTTTTTTAACAGAAATGCGAGTTTTCCAGAAAAATCTGAATTGGAAAATTTTCCAGAAATGTTTCCACGCCTCATTTGCATGAAATTTGCATCAACCCTTTCCTTTAAAAAAATACTACTACACAAATTTTCCTGATGCCCTAAACAGATTGTGATCTGATCTGGCATTTTATTGCCCATGGTTGGGCAAGGTGATCGAGAGGGTGGTGGCGTCTCAGCTCCAGACTGTCTTGGAAGATGCAGATTATCTGGACCCATTTCAAACTGGCTTTTGGGCAGGCTATGGTGATGAGACGGCCTTGGTTGGCCTGTTAGAGAATCTCCAATTAGGAATTGACAGGGAGAGTGTGACTCTGTTGATCCTTTTAGATCTCTCAGTGGCTTTTGATACCATCAACCATGATATCCTTTTGGGACACCTAAAGGGGTTGGGAGTGGAAGGCACTGCTCTGCAGTGGTTCTGTTCCTACTTCTTGAGTAGGTTCCAGATGGTGTTGCTTGGACTGTCGCTCTTCAAAACAAGAGCTCCAGAGTCCTGCAAGGCTCCATACTTTCTCCAGTGCTTTTTAACATTTACATGAAACCGCTGGGAGATTTGGTGCAGGTTGTTATCAGTACGCTGATGACATCCAAATCTATTTCTCCATGTCAAATTCATCAGGAAATGGCTTAGCTTCCCTTAATGCCTGCCTAATGGGTCGGATGAGAGAGAACAAACTGAGGCTGAATCCAAGCAAGATGGAGGTACTCACTGTGGAAGGTCGAGACTTAGGAAGTGGTTTAGATCAGCCTGTTCTGGACAGGGTGGCACTCCCCCAGAAACAGCACGTATATAGTCTGGGAGTACTTCTGGACCCAAACCTCTCCCTGATTTCTCAGGCTGAGGCAGTGGCCAGGAGTGCTTTCTATCAGCTTCGGCCGATTCACCAGCTATGTCCATTTCCGGAGATAAACGACCTTAAAATAGTGGTGCAGCTGGTAACATCCAGGCTTGACTACTGCAACGTGCTCTATGTTGGGCTGCCTTTGTATGCAGTTTGGAAACTGCAGTTAGTACAGAAGGCAGCAGCTGGGTTGGTCTCCATGGTGGCTCGAAGAGATCATATTACACCCATTTTAAAACAACTACACTGGCTGCCAAAAAGTTTCTGGGCGAAATACAGAGTGCTGGTTATTACCCATAAAACTCTAAATGGCTTGGGTCTGAGGTGTTTAAGAGAGCACCTACTTCTTCATCAACCTCACCGCCTGTTAAGATAATCTGGGGAGGTCCAGTTGCGGTTGCCACCGGCTTAGTTGGTGGCAACTCGAGACCAGGCCTTTTCTAGAGTTGCCCTGAGACTCTGGAACATGCTTCCTAATGAAATTAGAGTTTCCCCTTCTCTGAATGTTTAAAAATGACCTAAAGGCATACCTGTTTAGTCAGGATTTTAGTTTATAGTTTTAAAGCTTTGGTTTTAGAGCTTTGATTGTATTTTAAATTGTTTTAATTATGTTAATGTTTTAATGGTTTTATATTGTGAACCTTTTTGGATCTTTTTGTATGGGGCAGTATATAAATGTACTAAATAAATAATAAATAATAATATTTGATATATTTTTATAGTATAAAAAACCACCTCCAGTACGGTTCCCCTCACTGTATCTCAAAAGCTTTTCAAGCAGTCAAACAGAAATTTTAGAAATAGAAACTTTTTCATGGAAAAATAAGTATGGGAATTTTAAAAAAAACCTTCCTGTTTGGAAATTTTTTCATGGAAAGTTTTCTACCCCACATCTCTGCTTATTACTATGACAATATATACACTGAACAGCAAGAGACCTGCTACAAGAGAGATTTGGTCCATTTTCTTGCAAATTTTAAAAATTAAATATTTATTTTGAAAGCAGAATTCAGGTGCTCATTTCCCCTGTGAATTAGGAAGATTTGCCTCCATACACAATGAAAGTGACATTGCAACTACAACCAACTTACACACACTCAATGAAGTGCTGTGCAAGTCATTCATATTTTATGCTAGACTGGATGAAAGTAAACAAAATTCAGACAACAAAATATCTCTTTTGGCCAAGACATTTGAGCAAAATCCTTAAATAATACAAAGTTTTACATGTTTAAGTACTACTGATTTCAAATGCATCACTGTGTGCAGAATTTCAACCATGGTTTTCAAGGATTTGAGAGGTCTACCGAGAGGTATGTGTGTCTCACATCCAAGGCATCAGGAATCTATTATTCACAGGTGCAATGCTATTTTAAAACAAACAGAACTAGTGTATATAATTCATTTATGGTGGGCATTGGTCTGATCCCCATTACAGTTAACTGAATTATAATATTCCTGCTAAATTGGTGCAAAAGTACTTTTTACAGTGCTGACCCTTTCATATTTGGGGGGGTTTGAACTGTCCCTATGTAGCATCCCTCCACTGACTGTTGCCCCACTGTGTTTCTTTTACGCTGCAAATCCTTTTGGGACAAGGAACCATCTTCCCATTGGTTGCAGGGGAAATAGCTGCAGCTCAGCAGCAGAGCCCATGCTTTGCATAAAAAGGCCCCCCGGTGGAAACCTTCAGCCTCCGCAGGTAAGGCTAAGACAGACCCTTCTCTGGTACCCTGGAGAGCTGCTGCCAGTCAGCACAGAGAACACCAAGCTTTAGGGACCACTGGTCTGACTCTGGATATGACGCAGCTGCCTATATAATATTTTACTCTGCATACTGCTTTGAGACTCTGCTCTGTTCAAAAGTGGTCTACAAACATTCTTAATAAGAAGCAGCAAACAGTGTGAGGAAGAACTGTCAAGTAGGATAGAAAATGGATGGGTGATATTTGTCAAGTATGATTCACAACTATTCTGAACTGTTTTAAATAAGTTTAGCATTGTGAAACCTATTTTTAAGATATTTACTGGTTATAATAACCTATTGTAAATCAACTGTAACTGTTTATTTACCTGGAGTTATACACGCTGAAAGGCTGGTTGGTAGTGGTGGTGAATAATGCAAACTAAAGTACCAGTTTAAACAATATATTGGACAATCCATCGTTTGTCCATTTTTCCCTCCCCCAAATACCTTCTGCACAAGAAACGTAAATCTTGATGTGGCCCCAAACCAAAATGAGAACCCACTGCTAATACTGAGGAGTTCGTTTTATGAAAAACATCCCAGTCCAGCTGGAACACAGAAGCTTGTGCAGGAATGTCCTTGATCTACTGAGCAATCTACAGTTACCAGTTGACATTCCTAGAATAAATACAGTTCTCATTTTCATGCAAGGCAGGGTCTCTACTCCAGCATTACAGGGTGGAAGAAGAAAACAAACAGGATGCATACCCAATTCCAACAGAAATGGAACACAAAGAAGATCCAGAATGTAATCTACAAACATATTAACTAAAAATTAACTTTAATTGCATTATGTATAAATATTGTTAATCAATTAGAAAGGTGTCATATGATGGTGACTTGTCTAGTGGTTATGCAGAAATGGGCCTTCTCTGTTACTGCCCTGAGACTCTGCAAAGTACTCCCTGCTGAAATAAGAGCCTCCCCATCTCTGACAACTTTTAAAAAGTCCCTAAAGACTCATTTTTTCACCCAATCTTTTTAGCTTCTGTGGTTTTAAATGGTTTTAAGGTTTTCATTTTTAATTATGTCTTAAACCGCCCAGAGACAGAGGTTTGGGACAGTCTACAAATTTGAGAAATAATAAAAATAAATATGTCCACCCACATAAATACCTTAAAAGATATTGATCCAAAATCCAACAATCTAATTCATAATCACATAATATAAAATTTGCAAGCTTAAATAAAGTCTCTAAAAAATTTCAAAATGTAGGCAGATTTTGAGGTTCTCCTAACTATCTTGTAGATCCTTTGTTCATCAAAAGGTTTGCAACCTTTTTTTAACAAGGGTACCCCTTCTGTCACAAACCTTGAGCTTGTGTACCCCACAGAGGTTTAAGCTCAAGTACTGTGTGTGTGTGTGTGTGTGTGTGTGTGTGTGCGCGCGCGTATACACACACACATTTAAATGATAGTTATGAGAAGGCTACTTCAGCCACTGGCTTACATTCAAACTAAGTTATGAGTAACAAACTAAATTATAAGTTACTCCCACTGAAATTAATGGGACAAGTTTAGTTCTCCTGTTAATTTTAATGGAAGTAAAAGTAAAGTGTGCCATGAAGTCGATTTCGACTCCTGGCGCCCACAGAGCCCTGTGGTTTTCATTGGTAGAATACAGGAGGGGTTGACCATTGCCTCCTCCCACTCAGTAGGAGATGATGCCTTTCAACCTCTTCCTATACCACAGCTGCCCGATATAATACCAGCGGGATTCAAACTGGCAACCTTCTGCTTGTTAGTCAAGCATTTTCCCACTGTGTAGGATGTATAGTATAAATTTTCTACCTTTCAAAAAATGGACCTGCATTACAATCCTTTGTATATTTGAAGCGCTAGTAAAGAAGTCACAGATGAAGATAACGGGTCGAAACACATCTGACTCATCTTCAAAGCTTTAGATGAACAAAGGATTGACAAGAGAGTTCAGAGTGCCTCAGAATAGTTACATTTTGAATTTTTAAAGAGACTTTATTTAAGCCTGCAAATTTTGTATTACGTCTTTTTGAATCAGATTGTTAGATTTTGTATCAATATATTTTAAGGTGTTTATTTCAATGGGCATTTGATTGACTCTTTTCTAGATGGTTAACAATAATTATACACAACACAATAAATACAAATATGGCATATGTTTACAAACTGGAGGGAAAAGACTTCTGAAAGGCTGAAAAGCCAGGAACTCTTATCATGATGCCATTAAAAAGGCAGGCAGCCTAATGGTGCCAAGGACATTCTTGGTGTGTGGAATATTTGACAATATTTGACCAGTGCCCCAGCTCTGAGTTGGGCTCTGATAGGAAGCTCTCATTTAAAATAGCAGTTCCATCCTTTCAGAGTTCATCTCTGCTTCTCATTAATCAACACATAAAGTGTTAAAGAAATATGCAAGAAGGAACAATAATGAAGCTAACTAGGAGAACTGTACACCACAAAGGGATAGATGGTGACATTTTGAAGCAGAACTGTCTTAAGAGTACTGCATAGGACAGGTCTGAACTGATTGCAACAAAATGTATTTACAAAGATACATTCAAAGTCAGATCATTAGGCAACTCATTTGAATACTCCTTCTTCCCAAATGTAAATGTAAATCTAAGATGTCTCAATTTTACTTGTCACTCCAAGTCCAACAACCAGCCTGGCGCACGAATACTGGTGCACACAATCCTATAAATAAGTAATTTGCAAAGTTATATTCCCAAACTTATATGCTATGGTTACTTTTCACATTCATTTTTTTAATATCAGGACAAGTGAAGATATATCCAACAGCTTTAGCATAAGAATAACTATTTTAAAAATCTGCCTAATTGAAGACTGACAACCTTCTGCATGGAAAACCTCTAGTAATTTGAGCATGAGAGTTCTAGCCACTACTTTCCCAGTTCTATTATATATTTCATTCAAATTTCCATTTTGGACATCATCATTACATCTAGGCCAGTATCTTGATCAGAATTCCTAATTTCAGCTTATTAAAATAGTCCCCTAGATCTTTCTTTCTGCCAACTCAAAATCTTATGCTACAAGAAAATAGTGCCCCCACCCGCCGCTCCCCTGCATACCAATCAAAACTGCATTTACCCTCTTCAGTATCTTGGCTTAATATTCAACTACTTTTGTTTAGCCTTCTATTTAAAAAACCAAAATGTCAGTCTAATGTTAAAAAATATCATGATGAAAGAGCTAAGTCTCACAGCTTCAAGGAAACATGGTATATTAAGTGAAATAACTTTTTTTTAAGTCCTTTTCTTCATGACTGATATTTATTTATTTAACATAATTTCTATACCACCCAAAACTTGTGTATGAGCGGTTTACAATTAAAATCATTTTAAACCCAATATTAATAGTATTAAAACTATAAATCTAATTGAAAGCCTGGGTGAACAAATACGTCTTCAGTGCCTTTTTAAAAAACTGCTAGAGATGAGGAGGCTCTTATTTCAACAGGGAGCACATTCCAAAGCCCAAGGGCAGCAACGGAGAAGGCCCATCCACAGCTAGCCACCAAACAAGCTTTAGACGAACCTCTCCAGAAGATCTGAATGAGATCTTGATATGTCTTCCTTATACAAGAGATGGGATGTTCTTAATGTCTCATATGTGCACCTTAAATTCTGACAATATCCTGAGCACCTGTATGAATTAATTCTCCCAGCTGTCAGCAGCAGTCAACTTTTTTCTCCAAATCAGCTCATTACAAATATATTTTGTGTAGTTTACACATAATAATCCTAAAAACTAAACGCTATAAATGCATCATGCCCAGAAACTGGGGCAATATACACATTTCTAAAACAGTGTTGAAAAACAAGAGAGTTATTCTAATAAGTCACAATTCACATTTGCATAACAAACTGTGAATTAGTCACACTTATGAATATTCATCTGTTTGCCACAAAAGAAAAGTTGTGCATAAAAAGCAAGGCTCAACCAAGGCCCTGAGATCTCTATTCATTAATTAATCTTCAGACAACATGCTGAGTTCTTGAGGAAGAAGCAAGGGTGATATTGCAATATTTGATAATGTGCTTCCACACAGTTGAAAAGATCCATCTAGTCAAACCAAATATATTTTCCCCATAAACAATGGCAGCTGGCTTCAAGAAAAACTGCAAAAAAATCACAATCCTCTATCATCTACTATCAATAGCTGTTGAACTTATTTGCAAATAATGTCAGTTTTTCAACTACTAATTCTTTTCAAGTAAGCAATATGTTTCAGCACCACCAAAATATGGTCCTACATCCATGTTTTCCTGTATGAAACTGTTTTCCTCTATGCTGCTTAGCAAAAAAGCACTCCATAAGTAGGAAAGTCCATCTCTCTACAGTCCTTGATGGGTTCTGCACACAGGAGCAGACCTGGGAGGTACCAAAGTGTACACATGCATACACACACCCCTTCTCCTAGGCAGAACTAGGCACCCACCACCACCAATCACTCAACACAATCCAGATGAGGGAACAGACAAGAAGGAAAACATAAAAAGCATCAGATTAGTTACTTCCTAAGATGAACAGAAAGGAGATGCATCATGGACATTTAAGAGGGAAAGCTTAAATGATCAGTAAATCTTACTTTGTTAAATACACAACAAGATTTGTGATGACTTCCGTCTATTCCTTCATATTTCTCTTCAACAACACAGGATTTTTCACACTGCAATAAATTTCCTAGAAGTGTACAGGTTGAGAGGAACATCCCAACATAAAGCCATTTCAAGTTCTTGTCCACTTTCCTTTTCCAATTCCTCTTTATGTTTCAACACAAAATTTCTGTTTAAACACAGAATAAATAATTTGGTCTCAAGCCAAATTATTTGGGTTGAAACCAAGCCGGTCCCATTGGCCTCTGTTTTTATTATTTTGGGGAATGTTTAGTGTCTTTTATTGTTTTAATGTGATCTTCTTTCTAACTGATTTTAAATTTACTGAGTGGCTTTTAAAGTAGAAAGGCTCTTAAAGTTAGAAATGAAGTTGAATAAAGGTTGGATTCAAAAGGGACCAAGTTGATGTCAATCCAGCTATTCCTGTCCAGGAAAACTTATTTAAATACATTTGTATCCAGCCTACCTTGCTGAAGCAATCCAAGACAGCTTACTATGGAAAACACAAACACCACTCAATATACATGAAACCAAAGCAACAACGAAACACAAAAAGAAATAGTAACTCATTCTCTCTAGCCCTATTCATATATTATGTTCAACAGACATACAATTTTTGTATAGTGTATGCACACATATCTATATGCACACAGTTATTTACATGTTATGCTGGACACACGTACAGCCGTACATTTGCTATCTGTACCCTGCATTTCACAGAGCTGGTACCAGGTTTGCTTTTAAAACAAATGCACATACAGTCATACAAAAGCACATGCACCTGAACAGAAATCCTAAATAGAGCTCTCTCTGCTAGTACTATGAATGTTTATTCATAGCACTGTTCAACAAAAAGTACTAAAAGCAGTTTACACGGGCGGGGGGGGGAACCCCAGATGATTCCCTGTCCCAAAAGGGCTCACAATAAAGTAGACACCAGCAACCACCACTGGAGGGATGCTGCATTGTGGCTGGATAGGGGCAGCTGCTCTCCACCTGCTAAATAGAAGAGAATCACCCCTTTGAAAAGGTGCCTCTTTGCTCAGTTAGCAGGGGCCTCTCTCATGGCTGGGGATTGCCCAGCAAAGGTTTTAAGGAAGTGAAAGCCCCTGCCTGCCTCTAAATTACAAGAAGTATCCTTACTCAAAAGCGTACAACACGCTTTCCTCTTTTTGTAGCATCAATCAATAAACTAATCAGAGTACAGCTTAATAAGGATAATGACCCAGTTCTCAATTTCCGAAACATCAGCATACACCCACTGAAAGGTGCATTTCTTATCAGCCCACAGTGGAAAGGTCTCTTTTCAGCCACTCTCTCTTTCCACGCTAAATGTCATATTCAACAAAAACTCGTCTCCTTTCCTACCCATAGGATTTATTCAAGAGGAGGAGTATTGCTGTCAGGATGTGAGCTTAAGAAACTTCAAGTCACCTACAGAGGAGACTGAATGCTTACGGTTGGCAATTTTCGTGTGCACAGGATTACACATATGGAAACATACAATCCAATGCCAGTTAGCAATGCCAAGCAACGCCACCAGGTGTAAATGCTAAACCATGTTATCCATAAACACATTCACTAAGCTAATTTGATGACACTCAAGCACAGATCTTCCGAGTAACTGGAAAAACAATTTATATGAAGCCAAACCATGCAGAGGCCAATACAGTACAGACAGTCTTCTTAACGTAAATGCTAGCACAGCATCAAGTCAGATGCCCCCATCACTCACACACAGCCTTCATTCAAATACCGCTTCATCCTTTGCCCTCAACAATTGAGATTTCTCTTCAGCTCAAAATTACCCAAGAAGCCATATGATACCTCATTACCATCTTGATTTCCTTTAATAAGTAAAGCTACATAAGCATATTATGTATTTCCCCCTAGCTCTCAGAAAAGGAACATGTGAACAATTGGTGTGGATAAAAACAGTTTACAGCAACTGGTATATTTAATAAAATCTAACAGGTGAGAAAATGCAGCACGCAAAAGCTATTTGAAAGCAACACAGTAGGACAACCACCCCTCCATCCACTGTGCAGTGGAGACCTTAGTGTGCAAATCCCTGTTATTCTGCAACCACCAAGACCCCACTCCCTGCACAGCTTTGCCCCAATACACACCCACCAAATTCTCCCCCCACACACGGCCCCAGTCATGTTTAAGGAGCCAAAGCAGACTTCACTCTCAATGGAGGACAACAGTGTTACCATTCCACTTGCTCTTTTTTCTTTTCAATAAAACAAGAACCAACCAACGCTGTCAGAAGTCAAGGGCCTTAAGCAAGCCAAGGGGAGGGGCATTTTGGGCCAAGTTTACCTCCTGCCTCCCAAACGTCACTTCATTGCTCTTCACCTCGGATACAAGGGCGGAGTGGCCCTGGACAGCACCCAGAGAGAAGCGGGGCACCCCCCAGGAGGCCCTTTTTGTCAGACTAGGCACAGCCCTGTTTGGCTGCCAGGAACTCCGATAAACTTCCTCCCAAAGCACAGCTCTTTCTGCCTCTGCCCTCACCTGCCCATCCTCCTGGAGACCACCAAACCTCCTGGCGGACCCTTGCCCCAAAGCTCTGCAGCCAGGCTTCCCTGGTCTCTGGGAAGCGAGGGGGATGCCACAGGCATCAGTGCCACTCACACACACACAGGGCAACACCAGATGCCCAACCCCTCCTTCCTCCTCCTTGGCCTGGGAGGCTTCTGCAGAGGAGGACAGCCGGCCAGGTCCACGGCCATCTCCAACTAACAGGGCGTGTGCGAGAGAAGACAACCTCCAAGGCCAGAGAGGCCGCCAGGTGATCAGGTCCCCCCCCAGCCCATCCTCGTCTTGGGATCAGCCTCCCCGGCTGGGAGGGGAGAAGACGGGAAGCCCCCCACCCACTCCTACCCCAAGCCTCGCTCCCACTTCTTCTTACAAGCTCCTTCCCTTCCCTTCCCAACCCTCCATCTCATCACCCCCTGGCAGGCACCCCCAACTTACAATGCCCCCCACCCACCCACCCCCCACACAGACCCTCTACACACCTTGCCCCACCATCCTGGACTCGCCTTCCCACCTGGGACCTTCTGCTTCCCACCCCTCTATTTGGGAGTGTGCTTCTACCTCCATTCCTGTACCCCCCCACCCACCCACCCACAGCCCCCTTTCGGGGGGGGCTTCGTAACATAGTTAGGAGGACCCCTTCAGCACCCTGCCGTCTGCACAAGGCTAGGCTCTTCCCCAGCCAGGTCCCACAGCTGTCAGGCCGCCCCCGCCCCTTCCTGAGGGCCCTGCCTGGCTGGGACCCCCCCCCCCCCCAGCAGCCCTTTCCCTTGAGGGAGGCACCAGCAGTTCCCCCTTCCCTGGGCCTCCCTCAGCCCCCTAGGGGACCCCTTGCTCCTTCTGCGGGCAGCCCCGAGCAGGCCCCTCGTTTCCATGAGGGACCCCCTCCCCAATGTCCCTTGCCCCACCCCCTTGCCCTCCCCACGGGACAGCCCCTCCCCCTCCCTCGCCACGCCCCCTCGCCCCCCGCCCCTCCCGGCGGCGCCCCTGACAGCTGCTGCCGCCACCGCCATTGCCGCCCCCGAGCGGGCTGCCCTCACCTGGCACAGTCGCCTCCTCCTCCGCCGCCGGCTGGCCCTTCCGCTCGCTGCCGCGGCGGCGTCTCCCTCTCCCTCTCCCTCAGGCCGCCGGGCCAAGGCCGCTGCCAGGAGAGCCGAGGCAGGCGCGGGGGGGGCTGGCCCGGCGGGCTGCTCCTGGCCGGGCTGCCGCTGCGGCTGTTGGGGCCCCGGCTGCCGCGGTGGGGCTGCTGGGCGCCCGGGGCCCCCTGGCAGGCTGCGCGCTCCTCTGCCTGCTGCCTCCCTGGCGGCGGCGGCGGCTGCTGGGGCTCCTCGTCCTCCTTCTCCTCCTCCTCCTCGGTCCTCCTGCTCGGCTGCTCTCTGGCTGGCTGCTGGCTCGGGCGGGGACGGGGAGGAGCGGGGGGCGGCGCCCAGCGAGCGGCCGCCGCCGCCGCCGAGGAAGCGGCTGGGAGGGGAGCGGAGGAGCGGCGGCGGCTGAGGCAGGCCGGCCGGCCGCCCCTCCGCCGTTGCCGAGGCGATGTGGCCCGCCGCGCTGCTCCTCCTGCGGCTTCGCCTCAGCCGCGCGCGGCCGCCATCTTGGGAGCCCGGCGGGTGGCGGCGGCAGGTGGGGGGCCCGCCCGGGGGAGGGGCGGGGGGGCGCCCCCCAACCTCCTCCTGGACCCCCGCCGCCGCGAGGGGAGGCCCCGGCAGCCCCAGCAAAAAGAGCCCCTCTGAGCATGGGCAGAGTTCCCCGCTTCGTGTTCAGAGGCGCACAGGTCCGCGTCTTATATTTTAATCCCACGGCTACTCCCAGGAGCACAGCACGCGCCACTGAGCAGGATTGTAAACCCCCCCCCCCGCCGATTTTAGCCTCACGACGACCCTGTGAGGTAGGTCAGTCGGAGGAGGAATTAAGGGAGGGAGGGAAGGTCCCACTTTTCCACCCCCACGAAAACGCAAAGCGGCTAACGCACACACACACCCCTTGTAAAATACCAAACTCTCTCTCTCTCTCTATATATATATATGGCTTTTATAAGCGTATCAAAACGTACAAGAGATCTGTTCAACCCCGATGAATTTATCAGTAACAAAACATTGTTTAAGCTAACAATGGTATTGTTTTTAAACTTTATATCCCATGTTTTCTTCAAAGATTGAAAGAAGTTGACACACAAATTCAAAACACAATCAACTTTAAAAAAAACACAATAAAACAAGGTGCAACTATTAACAGTCCAATAAATATATCAACATAGTTTTTCCTGGCAAGCAGACAAAAATGCATGGGGGGCAGAGGGGTGGGGGAGGAGCTGCCACCTGCTTAATTTCTGCACTGGCACTGCTGATCAAAGCCCTAAGGCCAGAAGGAAGCGGGGAAAGCTGGCAAGCCTAAGGATGCCGTCCTGGGCATGCTTACTTTGCAGTGCATGCCACTGATTTTAAAAAGGGGCCTACATCTGCAAAAAGATTTATTAGATGATTTGCCATTAATCTCCAGAGTGACTAAAAACAATTGAAAATTAACAGCACTACATTTTAAAAAAATCAATACTGTAAAAATGTTTAAACCAGCACCCCAAGCAACCAATATATAAGCAGCAGACTAAAATAGTCAGTCAGGAGACAAGGGAAAGGAAAGGTTGTGCCCTCAAGTCGACTCCTGGAAACCACAGAGCCATGTGGTTTTCTTGGTAGAATACAGGAGGGGTTTCCCATTGCCATCTCCCGCACAGTCTGAGATGATGCCTTTCAGCACCTTCCTGTTTTGCTGCTGCCCAATTAGGAGTTTCCCATATTCTGGGAAACACACCAGCAGGGATTAGAACCAGCAGCCTCCTGCTCTCTTAACCTGCAGGTTACTTCCCTGCTGCGCCATTACAACTAATAAATCCAAAAGCAGCAGCATACGATTGGGCTGCAAGCAGAACTTGCAGGAAGAGTGCCTCTTCCCTGCCCCCACCCCCAAAGCAGTCTGGAGGAAATATTTATATACCACTTTTCAACAAAATGTTCTCATTGGTTTACATAGCAAAAAGAACAAGAAAACAGAATAAGGACAATTTAATTTCCAGGGAGAGAGGCCTGGCTTCAGCCCTCTCTCATTCAGCAGGCTTGCCCTACCCCAGCACCTCTATTTTGTTAGTTTCAAATTCTGCCCACCATCATAACAGGTATTTTGCACCGCAAGATTATTTAGCGCATGTGTCAGTTACAGCATGCCACTTGAGGTCTAATGACCAAAACAGCTGTGACAACGGCCACTGGTAGAGTGCTTGCCCCGTAAACATTTCACACATGCCTTGTCTCACACACACACTCACTCACGTGTAAGCACAACAACTGGGCCACCAGTCTCTGGCATACCAGCTCTAAACATGGCTCACATAGCAAGTGTGTTTATATGCAACAGGTCACACTTAACATGGGCAACTGCTTTCTCTGTGCCAGTTGCATTACTGTTTCAACCCCTAGTAGGGCTGTGCACGAACCTGTTTGGAGGCCCTTTTACGGGCCTCCAAACAGGTTCGAACACTGTGTGTGTGGGGGGGGGTGGTTTCGAAGTTAGTGGGTTTCTCACTTTTGTTTGTTTGTTTGTTTGTTTATTAAATTTATATACTGCCTAGTATAAAAATCTCTAGGCGGTTTACAGAAAGGGGGAGGGAGATTTCCTTTAAGGGTGGGGGAGGGTGCACTTACCCCTCCCTCCGCTTTCCCTCCACCAGCGCCCAGTATTTTACAGATCCTACGGGACAACAACATACTTCCCTGCCACCCCATTTGCTCTTTGGCTGGAAGTGGTCGGAAGTAGCTGGTGCGTGTGCTCATGTCACGCTCATGCACATGTGCTCGCAATATGCGCACCCAGCGGGCACACGTGTGCCAGCTACTTCCAGCCGAAGAGCAAACGGGGTGGGAGGGAAGTACGCTGACACCCTGTAGGACCTGTAAAATACCAGGCGCCAGCAATGGGGGGGGAAGCAGAGGGAGAGGTAAGTGCACCCGCCCCCACCCTTAAAGTGAGACACATAGCCCCGCCATCGAGCCACCCGTGCCCAGATCCATGCACATCCCTACTGTCGCTGAGCATTTATAAATGTGTTTGCCATTTCAAATACCCTTGCCAAACAACATGCAAGTTGTATTTGTAGCTGAGTAATTGTACAACTTGTATTAATAGTGGCACCACTCAACCCACTGTTAGCAGTTTTGCTGTAGAGTAGTGGTTTTTATTTTATGACATTTAGATGCCACCCTTCCTCCAGGATGTCCCTCAAGTGAGCATATGTAGGGATCCAAGGTGATCTACCCAGGTAGTGTGGCCAAACCAAGACCTTCTCAGTTCTAGCAAAACTGCTGCATCACATACCTAAGTTCAGACCATGTCCTGGATAACATGTGTTGATCAGTTCTTGGTGCAAAGCACAACTCAGCCCACACAGCTGCTCAGCCCATAAGCATACAGCCCATAGATCAGCCTCAAGCTCATGCGCTTCACACACATGAGTTCCATGGTTTGGCGCACACATTGCTCCTCACCATGCATACAAGTGCAAGTGGGAGATGCCTATTTCAAATAACACACCACCCCAAAAGTCACAGCGTGGCCCATATTTTTTTAAAAAACCTACCCACTCTGAGGCATAATCCCCAACACACATACGTTAAGACATTAATTGTGGTGTGTGGGATTTGGAGAGATCTGCTGCTTGAGAACTTCTCTCAATAGTAACTTCAAAGGTATCTTTCCTTACACAGCCCACCACACACTTCTATATTTTGATTTTTTGTGCAATTCAGCACATAGCTAGCATCTTCTTTGTCTGAGTTAACCTGATAACTGATCAAAGAGGCAGCTTTTGAAGTAGCAACTCATATTTAGCAGGGGAAGAGCAACTACCTATCCAGATCCAGCACAGTGTCTCTCCAGTAGTTGTTGCTAGCGTCTGTCTTATATTTCCTTTTAGACTGGGAGCCCTTTTGGGACAGGGAACCATTTTATTTGTTATCTTTCCACTTCGGGAACTTTTGTTGAAGAGCAGTATATAAATATTAGTAGAAGTAGCAGATGCCTAATAATTGTAGTAACACTTTAGACTCAAATTCAGCTAATGCTTGCAAAGCTGTAGGCATCAATTTCCTAGGGCAGTTGGGTTCCCAACCTGTGATCCACAGACCACTGGTGGTCCAAGAGGGTACTGCAGGTGGTCTGTGGTGTGTGTGTGTAAATAATAATAATCCATGTATTGTATCCAGTGTTATCATTTAATACAATGCTGTTCAATGATTATTCACAATGTAATCCACTATATTTGTGAGTGAACATAGATTAGAAAAAAACGTGTTTATAATACTCCTTGATATAAAAGTTTGACTCCCGTCAGGCATAGGTTGTGTTAAAAATCTTTAAAATGCCTTGCTTCTGTGGTGATCTGCAAAAAAATGACAACTATGTAGTGGTGCACATAAAAGAAAAGGTTGGGAACCCCCTGTCCCAGAGTAATCCAGATGCTGTGAAATACACAGTAGTAAATTGGTTCAAATATTCAAAGCAGGAGATTTGTGTAGGTTGGGCCTCCAGTCTTAAGTGCTTATGTGCAGGTGGGAGATAAATAATGGCGGTGGCAGCGAGAAAGCAGAGGAGACTGGGGCAGAAGGGGGTGGGCGGAGAGAGGAGACTGGGGCAGAAGGGGGCGGGCGGAGGAGCAGGTGGGCGATAAATAATGGTGGCTGAGCAGGCGGGCGGAAGATAAATAATCATGACGGCAAGAAAGCAGAGGAGACTGGGGCAGAAGGGGGCGGGGGGAAGGGGAGACTGGGGCAGAAAGGAGGGGAGACTGGGGCAGAAGGGGGCTGGGGGAGAGGAGCGGGCAGGCAATAAATAATGGCTGAGCAGGCGGGCGGAAGATAAATAATCGTGACAGCAAGAAAGCAGAGGAGACTGGGGCAGAAGGGGGTGGGGGGAGGGGAGACTGGGGCAGAAGGGGGCAGGGGGAGTGTACTGCTGCACAGTTGCTCTGTATGGGTTCAACTAGTATGATATTAAAACACATACATTTAAGGTACCAACCAGCAACCTGTAACTTGCATACTGATTCCACCATTCAATTTCCATATCAATAAAAACTTCTACACATGAGCAGGCCAATAAGAAGTTAAAAATTATATATAATAAAGCAGATAAGAGGTGCCAAGAAACCCTAATACTTTCCATCCACCACTAGGTCTTTATCCCTATAACTCTTCCCTCACTTTTGCTCAAGGTTTAAGAACTGCTATTCCGAAAACCACAAGAAGGGAGATGTAGAATACAGACACTCAATCACACAGATCTCATATGGCACCACACACATCTGTTTTCAAGATGTACACATTTCAGCCTGATTTCCAGAGTTCCACTGTTCATAAGAGAACAAATCTGCCCACCCTGTGAGAACATTTTGAGAACCCCTCTTGCACGTACCTCTGCTTGCTCGAGGCTCATATGAAGGTCATACAAGAGAGGACCTTTGTGGTGGCTGCCCACACCTTGCTGGAGGAACTCCCTTCCCCAAGACATCAGATTAACCCCCTCCTGGGAGTATTCGTTAGCTAGGACTTTTTCCAGCATTTGATTTGTTTGATGGTCCTTCCTACTGTTAATTAACTGGTAGCATTTTTATTTTATTTTATGTGTTATTCTATACATTGTTCCTTAAGCTGCACTTAGTTTTACAAAAGAAAGATGGAGTAAAAAAATAAAAATAAATGACTTTTATTATTAAAGAAGTTTGTATCCCACCTTTCAGCATTAAAGAATCAGTCAAGTAGCTTACAAAAGAAAGAATCAAAACTAATACCAGTATGAAATAGACTTCAAAAACAATATCGATATCAAACAGAAGCACTTTAATCATGTTACTTTTTTTCCACACGAGTTGGGTGCATATCTCATAAGAAATGAATGATGAGCTTGTGCTGCATCCTCCAGTACTGAGCAGCCCAGGCAATTCCACCCCATTAATCAAAACCATATGCCGTCCTTTTCCTGATTTCTAACAGGTGCAAGTGTTTCTCCACTGTCCTTCCAGTGGTGTCAAATCCACAACTAAGACCTCATTAGCAAGCTAGAAGTTACAACAAATACATCACTTCCTTTACAGAGAAAGAGTCCAACTACCACCTGTTGTAGGGATATGAAACAGCACTGCTAACAATAGCCTTTTTCACATGAGGTCAGTTCTACACTGTGTATCTACAGTATAACTGAGCTACTTGCTTCTGTCTCTCTCTCCCACTTTTTCCTGGGTGTGTTTTGTTTTTATTAGTTTTTTGTGGATAAGTTGTTATAATTAAGTTCTGGGTTAAGCAAAGATACATAAATTATTTGCACTTAAGTACAAGTGGTGTTCTGTCTGGGGTTTGGAGATAGACCTGATTTTCCTTTTTGTGTTTCTTACCTGAAATACATGTTTGTGACAGTCGAAACTGAATGCATGAAAGAAGCATATTTAGCTACCTTACTGACCAGTTCAGGAAAAAATCCAGGACTCTCTTTTGCTTACCCCAAATAAATCATTCCTGCAAATTGGAAAGGTGGGTCTGTGGCAACAATAGCCCAGGCCAATAGATCAGAGAAAGCACGATATGTTTGTGTATGCACCATCTTCCCATCTCCAGTTACAAGGATATCTGGCAGCAGGGCTGAGGAAAACCCTTGCCTGAGACTCCGGAGAGCTACTGCCAGTCAGAGGAAATAATACTAAACTAGACAAACCAGTGATCTGACTCAGTAGAAGGCAGCTTCCTATGTTTCATTAGGTGACAAAGTAGACATTCAGCAAGAAATCTGTCACTTATTCAAAACATTATGGATTAATTTTTATTTAAAAATAATAATCCTAAAAGGAGCAAGAATAGCTTTGCTTTGCAGTCACAAGCTGAGATGATTTTCAGGTCAGTTTTTTTCCAGATACAAAAAGGGAGTCTCATTGGAGGATACTATAGCAACAGCTTTAACCAGTGGTGTGCACATACTGATCTCTTAAAATGTGTGCAGATACAAGCCAGAGAGCATACATGCATTTTAAGGCACTACTTGTGCACATCCAATCCTAGGAGCAGAGATTCTGTGGTACCAGTAGATATTACACTAATATTTATGATTATCTAATATTATTATATGATTATAATAAATACAACATCTCAACTTTTCTAATCAAACCAACTAAGGGGGATATATTGGAAAACACCGCTTTTTTATAAGGCCACAAATAAGTCTACCTAGAGGAGAGTCACCTACTCTGTTCCTCCTTTACCTTTGAAATCTGAAGGAAGTCTTGAGCCTGAAGACCTAGGAGATAGACCAAGGCAGTAAAAGTAACAAGGACTTGGGGGCTGGCTGTATTCTGTTGCCCCAGCTGGGCAATAGAACACAGCAAGGATTGTAGATCTGATTTTAAAATTAAAATGCTACCCCCCAAATATCTCTCTCTGGTCTAAAGCCCCTGTCACTAACCCCATATGACAGAGCTGGTGCGGCATAGGAGCAACATCTTCCCTATTTTAATTAAATAGTCTGTCAGAGCTATGAATTGAGACTTTCCCAGTTTGAATCTCACATTTGCCATGAGCTTACTAGTGGCCTTAGGCAAGCCAGTCCCCCTCAGCCTTAATTCCTTGGTTGCAATAATAATACGTAGTTACCTTCCAGGGTCATTATAAGGATCATTCACAAGAAATGCTTTGAACAGTCAAAAGCACTCTACAAAATTTTATTCTTTTATCCAGGCCTGCTCAACTTACCCTCCCCCCAGCTGTTTTTGACTACAATTCCCATAATCCCCAACACAGTGGTCAGCAGCCATCTGAAGGGGGGCCTAAGTTGAGCAGCCCTGAAAATTTATCTGTGAGGGGAGGCAGCTGTTTCCTGAATAGTGAAGAAAGTTATTGAAAATATTTGCATACTGCTTTTCAATAACAAAAAAGTTTTCAAGCAGTTTACATAGAAAAAAGAAGATAGTTCCTTGTCCCAAAAGGGCTCTGTCTAAAAAGAAACACAAGATAGACACCAGCAACAAGCACGGAAAGGATGCTGTGCTGGTCCTGCATAGGGACAATTACTCTTCCTCTGCTAAACATAAGAGACCCATCATTTTAAAGAGTGCCTCTATGCCCCTAGTTAGTAGGGGTTTCAACACATGTCCAACAACCCTGTCTTCTCAATTTATAAATTCCAAGGATAAGCCTGGGACTGAAAACAAGTCCTTATTTAGGATATTTATGGCCTGTCATTTCATTTATATACTAAATTCACAAGGTGGCTCACAAATATCATAACCTTATGGGATATAAACCAATAACGCATCATAATAAAACAGCAAAAGCTGCACAAAATAAGTGGAAATGACAATAGCACCCACCAAACACACAAAGATTTGGAAAGCAGCCATAAAACATCATCACTATTTTAATTGAAATCTCTGGAGAAAAGCAGACATTGCCACATGACATCCTTGGACAGCTGCCAAGGCCCCAGCACTGACAATGTGTGGCCTCACTGACTCACTGCTGGCCCTGGAGCTCTGTTCTGAGTAGCCATCTTTTTACCCACAATGCTCAGGTAATATAGTGTTGGGGACATCACTGGTTAAAAAACAAATGGCTGCCATTGTGGCTGCAAAAAAAACCCCTTGCTGGTGCTGCTGCCACGCACCACTAAGGCAGGTTCTGCCACCCTTTCATCAGGCTGGTGGTGGCTGCAGTGGTGTAGTGGTTAGAGTGCTGGACTAGGACCGGGGAGACCCGAGTTCAAATCCCCATTTAGCCATGAAACTAGCTGGGCCAGTCACTTCTCTCTCAGCCTAGCCTACTTCACAGGGTTGTTGAGAAATAGAAACCTAAGTATGTAGTACACCGCTCTGGGCTCCTTGGAGGAAGAGCGGGATATACATGTAATAATAATAATAATAATAGCACTCTTTTCAGTGATTGTTCTGGCAGCTGCTATTTTTCTCTTGCCAACAGTGCCCCAGATGCCTGGGACCCTTCTGACAGGGACATTATGGGTAGAACAAGAATGTCAGCCACCAGTACTGAAAACTACTGAAAATATCTTTACTGCTACTGCCCCACCACCAAACTAAGTCCCCATATCTTGTGGGGTGGGGGTGCATCCATGTAGGAGGGGATCCATTGACACACACTTTGCCAAGGGCCCCTCAAACCTTGAACCAATCCTGGAGAAAATAAATGTCTTCTCCGGATGCTGAGAGCTGGTAAAGTTGGCAGCATGCAAACTTCCCTGGGCACTTTCCAGATTGCCCGCTTAACAGCAGTAAAATGCTTCAGTTTGGGCAGATCACATTCAAAACTTAAATAAAGGCTGTTGTGCAAAGCTACCAGCAGGGGGAGCAGTCTTGCGAAAACTCCACAACCAGAAAATACAGCTGGTTTTTTTGTGCCGCACATGCAACTTTATAGCACTATATCGCAGTGATTAAATCTGAAAGAAGCCATCCAAAATGTGAACGGCACCCTGCTGACAGTGTAGGGTCTGCTGTGTCCTAACACAGGAAGTACAGAAGCACACTTAGCAGATACATCACAACCCCATTGTAGGGTCTAATCTTGAAAAGCTCCACGTCATTTGCAGGAAGTTTATTAGGGTTTCTGACTCCCAGTAGTTTAACAATAGCAAATCAAATTGCAAATAACAACCACTAATATAGCAATAGCAATAGCACTTACATTTATATACCGCTCTATAGCCAGAGCTCTCTAAGCAGTTTACAATGATTTAGCATATTGCCCCCCAACATTCTGGGTACTCATTTTACCGACCTCGGAAGGATGGAAGGCTGAGTCAACCTTGAGCCCCTGGTCAGGATCGAACTTGTAACCTTCTGGTTACAGGGCAGCAGTTTTACCACTGCGCCACCAGGGGCTCTCTAGCCATATGCCATGGCTAGCTTTGTGCTAATTTCTTAGCCTCATGTTCCCTGCCTGTAAAACTGGCTTCTTTTTATCTGGTGTTTGTGCAGCTCTGCTGGCCAATTTTAAAATTTTGAGTTAGAATCTCTGCGCTGTAGATGTTGATTTGTGTTTGCATATGCAGGTTATCCAGCATATGACTCATGGGATATAGTAAAGAACTGGGTCCATTCATTTCCCCCCCTAGTTCTGTTCTCTCTGGGCCATTCTTTTGCACGTTGCTGTCCTGGTGAATCTTAGAGGCTGCAGTAAAAAGCCAATTGGATCCCAGGAGCCTGAAGTCACGCAGCTTGCTTCAGATGCCTGGGTCCTAAGATATACAGGACTTCCCCTACTGCTAACTGAGCAAAGAAGCACTTTTTAAAAGTGGTGATTCTCTTTATTGAGTAGGGGGAGAGCAACTGGCCCTCTCCACCCCCAGTACAGCATCAGTCCAGTGGCTGCTGCTGGGGTCCATCTTATGCTTCTTTTATGGATTGTGAGCCCTTTGGGGACAGGAGGCCGTTTCATTTCATTTCATTTATTTATTTATAGCTATGTAAACTGCTTTGGGAACTTTTGTTGAAAAGCAGTATATAAATATTCATCATATTCATATTAATAAAGGTTGACATGAGTACTTTGAATTGTGCCCAGAAACCAGTGGAGCTATTTTGGGGCTGAGCTCTGGATACTGGTTCTTCATGAGCAAGAGAGCCAGTTTTTTTATGGCTGTTGGAACCTGCAACGTCACTTGGGAAGCATTAGAGCTAGGAGAGCAGAGGTGGTGCTACTGCCTACGGACAACATGTTTACAGAGTGTGCTAGTGGATGCTGAAGCCAGCCAAGGGACTCTTCTAAGCAAATGCAGCTCCTGGCAAAGTGGGCCAAGCACGCCAGGCATGGACAAAATTCCCTGCGAGGTGATTTTCCAATCCACAGCAGTGTACTTTGCTGTAGTGCTGCTATGACTATTGACAGTCATAATAAACACGTTTGATTTAATGTCCCCAGGAATGGAGCACTAAGAATTATTATTAAAAGGCTAGAGCAAGGGACTCAGGCTGTCCCATAGCTGCTGACATATGTTCAGAAGAATGAAATACTGTGTGCTAATTAGTGGCTGCTAGTGTCTTCCTTGTGAGTATATGGTGGAGGGCGTTTATGAGGTGTGTGCACTGTGCAGGTATCCATTCCACCTACCACAATTCCCCCTCCCTTTAGGACTGCCACTTTTTTTGGTGGAAAAGCTACTGTGCCTTTAACAGCTGCAGGACAAGCAGAAATATAACAGGTGAAGCCTTTCCTACCATAGAGATGGAGATAAAAATTAACCAGTCCCTCAGCTATTAAACGTACAAGAGCCTTGCCTAAGGTTGCCTCCCTTTTTTCAGGTCCTGCTCCAATGCAATTAGCAGCAATCTGGTGTGCAAACATTAAGCAGGTGATGCTTCCCCCATTTATTTATTTATTTAACATATTTATACCCCACCCCTCCAGTATACTACTGCTTGGGGCGGCTCACAACAATAAAATAGATACAATATACATTAATAAAATCAACCAAATTGTGTAAACAAGTTTAAAAGTCAGGTTAAAAGCTACAGACAGTATTAAGTTCAAATTAGGTTATTTTAAAAGCTAAAAACTAAGAATTATAAAAACTAAATAACCTACCAGATATAACCAAAGATGGAGCATTAAAAGGCCTCCTTAAAAAGATGTATTTTTAGTTGTTCTTTAAAAACACTGAGGGAGGGAGCATGGCAAAGCTCTTCAGGGGGTTTGTTCCAAGCCAAGGGTCCACAACCAAAAGGCCATGCCTTATCTCTTCATGCCAAGGAAAGGCTTCACCTGATTAATGTTGTGTGTCAGGTAGTTGTTAAATGACAGGGCCAGAAGAAGGTGGCAACCAATCATAATCCCTCCCCATGTCCCCGCATCACTGGCTTCTTCCCTACCCAAGATCACGCCACCCAACACTATCCCAGGCCTCCTTTCTCATTCTGCACCCACCATCTCAGTCTTTGCCAAAATATTACAGATTGTGAAAGGCATTTTTCTCCAGTTTGGAGACACTTCATAATGGAAGTGAAAACATATAGTTCCACATTTCTCTGGGGCCCTGGCATAAGGTAAAGGATGGATTTTATTTATTACATGAGTCTTCCTTTCCACCCAGGTTTCCAGCACGTCTTGTTTTCAGGCACAGACCAGATCCAAATCTGCTTTGCTTTAGCAAGGTTGCTGCATTCTGTACCTTAGACCATACACTGCCTTTAGACAGATGATAAACAGAGATAACATTCATTTATTGTAATCAAATATGTTGAGTTATTTGCAGTATTTGCTTGTGGCAGCGTTTACAGAACTCTAGAATTCCTATTAGAGATACAGGCAAAGCTTACCAGACTGAAGCATAGTTATAAATGTTGGGGCTTGTAATGCCACCTCAAAAATATGTGATTAGAAGCTGGAGAAGAATGCACAACATCTCTCTCTCTCACACACACACAGACACACACACAGAGAGCCTGTGTTTGAATTTGTAAAGGTTTTAAAAAACAAAATGCATACAACAGCATAAAAACATTGATTTTATGGACAAACATTGATCATTGAATTGTTACCACTTTGGGTATTTATTGGTTTGGGTTCAAGGCAACCAACAGGTTTTAGGTTTGGGTTTGTTCCAGTAATCCAGTTTACTCTAAACAAAAAGAAGAAGAAGAAAAACCAAAAAAAAACCCTCTCTCTGAACCAGTTTTTGAGTTTGGCTTCAGTTTGACTCTCTGCTGAACAAACAGGAGAGTCTGGCCTATCTTTCCCTAGCACAGCATCCCTCCAGTGGCTGTTGCTGGTGTCTATCTTATGTTTCTTTTTAGTTTGTAAGCCCTTTGGGTGCTTATTCGGATGATGACGAATATTTATATAGCGCTTTTCAACAAAGGTTCCCAAATATATCTATTTACATTTTGATTGATTGATTAAGTGCCGCCAAGTTGGTGTTGACTCTTAGCAACCACATAGATAGATTCTCTCCAGGATGATCTGTCTTCTGCTTGGCCTTTAAGGTCTCTCAGTGGTGACATTATTATGACAGCAATGAATGCACCACTGAGAGACCTTAAAGGTCTCTCTCCTCTTTTTTCGCCCTCTTCTTCTCTTTCCTTCAACTTTTCCAGCTTTCTTCACCTTATTTACATAGATAGATGGATGGATGGATGGATGGATGGATGGATGGATAGATGGATTCCTGTCCCCACAGGATTCACAATCTAAAAAAGAAACATAAGACATACACCAGCAACAAGCCCTGGAGGGATGCTGTGCTGGAGCTGGATAGGGCCAATTGCTCTCCCACTGTGCCTCTTTACTCAATTAGCAGGGGGCAGCTTATTTATGTATTGTTTATTTATTTCTCTATGTAAACTGCTTTGGGAACTTTTGTTGAAAAGTGGTATATAAATATTAGTAGTAATAGTAGTGGTGGTGCTAAAAGCATCAAAGTTGCACCAGAAAAGATTCTCTGGAAAGGTGTTCCATGTAGCACAAGTAAGAAGACCTTCTGCCTTCACCATCCAACCAACCTCCAATGATGATGGGGGGATCCAAATGAAGAATGAAGCATTCTGGCAGGTTTGAAAGGAGAAAGGTGGCCCTTCAAATAACTTGGTCCTAAGCTATTTGGGGCTTTATAAGTAACAACCAGCACGTTGAATGATGACTAGAAACAGGCCATCAACCTGTAGCTGCTTCAAAACTAGCAACACAGATCCAGTTCCTTCTGCATTTCATACTAGCTGAAGCTTCTGAGAAATCTTCAAAGGCAACCCTACATACAAGACATTGCAGTAATCCAAGTAAGATTTAGCAGGGCACAGATAACTATGATTATCTCTGCCCAGGAAGGGTCAAGCTGGAGCACCAATCTTAGCTAGAAAAGGCATGCCACAACACAGATGCCACGTGAGTAGAACAGTAACCCCTGAATGCAAACCTCATCCCTTGGATAGTGCAATCATGTCCAGAAAATAATGCACACACCTCCCCAGTCAAACAAATTACCTTCCAACAGTTCCTCTGTCTTATCTGGATTGAACTTCAGTTTATTGGCCCTCATCCAGACACCAATTCAGCATTTCTATTGCCTCATTGGAATCTGATGAAAAAGAGAAAGACTTGATGTCACCATGTACTGATGGTGCCCTCAACCTAGATCCCAAAATTATTCCACTCAGTGGTTTAATACAGTTATTGGGGAACAGAATAGAAAGCACCTATAGCATAAGTGCCACAGAATCAAGCAGTTGTCTACCAGTACCACCACTTGGAATTGGCCATCCAGATAAAAGCAAAACCACTGAAGCACAATGTCCCCAAACACCAACCCACACAGTCTATCCCAAATAATATCTTGATTGATAGTAGCACCAAGAGGTTCAGGAGAATAAACAGGATTGTACTCCCCTGTTCTTCTCCTGGTACTGGTCATCTAGCTGAATGACCAAGGCAATTTCTGCACTGAAACCAAATCAGTTTCATCCTGAAGTACCTCGAGTTGCATGACAACCACCTACTTAATCACATAGCTCAGGGATATTTGCTCAAAATCCTAGAAGGGGATGTTTGTGACCAACCAATAGTTGTAGCAATCTTCAGGATCCAAGAAGGGCTTTTTAAGAGTAGTCTAACAACTCTCCAGGGCAGTTGGGATCACAGTCTCTCTTAAAGAGATATTAATTGCTACCTGGATCCAACTGGTCAGTCCCCTCCTGCTAGATGTGATGAGCCATGGAGGGCAAGGGGTCAAGCAGATGTGGCCAGCCACACTTCACCAGACACTGTCCATACCCTCAGCCAGGCCACAGCAACTGAAATTCATTCAACAAAATAGGACGAGATGGTGCAAAGGACACATCTATAGATTGCACCATAGGGTTGATAATGTCAGAGTTGAGAGGTGCAAGCATAATTGTTCTCAAAGTGCAGGGCACTTTGTTCTCAAAGTGTAGGCAGTCACAGTGGGTAGTCAAGGGGTCCTTCACATCACCCTGTGAGCCAAGCCGGAGTGACCACTTGGACCACTCCACGCACAAGTACAGTGAGACAGGCAGAGCTGAGGGGTTTCAATGCGTGGATGAGACGTTGGTGCCGAGAGGAGGGGTTTGGATTTGTTAGTCACTGAGATACATTTTGGGGCAAGCAAGGCCTGTACAAAAGGGATGGGCTGCACTTGAACCAAGATGGAACCAGACTGCTGGCACTTAAAATAAAAAAGGTTGCAGAGCAGCTTTTAAAATGACGCCTGGGGAACAGCCGATGGGAGCTGGGCAGTATCTTGTTCGGCAAAAGCCATCCTTTAAAGTGTGAGGGTGCAAAGGATTCAGATAAAACAGAAGGGGACACAGCAGTACCACATAAAGAGCAGACGGGAGACTGTGCCAGCTGGTCAAAGAGTCAAAAGAAAGACGATAAAATCTCTCATCTGGTGAGAGGTAGCTTATAGGTGCTTATATGCCAATGCCAGAAGCCTCCGAGCCAAAATGAGTGAGCTGGAGTGCTTGGTGGCTAACACAGAAATAGATATAGTGTGCATAACAGAAACATGGTGGAACAGTGAGAACCAGTGGGACACTGCTATCCCTGGATATAAACTTTATAGAAAGGAAAGGGAGGGGCGCCTTGTAGGTGGAGTAGCACCGTATGTTAAAGAAGGTATTGAATCTAACAAGCTAGAAAACCTAGGTGGACCGGAGTCCTCCACAGAAACCCTGTGGGTGACAATATGAGGCCTGAAAGGAAATGTGCTATTGGGGATGTGCTATCGCTCTCCAGATCAAAACACTGACAGTGACTGGGAGTTGCAAAACAAAATCAGGGAGGCATCAAGGAGAGGCAGGGATGTAATAATGGGTGACTTCAATTACCCACACATAGACTGGGTAATTTCACAGTCAGGTAATGACAAATTTCTAGGTATGCTTAATGACTGTGCCCTATAACAGTTGGTCTTGGAACCAACCAGAGAGAAGGCAACCTTGGATTTAATCCTGAATGGCACCCAGGACCTGGTGCGGGATGTCAGTGTCATCGACCCTTTAGGGAACAGTGACCATAGTGCCATCAAATTCAGCATACATGTGGGGAGAGAATCACCGAAGAAATCTAATACAGACACTTTGAATTTCAGAATAGGAAATTTCTCCAAAATGAGGAGTGTGGTAAAAAGAAACCTGAAAGGGGAAATCAGGAGAGTCACTTCGCCCCAGAATGCATGGAGTTTATTCAAAACCACAATACTAGAAGCCCAGTTAGATTGTATACCCAAAAGGAGGAAAGGTACCACTAAGCCCAGAAGGATGCCAGCATGGCTAACAGGTAATGTCAAGGAAGCCATAAAAGGGAAGAAGTCCTTCCAAAATTGGAAGGCCTGTCCAAATGAGGAGAACAGAAAGGAACACAAACTCTAGCAAAAGAAATGCAAGGTGACAATAATGGAGGCGAAAAGAGAGTTTGAGGAACATTTAGCTAAAAGCATCAAGGGGAATAACAAAAACTTCTTTAAATACATCAGAAGCAGGAAACCTGCCAGGGAGGCAGTTGGACCATTAGACAATGAGGGAGTGAAAGGAATTATTAAGGAGGATATGGAAGTTGCAGAGAAGCTAAATTAGTTCTTTGTGTTGGGCTTCACAGCAGAGAATACTGAGCATATACCTGTTCCTGAAACAGGTTTTTCAGAGATGGAGGCTAAAAAACTGTGTCAGATAGCAGTGACAAGAGAAGATGTTCTAAATTGTCTGGAAAAACTGAAAACTAGCAGATCTCCATCTCCAGGGCCAGATGGCATCCATCCAAGAGTCCTCAAAGAACTCAAATGTGAAATTGCCGACCTCCTTACTAAAATATTTAACTTATCCCTGAAATCGGGCTCTGTACCAGAGGACTGGAGAGTTGCAAATGTAACACCGATTTTCAAAAAGGGATCCAGGGGCGATCCGGGAAATTACAGGCCAGTTAGCCTAACGTCCGTTCCAGGCAAATTGATGGAAAGCATCCTCAAGGATAAAATTGTAAAGCACACAGAAGAACACGAGAGAACCAGCATGGCTTCTGCAAAGGTAAATCTTGCCTCACAAACCTTTTGGAGTTCTTTGAGAGTGTCAACAAGTGTGTGGATCAAGGTGATCCAGTTGATATAGTCTACCTGGACTTCCAAAAAGCTTTTGACAAAGTTCCTCATCAAAGACTCCTGAGGAAACTTAGCGGTCATGGGATAAAGGGACAAGTACATGTGTGGATTGCTAACTTGTTGAAAGACAGGAAACAGAGGGTAGGGATAAATGGAGAGTTTTCACAATGGAGGGAAGTAAGAAGTGGGGTAACCAGGGTTCTGTACTGGGACTGGTGCTTTTTAATTTATTCATAAATGATCTAGAAGTAGGGGTACGTAGCAAGGTGACCAAATTTGCAGATGATCCAAAACGGATTGTGAGGAGCGCCAAAATCTCTCCAAACTGGATCTCTCCAAACTGGGGGAGTGGGCGACAAAATGGCAAATGCGGTTCAGTGTTGGCAAGTATAAAGTGATGCACATTGGGACAAAAAACCCCAACTTCAAGTATATGTTGATGGGATCTGAGCTGTCGGTGACTGACCGGGAGAGGGATCTTGGGGTTGTGGTGGACAGCTCGTTGAAAGTGTCGACTCAATGTGCGGTAACTGTGAAAAAGGCCAATTCCATGCTAGAGAAGTAGATTGAAAATAAAACTGCTAATATTATACAAAACGATAGTGCGGCCATATCTGGACTACTGTGTACAATTCTGGTCACCACATTTAAAAAAGGACATTGTAGAACTGGAAAAGGTGCAGAAGAGGGCAACCAAGATGATCAGGGACCTAAAACACCTTTCTTATGAGGCAAGACTACAACACCTGGGGCAACAACTGTGGGGAGACATGATAGAGGTCTATAAAATCATGCATGGTGTGGAGAAAGTGGATAGAGAGAAATTCTTCTCCCTCTCACATAATACTAGAACCAGAGGTCATCCCATAAAATTGATTGCCGGGAAATTTAGGACCAGCAAACAGAAGTATTTTTTCGCACAACGCATAATCAACTTGTGGAATTCTCTGCCACAGGATGTGGTGACAGCCAACAACCTGGAAGGCTTTATGTGGGGTTTGGATCACTTCATGGAGGAGAGGTCTATCAATGGCTACTAGTCGGAGGGCTTTAGGCCACCTCCAGCCTCAAAAGCAGGATGCCTCTGAGTACCAGTTGCAGGGAAGTAACAGCAGGAGGGAGGGCAGGCCCTCAACTCCTGCTGTAGGCTTCAGGGGCATCTGGTGGGCTACTGTGTGAAACAGGATGCTGGACTAGATGGGCTCTGGGTCTGATCCAGCAGGGATGTTCTTATGTTCTTATGTTGTTAACAGCTCTGTAAGACGGCACTGTGAGGATGCAATTGTGGCAGACAAGTATTGTTCCTCTGTTGCCATCACCACCACAGAGAAGACTTGGTACTGAGCTCTTGCCAGTGTTCAGCCAATGAGAAACTTCTTGAAGTTACTCAGGAATCCATCTGGATCCATCATTCAGCATCCAGGGATTAACGGTTTTAATAGGTCCACCATCCCTGCACAATGGAACTGTCACTTTAAGGCTAAATCCTTATTGTCTACTCTAGGGTGTGACAAATCCCAGACACCAGGAGCCATAGGACCTAGAGATTTAACTGTGGCACCTAGACTAGGATATTCAGAGGTAGAGTTATGTAATAATAGCACATTTACCCACCCCTTCCACAGTATCCATCACTAAGTCCTGTAGTTTTGTCAAGTTTCCAATGTTTGGCTCCTAGAACCAAAGAACATTTGTCAAGACCTGGCCTACTCTAACCTACAAGGGCTTTCTAAGATCTTAAGTGGATGTCTTTCCTAACTTTGCTACCTAAGATCCTTTTACGCGGAGGTTCCAGGGTTTGAGCATGGTCTCCTGAATATGCAAAGCATGTACTAGATAGCTGAGCTATGGCCTTCCTCACTATTTGTGCCTTCTATCAGCTTCGGCTGATACGCCAGCTGCGTCTGTTTCTTGAGGTGAATGGCCTCAAAACAGTGGTATATCTGCTGGTAACCTCCAGACTGGATTACTGTAATGCACTCTATGTGGGGCTGCCCTTGTATGTAGTCCAGAAACTACAGCTGGTCCAGAATGCAGCAGCCAGGCTGGTCTCTGGGTCATCTTGGAGAGACCATATCACTCCTGTATTGAAGGAGCTACACTGGCTGCCGATATGTTTCCAGGCAAAATACAAGTTGCTGGTTATAACCTATAAAGCCCTAAACATTTTGGGCCCTGGGTATTTAAGGGAACGCCTTCTTCGTCATGAACCCCACCGCCCACTGAGATCTGCTGGAGAGATCTGTCTGCAGCCAGGGGCGTATCTAGGGTGGGGCAGGCAGGGCACGTGCCCCGTGCGCCACTTGAAGGGGGGCACCAGTTTTAAAAATTAAAAAAAAGGCCACCAAAACAAAATGGCCACCACACATGCTCTAATGGCCTCTGTGAGGCCCTAGGCCATGCCAGGCCTCACAGAGGCCCTTTTAGCATGCACAGTGGCCATTTTGTTTTCAGTGGCCATTTAAAAAAATATTTTTAAAAATGGCCACCGCACATGCTCAAATGGTCCCTGCGAGGCTCTAGAGACCAGGAGGGGAGGGGGAACTTTTGCAGACACCCCCCCCCCACAGCCTTTAGGAAGCCTTTAGGGCTACAGATTAAATTTTTTAAAAATTAATATAATATAAGTCACTTTACACATATTTAGTTTGGCACAATGTACAGACAATCAGGGTTTGTGAATACTGAGCTGAAGCTTATGAGCTAGAATTGTATTCATTTGCTCTACTTTGCTTCTTGTGATAAGTGAGTTAAATGTGATGTCTTAATAATATGGCTATTAATGGTGAGTTTGTCTTTGAATCAGTGTGAAATCCTTAGTATTAAGACCCACTGGGAGTTTCTTGCTCTCTTTCTCTCATTTTAACTGTCATTCTGAAATACTAGAATATATTCCAAGCAGTGACACAGTTTACTCTGCATATCCTTTAATTATTTTCAGAGTATCTGGGAAAAGTCAAATTCTCCATTTATTTTTAAAACTTATGTAATAGTGATGCTACAATGCGTAGTAGAGAATTAGACAGGCATTTCTGTTTAGTTTTCCAAGTACACCTCCACATAATATTTGGGTATTTCATGAGCCCCAGCATACTTAAATTTGTCATTTTCTGGCATTTTTTGGTCTGGCTACGTCTACTGCTAAATATTTTTTAAAATATTAAAAGATTAAGGAGCTTGACTTGTATTTTTGAGCTGATATTATGGTAAAGTTATCTGAAAGATGGGTGTCAGATGTTTGGATAGGGGGTGCCATTTCAGTGCTTGCCCTAGGCGCTATTTTCCCTAGATACGCCTCTGTCTGCAGCTGCCACTGGCTCGTCTGGCGGCCACTCAGGGATGGACCTTCTCCGCTGCTGCCCCTAGGCTTTGGAATGCGCTCCCTAGTGAAATAAGAGCCTCCCCATCTCTGACAGCTTTTAAAAAGTCTTTGAAAACACATTTCTTCACCTAGGCTTTTAATTAATGTTGTTTTAATGGTTTAATGCTGTTTGAAAGTATTTTTAAAAAATTAAAATGTTGTAATGTCCCCCCCAATTTTTGTCTTAACGAATGTTTTATTTTGTTTTTATTCTGTTGTAAACCGCCCAGAGACGTAAGTTTTGGGCGGTATAAAAATGTTTTAATATAAATAAATAAATAAATAAATTTGAACTGACATCACAGAAAAGTTTAATGATTCCATATTGGTGCAATCACATCATTGCATGATAGGCGAGTATGACCTATTTCTGATCTCCAGTAACTCATTCACACATGCAGCAGATCATCACTTGATGTTGCAGTTACTGCTTGATTAATATGCATGTGTAAATTAGCCCCAGGATGTTCCATGATGAGCTGCCCAACTCTTTTATATAGCCACTTGATATTGTGACGAATATATCTCCCTCTTTCAGGTTTTGAGTTCAAGCACAATACTAATAATATATTGGCTGGTCAAATGGAATAAATGTGCGTTTAGGTTTTCCATGGCATTTATGTAGGGGAGTATGAAACATTATATGTTGCAGCTTGATGGTTTTTTGATTGGAATGCAGGTAGAAACAATGCCACAATTTTAACTGTATTACAGGGCTATCAGATTGTGACAGCCTGAATCAGAGAGACTTGAAACAATATTTGAGTGTTGCTGGAATGCAAGAAGCTGGAAGAATTCTATAAAAGTCAATAACTCTTTAAAATAAAGAGGTAACACTTATTTCAGAATAAAGGTATCTCCTACTTAACAAGCAAAGCTTGGAAATCTGACATTATGTTCAAACTGTTTCAACCTGCAGTACTCTTTTGAAAAGGAAAAAATTGTTTTGTTTCATCAAAGGGTTTCCAGGTGCTTTAAAAAGCTGCATCAGCAAGAGTAGACTTGGTTTATGTGTGGGGATACAAGACAAGCAGTAATTCAGCAGTTTCCCACAGGAATATAATGCCACGATCTGTTCTCTTTTGAGAGTTGCCTTTCAGTGGGTGTCGCCTGAGGATATGGAGGGCCAGTGATGCAAATTCAGGTGCAGGCGTTCTCCATGACAGCCCCCAAGGCCATGCCCACCCCAACAGCCAGAGAAGTACCGGCGCTCCGTTCCTCCCCTTCACTACACCCCTGGAAAGGACCCTTGGAAGTCTCAAGGCCGACCACAAGTGCACTTAGGATCAGAGGTGGCAAACCCCTGAACACCAGGTGTTAGGGAACACCAAAGGGAAAGAGCAACTGCACTGGCGGAGCGGGGCTGCTGGCGGCCTGTGTGAGGCCGCCACTGCCGCCCTACTGACCCCTCTCCCGCGTCTGACATCAGACACTGGGGCTAGCCACGCCCCCTGTCTGATGTCAGACGCGGGGGCGTGGTCTGGCTGAACGGAGCCTTGAGTGCTGTGTTCGCAGTGTGCAACCAGGAGCAGCTGTTCCCTGCCTTTGCAGGGAAGAGCCACTCCTGGCTGGCACTGTGAAAGCAGCACCAGCCTTAATTTAACTGCTGAAGGGGCCACGTGGCCCCCACTCGGGAGCTAAACTAGCCCGCCCGCATCTGACGTCAGACGCGGGGGGCATGTCAGGGCTGCAAGACGTGGCCCCTGATTGGTCGGCGACCCGGGTTCTTTGAACTCATTGGCCCAAAGGTGGCTCCGCCCCTGAGCAATTGGTATCTTTTCCCCACTTGTGGGCTTCCCAGATACACCTGGTTGGCTATCCAGAATACTAGACTAGATGGGCCTTTGGGCTGATCCAGCAGGGCTTTCTCTTATGTTCTTATATTCAACCCTTGCCCTTCCTGGCTGCTGAAGGCAGCAGAAGAAGGACTGGCTGGCATCCCAGTAAGTAACCTGGGATACAATCCACTGGGAAATCTGCATGCACAAATCTATATGAAATGAATGGGAAGTATGAAAGAGCACCATGCACCCAGGTGTGCCTCCTGTTCATTCCAAAAAGGATTGGGTGGGAGAACTTCTTGGTGGATTGTACAGGAACCCATAGAGCAGATTAATCTGTTTCCCACTCAGAGATCTGTAATGCTACAAAATCCTCGAAGGCAGCCACCAAGTCAGAGGTTCTCAAACGTGGGTCCCCAGATGTGATTGGACCAATGGGGATGATGGCCATTTTGGCTGGGAATGATGAAAGTTGCCCAACAACACCTGGGGACTCAAGTTCAAGAAACCCTGTGGTAAATGAATTACTTCTAAGTAAGGGTGCTTCAGGAGTAGCCTGAAAGTTTAATGTTTCATTGCTAAATGTGATCCAAATGAATCATGCGCACTTTCCAGATTAGACCCTGCAATGGAGTCACGGCGTATCTCTGAAGTGTGTTTCCACACTTCCTGTGTTGTGACACTGCAGTCCCTACGCTGACAGCAGGGTGCTGCTCACATTTCCAATGCCTTGTTTCCTATTTAATCGCTACGATTTATTGATAAAACGTTGTATGTCCGGTGTAAAAAGGTTGCTGTTTTTTCATGTGCTTAGTTTTTGCAAGACTGCTCCCTCTGCTGGACACTTTGCTATTTACATTTTGAATGCAATTTGCCTGAACTGAAGCATTTTGAAACTGTTGAGTAAGTGCCTTGATGCAGGAGATCCATGATTACTACTACTACTGTACTACTATGAATATTTACATTACTGCTCTTCACCCAAAGTTCACAAAGCAGTTTACATAGAAAAATAAATAATACATAAATAAGATGGTCCTGTCACCAAAGGGAGCTCATAATCACAATCTAAAAAGAAACGTAAGGCAGATACCAGCAACAGCCAAGGGAGGGATAGAGCCAGTTGCTCTCCCCCTGCTAAATATAAGAGAATAACCACTTTAAAAGGTGTATCTTTCATCAGTAACAGGGAAGTGTGAGGATCAAAAGTGGTGATGGGGGAAAACAAAATCCTTCTTCTGGCTGTGAAGAGTCCACTTTTTACATGAGCAGACTCACCCTTCCAGGGAAATATTCTGGGAGAGTAAAGTGGAAAGTCCCTCCATACAAGAAAAGTTTGAGCAGTCTCAGGCCTTCAAGAGCATGTGACTAGGGCAGGACCCAATAAGGAATGAATCTCTAACAACAATGACAATTTATTAATAATTGGATAATCGGGAAAACTATAGAGGCATCAACAATTGCTGCTTCCATTCAAGTAAAAACTCTTCCCTAGAAAAACTACAAGGACCATGCAGTCAGAATCAAGCACTTAAACAAAAATAAATTCCCTGACATGCCTAGCTAAACTGGTCCTTATCCTTCCTACTTACTTCCAGATAAGGAACTACCAGTTGATTCCCAGCCCAAGGCTGTTAGTCTCCCCTTTCCCTACAGTAGTTGCTGATCCGACCTCACTCCAAGGAAGAACTGAACTCATACATACCCCTCCCCTGCTCCTCTATAGGTTGTTGTCCAGACAGTAAACCCTGCCCCTCACTCTCGATTAGGCCACAGGGATTTGGAGATGCCCGCCCTCCAAGTAGTTACTCTAATTGAAGCCTAGTCCTCCCTCAAGCCTTACAAGAAGTATCACTTTTTTTTAACAGCTTAGAAGTCCCATATGGCTGCTTGGAAGAGCCTTCTAAAACTGTAGCTAACAGCACTGACACTAAAGCTAGGGGACTGGGCCTCTGTAATCCCCTGCCATTCAAGCAGGTTGCAAAATATTATTATTATTTTATGCAGGAGATCCTAATGATGAGTCCTTCACACCACATCTAACACATACCCCCATTTAAAAGCAATCTATATGTTCAGAGATATCAAATGACATAACCCTTTGAGGATTGTACCATTTCAGACTACGGTGGGAGATTGTATGATTGAATGATTTCCCATGTAAAGTAAGAAATCCCACAAGTAGAAAACTAGGGAGTTCATAAGCATTCTAAAAATTTACTTATATTAATTAATTAATTAATTAATTAATTAATATACTGCTCTTCCAAAAATGGCTCAGGGCGGTTTACAACAAAATAAAAACAAAACAAACTCATTGAAATGTTAAAATCATTTAAAACCAATATTAAAATTTAAAACCATAGATTGAATTAAAAGCCTGGATGAATAAACGTGTCTTCAGTGCCTTTTAAAAAGTTGCCAGAGATGGGAAGGATCTTATTTCAACAGGGAGCACATTCCAAAGTACAGGGGCCCCAACGGAGAAGGCTCGTACCCGAGTAGCTGCCAGATGAATTGGCGGCAAATGGAAAGGAACCTCTCCAGATGATCTTAATAATTGGTGGTGGGGCCCATTGCGAAGAAGACGCTCTCTTAGATCCCCAGGGCCTAAGCTGTTTAGGGCTTTATAGGTAATGACCAGCACCTTGTATTTTGCCTGGAAACATATCGGCAGCCGGCGTAGTTCTTTCAACACAGGAAAGAACTTTCAGTTTTCTCTTTGGAAGGGTTTTAGAGTCTGGAATTAAGCAAGTAGGCATTTAGAGAGGGTGGAGTACTATCGGTAATGTTTCAGCTGTTGAGCGGAATCACAATGTGAATTTTAACAGGGACTTTAATTTGCTCTTTGGTCTATTGTTATCCACCCCAAAGTCGTTGGGAGGGGGTAACAATAGGTTTAAAAGGAAATTAAAAACCCAGTTAAAATTCACATTATGATTCAATTAAACAAACAATAGTTGCTGCAAACTGGTTAAACCAATTTCAACTCAGCATTGCCACCCAATAGTAAAGTCATGGAGTACAAGCCAGCTAAAGTTAAGCCCCTCTAAGTCCCGTTGCTTTCAGTGGGAGGATGAGGCATGTGTTTAAATCTTTTCACTGAAATCAATAAGACTTGGGCTGGATTCTGCTTATAATGTATGAGAGTATTAATTCTGACCATTTGCAGTGCATTGACTCTTGGAACTGCTACAACAGTCAGATGCACCTCTGCTGCTGAAAAGCTCCTCTATAGCTAGCATTAGTTAGATGTGGGTTACAGGGGCGTAGCAAGGTTGGAGGGGGCCCAGAGACAAGATTTTTAAATGCCTGCCCCCCTCACTGCAGCTCAGCTCATGAAGTAAAGAAATCTTAAATGAGTCTGAATAGTGGTAACAAAATGCATAGTTTATATGTATATATATATCTCCTATGTGCTACAATAGAACATCATCCTAAATTGTTTTTTAAAAGGTTTTGTAAATGGTGGACGATGCAAGTCATTTAATGGTACTAGAGAAAGACATGCTGTTCTGGTAGCTCCCGGTCTTAACACTTAGATCAATTTCGGAGGATGAATACAACTGAAGGAAGCCCGGGCGGGTGCGCGGCTGGGGGGGTCAGTCATGTGACTTGCCTCTGGGGGGGCCCCCAAGGCAGGCCCCCCTCAGACAACTGTGTTCCCTTGCCCTATGATAGTTACGCCCCTGGTGGGTTACCAGCCTTGGGTCCCCAAATGTTGTTTGACAACCTTCCCCAGCATCCCCAACCACAAAGGCCCATGACATTTTGTGGGATCCCCTGAGTTTGATGTAAGGTATTGGCCAGGGCACTGATTTGACCTGATAGCCCAGGGGTTCTCAGAAAGGCTTTTGTGGCTGGGGACGATGGGAATTGTAGTCCTACATCTGGGGACCCAAGTTCTTAAGCGATGATATATTTTAAATGCATACATAGTTGTGGAGTTGTTGTTTTTATATTAATGCACCAATTTAGTATCTTTTATGTCTCTTTTTATTTTTACAGCGTGCAAATACAGTATTTTTTTTTTTTAGCCAAGATTAATGTAGAATTCCATTAATTTTGTTTTACATCTCCACAGCTACTTATTCTGTGATAATTCATGCGAGTTTTTGGCAATGCAGAGGATTTGTAAGACTTGCACGGTTTACAGGAAAAGTAGCTGTCTACATTTAAATAAACCCTTTGCTAAGATGGTTGTTGCAGCGTTTCAAAATGTGCTCTCCCTACTTAGGAGAGAGACAGGGAAACAATCAGACGCAGCGCCCTCTCCTGTTGTGAGGCTGAAAGGGCAACCAACATGTTGGAAGTCTCAACGGCAAAACGCCTCTCTCGCCTAACTAGTTACGTAACTCATCATAATCTGGGATCAGCGGAGGAGTAATATTTAAAGATATAGCATCCTTTTCGCTGTGACCTAATTCGAGAGAAATTCGAGGATAAGCATATTGTGGCTGTGGGCTCTGCAACACCGTTCACAGGCAAGGGAGACTTAATCTGGACACGTTGAGTGCACGTGTAAATTAAGATCCTAGATGTCACTCGGACTATTATTTATGTATTTATTTATTTTAAGTGCTACAGAGTAGGGGGTGAGCAAGCATGTAGGATCTACTTTGTTTTTACCAGAGTGCCAAGCCTCCTCTCCAAGGGAGTGGGGCCAATTACCTCCTGTGCCCCCGAAGCACACAGTGGAATCCCCTGCATACTCAAGTGGAAATCTGCATTTGAGTTACTGCAGATCAGGGTTTCCAGCAGCCTAACTGTTGCAGAAGGCAACCCTTTTTTGTGGTTGCAATTGTTAAACTATGAGGAGTCATGTACCCTTGCCAATCAACTATAAATCATCTAGTGATCTACTAGATCTGGGTCCTGATCTCCTTTCTTTCCACTCTTGCTCTAGACCAGGGGTTAGGCCACCTGGGCTCTCCAGCTGTTGTTGAACTACAATGCTCCTCATCCTCATTGTGGCTGGGGATGATGGGAGTTGTAGTTCGACAACAGCTGGAGAACCACTGTGGCCTAACTCCTGGTCTAGAACTTTCTAACTTCTGGTTAATTTTTTCTGCTCAGCTCAGAACAAACCAAGGCAACAATAAGCGGCAGGGAGCAAGGTGAACATTTGGGCATGAAAGATGGATAGCCCACCCCACAACTCCCATGTCCTCAGACTTGCTGAAACGTATACCATACTTTGAGACATACTTTTAAGTTCAAGAGCAAATGATGCACATCTTATCTTTTTACAGGAATTGGTGGCTGTCTAAACCAAGGGTTCCCAATCAGATGTTGGACTACAACTCCAGGGACGTAACTATAACAGAGCAAGGGGAGACAGTTGTCTGGGGGCCCACTGCCTTGGGGTGCCCCCCCGAGGCGTCACATGACTGACTCCCCCAGCCGTGCACCTGCCCGGGCTTCCTTCAGTTGTGTCCATCCTCCGAAACTAATGTGAGTGTCAAGACCCGGAGCGACCAGAACAGCATGTCTTTCTCTAGGACCATTCCAACCTTGCTAGACTCCTGTACAACTCCTATCATCCCCAGACACAATGGCTGAAGGTTGCCTGGTGCCATTCAGCCTGGAGATCATGGGAGGGATCTGAAAATCTACTGATGCTCATGCAAGGAGTTTGTGCCGGTGCAGTCAGTAGAATGGTGGGGAGGGTGTGGGGCTGTTTGAGAAAAGTAGAACTGAGTCACTGCTGAAGTTCATTTAAAAAAAAAATTCTATACCTTCCGTGCAGCATTAGGCTGAAGGGTGAAAAATATTTGGTTCAAGAGATGGTCTGAACAGGGAAGGCAAATGTAGAGAGCAGGAGCAGCCAGCAGGACAGAGTCTGCAGCTTAGTCTGTGAGCTGTACTGGGAGGCCTTGTGCTGATAGGAGGGGGTGGGTGTAATATAGAAGGACCACCTGAGACAGTCGGGAGGAGTGGAGCAAGGCAAAGAGGCAGTCCAGGGCCTTGGGCCCAAGAAGGCCTTGGATTTTCCAAGGAGCTGCACTGGTTGGCTCAAAGACAAGGGTCTCTGGGACCCTCCATGAATCAGCGCCTTGTAGCTGGGTGCTTGTTCAAATGGTCTTTATGTGGGGGGAATCGGAGGGTGGTTAGGCTTTACCCCAAGTGCCCCTGGGGGGATGGTTCTGGGGCTCGTATCCTCATGGTTTATCCCCACTCCCTTTGCTGCTCATCGGTTAGCTGGGCTACAGAGCGTGGCACCAGGCCTTTCCCTTTTCCTCTGCACCACCCTCTACCTTTTGCTGCAGGGCATGGTCTGAGCCCTTGTCCTCTCTCACTGCCCCATCCCACTTACTTAAGAGGGGAGAAATCTTGGGCCAGACTCTGCCCACTGGCTCCAGGTGCAGTGATGTTTGGGGTACTAGAGCCCAGCAGAGATTGGCACCTTCTCTGGCCTCCCACTGGTTGGCCACTGAGCTGGTAGTTGAGCGGTCCAGGACAGTTCCCCTCGGTTCCTCATCCCTGGCTGCAAGGCTGCCACCCCAAACCCCAGCAGCTTCACAGGGACCTGGCCCAGATCTCAGAAAACCTGCTATTCAGGTCCACCCGTGACCTTGGCAGCATCCATCGTGGAAGTGGTGATGTGGCTGAAAAATGGAACAGCAGCTTCTCTGTCAAGAGCTGGGCTCCATCTGTGGCCGTGTTTCAAGTCTCTCTGGCGGGCTCTGCACCAGGGCTGCTTTTGCTCTGTTTTTCCTTGCATTGCTTGAAATCTCAGTCTGGGCCCTTTCCACTGCGGGGCTGCAAAACATTCACATTTAGCTACAAGAAGATAATAATGACACAATCACAAATCAACGGCAAAGTTAAAGCAAGCTTGGTCCTCTTAATTGTTCCTTCCCCCCATCAACATACACACACTATACTCCCACAAGGGTAGAGAAATGTGAGCAACAGATGAAGCACACAGATGTCGATTCGGATTTTGCCTTTTAATCTGGCAACAGATTGAATTGAAACCGGTGGCGCCTGTACAGAATGGGAGTGTGGAGTTTGTCATCTTAATTAATTTTGTCTTCATTAATTAAAGGCGTGGGGCCATAGGCCAAGTTTAAAATATAGAGAAATCGTGTCTCTCTCCCCCCCGCCTTCTCTAAGAAAAGGAGAAAGAGAAGAGAGAGGGAGACAATTTAGGCACGTAAGAGCATAGCTACAGGCGTCGTGAGCATTTGTCTTGGGTGGCTCAAAGTCAAAAGAATCCCGAAGTTGCAGAAAGTTGTAGCAATTGAGAGTCGTCCTAACTTCTGTGGCTCTGACCCAGCAAATGTATAATTGGCTCTCGGTGTCACCTGCACACACAAGCCGTTTCATGGCTGGCAATGGGAAAGCCTCTAGCCATTTTGGAAACCATTGCTTGTTGGATTGCAGGGGGACCTATGGACATTAATTTCAACTAGCTTATCCCATGCAGAGCATCTACACTCTAGGACTTTACTGCTCACTCACTCATCCCCTCAGCCAGTCTCCCTCCCACCCCCTCAGCCCCTCCCCTCAGCCAGTCTCCGCCCACTCTTCTCACCCCCTCAGCCAGTCTCCCCTCAGCCAGGCTCCCCTCATCTAATCATCTCCCCGCACCCAGTCCCCCTCACCCCCTCAGCCAGCCATCTCCCCTCACCGTCCCCCCTCCCCCTCAGCCAGTCTCCCCTCAGCTAGTCATCTCCCCTCACCCAGTCACCCCAAAGCCAGTCATCTCCCCTCACCCAGTCTCCCCTCAGACATTGAGCAACGGCCCCGAGGCTTCCCTTTCAGCCTTCACAGATGGCCTTCAATGCATTCTTATGCCCCAGCTTGGCCATCCTTCTTGCGAGGAGACTCGGCAGCAATGGATGCCATTGCTCAATGTCTCTTCTTTCTTTCTTTGCCTCCACTTTGACCTCCCTCTCTCCTCGGCCGCAGCTGCCCTTCTGGCAACTCTCTCTCGCCAGAACTCTTGCGAGAGCTGCCACACACAGGATTAGCCACGGGTACGCCTTAGAGAATTATATATATATCGAGAATTATATATATCGATGGGACTTAATCAAGACTAGATTCATATGGATCCTGCTGTATGACTCCGTGATGTATAGTTAGACAATTAGTGAATTAATGATTAATTAATCAATGGGAGAGTAATGGCTAGATGATTCATGATCCATGCAGCCTAGGTTGGCAGGCAAGCAGGTGCCAGGGGCGTAACTACCATTAGGCAAGGGGAGGCGGCTGCCTGGGGGCCCCCACGCCTCGAGGGCCCCCCCAGAGGCAAGTCACATGTGAAGTGAGTGTGTGTGTATCAGCGAGGGGCCCATTTTAAAATTTTGTCTCTGGGCCCACTCCAGCCTCGTTACACCCCTGGCAGGTGCTATCCAGGGGAGACAGTCTGAGAGCAACTCAATCTATGCCTGAGTAACAAGTTACTCAGACGGAGGAGCTCAGCCAGAGTCAGCCGCTGTAAAGGACTACACTGAACCTTGCTGGCCTCCTGTGCCCTCTGACTTGATAGAGGGAAATCCTTCTCTCCTAACTCTAGAACCAGGGTTTCATCCCATGAAATTGGTTGCCAAGAAATTTAGGACTGAGAAAAGGAAGTACTTTTTAACACAACACATAATCAACCTATTGAATTATCTGCCACAAGATGTGTTGACAGCCAACAGCCTGGATGGCCTCTAAGAGGGATTTATATATATTCATGGAGGACAAGTCTATCCATGGCTACTAGTTTGAGGCCTATAGGCCACCTCCAGCCTCAGAGGCAAGATAGCAATAGCAATAGCACTTACATTTATATACCGCTCTATAGCCGAAGCTCTCTAAGCGGTTTACAATGATTTAGCATATTGCCCACAACATTCTGGGTACTCATTTTACCGACCTCGGAAGGATGGAAGGCTGAGTCAACCTTGAGCTGAAGATGCCCGCTGAATACCAGTTGTATGGGAGCAGCAGCAGGAGCGAGGGCCTGCATATACCTCTTCCCTGGGGCCTTCCCAGTGGCATCTGGTGGGCCACTATTCAAAACAGGATGCTGGACTAGATGATCCTTCTTGGGCCTGATCCAGGAGGGATGTTCTTATGCAGAGTTGGCAGTGATGGCTTCACTCAGCAGCACATGCACCATAGAATGTGCTGTTTACTGGCTGCCAGTTGGGATCCGGGGGCCGAATCCTGTCCACACACTGCAGGAACTCTCCCACTGCACTTGTGCCAAGTCTTACAGTGGCCTTTATGCTGGCTCAGGCTGTTATAGGCCTGTGTACGGCTGGGGTCAGGCCAGCCCCACCCTTCTTGTTTGCCAGTTGGCAGTGGCTACCACCAGGCTTTGCCATATGGCACCGTTGCCCAGCCCACTGCTGCACCCATCTCACTGGGTGTGATTCCAAGTCAGTTTTTTTAGCGTGAGGAGCCTAGTCTGCAATGTCAGGGTGCTTTTTCCTGACCATGTGAAGCAGCCGCAGTCCACCTCTTCCCTTCCCAGGCACTGTAAGGCTCACAGTCATCTTTCTCCAGCTCACATTTTGAGCAAAAATTCTTTCCTTCCCCCTGCCAGCCTTCCCACATGTTTGGACTTGCTCCAAAGATTCCCCTCCACAGGCTCTTACACTTGATCTCCCACTTCAGAAAGGCACTGCTGTTGCAGCCGCTCGATTCTGTCAACTCTGTTCTTATGACAAGTTAATCTAACACTTCACATCTCAGAAATACCTTTGTATTCCCCCCCCCGCCGCCGCCCCGGTTTCTGTAGCGGCAGTGCTCCCACTTCTGCTGGCGAGGCTGGCCTCCCCTGGGAAGCTCTGATCTCTTCTCTGGAGAAGTGCTGGCAAGCCCAAGGACAATGAAAAATGAGTTTTCTTGCTGGCTTAGCAGTTTCTGCTTAGGATTCAGCAAAGGCAGAACTATCTGTTGTGTGCGGAACGTCCAGTAATGGAGCGGCTCGCTGCACTTGCTGAATTCTGAGTGGCAACAAGCCAGCAAGCAGGGAAACTGACCCAAATGCCCCCCCCCCCCCGCTCCTGTTCCAGAATGTGCAACTCAAAGCTCGCCTCCCTTGGGGTTCTTTACCTCCCCCTGGTAACAACACATCTCAGAAGGATGTTCCGCGTATCATGTAGCAGCCAATCCAGATTTGCCAACTGGCATACCCTGGACCAATCCTGGCTCTCTCACCAGTGTGCCTGCATGGTGTCTGAGTCCCTAGCTGCATTGGCTGCTTTTATACTTTGTGTTATTCAATGTACCCCTTCGCACCTGTGATGCGTGAAGGAACCCGCTCAAGAGTGAGGCCACAGTTCAAAGGCAGAGCACACGCTTTGCAGGTATAAATTCCCCAATCCACTCTCCAGCATCTCCAGTTAAAATGAGCTCACGTAGCTGGTCCCGGAAAGACCTCTGCCCAAGACCTTGGCGAGCCAATGCCAATGGACCAATGGTCTGGCTTGGTATATGGCAGCTTCATTAGACTGACGAACCTCTACAGCTTCATTCGTTCCTTGGTGAACCCAGCTAAATTGCTCTGAGCCAACAAGTCTTTGATTAGATCACAACTACTCCAGCTGATTTGCATCACTCATATTTAACTGGTAAAGGTAGAGTGTGCCGTCGAGTTAGTGTCGACTCCTGGCGCCCACAGAGCCCTGTGGTTGTCTTTGGTAGAATACAGGAGAGGTTTGCCATTGCCATCTCCCACGGAGTATGAGATGATGCCTTTCAGCACCTTCTTATATTCCCACTGCCCAATATAGGTGTTTCCCATAGTCTGGGAAACATACCAGCAGGCATTCGAACCGGCAACCTCTGACTTGCTATTCAAGTTATTTCCCCGCTGTGCCATTAGGTGGCAGACAAATGTAATAAAGTAAATATAGTAAGGAGATTATACAGCTTTGTAGGGATAATGGTGACTGGAAGACCCAGGATGTGTGCTCCATTGTCAGTACACCTACTCACACGTAAGACAGAGGGAGGTGGACTTAAACTGGGGCTGGCAGGAATCAGGGACCTGATGACAGAAAAAGCACACGGAGGTTTAAATTATTATTATTATTATTATTATTATTATTACATTTATATCCTGCTCTTCCTCCAAGGAGCCCAGAGCTGTGTACTACATACTTGAGTTTCTCTTTCACAACAACCCTGTGAAGTAGGTTAGGCTGAGAGAGAAGTGACTGGCCCAGAGTCACCCAGCTAGTTTTTTTTAATGGCTGAATGGGGATTTGAACTTGGGTCTCCCCGGTCCTAGTCCAGCACTCTGACCACTACACCACGCTGACTCCAGCTGCAGACCTGCATTCCTGAACCTCCCTCAGCTGACTTGAAAACTGGTCTCTTAAACTGGTAAACTGCATTGCAGGCATTCACGCGTGGATACAAGAGAGGCTAAAGCCATGCCTCCCTTTATGGCTGGAACTCCCTCCTAGAGCTCTTACATGGCACTACCTTTCTAAAGAGAATTCAGCCTTGGTGCCTGGATACAAGAAGTAATTGTTTTTATTTTTGGCATTTATATACCAATTTTCAGGCAAACTTCCGAAAGCGGGTTATATAAAAACTTACGTAAGGAACAATGCATCATGTTTAGACCTTTACATGGTGTGCTCTTTAGGGTCACTTCTTTCTCCTCTCCTCTCTGTAGAGGAAGGTGGCCGCTGGTTGCTGGGGGGGGGCAATTAGGGAAGGGAGGGGCTGCTGCTGCTGGAACAAGGGGGCTGGATGCTGGCAGCTGCACAGCCCATGTGTCTCTCTCTTGCTCCTCTCCTCTCCTCTCCTCTCCTCCCCGCTCGGAGCAAGATGGTCCCTGGACGCTCTGTGATGGCAGTTGGGGATATAGTGCCACTTCTGCCCTGGTCAGACCTCACTTGGAATCCAGCGGTGTCCAGTTCTGTGCCCCACATTTCAAGAAGGGGTTCAGAGAGGTCTGGAAGCCAAGTCCTACAAGAAAGAATGGAAGGGGCTGGGTATGTTTCGCTTGCAAAAGAGAAGGCCAAGCGGAGAGATGAGAACTGTCTCCAGACTGAAGGGCCATCATAGAGGAGGAGAAGTGGACTCTGCTGCAGCTGCTGCTCCTGAGGGCAGGGCCAGAATCAATGGGATAAGTACATAAGAAGAGCCCTGCTGGATCAGGCCCAAGGAAGCCCATCCAGTCCAGCATCCTGTTTCCCACAGTGGCCCACCAGATGCCACTGGAAGCCACAGGCAGGAGTTGAGGGCATGCCCTCCCTCCTGCTGTTACTGGTTGAAATTACAAGGAAGCAGATACGGCTTGGGTGTTAGGATGGATTCCTTAACTGTTGGGGGTGCTGTCTGGCAATGGAAAAGTTTGCTTTGGACAGTGGTAAGGCTTTCCTGGACTGGGTGTTTTCAAACAGAGGCAGTCATCTGTCAGGGATACTCTTGCAGTTTCCTGCACTGATCATCGGGTTGGTCTAGAAGGCTTCTTCCAACTCCACCATTCTATGGTTGCTATTCTATTTTCTTTCAGATAACATTTCCCATCTTTTCTTTAGGCCTTCCACTTAAACACCCCCACACACACACACACACACTGCTTCCTCAATTCCTCAGTTCCTAAGAGCACACTCCTTTCCCCACTGTCTTTAGATTGCAAGCTTCCTGTGGGCAGGGACCTTGCCTCTCCCCCTTATGCAGCAAAAGCACCATTACAGTGAATGTACTGGATGAGATAACAATCAACTGAGGAACTTTTAGGATCATTTGTGAAAGCAGTCTTGCAAAGGCTTCCAATCCAAATTCCTTTCAGTGGATGTGATGGGTCTGCCCTACATGTGTTTCCTCCTGATGTGTGCATCTATTTTTCCTCCTTTGCAATGAATAAGACCATGCGCCTGCAGAAGAGTTCAGTGTCAGATTTGGGATGCCTGCAGAATTCTAAACCCTGGTGCTTATGTTTTCCTTTATCTTTCCCTCTTTTATGTTGTTAATGCAAAGCCAGAAGTTTTTTATTTATTGTTAAATTTATATACCGCCTTTCATTAAAATAATCCCAAGGCGGTTTAAATAATCCCAAGGCGGGGTTCGATGAAGAAGATGGTCCAAATACCTCACATTTATAGCCCAATCCTTTGCTGCACTGAGGAGAGGCTGTTGTGCAACAGAAACATTTTCAAATGTGATCCTAAAATAATGCTTGCTTGTTTATTTAAAAGATTACTATCCCACAGCTTACGAAAGTCAAAATTAACAATAAGACCACCCCCATCAATCTTTGGCCATTGTGCCTGGGGATGATGGGAGTTGTAGTCCAACAACATCTGGGGACCCAAGATTGGGAAACCCTGGCCTAAAATATACACATTCTTTTAAACCTTGTAACCCAACCTGGGGTTTGCGTGATGTTAGTGTTCAGAATCTACATAAATAAGAAAAAGGAGCTGTATTTAAATGGAAGCCATCACAGAGTTTGTTGGATGTTCTTCCCTTCCCAGTCTTCTTTTCTTGCATCATCCCTGTGCTGTAAGTTCTACATGTTCCTTTTGTCTCGTTCTATAATAGGTTACTTGCCTTTGAAAAAACCTTCAGTCGAGAAACCTCTTCTAAATACTTGGACCCTCCCAGCTCTAGGACATTGGTGATTGATTAGGCCTTGGAAGGTGTCCAAGATAACACTTTGAGAGAAATTAAAAACACCTTCTTGTCCACAGATCCTGAGAAATTCATGTACCTGGGGCAGGCACTTTAACTTTCGGAACTAGTTTCAATATCACAGAACCCCTTCCCTCCCTCCCTCCCTCCCTCCCTCCCTCCCTCTCTCTCTCTCTCTCTCTCTCTCTCTCGCCACCTTCCCCCTCCTCCAGCCCCATCCCTTGCCCTCTACCTGGAGACATGTTTGAAAGGGAGCCAGCTTGCTTTGACTGAACATTTAGCATCGCAACAGGCTCCACTTTAGTAGCCCAGTTCAACTCCAAACAGCCTCAGAACATCCTTGTGACTTTGGAAAAGTTAAACACGCCATCTTCAAATTTGGCAAGGGCTAAATTAACGAAATAGTGATAAAAGATGCAGTGTGCCTAGTTAGAACATGGATTTCAACCCAAACGCTAACATTTCAAGGAAAGGTGCTTCTGTGACTTTTCCACCTATGTGCTAAGCCTTCCCCTCCAGCATTTCACAGACAAAAATAGGGATAGTCTTGTAATGCACTCTTTCTCAGGATCAGGGTCCATCACCCCCACTTGCACGGTCCCTGCACCTCATGGCACATCGCTCCATCGGCTGTCTCCATTTACTCTGCAAGAGCCAAGGTGTTTTAACAGCCAAGGTGTGTGCTATTTTGGTTAAAGTTGTGCTAGAAGTATCATAATCCCCACCCCCACCCCATAGCCCAAGGACACTGTGCTGCCTTTGTTCTCCAACTTGGAGGAATTCATTGAGGATTACCAACAGTGTTCTCTCTAAGGCATGCGCGTGTGCGTGCGCTCACACATTTTTTGATATCCACTCAGTTAATTTTAGATTCTTCTCAGGTTGAATCAGGAAGGCCCGATTCTGAATGCAGGTGTGCACACACTGCCTTGACACTCCTGCCCAGAACAAAATTCATTCCGCACACAGATGGAAAAAATTAGAGAGAACACTGATTACCAATATTAGCAGATCCCCCATCACAGTACTGCGGGAATCCATGCAGGTCTCTTTAAGGAATAGATCCTTCCCTAGGGAAAGAATCGGGGTCCTAAGGCACTCTATGGAGCAGTAGCCTAAAACCCTGGCAGTCTGTACTGAGATACTGCTGGAGGAACTGTCTACTGATGCGGCATTGCCATACCTAGCTCCTGTGGCCCTGCTTGGCTCTAGCTGAGCTGCAGACTCCCTGCACGTTGAGCTGTCCACAGTCTGTGGCCCTCTGGGCATCCCTGCCTTGATAGAGACTCCAGCTTAGCCCTGAACAGGATAAGTGGTAGGGAAGGCTGCATTAATGACTATTCTAATTGGTACCTAAGAAAAGTGCTAGATAAGGCCCATCTAGTCCAGCATCCTGCTTCACACCTTGGCCCACCAGATGCCTCCGGGAAGCCCACAGGTAAGAGCTGAGGGCATGCTCATTCTCCTGCTGTGGCTCCCCTGCAACTATAGCCATTAGACTAGTAGCCTTTGATTGACCTGTTCTCCATGAATGTATCTAGACCCCTCTTAAAGCCATCCAGGCTGTTGGCTGTCACCACATCTTGTGGCAGAGAATTCCATAAAGTGATCATACATTTTGTGAAAATGTACTTCCTAAATTTCTTGGCAATTGGTCCTAAATTTCTTGGCAATCCGTTTCATGGGAAAACTGGACTGCCACAGTAAAGCGAGTCCGAATTGTCCACTCATGTCTCTTCTGCTTCAGAAAGCACCATAGTGTAGGAAGGAGTGAGAAAGAGTTAAATAAAAAATAACCACAAGGAACAGGGCATTCAGTTTGAATATGGCCAATATTTTCCACTCGTTCCCTCCTGTCCAGCCGAGGAGGAAACGACTGGAAGCAGGGCTGGAGGAACTTCGTTTTCACTTTCTGTTTGTTATCTCGCCTGCTGGAACATCAAGAAAACTGTAAGACCTGTTAGCAACACAGACTCTGTTCTGTCCTTGGTTGGTGTCTCCTGTCCTGGTCTGTGGCCTCTCCCTCTCCTGGTTGATTGCAAGACCTTTTTCCAACTGGGCTTGTTGGTTGGAGGCGAAGGACTACTGCAGCTATTATTGTTTCAAAAGCGGAAGTTGGGTGCAGCAGACAGCGCAGCCAATAGCGGGCCAACTTAGGTGGCCACCAAAGCCAGTTGCCAAAGGGAGCTGCCCTTTGGTGGTGGCCTTTGGGGGTGGGGCTGAGGGTTGCCTGCTGTCACCAGTTATACTTCCTCTGTTACATGTAGTTTGGGCCTGATATAGGTCTGTGTTTTGGCTTATCTGGAGATGGGGAGATGGGGGTGGTGTTCGGTGCCCTTGGGGTGGCTATACCAGTGGTGGTGAGGAACAGAAAGAGATATGGCATTGGCAGGGCAGCAGGCTGTTTCAGGGGAAGAAAGATCAGAAACCTAATAGCTGTTACCCTTTCCAGCTCTTCTGCCAGCTCTTGGACTTTGGGGAGCAGTACTAGCCACCCACACAACCACCCTTTGCTTCTTTGTAATGGCAGGTTGCTTCCGAATAAGATAGAAATAATCCATTCGATTGTGGATGTTGGAGCCAACCTGGTGTGTATCACAGAGACCTGGTTGGGGGAGGCTAGTGATCCCAGCTTCTCCCACCAGGGTACTCTGTTGTGGAGCAAGTGAGAGGATGTGGGTGGGGAGGTGGAGTGGCTGTGGGCCATAAGAATAATATCTCCATTACCAGGATCCCTGTCAGGGAATTAGCCTGTATTTAATGTTTGTACCCAAGTCTGGAGACCAGGGGCAGATTGGGACTTCTCTCAGTGTACCGTTCACCCCACTGCCCAACAGAATCCCTAACTGATCTGACTGACTTGGTTACAGAGTTGGCATTGGAGTCTCCCAGGTTGATGGTAGTTGGGGACTTCAGTGTTCACTTTGGGACCATTTTGTCAGGAGCAGCTCAGGAGTTTGTAGTGGCCATGATGGTCCCCGTAATGTCCCAAATTGTCTCGGGACCGATGCACATTGCTGGTCACATGCTCGATCTAGTCTTCTGCTCTTGACAGGTTGGTGGACCATGGATGGGGACTCCTGTGATTTCCCTATTGTCATGGACAATGGGGAAACCACCTGGTTAAGGTTGGACTGACAACCACAACCCATCTCTGCAGGGGTGAAGGACCTATTAGGATGGTCCACCTGAGAAGGTTATTGGATCCAATAGGATTCCAAGAAGCCTTGGAGGGTTTTGAAGTTGGCTGCACTAGCTCTTACTCCTGTACTGAAAGATCTACACTGGCTGCCGATAAGTTTCTGGGCAAAATATAAAGTGCTGTTTATAACCTATAAAGCTCTAAATGGCTTGGGCTCTGGGTATTTAGGAGAACGTCTTCTTCATTATGAACCCCACCACCCATTGAAATCATCAGGAGAGGTCCATCTGCATTTGCCACTGGCTCGTCTGGTGGCTACTTGGGGATGGGCCTTCTCCGCTGCTCCCCTAGAGCTTTGGAATACGCTCTCTGCTGAAATAAGAGCCTCCCCATCTCTGACAACTTTTAAAAAGTCTTTAAAGACACACCTGTTCACCCAGGCTTTTAATTAAATATTGTTTTAACAGTTTAATCATCGTTTTAAAATGTGGTTTTAAAATTTTAAATTGTTGTAATGTTTTAACTTTTACTATGTCATTTATTTTGTTTTAACTACTCATTAAGTGTGTGTGTGTGCCATTTATTTTAACGAATGTTTTAACTTTTTGTATGCTTGTTGTAAACTGCCCAGAGATGTGAGTTTTGGGCGGTATAGAAGTGTGTTAAATAAAAGTAAAAATATAAACAAACAAACAAATAATATCCTGTTGACGCCCTGGTTCAGAAATAGTATAATGAACTAACTAGGGCAGTAGACACGATTGTTCCTAAGTGCCCCTCCCAGCCCGCTTCTGAATTAGCCCCTTGGTATCCGGAAGAACTACGGGGGCTGAATCAACAGGGCAAACGGTCAGAGTGCAGGTGGAGAAAGACTCAACTTGAATCCGACGGATTATAGCACAGAGTGCATATGAAGCTCTATGTTCAGGCAATAAGTGCAGCAAAGAAGCAGTTCTTTTCTGTGCGTATTGCATCCACAAGCTCACATCCAGCAGAGTTGTCTAGGGTTGTGAGGTGGCTGGTATGTCCCCCTCCTCCCTTGAATCAGAATTCAGAGCCATCGGTGACTGGCTGTGACACCTTTCTTGAGTTTTTTTGTGGACAAAATCTCTCAGATTAAAGCTGAACTGAATTCCACGCTTATTGCAGAGTCTATGATGGAGGTGTCCAGCAACTCCTCTTGTATGGTTAGGTTGGATCAGTTTCAGTTTGTGACTCAGGAGGACATGGACAAACTGTTTGGAGAAGTTCACCTTGCCACCTGTTCACGTGACCCTTGCCCTGCATGGCTCATACAATCTAGCAGGGAAATTATTGGAGAGGGTCTGATGATCTGGTTCTGATCATCAATGCCTCTCTGAGGGAGGGAAGGATGCCTCTCAAGGAGGCAATTGTTAGAACACTTTTGAAGAAACTTGCACTGGATCCCTTAGAGCTAGGCAATTATAGGCCTGTCTCCAATCTTCCATGGTTGGGCAAGGTGACTGAGAGTGTGGTGGCTTCTCAGCTCCAGGCAATTTTGGAAGAAGCAGATTATCTTGACCCATTTCACACTGGCTTTTGAATGGGCTATAGGATGGAGACTGCCTTGTTCGGCCTGATGGATGATCTCCAATTGGGAATCAGCAGGGGGATTGTGACCCTTTTAGTTTTCTTAGATCTCTTGGTGGCTTTCGATACGGTGGAGGAACAAGGCCTAGACATTTTGGGTTTCTGTAAATAAACCCTTGTTATTAATATTCCCAAACCTCTTCTTGTAAATAAGCCCTAATAAATGTATTGTATTATATTATATTCCTAAAACCTCTGCATCACTGTAAGTTGTAAATAGGATTTCTGTGCTTGCAAATCCATATGCATGGAGAAGGGGCTGGGTCAACAGTTCATTCTTGTTTTTCTGTAGTTTCACATTTGGTTCAGCAGTTCGATAGTTGGTTTTTTTGGAGGGGAAGATATTTTTTAAAATGGAGGGAATTTTTGTTTGTTCTGATTGGCTGGGCTGAGAAACTGAAAATGTACATATATAGATAGATAGATAGAGGGAGAGAGAGAGAGAGAGAGAGTAGAGGTAGTCTGCTGGAGAGAAGCAGAGCTGGAGGTTGCAGAAGGAAGTCAGAGTGAGTCCAGGAGAGCAGGGAGTGAGTCCAGAGGAGTCAAGAGTGAGCAGTCAGCAAGAAGAAGAATCTGTCTGCCGTGCAGTTGGTCCATTTGCAGAAGTGAAGTTGTGAAAGAAGCCTAGCTGAAATCACTGGAAGAAAAGGAAGAGCCAGGCTGGATTGAGACCCAGACCTGTGCTGTAACCAGGATAAGAGATTGCCCAGCAAGCCAGAAGCTGAGAAGAAAGGGCAAAGAACTCTGAGTAGGGACCAGTATAGAGCCAGATAGAGCTCTATAGCACTTTCCCAGCTTTTTCGTTCCCCTGACCTGCTCTATAAGTAATTGTTTTGAGTTTGTGTTTTTTGTTGTAAAAGAAATGTTTTAATTGAACTGATTTTTCCTCTAAAAGTAAACTTACTTGTTATATAAAAATTAGAGGCTGGTTGATTTGTCTCCACCCCATGCCTATAAAGCCCTTCCAAACTACTAGAGTGTTGGGTTTTGGTAATTTTTGAAGGGTTTTGGGTTTTTGGTAATTTTTGTTGCAGTGGACTCAGTCATACAAAAAGTCTTCTTGGTGACAGAGGCAAAAGGTTAGGATGAATAGAGGGCCATTTCTCCACATGTGGTGGCAAGTGGTGAGATAGAAAGCTAGGCTGATTCGACAGCTGAGTCCATGGATATCATCGACCATAGTATCCTTCTGGACCACCTGAAGGGGTTGGGGATGGGAGGTCCTGCTTCGCAGTGGTTCTGCTCTTACCTCTCGAGTAGATTCCAGATGGTGGAGATTGTTGCTCTTCAAAGTGTAAGCTATTATTTGGAGTCCCAAAGGGCTCCATTCCATCTCCAATGCTTTCTAACATCTACATGAAACCGCTGGGAGAGATCATCAGGAGATTTGGTGCTGGGTGCTATCAATATGCTGATGACACCCAGATCTATTTCTCCATATCAACTTTGTCAGGAGATGGCTTAACCTCTCTAAATGCCTGCTTAGAATCGGTAATGGGCTGGATGAAGGAGAATAAACTGAAGTTTAATCCAAATGAGGAGACCAGAACTTAGCAAGTGGTATTTACAAGTGGTAATGGTATCCGATTAATCATATTTTAAGGCTGCTAGTAAAAATAAGCACCATATTTACGAGGAAAAAATACAGGCTGACATCCAGACGAATGTTACACTAGTTCAACGAACAAAGATGTGCCCAGGCAAGAAGGTCACATAGCTGAGCGGATGCTCGAGGTTGCTCAATCTCTTGCACTCTTGGTCCACTTGTGCAAACAATGTGTTTCTGCAACAAGGAAGTGGATGGCTTTGCATCATTCCCTGCAACATAGAAGGACTGAGGAAGAGGTTTCAAAGTAGGAAGTGTGCTGCTCCAGGTTCCTCAAGCACACCTATTACACCAGTGCAACACTAGCCTGGAACGCAAGCTCTCAACTTAGCAGAACTTAGCTGGTGCAACATCTTTGCACTACTACAACATATTTGAAGTACTACAGCATTAGTCTGGATGTCAGCCATAGCTGGATACTCTGAAATAAGAGTATCAAGTGTGCATAGGACAGCAGCCTGTAGACATTCCCCCACTCAATTTGTTACCAATTTTGTGGATTCATAAGAGGGTTTTCCTTGAATTATGCACTTACATTGAATTGCACAGTTACTCTTCGGGGCAGTGGAAATGCCAGCAGCTTTATGTAGTCTTGGGGTGTTTCTTCCAACATTGTTTTTCGGGGCTTGAGGGCTGTGCCAAGAGGGCTGTGCCTAGAGGGCTGTGCCTAGAACACTTGCTCTAGGTTCACAAACCTAGAGCAAGTGTTCAGTACTTTTCCTTTCTGGTTTAAGAACATAATGAAAAAGCTCTGCTGGCTCAGGCGAAAGGCCCTGCTAGTCCAGCATCCTGCTCCACACAGTGGCCCATCAAGGGCATCTGGGGAGCCCACAAGTGCGTGTGTGTGTGGGGGGAGGCAGTGCCCCCTCCCATTGGTGTTCTCTAGCACCTGGTGTTCTAGCACCCTCTGATCCTGATACAGCTATCCAGGCTAGTTGCCATTGGTAGCCCTGCCCTCCATGAATCTATCTAATCCAGAGATTCTCAAAGTTGGGTCCCCAGATGTTATTGGACTTCATCTCCCATGATCCCCAGCCCCAGTGGCCTTTAGTCGGGGATTATGGGAGGAAGACCAATAACATGCTGAGAATCCCTGGTCTAATCCCCCTTTAAAGCTATCTAGATGGGTGGCCATCACCACATCCTCTGCCCAGGTGAATAATGTTCAGCCTGTTCCAGATGGGGTTGCACTCCCCTGAAGGACTAGGTTCACAGCTTGGCCGGTGCTCTTTGATCCAACATTGTCATTACAGGCTCAAGAGGCATGCCAGGAGCGCTTTCCATCAACTTCAGCTGATTCGACAGGTGCATCCGTTCCTTGAAGAGAACGATCTCAAAACAGTGGTGCATCAGCTGGTAACCTCCAGGCTTGACTATTGTAATGCACGCTACGTGGGGCTGCCTTTGTACGAAGTTCAGAAACATTAGTTAGTTCAAAATGCAGCATCTGGATTGGTCTCCGGGGCAACCCGGAGAGACCATTTTATGCCTGTTTTCAGTTGCACTGACTGCTGAGATGTTTCCAGGCAAAATACAAAGTACTGGTTATTACCTTTAAAGCCCTAAATGGCTTGGGTCTGGTTTACCAGAGAGAGAGCCTTGCCCCATGTGTCCCGACTCGAACCTTAAGATCTTCTTTGGAGGCCCTCCTTCAAGTGCCCCTGCCAAATGAGGTGAGGTGGGTGGCTACCAGGGAGAGAGCCTTTTGGGTGGTGGCACCCTCTATATGGAATAGCCTCCCCAGTGAGGTTTGCCTGGCTTCATCACTTTATTTTAGACACCAGGTAAAGATATTTTTGTTCACTCAGGCCTTTTCAATTTCAGTTCTTAAATTTGTTTTTGAACTGATTTTAAAAGAGTTTTAAAATTGCTTTGTATTATATTTTGTATTCTCTCTCCCCCCCCACCCCACCTTTGGTCTGTTATGATTTAATGTCTCTCTCTGTTTTTATTTCATGTTTTAGTGTTGTGTTGTAAGCCGCCCAGATAATTGGTAAAGTTTATAAAGTTGTTTATTAATTATTATTAATTATTATTATTATTTATCAAGTGGCAGCAAATACCATAGTTAACTATCCATTGTGTAAAGAAGTGCTTCCTCTTGTCTGTCCTGAATCTTTCAGCATGGTTTCATTTCTAGACATGTCTCTCTGGTCCTGTCTATTTTCTTTTTTCATGCCGAGCTGTACTGGAACATTTCTCTCTAGCCATTCAGTCCCACTCACGTCGCACACTCCCACGTCTGCGACTCTCTTGGGTACTTGTACAAAAGGATGCTTTGGCAAAGGGCTGCATTCTGCATGTGTTTCTCCACCTCCTCCAAACCTGTTCATTCTCTTCTGAAAACTTTTGGCCATGTGGAATGGGCTGTGCAGATCAGCAGCACAATGATACTTTAAAAAAGCAAATAAAACTGCTCTTGGTCCATTTCCTTGTAGCTTAATACTGATGCAAAGGCAGATATTTATGCAAATATATAGATAAAACATGAATAGTAAACCATGTGATGCATTTAAAAATACCCAAACTGCAGAAGTAGCCAGAGGAAGACGTGCTTAAGGAGAATATTTAAAAGACAAGTGCAAAGGCTGGGGATCTGGAGTCAGGAGGCAAACAGGGTGTTGGGGCCCACCCGGACATTGACTCAAAGGAGACCCTCTTGGAGGAGGAGGAGGAGGAGGAGCTCAGCCCAGAGAAAAACTCTGTTGATCTGACGGACCCTGAGCCTCCAGAACGTGTTACACCACCTGACGGAGTCACCCCTTCATAGGTAGCCTGGAGCTCTGGGGACCTGGTCTTGTCTTGATAGCCCCTTCCATTTGCAGCCACCCTTTGCTGGTTCAACAGCTCTTCCTTGAAGCTCTTGCCCCCAGCTGCTGCCTTGCTAGACCCAGGGGCAGACTGGGCAGACTATGGATAATCCACATCAAAAAGAGGCAAAATTGGCAGGGTGCCAGTGTGGTTCTGACTCAGGAGTCCTTTATAGGACTAGATGGCACCCTACTGGGCCCCTTGCAGTACCCAATTCCTGCTGCTTTGATGGCTTTACGACCACCCTCTGGGCACCTGCAGTGCAGCAGAGAAAAAGCCAGCAGCTCCCTCCTTCAGCACAGCAGTGTGGAGGAGAGTAAGGTACCTGCCTGGAGCTCACTGCTAGAGTTTCCTGTTCGAGAGCCCACATACTCCACAACAGGGGCGTAACTACTATTAGGCAAGGGGAGGCGGTTGCTTGGGGGCCCCCACACCTCCAGGGCCCCCCAAGAGGCAAGTCACATGACTCTCCAACACCCGCCGAGCTTCCTTCATTATTCTGAATGATCCTTCCTTCCCACACATTTGAAAAGTCCAGAAGGATCAAGAGATGAGATCGCTGGGTTACATCCCCCACTTCACTATATATTGTGAAGTGTGTGTGCGCGCGTGTGTATTAGGAAGGGGCCCATTTTAAAATTTTGTCTCTGGGTCCACTCCAACCTTGTTACGCCCCTGCTCCACAACATTCCATTCCCTTAGCAACAAATGTGAAGCTGTTGTTAATTTATTGTGCAGAATCCAGGCGTCTTCTCTCAAAGAAACACCTCTGTTTTGTATTATTATTTTTGTTGTTGTTGATGATGTCCTATCTGTGGACATGACACTTTGCCCTCCTCGCTTCCTGGCATCAGTGATGGCTCTCTTTTAGGGATATCGCATTTCCCCCGTGTTCAAACTGCAAATATTTTCTCACTAGAAAAATATGATTAATTTCCTATCTGACAGGGCCACTACAATCCAGACGGCTGCATGGAATATTGGTTGTGTGAATGTCTTTTTAGGTTTGTCAGCTTTTAACCTGAGGAATTATGGATAATCCACATCAAAGTGAGGCAAAACTAGCAGGGTGCCAGAGTATATTAGCTGAGCACATTGTTCTAATTATGTTAATTAAATGTTGAGCTGGAAAACCGGTCACCCCTGCTTAATGGTCATGCTTTATTTTCCTACACAGCAATTTCAGTTTTCAGAGTTGGTATGGCAAACAAAAATGCAGTAAGCATTCTGTTTCTTATACTTCCATTAGGTTAGAATATTTAGAGCGTGTGGTACTGTTTACTGCTGCCTCCAAAAGTCCATTCCCACCCTCAAGCTCCAGAAACTGTATTTTTATGAAACAGAAGGTACGGCTAGTTGAAGCTGGTTTGGACACAAAGCATCAGTTCAGACATTATTTATTTAAAATACTTCTATCGTGCCCTTCCAGCACAACAATGCCAACCCACAATTTGCACTAACTGTAGTCCCGACTCCAAGCTCTGAGTCCAGATGTTCAAGCAAACCATGGCCTGGGTGATTTCCCCCAGCGCCCGTGAGAATCCCTGGTTGCTACTCCAAGCAGCAGCTTCTGGTTGGAGATGGAGTTCCAGTGACATCGACCATTGGCACCAATGACCATTAGGGGCATTGGGAGCAGAGGTAGTTAGTGAGGGTCTCCCTACCTCTGCTCCATGACCCCTGCTTTGACTCCTCAGGTACTGCCTGTAGTGAGTCTTTCTTTTCTCCTAGAAGAAGATGGAGACATCTCTCTCTCCCTATCTATCCATTATGTAGCTAGTCGATAGGATTAGGTTTTTCCTATCCTAATGTACTTCACCAATAAACTAGTTAAGTAATCTAGTCTCTGCAGCAACCTCCATGCATGTTCCTTAAATAGCTGCAGCAGCCAGATGCCACACTCTGTAACCGGAGTGGAATCTTTCCCCATCACTCTGCTAGAATACTTCCCCTTGAATACTGTCAAGGGAAAGGGAAGTCAACATAAACCCCAACACTTCTGAGGCTTGTTGGAGCCCATGTTATGCCAAACCAAACTGTGGTTTGCAAACTGGCCACAAGCTGTCAACCCACAAAACTGTGGCATGTGAGATGGTGTTGTTTCAGACATTATGACAAACTTTGGTTTGGTGTGCACATCTGAACCATCTCAAATTCTCTCTGTAAGGGATTTTCAGATGGACAGTCCACCAAAATGATGAACATATAGCAGCAACCCAACAGCTACAGGCAGAGAACTGGGTACAGGGCCGGGCCAAGATCTCTGTTACAACTGAAAACATTGAAATTGAATGAATGAATGAATGAATGAATAAATAACTTTCCTCTCTGCTGCTAAGCCACAGCTGAGTCATAGGAATATAGGAAGCTGCCATATACTGAGACAGATGATTGGTCCGTCTAGCTCAGTATTGTCTTCACAGACTGGCAGTGGCTTCTCCGAGGTTGCAGGCAGGAATCTCTCTCAGCCCTATCTTGGAGATGCTGCCAGGGAGGGAACTTGGAACCTTCTGCTCTTCCCAGAGTGGCTCCATCCCCTGAGAGGAACCTCTTCCAGTGCTCACAGTTCTAGTCATATGCAACCAGGGCAGACCCTGCTTAGCTAAGGGGAAAAATCATGCTTGTTACCACAAGACTAGCTCTCCTTCGCCGATGGACCACTACCATCCCAAACACGCTGTGACATAGCTAGGTAATTAAAATCAAGTGAGGCCCCTCACTGCTCCCCAAGGACCACCTGGCAACCTGTTTTCTGCAAGCCACTGGTGCACAGGCTGCTTTCAGGGAAAAGGGGAGCAGAGTTGCACATAGCAGCGTGAGGAGTGAAAAAACTGCCTGATGCTCCTAGAGTGGGGGGACAATGGACATGTGGCTCTCTAGCTGCTGTTTGACTACAACTCCCCAGAAACAGAAGCTGGGGATCATGGGAGTTGTAGTCCAACAACAGGAGACCCTCAGATTGGTCACCGCATCCTAGAGGAAGCTCTGCACCCTGTGAGCACAGGGTGCAGGATTGTGATCCATGGCACCACTGAGAGCATCAGAGCATCCTCCCTACTAACTGAGCTAAGAGGCACCTTTTAAAAGTGGTGATTCTCTTTACTGAGCAGGGGCAGAGCAACTGGCCCTGTCCACCCCCAGCACAGCATCCCTCCAGTAGCTGTTGCTGGTGTCTCTCTTATGTTTCTGTTTTAGATTGTGAGCCCTTTGGGGATAGGGAGCCATATTTATTTATTTATCCATCCATTCATTCATCCATTCATTTTGTCAACCACTTTATGGACTCTGGCTGAAAAGCAGTATATAAATATTTGTTGTATTCGTACTGGTAGTGAACAATGGTAATCACTATTTCTGTTTAAGCCTAGCCTATGTACTGTATGAGAGAATGTCATTTATTTCCTATAAGCTGCACCCATTAGCTGAGACCACCACTCAGAATGGAGAAGGGCATTAACTGATCACAGAATAATGCCATCAGCCGGAGCAGCTGCAAATAAAAATTTGTTCACTTTGTCACAATAAATGAGAACAAGCCATAAGAAGTTTCAGGCTTGCATGCTAACCAATGGATGGGAAACCTGAGTTTGTTACAAACTGCAAAGGGAAGTTTCCCATTTTCTGCCTTTGCACGCAGAGGAGGCGAGAAGCGGGAAGGTCCATCCTTCTTAAAGGTCCGTCTTCTGTGCCTCCTCTAGAGGGAGCTCTAGCTACAGATGAAGCAGGGAGAAAAACCCAACTCTAATCCTAAACATATGGTATATAACAGGTGTGCCCACCCATCTGCAATTTATTGTGGTTGGGGATGATGGGAGTTGTAGTCCAACAGCAGCTGGAAAGGTTGGCTACCCTGATATACAGTGTCTTGACACTATTATTACCCTGTTCCAGCCAAAAGGGTCTCAAGACAGTTAACATATTATAGCACATTAAAAACATTACTCCATAAAATACATTAAAATAAAAATCCACCAAACAAGAAAGAGCAGCAGTGAAACCCAGCATTTTAGCACTGAATCATAAAACTCTGCCTTACCACATCTATTAAAGCTGTTCTCAATCTACTGACTTTTCCTAGAACAATGATGTTTTCTGCTTTAATCACTCTCTCTCTCAGTACCTTGGCGCTTTCCCTGTTTCCAGATGTGGTCTGATATGCACTCTCGTACTCAGGTCCCCAGATGTTGCTGGACTACATCCCCACTGTGGTTGGGGTGATGGGAGTTGTAGTCCAGCATCATCTGGGGATGCAAGTTTGGAAGCTCCTGCAGTATGAAGCTGCCTTATACGGTACTGACGGCGCTCACTGGCGTGTCTGCCAGCAGCTTCCCAAGGGTTAGACAGGGGTGTCTCTCGACTCTGTTACCTGAGGTCCTTTTAACTGGCAATACCAGAGGTTGAACGTAGGACTTTGTATTTGTACTCACCCATATTGGGCAGCAGTGATAAAGGAAGGTGCTGGGGGCAGGTGCTCACCTCAGGGACAATGGCAAAGGCATCATCTCATACTGCATGGGAGGAAGGCAACGGTAAACCCTTCCTGTATTCTACTGTATTCTGCGGTCGCCAGGAGTCGACACCGGCTCGACGGCACAACCTTTCCTTTCCTTTATGTCTCCACTGATCTATGGTAAGGCGCTGTCTATGCTGCGAACCCAAGAACTGGCATGCTGGATTAGTCCAAAGGTCCATCTCGTCTAGCTTTCCAGTTCCAAAACTCGTGAGTCAGTGGCTCTGGACGCTCAAAAACCAACAACAGCAACAACAACAACTTCATATAGCCGCCTCATACAGCTCTCTGGGTGGCTCACAAAATGAAGCTGAAACTGACACACAATTAAAAAAACATCAACCAACGTAAACACTTTGAACGTTAATAAGCCACATTTTCTCCCTGACCATCAGGCCTGGGATCGTCGTCACCACAGGTGTGTTCCTCCTACCTGTGGTTCTGGTCTGGCTCTTGTGTCTCTTTGCAGGGCAGCTACATCCTGCCAAGCGTTTTGCGACTCCAGAGCCCATCAGGAGCGGCAGTTCCCTTCTCCAACCTACCTGAGTGCCCTTAGCCGTGCCATTTGTACCAACTCCTCCTCCCTCCTTCACAGCTTGGCAGAGCCAACAGAGAAGACACTGCTCTGCAAACAACAGAAAAGACAAAGGAGCAACCACAGCCATCTGAATGCCATCCCTGACCTTAGCCCCCTTCAGCTGAGCCGTTGTGCTCTGCCGGCTGCAAGAAGCTTACCAGACGCAAACAAACTGACCAGCCTTTCCAGGCTTGTCTCTGCTTGGGACTGACATGGCCTGGAATATGTGAGAGATGGAAATAAAGCAGGCAAAACACATTTCGACTGCTGTGGCCCAGCTACTTCCAGGCAGTCTGGAAAGAGGAGAATTCTAAGAAATTCACCTTCCCACCGGTGAATTTGTAAGAGTGGGGAAGGGAATCAGGGTTGGGGAGACTTCCCGAAACACCGATGTGGTACGGCCTCTCTAGGCCTAGCCTGAGAAGATGAAGGGATTCCATTTTCAGCTCTGCCATCTCTGCCGTTTTCCGCTCTTCATCCCTGGCTGAAACAAGCCCAAAGTGTGTGGAGAACGAAACAGTGGGCTATGGGATGGGGCTTGTAAGGACAGTGACCCTGCTCTGCATACAACAAATACAATGCACCTTTCAACAAAGGTTTGCTGAGTGGTTTACGTTGCTCTAGCGGCCTTTTAATAAAGAACTAGTGGAACCTCCACAGAGCATCCGTGTGGCTATGACTCGGTTGTTCCCCTCGGCCCTGCCACCACAGCCCCCAAGTTACCCCAGAGACCTGCCCCCCCCTCACCTGAGCCCCGCTCCACCAGCTCCTCCTCCTCCATTCTGCTGCTTCCAACATGCCATCCCCACAGCTCTGGCCTCCATGTGCCATTCAGCCCCCTCTCCTACTCCAGCAGCCTCCACATTTCCCTTCCTCCTCCTTTTTTAGGTCTCCAAACTCCCCATTGGCTCTCTCTTCCGTTTATTTTCCCTCTGTCTCCCCCTCTTTCATCCTCTCCCTTGTTTCTTAGAGTCTGGTACCTCCTCTCTCCTCCCCCTCCCTTCCCATCTTTCTCTCCCCCCCCCACCTCTCTGGTTTGTCTGCTCTCTTTAGCCCCCTAGGAAGTGTGCTGCTTGGAAAAGTGGCAATTGCAAAGGCCTCCTCTGAGTGCACAGGGGGGCTTGTGTTGGTGCAAGCGCTGAGAGGGAACGTAGTTAACCCCTGCTAACGTAGCAAAGAGGCACCTTTTAACGTGGGGATTCTCTTTATTGAGCAGGGGGAGAGTAACTGGCCCTCTCCACCCCCAGCACAGCATCCCTCCAGTGACTCTTGCTGGTGTGTGTCTTTAGAATGTGAGCCCTTTGGGGACAGGGATCCATCTTATTTGTTTGTTATTTCTCTTGCTAAACCGCCCTGAGCCATTTTTGGAAGGGCAGTATAGAAATCAAGTGAATAATAAATAATAATAATAATTCAGAAGGCAGTTGGCGCAGTGGCATTCTCAGCTCCGCTGCTCTCCTGCAGCCCCAGTAACCCCCCTCCCTTGAGGGTGCGGGGAGGGCCATGTGCTTTTGTTTTGGGGCCTCACTGTCGCCCCCATTCTTCTGTCTGAGGGAGAGTCAGCACAGACACATACCTCCTCTCTCCTCCTCCTCCTCTTTGTGGTCTTCTTCCACTGCAAGGGCTGTCAAGAAGACCCCTGCCGCCTCTCCCTCAGGGCATGACTTTCAAGAAAGAGCTGGTGAGGAAGTCTCCGTCTCAGCCTCTCATCTGCTCTTCTTTGTACTACGCATGCGTGTGCTACGGCTGCCGCTTGGTAAAGCACTGTGTGGGCAGGGCTTGCCACGTACGACCTTAGTGTATTATATAGATAGATTCTTAGTGCTCCATTCCTGGGGACACTAAATCAAACGTGTTTATTATGACTGTCAATAGTCATAGCAGCACTACAGCAAAGTACACTGCTGTGGATTGGAAAATCACAGGGAATTTTGTCCATGCCTGGCATGCTTGGCCCACTTTGCCAGGAGCTGCATTTGCTTAGAAGAGTCCCTTGGCTGGCTTCAGCACCCACCAGCACACTCTGTAAACATGTTGTCCGTAGGCAGTAGCACCACCTCTGCTCTTCTAGCTCTAATGCTTCCCAAGTGACGTTGCAGGTTCCAGCAGCCATAAAAAAACTTCCTCTCTTGCTCATGAAGAACCAGTATCTAGAGCTCAGCCCGAAAAGAGGGCTTCTGGGCACAATTTTTGGAACCAAAAAGAGGGCTTCCTCCAGCTTCTGGGCACAATTCAAAGTACTCGTGTCAGCTTTTATGACCAATATGAATATGATGACTATTTATATACTGCTTTCCAACAAAAGTTCCCAAGGCAGCATAAAGGATAAGGTGTGCCGTCAAGTCGATTTCGACTCCTGGTGCCTACAGAGCCCTGTGGTTTTCTTTAGTAGAATACAGGAGGGGTTGACCATTGCCTCCTCCCACACAGTCTGAGATGATGCCTTTCAGCATCTTCCTATATCGCTGCTGCCGGATATAGGTGTTTCCCATATCAGTAGGGATTCGAACCGGCAACCTTCTGCTTGTTAGTCAAGCATTTCCCTGCTACGCCACATAAGGTGACCAAAGCAGTTTACATAGATATAAATAAATAAATAAAATGGCCTCCTGTCCCCAAAGGGTTCACAGTCCAAACAAGAAACATAAAATAGACACCAGCAGCAGCCACTGGAGGGATGCTGTGCTGGAGATGGATAGGTCCAGTTGCTCTCCCCCTGGTAAATAAAGAGAATCACCACTTTTAAAAGGTGCTTCTTTGCTCAGTGAGCTGGGGACGGATGCAAGCTCTGCATGCATCTCTGGGTAGGGCTGGGGTGGAAACCCCATCTAAAATCCTGGAAAGCTGCTGTTAGTGTAGAGACAGCACTGAACTAAACAGATCAAGGGTCTGACTCATCATAAGAAAACTCCGTTCCTATGACTTGGTTCATCCTTTGTTAGCCCTGCCTCTCCCTTCACTTGGCCTTGCTTTCTATAGATTGTACGTCTCTTCTCCTTTGGAGAAAGGATCTGACTTGGTACATGTTCTTCTGTAAAGCATCATGTACACCGATGGTGGCACAGTGACTGTTCCTACACCCCCCAGGACAGACTTCAGAGGATTTGGGAGTCCCCAGAGGGTGTGGAGGCCCTGGACTTCAGCCCAGAGGTCTAGGGGTAAGAGTGCCTCTGCCTGTTAACAAAGTAGGTCTTTCTGTAGGCTTGATTGTGCAGCACCCCAACAAAGACAAGCAACTCCCCTCTACTACCGTTCTTCCAAGGTTTGCTCATTCAAGAATGTGCTTATATCATGTATTTCTCAGAGCTTGGAACCTTGGACAAACAAGGAAATCTGTTTTTTTAGAAACATTTGCAGCATTGGGCAGACTTTGCTTTCTAGTTCCCCCCTAGAGTTCCTCTAGTTTAGCTATATCCAGGTGTCATTAACTCTGCCTGCAGCCAGCATTTGCAGAGCTGATCATTAATTATGATGATGATAATATAATTTATTTTTATTCCAATCTGTTGTTCTAACTGGTCTTTGGAGAATTGTAAGCATGCAATACATGCACATAAATGTGTGTCTCTGGTGCTTAATTTCCAGATGGAAAAAAGGACTTGGTCAGGGGAAGCCAAAGATGACCAGATGGGTCACTTATTTCTATAGTTAATTGTGCAGTGTCTAACCCACCCTATCCCATAGGCCAGGCCTGGTCAAATATGCTAGCTATGTATTTTGGTCCTTTTAAAAGAGGGGGATCAGAGATAAGAGAAAATGATTTGCCCAAGGCCGTAGAGAAAGGGTTTGTCTGAGCTTTATGAGTTTTAATTCAGCCTCAGCTGTCAAAATAATCACTATTGGACATAACAGTGATTACTCTCCATTAGTACTTTCCACACACTCAAAAAATGAAAAGGAAGCTTGCATATATATGCAAGCACAGATGTGCATGCCGTTGCAAATGCCTCTTTCCCCAGTCCAAAACTGAAGAGGTCACAGAATTCCACACCAAGTGCTTCTTGGTCTGCTGCTGCTGGCCAGTATTTCGAGTCTTGATTGTCTTTATAAAAACGTCCCCTATGCAGATTTTCCTAGCAACCGGAGTGTCCTGGGCAACATGTAACACCTTTCAGCTTTCTGTCTGGGAAAAACCTTAACTATTGGAGGCATCCTTTGGGGACCTTCAGCCATTGTGGCTGGGGATGGTGGGAGTAGCAACAGCCCAACAACATCTGGGGATCCAAGTTGGAGAACCTCCTTCTCTACTTTGAGAACTGAGGGTGTCGCACAAGGTTTGTAAAGAACATAAGAGAGTCCTGCTGGATCAGATCATCGGTCCATCAAGTCTCCAGACTCCAGTTTCCAACAGTGCCCAGGCAAATACTTCCAGGACGTCCACTGTCAAGGAAACAACCTTCTCTCCTGGAGGCTCCCTTGGGCCATCATAACTAATAGCCATAGGTAAATGAATTATATACTGCATGAAGACATTCTTTCATTCATTATCAGTATTTACCAGCAAAATGATAGAAAGGAACATACACTTTTGTTCCTTTATTTACAACTATTAAAAAAATAAATTTTCAGTCTTTTAAAATCCTTTCACCCAGTGCAGAAAACTGTACAGGGCCGGTAAGACTGTTAATAAAATTTGGCATCTACCATCTGGCTGATAAGCGGAGGGTTTTAAGTTGCTACTGCCACTAATCAGATTGTGGGCGCTGAGCAGAAGAAAACAGCAAAACAGCAAAAGGAAGGAAACAGTTGAAGTCCTTTGAAACAACAGAAGTCAAACTGCACACATCACTCGAGAGCATGCTGTGTCCAGTGGACCACTAGTCTGCCCAAAGACAAGAAGACTGTTCTTGAATTCTTATGTAGAAGAGTATCTAATATACACAGTGTTTGCTGGAAGAAATGGATTCCTTTTCTCTCTCCCTCTCCCGGCAAGCTGGGGAAGGGGGTGGGTGATAGGAAGGGATGCTGTTGCTTCTTCTGCTCCTTGGCTTTCTAACTCCCTTGCACATCTGGAAACACTTCCTTCCCCCTTCAGCTGTTAGTGGAACCGAGCAAATCGGTTTCAGATGCCTTTTGGAGACAACAGCCATTCCTCTCCAACCCCTTCCCTCCCTCTCTCCCTGCTCCTTCATGAGAGAAATCCCAGTTTTGGCCTCAGTAAAAATGAACTCCATCATCTTGTGGAAAAATAGGAGACCTTTCCTCAACCCTAATTCAAAGAGAAGTAATGGCTTTCGTCTTCTTCTCTGGAGATTCCTCCATTAGGGGGTAGTGAGGAGGATTCTTCCGTAGAACTGGAAAAACTATGCTTCGATCTCATTTTATTCTTTACCCGATCCTCTTGCAAACCTCAGTAGTGATAACGGGGGGAGAAGAAGGAGAAGCTTTTCTACCTTTCGTCCTTTCCTTCTTCCTACCAGCACTTGAAATGGCTTTTTATAAGATTCATATTAAAATGAATACATTATTATTATAGTGCCATAAGTAATGTGATACTCTAAGAACATAAGAACATAAGAACAGCCCTGCTGGATCAGGCCCGCGGCCCATCTAGTCCAGCATCCTGTTTCACACAGTGGCCCACCAGATGCCATTGGGAGCCTACAGGCAGGAGTTGAGGGCATGCCCTCTCTCCTGCCATTACTCCCCTGCAACTGGTACTCAGAGGCACCCTGCCCTTGAGGCTGGAGGTGGCCCACAACCCTCTGACTAGTAGCCATTGATAGACCTCTCCTCCATGAAGTCATCCAAACCCCTCTTAAAGCCATCCAGGTTGTTGGCTGTCACCACATCCTGTGGCAGAGAGTTCCACAAGTGGATCATGCCTTGTGTGAAAAAGTACTTCGGTCTGTTGGTCCTAGACCTCCTAGCATTCAATTTCATGGCGTGACCCCTGGTTCTAGTGTTGTGTGAGAGGGAGAAGAATTTCTCTCTCTCCACTTTCTCCACGCCATGCATGATTTTATAGGTATAAGGGCATTATAATGTTAGCCGTTTTATTTCCAATCCCCTTCCTAAAGATCCCTATCATGGAATTGGCCTCTGTCCCCAGAGTGTCCAGAAATTCAGTCTCCAAGGAGGGGCGGGGGGGCAGGGGCAGGTAGATGCACCCCAGGGCATCTGCCTGTCAGTGGGTGCACAGCAACTCACAGGTGGGCTCCTCTTCAGCAAGGCGTAGCAACGGGCGGGGGGCTTGGACAGCTGTCCTTGGAATGCGAAGTGGCTGATACAAGGGCAACTCTCTTTTCATCCGCAAAATATTTGAGGGTATGGCCTCGGCTCCTCTACTTGGATAACCTGCAACAATGTGCTCTACATGCCCCTTTTTTACCTGCTTTCCATTGGTGGCAGTCATAACTGCCACTCCCCCAAGTTGCTTGGCCACGCCCCCTGCACACCCGCAGATATTTATGTATTTATTTATCATATTTTTATACCGCCTGACATGTACATCTCTAGGCGGTGATATCTAGATATCTCCCTAGTTCCATTCTTAGAGTGTTTCTCAGTGAAAGACGACCCTGAATACTTTAGCCTTTTGCTGTAGGGAAGTTCAGCTACTGCACAGAATGGGTTATATCGAAAGTTTCAAGAAAGGGGGTTTTTGAGGAAGGATTTGAAGGCGGTAAGAGGGGAGGCAATCTCAGACAGAGCTGCAAGCATAAGGGACAGCACTACAGGAAAAAGCAGCCAGCCTAGAGGCAAACATCTCTTGGTGGAAGTAGTGTTCTTGGTGCAATGAGGCTCCCATTGACTGGTGAACTCCCATATGACCAGCAGACATCCCAAATGAGAGATGCAGAGGTAATTTAAAGAAAGTGCTTCCAGGTAGATCTGAACCTCATAAACATCTTTATTTGAACAGAGATAAACCACTGGTTTTTGCCTCTGCTATGAAAAATAAATGCAGTGTGTTGCAGTTAGTGAAATAAAAGCTTGCTAAATGGGTAGCTTGCTATTCTGAAGAAAACTACGAGGCCTCTGAAGTTCTCTCTCTCACTTTTTAAATTGAATAACATGCAGTAATTTACTGCCCATAACCGCAGCCCTAAATGATTTAGCTTGGGGTTTTGCTGATATATATTTTGTGTCCTGTGGTGGCTTTTAACTTTTAAAATGGTTTCATGTGCCTTTAATTACAGAGCAGTAATGAGGTGACAGCAAAATTATTACCCTCTTTCTACAGAGATTTCTTGTGCTACAGGAATGGACTAGCCATGCTTGGGAAGGTTTTTATACTGAGCCAGTTCTGCTGCCATATTGCTGCTGTCAGAAGGAGATGCACTTGTGACTGCAGTGCAGCAAGTGTCAAAGAAACCAAAAAAGGGGTTGTAAGAAACGTCTTGTCCATTGAACCTTGACCATTCAGGCTTCATGTAGGTGTCAGTAACTTAGCTGATGTACTTGCAAGGTTATATATTCAGCTTCCTAGCAGGGCTCCTAACACAGGCCTACCACAGGATTTATTGTAATGTAAGGGAAATGGGGGAGGAGGAAGAGAAATATGGAGGCTGGGTTGGACTTGCGGGAATGTAGGAAGCTGCGGTATACTGAGTCAGACTCATGGTCCATCTAGCTCAGTATTGTCTACATGCAGACTGGCAGCAGCTTCTCCAAGGTTGCAGGCAGGAGTCTCTCTCAGTCTCAGCCCTATCTTGGAGATGCCAGGGAGGGACCTTGGAACCTAGATGCTCTTCCCATCCCTTAAGGGGAATATCTTACAGCAGGGTTTCTTAACCTTGGGCCCCCAGATGTTTGGACTACAATTCCCATCATCCCCAGATATGGCCTTTGTGGCTGAGGATAATGGGAGTTGTAGTCCAACAACATCTGGGTGCCCAAGGTTAAGAAACCCTGTCTTACAGTGTTCACACATGTAGTCTCCCATTCATATGAGACCAGGGTGGACCCTGCTTAGGTAAGGGGACAAGTCATGGTTGCTACCACAAGACCAGCTTTCCTCCTACACTATAAAAATAAAAACAATTTAAAAACTTTCACAAATTGAAAACAACTCACAGAGTAAAACAATTAAAACAATATCACAGAATAAAACAATTAAACAGTTTAAAACTGGTTTTAATTAAAAGCCTGGGAAAACATGAATGCCTTAAGGGTGGACTGGCAATTGTTTTGCTTCCCTTTCTTGCTTTCACCTGGGAGGCTTTGGCAAGGAAGTGCCCAGGACAAATCTCCTCCGGTGTCCCTTGTTAATGACACCCCTGTCATAAATCACGGGAGAACTGCCTGATGCCCGGAGTGAATGACCAGTCTGTCCTCAAGGAATCGAAATGCAATCCAGTTTGGTTAAGGCTTTGTTGGCATTAATTGTTACTATGGTACTGTCACTTTAAAAAGGAAAGCCTAGCAGAGCTCTGGGGAAAGGGAGAGAAAACCCCCAGAATAGTTCTAGTGTTGGGCTAGACGGAGAACAACAAGCTTGCAAAAAGTGTCTGCCAAGCTGTGAAGCAATAAAAGTTTGGCCACCCCACACACACACCTGCACCCGCCCAATCTCCTTGCAATGTGGTGTAACATTTTGGCGAGCCAGCCAGGAGGGTGAATTTAACAGACCTCACCCCCAAGAGACGAAGCTATCCAGTTCTGGAGGACCAAGTACTACAAGAGGGAATTTCTGAAAACCATAATACACCAGGAGGGGCCTTGTTAGGGACTGCACAGGCATTATGGCTGGTAATGATGGAGCAAGTCTGCTTATGGAGGTGGGAGGACTTTTGTATCAACTGTAGGAGGAGCAGTTTTAAAAGGTGTGTGACTCCTTGGGCATCCCTGGGCCAAGTCGTTCGAAGACTGCAAGCAAGAGCCATTTTGCTTTACTCAAATAGGTAGTGCAACATTTGAATAGTGCTGAACAAAGACAATCAGAAAACAAGGGCTTATCCACAGTATGTATATATGCATTTTATTTCTATACCACCCTTCCAAAATGGCTTACATTAAAACAAAACTAAAATCAATTAACAATTAAAACTGAAAACTATAAAAACATAAAACCATTATTAAAATAATTAAAACAGTTTTTTAAAACCCTGGAAAACCAGGTTGAACCTTTATGGTTTAAAAACAGTTTAAAAACTCTGGAAGGCCAGGCCAAACAGAGAGGTCTTAAGGGCTCCCCTGAAGGCCAACTATGAACTCAGATTATGGATTCCTGCTGGGAGTGCATTCTACAGCCCAGGAGCAGCTACAGAGAAGGCCCGCCTCTGAGTCGCCACCAGACGTGCTGTTGGTAACTGTAGACGGACCTCTTCAGATGACCTTAACGTGCGGTGGAGATCGTGCAGAAGAAGGCGCTCTCTAAGGTAACTTGGACCTAAGCTGTTCAGGGCTTTAAAGGCAATAACCAGCACTTCTTGAAAGTGAAAGATTAGATTGAAGAGTTCAGAACTGTAACTAATAGAGAAGGAAACTACAGAAGTAATATCTTGAGAATGTAAAACTATTAGAAGATCAGCCCCAGAAAAAAATGGAGGAGATAGACAGGAAACTGGAGGAGAGAAAATTGCACATGGGAGTGGAACCAAAACAGGAAAGATTTTAAGATAACTGGATAGATAGGTTACCCTCTGCAAAAGGACAGACTGAATTTCACCAGCTTGGCCTGTCAGATTGAGGGTTGAATCCAAAATGGTTACAGTGAGACAGAAATACTAGACGCTGTAATTAAGACTATTTCCCCTGCACTTAGTCTCAGAAGCTATTTGGAAGGGAAAAGAGATCTCAGCCTAGCAAAACTGAGTTCCTACCACCAGGGAGTTATTCACACGTGGCTTCATGCTGTGGAGTAAATGTTGAGCAAAGCCACTTTGAAGTACACTCGCGGTATCTGAGGGAAGCAGCCCCTTCCCTCCGCTTTCGGGTTTTCTTTTGGTGCAGGTTCACATTGCATTCCTCCGTGGTTTCCTTCTAGCCAATGGGGAGAGAGAGAGAGAGAGAGAGAGAGAGAGAGAGAGAGAGAGAGAGAGAGCTCCTTGGGGTAGGAACACAATGTTGCCTCCCTCTTATCATGTTAGTGATTCTTCATCAGTGCCTCTCCCTATTTGCTGCACCGTTTTTAGAAAACTTTCTTAAAGCCAGCATTTTAAAAACCTGGAAATACATCGAGATAAGCTAGAATTCGGAAGACAAAGCCCAATTTGTGTGTGGAGTGCTTCCAAGGATCTCAAACGGACTTCGGGGTAAGTTTGACTGGTGTGTGAATGCACACACTATTGTCTGGAGGAGATTCGCAGTAACGACCCTGTCTGTAAAAGCTCCAGAAAAAAGATGCAACAGAGTTGTATTTATCCTTGTCAACAGCAGTGTGAGAACCCCAAGACACACCCCAGGATTTCCTAGACTGACTAATGGATTTGAGACAAAATATTCTGTTTGCTTCACAAGAAACAGACTCCGGGGCTGTTCCCATGATCAGCAAAAATTGGGCTAGCCTCTGCTAGCCTGAATTTTGCTGATCGTGAGAACCACCAGGCTGTGAGCCCGGTGGTTCTAGAGCGGGTAACCCGCTCAAGTACCCCTCCCCTTAGTCTGGGTTTGCAGAGCGAGTGCTATCCCGGGCTATCCGATTGTGAGTAGCTGCGGTGCGGCTCTGCGGCTACTCGTGAGTAGACCCCCAGAGGGGAGGTGAAGAGCCACCTCCCGGCTCCGGGGGTCTCTCCAGTATGCCCTGCGCGCTTGCGCAGGCCTCCGAGCTCCCTAGCCCCCACCGGCTCCGTCACGGAGTCAGCAATCATGTGGACGGCCAATCTGGCCGCCCAGGGGTCCCTCCCCGCTCACCACCCAAAACCGTTTCTCACTGATCATGAGACCAAGCTATTGGCTTAAAGTGTGACCGTACCCTTCTACAAAATGGTACTCCACTCCTTCCTGACAGAGTGATAATATCTGGATTTTGATTCAACCTCATTTAAAGGACAGCCAGATCACTGATGACCTTTTATTTGAAAACCTGGCTGTCAGTTGGGAGCGAGAAAAGAACCAGGAATGTGGAAGTGCCCTATCTGTAACTGGCTAAACCTGGGAAAACTCTAACTGTACAACACCACCTGCATGCAGAACCTGAGCCAGAGGGGAGTGCAGTCTTCATACCACCCTAGCAAAAGAGAGAGCAATCCCTTGCTGGATGAGCTGAAGGAGCTGGAAGCCAACTTTGAAGAAATTTAAAAGGTTATTAAAACTGAAGTCAACCTTTTCGAGCAAGCTGTTCAGAGTGCCCACCAACATGCAAACTATCGGAATATAAGCCACCCTGGTAGTCAGTATCAAAGAAGGGGCTGCAGATCCTGCCTGCAGACTGGCCAAGGGGACACAGGCAATCATGGTGGAAGTGAGGAACACCACCAGTCAGGGTGTCATGCCAGGAGGCTACCTCAGAAAAATACTCAGGCGGCAAACAGCAGAAAGTCATTCCAAAGAGACCAGGAGGGACCACTCAGACAGCACGGTTCCAGAATCCAGAAAAGCACACAGCCAGGTCCTCGTCTGTACTGCTGGATGGGGCAGGAGCTACTTATGCCTGCCATCTCTCCCCTAAGCAGGAAGCCAGAATGGTCCACTGGTGGGAAAGAAATGTATTATTTGGTGCTTCCTTGACCAAGTCAAGACTCCAGCTTTGTGGCATATGGGGACACAAGTGTGCCTAGCCAGAGCGCAAAGGATATTGCCCCCATGCCACTGGATGTGGACAGAAAACTCCACCCCCTGCAGTGTGGGCCTAACAAGGCTGGGGTCAGACTTTTAGGTCTTCCCCCAAGCCCCCTCAGGGCGACACACCATGGCTCAAAGGTGTAAGCAGTGCAAACCTGCTGCCTCCTCATAGGAACATAGGCAGCTGCCATATACTGAGTCAGACTATAGGTCCATCTTGCTCAGTATTGTCTACACAGATTGGCAGCGGCTTCTACAAGGTTGCAGGCAGGAATCTCTCTCAGCCCTATCTTGGAGATGCTGCCAGGGAAGGGACTTGGGACTTTCTGCTCTTCCCAGAGCAGCTCCACCCCCTGAGGGGAATATCTCACAGTGCTCACACATCAAGTCTCCCTTTCATATGCAACCAGGGTGGATCCTGCTTAGCTTAAGGGGACAAGTCATGCTTGCTACCACAAGACCAGCTCTCTTCCTGGCCAACCCGTGGAGTCAGGGCCACTTCCAGGGCTTCACCTCCCCCAAGCCGCACAGCCTTTAAGATCTGTGAAGCCCCCAAACAGGAGTGATGGCCAATCACAGCCCCTGAGTCGCAAAGCCTCTCTTTTAACACCCTAGGGTGCTCACCAGTACCCAAACCCAACTAAATATCCACCCAGCCTGCACTGCACCTGCCACAAGGGAAGATCAGCCTAGCTTGGCCTACCCTCCCCACCTATCCAAGCATTCAGCAAACCCCCACTGCAGGTTGGCCAAGTAAATGTCACCACCCTTCACGAATAAATAGACTCCATCTGGGTGAAAAAAGTGAGCATCTGAATCTTCAATTCCAGGCTGCGAGATGAAGCAGCCCCCTTGAGCTGTTACGTAACGACCCATGGCCACATTAACCCTTTTCCTGGCCCTCTCAACTCCCTTCACACTTTGGACACCCCTCCAAACTCTATGTTGTAACAAGTCTGCCCACAATATTGCCACCCCTGGCAACCAATTGCAGATGGTAGCAAAGTTGTCCACTGCTGGGGGTCCAAGGCTATGTATTTGTGCAGGGCCTGGCCCGGGCAGATAAGGTGACTGAGCCAGGTAAATCTCCTGGCCCCTAACTCTCTGGTCGGTCTTAGGATGATGCAGCAGCAGCGTCACCCCTGCACTAGAAAAGGGAAAGTCCCTACGCTGCAGGGGTAACAACTAGGGGAACGCCCACTGCATGGCAACAACTCAGCAGGCCAAAAGGCTCCAAGAAACAAGACTGCCACTCCTGCCTGGAAAAGAGTTGCCTTCCAGGCGGAGGTACACAGAGAGGGGAGAAGCCCCAGGATGGCTTCTAGCAGGTCAGGTGTAACAGGCTGTCTTCGGTCTGCAATCGGGGGAAGCTCTCTGGCCCACCCCTCCAACATGCGCCACACCCTGCTGTCCCCAGTGCAGTCGCGAACCCCATGGGCCTGAGACTCAAATGGCAAGGGGGCTACATAACCCAAAAGGGTAGGAGCCGCCCGCCCCAGGGAGTGTAGATGCACCAAATACCGCATAAGGTAATCGGGTGGGACAGGTCAGTGCTCCTGCATGCCCATCTGCAGCCTCAATGAACTGAAAGAGGCTACATTTCTTGCATAGCTACCCCTGGTACTGGGAGCAAGGGACACCCCAGAGGGCTTCTACTCGCCTAGTCTCCAGAGGGCCTCCGGCATCAGTTCTGGCTCCACCTTGGCCTCCGGAGCCAATTCCCTGAACCGCCATACCTGAAAACGAGACACAGTGTTGGCAATGTCATTCTGAAGTCCAGGAACATGCTGGGCAAAAAGCCCGCAACAAAAGCCCACAACAACCCCATCACCTGAGCAGAACGGGAAGTCTGAGAATTCACCACCTTGCCACACCAGAAGTGGACTGTAGAGCCGCTGAACTCCTTAGCCCACTGGTGGACTGTCACAATGATGGGAAACAATTCCAGGAAGGTAAGATCTCTCATCACCCCAGTCTCCAACCACTGGTGGGGCCATTGGGCAGAACACCATCACCCCCGGAAACTCACCCCAAAACTGAAGATGCCCACCTTTGAGAGTGGTTCCTCGGTCTTCTCTTAGCAAGGGGAACCCCTAATTCCTGAGTCAAGCGGGGGAAAACAAACAGCATGTGGCAACGACCACTATCTCGGGAACCAACAAAAAGTCAGTCATCAAGGCAGTCAGCCCTACGCTGCACAGCCCATTTCAAACATGTGCTAGATGCCTCAAAAGTGGCACATTAAATCGAGCACCACATAGGGAGCACCCTATCCACATAAAAATGGCCCTTGAAGGCAAAGTCAGTAGGTCGAAATCTCGTGGGTGAATGGGCAGCAGGTGGAAGGCTGACTTAATGCCACATTTTGCAAGGAGTGTTGTGAACTACACCTGGTTTTGCACTCTTTATATGCTCAGAGGGAAAGAGGGAAAGTCACATCATACACAAACTGAATTGGTTCTTGGAGATGGTGACCATGTAGGATCTGGGCACACAAACAGAAATAGAGGGAGACACACTCAGAAAGTTCAATGGGCTTTTTAAATAGAAAGTTGCTCATCAGGATAAAATTCAAACAAGTCAGCCAAATTAAAAACATGTTTCCTAATCAAGGTGTAGTGTAATGTGCCTAACTAACATATGTGTGTGTACTCAGTAATCACAGCTGTCCAACCATTCCTAATAAAACAGAGAGATACAGAGAAAGAAGGACGAAGGGAGGATTTAGGAGAGGGATGGCAGTGATTAGTAGGGAGGAGGGAAGAGGGACCCAAAGCTTGTGGAAGCAGCATATTACCAGGGTCAGAGGCTTGAGAGCGGTGAGGCTTCAGCTGAAGAAGAGACTCTGGAGCTGGAGAGCAGGAGCTGGAGCGATGCAGACTTCAGATGGAGGAGAAACGTGGGTGCTGGAGAACAGGAGCCTGGGGTGCAAGCTTCAAGCAGTCAAGCAGGCTGGGGGCAGCTGCTCAGAGCAAGGAGAGAGAGAGCACCATGGCTGGGTAGTCTTGATTGCTTACTGTGCAGCAGAAGTCAAGACAGTTCCTGTCCATGGAAAGAGTTCCTGCTTTTAGCCCCACGGCTTTAGCAGCAAACTCTGGGATAGGGTTGTGTGTTTCCCCCCCCGTTTTTTTTTTTTTTTGGCCCGAATCAGAAACACCCTCATTTTGTTCTTTGTTCAAAATCAGCCAATCCGAAACAGCTCAATTTTGTTATTTGTTCAAAATTGCAAAATCCGAATCGGAAACGTTTTGGATTTTAAAAAATGGCCCCGGGGAAAAACTAGTGGGTGGGGGTGGTAGTGCCCAATAGGTGGAAACTACCACCCACATTTCAGAGGAATTGGGCAAAGGGCTGATTTTTGGTGAATTATTGAAGTATAGGATTTTTCCCATAGGGAAGAATGGAGGTTTCAGCAAAAGTATAGTTTCATGTTGGGGGGAAAGGGGTGGCCCAGAGCAGAGTAGGCTGGGTGGTAGTGCCCAGTGGGGGCAAGGAAGCTGCCAGAATTATTTCAAAGGAATTGGGCAGAGGGCTGATTATTAAAGATGTAATGGAGTTTGCGCATCTGTAAAGTTCTTCCCCATAGGGAATGATGGACCTCCATAATTCCTGCCCCATAACTGCACTTGGCACCAGGGCGGCCCAGAGCGAGTGGTGGTGTAGAGCACGTAGGGTGCCAACCACCCCCATGGGTTGCTAACTAATGGGGTACTGGATTCTGTTGTTTCTGAGATGTTTTGAGTGTAGATTCAGATTCTCTGGCAGCATATGAGAGTGGATTCATGGTTTGTCGTTGAAAATCTCCTATGCCACCAGAGAATCTACACTCAGATCAGAAACAACAGAACCCAGCACCTCATGGGTTAGCAACCCATGGGGGTGGTTGGCACCCTATGTGCACTACACCACCATTTGCTCCCAGCCACCCCAGTGCCCCCCAGGTGGAGTTATGGGTCTGCTGAAACCTCCATTATTCCCTGGGGGGGGGACCTTAGAGAAGTGTAAACTTCAACAATTCCTAAGAAATCAGCCCTTTGCCCTATTCCTTTGGAATCTGGGTTGTGGCAGGCACCCCTTGGGGCACTGCCACCCAACCCACTGTTTTGCCCCTCAGGCCCACTTTCTGCCCCAAAGACATGTCAACTTCAGAAATTCTTTAAAAATCAGCCCTTTTCCCAATTCCTTTGGAATCTGAGTGGCAGCAAGCACCCATTGGGACACTACCACCCTGAACCACTCTTCTGCCCCCAAAGCCCCCTTTCTGCCCCGAATCCACCCCAAATAACATCAACATCACACATTAACAACAGCAGAGCTTTGGAAAAAATCAGGCAGATTTCCAAAGGTCATGCACATCCACATCCCCCCGCCCGAAATGCAATTGATCTACACACAACAGTGTGACAACAACAATGAAATGCACACTGCTTCACTGGCCAATGAGGGTAAATGCACAGTGCCCCACTAGCCAATGAGGGTAAAATTTACCCTTAAATTTGCTTAAAAGGAATAAGGAGGCAATTGCCAGCAGATCAGCCCATGCTTTCGCTGGCCAATCTGCAGTCTGGAAGGGCCAGAAATTTGAACAGATGTCAAAACTCAAAATGGAGACTGAAGGAGAAAGACTTTTTGCAATTGCAAAATGGAGTTCCAAAACAGCCGAAACAACAAAATGTTTTGTATCCGAAACAGGGACGTTTTGTTTTGGCTGCAAAATTTTCTGTTTTGAGCATTGGGTGTTTTGTTTTGGCTACAAAACAGCCGAAATGGCCTGTTTTGTGCACAAAACATTTTGTATCCGAAACGAAACGCACATCCCTACACTGGGATGGCTCTTGAGCACAGATCTGCTGGTTAGGCAAAGCTTGCTAGCTCTCTGTTCAGTAAGCCTCATATCATCATCCTTCCTGGATCCCAAAAACGTGACAATTTGCTGTTACCTTCTGGATATTGTCTTTTAATTATTGATATTAGTTCAGGACATTAGCTCAGTCCAGGGAGATCTCAATCCCATCTTCTGTTAGCTGCTATTTTTGGGAGGAAACTGTTCTATTCTGCCCAAAGCAAATCTGCATCTCTGAGCTGCAAATGGGCATCTTTTCTTGTCCCCAGATTTCTGGTCCCTGGTCCCAGAAGGTGTTAAAAGCTGTTAATAAAAGAAGAGTTAAATCTAAATCTGTTTTCTTTGTGTGCATCTACCTAGAATGGAATTTCTATAGACAGCAATTAGGTATCCCCTTGGGGCAGAGCAGATCAATCATTGACAAGGATTAACATAGACTTCTTGCAGGAGGAAATGGGAGCTCAGCTCCTCACCACAGACATTGAGGCGGGTCTCACGATCAGTGAGACCCGTTTTTGATGATACTGTGGGGAGACTGGGCTAAACCCACTCTCCCTGCAGACGATCGGGGCAGTAGCCAGAGCTGGAGGGGGCTGGGGGGAGCAGGGGCCAATCAGCTCCCGCAAGCTCCAACATGCCCTGCGCGGGCGCACAGGGCATGCTGGTGAGACCCCCAAAGCCGGGAGGTGGCTTTTCACCTCCCCTCTGGGGGTCTCCTCATGAGTAGCCACGGTACGGAGCTGCGCCACGACCAGATAGCCTGGGTTTGCAGAACGCTCGCTTCGCAAACCCGGGCTAAGAGGAGGGCTACCAAAGCAGGTTACCCGCTCGAGAACCACCAGGCTCGCAGCCGAGCCCGGTGGTTCTTACAATCGGGAAAAATTGGGCTAGGCTTTCCTAGCCCGATTTCCCCCGATTGTGAGAATAGCCCCATTATCTGATAGTAAGTTAAATTTTAGCATTTGGATAGACCAAGCCTGGCTATTGTATTTCTTTTGAGTACCCATTTCACAAGCATTGAGAATACAATGCTGGATTGCCTCTTCCTTCACAGAGCAATTACCATCGGTCTCAGAGGCAAGTCATGTACTGGTCAGTTCACCTTGAGTTCAAGCATTAATTGATTCCTTAATAAAATGGGATTCAGACACAGGTCTAATTTCTACACAATTCTGGGTTGGTAATTCTGGGTTTAATGTTGGGGTCGGTGTTCCCAATAGGAGAGCCCCAGGGCCACAACCCCTCACAACCTGCACCGCTTCATCAAATGAGGTATATCTGAACACTGAACACAGCTCCTCCAGAATACCTTCGTTCACAGAGTAGCCTTTGGGGGTAAGACAGGTGGTGAATCAGGCAAAATGCGTCCGGAAATGTGCAAGTGCAGGATGGGGGGGGGGGATGAAATCTGTTCACAAGACCCAGAGGGAGATGGAATCCCGCCCCAGATAGACCATTGGTCTATCTAGCTCAGTATTGTCTTCACAGACTGGCAGCAGCTTCTCCAAGGTTGCAGGCAGGAATCTCTCTCAGCTCTATCTTGGAGAAGCTGCTAGGGAGGGAACTTGGAACCTTCTGCTTATATGCACCAACATTGGTATGGAATAACAAAGAATATTGCAGCAGACGTCTATATTAAGCTTACAATATTCAAGCTTCAAATATCTCAGGGTGATTATTCCAAAGGATCTAAAGAAATTAAGGAAAAGAAACATAGACCCTCTTTTTCAACAAATCAAAAAGGATATTAAAAATTGGACTCGACTGAATCTCTCTTGGTTAGGGAGAACATCAGCCATAAAAATGGTAGTACTGCCCAAATTTCTCTCCCCTCCCCAAACTTTACCAATTTGGATTAATCCCAATCACTTTAAAAAGTGACAGGGAACATTTGAAGCTTTTTGCAATAATTACAAGTTGTAATCTTGTGATTACAAGATTACAAACTAATCAGACTCCTTTCCTTTCTCTGTCTCTACAACTGGACTAAATTTGGTTCAAATCAGTTAGACAGTCCTCAGGTTAGTGCATTTGCACCTCAAAAATTACAGAGACTTGTTTGGGGGAGGCTGGTGGCCCCGTCTGGTCCCAGTTTCTCCCTCCAGGGTACTCTGTTGAGGAGCAGGTGAAGGGATGTGGGCAGGGAAGTGGAGTGGCTGTGGTCTATAAGAACAACATCTCCCTTGCCAGGAACTGCACTCCATCAGGCAGTGACCTCTAGGTTTCAGCCACTCAGCACATGGTGACCAAGACCTAGAGGGGCCTTGAGGCAGGAAGTAAAGAGGTTTTTTGTTCTCCTTCCGTTGGAGCCAGGCAGGAGATGAGGGAGAGAGGGAGGGTGGGCAGAAGGTTTAGTGGAGAGCAATGGAGTTTGCGCCTCATGGTCACAAAGGCTAACCTGAAGAACTCTCTCATGGAAGGACATCTGCAGATCCTTGGGAGACAGGATTGCAGGAAGCTTGAATTCTCTCCTGGAGTTTGGGGTGAGTTCAAGGGGGAAGGAAGCCAGGGCTTCTGGACTTCTGAAGGGTTTAGCCAGGGAACAGTTTGTTAGCTTACTTGTGCTAGATTTCATTCTTTTTGTGCTACTGCCACCCCCAGTCCCCTCAGACAGTTCACTCTTTAGGGAAAAAGGAAAAGCTGTTCCTGACTGATCACAACAATGACATCATCACACACCACACCATTAGGGCATCCCTACAACTGTACCCAATTTGGTTCATATTGGCCCAGGAGTTGTGAAGTTGATAGCGGGGGAACACACGGACACACACACACACACACACACACACTGCCCGGTGCTCTCATAAGCCTACTGGAAAGTAGGCTAAAAATAATCAAACTATACAAATCGTAAGACATTAAAACAGTATCGAATTAAAAGTCTGGGTGAACAGATGTGTCTTGACTACCTTTTTAAAAAGTTGTCAGAGATGGAGAGGCTCTTATTTCAGCAGGGAGCATGTTCTAAAGCCTCAGGGCAGCAATGGAGAAGGCCCATCCCCGAGTAGCCACCAGACCAGCTGGTGGCAACTGCAGACTTCATTTAAGAAATGAAGCAATCGTTACAGTCAGAGGGCTCTTCCAGACACTGATATATTCAGCACAAATTATTATGAAAAATGGGAAATTTACACTGCAAAGAAGGATACCACATAATATTCTTAGCGTCATCTGCTGGCAATACATGAAAACAATCATCGTTTACAAAAATCCTTTTAATTTAAAAAACCAGTTTCATGGATTGCCAGCAGATGGCACTAAGGATACTACATGATGTCATTTTTTTTTATTTTTTTATTTTTTGCTGAGTGGCTTTTCCATTATATTTTTCATAGTAATTTCTGCTGCAGTTGGACTAAATCAGCATCTGGAAGAGCCCAGAAATACAGGGAGACTACTCTGACAGATTTGAAATCTATGTTATGCTGCCTCAGTTGCCCCACTTCTCTGAGAAGCTCCAGGCCCAAGGCCCTGCAAGCACGCTCTGGATTCTAGTTTCCTTTGGAAGCAGAGTCACTGCAGACTGGCAGCACTTTTGCAATGTTTGGTTTACTTCCACAAATACACAGCTTAAGCACTACTAGATGAAGCTTAGAGAGGAGAGCCGGTCATGTGGTAGCAAGCATGAATTGTCCCCTGAGCTAAGCAGGGTCTGCCCTGGTTGCATATGAAAGGGAGACTAGAAGTGTGAGCTATTTGTAAGATATTCCCCTCAGGGGATGGAACCACTCTGGGAAGACCATCTAGGTTCCAACTTCCTTCCCTAGCAGCATCTCCAAGATTGGGTTGAGAGAGATTCCTGCCTGCAACCTTGGAGAAGCTGCTGCCAGTCTGTGCAGACAATACTGAGCTAGGTGGACCAAGGGTCTGACTCAATGAAGCTCTTATCACGAATTAGGTGGGCTAGCTGCCTTGGGAGCACCGGGCTTGCCTGCGAGCCCGGTGGTTCCCACGATCCCTGGAAAGTGGGCTAAGCTCCCTTTGCCCGCTTTCCAGGGGTTGTGGGAATAGCCTCTGGGCCAGTCACTTCTCTCTCAGCCTAACCTACTTCACAGGGTTGTTGTGAAAGAAAAACTCAAGTATGTAGTACACCGCTCTGGGCTCCTTGGAGGAAGAGCGGGATATAAATGAAATAATAATAATAATAATAACAATAATAGCTGGAATAATAGCAGATGAAGTGATGCAACACTTATTAACTAACAAAAAGCTCCCAGTTGAACAGAAAGGAAGTTGCCCGAACACCAGAGGCACAAAAGACCAGCTGCTGATTGACAAAATGATTTTAGAAAAGTGCAAGAGAAGAAAAACAAATCTAAGTGTTGCATGGATTGACTACAAGAAAGCCTTCGACTCATTGCCTCACACATGGATACTAAAATGTTTAAAAACAAATGGTGTCAGCAAAAACATTCAGATATTTATTTAAAAAGCAATGAGCATGTGGAGTACACAGTTAACAATCATGGCGAGACACTTGGCCAGGTTAGCATTAGAAGAGGCATTTTCCAAGGGGACTCACTATCCCCTCTGTTGTTTGTAATCGCCATGACCCCACTTTCACAAATACTAAACAAAACAGGCTTCGGATACCAAACATCTAAAACATCCAGTCAAATCAACCATCTGCTGTACATGGACGATCTGAAGTTGTATGGAAAGTCCCAGTCGGAAATCGAATCACTGCTAAACACTGTCCATATATTCAGTAGCGATATAGCAATGGAGTTTGGACTAGACAAGTGTGCTGCATTAATAATGAACAGAGGGAAAATGACAAAAACAGAAGGAATAGAACTGCCCAATGGAAGCAAGATCAAGAACCTGGAAGAGAAAGAACCTTACAAATACTTGGGCATTCTCCAGGCTGATAACATCGCACACACTGCAGTCAAAAGAAAAATTGGAAGTGAATTATTATTATTATTATCAGGAGAGTTAGAAAAATCCTCAAGTCCAAACTCAATGGCGGGAACACCATACAAGCCATAAACACCTGGGCTATACCTGTCATCAGATACATTGCAGGAATAATAGACTGGACCCAGGCAGAGCTAGAGACGCTAGATCGTAAGACCAGGAAAATCATGACCATCAATCCTGCACTGCACCCCCGCAGTGATGTCAATAGGCTATACCTCCCTCGCAGCTCAGGTGGAAGAGGAATGCTGCAAGTCCATCAAACAGTAGAGGAGGAGAAAGAGGCCTTGAAGAATACATAAAGGACAGTGAAGAAGATGCACTTCAAATGGTCAAGAACGTGAAACTATTCAACACCAATGAAACAAAACAGGCCTACAAGAAAGAACAAGTCAAGAACCAAGCAGAAAAATGGAGAAATAAGCCCCTGCATGGTCAATATTTGCACAGTATAAGTGGAAAATCAGACATCACCAAGACCTGGCAATGGCTTAAGAATGGCAACTTGAAGAAAGAAACAGCAGGTTTAAGACTGGCTGCACAACAACAGGCACTAAGAACAACTGCAATAAGAGCAAAAGTTGAAAAATCCACAACAAACAGCACGTGCCGCCTTTGTAAAGAAGCAGATGAAACAGTGGACCACCTAATCAGCTGTTGTAAAAAGAGCGCACAGACTGACTACAAACAAAGGCATGACAAAGTAGCAGGGATGATACACTGGAACATCTGCAAAAAATACAAGCTACCTGTAGCCAAGAATTGGTGGGACCATAAAATTGAAAAAGTTGAAGAAAATGAAGATGTAAAAATATTATGGGACTTCCGACTACAAACAGACAAACATCTGCCACACAATACACCAGATATCACTGTAGTCGAGAAGAAAGGAAAATAAGTTAAAATAACCGACATAGCAATACCAGGGGATAGCAGAATAGAAAAAGAAATAGAAAAAATCACCAAATACAAAGATCTACAAATTGAAATTGAAAGGCTGTGGCAGAAAAAGACCAAAATAATCCCAGTGGTAATTGGCGCCCTGGGTGCAGTTCCAAAAGACCTTGAAGAGCACCTCAACACCATAGGGGCCACAGAAATCACCATCAGCCAATTACAAAAAGCAGCTTTACTGGGAACAGCCTATATTTTGCGACGATATCTATAATAACCAACAGTATTGATGAGAAAATTCTGGCATCCCAGGTCCTTGGGAAGGACTCAATGTCTGGATAAAACAAACCAGTCAATAACACCTGTCTGACTGTGTAAACAAGTAATAAGTTTGCTGTGGTAGCAAACATGACTTGTCACCTTAGCTAAGCAGGGTCCACCCTGGTTGCATATGAAAGTGTGTGAGCACTGTAAGATCTTCCCCTCAGGGGATGGAACCACTCTGGGAAGAGCATCTAGGTTCCAAGTTCCCTCCCTGGCAGCATCTCCAAGAGAGGGCTGAGAGAGATTCCTGCCTGCAACCTTGGAGAAGCCGCTGCCAGTCTGTGAAGACAATTCTGAGCTTAATAGACCAATGGTCTGACTCAGTATATGGCAGCTTCCTAAGTTCCTATGTAACATAGGAATACAGACATTATCTTGGTTCCAATCCCTTTATCTCTTGTCTTCTCCCTCCCACCCCCACCTTTTTACCACATTTGTTGACTGGAATTACTGCCAGTGTGTGTGTAAAGTTGTGAACAATATAAGCAGGTGATCCACAGAAGATGAAGGAACAACACTGAGGCTGGTGTTTGACACCAAAACGTATGTTTGTTTTTAACAACATTTTAAACAATGTTTTTACAAGATATTATCTATTTTTATGTAATAAATTTGAAGTCTTAAAGGAGTACTTGGGAGTCATCTTAAATATGCAAATTGCATCACCAGCTTATCAATTTATAAACAGGAGTGTAAATAACTAGTTGCTTACCTGCTACTAATGCCTTGAAATTTAGACTCTGCAACTGGGTGCTTTCCTAATTAGCCACTCAACAGCAGCAAAATGCTTCTGTTCAGGCAAATTGCTTTCAAAACGTAAACAGCAGTCTTGTGAAAACGAACAACCTGAAAAAACAGCAACTTTTTAACACCGTGTATACAACGTCATAGCACTATATTGCAGCAGTTAAATTCGAAACAAGGAGTTGGAAATATGAACGGCTCCCTGCTGTCAGCGTAGGGACTGCGGTGTCACAGCACAGGAAGTGTGGAAGCACACTGCAGAGATTCGTTGTGACCCCATTGCAGGGTCTAATCTGGAAAGCACCCTGGTGGCCAAGGAGGAGAGCTGGTCTTGTGGTAGCAAGCATGAATTGTTCCCTGTGCTAAGCAAGGTCCACCCTGGTTTGCATTTGATTGGGAGACTACATGTGTGAGCACTGTAAGATATTCGCCTTAGGGGAATGGGCTGTTCTGGGAAGAGCAGAAGGTTCCAAGTTCCCTCCCTGGCAGCATCTCCAAAATAGGGCTGAGAGAGACTCCTGCCTGCAACCTTGGAGAAGCCACTGCCAGTCTGTGAAGACAATACTGAGCTAGATAGACCAATGGTCTGACTCAGTATATGGCAGCTTCCTAAGTTCCTATGCTAAAGCCATTAGGGCAAAATTAGATTTCTCCTCACTGACCTCCTGCAGTGTATAAGAATCTTAGTTTTTTTCTGTTTAAACTTTGTTGCTTTATAGTTAAGAAAACAGAACACCAGATTCACTATTTTCCAGAGAGGCATTGTGGTATGTCTTAGTTAGTGGGTTGGACTGGAGAATCCCAGCTTCAAATCCCCACTGCACCACAAAGCTCACTGGTTAACTTTGAACCTCTCCCTCTCTCGTTCTCTCTCCCCGCCAGATCTACCTCACAAGTCTGTTCTGAGCACAAAAGAGGTTATCCCAAGTGTGCTAAACTATAAACATGTGGTGCGATGTAATATTAGTTTGGCTAATCCCATCTCTTTATGCTTGAGATCCTGCATATCTCCTTTGCTGCAGAGTAACTGTTCTCTTGCACCCCACCTCCCCACTCTTGTATTTGTACGTGTACACACACACACACACACACACACCTGAATCAATTTGGGATTTACAGATTTCCCCTGTAATACAATCAACCTCTTGGGTACTAAATTTTTTAAAAGTCTTCAAATCCCAGGTCTTAAACTTTAACCCTAATGGATTAATTATTTAATGGCTGTTAAAAGTCAGGCAATGAACTGATTTTTTAAATACTTTGATCAGGTGACAGCCCAAATCTCCTTTTAAACCATTTCCAAAGACCATACATCAAAAGCGCGTAGACCTGTATGACTGCATATTGAATATGTTACTCAGAGTGTGTGTTTGTACTTGTGCAATGTTTGCTGGTGGTGATGTAACATGCATAGTTACAGTATATCCAAACAAACAGAAAGCAGTTTCGTGTATTTTGCAGCACAGCAAGACGCTTAAGAACTGTCATGCGCGCAAAGTTACTTATTATTAGACGAATATAAAGTCACCACACCCACGAAACTGCCAGGTCAAGCAAGACTGGCATAAGCTAACTCTGGCTGGAATCCGACGCCAAGGAAGACAGCAAACTCTTTAAGGGCTCCATAGGGGCATGGATAGAGGGTGTGCTGCTTGTCATGGCAAGAAGCAGTATCTGCTGTAATTCCCTCCATGACACACAACTGTTAAAGGTACAGAGGATCCAACCGTCTTTGCCTCTGGCCGAAGAGCCCTGCTTGGAACAGACCTGGGGACCCCAAGACATGGTCTGGGAGCATGTGGTACAGCAGCCTTGCTAAAGTGCCTGGTCAGGGCATGGGTGAGAGACCACCTGGGAAATCACCAACGTAAGAACAGCCCTGCTGGATCAGGCCCAAGGCATCCTGTAGCCCAGCATCCTGTTTCCCACAGTGCCCCTCTGAGACGCCCACAGGCAAGAGGTGAGTTCATGCCCTCTCTCCGGCTGTGGCTCCGCTGCAACTGGTATTGAGAGGCATCTTGCCTCTGAGGCTGGAGGGGGCCTATAGCCCTCAGACTAAGCACCACCCCCTGAGCTCTGTTAGGGATGACAGGTGGGGTATAAATGCAATGAGGCTATTCACAGGATGGGGCGAAACTGGGCTAGAGGAGGCGGTAACCCACCTAAGTACCCCTCCCCTAAAACCAGGTTTGCGGAGCGAGCGCTCTCCGCAAACCTGGTTTTAAAGATCGTGAGTAGCCGCGGCTACTCACGAGTAGACCCCGGAGGGCACAGGGCATACTGGAGCTTGCGGGAGCCGTGTGGCCCCCGATCCTCCCAGCCGATCCGGAGCCGGAAATCGTGTGGGCGGCCGATCCAGCCGCCCAGGGCTCCCTCCCTGCTCGTGTTCACGCACTCTCCAAAACTGAGTCTCACTGATCGTGAGACCCAGCTCAATAAATAAAATAATACATCTAGTCCAGCATCCTGTGGCAAAGCAGACACTTCTGAGAAGCCCACAAGCAGGGCTTGAAGGCAGTAGTCCTTGTCCCGCTACCTTGTGCTTTGCAGTAGACTCCCTCTGAATGTGGAGGTTCCACTCATTCCTTGGCGGATAAGAAGAACTCTGAAGGGTCCCACCAAACTGGGTCTATCTAGCCCAGCATCCTGCTTCCAACAATGGCCAAAGCGATGCTTCTGGGAAGCCACAGGAAGGGCTTTGAAGCAATAGCCCACCCTTGCAGCAAACTGGTATTCTGACATACACTGTCTCTAAACGTGGTAGCTCTGCTTGGCTGTTATGGCTAATAGCTGTTAATAAACCAGAGTTTGTCTAATCCAGAACTTCTCAGACTTGGTCCTGTCAATGTTGTTGGACTACAACTCCCGGAGCCCCTGGACACTATCCTTGCATCTTCTTACCTGTACTTTGGGAGAGCAAAGGCCAAATGAAATTAGGCTCTTCCGTTTTTAACAATTGTGTAAATTAGGCAGAGGAACCTTGTTCTCTTTTGCATCTGGCCATTCCAGCTGTTCCTCTACCATCACTCACTTCTCCCATCCTTCTCGCTCTTTGTGACCCCCGATCTCTCCACCTTCATTCTTCAAACATGCTGCTGCTAGCCACTTAACGGTGCAGAAGGGAAGCAACTTGCCTAGAGAGCAGGAGGCTGTTGGTTCGAATTCCTGCTGGTTTATTTCCCAGAATATGGGAAACTCCGATATTGGGAAGCAGTGATATAGGAAAGTGCTGAAAGGCATCATCTCACAATGCACAGGAGATGGCAATGGTAAACCCCTCCTGTATTCTACCAAGAAAACCACAGGACTCTGTGGTTTCCAGGAGTCGACACCGATTCGACGGCACAACCTTTCCTTTCCTTTCTTTTCCTTTCCTACTACTAAAGGTAAAGTATGCCGGCAAGTTGATTTCAACTCCTGGTGCTCACTGAGCCCTGTGGTTTTCTTTGGTAGAATACAGGAGGGGTTATATTCCACTTTTCCACTAACGTTTCCAAAGCAGTTTACATAGAAAAATGAATGAATAATAAATAAGATGGTTCCCTCTGCCCAGCAACAGCTGTGTTGGGTTTGGGGCTAGAACTGGAAGCAAAACTGTTCACTGTACACACTGAGCAGTTCTGCTTCCACTACACAACTCCTAATAATTGATTCAGCACTTTTAAACAGAGGTGTATCTAGGGAAAATAGCGCCTAGGGCAAACACTGAAATTGCGCCTCCGTCCAAGCATCTGACACCCATCTTTCAGATAACTTTACCATAATATCAGCTGAAAAATACAAGTCAGGCTCATTAATCTTTTAATATTTCAAAAACTATTTAGCAGTGGATGTAGCCAGACCAAAAAATGCTGGAAAACTACAAATTTCAGTATGCTGGGGCTCATGAAATACCGAAATACTATGTGGAGATGTACTTGGAAAACTAAACAGAAGTGCCTGTCTAATTCTCTACTATGCATTGTAGCATCACCATTACATAAGTTTTAAAAATGAATGGAGAATTTGACTTTTCCTGGATACTCTGTAAATAATTAAAGGATATGCAGAGTAAACTGTGTCACTGCTTGGAATATATTCTAGTATTTCAGAAAGACAGTTAAAATGAGAGAAAGAGAGCAAGAAACTCCCAGTGGGCCTTAGTATTAAGGATTTCACACTGATTAAAAGACAAACTCACCATTAATAGCCATATTAGCAAGACATCAGATTTAACTCACTTATCACAAGAAGCAAAGTAAGAGCAAATGAATACAATCCTAGGTCATAAGCGTCAGCTCAGTATTCACAAGCCCTGATTCTCTGTACATAGTGCCAATCTGAATATGTGTACATTGTCTTATATTATATTATTACTAGTATGTGTAAGCCCATTGTAATAACAGGCTCTAGTGGGGGGGGGGTTCCCGCTGCCGCCTCGGGCGCACTCCTTGGGCCGACACCTCCGCCGCCGCCTCGGGCGCTCTCTCCGCCCGCCGTTTCTTGTGGCGGCGGCCGCCGCCATCGGACCAGTCGCCCCGCCACGGCCACCGCCTCCTTGGCCCGCACTCCTTTGGCCGAGGCCGCGGCTCCGCCGCCGCCTCGGCCGCACTCTCCGCCCGCTGCTTCTGCTCCTTCTGGTCTCCCGTGGCGGCGGCGGCCGCCATCGGGACCAGTCGCCCACCGGCGGCCGGGTCCAACATGGCCGCCCATCTCCGCGCATGCCCAGAACGGGCGAAAAAGACACGGGCGGCACGGACGCACGCCCAAGGCTTTTATGGGTAAGGATTATTATTATTTTTACCTGTAGCCCCTTTGTGGGGCTTCCTAAAGGCTGTGGATTTTTTTTTGCAAAGGTTTCTCCTCACCCCGCTAGCCTCTAGGGCCTTGCAGGTACCATTTGAGCATGTGCAGTGGCCATTTTAAAAAAATAATCTTTTTTTTTTTAAAAGGCCACTGAAAACAAAATGGCCACCGTGCATGCTCAAATGGCCTCTGCAAGGCCTGGCATGACCTAGGGCCTCACAGAGGCCATTTGAGCATGCACGGTGGCCATTTTGTTTTCGGCAGCCATTTTAAGAAAATTTTTAAATTCACAAAATGGCGCCCCCCCTTCAAGTGGCGCCCGGGGCATGTGCCCTGCCTGCCCTACCCTAAATACGCCCCTGCTTTTAAAGTGGCAAAACACTTCAATTGTGTTTGCACAACAACCCGGAGAGGAAGGGGACTATCATACCCATTTCACAGGTAGAGATCAATGGCAGAAGGAGAGTAATTTTTGTCAAAGGCCACCTTCTAATATTCTGTATACTGCTTAGATTTCTCTCACTACTAAATATAGTGTTATGAAATGGTGGGTGTTGTATAATGTCCTGAAGATTTATTTGTTCCTCAAACTCTCTCCCCCTCCCTGATTGTCTCCTTGCATTTCTTTTGTGTTCCTTTCTATGCTCTTCATTTGGGCAGGACTTCCAATTACTGAAGGAATTCTTCTTCCCCTTTATAGTTTCCTTGACTTTACCTGTTAGCCATACTGGCATCCTCCCAGACTTGGTGATACCTTTCCTCCTTTTTGGTATACATTCTAACTGGGATCCTATTATGGTGGTTTTAAATAAACTGCATGCATTCTGGAGTGAAGTGGCTCTCCTGAGTTTCCCCTTCACTTTTCTTATAACCAAACACCTCATTTTAGAGAAGTTTGCTCTTCTGAAATTCGAAATGTCTGTGTTGGACTTCCTTGGCAAGACTCTCCTCACATACATGCTGAATTTGATCGCACTATGGTCACTGTTCTCTAAAAGTTCCATGACACTGACATCTTGCACCAGGTCCTGGGCACCACTCAGGATTAAGTCCAAGGTCGCCTTCTCTCTGGTTGGTTCCATACCAAATGTTCTATGACAGGGTTTCTTAACCTTGGGCCCCCAGATGTCATTGGACTACAATTCCCAGAATCCCCAGCCACAAAGGCCATGTCTGGGGATTCTGGGAGTTGCAGTCCAACAACATCTGGGGGCCCAAGGTTAAGAAACCCTGTTCTAGGACTCTGGTTCACCTAGGTTTCTAGCTTGTTTGATTCTATCCCTTCTTTAATATACAGTGCTACTCCACCCCCAATTTGACCTTCACTATCTTTTCTGTAGAGTTTATATCCAGGAATAACAGTGTCCTACTATTTCTCACTGTTCCGCCATGTTTCTGTTATGCCCACTATATGTTTTCATTAGCAACCAAGCACTCTAGATCATCCATCCTGGCTTCAAAGCTTCTAGCATTGGCATATAAGCACCTATATACTGAATCTCTTAAACTGAATCCCTCCTCCCCTACAAGCAGGAGTGACATGTCCTAACGTGCCAGGGAGTGGACCCCAAAGAAGGCACATCTGCCTCTCCTCTCTTGAGTTCTGTTTGCTCCTCTCTCTCCTGCCCCAGGCTGGCCATTCATCAGGTAGACCTCGACAGTTAACTGCAGCTCTTACCTGATGAATGGCCGGCCTGCAGGCAGCATAGCACTCATTAATGCTGGGGTGGGATGGGATAGGCAAGAGAGGAGCTCCGAGATGGAGAGGCAGCACTGGTCTTATGGCAGCAAGCATGAATTATCCCCTTTGCTAAGCAGGGTCAACCGAGGTTTGCATTTCAATGAGGGACTACATGTGTGAGCACTGCAAGGTATTCCCCTGAGAGGATGGGGCTGCTCTGGGAAGAGCACCTGCCTGCTTGCATGCAGAAGGTTCCAAGACCCCTCCCTGGCATCTCCAGGTAGGGCTGAGAGAGACTCTTGCCTGTAACATTGCAGAAGCTGCTGCCAGTCTGTGTAGACAATCCTGAACTAGATGGTCTGACTCGGTAGAAGGCAGCTTCCTGTGTTCTAGCTGTGCCTCCTTTGGTGCTCTCCCCACCAGGAAGCTTTTCACATGGGGCTTCTGAAGCCCTTGAACTCGCATTTCCACCGGAATGGAAGGGGTGCTTTCACATATTGGCTAGATTTACCCCGAAGTTCCTGCAAGTTATCGAGGAGCAGTTCACACACAATTCAGGTTTTTCACTGTGCATTAGGGTGTAACTCAATTTATATCCAGAGTTTTAAAACCCACTATTTATGTATGTTTTGGGGGACAACTTCCAGTTCGCAGTAAAGCCTCCCTGTAAACTGGCGGTAAAACCTGCTGTGCGTAAAAGTCCCTGGTTAGGTTGAGCCATTCCAGCCTACAAGGTTTGTGTTAAGTAGGTGTGAAAAGAACAGGCAAGCTGTTTGGGAAGAGATTAGAGATTTTATGCTGGAAGTGTGCTGGAAGTGTCCAGGCAGGAGCTGAAGCAGTTGAAAGGATGCAAGGGCCTCTCTGCAGGCGGCTGAGATGCTGACCTCTTAGAATGAAGAGCGCTGTATAAATATTCATAGTGGTACCTTCCCAACTTCATAGGAACATAGGAAGCTGCCATATACTGAGGCTATTAATTATTATTATTCTCTTGTTTACACAGTAAGACAGGTGTTATTAACTGGTTTGTTTTATCCAGACATCGAGTCCTTCCCAAGGACCTGGGATGGCTGAATCTTATTGTCAATGTTGTTGCTGTTATTATTATAGATGTCGTCGCAGAATATAGGCTGTTCCCAGTAAAGCTGCTTTTTGTAATTGGCTGATGGTGATTTCTGTGGCCCCTATGGTGTTGAGGTGCTCTTCAAGGTCTTTTGGAACTGCACCCAGGGCGCCAATTACCACTGGGATTATTTTGGTCTTTTTCTGCCACAGCCTTTCAATTTCAATTTGTAGATCTTTGTATTTGGTGATTAGATTTTTTCTATTTCTTTTTCTTCTATTCTGCTATCCCCTGCTATTGCTATGTCGATTATTTTAACTTGTTTTTCTTTCTTCTCGACTACAGTTCTATCTGGTGTATTGTGTGGCAGAAGTTTGTCTGTTTGTAGTCGGAAGTCCCATAATATTTTTACATCTTCATTTTCTACCACTTTTTCCATTTTATGGTCCCACCAATTTTGGGCTACAGGTAGCTTGTATTTTTTGCAGATGTTCCAGTGTATCATCCCTGCTACCTTGTCATGCCTTTGTTTGTAGTCAGTCTGTGCGCTCTTTTTACAACAGCTGATTAGGTGGTCCACTGTTTCATCTGCTTCTTTACAAAGGCGGCACTTGCTGTTTGTTGTGGATTTTTCGACTTTTGCTCTTATTGCAGTTGTTCTTAGTGCCTGTTGTTGTGCAGCCAGTATTAAACCCTCTGTTTCTTTCTTCAAGTTGCCATTCTTAAGCCATTGCCATGTCTTGGTGATGTCTGATTTTCCACTTATACTGTGCAAATATTGACCATGCAGGGGCTTATTTTTCCATTTTCCTGCTCGGTTCTTGACTTGTTCTTTCTTGTAGGCCTGCTTTGTTTCATTGGTGTTGAATAGTTTTGCGTTATTGACCATTTGAAGTGCATCTTCTTCACTGTCCTTGATATATTCTTCAAGGCCTCTTTTCTCTTCCTCTACTGTTTGATGGACTTGCAGCATTCCTCTTCAACCTGAGCTGCGAGGGAGGAATAGCCTATTGACATCACTGCGGGGGTGCAGAGCAGGATTGATGGTCATGATTTTCCTGGTCTTACGATCCAGCGTCTCTAGCTCTGCCTGGTTCCAGTCTATTATTCCTGCAATGTATCTGATAACAGGTATAGCCCAGGTGTTTATGGCTTGTATGGTGTTCCCGCCATTGAGTTTGGACTTGAGGATTTTTCTAACTCTCCTGATGTATTCACTTCCAATTTTTCTTTTTTAACTTCAGTGTGTGCGATGTTATCAGCCTGGAGAATGCCCAAGTATTTGTAATGTTCTTTCTCTTCCAGGTTCTTGATCTTGCTTCCATTGGGCAGTTCTATTCCGTCTGTTTTTGTTATTTTCCCTCTGTTCATTATTAATGCAGCACACTTGTCTCGTCCAAACTCTATTGCTATATCGCTACTGAATATACGGACAGTGTTTAGCAGTGATTCGATTTCTGACTGGGACTTTCCATACAACTTCAGATCGTCCATGTACAGCAGATGGTTGATTTGACTTGATGTTTTAGATGTTTGGTTTCCGAGGCCTGTTTTGTTTAGTATTCGTGAAAGTGGGGTCATGGCGATTACAAACAACAGAGGGGATAGTGAGTCTCCTTGGAAAATGCCTCTTCTAATGCTAACCTGTCCAAGTGTCTCGCCATTGATTGTTAACTGTGTACTCCACATGCTCATTGCTTTTTTAATAAATATCTGAATGTTTTTGCTGACACCAGTTGTTTCTAAACATTTTAGTATCCATGTGTGAGGCAATGAATCAAAGGCTTTCTTGTAGTCAATCCATGCAACACTTAGATTGGTTTTTCTTCTCTTGCAATTTTCTAAAATCATTTTGTCAATCAGCAGCTGGTCTTTTGTGCCTCTGGTGTTCGGGCAATTTCCTTTCTATTCAACTGGAAGCTGTTTGTTAGTTAATAAGTGTTGCATCACATCATCATCATCATCATTATTACATTTATATCCCGCTCTTCCTCCAAGGAGCCCAGAGCAGTGTACTACATACTTGAGTTTCTCTTTCACAACAACCCTGTGAAGTAGGTTTGGCTGAGAGAGAAGTGACTGGCCCAGAGTCACCCAGCTAGTTTTATGGCTGGATGGGGATTTGAACTCGGGTCTCCCCGGTCCTAGTCCAGCACTCTAACCACTACACCATGCTTGCCCTTTAACTCTCCCTTGCCATTTACACTCTGTGTGTGTATATATATATATCTCCTCTCTAATTTTTCTTCATAGTGAGCAACACTCCACCTCCAATACATCCACCTTAATAGGCATTGTTATTCCCTCATTATATTTGGTCATATGTATGGACCATGTACTGACCATGATACTACCTTAAGTGGTACAGTGGGGAAATGCTTGACTAACAGGCAGAAGGTTGCCGATTTGAATCCCCGCTGGTATGTTTCCCAGACCATGGGAAACACCTGTATCGGCCAGCAGTGATATAGGAAGATGCTGAAAGGCATCATCTCATATTGTGTGGGAGGAGGCCATGGTAAAGCCCTCCTGCATTCTACCAAAGACAAGCATAGGGCTCTGTGGTCGACACCAACTTAACAGCACGACTTTACCTTTACTGACCATGATGGCCTCTCTCTCTTCACATACTTAGTATCTGCCAAATGTGCTTTAGATCTGGTGATTAACTCTCTTCCTGTTTCTCCAGTATAAAACTCCCCACACTCGTTACAAGTTATTCGATAGGCGACTCCTTTTAATCCACAACTCTCCCCCCGCCCCCCCATGTCACATACTGGGCCATCTGTCTTCTCACATCTCCTGTCGTCAGGGGCGTAGCAAGGTTGGAGTGGGCCCAGAGACAAGATTTTAAAATGCCCCCCCCCCCAAAGTCCAGGGCCTCCGCACACCCCAGGCCCCCAAGGATTTAAGTCTGATATTCCAAAATAAGTATGCTGCCTGCAAATACATTTCACTGAATACACACACACACATCACAATATATAGTGATATACATTGAGTACTATACATTTGTATTACTTTTAATGCCTAGAACACACTAGAAAGATGAATTATTAAAATGGGCCCCTCGCTGCAGATTAGCAAAGGAGACTTTCAACCATGCAGGGTGAGCCTATGTTTGTTTTCTCAGAATTCTGAACAAATGCAGTCAAGTTTGATTGCAGGAGGTTTTTCACAGGAGGCTTTTAAAGCCCTTTAAGACACATCTCCTCTGGAATGGAGGTGCTGCATTCACATGTTGGCCAGATTGACCCTGAAGTCCCTGCAAGTTATTGGGGAGCAGTTCACACACAAGAAAAATAAAACAAAAGCACCACACATGCTTCACAGTTCTCACTCAGACCTTCTGGGTTGCAAAACAACTTGAACATAAGTGCATTTATAAATGAATGAATGAATAAATAAAATTAATAAAATACTGTTCCAGAAGTTTTTGCAATTTTCTGCCATGAAACAAGCCACTTCTAGGACTTTTTAGATAGTTTTTTTTAAGTCAGCAAATTTTCCAAGCTGTTTCAAAATAAATATTCAGAGACTTCTCGCCCCCCCCCCCCCCCGCATCCAAGCCCTATGGCAAGCAGATCCCTATATGGGGGGGGGCGGGAAAGGTAACCACAAAAAGGAGTTCACACTCTACCTGGCAAATGCTGGTCTGGGTTGAGCAGGGCAGCAAGGGGTCTTCTGCTGCCGAGAACACTCTGGCTGCCTCCTCCTTCCTGGCTTGCTTGGGCCCTACTCGAGTTCAGGCTTCAATGCGGCCTACACGGAGGCCTCCGTGGAAGCCCCGCCCACCCGCCGATCAGCTGAGAGGCGGGAGAAAAGGAGCTCTTGGCAGCTTGCCTGCTGCTTCCATTGCGGGCCAGCAGAACAAGCAGGAGAGACGGCGAAGAGGGCAAGTGGCTGAGGGGCCTTGGGGCTGGGCAGGGGGCAATGGGGAGTCACATGAGGTGCCTCTGGGGTGCTCCTCCAGGCAGTGGGGCCCCCAGACAACTGTCTCCCCTTGCCCTATCATTGTTACGCGCCTGCCTGTCGTATATAACCTCCTTCTCACCAGTTGTTTCATCGTCTTAACTGACTGAACCACCACATTGGCCTTAATGTCATACTTATGCAACATTCTCTGACATTGTCTAACTCCTGTGTATTACTAGTGCTGCCAAAATTTTAAGTTGTCCTGCTCCTAGGCTTGTCAAGTGACCTGAAAACAAGGCCTGCCTGTTCCTTTAAACAGCAGCTTAAATGAAGCTTTTCCCAGCACAGAAATAAGCATTAGCAGCTGCTAATATTTGCAGATCAAGCTGTTGTTGAATATATGAAGCTGCCCTATGTTGTGTCAGACAGTTGAATCATCAAGCCCGGTATTGTCTACAGCAAGGGGTTCTCAGCCTTAGGCCCCCTTAGGAGAGGAGAGCTGGTCTTGTGGTCACAAGCATGGCTTGTCTCCTCAGCTAAGCAGGGCCCACCCTGGTTGCATATGAATGGGAGACTAGAAGTGTGAGCACTGTAAGATCTTCCCCTCAGGGGGTGGAGCCGCTCTGGGAAGAGCAGAGGGTTCCATGTTCCCTCCCTGGCTGCATCTCCAAGATCAGGCTGAGAGAGATTCCTGCCTGCAACCTTGGAGAAGCCGCTGCCAGTCTGTGAAGACAATACTGAGCTAGATAGACCAATGGTCTGACTCAGTATATGGCAGCTTCCTATGTTGTAGGACTACAAATCTCATCATCCTGAGCCATTTTTGAAAGGATGATACATAAATCAAATAAAAATAAATAAATAAATAAAATGGTCTGTATGGTGGCTGAGGATGATAGTAGTCCAACAACACATGAAGACTGGAGGTCCGGAACCCCTGGCTTATACAGCCAATGGTTGCCACCTTTTTCTCAAATGGAGCTCCTCTGCTTTTTACAATTGGCTGACACCCTGAAACGTTACTTATAAAGCTTTTCCTGCTGCTGGAGATGAAATTATGGGAGAAGCTACTGGCTAAACTTTGGCATGTTAAGTAGCTGTCCTCTTCTCTCCGTTATTAGTTTTGCCCCAGCACAAGAACCCTGCTAAAAGAAAATAGTAACTGTAAGGAGAGAGGAAAACGTAGGGAAGAACCCAAAGCAGACATTGGAGGAGGCGTGAGTGCTAGGAACGCCACCTTTTCACTGGTGCTGGTGCTCCTGCATTTTTAACAGCACCCTAACACTAAGGCATTAAACTGGGGAAACGTTTGCATCCCTTTTTCTCCATGCCAGTGTAACTTCCCGAGTCTCAAGTTGCTGTTCAAGGTCAGTAAAACAAGCAGGCGCTCTTGAGAGCAGGGTGGATGCTGTGACAGCGAATGTCATTCTGAACTGAGCCATGGTGAAGGGCAAAATCCCTTAGCACCCTACTCCTAAGTGTTTACTCAGAGTGAACATGCGCTGATTTCAGTGCCGCCTTCTTCCCAAGAGGTTTGCTTTAGGATCAGAGGAGCCTTCATTGGTGTGAATTCTTTGAGAGGGACCAACTCCCTCCTTGGCTTTGCAGAGGGTGATTTCTTCTGCCCACAATGAGGGAAAGTTCAGCGGGAGGCTCCTCTTCCCTGTCTCGAGACAGGTGGAGGAGCTGCAACCAGGAAGTATTTGCCTTCCTACCTGGCCAAGCAAGCAAGCAGCCAGCCAGCCAGCCACCCCCACTTCTGCTCCCGGCATGTTTCAGGGAGGCTCTCGCGCCTTTGCCCTCTAGAGAAAGGGCCCTCGCCTTGCTTGCAGCCCAGCTCGGAGACCAGCGCCTGCAAAATGCTTGGCTAGCCTGGAGGAGTCTCTTCGCAGTTACGGTGAGTGTTTCTGGCTGTCCTGCACAGGGAGATTGTTTGGGTTGGAATGAATGGGGAGATAGGCTGCCAGGTAATCACAGCTGTGGCCTTTCTCCCTAGAGAGACAAACTGTGTGTGTGTGTGTGTGTTTCCTATCCAGAGTGATTTCTTTCTCTCTGTCGTCGTCCTCCTCCTCTCTGTGGAACTTCTCATTGTATATGTCATAGGCACGGTACTGGTCTTCTCCCAGTGTCTTTATACTGGAGTTTACCTGACAACTACAGTTCCTCCTTCACTGAGACAATCCTGCCTTGCCTTCCTGCACTTTACAGTTTTCCTGATGTCTATTCCAGAGCCACAATTAAAAGAAGAACTAGCCAGCTGGATCAGAGTTAAAGGCCCCCAAGTCGGGCATTCTGCTGCCAGCAGTGGCCAGCCAGATGTTTTCAGAAGTGGGGCATGAAGGCAATAACCCTCCTGTCTTGTTTGTCCCTGATCTCTGGTATTTCAGGGTATACTGCTTGTGAACCTGGAGGTTCTCTTCAGCAGTCGTGGACCTGTTTTCTGCAAAATGTAGTTCTTGTTAAAAGCCATATTGGGCATTGTGGCTGGGGGTGATGGAAGCTGTAGTCCATCAAAATCTGGGGAGCCATGTTTGAGACACCCTGGTGTAAGGAATAAACAAAATCTGGATTTGGAGGCCCTGTTCACAGGTCCACATCTTGAGAGCCAGAGTGGTATAGTGGTTAGAGTGCTGGACTAGGACCGGGGAGACCCGAGTTCAAATCCCCAATCAGCCACAATACTAGCTGGGTGACTCTGGGCCAGTCACATCTCTCTCAGCCTAGCCTACTTCACAGGGTTGTTGTGAGGAGAAACTTAAGTACGTAGTACACCACTCTGGGCTCCTTGGAGGAAGAGCAGAGTATAAAATGTAAAATAAATAAATAAATAATAATCTTGGGGAGATTGGGTTGGTGGGAACTAGAGACACAAGCCCTATCCAGACATTATATTGGTGTCTGTATTTGTATGAATGAATGTAACTGTGTTCATTCTTAAAGTATCCCTGGGTACAGGCCCCCCAAAATGCAGGATACAGATAGGATGTGTACTGTTATACCTGAGTTCAACATGACATGTGAGTAAATTTACTTGTGTACAGAGTGATATCTGTTGCAGTTGAATGTAACAGGTGAGCAGAACTAGTCCTTTTGGTGACTCTTTCTGGACTGCCTGCCCTAGAGAGAGATTTGTCGGACTCGCTCTTTCTTGGTGCTTAAGCGAAAGTTAAAAACATCTTTATTGTGTCTGGCATTTTACCAGCTCAGTTATGATGGCTTTTAATCTGTGTGCTGTTTGAGTGCTTTTAGTGCGATTTTAATAATGCTTGGATTGCTATATGAATTCATGTTATGTTTGTATATATTACAATGTATTTCACTGTAAGCCGCCTTGAGGTAACTTTGGTTGGGAAAGGCAGGGCATAAATAAAACAAAGCATAATAAGTAGCAAACACAGCCAGTTTTCCCTCTAACAAGGATTCCCAGATGTTGTTGATTAAAACTCCCAGAATCCAAAAGCAAAAGCCATGAGAGCTGGAGATTCTGGGAGTTGTAGCCAACAACATCTGGGAATCCCTGTTAGAGGGAACACTGAACACAACTAAAAAGTATGCCATGTTAATGTCATATTCATCAATATATTAATGTGATATTCATCAATATCTGTCTTCATGGCAGAGGATACTTACTGAGCATATACCTGTTCTTGAAACAGGCTTTTCGGGGATGGCAGCTAAAGAACTGAGTCAGATAGAAGTGACAAGAGATGATGTTCTAAACTGTTTGGAAAAACTGAAAACTAGCAAATCGCCAGGGCCGGATGGCATCCATCCAATAATCCTCAAAGAACTCAAACGTGAAATTGCCAACCTCCGTGCTAAAATATAGAACTTATCCCTGCAATCGGGCTCTGTACCCGAGGACTGGAAAGTAGCCAGTGTAACACTGATTTTCAAAAAGGGATCCAGGGGCGATCCAGGAAATTACAGGCCGGTTAGCTTAACGTCTGTTCCAGGAAAATGGATGGAAAGCATCCTCAAAGATAAAATTGTAAAGCACATAGAACAACAGGCCCTGCTGGGAGAGAACCAGCACGGCTTCTGCAAAGGTAAATCTTGCCTCACCAACCTTTTGGACATCTTTGAGGGTGTCAACGAGTGTGTGGATCAAGGTGGTCCAGTTGACATAGTCTACCTGGACTTCCAAAAAGCTTTTGACAAAGTTCCTCATCAAAGACTCCTGAGGAAACTTAGCGGTCATGGGATAAGGGGACAAGTACATGTGTGGATTGGTAACTGGTTGAAGGAAAGGGAACAGAGGGTAGGTATCAATGGAGAGTTTTCACCATGGAGGGAAGTAAGAAGTGAGGTCCCCCAGGGATCTGTACTGGGACCAGTGCTTTTTAATTTATTCATACATGATCTAGAAGAAGGGGTAAGCAGCAAGGTGGCCAAATTTGCAGATGATACCAAACTCTTTCGGGTAGTGAAATCCAAAATGGATTGTGAGGCGCTCCAAAAGGATCTCTCCAAATTGGGTGAGTGGGCGATGAAATGGTTCAGTGTTGACAAGTGTAAAGTGATGTACATTGGGATGAAAAAACCCAACTTCAAGTATACACTGATGGGATCTGAGCTGTTGGTGACTGACCAGGAGAGGGATCTTGGGGTCATGGTGGACAGCTCATTGAAAATGTTGACTCAATGTGCAGCAGCTGTGAAAAAGGCTAATTCCATGCTAGGGAGCATTAGGAGGGAGATTGAAAATAAAACTTCTAATATTATAATGCCCTTTTACAAAACTATGGTGCAGCCACACCTGGAGTACTGCATACAATTCTGGTCACCACGTTTAAAAAAGTACATTGTAGAACTGGAAAAGGTGCAGAAGAGGGCAACCAAGATGATTAGGGGCCTAGAGCACCTTTCTTATGAGGCCAGGCAACAACTCCTGGGGCTATTTAGTTTAGAAAAAATATGACTGAAAGGCCCATCTAGTCCAGCATCCTGTTTCACACAGTGACCCACCAGATGCCGCTGGACGCCACAGGCAGGAGTTGAAAGGGGCATGCCCTCCCTCCTGCTGTTACTCCCCTGCAACTGGTACTCAGAGGCATCTTGCCTTTGAGGCTGGAGGTGGCCTATAGCCCTCCGACTAGTAGCCGTTGATAGACCTCTCCTCCATGAAGTTATCCAAACCCCTCTTAAAGCCATCCAGGTTGTTGGCTGTCACCACATCTTGTGGCAGAGAATTCCACAAGTTGATTATGCCTGTCTAATCAACACTGATCTGTCTAGGCCTCTTTTAAAGCCATCCAATCTGGTGGCCATTACCACATCCCATGGCAAGGAATTCCATAAATTAATTATGCACTGTGTAAAAAAGTACTTTTGCTTGTCGGTCCTAAGTTTCCCGACCTTCCGTTTCATGGGATGACCCTTGGTTCTTGTGTTCTGGGAGAGGGAGAAAAATCTATCTTTGCCCATTCTCTCTTCTCCATGCATAATTTTATACACCTCGGTTATGTCTCCCCTTAGTCGCCTCTTTTCCAAAGTAAAGAGCCCCAGATGATGTAGCCTTGCCTCATAAGGAAGTTGCTCCAGGCCCCTGATCATTGTGGTTGCCTTCTTCTGCACCTTTCCCAGTTCTACCATATCCTTCTTAAGATATGGGTCTTAAGAGCCCAAGCCCCGATTTATATCTGGGGTAAAAAGAACCCACAATTTGTGTCGGATTTTTGAGACAACTTTTAGTTCTCGGTAAAGCCTCCCCGTAAACTCGCAGTAAAGTCTGCTGTGTGTAAAAGTCCCAGGAAAAAATATGGCAATCTGCATGCAGGTGAACTGAATCTGGAAAAGGCGTAGTCTTTGTGGAGAGAGATGATGTAACATTGACACATGTGATATTATTATTATTAATTTGTATAGGGGTGCTACCATGTGCATTGCACGCTACAAAATTTAATTTTGTCTCAAGAGGGCAGGTCCCTGCCCTGAAGGGCTTTCAATCTGAACCCAGGGGAGACAGCAGGGGAAGGGGTGGAAAATGGAGGCTGGAATAAACAAGGGAAGAATAGGCATCTGTTTATTTTGGCTGAGTTACAGTAGAGTAGAGTAGGAAGACTAAAGGATTGTACCAGAAAAGATTTTGAGGAAAGGTTCAAGGAATTGATCTAAATGTGATTTCTGGGTAGTTCAGAAATGTGATTAATTCAAAAATTCTTTGCATGCTAAAGGCACCATAGAAATGACTTGTAAGTTTGACTTTGGCTTCACTGCAATATTGTGAACTGCCTCTTAACTTATAACTTTAAAATAGGCACAATTAGTTTGTCAAATGTTTGCTCAGATATGGAGTCACCTGCTCCTCCTGGAGTAAACGTTTATATCACTCCAGCCTTAGGGTGCAACCCTGGACTAAAGTAAGTTCTGCATTCCCTTCTTCAGAGTTCTTCTCAAGACTGCTCTGTGCGTCTCCTCCTTGACCCTTTTGAACACCTTTCAGAGTCAGACCCCCAGGTAGTTAGCAGGACTCGGTGGTGCTCAACTAAGGGCGAACACCTTTTTTTACCAGCCTTGCGCCTCTGCTTTTAAAACCAGCAAAGATCTAGTAGGAGAAATTTTTCTTGGCAGGGAGATAAAAGTGATGAGAAAAGCTTCCTCTGTTAAATTTCTGAGCATCAGGCAGCTGTTCCCCACCCCGTCCACGACCCTATTGGCTGGAAATGGAGGGGGGACAGTGAATGTGATCCAGGTGGAATATGGACACCTCCTGCCTGGAAAATCTGCTGCAGTGGCGGGCAATACAGACGGCCAAAACCCTGTTGCGTTGCATAGAAAACTGCATCAAAGCAGCTGTGCCCACGACTTCAAACCACTGCCTAATTCCGCTGCACTTTGCAACACTTTAACTGTTGCAAATCTTGTAGTCTGGAAAACCCCAGGTCACTCTCAGCATGTAGAAGTGGAAAAGGTGCAGAAGAGGGTAACCAAGGTAAACAGGGGCCTAGAGCACCTTCCTTATGAGGCAAGGCTACAGCATCTGGGGCTGTTTAGAAAAGAGGTGACTGTGGGGAGACATGATCGAGGTGCATAAAATTATGCATGGAGTAGAGTGAGTGGATAGGGAGACATTTTTCTCCCCCTCTCACAACACTAGAACCAGGGGTCATCTCATTAAACTGAAAGCTGGGAAATGTATTACCTACAAGAGGAAGCACTTCTTCACACAGTGCATACTGAATCTATGGAATTCTCTGCCTCAGGATGTGGTGATGGCCACCAGATTGGATAGTTTTAAAAGGGGCTTAGACAGATTCAGGGAGGAGAGGCTATAGGCCACCTCCAGCCTCAGAGGCAGGATGCCTCTGAATACCAATTGCAGGGAAGCAACAGCAGGAGAGATTGCATGTCCTCACCTCCTGCCTGGGGGCTTCTCAGGGGCATCTGGTGGGTCACACTGTGGCAAACAGGAAGCTAGACTCGATTTGCCTTCAGGCTGATCTAGCAGGGCTGTTCTTATAAAGCCATTCAGCAGCAAGTGGAGGGGCCATCACTAAGCAAAAGAGCACATACCTTGTAAGCAGGAAGTCCCAGGTTCCATCCTAGCTACAAAGATAAGACACAGTTGATAGCGGGAAAGACTGCTCTGAGACTGAAGAGCTGCTGCCAGTCAGAGTATACAGTTCTGGGCTAGACGGACCAATGACCTGACTCAGCGAAAGGCAGCTTCCCACGTAGTGCACTGCCGAGGAGGACCCATCGCTCGGTAGCAGAACCCATGTTTTGCATGTATGCACAAGGGCCTAGGCTCAGCCCCTGGCATCTCCTGCTAAAAGGATATCAGTTGACTGGACTGGGAAGGACTCCTGCCCGAGACCTGGGAGAGTCACTGCTCGTCAGAGTAGATGATGCTGAGCTGGACGGCCCGACTCAGTAGAAGGCAGCTTCATGGTTCCAGAGAGTGGACTTTGGGGGTCCATCCCCAGCCCTGCACTGTGCCCCCCTAACCCAGACCCATAGCCCCCCTTAACCTTTCTCCCCCCCGCCCCCTGAAAGCTGTTTGCCCCCTACTTTTTTTTGCACCCCTGCCCCCTTGACCCTTTAGACTGCCTCCAGGCCCAACTAGGCACTTGTCCACCATAGCCCTGCTAAGCTGGGGAATGGTATTGGTCTGCTGTGCCCATTGGAGCCGGCCAAGTCTTTCCTTCTGCACTAGATCGCTGCAGCAATTGGCTCTCACACACACAGTATAAAAACAGAGCCTGTCGGGAGTTCTGGTGGCTGATGCCAGAGTTCTGGTGTGATGCCAGCGACCAAGAGGTTCATCCTGCCTGGATGATGCTGAGGTTGACATCCTCTAGGAAAGATGACACTGGTTGAAAGACAGGAAACAGAGGGTGGGCATCAACGGACAGTTCTCTAAATGGAGGGCAGTAAGAAGTGGGGTCCCCCAGGGATCTGTACTGGGACCGGTGCTCTTTGTTAATAAATGATCTAGAAGCAGGGGTAAGCAGCGAAGTGGCCGTATTTGCAGATGACACTAAACTATTTAGGGTAGTGGAATCCACAACAGATTGTGAGGAGCTCCAAAAGGATCTCTCCATACTGGGGGAGTGGGTGACAAAATGGCAAATGCAGTTCAGTGTAAGCAAGTGTAGAGTGATGCATATTGGGGCAAAAAACCCCAACTTCACATTTATGCTTATAGGGTCTGAGCTATTGGTGACTGCCCAGGAGAGAGATCTTAGAGTTGTGGTGGACAGCTCATTGAAAGTGTCGTCTCAGTGCGTGGTAGCTGTGAAAAGGGCAAATTCCATGCTTTGCATCATTAGGAAGGGCATTAAAAATAAACATGCTAATATTATAATGTCGTTATATAAAACTATGGTGCGGCCACAGTTAGAGTACTGCACGCACTTCTGGTCACCATATCTTCTTAAGAAGGATATTGTAGAACTGGAAAAGATGCAGAAGAGGGGAACCAAGATAGCCAGGGGCCTGGAGCACCTTCTTTATGAGGCAAGGCTACAGCATCTGGGGCTCTTTCCCTTGGAAAAGAGGCGTCTAAGGGGAGAATTGATAGAGATGTATAAAATCATTCATGCAATAGAGAAAGTTGATAGAGAGAAATTTCCCCCCTCTCACATAACACTAGAACCAGGGGTCATCCCATGAAACTGACTGCTGCCAATAAATTTAGGGCCAACAATAGGAAGTACTCTTTCACACAATGCATAATCAACCTATGGAATTCCCTGCCACAGGATGTGGTGACAGCCAACAGCCTGGATGGCTTTAAGAGGAGTTTGGATAAATTCATGGAGGACAGGTCTTTCAATGGCTACTAGTCTGGTGGCTATAGGCCACCTCCAGCCACAGAGGCAAGATGCCTCTCAATACCAGTTGCAGGGGAGCAACAGCAGGAGAGAGGGCATGCCCTCACCTCTTGCCTGTGGGTTTCTCAGAGGGATCTGGTGGGCCACTGAGAAGAAATGGGATGCTGGACTAGATGGGCCTCCTTGGGCCTGATCCAGCAGGGCTGTTCTTATGTTCTTAAAGACATTCAGGCAGGATCATATGGCTTCCAGGGAGGCTTGAACCCCACGTTTCTCTTGTTATAGAAATTAAGCACTGTGCTGATCCTCCTTGTATTCTATCTGGCCAGTATTCAGACAAGGGAGAAGTGAATAGGGGATTCTGGTGTGATGAATGCAAGAGTGGCAAAGTGTATTTGGGTCACAAAGGGGGATTTGTTTAGTTGCCTGTAGAGGCGGGTGTTGCAAAGGTGGGGAGATACTAATTTCCATTTGGTGCAAATAAAAGAATACGATACCAAAGGGCAAATACCTCTGATCATTCCAGAGGAAAAATGGATGTTCAAAGGAAGAAGGGATCACAGTTCTGATGGAAGAAGTATGTGGGAGTTTGGGAGACCTGGCCATCTCTTTCCAGTGTCCTTCAGGCCCATTAGCTTTTCGATACAGTACTTTAAGGAGTTCTGTTTCAGTCTCCAGAGAACACATATGGGTGTAGAGAAGAACCTCATTAATACTGGAAATGAATCTGAAGCAGTCATGAAAAGGCAGCACTTGGTTAATTTGAAGTTGATACCTTTGTTGGACTTCTAAGTTGTAGCAGGATGGTCAGTTGCCTTCCACGGGAAAGTATTGGCCCAGGGAGAAAGGGCTAAAAAACTCACCCTGTGCTGCGGTCCCAGCCTTGATTGACCCCCTCTTTCTCTTAAAAGGAGGTGTGGCCAGCAAAATTAACCAGTGTGAAGCATGCTATTTAAAAACACTAAGTGTAATGTATAGTTTGGTTCTTGCACCTCTTCTGTATGGGGCAGTTGTCAGCAGTGTTCCATCTAACAGGGATTCCCAGATAGTGTTGACTTTGATTGATTGATTAAGTGCTGTCAAATTGGTGTCAACTCTTAGCGAACACATAGAGAGATTCTCTCTAGGATGATCTGTCTTCAGCTTGGCCTTTCAGGTCTCTCAGCAGTGCGTTCATGGTTGTCATCATCGAGTCCATCCACCTTGCTGCTGGTCGTCCTCTTCTTCTCTTTCCTTCCACTTTCCCCAGCATTATGTACTTCTCAAGGGAGCTGCATTTCACATGATGTGTCCGAAGTATGATAGTTTGAGCCTGGTCATTTGTGCCTCAAGTGAAAATTCTGGATTGATTTGTTCTGTGATCCATTTGTTTGTTTTCCTGGCTCTCCATGGTCTCCTCAAGAGTCTTCTCCGGCACCAAAGTTCAAAAGCGTCAATGCTTTTTCTATCTTGCTTCTTCAAAGTCCAGCTTTCACATCCATACAGTGTCACAGGGAAAACCATTGTCTGAATGATTCTAATCGTTGTAGGTGTAGACATGTCTGACTACAACTCCCATAATCCTCAGCCAAAGGCCACTGCAACTGGGGATGCTGGGAGTTGTAGTCAACAACATCTGGCAATCCCTGTTAGAGGGAACAGTGGTTGTCAGGGTGGATCCAATAGATGCACTATCCCATCTGGATAGTTAATCCCATCTACAATATTTAAAGGGAATTTTTCAAACCTTTTGACACGTATCATTTTCACTTATTTATAAAATGCATGTTCCACTTTTCAGCCAACAAAATGAAAAACTGAGCAGCATAAACTACCAAGCAGCCGGCATCAATGATTTATAATCACACATGAACGTGAGAAGCTGCCTTATACTGAGTCAGACTATTGGTCCAACTGAGTCAGTGTGGTCTCCTCTGACTGGCAGCAGCTCTCCATGGTTTCAATCAGCAGTCTTTCCCAGCCTTGCTTGGAGATGTCAGGGATAGCACCTAGGATCTTCTGCATTCAAAATGGATGTTTTGCCACTGAGTTACCCCCTCCTCTGAGCATGAAATTGCCTTCTATTAAGTCATACTGTTAGCCTGTCTAAGCCAATGCCATCTACTCTGACTGGGGGAAAGCAATCTTTCCCCCGTTACCTGCTACCTTGTATACTTAACTGGAGATGCCAAGGATGCCTGCATGCAAAGCACAGAGCTCTGTCCTACTGAGTCAGACCCTTGGTCCACCCTGCTCAACATTGCTTACACTGGATAGCAGTGGATCTCCAGGGCTTTGGACAAGGTTGTGCTGTGGTAGCTGCACAGGAAAACAGCTGTTGGGTGGAGTGTTCAGGTATATTAGATACAAATTGATGGGGTACTTTCCTAGAGGGCACTTTCCAGATTAGACCCTGCAATGGGGTCATGTTGGATCTTGGAAGTGTGCTTCCACACTCCCTGCATCGTGACACCGCAGTCCCTCCATGAACAGCAGGGTGCTGTTCACATTGCCAATGCCTTGTTTCGAATTTAATCGCTGCGATATAGAGCTAGGGTGTCGTCTATCCGGCATAAGGAAGTTGCTGTTTTTTTCGGGTGGTTAGTAGCTGCGATACTGCTCCCCCTGCTGTTTAAGTTTTCAATGCGACTTGCCCGCTGCTGTTGAGCAACTAGTCTGGAAGGAGCCCTAGTGGAATAGGTAGTTAAAGGGGAATGTAATCCCTATTTGCTGCTTGGCATTTTATCGCCAGGCCTTGCTATTTGACAAGCTAATTTTGCTGCCTCTAATTTCGGTCTGTTTTTATTAATCCCCACAAAGCTGGCAAGTGGCAGGGGAAAAGGATCTCCTTCAGAATGCTCAATATAATGTTAGCGAGATAATTTAAGGTAATTATCAGTCTGTTAGGCAAAGCCTGATATCCCAGTTGTGGCCTCGGAGCTAGCGAGGAGCCCTTGCACCTACAACATCATGTCTGAACAGGGCTACGGCCTTTCAGCAATGTCAGATGCAAAGTAATTCATCATTCGTGGGCAGTGAATGGACCTGTATCATACTTCGTGTTTGTGGGACATGACACAGGCGTTCCATTTGCTTGTCCTTCAAATGGCAGTCACAGGATGTGGGGTTTGGGTTGGGACTGCGGTGCTGGGAGAAGGGGGTGCCACTCTTTGCCCCTGCATCACTCCTGCCAGTTAAATTGTCCCCTCTCCTGCTGCTCATAGCTACGGAGAGGAAAACTTGTGCCCTGAATTCTTCCCCTCTCCATGGTTCATAGAAGCTTCAGGTAGGGCTGCCAACCCTCTGGGTGGACTGGCCTAGAGCCCCCAAGAATGGCATCTCTCCTCAGGTGACTCTTGGAAGCAATCCTGGAGGTTTTAAGGGCTGGATCGCGTATGAAATTTGGCAGGGGGGGGGCAGGATTCCAGGAATTCCAGAGTTGACAGCCCAGGCTCCAGAGGAGCAAGTTTGACGGGGACCACTGGTGGTGGGGAGGACAATAAGACCCCACTCCTTTGTGCATGTCCCTGATCCAAACTGACCGCCCCCCACCCCCACCTCCATGACACCTTTTTGGAAAAGAAACAGTCATTGGGCATTCCGTTAATGGAACTCCTGTGTAATGTTTAGTTTGGCCCTGAGTCAGCCAGGGCAGATGCCTGAAACACAGTGGAGAAAAGCACTGATGGCAATTTAGAAATAGGAATAGCAATAGCACTTACATTTATATACTGCTCTATAGCTGGAAGCTCTCTAAGCAGTTTACAATGATTTAGCATATTGCCCCCAACATTCTGGGTACTCATTTTACCGACCTCGGAAGGATGGAAGGCTGAGTCAACCTTGAGCCCCTGGTCAGGATCGAACTTGTAACCTTCTGGTTACAGGGCGGCAGTTTTACCACTGCGCCACCAGGGAAACTCAAATCACTAAGCACTAACAATAAAACCAGAAAGTAATATCAAAATGTTTTAAAAAACAAAACACAACCTACTTGTGGGGATGAGGTGGCTTGCCAGGCCTTCCTTGGGTGCTGATCCCAAAGGTGAGGCTGCCACACAGAACCCCATTTCCTCCTCCGCTCCGCCAGATCACCAGCCATGGGACTGACATCCCTTCCTTGGCACACAGATGGAAATAGCGAGAATGGTCTCTCAGTTGAACCTGAGAGACCTGCGGCCTTTCAGAACACCAAGCACCACAGCGATGGAGTGACTACTACTAGGCTATTGCAGTGTCTTCTAGAGGGAGCGGCCCTTGGTGGCATCAGCAGTTGTCAGATGCACTGTGCTGTCTCCTGAAGGCAATGCTCTTCAGCCCAGTGCTCCAGGGCCTGCACTGGTTCTTGTAGTGCTTGTTGGCACAATTCAAGGCATTGGCATGGATTCATAAGGTTCTAACTGGCTTAGACCCAGCATGCCTAGGGACAGCCTATTTTCTTATGGATCCTGATGGTTTTCAGAGGGCGCTTGGGGAGTTTCCCAGCAACCTGGCAGGCAACTCACTAGCCCTACTCGTTGAGGCCTGGAACATCGAGGCTATGAGGGCGCTTGACGAGATTGCTCTTAGGCGACCTCTTAGGGCTCGTGGATTTTGACTACCTTGGTTCTTTGAGGAACTTCAAGAGATGAAGCAAGCCAAAAGATGCCTAGAGCGCCACTGGAGGAATACTAAGACAGAATTTGCTTGCCCATGTTCAGGAGTATACAATGGCTCATTTCTCCATGTTTATTGCATCATCAGATTCCCATCCGGTGGCCCTTTTCTGAATCACCCGCTCTTTGCTGGGAAAGGATGATTCTGGTGATCTTCCATCTGGCTGCTGTGACATGTTTGCCAGGTTTTTTGCTGACAAAGTTGCTCGCCTTTGGTCGGAGTTGGACTCCAATTGCTCGGTATCTATTGAGGTAATAGAGGCTGGGTCTTGTGATACTATCTGGGATAGCTTTGAGCTCGTTGAGGCTGGTGATGTGGACAGGGTTCTCACCAACATGGGCACAGCGACCTCTAGCCTGGACCCTTGTCCCTCCTGACTTGTTAGAGCTGCAAGGGGGAATGTTCTTTCCTGGCTTAGGGAGATGGTTAATTCCTCTCTTCAGGAGGGGTTTGTTCCATCAGCCAGGGCTGGATTAAGCCAGTGCAGGGCCTGTAGCATATGTTATAAAGGGGCCGTAATTTTTTTTTTAATGCACATAAATATTAAAACGTAAATTATTTACTTGCATAGTAAAGTAATTCAATTTTTTTCATTTGCTGTATTTTGGAGTATGGGAGACCAAGCCACAAACTCACACTTACTACAACAACAGTGAACATTTATATACCGTTTTTCAATCAAAATTCTCAAAGTGGTTTACATAGAAAAATAAAGAGTGGATAGATGCTTCTCTGTCTCCAAAGGGCTCTCACTCTAAAAAGAAAAATGTGGTAGGCACCAGCAACAGCCATTGGACAGATGCTGTGCTGGACCTTCTCTTAAAAGGCATATATAGCAGGAAAGGGATATTTTATCTAATATGGACCAAATTAAACAGGTAAAGTTTTAACTTTAATTCCCAGTTGGAAGCCGGGCATGCGGGGCCCTCAAAAACGCGGGGCCCGTAGCAAATGCTACATTTGCTACTACGTTAATCCGCCTCTGCCATTAGCCCTGAACAGAGGCATATCTAGGGAAAATAGCGCCTAGGGCAAACACTGAAATTGCGCCTACTGTCCAAACATCTGACACCCATCTTTGAGATGACTTTACCATAATATCAGCTCAAAAATACAAGTCAAGCTTGTTAATCTTTTAATATTTCAAAAACTATTTAGCAGTGGACTTAGCCAGACCAAAAAATGCTGGAAAACTACAAATTTCAGTATACTCTGTAAATAATTAAAGGATATGCAGAGTAAACTGTGTGATCAGCTGATGAGAGTCCTGGAGGAAACTGATTTTCTGGATCCTTGCCAGTTGGGTTTTAGGCCACAGCACAGCACTCAAACTAGCAGAGTAAGGCAGGGCTGCATTTGGGCACCTACTTTATTTAACATCTATATCAACTCAGTGGTGAGCTGTTTATCCGACATGTCTGTGCACCCCTCAAGATTGGCACAGAAATATATTGCAGTCCTGCTGTATGCAGACGATATGATGCTTTTATCCCAGATGCCCATAGGACTATGTCGAGCATTGGCACGATTAAGTTTATTTTGTAACAGAGAGATGATAGAGGTAAACCACCAAAAGACAAAGGTTTTGGTGTCTGCTAAACAGTTGAAGAGATATACTTGGCACATGAACAGGAATACAAGTGAACAAGTTAAATCTTATAAATACTTAGGCGTTGTATTCCATTCATCTGGCTCCCATATTGCGCATCAAAAACATATTATTTAGAACACCCAAATATCAATGAATCTAATAAAATCATTTCATTTCTCATGGGGAGTTTGTACATCCCTGTTGCAATAAAACTACTATTGGCCAAAGTGTATCCTCAGATTATATATGGTGCACAATTGGGCCCATTTAGTAATTTTGCTCTGTTAGAAACACTTCAAACTAAGTTCATAAGAACTATATTACAGTTGCTGTGCTGTGTCTCAGATACTGTCATTAGAAGGGAGGTGGGTTTGGTTAGATTCGAATCATGTTATTGGAGATTTGTTATACTTTACTGGTTAAAATTGGTATTCACAAAAGTCGGTTTAGTACATTTAATTTTGGAAGACTCTTTTAAATCCAAATGGAAATTGGAAATTACAAAAAAAAATTATTACTATACGGATTCTCTCAAGATGATCTTATTAGATTAGGTTTCGACCAGGCTAGAAGAACAATTGTGCAACGTATCCATGATGTGGAGTTGCAGATGGAACATGCAAAGTTATTGAGTAACATTTACATAGGAAGTCAGAGCATCGAGCTCAAGCCTGCTACATATTTAAGTAGCATCCTAATTCCAAAGTTTAGACGAGCTCTAACACTTGCCCGTGTAAATGCTCTCCCAACAGCTATGCTCCATGGGAGATTCCAGGGTATATCATATGCATCAAGATTATGCCCTTGTGGATCTGGTAATGTTGAAACAACTGCTCATGTTCTTCTGTACTGTGATTATTACTGAGACTTAAGAAGCCAACTAATTGCCCCACTTTTGATTAATTTTCCGGGCCGTGGAGATGATTTTTATTTAAACTATTTGCTCACTAATCTTCATTTGGATATTATTCATATTGTAGCCAAATATTGTTATATGATAAATCAAATGCGTATAAATGTAGTCTGATTTTATATATCTTATTATTATCTTGTTTACACAGTCAGACAGGTGTTATTGACAGGTTTGTTTTATCCAGACATCGAGTCCTTCCCAAGGACCTGGGATGGCTGAATTTTATTGTCAATTGTTATAGATATCGTCACAGAATATAGGCTGTTCCCAGTAAAGCTGCTTTTTGTAATTGGCTGATGGTGATTTCTGTGGCCCCGATGGTGTTGAGGTGCTCTTCGAGGTCTTTTGGAATTGCACCCAGGGCGCCAATTACCACTGGGATTATTTTGGTCTTTTTCTGCCACAGCCTTTCAATTTCAATTTGTAGAGCTTTGTATTTTGTGATTTTTTTCTATTTCTTTTTCTTCTGTTCTGCTATCCCCTGGTATTGCTATGTCGATTGTTTTGACTTGTTTTTCTTTCTTCTCGACTACAGTTCTATCTGCTGTATTGTGTGGCAGATGTTTGTCTGTTTGTCGTCGGAAGTCCCATAATATTTTTACATCTTCATTTTCTTCAACTTTTTCAATTTTATGGTCCCACCAATTTTTGGCTACAGGTAGCTTGTATTTTTTGCAGATGTTCCAGTGTATCATCCCTGCTACCTTGTCATGCCTTTGTTTGTAGTCAGTCTGTGCGATCTTCTTACAACAGCTGATTAAGTGGTCCACTGTTTCATCTGCTTCTTTACAAAGGCGGCACTTGCTGTTTGTTGTGGATTTTTCAACTTTGGCTCTTATTGCATTTGTTCTTAGTGCCTGTTCTTGTGCAGCCAGTATTAAACCCTTTGTTTCTTTCTTCAAGTTGCCATTCTTAAGCCATTGCCAGGTCTTGGTGATGTCTAATATTCCACTTATATTGTGCAAATATTGACCATGCAGGGGCTTATTTCTTCATTTTTGTGCTCGGCTCTTGACTTGTTCTTTCTTGTAGGCCTGCTTGTTTCATTGGTGTTGAATAGTTTCTCGTTATTGACCATTTGAAGTGCATCTTCTTCACTGTCCTTGATATATTCTTCAAGGCCTCTTTTCTCCTCCTCTACTGTTTGATGGACTTGCAGCATTCCTCTTCCACCTGAGCTGCAAGGGAGGTATAGCCTATCGACATCACTGCAGGGGTGCAGAGCATGATTGATAGTCATGATTTTCCTGGTCTTATGATCTAGTGTCTCTAGCTCTGCCTGGGTCCAGTCTATTATTCCTGCAGTGTATCTGATAACAGGTATAGCCCAGGTGTTTATGGCTTGTATGGTGTTCCCGCCATTGAGTTTGGACTTGAGGATTTTTCTAACTCTCCTGATGTATTCACTTCCAATTTTTCTTTTGACTGCCGTGTGTGCGATGTTTTCAGCCTGGAGAATGCCCAAGTATTTGTAATGTTCTTTCTCTTCCAGGTTCTTGATCTTGCTTCCATTGGGCAGTTCTATTCCTTCTGTTTTTGTTATTTTCCCTCTGTTCATTATTAATGCAGCACACTTGTCTCGTCCAAACTCCATTGCTATATCGCTACTGAATATACGGACAGTGTTTAGCAGCGATTCGATTTCTGACTGGGACTTTCCATACAACTTCAGATCGTCCATGTACAGCAGATGGTTGATTTGACTTGATGTTTTAGATGTTTGGTATCTGAGGCCTGTTTTGTTTAGTATTCGTGAAAGTGGGGTCATGGTGATTACAAACAACAGAGGGGATAGTGAGTCCCCTTGGAAAATGCCTCTTCTAATGCTAACCTGTCCAAGTGTCTCGCCATTGATTGTTAACTGTGTACTCCACATGCTCATTGCTTTTTAAAAAATAAACATCTGAATGTTTTTGCTGACACCAGTTGTTTCTAAACATTTTAGTATCCATGTGTGAGGCAATGAATCGAAGGCTTTCTTGTAGTCAATCCATGCAACACTTAGATTGGTTTTTCTTATCTTGCAATTTTCTAAAATCATTTTGTCAATCAGCAGCTGGTCTTTTGTGGCTCTAGTGTTCGGGCAATTTCCTTTCTGTTCAACTGGAAGCTGTTTGTTAGTTAATAAGTGTTGCATTACTTCATCTGCTATTATTCCAGTTAATAATTTGAACATGGTTGGCAGACAGGTTATCGGTCTATAATTACTTGGAACTGCACCTTTTGCTGGGTCTTTCATGATGAGATGAGTTTTCCCAGTTGTTAGCCATTGTTCAATATCCCCTCCTTGCAAAATGTGATTGAACTGTTTTGATAGTTGTTTATGAAGGCTTGTTAGGTGTTTAAGCCAAAAGCCATGCAGTTCATCGTCACCTGGAGCAGTCCAATTTTTAATTTTCTTTGCTCTTTCACTTATTAATTTTGGTGTTATTATTAGATCTCGCATTTGTTGGTTACATTTTTTGACCTCTTTCACCCAGACTGCTTTTTTATTATAATCTATTGGATTGTCCCATAATTTCCCCCAGAATTGCACTGTTCTTCTTTATTTGGTGTTTCTAGGTTTCTTGCAGTTTCTCCTTCTATGCTTTGGTAGAAATGTCTCTGATTCGACTGGAATTGGAGATTCTGCCTGTGTTGTGTAGTTCTGGCTTCATATCTGCTAATCTTCTTTGACAATGCTGTTATTTGCTGCTTTATTATTTCCAGGACTTCTCTAATTTTCCTTGAATCTAGGTGGTATTTTTGGATTAGATACTGTTTGGTGTTTTCATTCTTCAGCTTCTTGTCTTTCATATCTTTCAATTTACTAGCATCTGATCTAAGCCTGGAGATTTTATTTTCTAATCGAATCTTCCATTTAGGTGATGTACTGCTTTCTTTTTTGACAGGTCCATTGATCTTATATCCGATCTCTTGTGTTGTTATTGTTGCTGCACTGTACATTAGTTGGTTTGTTTCTTGCAAATTATTGGTTGTTATTTCTGCAAGTGCAGCATTGACATCTTTTTAATACCTGAGCAAGTTGTTTTTTGGCAACTGTTTTTAGAGCTGGAAGTCGAACCCTGGTGGTTGTTTGGTTCATGCGCTCAGTTATTTTTTGCTTTAGTTCTTGTTGCTTTTCTTTTAAATGGCATTCGGGTTTTTGAGGTGAAGGCAAAGGGGCGGTTGCCTGGTTTTGATTTTGAAACAGTACAGCAACAGTGGCATCCTCTATTTCCAACACCTCCTCCACCTGCGTCTGAGCAACTTCTTCAATTGGTGGTAATTCTTCTTCCATATCTTGAGCCTGTGTTGCTCTTTGCAGTTCTTCCAGCTCAATTCCTGTGAATACTTTATTTCTTATTATGAATCTTCTCTGGTCTGCTAGCCTTTGTTCTGTTATTTCTGTATCTGGATGCTTCTCTTTCCAAATCTGGTACATTCTTTTTAAATAACCTCTTCTAGTTGGACTAGACTTGTAATAGCAGATCATTATTTCCTTGTTGGCATTTTTCGTATATTTTTTTCGGTTAAGCGACGTTTCTTCCAGTAACTTTGCTGTCTTCAGCCCTGGTTGCTCAACTGAAGATCCTGAGTCCTGTTGCCCACTTGCCACCAGATGTCCAGGGACTCCTGCACCTGGCGCGGTCCTTGTTGACCCGGGTGACGACCGATCCGGTATAGATTTATTAAAGTTAGGTCTCACCATATTGTTGATGGGAGAGGCACTCTTTGTCTGGCTCCTCTGGTGAGACCTGTCCAGTATGGTTGGACCTCTGGCATAGCTCTCACCTTCCTCAGAGCATGCAAGCCCCACAACCACGCCAAGGTAGTGCCTCACTGGGGGATGATGATGATGATGATGATGATGATGATTGACACAGTCAGACAGGTGTTATTGCCTGTTTTGTTTTATCCAGACATCGAGTCCTTCACCTGGGATGGCTGAATTTTATTGTCAATGTTGTTGCTGTTGTTATTATAGATATCATCGCAGAATATAGGCTATTCCCAGTAAAGCTGCTTTTTGTAATTGGCTGATGGTGATCTCTGTGGCCCTTATGGTGTTGAGGTGCTCTTCAAGGTGTTTTGGAAATGCACCTAGAGTGCCAGTTACCACTGGGATTATTTTGGTCTTCTGCCACAGCCTTTCAATTTCAGTTTGTAGATCTTTGTATTTTGTTGTTTTTTCTGTTTCTTTTTCTTATATTCTTCTATCCCCTGGTATTGCTATGTTGATTATTTTGATTTGTTTTTCTTTCTTCTCAACCACAGTTATATCTGATGTATTGTGTGGCAGATGTTTGTCGTCGGAAGTCCCATAATATTTTTGCATCTTCATTTTCTTCAACTTTTTCAATTTTATGGTCCCACCAATTTTTGGCTACAGGTAGCTTGTATTTTTTGCAGATGTTCCAGTGTATCATCCCTGCTACCTTGTCATGCCTTTGTTTGTAGTTATTATTTTACTTACTCACTGAAACGGCATTGGTCGCCCTGTTGGATGGCCTTTATTCTAAACTTGATGTGAGAAGTGCACCTTTCTTGGTTCTTCTTGATCTCTCAGCAGCTTTCAATACTATCAACCATGTTATCCTTTGGGAATGCCTAAGTGGGCTGGGCCTTGGAGGCACTGTTCTTCAAGGGTTCTGGTCCTATCTCACTGGGCGAGTCCAGTCAGTGTCTATTTGGGGTGAGTGTTCTGCATCCTGGCCCCTTTCTGGTGGAGTTCCACAGGGCTCAGTCCTCGCTCCCATTCTTTTTAACATCTACATGAAGCTGCTGGGCCTGGTCATCTGTCAGTTTGGGGTACGTTTTCCTCAATATGCTGATGATACTCAGCTTTATATCTCTACCCCTGGTGAAACAGGGGATGCCGTCCATGTGCTGGCTCAGTGCCTAGAGGCTGTCAGGACATGGATGGGCCAAAACAAGTTCAGGCTCAATCCCTCCAAGACTGAGTTCCTCTTCTTCAGTTTGCAATCTGGCCAGTTGCGGTGTGTGAGTTTGCCTCTTGACGGGGTTGCGCTTCCCTTGAGAGAGATAGTTCGTGATCTCGGGGTCCTCCTGGACTTGCAGCTCCTGCTTGAACAGCAGGTGGAGGCTGTGGCCAGGGGTGCCTTTGGCCAACTTTGGCTGGTTCGCCAGTTACGGCCTTTTCTCAACTGGCAGGCCCTGGCAACAGTAACTCATGCCTTTGTTACCTCTCACTTGTATTACTGTAACATGCTCTACCTAGGGTTGCCTTTGAAAATGATTCGGAAGCTTCAACTAGTCCAGAATGCAGCGGCCTGCCTCCTCATGGGTGGCTGTAGATTTATGCATACTATTTATGATAGCGTTACACCTCTTTTATGGTTGCTGCACTGGTTGCCTGTTTACTTCTGGGTTGGATGGTTCTCACCCAGAACACCTTTTGGGTTTAGTACCTGTATATCTCTGGGATTGCCTCTCTCGGCCAGTTGTATCCTGTCCTGTGAGGTCTTCTCAGTTGGCCCTCCTTAGTGTCCCAGGCCCTGGCGTGGTGTGTGGGCCAGTAGAATCATTAGCATGATAAGAGGGATACTCTCTTTAGAAAAGCAGATGTAGCTCTTTAGTACTCCCCTCCCCATTGGCTAAAAGGAAAACACGGAGGCAGGCCATGTGAACTTGCACCAAAACAAAACCCGAGAGCAGAGGGGAGGGGCTGCTTCCCTCAATGCTGCGAGTGTGCTTCGAAGTGGCTTTGCTCAACATTTACCCCGCAGCATGAAGCCATGTGTGAACAATAGGTGCCTTCGATGTGCAGGATCTCTTCTGGTATTGTCCCTTCTCCCCTTTTGCCACCCAGCCCCTGAGCACATCCATGTGCTTAAGACACCCACTTGACTGATGTGGGAGTGATTGGGTGACAGTTTCACACGTGGTTACCTGCTCTGGGATAAAGGAAGGCTAGCAATGTGATTCATCCATCAGGCCGGGCGGAGGGGGGGCGGGACACAGCCATGTTGGGAAGCTGCTCTTCCTTGTTCTGTTCCTTTTCTTCCTGTTTAAAGTAGAGCTCTCCAGCCAGCTAGAGCTGGGAGAGCTTATTAATGACTCCAGGCTGCAGCTGGGACTCGTATCCTGCTCCCTCCGCCTCGCCCAAACTGGCTTGTTGTGTTTGACGTTTGTAGCAGGCGCGACTTACTTGGGTGACTCCTGCGGCTTCATCTCTGCATTGTGCTCCTTTGTGGCATTCTACCATCTGCAGGAAGGAATCCACGCCTTTTCTCTCTCAAGTGCTGACAATGTCCCAAGAACGCTGCTTCCCTCAATGCACTGCGTATGTGCCGCCTTGCCTAGGTTCCTTCTCCAGCATTAATTTTCCTGATTATTGTCATCTTGAAAGAAAAGTGAGCCGCCAACCTAATTTACTAATTTATTTCCTGGGAGAGAGCAATACATGCCCTCTAGTGGTTAGTTTTTGTGTTATTACTTCTCAGTAGACATAGACTTGAGATTAAACCGTCTTGAAGTTATTTTAATAAAAGACGGTATAGAAATATAACAATAAATATCAATCAATCAATAGACTCAAGGAGAATATTACAGTTTTGAAAGAAAAGAGTACTGGGGCTCAAGCTGTTTTGGAAACTATGCTTTTGCTCCTTAATCCCAGGTGTAGGCACTATAGGATGGGGTTCTTAACCTTGGGTCCCTAGATATTGTTGGACTACAACTCCCATCACCCCACCACAACGGTTGTTGTGGCAGGGGAAGATGGAAGTTGTAGTCCAACAGCATCTGGGGACCCAAGGCTGAGAACCCCCGCTGTAGGACATCATTACAATGTCTTGCCTGTTGGAATACTTGGAGCCCAGCCCCATTTACCCATTTGAGCTTGTCTGCACCTTCCTTTTGCCATAAAGGCCACTTGAAAGAAGCATGGATTTGAGGGTGTATCCTTTTACAAGACATATGCAGAAGTCAAAGTTTCAGTTTACTGGGGACAGTTCCAATTTTCTAGTGCTTGTTTCCAGTAAATCACTGTCCTTATTTAGTTTCTAACTTGTCTTGTTGAAAGATTTGTGGTGAGGAAGAATGGAGGGGGTGAATGTCTTTAAAAAATCTTTGTTATTGCAAGTTTCTAGGGATGCATCTTGACAGCAGTGCGTGTGTGTGTGTGTGTGTGTGTGTGTGTGTGTGTGTGTGAACACTGAGGTGTGTGTGCTGGCATGGTCAGCTTCCCATTTTGCATGCTGCAGCTGGGCGCTTTCCAGATTAGCTGCTTAACAGCAGCAAAATGATTCCGTTCAGGCAAATCACATTCAAAACGTAAACAGCAGGGGGAGCAGTTTCGCGGAAACGAATAACCCGAAAAAACAGCAACTTCTTTACGTCAGATACATGATGCCATAGCACTATATCGCAGCAATTAAATTCGAAACAAGGCATTGGAAATGTGAGCGGCACCCTGCTGCCAGCGTAGGGACTGTGGTGTCACAACACAGGAAGTGTGGAAGCACACTTCAGAGATTCGTCATGAGGCCTTTTCAGGGTCTAATCTGGAAAGCGCCCAGATAATTTTTCACTTTGAGTGGTTGATAAAATCAGTTGTGCTTTCCTAGAACACATTTTAGCCAGGAGTACAAAGACCTCCTTTCCTTTTAGATGGGATATTGGAGAATATATGAATTCAGCATACCGCGTCAAGAGAACCATGTCCAGCAGTTATTAATAGAGTTGGATAGAAGCTTCTGGCAGCAATCCATTGGTTTCAAGTACACAAGCACACAGTCCCTATTTTCATCTGTGAAATGTTGGCGGGTGTGCATTTCTGTCAAATTGAAATTCCCCCAAGCCTATTATCTTTAATATAAATTCTGTTTTCCTTTCAGTTTCGCTGCTCTTTCACCTCGCTGCATCAATGGCTCCTCCGTTGCCAATGAGAGCAGAGTTGGAAGCATCCCTGAAGCTTTCTTCCCCTTCCATCGGGGCTGTGGGGTCTGTGGTCCTCATGGTCCTCATGATCCTTCTACTGCTTCTCTGCTTCCGCTTAAAAAGGTAGGTGGTGGGCTTGGGAAGGCCAAGGGGGACTTGTTGCAGGACACCGTGGGCAGGCAGGGATGGGTTAAGCGTGTGTTTGCCCAACTAATGTTCAGTGTCTTATTTCCTTGCTTTGCCCTGGCCTGTTTCTGTCTGGGATCCTTTCCAGCAAGTTAAGCCACCAAGGGGAGCCATCAGGCAGTGTCTCTCCAAGCAGGGGACTGCTAGTAACTCCCCAACACATAGTTCAGGTTCTTAGACAAGAACATATAAAACACAGCATCTGAAAGCCTTGTCCCTGGCCCCTTTCAAAGCCATCTGATCACGTGGGGAGGAGAGGGAGCAGGACTGCACGTACCTCGCCTCTGCATGTACCTAACAAGGTCTGGAAAGAGCCCTCACTGGACTGGAGACTGCTTCACAAATAGGCCCTCTGCTTTTCAGGCGTCCTAATTACACAGAAGGGGCCACCTTAAGTGGTGCAGTGGGGAAATGCTGGTCTAACAAGCAGAAGGTTGCCGGTTCGAATCCCCGTTGCTATTATATTGGGCAGCAGCGATCTAGGAAGATGCTGAAAGGCATCATCTCACACTGCGCGGGAGGAGGCAATGGTAAACCTCTCCTGTATTCTACCAAAGAAAGCCACAGGGCTCTGTGGGCACCAGGAGTCGAAATCGACTTGACGGCACACTTTAATTTTACTTTAATTCCATAGAAAACGCCCTGCACACCTATAGTGGAGAATAAACTGAAACTGAATCCAGATAAGACAGAGGTACTTATTGTGTGGGGTAAGAACTCTAGAGACGATTTTGATCTGCCTGTTCTAGATGGGGACACACTTCCCCAAAAGGAACAGGTTCGCAGTCTGGGAGTACTTCTGGATCCACACCTCTCCCTGGTTTCTCAGCTTGAGGTGGTGGCCAGGAGTGCTTTTTATCAGCTGCAGCTGATGCGCCAGCTGCGCCCGTTTCTTGAGATGAATGACCTCAAAACAGTGGTACATATGTTGGTAACCTCCCGACTGGACTTCTGCAGTGCGCTCTACGTGGGGCTGCCTTTGTACGTAGTCCGGAAGCTTCAGTTGGTACAGAACGCGGCGGCCAGGTTGGTCTCTGGGTCATCTCGGAGAGACCACATCACTCCTTTGTTGATAGAGTTATACTGGCTGCCAATAGGTTTCCGGGCAAAATGCAAAGTGCTTGTCATAACTTATAAAGCCCTAAATGGCTTAGGCCCTGGGTATCTAAGAGAACGTCATTATGAGCCCCACCGCCCATTGAGGTCGTCCGGAGAGGTCCATCTCCAGTTGCCGCCAGCTCGGCTGGTGGCCACTCGGGGACGGGCTTTCTTGGTTGCTGCGAGACTGTGGAATGTGCTCCCTACTGAGATACGATCCTCCCTATCTCTGACAATTTTTAGAAAGCATTTGAAAACCCACCTCTTCACCAAGCTTTTTCTGTTCTTTAAATTTTAAGGTTTTAATTCATGGATGATTTTAAATTGTTAAATTGTTTTAAAGTTTTTGTATATATTTTAACTTGTTTTATACTATTGTTAACTGCCCAGAGATGAAAGTTTTGGAGTGGTGTACAAATGTAATAAATAAATAAAATAGTGGTATGCGCTAGGGATGTCCATGGAACCAGTTTGCTGCTCCTTTTCTGGAGTGCTGAACCGGTTCAAAATTCCACCGTTTGAGCTGGTTCGGAGGTGGGGATGGGGTTCCTTGAAGGGTCAGGGAGGGTGCCTCTTACCTGCCCATCCCTGCTGCTTCTCACCTGCTGGCTCTCCTGGTTTAAAGCATGGATGCAGGGCTGCAGCGTTCCTCTTTGCAGCCCCGTTCAGGGTCACCACGCAAATGGCCGACGCGCATGCACACTATAGGGCTGCAAGGAGGAACGCTGCAGCCCCGCACCCACACTTTTTAGCAGAGTGCCAGTGAGGGGCGGGAGAGTGGTGGGGCAGAGATGGGCAGGTAAGAGGCGGCACCCTTTCCTGCCCCTTAAAGGAACCTCCTCACCCTCCTGGGAGCGCATGGACCCGGTTCTGTGCACATCCCTAGTATGCGCAGGAATCTTCGGGGACCTGGAATCTTCTATGCCAACCCAGAGCTCAGTGCAGGAACCATGTGTGGGAATGAGCCACATTGGGCTTCTTCCCCCCGCCCCCCGCCCCGCTGTGGCCCATCAAAGACCTTGTTAAAGAGCTTCTTGTGCTTTGTCAACACCTTGCTACCACCCTGTGGCAGTCAAGGGTGTGTGACTCCACTCCTTCCATGTGTTCATATTGTGTCTAAAAGGGACTCTTGCAGGGGCGACCAACCCGTGGCTCTCCAGCTGTTGTTCGACTACAACTTGCCACTATACATTGCAGCAAGGGATGATGGGGGTTGTAGTCCAACAACAGTCGAAGAAGCACAGGTTGGCCATCCCTGGGCTAACCAGCGCTGTCCGCTTCAGCCGACAGCAGGCCCTTTCAGATGCTTGGGTGGGCATCTTTCCCAGCCCTCCTGCCTGTAGGGGCCAGTTATCGGAAGGGGCCTGTAGATTCTTGGGGGGGTGTTTATGTCACGGAGGTTCAAGGCTCTTTCTCGTTCGCCCTGCCCCACAAGGACAGTCAGCTCTCATAAGTCCTTTGCAGGTGTCCAAACGGCCTGGCTATGATGAGAGGAAGGTGTTATGTGAAGGTACACCAGCTGAGGGGAGAACTCCATTCCACTCTTACCTATGTGCAAGCCTCTTTATCTTGTTGCCCCCACTTTGAGTGCCTTTAAGAGGCTATGGTAAAGGGGTCCTTGAGTTGGTGCATTTTGGCTGCTAGGTTAGTCTTAGATTACAGGTCCTCTCAAGGGTACCATCGTTATGAGTCTGGCTCATATATTCCTTTTATCTCTGCCAAATATGCTTCAAAGACTTCTTCCTCATGTGTTTGTTTTCTTGAATGAAAGTGAAGCCACTTAACAGTCTCATTAATTTTTGGCGCTCAATGATCTTCAGATCGCCTCCAGATTGCTTTGAAATTTTCCTTTTGCCTTGGCAAGACAGTCCAGAATGCTTTAAGACAGCATCAGAGTTAGCTATGTTTTAAAAAGATTTTATCAGCTTGTTTAAAGACATCCAGTTGTGTGACTCAGGGACGAAACAAGCCAAGACACTAGTGTGATAAATCACAACCTTAAAACATTGCAGTGAAACAAGTGGACAACTAACTAAGAATAGAGGCAGGCAGTACAATAAGGCTTTGGTTATAATGGTTCGGTGATTTTAAATTGTACTTTTGATGTGGATTATCATTGAGTTCTCTGTCCCAAGGAGTTTACAATCTACATTTTGACTGTAGGGGAGACAGCAAAGGGAGGGGAGAAAGAGAAATGCAAAAGGAAGATGGAATGAGAAACAGGAAAGGTAATTTCATGGATTTGGGAGTGAGGACTATGGGCTAAGCCAGGGTTTCTCAAGCATGGGTGGCCAAATATGGGTGGACTATAATTCCCCAGCAACATTGCCACTGTGGCTGGGGATTATGGGATTTGTAGTACAACAAGATCTGACTACCCACACTTGATAAGCCCTTGGCTAAGCCAAAAAGCTTTGTAGAAAAGGTGAGGTTTGAGGAGATATTTGTAGTCAGAGGCTCTGTGCCATGTACATGTTCAGGGAGAGGTCCAGGGTTAGTGGGAGCAAAGGATATGGCTACTCTGCTTTTAACCATCTTCTAAGAGTGCCAGCGTGGTGTAGTGGTTAGAGTGCTGGGCTAGGACCGGGAAGACCAGAGTTGAAATCCCCATTCAGCCATCAGACGTGCTAGGTGACTCTGGGCCAGTCACTTCTCTCTCAGCCTACTTCACAGGGTTGTTGTGAAAGAGAAACTCAAGTATGTAGTACACCGCTCTGGGCTCCTTGGAGGAAGAGCTGGATATAAATGAAATAAATGAAATGAAAGAATGAATGAATGAATAAATAAATAAATAAATGCAAATATAAAAAAGAAATCATCTTTTGCCTCATCTTCGAAACATTGGAAGGCTCAGTTCAGTGTCTGTGGTAGTTCCGTAATGCAGGTGCAGTCAGGGAGTATTCCTTGTTGTGTGCTATTAGTTACATAAGAACAGCCCTGCTGGATCAGGCCCAAGGAGACCCATCTAGTCCAGCATCCTGTTTCACACAGTGGCCCACCAGATACCACTGGAAGCTGCTGTTTCTCCCCTGCAACTGGTATTCAGAGGCATCTTGCCTCTGAGGCTGGAGGTGGCCCACAGCCCTCTGACTAGTAGCCGATGATAGACCTCTCCTCCATGAAGTGATCCAAACCTTTCTTAAAACCATCCAGGTTGTTGGCTGTCACCACATCTTGTGGCAGAAAATTCCACAGTTGATTATGCATTGTGTGAAAAAGTACTTCCATTGGTTGGTCCTAGATTTCCTGGCAATCGATTTCATGGGATGATCCCTGGTTCTAGTGTCATCACTAGAATGGTTCTCATTACATCACAGCCTCCCTCTGGCCACAAGGGTGATGGAGACAGGGCAACCCTCATTCGAGCCATTTCAAGCAAGTGATCATAAAGTGGGCTGTGCAGAGCAGCACGGTCATAGTCACAGTCACAGCAATCACAGCCCCAATAGCCAGGGGCGTAGCTAGGGGATAGGGGGCCTGTGTTCACCCCTCTCTCTGGCTGCCCCCCAGAATGAGGGAGATAATGAAGAAAATAGGGAGGGATGGAGCTGGAGGGCCAGTGTTCTTTGAACCCTTTCGCTCAATTATAGCTACGCCTCTGCCTCCAGCCTCAATGCTCTCTAAAAAACATGGCGGCCAGCTGCCAAGACCCACAAACAAAGTAGAAAGTGGACACACAATTAACACATTCAGGTACCGGGCCCCCTGCTCTGCACTAACATGGGTCAAGACCCAGTGTTAGAAGCAGGTTCACCCAGATTCAGACGACCAGGGCTTGGGGGTTTTGCCGTAGTTCACATGAGCATGCAAGCCTGGATTAGAGGCAGATAGTCCAGGTTTAGATGTTTGTGTGAAGAGGCTTATTATAGTGTTGAGGCAGATCTGGCCTATAAATAGCCTCTTGCTTGGTTGCTGAACATCCTAGGATAGGTTCTCAAAGTTGGATCCCCAGATATTGGACTACACCTTTCATCATGCTTTGACCATTGTGTCTGGGGATAATAGGAGCTGTAGTTCAACAACGTCTGGGTATGCAAGGCCGAGAATCCCTGTCTTAGAATATCTCTTGGGATGCTTCTGTTTTATCTTGCTAATAAATTTCATACCTAGTATTGAAACTTCAGTGGAACGGAAAGGAGTGTGTGGCGAAGTCCCTTGAGACAAAAGGCAAATGAATGTCTGCATCTCTTTCTTGCAGGAATAGAAGGCAATTGTCGACCAGATCTTTTAAGATGGACTCGAACACATCAGAGCTCATCCGCATGGTGAGTCTTTCTTGGGGCTTCCTTTGAGGGCAGTTGGGGAATTTTAGCTGGGGAAGAATGTCATTGCCCGCTTCCTAAGAGGTTGAGGAGGCGGGAGCATTTGCAATCCATGCTGGGGCAGCTGGTCAAGGTTTCTGTGCCCGATCTGCAGTGCTCGTTTTGATCTTTAAAGCCCAAGTAGATGCTCGGGGGGCCTGGAGCACCTTCCTGATGAGGCAAGGCTACAGCATCTGGGGCTCTTTAGTTTGGAAAAGAGGTGACTATGGGGAGACAGGATAGAGGTGTATAAAATTATGCATGGAGTAGAGAGAGTGACAGAGAGACAATTTCTCTCTCACACAGACATATAAAAGAACCAGGGGTCATCCCATGGAACTGAAGGTTGGGAAATTTAGAACTGACAAAAGGAAGTACTCTTTCCACAACGCACAATTAATCTATGGAATTCTGTGACACAAGTTGTGGTGACAGGACAGCCACCAGCCTGGATGGCTTTAAAAAGGGGCTTAGAAAAATTCATGGAGGACAGGTCTACCAATGGCTACATCTGGTGTCTATGGGCCACCTCCAGCCTCAGAGGCAGGATGCCTCCAGATACCAGTTGCAGGGGAGCAACAGCAAGAGAGAGGGCTTGCCCTCACTTCTTGCCTGTGGGCTTCCCAGAGGCATCTGGTGGGCCACTGTGTGAAATAGGATGCTGAACTAGATAGGCCTTGGGCCTGATCCAGCACGGCTGTTCTTGAGACTGGGAGCTGCATATCTCAAACAGCACCTCTTGCAGTCTCAGTCCTACAAGTGTTAAGAAGATGAGCAGAGTGAGTCTTGCTCAGAAACCAATCTATAAAAGAAGTTGGATCAGTTGTGTGAACAAGCGGGGGCCCTTTCAATGGCAGTCCCAAAGCTATGGTAGTTCCATGCTGTTCATCTATTTAATTAATTAATTTATTTATTATATCCCCCGCCCCCATTAGCCCTGATATGGACTTTATGGAGAGTTGTTCTCTTTCTCTCTTTCAGTTCTGTTGTGCTTTTCTTTCCACTCCATGCATTTATATTTACATACTTGGGTTTTTCCTCACAACAACCCTGTGAAGTAGGTTAGGTTGAGAGAGAAGTGACTGGCCCAGAGTCACCCAGCTAGTATCATGGCTGAATGGGGATTTGAACCCAGGTCTCCCTGGTCCTAGTCCAGCACTCTAACCACTACACCACACTGGCTCCAAAATGTGCAGTTTTGTAAGTTATTTTAAACTTTGGAGGCAGGGCTGGAAGAATAAAATGAAAGCAGCAAATGTGTGCCTGCACAACATCTCTGAGCAGTGAGCTCAGCTATTCCTTTGATAACCTGAACAGGCAAAAACGCTTTCTCTTAATAACCCAGAGCAGGGCCTCATAAAGTGTGCTGTGCCCCTCCCACTGGAAAGGAGCCCATTGGTAAAAGTAGCTTTCAGCCGGGGGCCTTAAAAACACAAGTTGCAAATATCCTTGCCCATTAGGTGGCAGCAGATACTCAACCGTGTTTTTCCTTTTGATGGTCTATGGTTAGAAACAGGTCTTGCCAGACATGTTATCACACACACACACATATACAAACGTGCTTTGGGAGTGTCTTATCTTGGGGTGTGTGTGCAGCTAGGCTAGGTGATTGGATTAGGTGTCTTCCAGCACTGTGGTTTTAAAATGATAGAGTTAGGAATGTGTCTGTCTCCGTTTTGTGAGGAAAGGATCCCTTGTTTGACTTATATTGGTGAGAGATTTCCCATCTGCAACACCTAGCTCATGTTTGGTGGTAAATTAATTTACTCTGTGAGGAAACAGTGGTCATGAGCTGATGGCCAGACAGGGAATTGATACTAGGGGGCTGATAACATAATTGCCTTGGGAGAAGAAAAACTAGGAATGAATATTGGTCATATATTAATCCAGTATTGGAAATCTCTTGACTGATCGCAAGGAGTTATATGTCTGTATATGATTGCCACTGACAAAGACCAATAAGAGGCTGAAATGTGTTTGGCACCTTTGGCAGCTTGGATTATTCAACCACACCTTTGAAAGTTACTAGCACAGAGAAGATTCGTCTGAAGCCTTAAAGTTACTCATTTGGATTTGAGCTATAACTTTGGATAGACTCGGTGCATGATTTAATTATTATTTAAGTTTATTAATGCATGAACTTCTTTCTTGCCTTTGGACTGAGCTGCATACAACCAGATTATTGTTGCTGTACTTATATCGGGCAACAGCAATATAGGAAGGTGCTGAAAGGCATCATCTCATACTGCGTGGGAAGAGGCAATGGTAAACCCCTCCTGTATTCTACCAAAAGCAAACCACAGGGCTCTGTGGTCGTCAGAAGTCGACACCGACTCAATGGCAGAACTTTACTTTACAAACATACAATTATGCACGTATTTTAATTTAACTCTTTTAGAAACAATTCATTAGAGTAGGTGTTCTAGATAGCTTTATTGGGTTTTATTAAACATATACTAGCTTGTTTATGTTGGGTTGTATTTTCATTTGGGTGGCGGGGGGTTCCAGTAGAATCTTTGCTCAGTAATTCATAAATTAAGTCAAGGTGGACTGATTTGGGATGTGATTTATTTAGGTACAGCAAACACTGTCCCAAAGTCACAAGAAAAGCCCTGCTGGATCACATCAAAGGCCTATTGAGTCCAGCATTCTGTTTCCCACAGTGGCCCACCAAATGTTTCCAATAAGCCCAAGAAAGTCCATACCAACGATGTTGGGAAATGTAGTTGGGAGGTCCTGGAAGCCAAATTTAGGCTGATAGGTAGCTTATTGAAGCCCAGTACCCCCAGGGCAGCATTTTCTGAGGTGCTTACCTGTTCCATGTGAAGGGCCAGCGAGACAGGCGGAGCTAGGGTTTCCAACTGGCCCTCATTACGTCTCTCATTTCAGGGATGAAATGTTGGTCCCTCGAGGGACAGCATTTGTCCCTCATTTATTCAATAGCATACAATTCAATTACATAATCCCCTGCTAACTGGGCAAAGAGGCACCATGTTAACCAGGTGATTCTCTTTATTTGGCATGGGGAGAGTAACTGGCCTTCTCCACCCCCAACACAGGACCTCCAGTGACTGTTGCTGGTGTCTGTCTTGTGTTTATTTTTAGAATGTGAGCCCTTTGGGGACAGGGAGCCATCTTATTTATTTATTATTTCTCTGTGTAAACCGCCCTGAGCCATTTTTGGAAGAGCGGTATAGAAATCGAATTAATAATAATAATAATAATAATAATAATAATAATAATAATATACGTCAGTGATACTCAGGCTCTTGATTACCACTGCATAGACCTCCCAGCCCCCCACCCCAGCCAGCCCCCACAAAGTGTGTCCCTCATTCTGGCAATGAAACGTTGGCAACGCTAGGCAGTGTGTGGATGAGATGGTGGTGCTTGGAGGAGGGGTTTAGATTTGTTAGGCACTGGGATACATTTTGGGGCAAGCGGAGCCCCAAGGGATGGGCTCCACATCAACCAAGATGGCACCATCTTGGATGGTGGAGCTTAAAATCAAAAAGGTCACAGAGCAGCTTTTAAAATGACACCTGGGGGACTGCAGACAGGAACTGGGTGCGATCTGGTTCGGTAAGCCAAATCCCCCGAAGGTGCAAGGGTGCAAACGTTCCAGATAAAGCAGCAGGGGACAGAGTAGAACCAGGAGTAGAGCAGGGCGGAAACACAGGACAGCTGGTCAAAAAGGTCAAGTGACAGCAAGGGAGATAGCACACGCCAACGCCAGGTAAGAGACTTGGCGAATAGGTGTCTATAGTATATATCAATGCCAGAAGCCTCCGAGCCAAGATGGGTGAGCTGGAGAGCTGGCTGCTAATGAAAACATATAGTGGGCATAACGGAAACCTGGAGGAACGATGGGAACCAGTGGGACACGGTTATTCCTGGATACAAACACTAGAGAAAGGACATGGAGGGGAAGACTGGGGGTAGAGTAGCACTGTACATTAAACAGGAGACAGGTTCCAACAAGCTAGAAAACCTAGGAGAGAAACCCTCCACAGAATCATTATGGCTGATAATATGAGGTCTGAAAGGAAATGTGTTATTGCCCTCTGGATCGTGTTATTGCCCTCTGGATCAAAATGCTGAGAATGAACTGGAGTTGGAGAAGCAAATCAGAGGGATGTCAAAGAAAGACAGGGCTGCAATAATGGGTGTCTTCAATTACCGCCACATAGAATGGGCAAATTCATGTGTATATTGACAGAGAAGCCAAGTGTCTAGACATGCTAAATGACTGCGCCTTAGAACATTTGGTCATGAAACCAGCCAGAGAGAGAAGGCAACCTTGGATTTAATCCTGCATGGTGTTCAGGACCTGGTGCATGATATCAGAGTTGTAGAACCATCCGGGAATAGTGACAGATGTGTTGGACTTCAGAAGTGGAAACTTCTAAAAAATGAGGGGACTGGTAAAAAGGAAGCTGAAAGGGAAAGTCAGGAGGTCAAATCACTCCAGAAAGCATGAAACTTATTTAAAACCACAATAACAGAAGCTCAGTTGGATGTATACCAAGAAGGAGGAAAGGTACCACCAAGTTCGGGAGGACGCCAGCGTGGCTAACAAGTAGGTAAGCTACAAGAGGGAAGAAGATTTCCTTCAGAAAATAGAAGTCCTGCCCAAATGAAGAGAACAGGAAAGAACATAAGCTCTGACAAAGGAAATGCAAGGAGACAATAAGGGATGTAAAAAGAGAGTTTGAGGAGCATATAGCTAACCTTAACCCTAACCCCTGCTAACTGGGCAAAGAGGCACCTTTTACCGTGACGATTCTCTTTATTTAGCAGGGGGAGAGTAACTGGCCCTATCCACCCCCAGCACAGTACTTCCAGTGACTGTTGCTGATGTGTGTCTTATGTTTCTTTTTAGAATGTGAGCCCTTTGGGGACAGGGAGCCATCTTATTTGTTATTTCTCTTTGTAAACCGCCCTGAGCCATTTTTGGAAGGGTAGTATAGAAATTGAATTATTATTATTATTATTAATATTAATATTAATATTAATATTATTATTAGTGTCAAGGGGAATAACAAACTTCTTTCAATTATTATTATTATTATTATTATTATTATTAATTCGATTTCTATACCGCCCTTCCAAAAATGGCTCAGGGTGGTTTACAAAGAGAAATAAAACAAATAAGATGGCTCCCTGTCCCCAAAGGGCTCACATTCTAAAAAGAAACGTAAGACACACACCAGCCATAGTCACTGGAAGTACTGTGCTGGGGGTGGATAGGGCCAGTTACTCTCCCCCTGCTAAATAAAGAGAATCACCACAGTAAAAGGTAACTCTTTGCCCAGTTAGCAAGGGCAAATATAGCATGCCAGAAGGAAACATGCCAGGGAGGCAGTTGGACCCTTAGATGATGACGGCGTGAAACGGATTATTAAGGAGGATAAGGAGATTGCAGAGAAACTGAATGATTTGTTTGCAGCTGTCTTTGCGGCGGAGGATAGAGACCATATACCTACTCCAGAACTGAGTTTCTCAGGCTTGGAGGCTGCAGAACTGGGCCACCCTGAGGTGATGGGAGAGAATGTTCTAAACTGTTCTGAAAAAAATAAAAATTCACAAATCTCCAGGGCCAGACGGCAACCACCCGAGAGTTTTGAAGGAACTCAAATGTGAAATTGTGGAGCTCCTAGCAAAAATATGCAACTTGTCCCTACAGTCAGCCTCTGCACCAAAGGACTGAAGAGTAGTTAATGTAACTCCGGTGTGAAAAGAGATCTGAGAAATCACAAGCCAGTTAGTTTAACTTTGGTGCTGGGTAAATTGATGGAAAGCATAATTAAAGGCAAAATGGCTAAACACATAGAAGACTGGGCCTTGTTGAAGGAGAACCAGCCTGGTTTCTGCAAGGGCAAGTCTTGCCTCACTAACCTTTTGGAGTTCTTTGAGAGTGTCAACAGGCATACGGATAAAAGTGATCTAGTTGACATAGTATATTTGGAGTTCCAAAAGGCTTTTGACAAAGTTCCCCACCAAAGGATCCTGAGTAAACCTAGCAGTCATGGGATAAGGGGAGAGGTTCATGTGTGGATTGGTAACTGGTTGAAGGACAGGAAACAGAGGGTAGGGATAAATGGACAGTTTTCACAATGGAGCGGAGTAAGAAGTGGGGTCTCCCAGGGATCTGTACTGGGACCGGTGCTCTTTAACTTGTTCATATATGATCTAGAAGCAGGGGTAAGCAGTGAGGAGGTGGCCAGATTAGCAGATGAAACAAAACTATTTAGGGTAGTGAAATACAAAACAGATTGTGAGGAGCTCCAAAAGGATCTCTCAAAACTGGGGGAGTGGGCGACAGAATGCCAGATGCAGTTCATTGTTAGCAAGTGTAAAGTGATTCACACTGGGGCAAACCGCAACCCCCCCCCGACTTCACATATACACTGATGGGGTCTGAGGTCTATCAGTGGCTACTAGTTTGGTGGCTATGAGCTACCTCCATCCGCAGAGGCAAGATCCCTCTAAATCCCTGTTGCAGGGGAGCAACAGCAGGAGAGAGGGCATGCCCTCACCTCCTGCCTGTGGGCATCACAGAGGCATCTGGTGGGCCACTGTGAAACTGGATGGGCCTTGGGTCTGATCCAGCATGGCTGTTGCCTCTGAGCTCTCAATTCACCAGACAAAATGGCATCAGGCTTAGCTGATGGAGGCATTAACTTCAGCTTCCCTAGAACATTTATTCTAGAATGGAGCCATTTTGAAAGATGGCAGCCATTTTTAGGAAGACTAAATGCATATGTTCCATTTCTTAGAGAGCCCCCTTTCACTTTCACAGCTGCCAGAGGAAGAGGAGGAGTTTGACCTCTTCCTCTTCCTTTGATGGAAGAGGGATGGCAGAAGGCGAAGGGACGGTGGAAGAAGAGGAGACTCTGTGAGGAGTTGGTTGTGTATATATAGGGTCATCACTTGACAAGCACTCAGCCAAGTGTGTGAACTGTCTTGGTGGGAAAGGATTATGTTTTGAGCTGACTTGGATAGTTCTGCCTGTGGAGATTAACCTGTGTGGCCTGTTCACACATGCAATGGTCCACATTCACAAGGGATAAATACACATGGTTGAATTGGATATTTTTTCAAAAACGAACCAATGGATGGCTTGTAGTGCCTTTATTTCGACCAGGGGCATAGCAAGGTTGGAGTGGGCCCAGAGACAAGATTTTTAAATGCTCTCCCCTCACTGAAGCTCAGCTCATGAAGTAAAGAAATCTTAAATGAGGCTGAATAGTGGTAATAAAAAGCATAGTAAATATATATCCTATGTGCCACAATAGAACATCATCTTAAATTATTTTTTTAAAGGTTTTGTAAATTGTGCAAGTCATTGAATGGTACTAGAGAAAGACATGCTCTTCTGGTTGCCCCAGGTCTTAACACTCACATCAATTTCGGAGGATGGATACAACTGAAGGAAGCCCGGGTGGGTGCGCGGCTGGGGGAGTCAGTCATGTGACTTGCCTCTGGGGGGCCCTCCAAGGCAGTGGGCCCCCAGACAACTGTCTCCCCTTGCCCTATTATAGTTACGCCCCTGATTTCGACTCTCTTTTCCATTTTAGGAATGTCTCTGGTTTGTATTTTATTATACTTTTAGAACACGACATGCCACAGCAACCTGCCGTGAAAGAAAGGACAGAACTTTCCCCCCCAAATGAAATAATAAAGGGTCTTATTTCAGCTGAATATTCCATTTAGGTTTATCTTGAGGGTCTGAGAGACCTCGCTGTGGCCTTCAACCTTGTTTGGTTTCTTACACAGACTAAACTAGAAGCTGAGCTGAGTCCAGAAGAGAAGCCTGTTGAAGGAAGAAAAATGCACAAAGGTAGGAGGGCAGGGCTCCCAACACTTGGTATATTTATTTCTGGGTGGTTTCTATGCCTAACTTTCTCAGATGGATTTAAATTCTCTCCATAAGGGGTGTTCTGGTTAATTTCACACCAACTCCCAACTTTGGGTCCCTAGATGTTGGACTACAACTCCCATCATTCCCAGCTACAATGGCCACAATCTCCAGCTCCTTGGGGAAGATGGGAGTTGTAGTGCAACATCATCTGGGGACTCAAGGTTGGGAACCCCTGACCTACTGCCGCTGAGCTTAAGTATGTGAAGTAGTTGTTGTTGTTATTAATTTAACATATTTTTATACCGCCCAAAACTCATGTCTCTGGACGGTTTACAACAAAACAAACAAATGGAAAAGTTAAAACATTCGTTAAAATAAATGACAACAAAAATGAAAACACCAGTTAAAACAAAGTAAATGATACAGCAAAAGTTAAAACACTACAACAGTTCAAACCTTAAAACATTTTAAACAATGTTAAAACTATTAAAACAATATTTAGTTAAAAGCCTGGGTGAACAGATGTGTCTTGACTGCCTTTTTAAAAGCTGTAAGAGATGGGGAGGCTCCTATTTCAGCAGGAAGCGTGTTCCAAAGCTTTGGGGCAGCAGCGGAGAAGGCCTGTCCCCGAGTAGCCACCAAACAAACTGGTGGCAACTGCAGACGGACCTCTCCTGATGATCTCAATGGGCGGTGGGGTTCATAACGAAGAAGACGTTCTTTTAAATAAGAATGTGTAATAACCCATTTTTCCCCTATTTTCCCAGCCTTCCCCCTCCCCATCTCCCTGTTTGTCTGTCTGTTTCTAGATTGTAAGCCTCTTGGGGCAGGGATCTTCATTCTCATCTGCTGCAAAAGTGCCATGTGCACAGATGGCACTATGTGAATCATTATAATGATGAACATAGTAGTTATATAAACTTGTATTATCCCCCCGCCCCACTTAATTGTAATTTTGCTAAATGAAATGGCTCCGAACTCTTGACTTTTCCCTGGTAAGAAAGGCAGTCCAAGCGCCTCATTGCAGAATCCTGCATTCCACATCAGTGCAAATCAGATAATTTGAAAGAGTTGTGTGGATCAACATTGATTTTCAGTGAGCAGTTTGCTGACAGATCCTGCCTTTTCTAGCTGCTGCCCCAGAAGACAAGAAGCAGCCCTCCCCTTGTTCGGAAACAGAGGGACGATTAAGAGGTTTACCACAGCCTTCTGCAACATTAACGTTCTGTTTGTAGATTTGCTAATGTGTGTGCAATTGCCACATTTCTCCCAAGCGTTTCCTGGCAGGGAGACTTCTTCCGTTTTGGGATGAGTCTCTGACAATGCTGACAACTGCAGCTGGATCACTTGTATTGCTACCAGGTCACGTGACGGGCCAAACCCTTGATCCCACACCTGCCAAGCAGCCAGTAATCGGACTGGGCCTGAGCTGGGCCAAGGGGTCGGGATTGATCATATCTGCTCATGGCTGGGCATCCAAGCACCTGTCCTCGCATTCGGTTAAGCTCGTGTAATCCCTTTTAGGAAGGCACTGTCACATTCTGCCCAGGTTGTGGCTTCTGTCTGAATTTTGCTGTAATTGGGACTTCCTCCAAATGAACTCTGGAGTGGAGGTCATGGAGCAAAGAGGCGCAACTGTTGTTGCAGGCAGCACAGAGTGATCTTTTGGCCTTTTGAGTGTGAGATGGTTTGTGTGGCATTCACTGTTAACTGTGTAACAAAGCAAGTTTTGGTTGTGAGTTGGGTTCTTTTTTTTGCTTCTGCTACCCTGTGGCGTGGCTCACTTACTTGAGTCATCTGAAGCCATGTCCAGTGCCATTAAGTCAGTGGGGAGTTGATACGTCTTTAAATTTATTTTACTCTTTCAAATCTGAGTCAAAATCTTTTCTGCCCCCTAGGATATTTTGATGTTCTTGTGGGTTAAGCGGCGCAACAGGAAATGCTTGACTAACAAACAGAAGGTTGCCAGTTCGAATCTCCGCTGGTACTATATTGGGCAGCAGCGATATAGGAAGATGCTGAAAGGCGTCATCTTGTACTGCGCGGGAGGAGGCAATGGGAAACCCCTCCTGTATTCTACCAAAGACAACTACAGGGCTCTGTGGGCGCCAGGAGTCAAAATCGACTTGATGGCACACTATACCTTTTAGTGGGAGAAGAGCTTGTCTTTAGGTAGCAAGCATGAATTGTCCCCTTTCCTAAGCAGGGTCTGCCCTGGTTTGCATTTGGATGGGTGACTACATGTGAACACTGTCTGCTATAAGATATTCCGCTCGGAGGATAGGGCAGCTTAGTGGTAGAGCATCTACTTCCGTGCAGAAAGTCTCAGGTTCCATCCTTGGGATAGCCACATAGGATTGGGAAAGATTCTTGCCTGAAACCTTGGAGAGCCGCTGCCAGTCAGTGTAGACAATACTGAGTTAGATGGACCAAGGGTCTGACTCGGTATAAGGCAGCTTCCTATGAGATGAAAAATTCAAATGCTACCCTTCTGCAAACATGGGCCACAATCTCTTTTGACATTCTCCTGCCCAAGCCCTGTTGGAATGAATGGGAGCTGTGCAAGAGTTCCTGTTCACTGACGGCAGTGAGGCTTGGGGGAGAGAACTTCCCAGGAGGTTTTACAGACAGGCCCCCTCCCCACCCCCCACTCCTGATTGGAGTATGCCAGTCCATATATTTGCTGGATTTAACCCTACCTCCCTGCAGGCTATCAGGGATGAGGACAGGCAGGGCTTTGTTTTTCTCCAAAGGGAGGCTGCGAATTCTGGCTTAGCCTGAGTTATGTCCGGGGTAAAAAAAACCCTCCATTTCCAGCAGCTTTTTTTTTGTGTGTGTGGGGGACACTCCGGGGGTTCTGCTTTCTCTGAATCTGATGCAAAGCAGGTTTGCTCTTCAGATACCCTGAGGCATAGAGCCATGTGTGAAAAACCTCCAGGAGATTGGCTTTTAAATAGAACAACTGGAAGAGTTGGCAATGAGGCCCTTCAACCACTTCTGTGGTTCCTGCTTCTTCGGCTCACAGGGCAGTTGAATCTCCAGGAGGTTTTTAACAACAACCTCCAGCAACACCTTTGGAGAAAGCAGAAGCCCCGGAGCTTTTTTTTTCAAAAGCTGTTGGAAATAGAGGATTCTTTTTACCCCGGGCATACCTCGGGCGAAGCCAGAATTTGCAGTCTCCCTTCAGAGAAAAGCAAAGCCCTGTCTGTCCTGGTCCCTGATAGCCTGCAGGGAGGTCGGGTTAAATCCAGTGAATATGTGGACTGGCACACTCCAATTAGGAGTGGATTCGGGGGGCGAAAGCCCTATCTGTAAAACCTCCAGGAGATTGTGCCCAGTGGCCTCTTTCATGCTCTGCTACCCCTACTACTACTACTACTACTATATACATACTGCTCTTCAATCAAATTTCTCAAAGCAGTTTACTTTTAGAAAAAACACACACACAACCCCCCCCCATAAATAAGATACTTGCCTATCCCCAAAAGGCTCACAATCTAAAAAGAAACATAAGGAACAGGCACAGCCACTGGAGGGATGCTTTGCTGGGGTTCCTGCCCTTAATGGCAGGACCTGAAATCTCCCACCCCAGCCAGGCCTCAATCCTAAAATGTGTGAAATGGTAATAAAGTGTTAGATGCCTCTGAGCATCTCCCCGCCTCAACTCTCGGTCCTTTGGCAAATCCATATGGAAGTGTCTGTTGAAGAGCTGATGGTGCTGTCCCTAAAGATGCTGTTTTTCTTGGGTTCTGAAATGGAGCCCAATTGCCCTGGACTGAGTGCTCTTTCTTTCCGCAGGAGCGTGAGTAGGGTTGCCAGCTCTCCAGAAGTGACCCGGAGCTTCTAAAATCGGCATCGATCTCCAGGTGACTCTTGAAAACAATCCGGGAGATTTTAAGAGCTTGATATTGTGCAAAGTATTCAAAAAAAAAATTGGGGAAAATGAATTTCCAGGAATCATTTCGGTCAGAGTTGGCAACCCTAAGCGTGAGAAATTGCTGTCGCTTGCCCCCACCCCTCACCTTGGGCTGGGAGAGCAGGGCAGCAGTCAGAGGGGAAAGCTTGCCTTCCTGTTGGAACAATAGCTTCGCCATCTGTGAATAGCTTTATGCCTTGTAGGCCACGCTCTGTGGAGGTGGAGGTTTCCCTTCCAGCTCTGGCGTGAGCATGGAAGCAGCAGGCGTGTTGGCCTTGGAAAACTGAAAAGGCTGAGGTTTAGGCTTGGCCTCAGTTCCATTGTGCGGCCCACAATTAAAGTAAAAACAAAGGTATATGTTTTAATGTGTTCATTAATTCAGATAATAATGTATACCAAAAGCAAATGCATTTCACAATTATAAAAGCTGACTGGCGGATTTCAATCTACAAACAACTCAGTTGGTAGAGCTTAATCATGGAGTCTCCCATTTAGCTTGCTAACAAAGGAGCTAATGAGGAGTTAAGAAAAAGTTTGCTAAGGGTGCGTTCTCATGATGGAGGGGAAGTGGGAATCCTCGCTCCAAGCTGCCTGCACACTCCCAGTTTTGTCTTGGGAGTACCTGGCTTGCCACTGTGCCCAGTCCACATCAGCCCCAGATTGGTGACCTAGGATTGATCTGGGGTGGTTGCTCTAGGGTTGAGGTGGGCTGGACATGACTGGAAGCCCTACATTTATGGGTTCTCGCAATCCAAAACTGAGAGCATGCGCGCACACTGCTTGCATCTGGGACTTGATGTAGGTCACTGTGACTGGGGATGATGGCCAGATGCCATTGAGGCTGAGGATGATGGGATTTGTTGTAATGATCGAGGTGGGGGGGAGTACAAAATCGCTCCTCTAGCAGTGAAGAATCCCGGGTAGGCTGCCACCATCCACTTTTTAATAGAAGCAGATTCACCCTCCCAGGGCAATATTCTGGGAGAGTGAAGTGGAAAGCCCCTCCCTACAAGAAAGGCTTGAGCAGTCTCAGGCCTTCAGGAGCATGTGACTAGGGCAGGACCCAATAAGGAGTGACACTCAGTAACAACAACAAGGATTTATAATAATTGGATGGTAAGGGAAACTATAAAGGTATCAACAGTCAGATCCAAGCACTTAAAGATAAATTCCCTGACATGTTTAGCAAAACAGGTTCCTATCCTTCCTACTTACTTCCAGGTAAGGAACTTCCAGTTGATTCCCAGCTCGGCTGTTAGTCTCCCCTTTCCCTACAGTAGCTGCTGATCAGACCTCACTCCAAAGCCTCCAGGGAAGAACTGAACTCGAACACATCCCTCCCCTGCTCCACTATAGGCTGTTGTCCATAAACCCTGCCCCTCATATTGGATTGGGTCACAGGGATTTGGAGAAGCCCACCCTCCAAGCAGTTACTCTAATTGAGTCTATATATATAATAGTCCTCCCTCAAGCCTGACTATTGCTACAGCTGTAATCCAACAACAGCTGAGGACCCAAGGTTGGGAATCCCTGGCCTATCCAATGGGAGGACTAGCCCTAGAAGTTAGAGAACCTTGTTGGATGGAATCTGCCACAGAAGGAGCTTGATGCCCTGAACCTTTCTTCCTTGGCCAGCCTTGAGGGGTGGTGTATCCCTAAGAACTTTGCCTTAAAAAAATCCAAGTACCTGGATTCAATTTCTGTAATATTTTAATGCCGGAGGCAGAAAATCTAAATGGTGCCATTCCCATCTTTTAAAAAACCCCACCAAAAACCTGCCTAAGAGCCCAATCCTGTGAATGATTATTTGATAGTAAGTCCCACCGATTTGCCATTTTGGAAGGGTGGTATAAAAATCAAATCAAATCAATCAATAAATGCGAATACAATGAATATTTACTGTATATACCGCTTTTCAAGAAAAGTTCCCAAAGCAGTTTACATAGATGAATGAATGATTGCAATCCCATGCATACTTACTTGGGAATAAGCTCCATTGAAAACTAAATTTATTTGCCCCCTTTTTAAGGGGACCCTGAATGTGCTGACTGAGGTGACTGTTGCCTTCTGCCTTTGTAGTTAAGGCCAACACTAGGACTGAGATTGGTTCAAGGCAACCTGGAGCCCTGAAATAGCTACCAAGTGTGTTGTGGCCATTCAGAATGCTGCGTAACAACTCCTGTGAACGCCCACAGCCGGCCTATATTTAGACAAAGCCGTTAAACCATCCCAGCCATTTTTATCTTTGCTCTTCTTTGCTTTGGTTTATATGGTTCTGGTAGTGCTAAGCCAAATGTGGTGCTTCCCACTGAGTTAATGGCCTTGAGGACTCTAATGCCAGTGATATGGGGGGTCCCTCTCTCCCTGAGGGTCTCCCTGGTCTAAATCCTGAAATGCCGCTGTCTGCTGTGTGCATAAGGCGATTGGAATCTATTTAACATGGATTATCCTCCAGATGGAGATGGTGGTTTTAAGGGGACATCTGGGGGTTTTCCAGCTATGCTGGTTTCATGACAGAGGCTATAGAGTAGGGGTGGGGAAGGAGTTTCCTCTAGAACAGAGAAAGGGATTTCCTTTTATATCTCCCCACCCATGGAGGTGAGGGAGCCCTTGATTATCTTCAGGCTTGAGTTCACACTGACAGAGCAGAGAAGAAAACCTCTTAATTATGCAGCTGACTCCAGGCACTAAAGCAAAACAGGCTTTGTTGGAAGCCGGGGATAGGATGGCTTCGTTTTGTCAAGTACTCTTGTCACCAAAGGGTCCCTTTCCATCTGAGCCATATCATACATAGTGTTTTTAGTACTCAGTGGTCTTGAGCCTGCAACCTTGATACTCCACTGTTCCTTGGAAGAAGACCCGCTGGGTGCCCTGTTCATAATCATCACATTTTTGAGCCCCAGACTTCTCTCTCCTTGGCAACTCCTGACCTGTGATTGATTGATTGATTACATGCCATCAAGTCGGTGTCGACTCTTAGTGACCACATCGATAGATTCTCTCCAGGCTGATCTGTCTTCAACTTGGCCTTTAAGGTCTCTCAGTGGTGCAGTCATTGCTGTCATCATCGAGTCCATCCACCTTGCTGCTGTCCGTCCTCTTCTTCTCTTTCCTTCAACTTTTCCCAGCATTATGTACTTCTCTAGGGAGCTGGATTTTCACATAATGTATCTGAAGTATGATAGTTTGAGCCTGGTCAGTTGCGCCTCAAGCGAAAATTGTGGATTAATTTGTTCCATGATCCATCTGTTTATTTTCCTGGCTGTCCACGGTATCCTCAAAGGTCTTCTACAGCGCCAAAGTTCAAAAGCGTCAATGCTTTTTCTATCTTGCTTCTTCAAAGTCCAGCTTTCACATCCATAAAGCGTCACGGGAAAAACCATTTTCCGGACGATTCTAATCTTTGTAGGTATAGGCACATCACGGCATCTAAATATCTTTTCCAAGGCCTTCATTGCAACCCTACCAAGTGTTAGTCCGTGGCGTATTTCTTGACTGCTGGAGTCTGCTGTTGATGGTTAACCTGTGCTGGCTACCTATAAATACTAGCAGCTCACTTCTAGCTGTGGCCTGACCCACAGATTAGTGTTGCCCTTACTTCCTGGGATTCCACCTGTTACTACCGTTCAGTCTTGCTTTTCAGCATAGAGACCTGTTTGGCTGATTAGACTCACGCAGTCATAGAACTGGAAGGAACCTTGATAGTCTAGTCCAAGCCACTGCTCAGTGCTGGAAACTGCTACAGCATCCCTGACAGATGGCTGTCCAGCCTCTGTTTGAAAAACTCAAGCAAAGGAGAGCCCACCACTGTGCAAGGCAAACCGTTCCACTGTCAAACAGCTCTTACAATTAGGAAATTATTCCTAATGTCTAGCCTAAATCTGCTTCTTTGTAATTTCAACCAATGGGCTCTAGTCCTGTCCTCAACAGCAAGAGAGAACAAGTCTGCACTCTCTCACATAAGCTAACGACCATATCCCCCCTTAGTCTTTTTTTTTGCTCCAGGCTAAACTTAACCAGCTCCTTCAACCATTCTTCATGGAACTTGGTAACCAGACCCTTCACCATCTTTGTTGCACTTCTCTGAACCCATCCTAGTTTAATCGACATGCTTCTTAAATGCAGGATCCAGAACTGGAAACAGTATTCCAAGTGAGGTCTGAGCAGCGCAGAATAGAGTAGAACAAACACTTCTTGTGATCTGGACAGTACACTTCTCTTAAGGCAGCTGAAGATTGCATCCATTTTTATATCAGCTGCATCACACAGCTGGCTCATGCTCAGTTTGTTGTCTGCAATGTGGTAATGAGGTGGGAGAAGATGGAGTGTTCAGATGGTGGTGGTGGGAAAAGCAACTAGCATTTCTGACTGCCAGTGGGGGATTTCTGAATGTACTGCTACATAAGGACCACCTGGAGTGGCCCAAAATGTGGTGAAAAAGGCCCTCAGTGCCATGGTTGGTATGCCAACTGATACCATGGTTGATGGTATCGAATGCCATCAAGAGATCCAGAAGAACCAGCAGAGTCACACTCCCTCTGTTGGTTCCCCAGTAAACGTCATTCATCAGGCCCACCAAGGCTGTCTCAAACCCATAGCCAGCTCTAAAGCCAGTTTGAAATGGGTCTGGATAATCAGTTTCCTCCAAAACTGCCTGGAGCTGGTCGGCCACCACCTCTCAATCACCTTGCCCAACCAAAGGCGATTGGAGATTGGCCAGTAACTATCCATTGCTAAGGGGTCCAAGGAAGGCTTCTTAAGGAGCGGTCTAACCATTGCCTCCTTCAGACAAGGAGGCACCCTACCCTCCCTCAGCAATGCATTTATGATATTAACTAGGCCACCTCCAACAATCTCCCTGCTAGATAGAAGCAGACAAGTCGAGCAAGGATCCAGAAAACAGGTGGTAGGCAGCACCACTCCAAGCAGCTTGTCCACATCCTCAGGAGTCACAGACTGAAACTGGTCCAAACTAATACTACAAGAAGGATTGCTGAACACCTCCATAGACCTTGCAGAAATAGTGGAGTCCAGGTTGGCCCGAATACAGGAGATCTTGTTCGCAAAGAACCCATTAAAAGCGTGACAGCAGAATGACCCCAGGGACTGATTTGAAGGAGAAGGAGCAGAGACTAAACTCCTCACAACCTGGGATAGCTCTGCTGAGTGAGAACCTGCAGAGGTGAACGGTGAGGTGAACAATTAACACTTGATCATCCAAAGTAGATCCATATTTTTAAAGTAATATGTGAGTCTCCTGCATTGCACTTATATGGGTTGAAAGATCCCCTTTCCAGCTGCATTTTGGAAATCCTTTGATTTAAAAGGACAGCAGCGTTGGGAGAGACTCTCCCATATTGCTTTTTGGGCCTTTTCAACACCTCTGAGGCAATTTTAGTCTCCTTGAAATGCATTAGTAAATCATCACTTATATAAAGAAGAATCAAGCCATATGCTCTGTCATTCTCTGAATCCCACTCCTTTGGGGCAGCCGCCCCATCTGTTGGTCTTGGTTCTGTGAGGGCTCCATTAACTTTTTTTCATTAAACGAGGGCTCCATTAACTTTTGCCTTCGGGAGGGCTTCCATTGTCATGACCCATTGATTGTAATTCTTTCCATTCAGCTTGGAGAGGGCAGCACCATTCACCTCTGGATCCATGCTGTCTTACTAACTATCTCAGCTGCATTTTAAAAGAAAAAAAATCTGCTGCAGACTTTTGGGCTGCTGGGCCCGTAACCCTGTTAGGGTTTTGTTTTTTTAGCAAAGCACCAAGGAAGCAACCACTCCAGTTACAGAGTGCAGAGTTTAGTTGCTACAGCTGTTTAAGTAACATGCATGGATATCACTGTAGAGTCTAACTAAATTGATTTATTGGTGAAGTACATCTGGGATAGGAAAGACCTAGCCTATCTATCAGCTACATAATGAATAGGTGGAGAGAGAGAGATGTTTCCATTTTCTTTCTAGGAGGAAAGGAAGAGGACTGACTCCCTACAGGAAGTACCTGAGGAGTCAAGGCAGGGGTCATAGAGTAGAGGCAAGAAGGGACAGGTAAGGAGACCCTCACTAACTACTTCTACTCCCAATGCCCCTAGTGGTCATGAGGATAGTTGGTGCAAAAGGTCGATGCACTGGAACTCCATCTCCAACAAAAACAAATAATCAAAATCTGAGGGCATACTGCCATATTGGGTGATGGAAAGAAATGGAACAGTTCAAGACTTGTAAGCATGCATACTGTGAGAAAAGAGGGAAGGGAGTCTGGTCTCAAGAGAGGAACTGGAGGGGACTTTGATCTTGCCTCCAGTTTCTACCTTACAGATGAGGCTGATGAATGTAACGGACAGTCCTTGGTACCAGAAGAAATATTACAAACAGTTCCTGTGCCAGAGAATCCAAGAATCAGGAGAAGTGTGCATGACAGGAGACCACGTAAAAGACTTCTAGTCTTTGTCACCAAATTTTAAATCCGTTCAGTGCAGGTTGTTATAGTGTGTGTGTGTGTGTGTGTGTGTGTGTGTGTGTTCTATCTTGTAATCTTTTGTGTTTTGTTGTTTGGATGTTTTCCCAGTGGGGATCCTGTAGAAAGTGTGTGGGTTGGAGTCAGAAAGTAAAGGGAGGGGAAGAAGGAGAAAATGAAGGTTTTTTCCCTATGAAGTCTTAGTTGAATCCACATAAGATTGCTTTGTGTTTACGAGGGAAGCAGTTATAAAACAATTTCTTACTCTGCTGCTGATTCCCCACTTGGGGCCTTGGGCCTTCCAGCAGTAATGTAACACCAAACTGTTGTTGGCCAAGTCCGAGAGGCCTGCAACAGAAGAGTCACAGCCGGCTAGCAGTATTCCTAGCTGCAAACTGCTAGTGTGAACACAGGCTTAGCCCCGTGGTTTCATACCAAACTCCCTGCACATATGGACATGGCAGAGAATGGGAAGAGAGGTGGGAGAGTCTGTGACTCCTGAGGCTGGGGCTGTAATGTTTCTCTGCAGGGTGCAGCCATGGGATGGATGAATGTGGATTTAGGCACCTAAAGAGTGGAGTTCTGCAGGGTGGGATGAGTCATTGTGGTTTGCTTGTGAACAGCTCTGCTGAGAAGATGCCAGGTCGTTTTGAGAGTTAAGACAGCCGCGCTTTCAGGGCAAACGGCCCTGCCTTGATTGGACTTGGTGCTGTGTGTTGACATGAGTTCCTCACCCTGGCTGCAGAGCAAGAACAAAAACTCAGAATGATACGGGAGAAAACTGTGAAAAATCTGCATTCACAAGTGACCTTATAGTGCAGGGGAGAAGAAAGTTGTTGCTGCAAGAGATGTGTTAGTAGTTGTAGTATAGTCGACTTCAGAGTACCTGGCATACTACTGATTTGGAAGAGGAGCAGACAAGAGCGATCCTTGCCCCAAGGAGCTTTCCGTGTGACTTTTGACAGTGGCAGAGGCAACAAACACAGGAAGGGAGGGAGAGGCTCTGAGGCTGGGCTAACAAGGGGTGGGTGTCAGCCGATGCAGCAACGTGAACTTCTGCTTCCGTTCAGTTGGGATATGAAGACTGAGCCATTAAGCCAGGCGTGGCCAACTTGAGGCTTTTCAGCTTGTGTGTGGGACTACCCCGCCCATCAAATAGAGCGTGGCTGCCGGTGATGGGCGCTGTAGTCCACCAAGAGCTGAAGAGCCTTAGGTTAGCCCTCTCTGCATTAAGCCAATAATCTCACAGCAGCCGTGAGTTTTCAGGAGGGATTTAAAGAAGCGGAAGGAGGCACCACCACCACCACATAAGTCTTCTGCCAGGGCGTTCCCAGGCATAGGGGCAGCAAAGGAGATTAGGCAGGGAGGTTTTAAGAGAGCAGAAGCTGCCGGCTGACTGAGACAGTGGAGGAGTAAAGAAGGCTCTGGCTGATTCTCAGTGTGGATCTTGCAACTATTAATGCAAAGAGGATTGTTTGGATCATGAAGGGTACATATCCCTTCAAAGTGCTGTTGGGCAATTGTCTCTGTGTCTGGGGAGAGCCTGTAGCTTGGTGGGAGAGCACATCCTTTGCATGCGGAGGGGCCCAGGTTTAATCCCGAACATCTCCAGCTAAAAAGATCAGCCGACAGGAGGGCTGGGTAATACCTCCCTCTCTCTGCTTAATGCCCTAGAGAGCTGCTACTGGTCAGAGTACACTGTACTGAGCAAGAAAGAGCGTGTTTCAGGTATAAGGCAGTTTCACTTCATTTGGTGGGGGTGATCCATAGTTCAGTAGCAGAGCACCCGCTTTGCTTGCAGAAGGTCCCAGGTTACATAGGAACCTAGGAAGCTGCCATATACTGAGTCAGACCCTTGGTCCATCTAGCTCAGTATTGTCTTCACAGACTGGCAGCGGCTTCTCCAAGGTTGCAGGCAGGGATCTCTCTCAGCCCTATCTTTGGAGAAGCCAGAAAGGGAACTGGGAATCTTCTGCTCTTCGCAGAGCGGCTCCATCCCCTGAGGGAAATATCTTGCAGTGCTCACACGTCAAGTCTCCCATTCATATGCCACCAGGGCGGACCCTGCTTAGCTAAGGGGACAAGTCATGCTTGCTACCACAAGACCAGCTCTCCTCTCCAGGTTCAGTGCCTGGCACCCTTACTTAAAAGGGCAAGAGCAAGAAAGCGGATGTTTGAGAGTCTGTTCAGCTGTTGCCAGTCAGATGCAGCCAATTCTGGGCAAGACGGATTAGGGACCTGCCTCGAATAAGGCAGCTGCATAACTTAAAAAGTTAGATTCAAATCCTAAAATGTCACCAGCATTTGAAACTTTGCAAACTTGAATCTCAGTACATGCGTGTGTGTGTTTGCACGCACATGCATGTGTAGCATTGTCATGCATGCAGCCACAGAGCAGTTTGGAGCAGAGGTTTTCCTTCACGCTCACTGCGGGGGGGGGGGGGGACGGACGACATTCGTTCACTGAGCAGGCGCAGAGAATTGATACTGACAGCTGTAAGCAGCACAAGGCGGAATAATCCCTTTGCCTGCAAGGAAGCGCTTGAGCCCTTTGGCCTTCCTTCCTCCCAGGACATCCCTGCCCTGTTTATGTTGTTAACTGGCCAGATTAGGTTGTGGGTGCCTATTTTTAGAGTGTTATTTGCATCAAATCATTTCTGGTGAATCCTTCCCCCTGATGCGCAACAGAAGATGTTTGGTTTTGGTCACTCTCCCTGCCTCAGTGTGCGTGCACACCTCACCGCTAGGAACGGTCCCTACAAGCAAGAGACAGAGACATCTGGCCCATGGGGCACAGTGGACAGGGATGTTCTCCTGTGCAAGGTGCATTGACATTCTTGGGAGTCGTGCAAGCGCACAATAGTGCTCTTGCCTGTTTCCCAGTAGTTTTATTGGAGCTTGTGCAGGAGACCTTCCCCGCCCATTGTGCCCCTTGCTAAACAGTGGAAGAGATCTTACCATTTCAGTTACTGGCCTAGGGTATCAAATTGCCTTGCACTGGCTCTGTTTGCTATCCCTGCTACGCAGGCCATGAGGGCCCTTGATGCTGTAGAGAAGTCGGAGTTGGAGGCGTCCTGTGTCTGTCTCTTGACTGGAGCAATGGCGGCACTGGGGGATGGGGTTAGCCCTCCCTCCCCCACCGCCTGCACAGTTCCCTGACCTAAATCACTCCCTCCCCTCCCCCCTCCCCCCCCGCGCCCAAGCTGCTGTTAGCTGGATGGGGAGAAAGTGCAGGAACAGCCTGGGAAGCCTTTCTGGTTCAGGGCCAGCCCACAAGAACACACACACACACACACACACACACACACACACACAGAGGCTCTCATTTCATCTTCAGGAGAGAGAACCTGTTGAGCAAGTCTCGGTGCCAGGGCTAGCAATCAACGGCTTCTGCAGACAGTGTTGGAACCTGCTGCTCCTTCACTTAAACTCCACTTAGACAAAAGGAATAAAATTATTACCAGAGCTGGCGTTCTGCCAAACGGGCTGGGATTCTGTAATGTGAGAGCAGTTGCATTAATGCCCCGATTCTGCACCACCCCACCCCACCCCACTCTCACGTGTGTGTGTGCCCTATGGAGAGGGGCATGGAAAAAAACAAGAGCCAGGGACGCCCTCAAGGCTTTGGGGTGAGGGGGCACGCAGCCTGCCACGGGCCTTGGAGAAAACCTGAATGGGAACCGAGAGATCAAAGTCTTCTTTACTGCTCTCTGTGGCGGTTGGAAAAAGCTATCCTGAAGCCTTGCAAATATCCCCTTGGTCCTCTGCCCCCACCCCCAATTGTGCACCCGCACTTCCGTTTCTTCTGCAGTGATCATGCGCCCAGGCTCTTTTTCCAGGCTCTTCCATGAGAAACCCCCCACCCCACCCCGTCCCAAGTGGCCTTCGGTAAATTGCATACATGCAACAAGTCAAAATGACACCCGCTCCATGATTTGGACTGTGGCTCGTTATTTAAGTGTTACGCACTTACATGCAGAAATGAAGCCCGGGTGGGGGGCAGGGAAATGTCCGCCCACCCCCACCCCCACCCTGCTGCCTGACATGATTGTTTGTTATTTAGACAGTGCCACCCATACACATGATGCTTTACCAAGAGGCTTGGGGGTGAACGGGAAGGATATGCAGTCATGTCATATACTTTAGGCTTGCTTATAGGAAGAGGTGGCTGACCCCTGAGTGGGGACTAAAGGGGGTTGCTACAGGCTTCCTGGGAAAAGTGGGGTTTGAGAGGGGTTTGGAGAGGCATCATCACAAAGGTGTTTGTCCAGGCCTAAGAGCAGCGGTGACTCTAAGGGGTGGCAGGCACAACCCCCCCCCCCAATATTTTCTGCTCCATCATCCACTAGACTGGAACGTTACAGCAAAGTGTCAGACAATACAGTTCTAGCAGGCCTGTACAATGTAAGGCCTAGGGGCCAAAATCTGGTCCACGGGGACTTTTTATTACTGGCTCCCAGGTGGGAATATCCTGCAGCAACGTAGGAGCTGGAACTGCCTTAAAGAACTGTCCTGTGAATGAGCTCAGAAATGTGTCCTGTGGTGTCCCCAGTGAGACTGACTCCCAAGTAAGCACTTTTAGGATTGCACCCTGAAAGTAACAGCGACTTGGGGAGAGAGGAGGACCTGGCATTGCGGTGAGGGGGGCGGCTGGCATGCACTCCAGGCTCCCCACCGACTATTTTCTGGCTGCTATTCTTAGTTAAAGTTGTGGGGAGGGGGAAAGATTCACAAGTAACTAGAATCAGAATCAATTTTATTACAGCCTTAAGCCAACCAGAACACTAGGAACTAATAACTGCTTCAATTAATATTTAAATCCTTTAAATGTAATAATTAATGCGCGGAAAATCAACCTTGGCCCCTGCAGACCAAGTCATGGTTTGTTCTAGCGCACCTGGGCATTTAAGTTGTGCACTCCTGAGTTACAGTATATATGTTGCTGTCGTTTGAATTAATTAATTTTAAAGGCCTCCATTGTTTGAAGGAGCCTCATTCACTCACTCCTCTGCTCCAGAACAAGCAGCAGAAGCCAGAAGGTGGGAGGCTCCCCCAGCCTCTCAGGAGCCAGGCCGACCCCTTAGCTTTCTTTCTGGCCAGCTGGCTAAGACCATGTGTGCAGGGTCATCTCCCCTGTAGATTTCAGCGGGCCTGGTACCGAATGTCCCTTTCTCCCCACCCCGTGGTATTGGACAGGAAGAGAAAACTACCCTGGAAGCAGATCAGCAAGGTTGGCCTAATCCAAAAGGACAGACTGTCCGTCCTACCCAGGTTTGGGAGCTGTGTACGCTCCCAATTTTCAGTTGTGGGAGCAAACAACTAGGTAAGAACGTAAGAACATAAGAACAGCCCTGCTGGATCAGGCCCAAGGGAGCCCATCTAGTCCAGCATCCTGTTTCACACAATGGTCCACCAGATGCCGCTGGAAGCCTACAGGCAGGAGTTGAGGGCATGCCCTCTCTCTTGCTGTTGCTCCCCTGCAACTGGTATTCAGAGGTAGGAGGAGGGAACAGTGATTGTGTGGGAGACAGGAGCTGGGTAGGACAGTGCTGTCCTATCCAGCTTTCATACACCACATTTGACCAAGGTGGGAGGAAAGGATGTCCCACCCAGCTCCTGTCTCCCACACAATCATTTCTCCCTCCTTCTCATGCCTAGTTGTTTACTCCAGCCTCCCACACAACCGAAAATTGGGAGCATGCACAGCCCCCAAACCTGGCTGGGACACTTGCCCTACCCAGTTTTTGGTTGTGTGAACAACCTCTGTATTTTCTAAGCGGAATCTGGCCCATTTTCTTAATAAGTTTCAAAATGTTAAGTAAAGTAAAGGTAAGGTTGTGCCGTCGAGTCGGTGTCGACTCCTGGTGCCCATAGAGCCCTGTGGTTTTTCTTTGGTAGAATACAGGAGGGGTTTACCATTGCCATCTCCCGCACAGTATGAGAAGATGCCTTTCAGCTTCTCCTTATATCACCGCTGCCCCATATAGGAGTTTTCCATAGTCTGGAAAACATACCAGTGGGGATTCAAACCAGCAATCTCTTGTTCCCTCTGCAAGTTACTTCCCCACTGCGCCATTAGGTGGCTTAAGCTTTATTAATAAGGTAAATAAACTAACAGCATTAATTACTGTATCTCTATAAGTATTTAATGTATAGTTAATCCTCACGCTCCAATCTTTGCCACCCTTTTGCTCCCCCAAACTAGAGTTGCCCATGTCTAAGGGGCAGCACAGGAGAAAGAGTGGGGTTTTGAGGAGGAAGCCTCCTTTCCCCTTATGGTAGGGCCTGCTCTGTCCCCCTGGCTTCACTCTGAGCTGAAAGACCAAAGCAAAGAGTCCTTCCAGGTAGCATGAAGCTGTGAGAAGCTGTGTGTAAACGCTAAGTGTGAGCTTCCTGATCCTCCACACACTCCCACAGGCTTCCGTCCTACTTCCCATCACAATCTCACGATCAGCGGACACTTCGTTCAGACGCAGAATAGAGACCTTGTGTGATCTCCACAGAGCCACCTACCGGCCCGCTCCAAGAAGAGCAAGCCTTTTCCCCATTTGCCTGAAAAGTAGTAATTGGAAAGCAAGAGCTGGCTTGTAGTTGACATATGAAAATCATGTGAGGCCCCTGATCTCAAGATTTATTTATTGTTCAATTTATATACCACATTTCATTAAAATAATCTCAAAGCGGTTTAGAATACAATTTAAACAACAGATAATTAAAATACAAAGGTACAGATGATCTTGATAATTAAAATACATAATACAAAAGTACAGATAATATGAATATAAAAATCTTGCTATAAAAATTTAATAACCCATAAAATAATAATAATACATAACACAAAGCAGCAGCAGTAAAAACATACTCTCATTCAAAATCCTGGGTGAAGAGCCACATCTTTACTTTTCCCCTAAAAACTGTCAAGGAGACGGAGGAGCGGATTTCAGCTGGAAGAGCATTCCAAAGCCTGGGGCAATGACTGAGAAGGCCCTGTCCTGCGTACACAACACCCGAGCCTCCCTCATTGTCAGCACACGGAGCAGAGCCCCCTCTGGTGATCTGGTCAAGTAGGCAGCAACCTTTGGGAGCAGGCAGTCCTTCAGATATCCAGGGCCCAAACCATTAAGGGCTTTAAAGGCCAAAACCAGCACCTTGATTTGGATCCAGAAACAAATTGGTAGCCAGTGCAGCTCTTTCAGAGTGGGTGTAATATGATCCCAGTGGGCAGCTCCAGATACAATCCTAGCTACCGCATTTTGCACTAGCTGCAGTTTCTGAATATTCTTCAAGGGCAACCCCACTTAGAGTGGGTTACAATAATCCAGCCATGACGTGACTAGGGCGTGGGTAAATGTGACCAGTTCTGCCTTCTCGAGAAAGGGATGCAGCTGATGCACTAGCCAAAGCTGTGCAAAAGCACCTCTGGCCACTGCCTCCACCTGAACTTCCAAAAGCAGAGCCAGATCCAGCAGTACTCCCAAGCTGTGAACTTGCTCTTTCAAGGAGAGTGCAACCCTAGCCAGAACTGGTCAGATCCCTTCACCCCAATTGTCTCTCCTACTGACCAACAGCACCTCTGTCTTGTCTGGATTAAATCTCGGTTTACTAGCCCACATCCAGCCCATCACAGCCTCCAAGCCCTGATTCAGGTCATCCACTGCCTCCCTAGGATCAGGTGATAAGTAGACGTAGAGCTGAGTGTCATCTGCATATTTCTGACAACTCAGTCCAAGTCCCCAGATGACCTCTCCCAGCAGTTTCATGTAGATGTTGAACAGCATGGGGGACAAGACCGAACCCTGCAGGACCCCACAAGCCAATGGCCAAGGAGTTGAGCAGTAGTCCCCCAGCACCACCTTCTGGACCCTCCTCACAAGAAAGGACTGAAGCCACTCAAAAGCAGTGCCTCCAATCCCCATATTTGAGAGGCGGTCCAGAAGGATACCATGGCTGATGGTATCGAACGCCGCTGAGAGGTCCAGCAGAATCAGCAGGGATGAACTCCTGCTGTCAAGCTCCTGGCATAGGTCATCCACTAGGGCAACCAAGGCAGTCTCAGACCCAAATCCAGGACAGAAGCCAGATTGAAAGGGATCTAGATAATCCGTATCATCCAAGACCCTCTGCAGCTGAGACGCCACCACACGCTCTAGCGCCTTGCCCCAAAAGGGGAGCCCCAAAACAGGCTTGTAATTTTCAGGTTGGAGAGATCAAAGGAGGGCTTTTAAAATAGTGGTCTCACCACTCTCTCCTTGAGGCACGATGGCATCCTGCCCTCTAATGAAGCATTGATTGTAGTCTTCAACCAACTGCCCATACCTTCCCTGGCAGTTTTTATTAGCCATGAAGGGCAGGGGTCTAGAGCATATGACGTTGCCCGCACACTGCTCAGGATCTTATCCACAACTTTGGGCTGTACCAACTGAAAAGAGCCCAACACAATAGGACCGGATGGTACCCGAGGCATGTCAGCCAGAACTGCCACAACCCTGGTGTCCAAATTGGCACAGACGTGAGCGACTTTATCTCCAAAGTGATGCATGCAAACTGGTCACAGCGGGCAATAGATGGTTCCTCCCCCATTACGCAGGGGGATGTGTGAAGCAATAACTTTGCTACACGAAAAAGCTCCACTGGCCTTCATTGAGCAGACGCAATAGACGCGTGGTGGGGTGGGAGATGTTTCTTTGCCGCCCACATATATGGAATAGTGTCATCAGATGGAGAGATAGTGCTGGGAAGTAGTACAGAAGCCTGCAGGAATGTGTGGAGGTATGCACATCCCACATCTTTTTGTTATCTGGAAAGACTCAAGGTGTGCACGCATACAGCCTACTCTGCAAAGCCAGGATACTATATGAAGCTGTACAAAGTTTTTACTGCTTGCAGCACATATAGGTCCTACTTACAGGACACCTTTAGTGCTTATAGGACAACTTAAGTTGCAATTTCCATGCTTTTTGGAGCATGAGCAAAAACAGTAAGCCTCTTAATTTTCATATTAACCCAATGGGTTTTTTTAAAAAAATATCTTAATTTTATAACCACTGTGTCTGAGATAATTTTATAATTTGATTAACTGTGTCTGAGAATAGAGCCTGTTTAATTTCTCCATAGAATTCAGTGGTGGCCATTGAGAATAGAGACACCCTGACACCTGCATAGAAACACCCCTTCATCTGCTTAGCCCTGGCCCTGGTTCTACCTCTTCAGGGGATGCTAGTCTGTGACTGGAGCTGTGGTAGAAACTTGAGGTGGCAGTATGGATTGTACCACTTCAGACTGCTGGTGGGAGGGTGCTTCCCTTAAAAGCAAAACTCTGCAAGTAACACGATTAGCACAACAGGGGCAGCCCAAAGTATAGTGGTGCCTGAGGTGACCCTCATAATGAGGTGACCCTCATAACCCTGGTGGGGCCCCTTTCAAAGCCAACCCTGGAAAGCTTTGGAACTGGCACAGGGGGTGAGGGGGGAGGAAACGTGTCAGCAGCCTCCTCCTCTCATGGTGCTTCTTGCAAGTTTTGCAAGGAGTGTGTGAGGAGAGGCGACATGCTTGCAAGGATCAGGCAGGTCCCAAAGAGCTGCTCCAATGGTGGGAGCAGAGGGCGTCTTGCTGCCCTTATGACACCCGAATCATCTGCTGCCTGAGGTGACTGCTGCCTCACTTTGCTTCATAGGAACATAGGAAGCTGCCGTATACTGAGTCAGACCACTGGTCTATCTAGCTCAGTATTTTCTTCACAGATTGGCAGCGGCTTCTCCAAGATTGCAGGTAGGAATCTCTCTCAGCCCTATCTGGGAGAAGCCAGGGAGGGAACTTGGGACCTTTTTGCTCTTCCCAGAGCGGCTCCACCCTCTAAGGGGAATATCTTACAGTGCTCACAAGTGGTCTCCCATTCAACTGCAACCAGGGCGGACCCTGCTTAGCTAGGGGGACAAGCCATGTTTGCTACCACAAGACCAGCTCTGCTCTCTGTGACATGAAAGGGCTGCTCCAATCAGGGACTAGAATTCTAACACAATCTACTCTCTACTATACTAATTTTCTACTGGTAAGAAGGTTCTTTGTTTTTACAAAAGGGAGTTTTAAAAAACACGACCCCCCGACCCCCGCAGTCCAACGTAGTACAGTCCATTCTACCACCTTGAGATTGTACCAGCTTCTTCTGCAGCATGTGTTGACCAGGCCACTGCTAAGTGGTGGCTGATCGTACAGCTTCCTTTCTGAGCAGCCTCGTGACTGCAGCTCTAAGGGCAGGCGTTCCCGACTTTGAGTCCCTAGGACCCCAGGTGCTTCTGGACTACAACTCCCCTCATCTCTCCAGTCACAGTGGCCAAGGGGCAGGTCTGGCTTCATGCTTTTGGCAGGGATCAGTAGGACATCATTGGCTATCCTTGTTTTCACTTGGGTAATAAATACAAGGTTATTCTTGTTGCAAGGGATTGAGATGATCCCCCCTCCACCGCCACGAAAGCTAGACTTTTTAGTTATAAAATAAGAATATGACAAATAGACTCCAGCAGCAGCCACTAGAGGGATGCTGTGCTGAGGCTGGATAGGGCCAGTTGCTCTCCCTCTGCTAAATAAAGAGAATCACCGCTTTTAAAAGGTGCCTCTTTGCTCAGTTAGCAGGGTTAATGCTTTTATCATTTGTAAAGCTTGAGTCATATTTTCCAACTCTTTTTTTTTTTAACCAAAAGTGGTAAAGTGGCATGCAATTAAAACTGAGTCTTTCTTTCAACAGGTAGCTCACTCCCCAATCATCAAGCTGAGAAGCAAACAAATGGATTTGCTGCAGACCTTCAGCCAGAAAATTCTAACTTTCCAAGGGACACAAATGCGGCTAGTCCAGGTCACCGAAGGACAGAGAAGTCCAGAATGTCAGATTTGGACCCTCTGGGAAGCTTGGCTCCACACATGGCATGTCCGAACCCAACAACCCCGGGCTCATTGCAGTCTAGGAAGCTTCCAATGACTCCAAAGGAGGCCCACATCTCTATAATGGAGCCACTGATTCAGAGCATGGATAGCCAAGTGTACGAAAGCATCCAGGTTGAAGAGGGGGTAATATGTACCAGTGGTTGTTCGGAACCAAAGGAGGCCCCTAGATTGCCAGCCAGAGCAAGGAATCCCTTTGCAGAGTCTGCGGAATCTGGTGGGAAGGAGATAAGGACTCCAGAGTGGTCTAGTGGCATGCCAACACAGCTGGTTGCAGCTCTACAGTGCAATGAGTCGCATCAGCAATTGCAGGAAATGACACTGGAAGAAGAGGCTTCCGTTCAGCCTGGGTCTGCCATGGAGAAGAGGCTGAGTGAGATGTATGCTCGCGTTTGCAAGAAGCCCAAGGCAGCTCAGCCACTGCAATCTGCAAACCATGACAGACCCACAGAAGAGGAAGAGGAAGAACCTCCGCCCATCCCAGAAAAACGTTTTGAGGACCTCTATGAGAGCCTGAGCATCGGTACAGAGATGCAAGTAGGTGTCCTTGCCAGCCTGTGCCCCTAGACCTAAGGCTGGTTCATCTTCATTTCATGGCTGCAGCAGCTTGATGTGATATCTTGCATGTGTGAATGGGCAAGTACAGATAAATTGCTGCACAGATAAACAACTTCACATCTCCTTGTCTCACATTGATACTCAATGCTTTCCAAAGGAGTCAGGTTCACATTCCGCTTTCAGTCATCAAGAGTTCAGTAATCATATGTGATGTACATGTGTGAACAACAGACACGCTAATAAGGCTCCATGTGATTTACATTGATTTTATATCGCCTGTAACTCTGATGGCTTCCACCCAAAGAATCCTGAGAACTGTAGTTTTGATGAGGTATATACAGAGAATTCTCTGCTGGTTTGACTAGAATTCTCTGTAGTTTGCCCATCCCACACTACAGTTTCCAGGATTTGCTGAGATGGGGGAATGATTGTTAAACTGGTTTAGTGTGGGTATGTCTAATCCTCTGAACTCATTTCAACCTCTGCTTTGATTGTTGCTCAGTGTGTGATTCAAAGGCTCAAAAAGGCTCAACAGCCCCTGGCGCAATCTTGCGTTTTTGTTTTTACTCACCTGTCTTTCATTTAGAATTAAGTGTCTATGATAGAAACAGGGGTGGGATTGTTATCGGTGCTGGATGGAGCTGACAGTTTCAGCGAAATTCAGTGAGCTGTCAAGATGGGCAGGAGCCAGTCTTCAGCTTTCACAGGGGTAGGATGCTTAATTCTGAGAAACTGCCTTGTATTACTAGGTCAAACCTCTGGTCAACAAGACTGGCTCACAGTAGGTCTCTAAGGTCTCGGGCACAGAGAGGTCTTTTTCACAGAAGGTGTAGGGACTGAACCTGGAACCTCCTTGAGCTTGAGTGTCTATACCCAGGTCTAACAAGGCAGCAGCTGGAAACAAGAGCTCAAAAGAGGAGCTGTTGTGGTGTAGTGGCTAGAGTGCTGGACTAGGATCGGGGAGACCTGAGTTCAAATCCCCATTCAGCCATGTTACTAGCTGGGTAACTCTGGGCCAGTCACTTCTCTCTCAGCCTAACCTACTTCACAGGGTTGTTGTGAGGAGAAACTTAGTACACCGCTCTGGGCTCCTTGGAGGAAGAGCGGGATATAAATGCAAAATAATAATAACAAGCCGACCCCCGCACAGAGCATCTGTGCATTTTTGGGGGCCGGCTACCTCTCTCCCCCCCATACTAGTCTCCGGCTGGGCCGCCGCCGGCCTCCGCATTTGGGCTGGGCCCGCCATCACCGGCCTCCGCATTCGCTGGCCTCCGCGGCCTCCCCGGCCGGGCCGGGCCCACCACCACCAGCCTCCCCGGCCAGGCCAGGGCCCCCGCCACCGCCGGCCTCCCCTCCTTCGCCGGGCCCGCCACCGCCCTGGCCTCCATGGCCCGGCAAGGCCCGCCGCCGCCTCTGTCCTCCACCACAGACACGCCTCAGCCAATCAGGTGCGTCCCTCCTCTCCGCTGCCCAGCCAATCAGCTGGGTTGCCGGGACGCATCCCCACAGAGGCTGAGGCACGTCTACGGGGATTAAATATATAGATAATAATAATTAAGACTGGCTGCAAATGGATGGGGTTCAGTAGGAGCCAAGAGGCTGACCCCTTCCTGGAGTTCAGGTGCCTGGCACTGATCCAAATCAGGTGCCTGAGCTGGCCTCCCTCTCCACTGGGAGGCCCATTGGGATGGAGGCCCCAAGCAGCCTGGTGAATACTTAGCCTATGATGTTGCCTTTGCTCCTGGGGGTGAAGCAGGAGGTTCTAGGAACAGGACAGGAGCCTCTCTGTGGAGCACTGGGTCCCCGTCCCCCCCACCGCCGCCCCCGAACTCCAGGGCTCTTTCATGGAGGCAACTGTTGGAGGCGTTCCATGCTCTGACTGCTCAGGGTCTATTGGACTTTCAATGGGACTTTTCTTAGCTCTGTGTGCTCTGCAGTGGCAAGCCATGAGTGTAGGGAAGCTGCCATCATAATAGGACCGACATAAAACCATGTAGCTTGGACAAAGACAAAAGGAAGGAGCCATAGCTTCCCCTGCTCCTGAGTAGGCCTATTGAGAGAGTGAGAGAGAGAGGCCCTGTGCAGCCACACAAACGTTGAGCCTCTGCCATTTCCAGTTGGAAGAGGCTGGTAGTAAAATTGGGGAAGGTCCTTTGCCCTAATTTCCCAATTGGATGCTGCCAGCAGAGTAGACAGCACTGGGCTAGATGGGCCAATATATGATTTGGTATAAGGCAGATTGGGTAAAGAACTAGCAGCAGACATTACAGAAAGCTGTAGGCTACACTTTCCCCCTTCTCTTCTTGCTCACTCTTTCTCCTCTCCCCCTTTTTTGCAGGGAGATGAGACGTCCTAACCCCACCACATGCATGAGCAGAGGAGGGAAAGGGGCACACTTGGAAGCAGACTGGAGCCCCCTAGAGTGGTTGAGGCTTCCTCTAGGCTTCTTGGAGGAGGCGAGGCCCCAAGCCTTCATCTGGCACAGGAAGCATTCCAGGAGCCGTGCCCAAGGGACTCCTGGAGCCATTTTGTATGGAGGTGGTGGGAGGAAGATCTGTCGCTGGATGCTCTGTGGGATGCTGAGACATTAATGGCTATTCAAGGATTGCATGGGTCTGTGCCTTGGTGTTTATGGGAACAGGGGACCTCCCCCTTCTTCCACAGGAGTCAGATGCACAGCAAACATATGACATCCACTTTGAGAAAGTTTCCTTCTCATGATTAATTCTTGGCTCACAAAGCTTTAAAATGAATGCTGCAACATTTTTAGAACATCAACAACTCAGCATATTTCTCTCTCCATTCTATGGACATCCTGAGAGGGAATGAAACTATTCCAGTTTGCAACCCGGTAGAAGTATTGCAATTATTCCTTGAGAGAGCGAGCAGAGGGGGAAACAAGAACATAAAATGTTTGACACCTTCAGACACCTAGAGTATATTATCACCCCACGTCTGTAGGTCTCTGAAAATTGTGATTAACCAATAGGAGTCCTTAATGTCTGCTGGTCGAAACAGCAACTTGCCAGATTTCTTTCTCTGCCCCCTCACACACCTCCCAGTGAGACAGTCCTGTCTGGAGATGCCAAGAATTGAACCCAGGATCTTCTGCATGGAAGACATGTGCTTTACCACTGCAGCCTACCCCTTGTGTGTGACATTTCACCGTTTCGGGTTTGATGTTGTCCTTTGATTCATAATTTTACAAAATAATTCATAATGAGTTTTCAGCTGCTGCAGTTAAGAAATCAAATATGAATCCATAAATTGCAGACTGTTGTCCACCCTCAGCATTGCCCTTCCCCCAACCCCCCTGTATCAATGAGGCCATTGTCTTCTGCCCTAATTCCCCTCTCTTCTAATTCCCTCCCCGCCACTCCAATTGCTTTTCTGAAGGCTGACTACTATCTCTTTTGCCAGTAACAAAGGGAGACTATGTTGGCTGGGCCCTGGGCTGGAAACAAAGGATGGCCATTCAGATTTAGGGCCCCAGGATAATCCAGATGTTATGGTCCTTGATGGGTGATCAGCTGCTATTGAGCAAAAGAAACGTTGGCTGGAGACTAGGTGTTAAGAGGGTCAGCAGTAATATGATAGAGCATCATTGCTTTGGGCATACAAACACATTTCTTTCGTCCTCGGCTGTTGTATCTGGTTAAACAGGGTTTGCAGGTTTTTGAAAAGGTAGGTACCAAAGCCTAGATGCCAGGTCTCCTGGAGGTGACCATGAGATGAGTGTTGATATCACAATGCCTGTTTCCTGTCAGCTTTGACCCTCTGCCAAGCTGTGGTCTCGCTCTAGCTTCTGAGCGAGACCATAGCTTCAATCCTGATCTGTGCACGTGTAGCAGATTCAGACAGTGTCCACGCTAAGAAAAGGCTCCTGGGAATGTGTTTCAACTGTGTCTGCATTGGCAGTGACCATTCAGTCACATCCAACATAGAGATGTAACTGAATTTCCCATCCTCAGAGGCAGGAAGAAGAACTGGAGGCAGGCAAGCTCAGAGCAGAGTATCGTGCAGGGAGACCATGGGCAGTTTCTTCTGTGGGCGGTTCTTTGGGCTGGGAGAGAACTACTTGGCATGCCATGAGGAAGACACTGATGAAGCAACGGAAGGTTCAACTGTACAACAAGTACTGTTGTCTGCAGCTGTCTTGCTTCAGCTCTGCATGGTTGGCTGTTCTGACTGTGCTTCCCATCATCCTCTGCTCAAGGTAGAAAACTGTGGAAACTTTGCACTGGGTGCACTTGTATCCTTCCTGATGCAGACACCCAGCAGAATTACTCCTCCTCAGAGGAGACTTCCTGGTGTGCCTCTGTCAAAGTTACCACTGCAGGCTTTCTTGCTTGCCGCTGGGAAATTGTATTTATTTATTTGAAAATCATGTATATCCTGCCTTTCAGGACCAACACAGCAAACACAGTTAATTAAAACCATAACATGCATAGCAAAATCAATATCAAAAGCAGCAATAAAACCAGACAGCAGCCAAATTAAGACTACTGCCAAAAACAGTCAGCTAAAAGCCACATGGAACAGATGACTCTGAACAGCAGCTTTAAAAGCTACCAGGGTGGGGGCCTGATGAATTTTCTTGGGGAGGGAATTCCAAGGCTGCAGCGCTACAGCAGAGAAAGCACCCACACACTGAATGTGTACCAAAGGTGGACCAAAGAGGAGAGCTTGAGAGGCTCTCTCAATGCCAAGGGAAGCTCCAACGGGAGAAGGAGATCCTTCAGGTAACTGACTGCAGACCACATCATAGGCCAGGGTTTCTCAGACATGAGTCCCCAGATGTTGCTGGATTACAACCAGTGTTCCCTCTATCAGGGTTTCTCAGATGTTGTTGACTACAACTCCCCGAATCCCCAGCTGCAATGGCTTTTGCTTGGAGATTCTGGGAGTTGTAGTCAATAACATCTGGAAACCCCTGTTAGAGAGAATACTGATTACAACTCCCACAGTCGTCCCTGTAGTCCAATACCCTCTGTGGACCCAAGTTTCAACCCCCCTGATAAAGGCTTTAAAGGTTAATACCACCACTTTAAATTGGGCCCAGAAAAGAACGAGCAGTCAGTACAGTTGGTACAAAATGGATCTTATCCTCTTGTGCTGTATAGTCCCCACTAGCATCCAAGTGGCTGCATTTTGTACCAGCTGAAGTTCCCAAGGCAGCCCATTAAAGAACTGTGCCTGGCTAATAGGCTATGCAGACTAGTAAGGCAGTTCACATGATCAAAAAATTGGGTAGGACAAGCATCGTACCCAGTCTTAGGAGTTGGGCACACCCAATTTTCAATCGTGTGAGCAAACAACTCGGTAGGAGGACTGGGGAGTGATCATATGAGAGGAGCTGGGTAGGACTGAGCAGGAGAGCTCCTCTCTCTTGCAGGAGAACTCTCTTCAGGACGAGCAATTCCTCCTCCTCCCTAGTTGTTTGTTCACACACAGTTGAATCCTGGGAGCATGCACAGCTCCAAAAGCTGGGTAGGACACTTGTGTCAGTGTGCTGGGGTGGGAGTGCATGGGCTTCTCTGAGCGCAAATTATTCTTCCTTTTACACACACTAAACTGAATTGTTTGGGACTAGCCAAACTTTGTGGCATTGCCCTACATATTGCTGGTATGATCAGCCTTTGGGATGCAAAGCTAATGAGGGGAAAGTATGGGCTGCAAGACAGCAGCAGCGCAAAAGCTGTCTCTGAGAAGCAACCACATGGCGTGAAAGCGATGGCCATTATCAAAAGATGCCCCCTGTGATTCTCTTGTCCATCCACGGTTCACTGCCCTGCTGGCCTTCAGCCTCAGTCTGCCCTTCTGTACTTTCATAATTGGCTGGATTTGATCGTGGGGCATTATTGTCAATTAGTGATAAATTATATTCCCATGTGGGATGTGAGTGCATGTGTTTTCTTTCTTTTCTTTTTAAAAAATGACTCTGGCCATGGTAGGCCCTTTCCCATCAAATGATGGAGATGGTGAAGCGTTTAAAGAGGCAGGCAACATCTCTAGGTGAAAATACCCAGCAACCATGCTTAGGAGGGGTGAATTCTAAGCAGGCTACAGGGTTCTGAAGAAGCTGGTTTTTGTTTACTCACTGGGTCCAGCAGTTGCTTCACATAATTGAAAAGGATGCGATCTACCTGTGTCTCTCCAGCTGTTGTTGGACTCCCATCACCTCCAGAATGCAATTTTGTGGCTGGGGATGATGGGAGTTGTAGTCCAAAAACAGATGGCGAGCTTAATGTTGACCACACCTGCGTTGGTTGTTTGCACACTAGCCCTTCGGTCGGGGATTGCCATCCTTTGTTCACTCACTTTTTATGGAGCATTTAGGTGTCACGGTTGGCCAGCTGCATCCCGTTGTATTATGCACCATGCTTTTTTCATACCTGATTTGTGGCAATGTTTTTGGTAATAAAACACAGTTGCAACACCAGCCTGTCCGGTGTGGACAGGCAAAGTGCTATTAAAGCCTTTTAAGGGATCCTGTGTCTTTTAATTAAAACAATTCCTGTTTGCAGGTTGTGCGGGTTTTATTGCTTCCGCTCCACCTCCAGGGTCTTTCCCAGATGGCAGGCTTAATCGTGGGATAATCATCAGTTGCATAGAAGCCACAACCTGAAGCTGAAATAACAATTCTGGGGGCATTCACATAGGGCTGCTTGGATGCAGTGTTCCCTCTTTTCCTTTTAATTTTTCCCATGGACCAGTCATACTGCTTGCTTGCTCCTGGGTCTTTCTCTGGCCGATGGCTTTCTAGAGCAGGTGGGATACCGCGCCTCCTTTTTTTCCTACCGCACATGCACAGTGTGCACTTCTAAAATCTTTCATTGTAATGAATGAAACACACACACACAACTTGTGTTTTTTGGGGGGCGGTGGGGGGGGGGTCTTCTGCAAGATCATCCAGCTGGCAGCCTCCTTCCATCCCTCCCAGCCCAACCCAGCCCACTCTCCTGCCCAGAAAGCAGCTGCAGAGGCAGGGAGAGCAAGCCAGCCAGCCAGGTGGGCTTAGAAGTGTGGAGGTGGGCACGTGGATCCTTTTTGATTCCTCTTTTATCTCCCCCCCACTCCCGTGGTCTTGTGTGTTGGAAGTTAAAGGACTTTGCGCTGTCTCTTTGCCTCAGACAGTGGAGGACAGACTAGTAAGTCAGAGGGCTAGAGGGTCAAGACATTTGTCATCACTTCTCCACTGCTCTGATGCTATCCCTTTGATGTGTAGATTCCTAATCTCAGGGACTTCCTTCCTCTCTCTCTCTCTCTTCCTACCTGCCCGCCTACCTTGCAACATGGCAAGCCTCTCTCCCTGCACCATATGTGCGGAGAGGATGCAGAATCCATCTGCATCCAGCTAGATAGATACTGTAGATTAGAGATCCTAACTCCTCACTTTCCTATCTAGAATGGAGTTCCTTAACAAATGCCTTATATATTGATTTGAAACTATGAATTGGCTCCAAGTTACTTTACTCTCAGCAAACACGCATGCCTAACTAAACTACCGCTGTGTTGTGCCTCTGTGCACTCTGCTATAATGAGAAAAGGATTCTCTCACCACAGAGAATTTCCAACATTGTGGAAGACCACAGACTCTGCAAAGATGGTGGTCTTGCTGGTGTTCCTCAAGATCACCCAGCATTTTTTTTTAATGCAAAGGAAAAGGTTGCTGCTTTATCACTATGGCCTCTCCATATATCTCAGAAGAAATGTTGAGGTACTTAGAAGTATCTAAAAAATCCAGAGTAGGAAGTGGAACTTCTTAGCATAAGGAGAATTTGTGCTAAGCTCCAGTGTGCAGGTAAAAACCTGAATCAGGTATGGAGTTCTCCCCAATACCTCGCAGCGACTCTGAGGTAAATCCCGTCCACCATGTGAGAACACCCACCCACCACCGCTGGGGAACTTTGAAGTAAATTTGCTGTCTGGGAAGAGATCATGGGAATGGAAATTAAAATCCATGGTTCCTCAGACAATGTGGTATATCTTTGAACTGCACAGCATGATTTACTTTGTGGCCAGCAAGTCTTGATGAAGAGTGTGAGTGGAGGAGTGTGTTGCTGGATGGTTGGAGAGAGGGTGGCTTTCCTCTGTTTTACTTCTGTTACCGCTTCTCCCTTCTCTGCCTCTCTCTCTTGTCAGGGCCAAACTAGACATGATGTCTGAGCTGTGTGGATGCATCTCCAGAGGCGTATCTAGGGAAAATAGCGCCTAGGGCAAGCACTGAAATTGCGCCCCCTGTCCAAACATCTGACACCCAACTTTCAGATAACTTTACCATAATATCAGCTCAAAAATACAAGTCAGGCTCATTAATCTTTTAATATTTCAAAAACTATTTAGCAGTGGACGTAGCCAGACCAAAAAATGCTGGAAAACTACAAATTTCTGTATGCTGGGGCTCATGAAATACCCAAATATTATGTGGAGGTGTACTTGGAAAACTAAACAGAAGTGCCTGTCTAATTCTCTACTATGCATTGTAGCATCGCTATTACATAAGTTTTAAAATTAAATGGAGAATTGGACTTTTCCCAGATACTCTGAAAATAATTAAAGGATATACAGAGTAAACTGTGTCACAGCTTGGAATATATTCTAGTCTTTCAGAAAGACAGTTAAAATGAGAGAAAGAGAGCAAGAAACTTCCAGTGGGCCTTAATACTAAGGATTTCACACTGATTCAAAGACAAACTCACCATTAATAGCCATATTATTAAGACATCACATTTAACTCACTTATCATAAGCAAATGTGCTTCATGTCTCTACAAATTAATATAAATTTTCTATTAAGTGATGTTAACTCTTTGTGCATGTGGGGGTGGGCGTGTTTACTTTTTCACTGTGTTTCACTTCTGATTATTATCCCTTCCATGGATGTTGTGTTCTGGATAAGTAAAACCTGGATTCAGTTTTCCAGTCTGCCACGAATATATTGTGCAGCCTTTGGCATATCTCGGCTCAGTTCCTCTTCCTTTGTTTCTTCCACAAATGGGGAAAAACACAATCAAAGTTGTTAAGAATTTTACAAATTAAAGATTCTATAGATGTGATCGCCTATATTATATTGAGTACCTTCTTAAGTCCATGTGCAAAACTGCCTGAGGTCTTTCAAAATGTCCCATTGTGCCCCAAACAGCTCTGTGTTTGCTTTGAGTTGGAGTTCTTTTGTAAAACCTTTCATGCTGCTGCCGCCAACATTGTATGCCACATCTGTGGCAATGGAAAACCTGAATGGGGTTGAAATTCCAAACTTTTATCAGGCTGCCCAGTTGTAAATGAATAATGTCTGATAAGGAGAGTCAATATAACAGTAAGAAAGGGAGGTCGCCAGAACACAGGATAGCACAGCAGAGACTGTGCCAGAATATTGCTGTTGCTGCAATCCAGACTAATGCCATGCATGGAGGGGCAAAGGTTGCTGCTGCAGAATATGGGTGCATACTGTAACTCACAGAACGGAGGATATTTTAAAAGCCCTCCAACCAGCTGCAATTCCTGATGTGCTCATAACTAAAGTTCTTGTGTGTCCTGTCCATGGAAACCTGATTTATCTTTTTGAAAAGTTGCTTTTCTCTCCCCAACCCCAGTGCTGATGTGCTGCAGCTAATCAGTTGTGTGTGCACAGTGTGGTTTTTCCCGCTAGGATGACACTCTAGTTTGTGGTTTGAAAGTACAGCTGTCAGAAGCTGTTTCAGAATAGGGGATTGTCCCTGTTAACTGTCTTCTAGATGAACAAAAAATGGAGGCCAGCAACAAGAAGCTAGCCAAAAACAGGCATGCCCCTGTGTGAGCAACCTAGGAAAAGAAGCAACCCTTGAATGACCAGTTCAGGTCTCTTAGCAGCTCTATTAGCTGCAAAAGTAAACACAGGAAGAATGCACTGATAAGCAATACAGGAGGGCCAAAAGTGTGTTTTTCCACAAAAAAGTGTACTCAGCTAACAAACTGCCAAAGGCACCCACGGTTCTTGGAACCATTTTAAGGGTCCTCACCAGAGTCAATCTACAAGCAACAGCAACTCCTACTGGCAGACCATGATAGAAACACATCATGCATTTGAGTGCACTGCAGCCATTCAATTAACTTAATGCATTCGAATCATACTTGGTTAAGACTTTTAGCTATTGTAGGCTCCAATATAGTTTGCTAAAAGGGCCTTAATGACGGCTGCCCAGTCACAGGTGCACAACTGGTGGCCCTGGGAATCTGCACACCTGTCACCTGGTGAGCTCCATGTTTGGACTGAGCGACCATCGTAAGTCCTCAGAAGTGCCTGGAAAATAAAACTGGCCCTCCATCTACTTCTATAGAGCTCTGGGAAGAATGAAAGGGGGCACCAGTTCCCCATCTCTCCCTTGTGTTGATTGGTCTTGTCTTTTCTAATGAGCAAGGTCAGAATTCCCCCATTGCCCATGCTTTGCAGAACATTCTGCTAATTTAACATAACTCTGCTCAAGAATCCTGCTACTCTGATCCATGTATTGAGTGCTTTGTTTTTAGTACATCTGCATGAACCTCCCTTCTGCAACTTGTTTCACTTTTATTTACTTACTTACCTACTCACTTTATTTATTTATTTCCCAAATCTGTATACCACCCCAAACGTCCGTCTCTAGGAATTTTAAAACAACATTAAAAATTAAAAATAAAAACCATAAAACAATTTAAAACCACAGTCCAGTTTAAAAACTTGGGTGGGAAAGAAGTCTTCAAAGACTTTTTTAAAGTTCTCAAAGATGGGAAGGCTCTTATTTCATCAGGGCGTGCAGAGTTTGAGGGCAACAACAGAGAAGGCCCATCCCTATGTAGCCGCCAGACGAGCTGGTGGCAACTGTAGATGAACCTCTCTGGGTGATCTCAATGGATGGTGGTGTACATGGGGAAGAAGACATTCTTTTAAATACCCTTGGCCTAAGCTGTTTTGGGCTTTTACATTCTGTGTGATAAAATGAACCATCTTCTTAACTTTGCTTTCTCCACAGTTGGGGAAGTGGGCCTAGGTGAGCTGTTTCAGCTGCCGGGTGCAAATTTGCACTGCTCCATTTGAGGCGTTCCTGTGTACAATTGTGCATTGTGGACAGGAAGCAAAAAAGACATCATAGCACATCACACGTTCTTGTTTACAAGAAGATCGTTGTGTTGTATATAGTTTATTGGTAGGGTTAGGTGTTTGGAAGACACAGACCCTTCACTGTGCCAAATGCTGAACATGACGAAAATCACATTTTAAAAGTAATATTATTGTTAAGTGTACTCCCCATTTCTCTGACTGGTGAGAGCAGGGGTGTGGCACCACCTGGATTCTGGCTTCCGCTGCAGGCTTACAGTGTCTGTGGAACACTGTACAACATTTACTTATGTAAATGTGTTTACAAATATAGAAGTTGAGCATTAGATGGATCTGGAATAACAGCACACTCTTACAAGACAGCAACAGGTTACATCACTTCCCCAGCAAGTGAACCCTGCACCCTAAGGTACCTCAAATCTCTGCCCAGCTTCTCCACATCAATCTCTCCAAAACTCAGTCTGTCTCTTTCAGAAGCTGTCTGCCTCGGGCTGCTTCTTTAGTTCACTGCTGAACTGAACTGAACAGAGGCACCTTTTAAAAGTGGTGATTCTCTTCGGGGTGGGAGTGGAGCAACTGGCCCTATCCATCCCCAGCAAAGCATCCCTCCAGTGGCTGTTGCTGGGGTCTATCTTATGTTTCTTTTAGATTGTGAGCCTTTTGGGGAAAGGGAGCCATTTTATTTATATATTTATTTATATCTATGTAAACCACTTTGGGAACTTTTGTTGAAAAGCGGTATATAAATATTTGTCATATTTGCAGGGGTGTATCTAGGGAAAATAGCACCCAAGGCAAGCACTGAAATTGCGCCCCTGTCCAAACAGGGATGATGGGACTTGTAGTCAACAATATCTGGAAATCCCTGTTAAAAGGAACACCATACCATCTAGACTAGAACACTGTACCATCTAGACATGGTTGTTGATCAAAACCTGAAAACATGAGCCACCTCTGTTAAAGAATAAGAACAATAGTCAGGAGTTATGTGAGGATTCCAAGTGTCATTTTCTGTCTTATCTCATGCTTTTTAAAAAACATGACTTTGTCCTAGAGGATCACCTGCCCAAATAGCCACCAGCAAAATAGGGGAAGAAGAAGGTGGCGGGGCGGAGGGAGTCTATAAACCAGTGAATGATTCCTGCCACCCTTTGTCTTGTGATGACTGTTGGTTCATGATGGGGTATATATGCATTCACCACACTAGTGCTTACTTTGGCACCAGGAAGATACATTAGGTTGCCACACTAGACAGAGGAATTTGCAACAGGAGCAGACAGCCAAGTTCTGTCAGGGCCAAAACCAGTCCCTGCCAGACTAAGAAATCATTGTAATTTGCCCCTTCCTGTCACAAGCAGTGTGCTGTTCTTTTATTATTGACTCTAACTCTCAGATATCCCAGTCATGGATGGAAAATTCAGGGTCAGTTTACAAGAGACACATTTTCTACATGGAAGTTTCTTCTGTGCGGGTGTTGTGCAGAAACCCATGTGTAGTGATCAATACATATGTATCTATTCCGCCAGGGGCATAGCAAGGTTGGAATGGGCCAAGATGAGATTTTAAAATGGGCCACCAGCCCCTCAAAGTCTAGGGCCTCCACACACCCCAGGCCCCCAAGGATTTAAGTCTGATATTTCAAAGTAAGTATGCTGCCTGGAAATACATTTCACTGAATACACACATGCACACTTCACTACATATCACACGCACACTTCACAATATATAGTGATATACATCGAATACTATATATTTGTTCTACTTTTAATGCCTAGAACACACTAGAAACACTAATTATTAAAACGGGCCCCTCGCTGCAGATTAGCAAAGGAGACTTTCAACCATGCAGTGTGAGCCTATGTATGTTTTCTCAGAATTCTGAACAAATTCAATAAAGTTTGATTCCAGGAGGTTTTTCACACGAGGCTTTTAAAGCCCTTTAACAGACATCTCTGGAATGGAGGTACTGCATTCACATGTTGGCCAGATTTACCCTAAAGTCCCTGCGAATTATTGGGGAGCAGTTTACACACAAGAAAAATAAAATAAAATAAAAGCACAACACATGCTTCACAGTTCTCACTCAGACCTTCTGGGTTGCAAAACAACTTGAACATAAGTGCATTTATAAATGAATGAATGAGTGAATGAATATAATATTGTTTGTTCCAGAAGTTTTTGTAATTTTCTGCCATGAAACAAGCCACTTATAGGCCTTTTCAGATAGTTTTTGTTTTTAAAGCCAGCAAATTTTACAATCTGTTTTAAATTAAATATTCAGAGACTTCTCAGTCTCCCTCCACCCCAATAAAAGCCCTATAGCAAGCAGATGCCTATATATGGTGGCGGGGGGGGGGATTTAACCACAAAAAGGAATTCACATCATACCTCCATTAAGCAGGCAAAGGCTGGTCTGTACTGGGCAGAGAGAACTGTGGTGGGTAAAAGGCAGCCGGAGATGGCCACTCGGCCTGCCTCCTTCTTCCTTCCTGGCTGCCTGCCTGCCGGGCACTGGAGTTCAGGCTTCAGGGAGGCCAGCACTGAGGCCTCTCTGGAAGCCCTGCCTACCTGCCGATCAGCTGAGAGGCGGGGAGAGAAGGAGCTGCTGTGCCCCAGTTTGCAGGCTGCTCCAAAGGGCAAGGCAAGCAGGAGAGAAGGTGGACAGGCAAGTGGCTGAGGGGCCTTGGGGCTGGGCAGGTGGGCAATGGGGTGGGGGTGGCAGGCCCTGGTGTGGCGCCCCCCCCCAGTGGCACCTAGGGTGCGTGCCCTGGCTGCTCTACCCCAGTTACGCCCATGCATATCCGTATTCAGACCCACCAGCCCCATTAGAACATAAGAACAGCCCTGCTGGATCAGGCGCATGGCCTAACTAGTCCAACTCTGGGCCAGTCACTTCTCTCTCAGCCTAACCTACTTCACAGGGTTGTTGTGAGGAGAAACTCAAGGATGTAGTAGTACACCGCTCTGGGCTCCTTGGAGGAAGAGCAGGATATTAAATGTAAAAATAAATAAAATTAAAATAAATAAACACCATGTTTCACACAGTGGCCCACCAGATGCCTCTGGAAGCCACAGGCAGGAGTTCAGGGCATGCCGTCTCTCCTGCTGTTACTCCCCTGCAACTGGTACTCAGAGGCATCCTATCTTTGAGGCTGGAGGTGGCCTTTAGCCCTCCGACTAGGAGCCGTTGATCGACCTCTCCTCCATGAAGTTATCCAAACCCCTCTTAAAGTCATCCAGGTTGTTGGCTGTCACCACGTCTGGTGGCAGAGAATTCTACAAGTTGATTATGTGTTGTGTGAAAAAGTTCTTCCGTTTGCTGGTCCTAAATTTCCTGGCAATCAATTTCATGGGATGACCCCTGGTTCTACTGTTATGGGAGAGGGAGAATTTCTCTCTATCCACTTTCTCCACACCATGCATGATTTTATAGACCTCTATCATGTCTCCCGCAGTCGTCTTTTTCCTAAACCAAAGAGCCCCAGATGTTGTAGTCTTGCCTCATAAGAAAGGTGCTCTAGGCCCCTGATCATCTTGGTTGCCCTCTTCTGCATCTTTTCCAGTTCTACAATGTCTTTTTCTAGATGTGGTGACCAGAATTGTACGCAGTACTCCAGGTGTGACCACACTATAGTTTTGTATAAGGGCATTATAATATTAGCCATTTTATTTTCAATCCCCTTTCTAATGATCCCTAGCATGGAATTGGGCTTTTCCACAGCTGCCGCACATTGTGTCGACATTTTCAATGAGCTGTCCACCACGACCCCAAGATCCCTCTCCTGGTCAGTCACCGACAGCTCAGATCCCATCAGTGTATACTTGAAGTTGGGTTTTTTCGTCCCAATGTGCATCACTTTACACTTGCCAACATTGAACTGCATTTGCCATTTTGTTGCCCACTCACCCAGTTTGGAGAGATCCTTTTGAAGCTCCTCACAATCTGTTTTGAATTTCACTACCCGAAAGAGTTTGGTATCATCTGCAAATCTGGTCACCTCACTGTTTACCCTACTGTCCGAGTACAGATCCCTGGGGGACCCCACTTCTTACTTCCCTCCATTGTGAAAACTCAATTGAAAACTCAGTGGTTCTTCCACCAGTTAACAATCCACACATGTACTTGTCCCCTTATCCCATGACTGCTACGTTTTCTCAAGAGTCTCTGATGAGGAACTTTGTCGAAAGCTTTTTGGAAGTCCAGGTATACGATGTCAACTGGATCACTTTGATCCACACACTTGTTGACACTCTCAAAGAACTCCAAAAGGTTGGTGAGGCAAGATTTACCTTTGTAGAAGCCATGCTGGTTCTCTTCCAGCAGGGCCTGTTCTATGCGCTTTACAATGTTATCCTTGAGAATGCTTTCCATCAATTTGCCTGGAACATACATTAAGCTAACTGAACTGTAATTTCCTGGATCACCCCAGATCTCTTTTTGAAAATCGGTGTTATATTTGCTATTTTCCAGTCCTCTGGTACAGAATGTGATTGTAGGGATAAGTTAGATATTTTTGCAATTTCACATTTGAGTTCTTTAAGGATTCTTGGATGGATGCCATCTGGCCCTGGCAATTTGCTAGTCTTCAATTTTTCCAGACAGTTTAAGACATCAACTCTTGTCACTTCTATCTGACTCAGTCCTTTAGCCTCCTTCCCTGAAAAGACTGGTTCAGGAACAGGTATATGCTTAGAATCTTCTGCCGTGAAGACAGATGCAAATAACTCATTTCTTTGCATTTCCACTCCCCACATTCAGGATACTTCAGGATGATCCCTTTACCATTTGCTGACCTTACAACTATGGTTCTCCATACCTGCCAACATGTCCCTATTCTTTCATTCACCTGAATGGGAAAATAGGGACACGTTGGCGACTATGGTTCCCAACTTTGGGTCCCCTGATGTTGTTGGACTACAACTTTCATCTTCCCCACCACAATGATCCCCTGCCTCCTGAACTATGAGGCCTCCTGAACTATTAGCCAGCAAACTGCCTAATGAAAAAGTAATAACTGGCCTGAAGTAGACTCCTGAATTATTAGTCAGCAAAGCATCTACAGTGGTCCCTCGACTTACAAACTACTCGACATAAGTATTTTTTGAGTTACAAACGGCAGTTTTAGATCCGGTTTTAGATGCGGTTTTTTCGACTTACAAATTTTTAGATGGGGTTTCCTCGACTTACAAATTTTTAGATGGGGTTTCCTCGACTTACAAATTTTACATGTGGTTTCCTTGACTTGCCTGCCTGTTTACTGCCTGTTTATTCTTGAAAAGAAATGTTCCTGTGCAGTTTGCAAGCCTTACTGGGGGTCTGGGTCTTTTTTCTAGGCTCCGGAACGCATTAATCCGTTCCCAATGCATTCCTATGGGAAACCGCTTTTCGACTTACGAATTTTTCGACTTACAAATGTGCATTCGGAACGGATTAATTTCGTAAGTAGAGGGACCACTGTAATGAAAGACTTTGCAGGAGAGCAGAAAAGCTGCAGGATACACAAGTAGCTTCAGTTCAAGTTCTTTTTTTAAATATACCATCTTTCTAGTCCTTATGATTTCAAATGAGTATGGGTGGGATACAGACTGGTGAAGAAGCCAGTTGAGCTGCTAGACGAGTGATTGGGTTGGGGAGTTTCTCCATGCCCCTCCCATCAACAACAATTTGGTTAACCAGCAGCACTTTGATCGCTAACCAGAATCCAGTCCTGATTAAATGCTGGTTAACCACAGCAATTTAACCAGGATTACCCAGAAATTCCGGGTTCCACACACTCTGTTGGAGTGCACGGGGTGCACCGAATGCAGTTAATGTTTTAACTGAGATTGGTCTGGTCGCAAGAACACAGCCCATACAAAACAGCATGGGGGAAACAAAGAGTATTTTTAAATGAAAATGTATTCCTGCCTTTCCATGATAAAATAATGATCAAGATGACTGACAAAGAGCCTTAAGATATATAAATACTATAAAACATAAAAACAAAAAATAAAACAAAGAAATTAATAATAGTCAGGCAAAACAAAAAACAAACAAATAAAATCTAAAATTGGTGAGATAAAAACTGCTGGAACAAACAGACTTTCACTATGTAAGTGGAGAGCCAGCAAGGACTGAGCAGAAAGAGCTTCGCTGGCGAGATAATTCCAGAGTCTGGAAGTGACTATCGAAAAGGTCCTCAACTCTGTTTCAGACAGGCCTCCAATATTGATGGAGTGTGAAGAAAGGACCCTCTTGCAGAAAGGAGCTTCCAGTGTGCAACTTCATACAAGAGCTGGTGTCCCCCAGACATTCCAGGTCCAGTTTGTTTGGGGGGGTTCTCAACCTTATTTATTTATTTATTTATTTATTTATTTATTCATTCATTCATTAATTAATTCATTCCCCACCCCTCCAGTACATTACTACTTGGGGCAGCTCGCAACATTTATAAAACCGTTACAATATAAAATCAGGCTAATAAAATAACCAAATTAAACAAGTTAAAAATCCAAGCTAAAACCACAATCAAAATTAGCTTTTAAAAGTCCAAATTAAAATCTTAAAGCTAAAAACTAAGAATTATAAAAACTAAAAACTAAAGTTGGGTCTCCCCCCGGATGTTGATGTACTACAACTCCCATAATCCACAATGGCCTTCAGTGTCCAGTCATTGTGGATGATGCAAGTTGTAGTTCAACAACTGGGGATTCAAGGATGAGAACCCCTGTTTTAGGGCTTTAAAGGCTGAAACTTTGAATGGAGCTCAGAAGCAGACTGGAAGCCAGCCAATGAAGCTATTGTAGTTACAGGAGTTCACACTATTATTATGTGATGATTATTACAAATTATGCAAAGTAAGTAGGGCTGCAATGTTAAGTCAATAACCTAATTGAGTAAAACACCATTTTGATTAACTAAAAAAGTGGTTGCAATGGCATTTTTTTTTAAAGTTAGTGACATTCAGCACATGGAGGACAGGTCTATCAATGGCTGCTGGTCTTGGTGGCTATAGGCTATCTCAGGTTCAGAGGTAGGATGCCTCCAAAAACATTACAGGGAAGCAAGGAGCCCCTGGTGTCGCAGTGGTAAATCTGCCGCCCTGTAACCAGAAGGTTACAAGTTCGATCCTGACCAGGGGCTCAAGGTTGACTCAGCCTTCCATCCTTCCGAGGTCGGTAAAATGAGTACCCAGAATGTTGGGGGCAATATGCTAAATCATTGTAAACTGCTTAGAGAGCTCCGGCTATAGAGCGGTATATAAATGTAAGTGCTATTGCTATTGCTATTGCAAGAAGAGGGGCATGCCTTCATCTCCTGGTTTGTGGGCTTCTTGGAAGCATCTGGTGAGCCACTGTGGGAAACAGGGTGCTGGACTAGATAGGCCTTCTTGGGCCTGATCCAGCAAGCTGCTTCTTAGGTTCACAGCGAAATACAAGCTGTTGAGCACCACCGGCACTGCTGATTGTGCCTCCAGCACTGTAGCGGAACTGCCCTGTTCTGCTGGACCTTAAATTGTGCAAGCACATTTGCGCAGTGCTACTTCCATTATTTCCAATGGAGGCAGCATTGCACAACTGCACATGTGCAATATAAAGTCCAGGACCAGCCGCGTTGTAGGCCTAAACGCAGCCCAGGCGCTGTTCAACCCCCTGGATTTAGCTGCGCTGAATGTCAGCAATTTTTTTTTTAATACAAGCCTGCAGGTGACATTCCGTGGTGTGTATGAGAAAAGAAAAACTCTTCCAAGATGGTTCCTGCTGAGGCATGCATCAGATAAAATCAAAGGCAATATACATTTTTCTTGGGGGGGAATGTTATTGTTTTTCTCATATGCAAAGTTATGCAGACTTGCAGCAGAAGCCTATGCATATTCACTCAGAAATAAATCCCTGTGTTCAATGGGGCTAACTCCCTGGTATAGGATTGCAGGGAGGATGTCAGCAGTGAGGTACAGAGCCTTGACTGCAATGGCCCCAAGTCTGTGGACTGATGTCTCTGATGAGGTGTGGAGTTGTTCCTCTCCCGTAGCCTTCTGGGGTGGGTGCAAAAAAGCACTAGTTTCCAGAGGAGGGTGCTAAAGTCACCACTCAGTTTTAATGAGATCTTGCTGTTGCTGATACACATTTTGTGGTTATTTCTGTTTTGTTGGGAGTTTTGTATTTGTATTTTAGCAGTTTATTAAAATTGTTCTGTGGCTTAATCTTTGTTGTAAGCCACCTTGAGCTTTAGAGAGGCAGGACAGAAATAGCTTTAAATACACACATAAAATAAATGCCACACATGCATGCAAAACATCCACCCAGATCCTTGGCTGTAGCCCTCTAGTTATAGCACAAATAGCTTCTCTGTGCTTTTTGTGTCTGGCTGGAGCCCAGGTCAGCCTGACCAGGGCTGCGGCTCTTGTGTGTGAAAATACCCATGTGTGTAATACAAAGGTTAACCCAGATAATCCCCCAGTATCCAATGACTTTAGTTAGAGCTGGCTTGAGCCCTGGGTGAAGATCGGTCAAAAATGCACGTACCTGTCTTGTAGGAGTGACACAAGACTATGAGCAAGCCGCTTGTAAATTTCCAAGATCTCTTATCCCAGCGTAGTTTAGTCACTTTGCCTCCACTAGCCCTGAAGGTATGTCACAATTTCCGCAGCAGTTAGAGTAATCGTCTGTGTCTTGCCCTCTCTGCATGTAAGGAACCTGCATCCCCCACCTTCCCAAAACACACACACACGCACTCACACAAGCTGTGGTGTTCCTTCCTTTTAGTCACAAGAGGAAGTTGTTATCCTGAGCCAGCAAAAAAGGTCTTAAGACATCACCGCTGTCAACTTGAAGACACTTTTTCAGCTGCCCTGGTGGACCACTGATGAACACAGCAGTGCTTACGTGACAAGTCGTAAGGCAGGGCAGTTGATGATGTAACATCACGAGAACCTCGTGCCCTTTCCCCTGTGTGTATCACTGGACAATTTGCAAAATACATGTTCTGAGTAAGATGCATAAGCAAAGAAATTCTGAGAAATTCTTTGAGGGATGTATCCTGCATCCAGTATGAGGTGACAGGGCCAAAATAAATGACAGTGTGGGCATTCGTTTGGGCTTGAGAACACCCAAGAGATTGCTTTTTCCTCTCTACCTTTCCTGAGAACAGCTAAGAGTGCCATATCAGTATGATATCAGCTGTGTGCCAAGGTAGAATATAAATGGCCCTTCAAGAGCAGTTATTGGTGGCTACCTCCATAACTCCCCTGTCCTCGGGGTTCCACTCCAGCCTGAGCATGTGTATAATGATGGGTGGGCATGAAAGCAAGGCCTTTTCAGTGCTGCCACCACAACTCAGGCATGCACTACCTGAGGAGTTCTGGCAGGCTCCCATTCTTCCTTCAGTTAGGCAGGCGCTTAAATCGCACATATTTTAGTGGGCCTTTGATTAGTTACTGGTTCCTGTGCTGAAGTGTTTAATCTATCTGCTTTCTGCTGCTATGTGTTCTGTAGCCTATATTTTTGTATTGCATTTGTTGACTTTTATCTCTGGATTAGATTATTGTAATATATCTTATGTGAGGCAGCCGCTGAAACCTAAAGTTCAGAAGCTGCATTGCTCCAGGATGCAATGGGGATCAGTGGTCCAGTGTGAGACTTGGCCACAGGGCTCAGTGCAACCAGTTGTGTCCTGGGCCCTCAGCAGCTGCCCAACAATACCAACCCAACACTGGCCCTGGAAAAATCTCTCTCTGAAACTCTGGAGAGCTGTTGCCAATCATTAGCTGACCTCCAACTATTGCTGCACTAGTGCAATGTTATAAAGATGCACACATGCAAAAGGTTTGCATAGCTGAGTGGATGCTCAAAGTTGCACAATCTTTTGTGGTCTGTGTGTGCAACCATTGTGCTTGCACAACAAGGATAGTGGGAAGTTTTGCATCATTCCCTGAAACATTTATGGACTAAGGAAGCAGAACTAGCTAGAGCAACATCCTTGCACTAGTCGTGGAACATGTTTGAAGTAGTGCAGCATTAGTCTGGATGTCAGCCAGTGTAGCTGGTACTGAGCTGGATGGTTTGACTTGTTATAAGGCAGCTCCATACGTACACTTTGACCATAGTTCTCTATAGAAAAGCGGAGCAGAAATTTATCAAATAAATGAATTAAAATGGGCACTACAATGCTTTGCTACTTAGGTTGGCTTTTGGTATCCCCAAAATGGTTGGGGATGGAATTTGGAGAGATTTTTTTGTTATAACATCTATATTTAAATAAATACATTACAGTTTCTACCTGCAACAAGTCCTCAGCAGGTCTAAAATTAGTAAGAAGGATACATACCCTTTTATGTGTACTTGAGAGGGGTACATAAGGCAGGGGTTCTCAAACTTGGCTCCCCAGAAGTGGTTGGACTACAACTCCCATAATCTCCTGCCACACTGGCTAAAGGGGACAATGGGAGTTTTAGTCCAGCAACACCTGGGGCCCACATTTGAGAATCTCTGCCATTAGGGCATTACAGAAACGTTTCTCCCTTAATTAGGCAGATGTTGAATCTGAATATTGTCTTGAATGGAAGACATCCCCCTCCTCAACATGAACATACCCCTCTATGAACATATGAATCTGTCTCATACTGGGTCAGAACATGGGGCCATGTAGTTCAGCACTATTTATTATGACTGATAGCAGCTCCCCAGGTTTTCAAGCAGGGGTCTTTCCCAGCCCTACCTGGAGATGTTGCCCAGGACTGAATACACATATGTATTTTAAAGGGGAAAATTCTTGTTTTTATACACATGCCTTTTTATGCCATTAATAATTGCAACACCATACATTTGGCTTTATATTCTGATAGCTGTACCAGAGTACACAATATATAATAAATGTTGTATTTTCATATGTGCTTTAAAAAATATTGTATAAATAGATTTTTCTTTTCAAGAAAAACGTAGTTGGAGAAAAAGAAGAAGTGGTGCTTAAGCTGTAAGTGCAAAAACCTTTCCTTCCCCCTTCCCCCAGGGCTCAGTGGTGGCACCAGAATAAACACTCTCTGTAACCCTTGTAAACTTTAGTTAAATCTTGTCTTGCAATCCATGGCGTGCTTTGCTCCCACAACTGTTCTGCAGAGACTGTTCAGAGGCAGGCAGAAAGAAGAAGTAGCTAGACTGGTAATGTAGCATTCCAGGAATACAGCCAAAGGGAAAGCTCCCAGTGCCACAGAGAAAGAGGATTTCACGACTGCTTTTGCTGTAAAAGGAAAGATGAATTGGGAAGGGGTTCCTTTTCACTCCGTTGCTAGTGATCTAAAGAAAGGAATGCAAAAGGTTCTTGGGCCGTAGGGCAGGGACTCCTTCCAGCAGCCTACTCTGCCTTGTTTTTGAAATCCAAGATTGTGTGTTTGTGTGTGTATGTTTTGCGAAACTGTGTCAGTGGCTGTTGGTTAATTTAGCCTCTGGAGAGAGATCAATTTAGCATGTGGCAAACAAATGTCCCCGAGCGAAAACCCGCAAGGGAAGATTCAGGAAGCAGGCCAGGAAACTGGAGGGGGGCGGTCAACCAAGATTTTTCAGGCTGGGAGTGGGACAGCAGGGAAATCAGGGGGGCAGGGAGGAGCTAGAGAATCCACTCTTGCACTGAAGCTGGAACACAATGTTAGCACTGAATCGAAAAACATCCAGAAAATGTTGCTAACATTTGAGAATTCGAAGTCATGGAGGGTTTTTATGAAGTGCAGGGAAACTTGTGCTATTCCTGTATGCAATTCCCACATGCCATGAGGCATCTGCACATTGCACGTATATGATCCCTGGAGAAAGCAGACTAAATACACAGGCTAGGGAGAAGGGTGTGAAAAACCTTGGACAAAACAGTACATCTTTGTACAAATGCTTTCTGCATTTCTAGTTGTACACTAAAGTGCCAAACTAGGCAATTATCAGAAGACTGGGACACCTAGAAAATAGCAGGGTAACTATGGCGGGGCAATGATGCCATAGGCATAACCTGGACCATGGTGCAAAGTGGGCATGGAAGGCGATGTAATAACGTAGACACTGATTATTAGCTGCCTGCTGGCAAATGGAACTTGCTTCCCAGAAATGCCTGCTGGGCCTGCTTCTTATCAAGCATCTACTGGGTGGGCTAGTAGATGCCAGTGTTTATGCCAATATTGAGAGAGGGCTTTGCCCCATATGTCCCAACCCAAACCTTAAGATCTTCTTTGGAGGCCCTCTTCCAGGTGCCCCTGCCAAACAAGGTGAGGCGGGTGGCTACTAGCAAGTGGGCCTTTTTGGTGGTTGCACCCATATATGGACTAGCCTCCCCAGCGTGGTTTGCCTGGCTTCATCATTTTGTTCTTTTAGACGCCAGGTGAATACCTATTTGTTCACTCAGGCTTTTAAAATTTTGATCTGATTTTAATGGATTAAAAAAAAAGTCTTTCAAATAGTTTTGTATTGTATTTTGTATTTTCTCCCCCCGCTTCTTGATCTGTTAAGATTTAATGTGTTGTGTGCGTTTATCTTATGTGTTAATGTTGTGTTGTAAGCCGCCCAGAGAATAATTTTTTATGGGGCAGCTAACAAATAAAGTTGTTTATATTTCTATATTTTTATTTATTTAGTGAATGGTTGGAGTTACTATTCAACCATTAGGCTCACTGGGTGCCCATGGGCCAATCACTGGCTTTCTGCCTAACCTACCTCCCAGGGATGTAATTAAGGGGAGACAAGAGAACCATGCAAACTCTTCTGAGCTCTTTGGAGAAAGGGTGCGAGAATACAATACATAAGACGTGAGGCTTTGGGCAGTTTTTCTTGATTAATATTGTCTGGTGTTTGGGGAGTCCCTAAAGCTATAAAACTAGGCTATCCCTCCTTAAATAAATAAATAAATAACGTGAGAATTATTAGGCATGTCTTCTAAGATGGTCCCGTATAAAACAAGTCAGGTATCAGCTTGTTCAGAGGCTCAGTGAGGATAACCACCAAGCCAAGCATGGCAGGTCAGGATTAAAGGTGAGTCCAGTGTTTGACAAGATTAAGCAACTGTTCCAGGTGACCTTGAATTTGGCCTGGTTCACATAATCATTCAAACATTCAATGTGGATTGCCTATATTAGTGTGACTGTGAGAACGCAGGCCAAGGTAGTTTATGGTCTGAGATGAATCTGAGATTCACCTCCATCATGTGTTCACACAATCACACTAACGTCAGTAACCCACATTAAATTTAGGTTTGAACTGTTATGTGAACCAGGCCAATGTGGAGTCCTGATTCCCAGGGGAGCAGGATGTAGTACCTGCCCCATGCATAGAAACAGGTAGTTAGAGCACAGCTAGAATATAGCAGTAGAACTAATTGATATCTCTGTCTTCACAACTGGGAAACTAAAATGTCACAGTGAACTTCATGAGAATATTTCGTGAAATACTGAGCCCTTTCCTATGATCAGCGAGGAGAGCTGGAGGGTATGCAGGGAGGAAGGCTGCTGAAGCTTACCCTTCCCACAGAAGATAGTTGGGTCCATGCTGGGCATGGAGATCACCTGCCCAGACAGACACGGGCTGCCTCTGGCAGTGCAGAGAATTCCCCTGAGAATCCCATAATGCACCACGTGAATGTGCAGTGCATTGAGGGGACACCCCCCCCCCAGCCCAGTGATGTGCATACACCCATCACGGCTTCAGCGCCTGCTAAAAGCAGCTGGTGCTGGCAGCCACTCAGGAAACAGGGCAGAGGGAACGCTTGCCCCCTTGACCTTGTTTAAGAGGCTAGTTCTGCAGGTGGGTTTGCCGCTGAGGCGCTGCTGGCAGCTGACGACAGTTCTCACATGCAGTCAAGCCCGGACTTGGACGCCTTAGCCTGGTCTTGGCTGCGCGTGAGAACAGCCTCATTGTGTAGAGATGCAATATTGAAGCTGCTACAGCGGCGGGGCGGGGGGGACACTTTTGGCCAAATACACAAATTATGCTCCCCAAACCTGAGCACTGGGGTCCACATCCTCAACAAAAGCTGGAACCCACCCCTACAAACTGGCCATGCAAAACACAAATATATATTGTTTTGGATATACAGAGACAAACATAAAATTTTAGATTTGTTTTTCTTGTTCAGGACTAGTTGAAGAGAGTTTGAATATTTGTCTGCTTAGTGAACTGGCTCTCAAAAGCGTGTTTGTTCATATATGCACATACTGAATACTGAAGTTCTGAACATCTTAGTATTTTAAGAGTTCAGGCATTGGAGACCACAGAGACAGAGCTGGCATCAGGGGTCAGCATCGTTGGGCGACTGCCAAGGGGCCATCCTGGAAGACCACTTTTGCATCCATAGCCTTTGTATGATGGTAGCAGACCGACTCTCAGCAGAGAGAGCTGCTCTTTTGTCTCCTCCACTCTCCCATCTCATTCAATCTGCCAAGGTAAGCTCTACCATGAACGTGGGTGGGTGGGTGGAAACAGGTAGGGGGCCATGGATGGGTAGTTTGCCACAGGCCCCCTGAAACCTTGAGCCAGCCCTGCACAGGAATACACACTTGTGTGTGTCTTGTCTATATGTGTGTTTAAAGAACATGTATATTATTTTGAAATTACTATTAAATATAATTTGATTGAAGTATATCACCAAAGTCCTTATAAAAGATTCACTCATTTAATTTGTTCAATACCATAGGGATAACTCCTTGTTTGTTTAATATGGGACACATACTACTTGTCGTAGAGTCTGAGAAAACTGCAGAACTGTAATGTCCAGAAAACTGAACATTACAGTTTTTACCTTAATTCCTCCATAGTCTAGGAGCCCTTAGACTTTAAGGTGCTGCTGTTTTCAAGAAACAGCAACCTAATGGTTGCAGCTAGTCTAGGCCACTGTTCAAAAGCAAAGCCAGGAGGAAGCGTAGGCTGTGATTAGTATTTAAAAATGTGAATTTTCTTCCAGCTAAATACAGCTCAGTCATTGACATCATCCAAAAGCCGGTTATGTGTTTACAGATCCCTTTTCGGCACTGTCTCTTTAAGGGAAGAGAGCTCAGTCCCCTCTCCTGGCTTCCATGTGGGCGTCTTTGCTGCAGAGAGAGCCAAGCCAAACAACCCAGATCCCCTCCCCTCCCCTCCCTCCCTCATCACGTTTATATATCCAGCCTGCTGAGACTGGATCTCTCTGGCTTAGAAAATATTTGGCAGCTGTGGAGCAAGAGAGAGAGGGAGAAAGGCCTGTGTGGGTTTGGTTCCTATTCCTCTTGTTAACCACAAGGCTGGTGAAAGTTCTCAAGACACATTGTAGAATGCTTTCATCCTTTCTTTTTTAAAAGTGGCTTTAAGGAAAAGGAGAAGGCAATTCAAATAGAATTTAGAAGAGAAAAGCCATCACAATCGTTAACAACATTCATGCTTCTCCTGCATATAGGCCAGTGGACTGCAATTTGTTTCAACTGCTGTGTCTAAAAACTGGACTGTCTCAAGGATGGACTATGCAAGCTGCTGTCCCTCATCATGAGAGAACACTTAAGATAATCTGTGTTAGAATGGCTAAAAATGGACACAGAAGATAAAATCCGTGATTCCAGGGAGCACGATAGATGGCTCTGGCCACCGAAGCTCCCAACTGGAGTTGGCACATGAAGAGAGAGATGTGAAGAGCTTTGAGCACTTCGGGAAATGGCTATGTAGATGAAAGACAGTGAGGTCCTTCACATGGCCAGGCGGGGCGGCAGGCGGGTGGGGTGGGTGAGGGAGGCTTGTTATACTCACCTTCCCCCAAGACAAGCGACTTCTTGTTTTGGGAGTGCGGACCATGCTCCCATATGAGCAGTCCTGTGTGGTGCAGCATGCAGCTTCAGAGGCCGGGGAGACGCATCCCGACCTCCGGGAATCCCACAATGCACTGTGCAACATGCTCAATGCATTGGGGCATTCCCCCAAGAGACGGGTGCCCTAGATGGCTGTCTGTGTGTGTGGCTGGGCTGGAAACAGCTTGAACTCGCACATGAGCAGGTAGTCTGGGTGAAGGGAGTGCTCACTGGGCTAAAAAGCCAGGCTAGGCGGTGCTGCCTTGCTGGGATCAGGCCTGAACCTGGCAGTTCTCACACGCAGCCTAATGTTTGTTTGTTTACATTTTCTATCCCACGCTTCCTCCAAGGAGCCCAAAGCGGTGTACTATACTACATACTTGAGTTTCTCCTCACAACAACCCTGTGAAGTAGGTTAGGCTGAGAGAGAAGTGACTGGCCCAGAGTCACCCAGCTAGCATCATGGCTGAATGGGGATTTGAACTCGGCTCTCCCCAGTCCTAGTCCAGCACTCTAACCACTACACCACGCTGGCTCTTATTATACAGGCTGGGTTTCCCCAGCCTGGGTTAGGCTGCAGGGAAGACCTGGGTTCAAATCCCTGCTCAGCCAGCTATGAAGATCAGTTGGATGGCATTGTCAAAGCATTGCTTCTCAGTCTAATCTGCATCCCAGTTTGTTAAGATGGTAAAATGGCAGTCCTGGAAGAGAGATAAATGACTTTAAGTTTTACTATATATACACAACCTGATACATAAATACTTGCAAAAATATTCAATCCAAGAAGAAAGCAGCTTGATCTCCTTGATTCTGGCCACTCACTCTGAGCTTTTACTTCTTATTTTGGAAGCCCTGAGAAGATGACAAAACCCTTCAAGCTTCAGGTCAAACCCTGAGACTACACACGTGCAAATCATCACTTAATGCTACAGTCAATGGGCAATAAATGTGTGCGTGTGCCAGTCTGTCTACTAATCTCAAATGTGTGTATTTCTCACCAACAATGTAATAAGAATTGCAGAGAGCAACAGGGCAGGTGTGTTGTGCAAATCATGTAATCAAAACCCCCAAGTTTCTGCAGCATGGATTAGAGTTGTTACAACTTGGAGTTCTAGGAGTTAACACACTGGCCATCCAGCTTCCAGAGGCATCTGGATGGCCAGTATTGGAAACAGAATGCTGGACGAGATGGACCTTTGGCAGCATGCCCTCTTAAGAACTCTTTGAGGCTATTCACATGCGCAGCAGAAATCAGGCTAAGGGAGCCCAGCTCGGTTCCTGCTGCGCATGAGAATGGTGGCGAGCCCGCTTAAGTAGCCCGCTGCTTAACTGAGGTTTTGGGCATGAGCATGCCCCCAAACCAGGCTTTGCGGTTGTGTGGCTGCTTGCAGCCATGGCGGATACACTTGGAGGGAGGGGGGCTGCCAGTAATTATTGGGGCTCGGCGGGGGGGGCAGGGAGCTGCATGGCGGCGCTTCCCTGCACCTAAAACCCGGAGTGCCAGAGCGAGGCGAGGCGTGGGCAGCCTGTGGGAGAGCTGCTGCTCGTCTGGGTGGCCGATCTGCCTGCCCAGTGACGGGTGAGTGCTCGTGAGAAGCACCGATCGTGAGAAGAGCTTCTTTATGTCTTTAAGTTATGTTTTCATCTGAAAATAGAGTGCGGGAGAGCCATCCCCCTCCTCCTGCACCTCCCACACTAGCCCAAGACAGTCCTGCAGTAGCACCTAGAGTTGTGCCCAGGACCTGACAATTAAAATAACTCCGTGAGGTAGGCCACTGCTGTACCCATTTTACAGAAGGGGAAACTGAAGCAGAGAATGCAGTACAAGAGGCTGATGGTAGAGGTTGTCCAGGCTGCTTGCCAGAGTGGGATTAGTTTTAATGAACTTCCTAGGACTTCCTACTATGTGCTCAGGCCTCAGAGCCTTTGCATGCATAGAAAGCAATAGGGAACTGCAATGTGGGCCCAGCAGGCAGGCAGCATGGAGATTCGGGACTGGGCCAGACCTGGTGTAAAGACAGAATATTAACTTCTACTTGCTGCTCTTCAGCCTCTGGCTAAAATCTCCTCCCATTTCAGCAACTGACAGCATGGATCTGGAGATGGAAAGCACATGATTCACATCTGGATTTGGGTACAGCCACCCCAAGCCTGGCCCTGAGAGGAGTGTAACTTGACACCAGATCTCTCAGTTCAGCTCCCTGCTTAATAAACGAAACTGATGATCAAAACCCCCTGAATTTACATCTCTCTGTCTCTACCTCTTCTGTGAGTGCATAGCTTTCTGTACCTCTAGCTTAGAGCTAAGGGACGGAACCAACAGTGCCAGGACCAGAAATTTGGATGAGTCCCCATTGTTCCCCCACGGATGTAATGCATTGGCTGAGCCCACTTTTATGAGGGGGACCTCTGTAGGCTGACAAACGGCCACTATTTTTTGTGCTTGAACCAGCTTTGGAGGGCTTGAAAGACCGATGAACTTAGAATCGTATCAACAAAGCCCCAGCTCTTATATGTACCAGGCTCTGGCCTTGACTTTAAAGCTTCCACCTTGACCTCATCCCATCCCATCTTGGGTTGCCATATTCTGGCTTTCCAAATCCGGGTGCCTAATTTGCATACTATGTAAATTGGCTTGAAAATAATTTCGGGGCATGTTTTGCTCCATAACAGCGCTTCTACAAGGGCTAAAGCTTAGCCCTTTTCTTCTTCTTTTAAATGAAAGCTGACATCCGGGCGGATCTGGGTTGGCTAAGCAATCTGGGTGAGATCCTTAAAATCTGGGTGGAACCTGGAATTCCGGGGGGCATGGCAACTCTAATCCCATCACTTGATGCTACTCTGACTAGTATTTTAGTAATCAAAAGCTGGCAAACTTAACCTTTTGTCTGGAGATGCCAGAGCTTTTAAATGAAAACAGGTTTGTGCTGAATGTGTTTTAAGTGAAATAAAACTATTAACATCAACAACAATGGTGGGTGGGGGAGGTAGTTTCCCTTTTTCTAACCCCTCCATCTATTTGTTAGCTGGAGTTAAAGCTGAAGGTGGCTACCAGTATTTCGCGTTCCAGTACATCTGCTTTGCAAAATTGAAAACACATTGGCTGCAAAGTACAAGTTGAAAACTGTGACCCAGAACATTCTGTCTGTCCAACAGAAAACGCTCCACCCTGTGTGAATTTACGTCTTGGTCTCTTTGAATGAAACATGGAAGGTTTTCTATCTCTCATGTGGAGGGGAATGGTGCCTGAGGGTGTTTTGAAGAAACTGTAAACAGTGGTTATGTAACTGACTTTGGCCACATCCTTTCAAAATTGCCTCTTGCACTTTAAATACTTTTATTTAAATGCAGTTGTTAAACACAGGAATGGTGAATCAGGGAGGATACACAAGACCACCTATCATGGCTGAGCTATCCCTATTAAATACACTCTCACACTTGCAATCACCATGACTACACTGTGATGACGAGAAGGATTCTTCGCCACTCATTCAGTGTATGCTGCCTGTAATAAAATAGGGATCCTAATCTGCTAATAGCCACCTAATGACGCTTAGCCCGCTCTCCCTGCAGATGACCCAGCAGTCTGCTCCGGGCGGCTGAACTGGCCGCCCACATGACTGCCGGCTCTGTCACGGAGCCGGCAGGGGCTTGGGAGTTTGAGGGCTGTGTGACCCCCGGAAGCTCCAGCATGCCCTGCACAAGTGCGCAGGGCATGCTGGAGAGACCCCCGAGCCGGGAGGCTGCTTTTAAGTCTCCCAGTTGGGGGGGGGTCTACTCATGAGTTGCAGCAGCAACACACAATTTTTAAAAAACTGTTTTAAGGGCAGGGGTAGTTTAGTGGGTTATCCGTTAAAGAACCACCGGGCTCACAGCCGGGCCCGGTGGTTCTCACGATGGGAGAAAATCGGGCTAGCCTATGTTAGCCTGATTTTCTCCCATTGTGTGAATAGCCTCATCATCTCATGTGAGGATGAGGGAGTTCTCTGCGAGGGAGAAAGCAATGGTAAACCCCTCCTGTATTCTACCAACGACAACGGACCGGGTCTCACAATCAGTGAGTCCCGGTTTGGGGCGGTGAGCAGGGAGGGAGCCCTGGGCAGCCAGATTGGCCGCCCACATGATTGCCGGCTCCGTGATGGAACTGGCGGGGGCTGGGGCCGATCGGTGAGACCCCCGGAGCTGGATTTTCGCCTCCCCTCCAGGGGTCTCCTCATGAGTAGCCACGCCATGGAGCTGTGCCACGGCTACTCACGATCTGATAGCCCGGGTTTGCGGAGTGCTCGCTCCACAAACTCGGGCTAAGGGGCGGGCTACTTGAGCAGGTTAGCCGCTCAAGAACCACCGGGCTCGCAGCCGAGCCCGGTGGTTCTCACAACTGAAGAAAATCGGGCTAGTGGAGGCTAGCCCAATTTTCTTCAGTCGTGTGAATAGCCTCAACCACAGGGCTCTGTGGTCGCCAGGAGTCGACACCAACTCGATGGCACACTTTACCTTTTAATCTGCTAATGAGATGAATCTAGTATTGGGGGATGATAATATTAGGGCGATTGTATCTATTCTCGATTAGTTAATGAAGGGTTTCTTGGTTTGTTTTAATGTAAACTGCCTAGAGACTTCGGTAGTGGGTGGTATACAAATATGCAAAATAAATAATAAAATAAATAAATATATTCAGTCCTCAGAACCCACCTTTTATGTGAAACCTTTTGTACAGCCCCTTATAATTCCCATGCCCTACTGTAACTAAGTCTAAATACGTGTAACTAAAGTCAAAGCATATTCTCCTGTTTACCTCTGCCTCTATTTTCCTCCTCTTCCTCTGTCATCTCCCCTGTGCCCAGTTTTAGACTGTAAACTCCTTGGGCCAGGGATCTGTACTCTTGTACTTTATAAAGCACCATTACAGGTGTTCTTCTTCCAGTTCCCTTAGCCATACATAAAGATTGCTCTTGCTGGAACAACATTTCCCTCCAAATCTATGCTGAGGTTATTGGAACAAGTTTTATGTACTGAAATGTGCAAAAGATGCAAAAAAAAAAAAAAAAGAGAGAGAGAGAGAGGGAAAAAGACAAATGCAATTTGCACTTCATGTCAAACGAGAAGGGAAGCAGAATGCATTGAGACTGGAAAACAGCTTTCGCTCAGCAGAATACACATTGGAGGCACTGGGCCAGTTCAAATAATTGAACAAACTATGGTTTGCAGTCTGAAAAGAGTTTACAAGGTAGGCTGGTTCAGACAACCAAACAAAACATGGAAGCTATTCACACGATTGCAGGAGGGCTAATGCAACGCAGCCAAAATTAGCGCTCTGCTCATGTGCGGGGTGAGCGCTCTGCTCATTATTCACTAATCGTGTGAAGTGCCTCATGATTTCAAATCGTGGTTTATAAACCATAGTTAAACAACAGCTCCCAGTTTTGGAAGAATCACAAACGCTATTCTAACAATTGCAGGAAAGAGGGCTAAGGGAGCCCAGCCTGCTTTCCTGCAGTCGTGGGAACCGCCAGGAGCCATGTGGCTCCTAGCGGTTAGCCGCTCAAGTTCCCTGCCTTAAACGAGGTTAGCAGAGTGAGCGCTCTGCTAACCTCATTTTACCGATCGTGTGCTGCTGCAGTGCAGCTCTGTGTCACAGCGACATATGAGTAGACCCCAGCCTCACAGAGTTGTGGCTTAAACAAACCAGGAGAGAAACCTCACAGCTCCATGCAGTAACTGAGGAAGTAGGGAGAGCAGGAGGAGGGAGTGTGTGCACTCAGCAGCAGTTCAAGGTGCATCCATGACTAAACAAACCATGGTTTGTTCAGTTGTCACTACAGGAGAGAGCACTGCATGTACAATTCTTTTGAAACTAGCAAAGTTTGGCTGCTACTTGCTTGTTGTTTAATGAGGATTTCACCTCTGTTTTAAGAAGATTTCTTCTGACTTTTTAAACAAAATGTTCCTTTTCTGAGAGAAATTTCACTCAATTTACAAATACAGCCCTTTTGTCTTTTAAGATCAGGGAATAGCATCAGGGAGATGTTGGAATAAGTTGCTAAAGGATTTGTATTGATGCACTTCCTTGTTGGCCTTTGGAAGGAAAAGCAAAATCCATCTCTTTCAGCAGATATTTCAAAGTCAGTCTGGTGCTCTTTTTACTCTTTTAATCATTTTGAGTAAATGTGCTGTTTCTAGATTTAGGGGTTTTTTCAGGGGCTGTTTCTCAATTACAAGAGTTTTAGTCACTTAGTCATACTAGTTTCAGTCGATTGAGCAATTAAATATATATGCATGTGAGGGGGGAAAGCTGCTTTATAGAAAAACATTTTGTTTTCAATGCATATATTTATGAAAGTAGTTTATTTTTAATGTAATTAAAAACTGCAAGAGATAGTTTTTATAAGTAGTTTAATTAAATTATATATTTTCAAATTTGCTGATTAATCAAGAACACCTTTGTAATCTATAAAAATTTTAATTTATTACACTAACCAATTTGATCAAGTAAACATTGCAGCCATAACTTTACTTTGTTTTGTTTATTAACAATAATTGCATTTCTGTAATACATTTCGAACATTCAATGTGCTTCACATACATTCTTAGTAACCGTTAGCCTTCAAAATGACAACAGCCACTTCTAAGTGTGAAGGACATATATTAAGGGACAGATCCAATTTCTTGTTTGCAGTGTTCACAGTGTATGCATGCTTACTGTACTATGGTACAAATGTAGCCAACAGCCCTCTTGCAGTGCCTTAGTGAGCATGTGTGTGCTACGTGGTGAAGAGCTGGTCTTGTGGTAGCAAGCATGACTTGTCTCCTTAGCTAAGCAGGGACTGCCCTGGTTACATATGAAAGGGAGACCAGAAGTGTGAGCACTATAAGATATTCTCCTTAGGGGATGGAGCCGCTCTGGGAAGAACATCTAGGTTCCAAGTTCCCTAGTTGCCAAGGAGTTTTCCTGGCGTCTCCAAGATAGGGCTGAGAGAGACTACTGCCTGCAACCTTGGAGAAGCTGCTGCCAGTCTGTGTAGACAATACTGAGCTAGATGGACCAATGGTCTGACTAGGTATATGGCAGCTTCCTATGTTCCTATGACGGCACATGCATTCACACTAACAGCAAAAATTACTCAGCTGGTTGGGGTTTGCATCTTCCAATTCTGCAACCACCCAAGAGGGAAACATTCTGACTGAGCTTGTGAAATTCTGGCTAGTACTGTGACTGTGCAGGCCCCTCTGCCCCCTTTCCCCCTGTTCTCCGTGTAGGCTAGCTACATCCTTGTACTTAATCTTTGATACATGAACATCTATATATATAATTCTCCTGGGTGTGCCAGGGAAAAATGCATCCCGGCAGCCCAGCTGATTGGCTGGGCTGCGGGGGTGCCTGATTGGCTGGCGCACCCAGGAGAATTAACGCCTGGCCCAGCCGCGGATGTTAAGGCGGCACTCGGCCCGCTGGCGGCGGCGGGGGCACTTGGCCCGCTGGCGGCAGCTGCAGCGGGGGGACTCGGCCCACTGGCGGCAGCGGCGGGGGGACTTGGCCGCATTCGGCCCCACCGGAGACGGGGGGTGGAGAGAGAGAGGTAGCCGGCCCCAAAGAGTGCACAGATGCTCTGTGCGGGGTTGGCTTGTTTCTAATATATTGCAGATAACATCCAAAGTTAAGACATGCACCAATTTTTTCTTTCTTCTAAGCAGGGGCGGTTAGGAGTGTGTTAGAAGCAGGGGAAGGGCTAGGAGGTGAATTATAGGTGACACACTATTCTGCTGCAGTAAATACTTCTATTATGCAGGGTGTGTAGTGTACTGTTAACTTTGTAAAAAAATATTTTTAACATTTATATCTCGCTCTTCCTCCAAGAAACCCAGAGCAGTGTACATGGTTATGTTTATCCTCACAAGAACCCTGTGAGGTAGGTTAGACTGAGAAATAAGTGACTGACCCAGAGTCGCCCAGTGAGTTTCATGATTGAATGGAGATTTGAACTTAGGTCTCCCTGGTCCTAGTCCAACACGATTTTTGTTGATTTTTTTAAAAAAATTAAATTAGGCTACACAATTGCATAGAGCTGGTCTAACCACTGGCTTGTCTAAGCATATCTCACTGAGACAGCAAACATGACTGAGCAAGTTTCTGGAAAAAGAAGACAAACTTTCACAGCAAACTACCAAACAAACTTTAAATTAAAAACTACAAATGTGGGATTTCTCACCATGTTGAATAACTGTTTGAATCTCTTCTATCCCTTGGATGCCTCTTGGCAAAGGCCTGACTCTGTACTGACTTTCTGTTTATTGCCGGCATCTAATATTTTACCATAGGGTGTACACAGGGACTGTCTGAGATGCCTTGCATGTGTTGGTTTTGTTACTTATAGCACAGAATGTTAGCAGAGGATCAATTTCTCATTGAATAGCACAAGAGGAGGAAAGTTGGTCATTGAACCAATCCTAGAATGTGGTGATTCTTGGTTTATAAGGTAGGCTTGTAATGCTTTAGTTTTCAGATGTTACAAAATTGACTAAAATTAGCTGCCTTGTCAAGAAAAGAGTTACTCTGAGATGATTTTTCTGGAGCTCAAAATCTTCCCACTATAATGATTATGGAGGTGAAGCTCCAGATTCTGCTAGAGATGGAACTCAGAAGTTGCATTTTGCCAGAGGACAGACTTCAGTGTTGTGGCCTTTTTATGTGAAGTGGTTAAAAGAGAGTTCCACAGACAATCCTACATGCCAGATAGTGGCCAAATTCAGATGTAACACAAAACCGGAGGTTGACGGACCTGCGGTTTCAATTTTAAACTGTAAGTTGCTCTGCAGATATTCGTCCAACTGCGGTCCGGCAACCTCTGGTTCCAGGAAAGGGGAGCCCCTCCCTGCTGTTCAGCCACTGAGGCTGATCCCAGCAAACTCCACGGCTAAACCATGGCCAAAGCACTGGCATGGCAGTGAAGCAGCCACAATTGTAATTTGTAATAATTAATTGTAAATAATAATCACCATCAGCCAATTACAAAAAGCAGCTTTACTGGGAACAGCCTATATTCTGCGACGATATCTATAACAACTGACAATAAAATTCAGCCATCCCAGATCCTTGGGAAGGACTCGATGTCTGGATAAAACAAACCAGTCAATAACACCTGTCTGACTGTGTAAACAAGAAATAATAATAATTGGCCACAACCTGAAAGGGGGCATGCCAAGCATGATTGTGCATTTTCAGAGCCTTTCACCCGCCCTCAGCATGGAAAGGGCATTTAAATCACTTTAAATGCCATGCCAGTGCTTCTTCAGACAGTGATGATGGCATCTAAATAGTCGACCACAAACACAATTTTGGGTGGGTTGGTGGGATATGAGGGGGCACTATTTTCCTGTTACTCAGGAAAGGGAAGGGAACATGAAGACTTCCTAGGAGAGGGTATGTATATGAGGGAGGGCAAAGAATTCTGGGTGTGGGGGGGGTGTCCTGTACTGCCATGACCTAGGATGCTGTTGTGAGGGATCACCCCATCAAAGCACTCCATGCAGACCAAAGTACACTCCTGCTCCGCAAGCAGCTTGCTGCTGGTGGGCTATCTCTCTCATGAGAAGGCCAGTCTACTGGGGAGGACCATGTGGCTGTAACCCCTAGATCTCCCACTGGACTTCACACTCATGAATTGAGCTAAACCAGTAACAGGGCCCCTGCTTGTGTGGGGCCCCCAACTCTCCATGGTACAGATAGAACAGAAGCGCTGCAACCCCCCTCTTCCCTGTGAAGCTTAGCACTCACCCCAAGGAGATTTTTGTGCTTCATGTGTCAGCCTGGCTACGTGTGTGGCCGGTGGAACACCGGATGTGGGAATGGATCTTTACTCCCATTCAAAATTCCCGGGTTTGGTCCAGCGTTGCACCATATGCAGATCTGCCAGCACAGGTAATTGTGGGAGAGAGGTGCCCCAGTTTCCAGTGGCCCCAGGAAAGTGGGGCTGCTATTTCAGGGCACAAACAAGGGTATACATGCCCATGTGGGCAGATGGGCTGGCAGGGGGAAAGCTTTGACAGCTACTAAGTGGCAGTCACCAAGACAGGGAGAGCAGTCATTGGGGTACCAGTCCCCGTGGTTTTCCTCCATACAGCAACCTGGCTTAATATAAAGCCCCAATGGTCTGACACTCTCGTGAGAGATCAGTCTGTGGGAGAAGTGGTTGTTTTGTCATCACGTATTATTAGATATTTTGCTCAGTAATTCTCTCCTCTCCCTTCCCCTCTAATGGTTTTTCTCATGAGTTGTGAGGAGGTGTCCTCATGGCCTGGCACTCTCTTGAGTGAGCACTTTCTGGTCCAGGGTGTTATCCGTCATCATCACATATGTCAAATCGCTCCTCTGACTGGAGCAACACTGACCCCGGTGACTGGCCCTGCTCATGAGTAAGCCTAGCAAACCCCCAAGAGGAAGGGGCTTCCCCCCCTTCCCCAACATTTCTGTGGAAAAAAATAGAACATGGCTGCTCAAGAATCCCTGGTTGGGGCTACCTTTAGAACCTGACCCCAGTCACCCCTCCCCCGAACCATTTGTTCCCCTCCTGGCACAGTGATGGGGTGCCCTGCTTATGCTGCTACCTGGAGTGTCTGTTCTTGTGAGCATACATCATTGTTGCTTCATTCTCGGGGAGCAAAGCACTTAGTGCCCTTCCTGTCATCCTGTCCTGTTTCCCTCCTGCCTGCCAGGTGAGGGGGAGCAGAATGGGGAGAGGGAATGCCCCTATGTGACTGTGCCACTTGACAAACTGACAGGCTTGAGATGGGATGTGGTGGTGTCCCTGTTGCCTGGAAACTCCATAGCTGGATAGGTGACAGGAGGGATGGAGCTGCTGTTTGGACAGACGTCCAGCAAAAAGTACTGCAGCCACAGAGCGGCTGCATTCCTGGGCAGGTCTGTGCCACCGTATCTATGATTGTGGTTTGAAAATTGGCACAAAATTGCAATTATGGCAGTGTCTAGGATAGCACGTAACATTTTGGTGGCCAAACCAGAGGTCTCAGCGGCGAACCTTTGTGCAAACGGAAGGTTCAAATTGGAGTTTGGTGAGGCAATCCACAGGTTAGTTTTGGCTCATGGTTTCACGAATTTGGATGTAGTGGAGTTCCAACCTCTGCCCTGTTTAACTCCGGTTTCATGTTATGTCTGAATTCAGCCAGTGAGTGACCAGGAGCTCCATGCAAAATTCTGGTGTGAAGCATGAGTATGGACTCAGGAAGTGTCTGTTATTTCAGACTAATTAACTCAGAATACGAGAGTGTGGTTTTGCATACATGGCACTAACAAGACAGACACTCTAGATTGGAGATGCTTCTTGTAGAGGTGAGCACAAAATCAGTTTCCCTGGCTCAGTTAAAATCTGAACCAGATTCAAAGCAGGGTCCATCCTGGTTTGCATTTGAGTGGGAGACTACATGTGAACACTATAAGATATTCCCCTCAGGGGATGGGCCACTCTGGGAAGAGCACTTGCATGGAGAAAGTTTCAGGTTCGCTCCCTGGCAGCATCTCCAAGACAGGGCTGAGAGACACTCCAGCCTGCAACCTTGGAGAAGCCACTACCAGTCTGTGTAGACAATACTGAGCTAGATGGACCAAGCTGACTTGGTAAAAGTCAGCTTCCTATTTTTCACTGAGGAGAGCTGGTCTTGTGGTAGCAAGCATGACTTGTCCCCTGAGCTAAGCAGGGCCCACCCTGGTTGCATATGAATGGGAGACTGGATGTTTGCGCATATTCCCCTTAGGGGATGGAGCCACTCTGGGAAGAGCATCTAGGTTCCAAGTTCCCTCCCTGGCATCTCCAATATAGGGCTGAGAGAGATTCCTGCCTGCAACCTTGGTGAAGCCGCTTCCGATCTGTGTAGACAATACTGAGCTATATGGACCTATGGTCTGGCTCAGGAAATGGCAGCTTCCTATGTGGAAGCAACCTCAGTATATATGCATATACAGTTTTTAAAGTTATTTTATATCCTTTTTTGTCTGTTATGATTTAATGTGTTATGTGTTTTTATTGTATGTTTTAATCCTCTGTTGTGAACCGCCCAGAGAACAATTTGTTATGGAGCGGCTAATAAATAAAGTTGTTTATTATGCTATTTACATACAGTCTACCAGATGTTATTGACTGGATTTGGTTCTTTAATAATCGGGCCTTTTCCAAAGGACTAGGGTAACTGAAGAAAAATTAAGGATATCGTCGTAGTATTTGTGATGTCTCGAGTAGTGAGGCCTTCTGTAATTGAAGTCTTGTAATTTTATTGATGCCACAAGGTTTCAAGATCGTGTTCAAGTTCTTTTGGTACTGCACCAAGGGCACCAACATCTATTGGCCCCACTATTGTTTTCTTTTTCCAGAGCCGCTCAATTTTCTGCGACTGTATACTTTCGAAGTTGAGTTTGTTCTTACAGTAGCTCTACAGTCTCTAGCCCTGGTTGCTCAGCTGAAGATCCTGAGACCTGTAAGCCATTATTCGACATGTGCACAGGTACTCTAGCACTTGACACAGCCCGTGTTTATTAATTATTATACTATATGATGGGAAAAGGTAGTCAACATTTAAAACCTCTGTTCATGGGAGATAAGAACATAAGAACAGCCCTGGTGGATCAGGCCCAAGGCAGCCCATCTAGTCCAGCATCCTGTTTCACACAGTGGCCCACCAGATGCCACTGGAAGCCACGGGCAGGAGTTGAGGGCATGCCCTCTCTCCTGCTGTTACTCCCCTGCAACTAGTACTCAAAGGCATCCTGCCTTGGAGGCTGGAGGTGGCCTATAGCCCTCCGACTAGTAGCTGTTAGTAGACCTCTCCTCCATGACGTGAGCCAAACCTCTATTAAAGCCTTCCAGGTAGTTGGCTGTCTCCCCAATTTTGGGCTAGTCTCACGAGCAGCAAAAATCAGGCTAGGAGAGCCTAGCCCGATTTTTGCTGCTCGTGTAAACCACCGGGCTCGCAGGCGAGCCCGGTGGCTGACAAGCGGCCAGCCCACTTTTGTAGCCCTCCCCTAAGCCCGGGTTTGCAGAGCGAGTGCTCCACAAACCTGGGCTTCCTGATCGTGAGTAGTGGCGGCACGGCTCTGCGCCTACTCACAAATAGACCCCTGGAGGGGAGGCAAAAAGCTGCCTCCAGGCGCCAGGGGTTTCCCCAGTATGCCCTGCGTGCTTGCGCAGGGCATACTGGAGTTTTCGGGGCGCACGCAGCCCCCGAGCTCCCCAGCCTCCGCCGGCTCCACCACGGAGCCAGCAATTGTGTGGGTGGCCGATCCGGCTGGCCAGGGCTCCCTCCCCGCTCGTGTGCAGGGAGAGCGGGCTTAGCCTGCTCTCCCCGCACACCCTCCAAAACCGGGTCTCACTGATTGTGAGACCCTGCTCATTGTGTCAGAGAATTGCATAAGCTGAAAAAGTACTTTCGTTTGCTGGTCCTAAATTTCCCAGCAATCAATTTCATGGGATGAACCCTGGTTCTAGTTTTATGTGTATGTGAGAGAAATTTCTCTCTGTCTACATTCTCTACACCATGCATGATTTTATAGACCTCTATCATGTCTCCCCACAGTCATCTTTTTTCTAAACTAAAAAGCCCCAGGTGTTGTAGCCTTGCCTCATAAGGAAGGTGCTCTAGGCCCTTGTTCATCTTGGTTGCCTTCTTCTGCTTTTCCAATTCTACAATGTATAAGTATAGCTGCACCATAGTTTTGTATAAGGGCATTATATTATTAGCAGTTTTATTTTCAATCCCCTTCCTAATGATCCCTAGCATGGAATTGGCCTTTTCCACAGCTGCTGCACATTGAGTCGACACTTTCAACAAGCTGTCCACCACAATCCCAAGATCCCTCTCCTGATCAGTCACCAACAGCTCAGATCCCATCTGTGTATACTTGAAGTTGGGGATTTTCATCCCAATGTGCATCACTTTACACTTGCCAACATTGAAGCGCGTTTGCCATTTTGTCGCAAACTCCCCCAGTTTGGAGATCCTTCTGGAGCTCCTCACAATATGTTTTGGATTTCACTACCCTAAATAGTTTGGTATTATCTGCAGATTTGGCCACCTTGCTGCTTACCCCTACTTCTAGATCATTTATGAATAAATTAAAAAGCACTGGTCCCAGTATAGATCCCTGGGAGACTCCTCCTCTTACTGCCCTCCATTGTGAAAACTCTCAAATTATCACCACCCTCTGTTTCCTGTCCTTCAACCAGTTAGCAATCCATACATGTACTTGTCCTCTTATCCCATGACTGCTAAGTTTCCTCAGGAGTCTTTGATGAAGACCTTTGCGGAAAGCTTTCTGGTAGTCCAGGATTACTATGTCAACTGGTTCACCTTTATCAACACACTTGTTGACACTCTCAAAGAACTCCAAAAGGTTTGTGAGGCAAGATTTACCTTTGCAGAAGCCATGCTGGTTCTCTCCTGTTCTTCTGTGGGCTTTACAATTTTATCTCTGAGGATGCTTGCCATTAATTTGCCTGGAACAGACGTTAAACTAACTAACTGGCCTGTAATTTCCTGGATTGCCCCTGGATCCCTTTTTAAAAATTGGTGTTACATTTGCTTCTTTCCAGCCCTCCAGTTCAGAGCCTGATTGCTAGGATAAGTTAGATATTTTTGCAAGGAGGTCAGCAATTTCACATTTGGTTTTTTGAGGACTCTTGGATGGATGCCATCCGGCCCTGGAGATTTCATTTTTTTCAGACAGTTTAGAACAGGCTTCCCCAAACTGCGGCCCTCCAGATGTTGCTGAACTGCAACCCCCAGCATACCCAGCCACAATAAATTGTGGCTCGGGATGCTGGGAGTTGTAGTTCAGCAACATCTGGAGGGCTGCAGTTTGGGGATGCCTGGTTTAGAACATCATCTCTTGTCACTTTTATCTGACTCGGTTCTTTAGCCTCCATCCCCAAAAAGCCTGTTTCAGGAAACGGAGATATGCTCAGTATCCTCTGCTGTGAAGACAGATGCAAAGAACTCATTTAGCTTGTCTGCAACCTCCATATCTTCAATAATCCCTTTCACTCCCTCATTGTCTAATGGTCCAACTGCCTCCCTGACAGGTTTCCTGCATCTGTTGTATTTAAATAAATTTTGTTATTCCTCTTGATGCATTTAGCTAAATGGTCCTCAAACTCTCTCTTCGCCCCCCTTGTCACCTCCCTTATTGTCAACTTGCATTTCTTTTGCCAGAGTTTGTGTTCCTTTTTGTTCTCTTCATTTGGACAGGCCTTCCAATTTCAGAAGGAAGACTTCTTCTCTTTTATGACTTCCTTGACTTTACCTGTTAGCCATGTTTGCATCCTCCTCGTCTTAGTGGTACCTTTCCTCCTTTTGGGTATTCAGTCTAACTGGCCTTCTAGTATTGTGGTTTTGAGTAAACTCCATTCATTCTGGAGTGAAATAACTCTCCGGATTTTCCTTTTCACCTTTATTTTCACCATACTCATTTTGGAGAAGTTTCCTCTTCTGAAATTCAAAGTGTCTGTTTTAGACAGTGATTTTCTCCTCACATGTATGCTGAATTTGTTTGCACTATGGTCACTGTTCCCTAAAGGGTCGATCACACTGATATCATGTACCAGGTCCTGGGTGCCATTCAGGATTAAATCCAAGGTCGCCTTCTCTCTGGTTGGTTCCATGACCAATTGTTCTAGGAACAGTCATTCAGTATATCTAGAAATTTAACCTATTTGTCATTACCTGACTGTGAATTTACCAAATCTATATGTGTGTAATTGAGAATGCTATCTGTTCCATGCGCAGGTACAGTGAGACAGGCAGAGCTGAGTGGTCTCACTGCATGGATGAGATGTTGGTGCCGGGAGGAGGGCTTTAGATTTGTTAGGCACTAGAATACATTTTGGGGCAAGCAAAGCCTGTACAAAAGGGACAGGCTGCAAGATGGAACCAGACTGCTGGTGCTTAAAATAAAAAAGGTTGCAGAGCAGCTTTTAAAATGACGCCTGGGGAATAGCCGACAGGCACTGGGCAGTATCTGGTTCAATGAATGCCATCCTTTAAAGTTCGAGGGTGTAAACGATTCCAATAAAACAGAAGAGGATGGAGCAGAACCACATAAAGAGCAGACAGAAGGCTGTGCTAGCTGGTCAAAGAGCCAAAAGAAAGATAGCAGACATCACGGAAGAGATTCAGCGTATAGGTGCTTATATGCCAATGCCAGAAGCCCCCAAGCCATAACCTTCCAATATTGCTGCTGATCGATATAAGAGTTTCCCATATTCTGGGAAAAACACCAGTGGGGATTCGAACCAACAGCCTCCTGCTCTCTAGGCAAGTTGCTTCCCCACTTTGCCATTAAGTGGCTCAGGGTAGTGCATACATTTGCAAAATAAAGTCAAGCAATTAAAGTCAAACAATTAATTTTGGTACACTGCCTTACCATATTTTTGTTAGTTGTACTTAGATCTCTGCTGGTGCCTGCTGTCCTGCAGATCTCTCTTGAGCCACTGTAGCTGTGGATGATGGTATTGTAGTCCAGCAGCACCTGGGGACCCAAGGTTGGGAACCCTTGGGAACATGGGAGCAAGAGGCCCTGGGTTCAAATTCTGAAAAACCCCATGTTAGCAGAGGAAATTGGATCATACCTTTCTGGGAAGCAGCAGCAGTACAAGTCTTTTGCCTTCATAGCCTTCTTGTGCACTTTCAGGAGGGATTTAGCTCACCGTTGAGCAAATCAGAATGATGAACCAGATGGACCTTTGGTTTGATCAGAAGGTCTAATCTACTTCTCCTTTTCATCTTCAGGAAATGGCACTCATTCTCTAAATGCCTGCCTAAAGGCAGTAATGGGCTGGATGAGGGATAACAAATTGAAGCTGAATCCAAGCAAGATGGAGGTGCTCATTGTGGGGGCTCGGAATCTGAGGGGTGAGTTAGATCTTCCTGTACTGGATGGGGTTACACTCTCCCAGAAGGAGCAGGTGCGCAGCTTGGGAGTACTCCTGGACCCAGGCCTCACTCTGGTTTCTCAGGTGGAGGCCATGGCCAGGAGTGCTTTCTGTCAGCTTCGGCTGATTCGACAGCTGCACCCATTCCTTAAAGAGGATGACCTCAAAACCGTGGTGCATCAGCTGGTAACCTCCCAGCTTGACTATTGCAATGCGCTCTATGTGGGCTGTCTTTGTACGTAGTCTGGAAACTTCAGTTAGTTCAGAATGCGGCTGCCAGATTGGTCTCTGGGGCAACCCGGAGAGACCATATGATGCCTGTTTTGAAACAGTTACACTGGCTGCCGATATGTTTCTGGGTAAAACACAAAGTGTTGGTTATTATCTTTAAAACCCTGAACGGCTTGGGTCTGAGATATCTTAGAGAGCGCCTTCTTTTACACGATCCCCACCGCACGTTAAGGTCATCTGAGGATGTCCGTCTCCAGTTATCACCGGTTCACTTGGTGGCAACTCAGAGGTGGGCCTTCTCTGTAGCTGCTCCCGGGCTGTGGAATGCACTCCCAGTAGAAATTCGTAATCGTAATTCCTTACTGGCTTTCAAGAGAGCCCTTAAAACCCATCTGCTTGGCCTGGCCTTTCAGGGTTTTTAATTAATTTTAATTGTTTTAATGTTAACCTGGTTTTCAGGGTTTTAATTTTTCTGATAGTTTAATTATTTTTTAAGATGTTTTTAAATTGGTGTTTATATTTGTATTTCTGTTTTAATTGTTTTTAATGATTTCTGTTTTTAATTGTAAACCGCCCTGAGCCATTTCGGAAGGGCGGTATAAAAATTGAATGAATGAATAAATAAATAAATACATACATACATAACTGAGCTTTGTTTGCTACGGCTGGTGGTATTTTGCATTAAAGAATAACCACATTTAAAGAGATGAACAAAACAGAGTTAAAAACTGAAGAAAATACCATTGTCACTTGTCAATGTGTGTACACATCTGCATAAAGTTGTTGTGGAGAGTGTGTTCTCCTTATTATGTTTTTTCAGTGCTCCTCATAGCTTCCTCCACCCCAAACATTGCTGTGATTTAACTTAATGCTGACTGCAATTAAACTTCTAGCTTCATTAAAACACACATTCACCTAATACTCTATGTAAGCTGGCTTTTTTTCCTTTCAAAATAATAACGGCCCTTTGCCCTCAGGTCTAGTTTGAAGAGAGATTTGTAAGGTTGTTGCCCTTTCTGAATTCAACAAAATTATTTTGATTTCACACAGCAGTTTTTCTTCATGCTATTTTTTTGTTTTGTTTTGCTCATTCACCATTGGAAGCTATCTTGCAGCAGGATGCCTTGCAGTAATACTTTGGATAAGTTGAAGGTGTGCTCCTTCAAGTCGTACAGCAGTTTTGGAATTAGCTGGCAAATGCCAAAGCTCAACCCAAAGACACATGATGTGAACTTAAAGAAGGTAATGTCCAAGTACATGCAGAGTGCCTTTTCCTAATGATTAACTTGTGTCATGGGTAATTCATGGGTGCAAGGAAGTCTCAGGAAAAAAGCCTGAAAATCGCTTAAGCAGGGAAATGCTTGACTAACAAGCAGAAGGTTGCCGGTTTGAATCCCTGCTGGTACTATATCGGGCAACAGAGATATAGGAAAATGCTGAAAGGCATCATCTCCTACTGTGCGGGAGGAGGCAAGGTAAACCCCTCTTGTATTCTACCAAAGAAAACCACAGGACTCTGGGCGCCAGGAGTCAAAATCGACTCGATGGCACACTTTAGCTTTACCAGCTCTCTCCCATGTGCATGTTGTGTATTTTTCAGCATGTGCACACAACGGTTGTGTTCCCCCAAGCTTTGCAAAATCCAAAATATTGCAAAGACTAGAGTCCATGGTTGGATGCCCATGCCCAGTGGCAGGCCCCAATGCATGTAGGATTCGTTGAGTGGCTGTTTGAAGAAGCTCTGGGCTAAGGAAGTCCCAACTCTGTACCATAGCAAGGCCACGTGAGGAAAACTGGATCGGCATCCATCTCCAAGAAGTTTGTCATACAAGGCTTTTAAAGCCTTTTATTTATTCAGTTTCCATAATCACATCTCCTCTGGAATGGAGGGGGGTGCATTCACATATCAGTCAGATTTACCCTGAAGTCCATGTGAATTATCAGGGAGCAGTTCACACACAATGCAGGTTCTTCACCTCGTGTTAAGCGTGTAGTAGCCCAATTTATATCTGGGGTTAAAAAAAATCCACTATTTGTGTCGGTTTTGGGGGGAAACTTCCGAGTTCACAGTAAAGCCTCCCAGGAAAGCCTGCTGTGTGTAAAAATCCCAAGTAACTGTTGAAATCAAACCCTGATTCCAACGGCTTGGTCTTGTGGAAAATATTGGAGGGGTGTATGTGCGTGGATGGAATCTCAGAATAGCCTGTCAGCTGGCGACTCTAGAAAACGCTGAGGTGAAGAGGCTGAGGGCCTATAGGCAAAGGCCGCTTTAAGCGGAGGCGGGCACGCACCACCCCGTGAGTCAGAAGCGGGTGCTGCTGTCCGGAATCCGGATCCAGGCAGGAGGCTGGCCCTCTCAGGGAAGCCAGGCCTCTCAGGCCGTACGCCTAAAGAGTGGCGGAAAGCGGCGACCAACGCCTGAGGCGCGTCTGTGTGGAGTGCGGAGTCAGTGACTACCACCAAAGAAGCAAAGCAGGCTCCGGGGGGGGGAGCACGTGACACTCCCTCAGCCCCGCCTTCTTGTTCCCCGCCTTTTTTTCTCGTTATAGGATTGGTCAATCCTCGCTGCTTCGGCCGTTTCGTTCTCATTCTTAATTGGTTCTGGTATCCCCCGGGCTCCCTCCCTTTCTTGACGTCTCTTCCCCGGCACCGCCTTGCCCGGCTCTGGATTTGGATTGGCTGCTTTTCCTCCTATTCTCCTCACTTTGGGTTGGGATTGGGTGAGAGAGTCCTGCGCTTGCAGCTCTGGTTGGCCGCCACTACCTCCGCCCTCCTCCTCTTCCTCCTCCTCGTAAAGGCGCGAACGTGCAGCTCGGGTTGTTCTCTGTGGAAGGCGCAGGGAGCGGGAGGGGCTCCCGTTGCGCGTGCGCGCTGTGGCTGCTTTCCACGTGGGGAGCTGCACGTAGTCAGTCCCAGTCCACCCGGGGAGGAGGAGCCCCACAGTCACGTGGGGAAGTGGAGGCGCGGGGGAGATAGAGGAGGTCTCCCGAACTGAGCGGGCGGGGAAGGATCTCTTAAGTGGAAGAAGCTGCTTCTTGTTGCTGAGTTTTTCTTGCCGCTTTCTGTCTCCGATTGCATCTGCATTGCAAGGGGAGAGAGGGGGAAGTCTCTAGCGCGAGCAAGCCCTTCTGCTGCCCGGGGGACCCATAACACACGTGTCTTGACCTGGTGGCTGCTGCACGTGCTTGCTTCCTCTTGCCCCCGTCAGCCTGATTTGCCCGCTGCGCCGTGTGAGAGCTGTCTTTCCTCGGAAGCGATCCCCACTGCATTCGATAGGGCTTCCTCCCGAGTAAATGCGTCCAGGGTGGCAGGCGGAGCTGTTTCCACACCCCTGTGTTTTGTGTGTGTTTATAATTCGACAACTGCTCATGTTCCTCATCTATGAACAACTTCCAGACCCGGTAGCTGTATGGTAGCAAAACACCTTATGTGCAATTTGTGCACAGTGACTGCATATTTAGATTTGCACACACACACATATATTCACACAGCAGCACACTTCCAATCTGCATCCTGCATTTCAGGGGGCCGGTACCCAGGTTCACTTTTAAAGTGAACGTGTGATCATTCACACAAAAATATGTATGCCTGTACAGAACTTGAATGCGTGTTCAACATAATGTCTGGATGGGGCAGACATTAACAAAAACTACCAAAGGTTTTGTGGCGCTTTTGCCCAGTTGCCCAATCCAATCTCTCAGTGATAATCTCTGCATCTGCAATGCATGATGCATAATGTCTGGATGGGGCAGACATTAACAAAAAAGGAAGCCCTCCTTCAGACCTCCAACACCTATCATCATGATGGACTTACTTATAGTTTAAAACAGGACCTGGTAACCTTCTTCCTATTTGATGCTTAATGCTCCTGATGAGAAAACTCTATTCTGCCCAAACAGCCCTCTTACTGCTAGCATGGGAAATACAATATTGGTCTGTTCAAAACTTTTGGTGCACCATTTTGGCCCAAGAAAAGATATTGCTTAAAGGCCAAACTACATGTTAATGTTGGAGGCAGTGTTCCCTGAAACAGAAATTCCCATATGTTGTTGGTTTCACACTATAAGGATTGTACTTGATGCACTTTAACCCCTGTCTCTTTAAGAATCTTAGAATGATTTCAATTCCCCGTTTTCTTGTGTTTCTTCAGTAACAACTCAGTATCTGACGAAGTGGGTTGTCACCCACAAAAACCTATGCAATATTAAATCATTGTATAATCCTTTCAGTTAGTCCCTGAGTGCTACCTATTTCTTTTTAAGTACTGGGAGTTCCAGGTTTTGCAACAAAAGTTTCCAAAGCAGTTTACATAGATATAAATAAATAAACAAAATGTCTCCCTGTCCCCAAAGGGCTCACAATCTACAAATAAACATAAGATAGACACCAGCAACAGCTACTGGAGGGATGCTGTGCTGGGGATGGATAGGGCCAGTTGCTCTCCCCTTGCTAAATAGAAGAGAATCACCACTTTTAAAAGGCGCCTCTTTGCTCAGTTAGCAGAGTTCAGTTTACCTGAAGTCACCACAGTGGTCTCATTTGCCAATCAATTCAGGATTGTTTATGTTTGAGGTCAGGCTGTGTTCTAATGTCCACAGTTTTTGCCTACCAAATTGAGTGGATTGATTCATATAACTGTTTGGCATAAAATGGTTTTCATTCTGCCAAAAAAAGAACAAGAGAGGGGGAAAGGAACTCAGATTAGAGTAATGGAAAGGGGCCAGTGCACATTCAGATTATGGGATAGCACTGTCTGGCAACCCTATCGGCGACCTAGCTGTCAGTCTTAATGTAGGTTAGTCCCTCCCTCCCCTCTGTGATCCAGTTCTCTAGGTACTCTTACTGTGTGAACAAGGCAGGAAATGGAGGAACACATTACAAAGCCCAAACGCAAGACACGTTAACATCATGCAGAACAAATATGTGGTTGTAGATTATCATTACTGAAATCTGTAAACCTCTGTAACTAGCAAGTGTTGTGCCCTGGACAGATCTCAAATTTAGTGATTTAAAAATTATTTCCAGGTTGTTGGAGTTTTTTCCTGGATGGCAGGCTCTGAGAGTTACATCTTACTTTCTCCCTTTTCTGCAGCTGATCTCTGGCTGAGTTAATCTGCCGCCCATTTCTGTTTGCATTGTTGCTTCAAAGCAAACACAGTCCCTCTCCTAAAACACACACAGTACTTATTGAGCCTGCTCTGGGCTGTGCTGGGCTCTGGGCTCAGATGCTGCCTTGCTCCACACCCCTGCTGGGAGTCAACCCATGTTGAAAACCGACCCTTGCAAGCTTTGAAAAATGACACAAGAGGCGGTTTGGGGGCTGGGGGGAGGTTGCCAGCAGCCTCCTCCTCTTCCCTCCTTGTGTTGCTGGTAAGATTTGCAAAGTAGAGAAAGGCACTCCTTCCAAAGCCTGCAAGACTCACATCTGTCCTGAAAAGCTGGAACACAGTCAGGAACATAGGAAGCTGCCTGCTACCAAGTCAGACCACTGGTCCATATCTAGCTCAGTATTGTCCACCCAGATTGGCAGTGGCTTCTCCAAGGTTGCAGGCAGGCAGGCAGGCATCTCAGCCCTATCTTGGCTTTGGAAACGTACTGTATGCTTTGGTAGTTTGTTGGTTCAATAAAAAAATCTTGTCCTATTAAAAAATAAAAATCTTGTCCTATCTTGGAGATGCTGCCAGGGAGGGAATTTGGAACCTTCATGCAGCTGCTTTTCCCAGAGCGGCCCCATTCCCTAAGGGAATATCTTACAGTGCTTACATGTAGTCTCCCATTCAAAAGCAAAACCAGGGCAGACCCTGCTTAGGAAAGGGGACAACTCATGCTTGCTACCACCAGACCAGCGGTCTGATTGCAGTGGCAGGGGGCATTTTGCCACCCTGGCAGTGTCCCAATAATCTGCCAGCGGAGGCAACGGCTCATGAAAGAACCATCCCGTCTCAAATATGTGTGTGTGGCGGGGGGGTGGGAATACTGGCCAACTTTACAGGGCTGTTGTAGGGATTCTTGAGAGGATGTGCATGCAGCCCTTTGAACATCCAAGGGAATGGGCTATATACATGCTCAATATCGTTAGAAACATTTGACCTGTTTTTCACCTCCCCTTCTTGGGCAAGGTGCTGGTGAGCGTGGTGACATCTCAGCTCCAGGCAGCCCTGGATGAATCTGATTACTTAGATCCTTTCCAGTCTGGCTTCTGGCTTGGATACAGGAAAGAAACTGCCTTGGCCACCCTGGTGGATGATCTACGCTGGGAGATAGACAGAGGGAGTGTGACTCCATTGATTATTTTGGACCTCCCAGCGGCTTTCGATGCCATTTATCATAATATGGTATGATCCCCGTCACTCGTTGAGGTCATCTGGAGAGGTCTGTCTCTAGTTACCACCGGTACATCTGGTGGCGACTCGGAGCCGGGCCTTCTCTGTAGCTGCTCCTGGCCTATGGAATGCCCTCCTGGCAGATAACTGCAGTTTAGGCTCGCTGTCGGCCTTTCAGAGAGCCTTAAAAAACCTATTTGTTTGGCCTGGCCTTCCAAAGTTTTAAAATTGTTTTGGAGTATTTTAATTGGTTGTAAATGGTTTTGAATTGTTTTTATATTGTTTTAAGCAGCGTGTTTTAGATGGTGTTAGTTTTATGTCTTTTTAAATTTGTTGTGCACCACTCAGAGCCTTTGGATGGGCGGTCTACACATGCAATAAATCAATCAATCAATCAATCAATCAATCAATCTCCTTCTGGGTCGTCTCTCTGGGTTGGGACTTGGGGGCACAGTTATACGCTGCTCCTACCTTGAGGGTCATACTCAGAAGGTAGTGCTGGGGGTGCTGCTCCCTGCATTGGCCTTTGGCCTAGGGGATGCCACAGGGATCTAGTCTGTTCTCCATGCTGTTTAACATCTACATGAAACCTCTGGGAGAAGCCATCAGTGGGTGTGGGCTGCGGTGGCCTCTATAGGTTGATGACACCCAGCTCTACCTATCTTTTAAGCCAGCAGACACCAGGGAGGCAGTGGATGTTCTGAACCGGGGCTTGGAGGCTATTCTGGACTGGATGTGGGCAAACAAGCTGAAACTTTATCCAGATAAGACAGAAGTACTCTGGGTTGGTAAAACTGATCATCTGAGCAGCAAGGTAAATCTGGTCTTGGATCAGTGAGGTTTTAGATCAGCAAAGTAAATCTGGTCACACTCCCTCTGAAAGACAAAGTCCGCAACTTGGGGGTATTTCTGGATGCAACGCTGCCCTTAGAAGCACAGGTGGCAGGGGTGTGCAGAGGTGCCCTTTACCAGCTACAGCTGGTGCGCCGGCTGCGACCCTACTTGGAGAAGTCAGACCTGACCTCAGTCACTCATGCTTTGGTATTGTCCAGATTGGACTACTGCAATGCACTCTACATGGGGCTGCCCTTGAAGACAGTTTGGAAGCTTCAGCTGGTTCAGAATGCTGCCGCAAGGATGCTCATGGGTACAAGTTGCTTCACGAGTGTTACACCCATCCTGCATCAGCTTCATTGGCTACCAGTCCACTTCCGGGCTAGATTCGAGGTGCTGGTATTGACCTTTAAAGCCCTACATGGCTTGGGGCTGGGGTACCTGTCAGAGTGCATTCGCCCATATGAATCTGCCAGGGCTCATCATCTCAGGTCCTGCTCATGGCCCTGCTGCTAACAGAGATGTGGTTGGCAGGGGCTAGAGACAGGGCCTTTTTGGTTGTGGCCCTTCAGCTTTGGAACACCCTCCCTGAAGAGCTCCGCTATGCTCCCTCCCTCTGTGTTGTTTTTTAAAAAACAATTAAAAATCTGCTGCTTATATCTGGTAGGGTCTTCAGTTTTTATAGTTCTCCGTTTTTAGCTTTTTATTAATAACTTTTATTTTGAAATGGTTTTTTAAAATGGTAATTTTAAATGTGGTTCTAGCCTGGTCTTTTAACTTGTGTAACTTTATTTGTCTTATTTTACATTGTATCTATTTTATTAATGTTGTGAGCCGCCCCGAGCAGCAGTGTACTGGAGGGGAGGGTCATAACTAAATAATAATAATAATAATAATAATAATAATAATAATAATAATAACAACAACAACAACAACAACAACCTGGTATTGCTATGTCGATTATCAGGTTATTATATCACCTGATAATCAACACAGCAATACCAGGTGATAGCAGAACAGAAGAAAAAGAAATAGAAAAAAATCACCAAATACAAAGATCTACAAATTGAAATTGAAAGGCTGTGGCAGAAAAAGACCAAAATAATCCCAGTGGTAACTGGTGCCCTGGGTGCAGTTCCAAAAGACCTTGAAAAGCACCTCAACACCATAGGGGTCACAGAAATCACCATCAGCCAATTACAAAAAGCAGCTTTACTGGGAACAGCCTATATTCTGCGACAATATCTATAACAATTGACAATAAAATTCAGCCATCCCAGGTCCTTGGGAAGGACTCGATGTCTGGATAATACAAACCAGTCAATAACACCTGTCTGACTGTGTAAACAAGAATAATAAATAATTGAATACATCAGGAGAGTTAGAAAAATCCTCAAGTCCAAACTCAATGGCGGGAACACCATACAAGCCATAAACACCTGGGCTATACCTGTTATCAGATACACTGCAGGAATAATAGACTGGACCCAGGCAGAGCTAGAGATGCTAGATCGTAAGACCAGGAAAATCATGACCATCAATCATGCTCTGCACCCCCGCAGTAATGTAGATCGGCTATACCTCCCTCGCAGGTCAGGTGGAAGAGGAATGCTGCAAGTCCATCAAAAAAGTGTAAAGTCCATCAAACAAGTGTAAAGTGATGCACATTGGGACGAAAACCCCCAACTTCAAGTATATGCTGATGGGTTTGGATGACTTCATGGAGGAGAGGTCTATCAATGGCTACTAGTCGGAGGGCTGTGGCCACCTCCAGCCTCAAAGGCAGGAGGCCTCTGATTACCAGTTGCAGGGGAGTAACAGCAAGAGAGAGGGCATGCCCTCAACTCCTGTCTGTGGCTTCCAGCGGCATCTGGTGGGCCACTGTGCGAAACAGGATGCTGGACTAGATGGGCCTTGGGCCTGATCCAGCAGGGCTGTTCTTATGTTCTTAACAGTAGAGGAGGAGAAAAGAGCCCTTGAAGAATATATAAAGGATAGTGAAGAAGATGCACTTCAAATGGTCAATAACGAGAAACTATTCAACACCAATGAAACACAGCAGGCCTACAAGAGAGAACAAGTCAAGAACCGAGCAGAAAAGTGGAAAAATAAGCCACTGCATGGTCAATATTTGCACAATATAAGTGGAAAATCAGACATCACCAAGACCTGGCAATGGCTTAAGAATGGCAACTTGAAGAAAGAAACAGAGGGTTTAATACTGGCTGCGCAAGAACAGGCACTAAGAACAAATGCAATAAGAGCAAAAGTCGAAAAATCCACAACAAACAGCAAGTGCCGCCTTTGTAAAGAAGCAGATGAAGCAGTGGACCACCTAATCAGCTGTTGTAAAAAGATTGCACAGACTGACTACAAACAAAGGCATGACAAAGTAGTAGGGATGATACACTGGAACATCTGCAAAAAATACAAGCTACCTGTAGCCAAAGATTGGTGGGACCATAACATTGAAAAAGTTGTAGAAAATGAAGATGCAAAAATATTAGGGGACTTCCGACTACAAACAGACAAACATCTGCCACACACAATACACCAGATATAACTGTAGTCAAGAAGAAAGAATAACAAGTCAAAACAATCGACATAGCAATACCAGGTGATAGCAGAATAGAAGAAAAAGGAATAGAAAAAAATCACAAAATACAAAGATCTACAAATTGAAATGGAAAGGCAGTGGCAGAAGAAGACCAAAATAATCCCAGTGGTAATTGGTGTCCTGGGTGCAGTCCCAAAAGACCTTGAAGAGCACCTCAACACCATAGGGGCCACAGAAATCACCATCAGCCAATTACAAAAAGCAGCTTTACTGCGAACAGCCTATATTCTGCGACGATATCTATAAAAACAAGAAGAACAATATTGATAATAAAATCCAGCCCTCCCAGGTCCTTGGGAAGGACTCATGATGTCTGGATAAAACAAACCAGTCAATAACACCTGTCTGATTGTGTAAACAAGAAATAGTAAGTATTATTATTGTATAATTAATGGTTACTTCTTGAATCATTTTTCCCAGAGGGAAGGAAAGCATCTGGGGGAGACAGAATGGAAAAATGGCTTTGGGAAATGGGTTAAAAAGCCCCAGTACTTCACTCAAACTTGCAGCAGAACTGTAGGCCAATGATTCTGTATGTTTTGCTGGCAGAAGGCCCCAGATTCCAGTCCCCAGCATTTCCAGTTAAAAAAGGAGTAAGATGACTGCTGCCTCTTGGAGAACCATTGCCAGTCAACAGAACCAATACTTAGAGCAAGGGATCCTCCCAACCCTTGTTGGATTGCAAGGTCTATCATCCCCAGCCACAATGCCAGAGGCGGAGAACCCCTGACGTAGAGGCAGGGCACATCTGGCATGTAGAGGATTCAAGATTCAGTTCGTGGCAGCAGCTTCAGTTAGGGCTGGGAAAGCCTGAAGCCCTACAGGATCGGCTGCTGCCAGTCAGTGCCATGCAGTGGGCTAGAAGGGCCCATGGTCCAATTCAGCAGAAAGTAGCTTCACGCAGCTGCTTTTGCTTAAAATAGGCAATCTGGGTAAAAGATGACCTGTCTGCTTATACCTCTCCTCCCGTGCAGAATGCAGAAATGAGGGACAGTCCCTTACTACAAAAGGGGAGTAATTAGAGAGGGAGGGAGAAGCAAACCAATGGAGTTTTCAGGGAGCAGAACTGTGTGCAATAACTTCAGAAAAGAATTACATTCGGAAGTGCCCCAAGGCTGGAAACTCTTTAGCAATGCGGCAGCAGAAGCTGCCACGGCACAAAAATCATTAAAAAAGAAGAAGTGTAATGTGAGGATTATTGGATCTGTAATTAAGGCATCATTAAGTTAGATAACACAGTAGTCATAAAAGCTGTCTTGGGTTAATACTTGCTGCAAATATTTGCTGCAGTTGTTTGAACAGTGGTGTGTGTGTGTGTGCGCGCGCTACTTTATTTTGTGTACAAAATGAAATTCTGTTGTGCGAACTGGAATGGTATCTATGCAAGAGCATGGGAGCAGCACACCAAATAAGTTTGGGTGTATTGTGCCCTGCGGTCTCATTAACAAAGAGGCAGGATGCCTCTGAATCCCAGTTGCAGGGGGGAGCAGCAGCAGGAGAGAGGGCATGCCTTCTTCTCTTGCCTGTGGGCTTCCCAGAGGCCTCTGGTGGGCCACTGTGGGAAACAGGAGGCTGGACTGGGTGGGCCTTCTTGGGCCTGATCCAGCAGGGCTGTTCTTACCTTGCTTGTTTAAGCACTGTATCACTTTTGTCATGGGAACCCATTCCATGCAGAAAAAAGCGGGGGGGGGGGCATTTATTTCATAACGGCAATGAGACTGATAAAGGGACACAGTGATATCTTTTGTCAAAAAGCCATCTATATAAATATCCATAGTAGTGTCAGTGGACCCGTTTCTGTAGGGGTGAGAGCAATTTTTGACTCACACAGAATCGTTCATCAACGATGAACGAATGGAAAGGTAGCTGATTTGAGCTGATTTGAGCCCCCGACCCTCCATATGCAGTGGGGAGAAATGCAGAAGGAGTCATGGTGGAGAGAAATTAAAAGAAGGAAATGCAAAATGGCGAGATGTGCACCCTACATGGCCAGCAAGGGAGACTTCATACTACATTATGACATGAGGCCATGATAGTTCTGTAAAGTATATTGTGGCTGGGTATGATGCTAGTGGACGTCTAATGGCACAGTGGGGAAATGGCTTGACTAGCAAGCCAGAGGTTGCCGGTTCGAATCCCTGCTGTTATGTTTCGGGCAGCAGCGATATAGGAAGATGCTGAAAGGCACTCATACTGCTTGGGAGGAGGCAATGGTCAACCCCTCCTGTATTCTGCCAAAGACAACTACAGGGCTCTGTGGGCACCAGGAGTCGACACCAACTCGGGGGCCCAACTTTACCTTTATGATGGGAATTGTAGTTCATATGCCACAAAAAGAACCAAAAAGACTAGGGGTCTATGTGTATAGATCCCAGTGTGCTATATTTTTTGCTCGGGAATTGTAGTTCAACGCCATTTGTTATTACGGCTGGGGATAATGGGAGCTGTGCTCTAACAGCAACTGGAGAGCCTCAGGTTGGCCACTTCTTCGACATATTGACTGGACATGAGCTTAGCAGCTCACAAATAATTCAACAGAATTATGGTTTGCATTTTTTTAGCAGTCCCTCCTGCCCCAGATAGTATTTGCATGGGTTCTCACAGAGGTGTAACAAGATTGTAGGTGGCCCTGGGACCTCCAGCCTTGAAAATCTTGTCGGCGTCCCCTGCGGGCCACACCCCTGATGTGCAGGATCAGGGAGTGTGGCTGGCATTGAGGCATGGATGCTGGCTGGGTGCAGGCATCTGAGCTGGGTACCCTGAGCTGGCATCTAGCATCTGAGCTGGCATCTGGTACCCTGAGCAGGCATCTGATCTGGGTACCCTGGAGGGCTGGCGAGGGGGTGCCTGGGGGAAACGGGACCTCCAGGTGGCACCTGGACACCAGTGGCTGGGGACATTTACCCCCTGCCCCTGGTACAACGGTGGCTATGCCCCTGGATTCTCACACTATCGCCCAATTAGTTTACTTAGTACTATTGCTAAACTCTATGCTAGGCATCTGTATGGCAAATTGGTGGATTGGTGCGATAGAGAAAACATTCTATCGGATGAGCAATTTGGATTTAGAGCGGATCGATCAGTTTTGGATCCGGCTTTAATCCTTCAACATCTTGTTGGGAAATATGTGCTTGCTCATAAGGCTGCTCTTTTTGCCGCCTTTATCGATTTTAGGGCTGCATTTGACCTGATCCCGCGTGATAAATTATGGTCTAAGCTGTCTGAATCCACAATTGATCGTCATCTTCTATGCCTCATTCGCAAGCTTCATAATAATTCCAGGATCAGAGTTCGTTGTTCTAGAGTTGGGCATCTTACTAAGGAAGTACTGGTATCTAGAGGAGTTAGACAGGGATGCATTTTGGCTCCCTTGCTGTTTAACCTATATATTAATTCATTGATCGCTCACTTGAATCAACTGCATCACCATCCACCTAAGTTAGGCACAAGACATTTGTCCATTTTGCTTTATGCTGATGATGCGGTAATTTTATCTAGAACTCAAGTGGGTTTAAGGAGAGCTATGCGTGCCCTTGATGATTATTGTAAGTTGAATCTGCTGGAAGTTAATTGTTCCAAAACTAAAATTGTGGTATTTGCAAGACGTCCTATTTTACATCGCTGGTTTTTTAATGGAGTCCAACTTGAACAAGTGAAACAATTCAAATATCTCGGGATTGTTTTTTCTGCTACTGGATCACGACTACTGCACAGAGATTATGTTATCCAGAGTGGAAGAAGAAGTGCTAATTTGATCCAGTCCTTTTTCCGCTCTAGAGGTGCTCAGTATGTCCCAGCAGCCATCAAACTATTTAATGCAAAGGTAAGGGCTCAACTACTGTATGGTGTTCAGTTGGGGCTATACTCCAATTTCGAGAAAGTTGAGGCAATACAATCAACCTTTCTGAAAAACATCTTTCAAGTACCTGGCTGTGTGCCCAGAGTAGTGCTGCGCCTTGAGGCAGGATTGATTAAAGTTGAAGCCTGGGCATGGCTTTTCATTTTGAGCTATTGGCTCAAATTGATGTTTAGGTCTATTGGTATTGTCTCATTGATTTTTCAAGATTCTTATCGCTCAGCCTGGTTGGAAGCTATTGAAGCGAGATTGCAGTACTATGGATTTTCACCTGCAGCCATCCTTAGTTTGCCTTATGAGGAGGCTAGGGGCAGACTTAAGGAAAGGATTCTCGATATGGAATCTCAGATTGACAGGAGTTTAATTCCTAGGGGTGTTTTCCTGAATGTCGAAACTGTAAGCTATTCCCCAGCCAGATATGTATCTCTTCTTACAGTACCTAAATTTCGTAGGGCTTTAACTTTGGCCCGTTGTAACGCCTTGAATACAGCTGTGCTGCAGGGGAGATTCCAAAATATTCCTTATCATTGCCGTGTTTGTCCGTGTGGATCGGGAGAAGTTGAGACGACGGCTCATGTTCTTTTGTATTGCCAATTTTACAGTGATATTAGGAAGAAATACATTTCACCTCAACTTATCCTGTTTCCAGGATTAACTGAAACTGATTATTTAAATTTAATTTTAAAGGATTGTAAAGAGGAGAACTTACTCAATGTTGCTAAATTCTGTTATATTTGTGGTGTTATTCGGAATGAAGTTGTTAATTCTAAATGATTTTATTTTTGTAATTCTGGCCATTGGCTGTATTAATAAAGACAGACACACGGGTAGTAATTCCTCCAGGAACTCAGAACTTGCTTTGTTTCCCCCTCATAACAACACCACCAGTTAAGCTGAGCAATCGAGACTTATCTAGGGCAGCAGATCCCAAACTTGCTTCCCCAGATGTGGTTGGACTACAGCTCCCATCCTTGGCAGCTCCAATGTCCATTGGGACTGGGGAGAGGAGGGGGGTTGTAGTCCAACAACGTCTGGAAGACCACGGTTGGGAGCCTCTGATCTAAGGCTGCCATCCTATGCCCATTCTCTCATGCAGTTGGGCTGACTTCTGAGTAAACTTGCATTGGTGTCTGTGTGCTACATGGCTAGCAAGTAAGGCTCCAGGCTGAGCAGGGATTTGGGCCCAGATCTAACAAGCAGAGGTGCACCTAGGTAATTTTGGAGCCTGGACCTAAAGGCCTTTGGAGGCCACCCCCCCACTTGCAAATTAAGCATCATCATGCTCTGCTGGGCGACCACACCATCCGAGGCAGACTAAAGAGGATTTGGGGTCCACCAAGGGCTGTGGAGGCCATGGACTTCGACCCTGAAGTCCAGGGATAAGAGCGCCTCTGCTAACAAGTTGCACACAAGACTAGTTCTGGTCTCAGGTCTCCTTCAGCGTGATGTTGCACCACAGAGTGGGGGGTTGACCCCTGCAAAAGACCCAGGCAGGCTGGTGTTTGTGTGTTTGTGTGTGTGTGGGGGGGGGGCGGTTTTGCAGTGATCACACTGCCAAAAGTCCCTGCAGATGCTGCATATGGCAGCTTCCTCACAGAGCATTGCAAAACAAGGCTTGCCTGCCTTGAGTCCCCACTCCCGGAACCTCGGAAGCTGCCTCCTAGTGAGTCAGACCATTGACCCATCTAGCTCAGTATCGTTTACAGCTTTCCAGGGTTTCTGGTGGGTCTTTCCCTGCCCTACCTAGAGATGCAGCCAGGGACTGAGCCTGGGATCTTCAGCATGCGAAGCAGATGCTCTGCCACTGAGCGGTGGTCCTGTCCCCTAAGGAACATATATCTCACAGCAGTGCACCCAAATGCACATCAAGGTGAACCCTGCTTAGCAAAGGGTTTGCTAATGCTTGCTAAGCTACTGCAAGACCGGCTTGATCCCCGCTGGTGACTGTGGATGATGTAGTCCAACAACATGTGGGGACCCAAGGTTGGCCGATAGAAAATTATAGAAGTTAATTATGTGTAAAGTTAGTTGTAAGAGATAGGGACAGAAGAAGCTGCCATATACTGAGTCAGACCATTGGTCCATCTAGCTCAGTATTGTCTACACAGACTGGCAGTGGCTTCTCCAAGGTTGCAGGCAGGAGTCTCTCCCAGCCTATCTTGGAGATGATGCCAGGGAGGAAGGGTGGCCATGTCCCCGGGAATTAAGGGTAGCCCCTGGATTTTGGCTCCTCCCTCCGGCTGCTAAATTCCACCTGGATTTACATAGATTTCAAATATGCTGCCTGGATTTTACTCTGGATCCGATCACATGGGAAGGCAGAGAAGCAGGGGAAAGTATACAAATCTGTCAAACAAATAAATAAATGCAAATTAGTTGCTGCATAATATGCAAATTAGGCCACCCAGATTTGGGAAGTTTGACTATGGCAACCCTACAGGGAGGGGACTTGGAACCTTCTGCTCTCCCCAGAGCAGCTCCATTCCCTGAGGAGAATATCTTCCAGTGCTCACACTTCTAGTCTCCCATTCATATGCAACTGGGGTGGACTCTGCTTAGCTAAGGGGACAAGTCATGCTTGCTACCACAAGACTAGCTCTTCTACCAGTCTAGTAGCCATTGTTAGTCCTCTCCTTCATGAATTTGTCTAAGCCCCTTTTAAAGCCATCCAGGATGGTGGCCATCACCACATCCCATGGCAAAGAATTCTATAGATTTCATCGGAACATCAGAAGCTGCTCTATACTGAGTCAGACCCTTGGTCCAGCTAGCTCAGTATTGTCTTCACAGACTGGCAGCGGCTTCTCCAAGGTTGCAGGCAGGAATCTCTCTCAGCCCTATCTTGGAGAGGCCAGGGAGGGAACTTGGAACCTTCTGCTCTTCCCAGAGCGGCTCCATCCCCTGAGGGGAATATCTTGCAGTGCTCACACATCAAGTCTCCCATTCATATGCAACCAGGGCAGACACTGCTTAGCTATGGGGACAAGTCATGCTTGCTACCACAAGACCAGCTCTCATGTAGTCTCCCATTCAAATGCAAACCCAGGTGGACCCTGCTTAGCAAAGGGAACAATTCATGCTTGCTACCACAAAACCAACTCTCTTCCCATGTGTTGTGTGAAATGGTCTCTAGTCAGGACAGGCAGCAAAACTAGACTTATGGTGGGCTTCCTGGGCAGCAAGCCGTGGCACTCCTCTGAAGAGCTGGTATAACCATTTTAATTTCCCCACCACAAGGCCCCACAACACACACCACAAGGTGTGAGGACTGTAATGTAACACCACTGTGGACATTGCAGGGGAATTCAAACAGCTGCTCCAGCACGCCAGCAGGAAGGAGGGAGAAACAATGAAAGGACTCAATGGCACAGTGCACAGAGGTGCACCTAGGTAATTCTGGAGCCTGGACCTAAAGGCTTTTGGAGGCCCCCCTTCCCCTGCAAACTAAGCATCATCATGCTCTGCTGGGTGACCACAACACCCAGGACAGACTAAAGAGGATTTGGGGGCCCCCAGAGACTGTGGAGGCCCTGGACCTTGGCCCTGAAGCCCAGGAGTAAAAGTGCCTCTGGCAGTGCAGGTGTCATGGTGATGGGTCTTCCCAAGGTGCTGGGCCTGCCCCTTGGCCAGGGGCGTATCTAGGGTAGGGCAGGCAGGGCACATGCCCTGGGCACCACTTGAATGAAGGGGGGGCGCGCAATTTTTTAAAATTGGTTTTTTTTTAAAATGTCCACCGAAAACAAAATGACCACAGTGCATGCTCAAATGTCCTCTGTGAGACCCTAGGCCATGCTAGGCCTCACAGAGGCCATTTGAGCATGCGCGGTGGCCATTTTGTTTTCAGCGGTCATTTAAAAAAAATAAGTTTTAAAAATGGCCACCGCACATGCTCAAATGGTCCCTGTGAGGCCCTAGAGGCCAGCGGGGGGACGCAGAACCTTTGCAGACTCCCCATGACCTTTAGGAAGCCCCCCAAAGGGGCCAAAGGTAAAAAATATATTTTTTAAATTTAATATGTCACTGTACACATATTCAGATTGGCACTATGTACAGAGAATCAGGGCTTGTGAATACTGAGCTGAAGCTTATGAGCTAGAATTGGATTCATTTGCTCTTACTTTGCTTCTTGTGATAAGTGACTTAAATGTGATGTCTTAATAATATGGCTATTAATGGTGAGTTTGTCTTTGAATCAGTGTGAAATCCTTAGTATTAAGGCCACTGGGAGTTTCTTGCTCTCTTTCTCTCATTTTCACTGTCTTTCTGAAAGACTAGAATATATCCCAAGCAGTGACACAGTTTACTCTGCATATCCTTTAATTATTTTCAGAGTATCTGGGAAAAGTCAAATTCTCCATTTATTTTAAAAACTTATGTAATAGTGATGCTACAATGCATAGTAGAGAATTAGACAGGCACTTCTGTTTAGTTTTCCAAGTACACCTCCACATAGTATTTGGGTATTTCATGAGCCCCAGCATACTGAAATTTGTAGTTTTCCAGCATTTTTTGGTCTGGCTACATCCACTGATAAATAGTTTTTGAAATATTAATTGATTGATGAGCTTGACTTGTATTTTTCAGCTGATAGTATGGTAAAGTTATCTGAAAGATGGGTGTCAGATGTTTGGACAGGGGGCGCAATTTCAGTGCTTGCCCTAGGCGCTATTTCCCCTAGATACGCCTCTGCCCTTGGCACTTGCCCAAGGGTCCCATGTGAGATGGGGGACTGCATGTTGGAACACCCCTCATGAAAAAGCTCCCTTCCTGTAGAAAACTAGCATGTCGGGCCACATCTCCTCTCGGATGTGCTAATTTTCTTTGTGCAGGGAGTTCACTTTGCGGTGCAGTGCTCTAACATGCAATCTCCCCTCTTGCAGCCTGAAATGATACACTTCAGAAAAAACTTTACCACTTGCTTCTGCTGATTATATCATGTATATGATCACTGGAAGCAAATGGTAATGGGCCAGAAATGCTTGGCTTCCGGGAGGTTTGTTGGCTTCTGGGAGGTTTGTTCAGAACATTGCCCTCAGGAGCTGGTGGGAACCCTGAAGGCCATTTAGTCTTGCCTGCCATTTGCCTTGGAATGTGGCTCCTCCTACTAAGTGGACACAAGCCCAGGGCTGCCTGATGGCGTCAGGGGCGGGGGGAGGAGCAAGGGTACCCTGCTTCAGCTCATGGTCCCCCAACTTGGAGCACGCATGCATGAATCAGAAGAGCATAAGAACAGCCCTGCTGGATCAGGCCCAAGAAGGCCCATCTCGCCCAGCATCCTTTTTTTGCACAGTGGTCCACCAGATGCCTCTAAGAAGCCTACAGGCAAGAGTGGAGGGTATGCTCTCTCCCTCTCCTCCTGTTGCTCCCCTGCAACTGGCATCCTGCTTCTGAGATTGAAGGTGGCCTCCAGCAATCCTTTTAGAGGGGCCCCCAACATCATACCTGCCCCAGACCCCATATATTATCTGGGGGCTCCTGCAGGCGTCCATGTAGATGGAGAGTGTAATCATATGTCATATTTGAATTTCTCCCCTCTGACTGTAGCCCAGAGCTGGTTGGACACTCATCTGTGGAGCTTTGCGCTTCTGGCATGAGTTCCTCAGCCGTGCCTGCACATGCTTTTCTCCCTCCGCCCGCCACTCCCAGAGCTCAATGAACTATTTTGGAGCCTTGCTGTAACCATGCTCAATGCATTACACCAGCTGTAACCAAAATGTGGCTTTGGGATTTTGTATAGCAACATAGGAAGCTACCGTATACCAAGTCAGACCATTGGTCCATCTAGCTCAGTGTTGTCTACACAGACTGGCAGCGGCTTCTCCAAGGCTGCAGGCAGAAATCCCTCTCAGCCCTATCATGGAGATGCTGCCAGGGAGGGAATTTGGAACCTGCAGGTGCTCTTCTCCCCATCCCCTAAGGGGAATTTCTTACAGTGCTTACATGTCGTCTCCCATTCAAATGTGACCAGGGTAGACCCTGCTTAGCAAAGGGGACAATTCATGCTTGCTACTTAAGTGGCGCAGCGGGGAAATGCTTGACTAATAAGCAGAAGGTTGCTGGTTCGAATCTCCGCTGGTACTACATCGGGCAGCAGTGATATAGGAAGATGCTGAAAGGCACCATCTCATACTGCGCAGGAGGAGGCAATGATCAGCCCTTCCTGTATTCTACCAAAGAAAACCACAGGGCTCTGTGGGTGCCAGGAGTCGAAATTGACTTGACGGCACACTTTACCATTTACCACAGTATTAGCTCTCCTCCTCACTAGCCATTTTGTCAGGAGCCTACCTGCCTGGTGAGCTTTTGTCCAACTGACAACTGCCCGCACCCTCAGTGAGGTCCACAAGTGGTCTGTCCAGGGCTGGTGACAGACAATCTTTTTTTTTAGAGAGAGTTAACAAGGTTTTGGATAAGGGGTCTCTACTTGCAGTGTGTCCACCCATTCCACATTTGCTTCTGGGAAACTGGGGGTACAGGTATTTATACTGTTTCAAAACATGCAAGAGACAACAGTGAGACAAAAGAAATAGGCACCTTGGGAAGCAATGCCTCTCATAGACAAACTCAAACAACTCATTAAAAACTTTTGTTTATCTCTGGAACAAGATTGGTAGGTTCTCTACCTCAGCAGAGCTGAAGCTGACATCTGCATTTTAGTGACAGGACTAACTAGCCTTAAATCCTTGGCTCTGAATTGAAAGTTTAGCAGCAGCTCAACAACTGAATTGTGTTTTGGGGAAACATGTCAGGGGGACTTTGATAGGCAAGTCAAAAAGTCTTATCTGGTTGCAAAAGCCAAACGTGACTATCTCCTTTCAAAGATACTCGCGGGTCAGCAGATTTTAAATCTGATGAGTCTGCATTTTTTATATTTCGAGAATGAATAATGTTTCCTTCTTTACTCTTTCCACAGCACTTGGTTTCATCTCCCATTGGGGGTATTAATGAACATAGCAAAGCAAGGAAATTGTGTTCTCACCAGTTACTGTAAATGGTCAGGTCACTATATGCATATTGTATGATTTATTTATTATTTATTTAACACATTTGTATTCCGCCCAAAACGCAAGTCTCTGGGCTTTGGTTTACAATAAAACAATAAAAACAACAAATAAAAAGGTTAATACATCACAACAATTTAAAAATCAAAACGTTAAAACTATTAAAAACACAGTTAAAACAGTATCTAATTAAAAGCCTGGGTGAACAATTGTGTCTCTTTACTGCCTTTTAAAGTAAGAGATGGGGAAGCTCATATTTCAGCAGGAAGTGTGTTCCAAAGCCTCAGGGCAGCAATGGAGAAGGCCTGTCCTGAGTAGCTACCAGACAAGCCGGTGGCAACTGCAGACGAACCTCTCCTGAGGATCTCAATGGGCAATGTGGTTCATAGTGAAGAAGACATTCTTATGCTTATCCAATACACTGATATCCTCCATACATAGAATTGTCACACAGACAGTAGCCCTATGAACACATTATATTCAACACATGTACAATCTGTGTTCAGCATATGCACATACTGATCTGTACACATGTACACATCTTCATACCCTGCATTTGAGAAAGCCTGTTCCCAGGTTCACTTTTAAAGTGAATGCATGTATAGTAATTCATACATTCATGTACATGTGTATAGACACAAATGCATGTACAACGTAATGTCTGAGTAGTGGCTATACCTCTTATATGGCCCTTTGATTCGATTTTTCTATCCCCATGTGTTTGTGTACACACATACACTTGCCAATTGAGGATAATATGCATCTGATGAAAGTGGCTCTAGTGATTATACTAAAATGAATGGCAGACAATGACCAATGAAATGCATTGGTGCCTTCCAAGTGGCTATAGGAATGCACTGGATTTCTGAATGACCAAGACCATTGACCATTTGGAAATTCAGTTCATTCCTATGGCCATTTGGAAGGCACCAATGCATTTCAATGGTCATTCTCTTCCATTCATGTTAGTATATCCTGGCATGAAAGTTTCTGCCCTACTAAATTTCTTCAGAGTGGCACAAAACTCTTTATTGTTCTTCCAGAATACTTCTCATCCTAAAAACATGAGCCCACCTAAAATAAATGAATGGGCTTTGACAGGTATTATTTTTTCCTCAGCATTTTGAGCGTTTAGTGTGCTCTTTATCGATTATAGTCTTGTAATATTTACAGCAATCCTGCAAGGTAAATCAATATTATCCCCATATTGTGGGTCCGTGTGTGAACATGTGCATGAGCACAGTTGCTGAGGCTGAGGCTGAGTGAACAGAGGAACATAGGAAGCTGCCATATACCGAGTCAGACCATTGGTCTATCTAGCTCAGTATTGTCTTCACAGACTGGCAGCAGCTTCTCCAAGGTTGCAGGCAGGAATCTCTCTCAGCCCTATCTTGGAGATGCCAGAGATGGAACTTGGAACCATCTCCTCTTTCCAGAGCAGCTCCATCCCCTGAGGGGAATGTCTTATAGTGCTCACACTTCTAGTCTCCCATTCATATGCAACCAGGGCAGACTCTGCTTAGCTAAGGGGACAAGTCATGCTTGCTACCACAAGACCTTAGTTAGTGGCACCAGTGACTTGCTTATTTGCTTCTCTGAGCTGCCACTAAACTAGATGTGCTCTGTCGGACATGTGCAGAACTGAAAGCCATTATTTTATTTAAGGCATGGTATATTAGCCACTTTTCAGTTAGAGAAGCTCTCAGAGAGACTTGCAACAGTAAGTACTGTTATTATTTTATGTATTTATTTATTTTTATTTTACGTATTTCTGTACCACCCAAAACATGCGTCTCTGGGTGGTTTACAATTAAATCATTTAAACATTAAAATCATTAACATTAAAAAAATGTAAAACCCAACATTAAAAGTATTAAAACTATAAGTCTAATTAAAAGCCTGGGCAGTGCACAAATGTGTCTTCATTGTCTTTCTAAAAGTTGTGAGAGATTCCAAAGCCCAGGGGCAGCAAGGGAGAAGGCCTGTGTGAATATGCTTATTGCCTTTAGATAACTGACATGAGTTAACACAGCAGCAGCCCTTGAAGCAGCTTTCTGTGGCGTGGCAGGATGCTAAACCCTCCGGGAGGCTGGTCTTCTTGTCCTGCCCTCCTCGCGAAAAGGTTAGGGCTGTATCTCTTCCTTTCATGAATTCTTTGAAACGTAACTTGTTATTGTTCTTAATCAGGTCAAATGTTAATACGGGTTGACCCTGGACTTCTGGTTTCCCCCCATGTAGCCCTGGCCATAAAAGCCATGTCAGCTCTCTCTCTCTTGTTCTCTTGCTCTCTCACCCCTTCCTCTTCCTCTTCTTGCTTTGGATGTATTTGGTGTGGGAGCAACCCAGCCACAAATTGCAACTTAAGCCTTCTTTTTTAATTGAAACTCACACAACAATCCTATAGGTCGGGGTTTGCTATCATAGGTCAGGGATTCTCAGACTTGGGTTGTTGGACTACAACTCCTATCGTCCCCATCACACCCCTGGGGATAAGAATATAAGAACAGCCCTGCTGGATCAGGCCCAAGGAGGCCCATCTAGTCCAGCATCCTGTTTCATACAGTAGCCTACCAGATGCCTCTGGGGAGCCCAAAGGCAAGAGCTAAGGGCATGCCCTCTCTCCTGCTGCTGTGGCTCCCCTGCAGCTGACATGCCAATGATGCGGTCAGCCATCCCCTTCACCTCTTCCAGCTACTCCTTCCACAGGTCAGGGCTGTTCAGGATGATGGGAGTTGTAGTCCAACAACATCTGGGAACCCAAGGAGGAGAGCTGGTCTTGTGCTAGCAAGCATGACTTGTCCCCATAGCTAAGCAGGGTCTGCCCTGGTTGCATCTGAATGGGAGACTTGATGTGTGAGCACTGCAAGATATTCCCCTCAGGGGATGGAGCCGCTCTGGGAAGAGCAGAAGGTTCCAAGTTCCCTCCCTGGCAGCATCTCCAAGATAGGGCTGAGAGAGATTCCCGCCTACAACCTTGGAGAAGCCACTGCCAGTCTGTGAAGACAATACTGAGTTAGATAGACCAATGGTCTGACTCAGTATATGGCAGTTTCCTATGTTTCCTATGTTTCCAAGTCTGAGAACCCATGACCTATAGGTGCTTACTTGGAAATGAGTCCATTGTGTTCAATGGGGCTTCTTCTGTAACAAGTGTGCAGAAGATTACAGCTTTAATCAGGATTAATTATTGCTGGATCTGGGTCCCCTGCTTTAAAAGTAGGGGACCCAGTTATTTATGCTTATTTATATTTAAATAAATAAATATAATAATTACATATTTAAATATAATAATTAAATATTCATAGGGGACCCGTTATTTATGCTTCATATGAAACATAATGCCTTCGTCCCTGGTTTGTTTTCAGTTGTTCTAGTCAGTATCTTCTACATTTATGTTCTATGCCCTCTTAGAGGGTGAGTGTATGACTGGAAATGCACCTAATATTCTAAATGTGGGTGAATCCCAGCTTTACGCAATAGTGTGATAAGACCTGCATGCATAGACTGGTTTCCCAATAATCCCTGTCATTGCTATATCCCTAACAATCATTCTTAACAAAGTAGCCTTGTTTTACACTAACCTTTTCAGTAGCCGGGGTTAAGCATTTAATCAAACACTGTGGGAGGGGCAAGACCATCCTCGGACTATTTGAGGACCTTGCTCCTCCTGCCATACCTTGTTAATTCACGGCCCCTGTGTACATATCTTTCACATGCACGTTATAAAAAGTGTGCAAAAACCCACCAAAGCTCATCACAAGCAGAAGGTGCCGGGACCATTACTATGTCTGGGGGAAGAGAGAAGTGAAGTTTGCCTGGGGTAGCTGCCGAGGGGCAGTGTTATGAACCAAGTCTGAAGTCACAGGTGCTTCACAAGGCACTTTAACTACGAATGGAGGATTCCCTCCTCCGCATTGTAGTTAATGCCAATTTCTAACATTAAAAGTCGATACGTTAAATTGTCATTGCTCTTCATCATGTAGTCTTTAAGGAGGAGGCACTCCCCACTTGCCAGCTCTAGAAGCCAGCCCATAATATAACTAGACTTGGATGCAATCCTATAATACCTTGCAGGCCAGGCAGCCTTCATGCAAGGTAGTCTTTTAAAAATGCATGCATTGAATTCTGGGATGGACTTCTGTTCCATCTTTCTTATTGATTGATTGATTGCGTTTTTATACCGCCCCTCCCAATTTGGCCCAAACAAAACAAAACAAAAACAGTCAAAATCAGTCAACAACAAAAACAAAAATCCTAAAATACCATAAAACAATCGGTTAAAAAACAATTTTAAAACCCTAAAAAGCCCAGTACATTAAAAACCCCTTACAACAATTTTAAAATCCTGGAAGGCCAGGCCAAACAGATAAGTCTTAAGGGCTCTCCTGAAAGTCAATAAAGAGTTCAAATTACAGATTTCTGCAGAGAGCGCATTCCACAGGCCAGGAGAGGCTACAGAGAAGGCCTTCTGTCTTTTGTGAATGGGAACTCATAAACTTGTCATGGTTCTTAGGTATATAATTGTAGTTGATTTTTGAGAGTTCTTTTTGTTTACATGTTGCCATAATAATTATGATTTGGACGAAGAGTGTGTCCTTTTCTGCTTCCAGGACGTGCACAATTTCCCCAACATGTGAGGTTTTAAATTTGAATCAGGTATACCCTAACCCTGCCTTTAATTCACAAGGATTCTCAGGAGATACATTATGCTGGGGAATGTTTGGTATGGTATCTAATTTGGTCTGGGTAGGTGTTGTCTTCAAAATGATAAACTTGCCTTGAGCCCTAAGGATTGGGAGGCCTGGAAATGGAAAGAAGTCCATGCAGTTGAGCCAGGATTCCAGCCAGGCTTCTGGCAGGCTCAAGAGATGCATCTGTTCTCCCTCTGCCTGTCCTTCTACTCTTCCTTTCCGTGAAGGACAAAATCCAGGCTCACCCCACACCTACGTGTAAAGAAGAGCACTTTTCTGGGCCAGTGCCCTTTAGGAAGCAGCAAGGACTAGAGAGCAGCCAGGGGCCACCCCTCCCTCCCTCCCTCGTATTGCTCTTTTTCTCTGTCTAGTCCAGTGCAGCCCTCCTGGGCAGCCAGAGGCAACGCAAGAACACCCTGCTTTTCCGCTGCACACTGGAGAATCACATGGTGCTTGCGAGCGGGCAGGCAGGCAGAGCCGCCCCAGGCAAAAGATGCTCCATGCACTCTTGCACTGGCACACTGCAGGGGTCGGCTTGGAGGGGCCGCAAGCCGACTGAGAGGCCATCGGGTGGGGAGGGGAGGGTGTGTGTGTGTGTGAATCAAGTCAACTCAAGGAAGCTGGCTCAGCCAGTCTGGTGGACTGAACGCCACAGGGGAGCCACGGCCTTGCAACCCCCAAAAGAGGGACAGGAACCTTCTAAGGGTCCCTGCCAGAGTGCACAAGGACACATCCACCAGGCAGCTTCCTTTTGCATGCCGTCTGCGGGCAGCCCCAGGAGGTCAGCTTTGGCATTCTGTCTGTTGCTGAATGACATGCTGGGCGTATAAAGCTGCCTTCGATGGAGTCAGACCCTTGGTCCATCCAGTTCACTACTGTCTGTGGAGACGGGCAGCAGGCACTTCCCAGGCAATCCAGCATGGAGGTCTTTCCCAACCTGGGGCCGTTTGCATGCAAAGCAGGGGTTCTTCTGCCACTGAGCTGTAGCCCCATATTTATTCCTGATTTTGCATATTTATATATGCTAAATATTAGAAGAAGGTGTATGAGGGCAAGGCGGGCTTCAACATCGGGGCCTGCATGGTACTGCTCATGTGAAAAGTGTGTGTGTGTGTGCCTGTAGGCAGGTGTGCTTTTTCAGGGGTGAATTGACCCATGGGAAGAGGCTGCCACACACCTTTCCCCATCTACCACTCCCTCCCCAAGACTATTCCCCACTCGCTTGGCCCGCATGGCAGGAAAGAAACGAGAGAGAAACAGTCTGGGGAGAAACGCTGCAGGTCGAGAGAAGCGTTAAGCACTGCTGCTCACAACTTCTCCCCTCCAAATGCCTGTTGCTGCTTTAGCATTACCAGCCAGGCAGGCTGGTACCTAGGATGCCTATTGACTTTTATGCAATGCAGTTCAGTGGGCAGCCACATCTGTGGCCCAGATGGATGAGGGGAGGCTACCTGACCTCCCACCTCAAACTTTGCTGCCAGATGTCCCTGCAGTGTACGTCTCTGCTGGGTGGCTACCCAGCCTTGTCTGCCCTGGGATAAGAAGTTAAGATGGGCCCTTCTGAACCCCTTGCCTTCTCCCCCCCCCCCACAAATGTCTTTGCTGTAGAACGGCAAGGACATGGTGAAAAGCAAAACATTTCTGAAACATAGGAAACTGCCATATACTGAGTCAGACTATTGGTCTATCTAGCTCAGTATTGTCTTCACAGACTGGCAGCAGCTTCTCCAAGATTGCAGGCAGGAGTCTCTCTCAGCCCTATCTTGGAGAAGCCAGGGAGGGAACTTGGAACCTAGATGCTCTTCCCAGAGCGGCTTCATCCCCTGAGGGGAATATCTTGCAGTGCTCACACATCGTCTCCCATTCAGATGCAACCAGGGCAGACCCTGCTTAGCTATGGGGACAAGTCATGCTTGCTACCACAAGACCAGCTCTCCTCTGATTTTGTCCCTTAGGAACATAGGAAACTGCCATATACTGAGTCAGACCATTGGTCCTTCTAGCTCAGTATTGTCTTCACAGACTGGCAGCAGCTTCTCCAAGGTTGCAGGCAGGGATGTCTCTCAGCCCTATCTTGGAGATGCTGCCAGGGAAGGAACTTGGAACCTAGATGCTCTTCCCAGAGCGGCTCCATCCCCTAAGAGGGGAATATCTTACCGTGCTCACACATCAAGTCTCCCATTCAGATGCAACCAGGGCAGACCCTGCTTAGCTATGGGGACAAGTCATGCTTGCTACCACAAGACCAGCTCTCCTCTCCTCTCCATCTTGCCCCTTGCTCCTGTGCAAATAATATCACATACTCCTCACATGCACGGGCACTTTCACATGCACACTTGTTTGTGACTGGATCAGAAACATTTTAACATATATACCTAGTACAATTACCTCATCAACACCACTTTTATCTTTCTTCTTGTAGCTGGGGAGTTGCAGTCCTGCAATATCTCTAGGGTGCCAAAGTCGGGAACTCCTGACCTCCACACAAGAAGTGGTAACAATCTCTTCAGCCTATATGGTCCAATTGTAATCCCCTGCTAACTGAGCCAAGAGGCACCTTGTTAAAGTGGTGATTCTCTGATATTTAGCAGGGGGAGAGCAACTGGCCCTTTCCAACCCCAGCACAGCATTCCTCCAGTGGCTTTGCTGCTGTCTCCCATCTTTCTTTTTTTAGATTGTGAGCCAGGGGTAAGAAGAGCGCCTCTGCGGAGTAGTATAGTAGTTGTAATTGGATTATTTGTGGTTTTATTTACCTTTTTAAAAAATTCTGATGTACTTGTAAAAACAACAAAAAATGCCAAAATAAACAGCTCAGAAAATAATAAATACTTTTTCTCAAGTGAAATAGCTATAATTGCATGCATCTGCAAGCGATTGTCTGAAACTACCCTGCATACAATGGATCTAAACTGGTTCAAAACATGTTCAAAGTGTATGACTTGATTGCTGAACCTTTTTTGAAAGGGAGTGACTGAACTGGAACTGAACCTAAATGTCTAATGGTTTGACTCCCTGGTTGTAGAAACAAAGATGAAACATTGTCTTAAGACACAGGGTGTTCCTAGGCAAGAACTTACTTCATAGTGCATCTGATCTGATGTGGCAGACTTTTGCATATGCAACCTCAGGCTGCAGAAAAGCAATTAATAACATTTAGCAAGTACCTAATACTTTGGAGTGTTCAAAAGGTTTCACATGAGGGGTCTGGAAACCAAGTCCTATGAGGAGCAGTGATTGGAGCTGGGTAGGGTTAGCCTTTAAATGACCGACCAGGAATCAGATCTGGGTGAGACTAATTGTGGAGCCTGGGCCTAAAGGCGTTTGGAGCCCCCCCACCCATGCAAGTTAAGCATCATATTTTAGCACGTAGGTTCTTGAGGGCACAAATCACATCACCCAAGACAGACCAAAGGTGATTTGGGGGGCCCCAAGGGGTGTGGCGGCCCCAGACCGTGTCCCCAAAGTACAGGGGTAAGCGTGCCTCTGGGGCAAGAAAGCAGGAGGCATTTCCTGGTGCTAAAGGCAGTTTAACAGCAGAACAGTCTGCCTAGTGCAGGGTGGGGGTGGTCCCTCCTTCGCTGGAGGTTTCCAGAGGCTGGGCGGCCAGCTGTCAGAGAAGCTGTGCCAGTTTTCTGCACTGAGCAGGGGGCCAGACTAGAAGACCTCTAAGGTCCCTCCCAACTTTTTCTTTCTTTCTTTTCTAAAGGCTGCAATTCTCCGTGATCCTAGCACCAGAACGGAAAAGCAGCTCACCCGAGCTCTTTCTCCCCATTTCGCAGGTGTGAGAGAGAGGCGGAGGCGCGCACGACAAAGGGGAGAGGACAGACCCTGGCCGCCAGGAGCGCTCGCCACCAGGTGCCACAAGGCTCCGCGGCACGCTCTCTCCTCTCTGAGGGGGGCATGCAAGCAGGCGGGCGCCGAGGAGCCCTGGATCATGCGCCGGAGAACAAATCCACGACGCTGAGCCGCGTCCCTCCCTCTCCACTCCACTCTCTTCCGGCTCGGGGGTGTGTGTGGTGGAATTCGGCCTTCCTTTGCAGGGGGGGGAGCAACGCAGGAAAGACCGGCGCGGGGGGGGGGCGGGGGCCGTCGCAACCGCACTTTGCAAGGAGCTGCAAGGCGGCGGCAGCAGGAGCAGGCAAAGCAAGAGGAGGAGGAGGAGGGGAGGGGGACGAAAGCGAGAGCGCGCGCGGCTGCGCACACGTGTGTGTGCGCGCGCCTAAGCCTCCGGGTGCCGCGGGCGGGCGAGCGAGCAGCAGCACGGCGAGCTCGGCTGTTTATTTTGTGCAGCAGGGCTCGGGCTGGGGGGCGTGTATTTAAAGAGGGCCGCGCAGCCAATGCGCGCCGAGGGGCCGGCCCACGTGGGCAGCTTGTTTACAACAGCCCTTCCCGGGGAGCTGGAACCCGGCCGGCAAGAAGCAAAGCCCGGCGCTGGGAACACGTGGAGGAGCCGCCAAAGCAGCAGCAGCGCCGCCCCCGGCCCGAGCGAGTCGGCTGCAGGGAGGGACAGGGAGCCGCAGCGATGGGAGGGCCCCGCGGTGGCTGCCGCTAGAGAGGTAAATCCAGCGCGAGGAGGAGGAGGAGGAGGAGGAGGGGTGCACGCGCGCGCGCCTTGGAGGGGCGGCTGCTCTTGCACAGGCGCCCTGCCGCCGCCGCCGTCGCCAAGGGGCCATCTGGCCCCGCGCTGGCCAGCCCCCGAGGCTCTCCAGCTGTGGCTGGAGGACTTGCAGGGGGTGGGGGGATGGAAGCGCCGGGAGTCCCTCCTCCCGTCCCGCTGGAGAGCCTCCGGTGCCCCCCCCCCCCCCGCGCGCTCTCGCCGGCCCCTGCTTCTCTCCGCCTTGGACTAGACGGCGTCCCAGAGGGCCACGGTCTTTGCCCCCAGCAGCTGGCAGGGAGGGCGAGCGAGGCAGCCGCTTCTGGGCGTGTCTCTACGCCTGGAATGTTTTCACGCTGCCTTGGCCACAAAAAGTTTGCAGAACCGTTTGCGCGGCAGAGAGATGGGCGCCAATAGGTCCTTGCCCCGAAGGGGCTCACCGTTTTAAAACACGAAGACGACGACCGCGGCACAAGGGCCCCACCACCACCAGGCGCTACAAAAGAGGCTCTGCTGGGCTGAACAGTCAGAGACAGTTACTCTCTCCTCCTTCCTGCTGAATATAAGAGAGATGCTCTCTTTAAAAAGTGCTTCTTGCCCCAGTTAGCAGGGAACATGGAAGGTTCTGTTGGACTCCCGTGGCTAATAGCCACTGATAGATCTCTTGCCCAACACAATTGTCTAGTCCTCTTTGAAACCCATCTGAGTGATTCTTGCCACATCTTGTGGCAGTGAGTTCCACAAGTTAATTACATGCTGTTTGGATAGATGTTTCCTTTTCTCAGTCCTGAATCGCTTGCTGGTTAACTTTATTGGATTACTTTGAGTTCTCGGTCATGAAAGAGGCAGAAATATTTACTTTTCTCACACTGTGAATAATTTCAGAACCCTTACATCACACTCCTCTTCTGTTGGCTGCTCACCCCCCTCCCCCATTAAAAAGTTCTCCTTCTAGGAATAGTATCCTTGGTCATTTAGCTACTCTTTCCTACACCATCTTTTGCGTTCTATTAACCTCACAGTTATCTCTATTTGGTATTGGGAAGGAACCATATCCTCGGCCTCCAGGCTAGCAAGCCTCCCAACCAGTGTCCCTATAACTGATCTAGAGGAATTTGCATGCACACCCCCACCAAACTGGTCTCTCTTCGTCACCACTTGTGGGGAAACTGAAGCAAGTGACAGAGCAGACAAGGTCAGTGCCACATCTGAGCACATGAAGGCATTTGTATGAGCTCCCCTATGAGAGTCTTGAACCCAGCACTACACCAGTAGCCAGGCTCCAATCCAGAGGTTCAGGTATGCAAAATGGGTACCCTGCCATGGAGATGTAGTGAATATCTTCACCTTAACTTCCAGGTATTCTGCTAGATGAGAAGTTCTCAAAACAGTTGTAGCTAGTCTTCTGTATGTTGGCAGGGGCGGGGGGGGGGAGTTTGAACTTTCCCCATGCAACTAAGTAGTGATTCACACGATTATTCAAACACTGCTTGCATGTGATAGCTTGGCTTACTTCAGCTAGGTTGTCATTTAAAATGCAAACCCCCCCCCCCACACACACGCTCCATTCCTTGCCTGGGATTGTTTTGTCCAGAACTCCCAGCTGTTCCCCATCCTTCTGATAATCAAATTATTATACCTAAGGGTTTAAAAAGAAAGCATACAAACGAGCATTTTTTAAAAAGTTCCAGCTTCCTTGGTTTTTTTTGAAGACCCATGGGTTTGCTTTCCATGTTTTGCCATCAGGAGTACTGGGGGGGGGGAAGAGTCCCTTAAAAATGAAAGTGGAGAGCTTCCCAATGTTAAGTTTTTGAATGTGTGAAGATGCCATGAATTGTGTGACTGAATCAGGGGAAACCATTGCTTTCTGCCATGTGGCATTCCTGCAGCCCTTCCTCTTTTGTAGCTGCACTTACCCTCCTGTTTGCACTGTAGGTGTGTGTCTCTCTAAATAAATGTCTGCAAACAAACTTGCAATGCAAATACCTGGGAGGCACTCAGGACTTGTTAAAGCCAGGCCACGCCCCTTTGGTTATCTGCTCTGATATTGCAGGTGTGAGCTAAAATTGCTACTGCAGGCTGGATCATATAGACAGGACCCTCACTGGGTGACTGCAAGATCCAGTGACTGGAATGGGCCATCGCAGATCTAGCCGCACTGGAGGCAGGTTGAATAATTTATTTATTTGTTAAATTTATATACCGCCTTTCATTAAAGCAATCCCAATAATGTGCCTGCAAGTGTGATTTAGCCCTAGTTATTTGTGCATTTAACACAGGTCTCTCCCTGCCCCACCCACCACACAGGTACAGTCTTTGTGTAGTAAATGCATGTGCACTGTCACTTGAGAAGGGCTGTACAAGGGTTTATTGTGATGCGCACACACACAGGTCCAGAAGGAGTAATGGACTGGGGCAGAGTGGAAATCTCCCCAGAGCAGTGTTCCCTCTAAGAGGGATTCCCAGTGTTGTTGACTACAACTCCCAGAATCCCCAAGCAAAAGCCATTGCAGCTGGAGATTCTGGGAGTTGTAGTCAACAACATCTGGGAATCCCGGTTAGAGGGAACGCTGCCCCAGAGTGGATCCTGCAAACCAGGTGGAAGAAGATGGCAAACTTCTATGGATAAAATGAATTTCCCCCTTAATAAAGATGCCTCCTGGTCAAGATACCCTTGGGCTCTAGGAGCAGTTCAAGTGTTAAGTTTTGCACACCTTTGCAGAACTTGTGTGGCAGTAATGTAGTGACTCTGCAGCATTGTGGAGTGATGACTGAAGACTCCTGATTATTTGCAATTTAGTAATCCTGCAAAATGCCCATGACTTCTCAGAGGTCCCCTTTATCTGTACAGCATTGTGCCTAGCTATGGCATATAGATTTCCCTCTGTGTGTGTTTTGGCCCTTTCTCCGGTCTCTGTTTGCATTGGATATCTCATCATGTGTGGTTGTTTTGACCATCTCCTTTCCTAGTCCTGCTTTTGCTGTCTTCCCTAGTCTCTGTTGGGTAAGGGTCACATGTCTGGGAATAGAACAGCCCTCCTAAATCAGACCAGAGGCGCCCACCTCATTTCCAGCACTGACCAGTCAGATGCCTTTGAGAAGCTCATATTCAGGCCCCCCCCCCCGTGGCTTGTTCCCAGCAGCATCCGGTCTCCAGTAGTATAGTACCTCTGCTTGTGGAAGTCCTGTGGCTCTGGTGGCCATTGAGACAGCATGCTGTTCAGAGGCGCCATTGGGCCCGGACTTTGGGGTGCAGGTCTGTGGCCTGGTAGCCTCTTTTTCTTGGAGGGCCCCAGCACAGCTGCCTGCCTGCGCTGCAGCGGGCACGGGCTCTGCGATACCTCCTCTGTGCATGGGGCTAGCTAGGATCGGGAGGCCTGACTCCCATTGGAAGGCTCCCCAAGTGCTGGGGCAGGCTGCTGGCTGCAGTTCCCGCCTGACTACCTGCTCATTCAGCGGGTGGGCGGGACTCCCAGAGGCCTCTCGGAAGCTCTCCAGTGCTGGCTGGCAGGCTGCCTACGGGCACATCGTGGCCAGTGCTGGCTGCCCACCAGAGTGCTGGTTATGCTCCCCCTTGTATATTGATGGAATGGCTTCCTATAGGGCTTTGATATCAGGCACAGGTGTCAGGCAGGGTGGGAGGGCTCTGTTTAATAATTTTGGAGTGGATTGGTCAATCTGTTGATACTTAATTTCCCCCCTAAAAACATAAAAAAGTCCTAAAAGTGGCTTGTTTTGTGGCAGAAAATTACAAAAACTTCTGGAACGGAAACCCCCAGGACCATCATTCTGCCTATAATCTGCCCTTTGCGGTCATAAAAGCACCTCCCCTTCTGCCCTACTCTAGATCACCTGGACTGGCTTGGCACAGGGCTTTGATGTTGAGCACAGATGTAGGGCAGGGTGCAAGGGCTCTGTGTATTTAATTTGAAGTGGATCTGTCATTTTAATTTTATTTTAATGATGTCCCCCCTATAGAAGTAAAGCTGCCAGAAAGAGTTCTCTCTATCCAGACTCCTTCACACCTCCTGAAAGTGGAGCAAACTGTAAACATACACATAAAATATTTTTAAATAAATAAATGCACTATTCTTAAGTTGGTTTGCAATCCAGAAGGTTGGAGTGAGAACTGCAAAGCAAGGGGCACGTGTTGTGGGTTTTATTTCCCCTCCTTACAAATGCACTCTGTCCAAGCCGGTTTGTGATCCAGGTGTGTGTTTGAACTGTGGTGCAAGGGACACCTCTTCACTGTTCCCCTAGCAGGGAGTCCCAAATGTTGTTCACTACAATTCCCAGCATCTCCAGCTGCAGTGGCCTTTGGTTGGGGATTGTTGTCAACAGCATCTGGGAATCCCTCTTAGAGGGAACACTGCACCTGTGGTGTCCCAGTTGGTTTGTGAATGGTCAAGAATCCATTGGGGGCTCTACTGTTGTCTTTTTAAAACAAATGCGCTCTGGCACACCCCTGTGGGCTTGTGGTGACTGATCAAGGAGGTGTGTGGATCCTTCAGTAGGAGCTGGCCAAGGCAGAACACTGTGTGCCGCTGCCCCAGCCCGTGCCTGCCTTCCTGGTCTTATGGCAAGCTGTGTGAAACTACGGGGCGAGTGAGTGTGGAGGAGGAGGATGCAAGGGGAGCCCCAGTGACCCACCTGGTCCGGGCTCCAAAATTACCTGGCTGAGCCTCTGGTACTGCCTCCCCCAGTAGACAGCGGGAGACAGTACCAGACACCTCGGGGCTTGCTTTCCGCAGCCGGGCACCCCGGCGTCTGTCTTCTCCGGAGGCTAGCGCCCGGGTTCCGCTGCCAGGCTCCCACTCCTCTTGTGCCTGGGCCCGGCAGCTCCGCGTGCGCGTGTAGAGGCGCCCTAACCCGGCCGGCTACCGCCGCGTTGGTGCGCCTCCCTCGACGTGCAGCGCTTGCTGCTTCTGCTAGCGAGAGCGCCTCCCTTCCGAGCCGGGAGTCCAGGCCGGGGGCTGCCTGGAGCCGTGTACGTGAGGCAGGCTGTGCCGGGGACAGCGGAGGGGAGGGGACTGGAGGGGGAGGAGGAGGAGGAGGGGACGCGCTCGGGCGCGGGAGGGGAGGGGGCAGCTGGGAGGGGAAGGTAGATTTCAAAACAAGCTTGGCGAGGGAAGGAGGGAGCGCGCAGCCGAGCGGAGCTGGCCAACGGAGGGAGGTAAGCGGAGAAGCGGCGGCGTCGCAGCAGGCCCGGCTGTGCAGCGGCGAGCGAAGGGGGCGTGGGTGTGCGCAGCCCGGCCGCCTGTCCGTGAGCCCTGGGCACCTTTCCATGCGCCCTGCGCGCAACCGCTGTCGGTGCAAAACCGGATCGCGAGGGACGCGCCTGCCCCACGGCGCCCGCCGCAGGGGCGCTGCTGGCCGGCTACAGGCGCCCTCTCGGCGCGCTTCTCTCCGCGCGAGCAGCGCAACTCCTTCCAGAGTCGGGCTCCGTCGGCGCGTCGTCTTCGCCACGGGCCGGTGCAGCCGCAGCAGCAGCAGCGCGCCTCCTTCCCCGTTTTCGGGCTGGGGCCGCCTGGTGCGCCCCTCGGCCCCCAGGCGAGAACGCCGACCCCCGGGGGCGGCTTTCTCCCTGCACCTCCCCTGCTCATCCCTGCGCCGCGCCGCCTTCGCCGGAGCGCTCCGCTCTCGAAGCGCTGGCTGCGGGTGCTGTCCTCGCCCGGGATCCCGCTGCCCTCCCTGGCGGGCTCCCCCGGGGGCGGTGGCGGCGGCGGTGGACTTGGTTGCTTGTGTTTTGATCAACGCGTGTTTGCCACGCCTCCCTCCCTCGCCTCCTGCTGGAGACGAGGATCCCCTGCGCTCGCGCGGCGGCGTTGTCGCTTCGGCCCAGGCGGCGGCAGCAGCAGCAGCAGTGCGAAGCGCCTCCGCTCTCCCCGCCTCTTCGCGCTCCCCCAGCCCCGCTGTTGTTTCGGCTTCGGCCGCCCCAGCCTCTCCTTCTGGTTGCCGCCCCCTCCTCCGGTGCTCAGCGACGCGCCTCCGTGCCCTCTTTGCGCCCCCTCCGCGCTCGCGGGGGGTGCCACGCCTCCGCCTCCCCTCCCCCGCTCCTTGTGGGCAGGACGCGCTGCCTCCCTCCGCTCTGCGCTTGGGTCGCGCCCCCTCCCCTCCCCTCCCGTCCTCCCCTCCCAGATCTTGAACTTTGGGGCCTCGCCTCTCCCAGCAGGTCCCTTCTCCCCTTGGCGGGGCACGCCGCGAGCGGAAGAGGCAAACTTTGGCTCGACTACCTGGTCTGCTCTTGCAGGCTCTGGCGGGCAGCAATTCTGCAGGCGCTGGCACAGGGTCCTGACTCAGGCGGCTTTTTATTGGAGATCCTGGAGGCTGAAGGAACTCAGCCCCGCTGCATGCAAATCATGTGACCTGCCTGCACCCCGGCGGCCCTCCCCACCGAACATAAGCATTTATTTGTAGTTGCAGACACAAGGCGGCTTCCAGCAGCCTAAGAAAACGATTTTATGCTACGATCTGGAAGATAGGGAGAGGCTGTAGTTCGCAGGCTTTGCATGCAGGAAGCCCGACCCGGCTGCCATCCTTGGCATCTCCAATGAAAAGGAATTCAGGGAGCAGTGAGACCCTGAAGAGTTGCTGCCAGTCAGTGTACACTAGACAGTACTGACCACAGAAGGGCTGACTCCTCCTGATGCATTGGCTTTGTATGTTTACAAATATTGGGAAGGGGCATTGGTTCACCCAGACCCGTGTGGTCTACTCTGGTGGGCAGCAGTCCCCCAAAGTCTCTTTCGGGCAGAGATCTTTCCTAGCCCTGCTAATTGAGTTCCTCTTTAACTGGAGATGCCCCAAACTGATCCTGGGATCTTCTGCATGAGAGCTGGCTCCTCCCCAAAACAAGGGCTTGGAATGCTACGAAGCTGCCATGTACTGAGTCAGACCATGGGTTCAATTAGCCCAGCATAGCTTGCACTGACTGGCAGCAGCTCTCTAAATGCTCAAGCCGAGGGAGGCTTTCCTGGGTTCTGTGCAGCTTTTAGCTGGCAACTGAACCTGGATCCTGTGGCTGGCCAAGCATGTGATCCACCCCCTGAGCTGGGGGCTCGGTCTGTCACCCCTCCCCGCACAGCATTCTCTCTTTGCTGTAAAGCGTTTCTCTTTCTTTTTTTCTTGCACGCTTCCAAGAAATGTTCTCCTGGAGACACTTGCAAAAGTAACAACAGTGTGGTTACTTTTGTGTTATGCTTGCTGCAGCAGCATGCTGATGTGGCTCCCATGTGCTGTGCAACATCTTTCCCGCTGTGCAGTCCAGGCCTAAGTTTGTTTATTCCACAGTAAACCCTGCCGAGCTCAATGGGGCTTTCTCCCTGGAAAGAGTGCACAAGATTACAGCTGGAACCTTGCAGGTTGCTTATAAGCCGTGCTGCTTGCAGCATGGACAAACCCTCTCTATATGCAACAAAGTGAGTGGAGATTACAAGCTTAGGTTGTTATGGGCCCTCCTGACCTCCAGACAGGCTCGACAGCAGGGCTTTCCCCCGGGGATCGTGGTGAGACAAAAAAATACACAAAGTAGGCAAATAGAAATCAAAATTCAACAGGTTGTTTGCAGTATTAATGCTGGCCCGATCCATAGGGGGCAAGTGCCATGCTTTGGACACCCATGTCCCCACACCTCTTGTTTTAGGAGCACTGAAAAGACTACCTTGTAGGGCAGGGGCTCCCAGTTTTGGGTCTCCGGATGTTGTTGGACTACAGCTCCCATCATCCATATCCACAATGGCCTTCGTGGCTGGGGTGATGGGAGCTGTAGTCCAAACAGCATCCAGGGACCCACGGTTGCTGCAGAAATTGGGTTTGGGGGGAAACTTGTAAGAGAAAGCGGATATTAGCTTGGCAAATCCCAGAGCTGAAAGTGCCCTGTATCTAACCCTTTTCCTGTCCGAGGAAACTTCTCTCTCTCCTCTTTCCTGCGGGGAAGCTGGGTTCTGCATTTGCCCCATGACTTCCAGTTGCTGACCCTTCATCTGAAGCAACCTTGGCTGGCTGCCTGTTCAGGCTTTGACTGAAGCGGGGAGGCTGGCCCAAGTGTGGGCACGCGGCATGCCCTCTCCTGCGGCGGAGTGGCCGGACTCCCTCTCCACCCGTCTTCGCGGCTGGCTTCACGGGCGTGGAAAGGACTGCAGCCTCTCTGCGCACTGGGTTCCACTGCTGGCACAATCCCCGTGGGCCTGGCTTCCTCCTCTGCCACGCCCCCTCTTGCTGGACTTCAGCCCCCTGCCTCATAAAACCCGCGGCACGGTCTGGGATGGTGTCTCGGCTCCGCGGCATGGGAATGCTCCCCTCTGGAGTCACATCCCATGCCTGCCTCCGGGCTCGTGACGCAACCACGCCCTTGCGTGGCGGGCCTTCGTTAAACGGCAGGCCGTGTCCCTGGCTACCGTGCCTGTGTGGCCGCCTGTGCTGCGATTTCTCCATGGCCGCGCTTGATGGATGCGCCTCTGCTTATAAAACAGCCCTGTCGCAAATCAGGACCGCCTCCTAGGAAACCAGGCCGAGAGCTTTTACAGGAAGGTGGTTCTGTTGCACCACAGGCGGCTGATGCTGGGGTGTGTTGTGGGCAATTCTTGTGAGCTAGAAACTGGCGGACTTCACACGGCGGGAGAATCATGGAATGCAATGCCGCTTGCTCTGGGTTGTACCATTTCCGACAGCAAGGGATGGGGGGAGTGGGGAATGCCACCTCTGAAAGCTCCCTGAAGCCAGGGAAAGGAACCCTCCTTGTGCTCAGATAATAAGCATGTCAGGCAGAAAGCTAGTCCGGAGCCTTTCCCTCTGACGTGCTAGTTTTCTACATGCTGGCAGATGTTTTCAGTGGTCAGGCATTAAGACATGGAATGGTACCGTCCAGGAAGAGCAAGGAGTGAAGAAGCTGTGTGTGTGTGTAGATTGGCTCATGCTTAGATAGCGGTCACAGATGGCGGTTCCTGCTGCTGCCTGTCTGTGCATTCTCCTTGCTTTTGATCAGATGCCCTTACTGCTTTAGGGCACCCCTTCTTGTGCCTTTCCCGCATTTCTGTGGCCTTCTTCTGTAGCAAAATGGACCAGCCGTGAACCATGAGCAGGAGAGATGTTGAGTTGAATCTGAGAGACCAAGGGCATGTCCTCTTACGCTTCCCTTTGGGGATCGGCTGCATTTCTCTGCAGAAGCTACAGAGCATCCATGCACAGCTTGAGCATGGCAAAATTTGCACAACAGACTTGGAGTATGCGCTGATTTGCATTTTCGAAAACCACACTCCGCCTAAAAGAAGGATGCTCAAAACTCCTTTGCCACAGTGACACACACACAGACACACACACCACTGATTGGCTTTTTCCCATGCGTTCATGGTCTCCCTTTCCCAGAACAGGGACTGAGTTGGGATCAAAGGGATGAACATACAAGTGGCACTTTAAATAGTGGGCTAACTGTCGGAACTATGTGGGGATGGTAAAATCGAATGTTTTGGCTGCCTGCCATCTGCTGTGCAGAGGTGGGGGGGGGATGGGGAGCCAGGCTCGTGGCGTGGGAGGGGAAAGAAGAAGCGCGCCAACCCTTGCTTTTCGTTAGGTTTGTAGTTGCCCGGGATATGCCTTCGAGCGATTTGCCCATCTTGCCCTCGGTCCCCTCAGCTGTAGAATGGGCATAAAGAGTGTTCTGCCTTGCAGCCCTGTTACTGCCGGGAGAAAGAGAAAAGCATGGTGAAGCTTTTTAAAGGGGCATTAGAAATGGCAGGCCTGTGGCATGCTGGCCCTTGGTTCCATGCTGGAAAGGGCTGTAGGGAGGAGGCCGGGGGTGTGTGTGTGTGTGTCTTGCAGGGCCCTCCTCTCCCCCCATCACGCACTTCCCTGACATAGGAACATAGGAAGCTGCCATATACTGAGTCAGACCCTTGGCCCATCTAGCTCAGTGTTGTCTACACAGACTGGCAGCAGCTTCTCCAAGGTTGCAGGCAGGAATCTCTCTCAGCCCTATCTTGGAGATGCTGCCAGGGAGGGAACTTGGAACCTTCTGCTCTTCCCAGAACAGCCCATTCCCCTAAGGCGAATCTCTTCCAGTGCTCACACATCAAGTCTCCCATTCATATGCAACCAGGGCAGACCCTGCTTAGCTATGGGGACAAGCCATGCTTGCTACCACCAGACCAGCTCTCCTCTGACGCTCTTTGCAGGCTGATTTGGGCTCCTAGGCAAGATTGCCACCACGCCCCCCTGCAAGAATCTCCGCCCTGCCTCTTTGCAGGAATATGCTGAGGATCTCGGAGCTAAGTTTACAAGCTTTCCTTCCAGAAAGCTGCTTATCCTTGCCTTTTCCTTCCTGGAGTTTCTAAAGTTAATTCTTTCATGATGCCGCGTCGGCGTCGTCTGTACTGTTTCTCTCTCTCCCTGACCCCCTCCAAGCGAGAGGCTATTCAGTGACTGAAGCGGCAAGTCAGGAGGGCTACCAGTCCTATGAAAGCACTTTGCTTTGACCCAAGCACTCCCAACCCCGGGTCCCCTGATGTTGCAGGATTACCACTCACATCATCCCCAGGCACAGTGACCTTTGGCTGTGGATGATGGGGGCTGTAGTCGGCTACAACTACCAATATTTTTATTTTCCCTTTTCAACAGCATGGAAACCCCTGCCGTAACTAAATCATGTGTTGTGCTGCATGCATTATCTTGGCAAATCTATCCGTGCGGCAGCAGCTGTGCACTCAGCAGGAGCCTTGGATTGTACTACACGGTCCCAGTCACGAGCCAGCGTGGTGTAGCAGTCAGAGTGCTGGCCTAGGACCGGGGAGACCCGAGTTCAAATCCCCATGATTCAGCCATGAGACTAGCTGGGTGGCTCTGGGCCAGTCACTTCTCTCTCAGCCTAACCTACTTCACTGGGTTGTTGTGAGGAGAAACTTAGCTATGTAGTTAAGCTCCTTGGAGGAAGAGCAGAATATAAATGTAAAATAAATTAAAATCTGTGTGCTTGCTTGGGACTAAGTCCTGTCTCACTCAGTGAGACTAAGAAGTCTGATGACTAGGATCAAAAGGGTGCAACTCATGAGCCAGAAGTCCTGAGTTCAAATTTCACCACAGCCATGACTTCACTGGGCAGCCACACTATCTGTCAGCTGCTCCATTTGCAGTCTTGAGGGGGAGATGGTGGTACTGGCCCACCTCGCAATATTGTGGAAAGGATGACTAATGTGTATGTGGTCAGGGGCGTAACTATAATAGGGCAAGAGGAGACAGTTGTCTGGGGGCCCACTGCCTTGGGGCCCCCCACCAGAGGCAGGTCACATGACTGACTCCCCCAGCCACACACCCGCCCGGGCTTCCTTCAGTTGTATTCATCCTCCGAAATTGATGTGAGTGTTAAGACCTGGAGCTACCAAAACAGCATGTCTTGCTCTAATACCATTCAATGACTTGCATCGTCCACAATTTACAAAACCTTAAAAAAAATAATTGAGGAGGTTGTTACTATGCTTTTTGTTACCACTTTTCAGCCTCATTTAAGATTTCTTTACTTTTAAAATCTTGTCTCTGAGCCCACTCCAACCTTGCTATACCCCTGTATGTGGTGTGTGCTTAACAACCAATGGATGCTTAGCTATTGTTGTAACATTGTAATGTTGTTGTTGTAGTAGTAATAGTGGTGATATTTTATGGCCTAGTTAACAAGTACTTTCTTTCTAGACCTTAACTTGAGCAACAATCTTTCATCTTTGGACTTGGCTAATGAGAAACTAGTGTGAATGAATGTAGCTTGGTGCTTGGGAGAACCATAATTTTGGAATAACGTTCCCTCTCTGTCTTGCGTTATGCAACCAGAAAAGCCTCCCATTCCATCTGGATAAGGTGGCTTTAAAATAACGAAACCAGCCCATCCACCCCCAAACTAAAAAATACATGTGCACGGTAACGTTCTGTACCAGAGACTCAAATTTAAATTCCCTGCAGCTCCTGCATGTTGGGATTCGAATTTTGGAAATGTAACCTTGGAATACACTTTGTGGCAGACATTCAGTGTGGAACTTCAGATCATTGGCAGCTGCTTGTGGGTGACAAAACTCAATATTTGCAGACAGGGTTAGGAATAAAACTTTGGCACCGAGGCTTGGGTTTTGAAATTCACATTTGGCATTTATGAGAAGTGTCCTACATTTTGAGGCTAGATAAACTTTGGCCATTGTGACTGTGGATGATGGGAACTGAAATCCCACATCTGGGGAACCCCTGCATTAGTTCATCTATGTCCTTTTAGTTTTGATAATGTTTAATGATGATTAAAGACCCCTTGTGCATTTCTGCATTTGTAGTTTTAAGGTTTCCTTGCATGTACTCTTAGGATTTTAAATACTGTGACGCATTAGACAAGTTACATATTCTTGAAATGTGTTTTGCAAATGTCTCTGACGAAAGTTACATTTTAATTTGAACTGGGTCAGACGTAGTAGACTTCTACTGAAACTGGGTCTGGGCATACAGGACAATGAGGTCATCAAACGGACTGCACCACTCCGAGTAGCCAGTCCGGGAGAAAGAGTCGAGGCCAGCTCTTTACCTTCTGTGCTACTGTTCTGTTTGCAGGAATATGTATAGTAATGGTGTGCAGGGTGGGGGGGGGAGAGGACTGCACCCCTTGCCAACTGAAGTGGTTCAGTCCACTCTGCCTCGTTGTTCGTGTAGATGAGGCCTCAGTGACGGCCGCTTGGGTACCTCTATAGGCAACCCTCATCTTCTGTGCTCTCACTGATAGTGAAGACTGAACATAAGAACAGCCCTATCGAGTCCAGCAACCTGGTTCACACAGTGGCTCAGCAGATGGGCAGCAGGCCAGCTGGCCTCTTCCTCTGGCTTGCCGCACCTTCCACACAGGCATGGGTCTCTGTACCCTACCCTTTGGGAGGAGTGAGCAGGATTGCACCCATAACCAGTAGCTGCGGGGAGTTTTCCTGGTTGTCTGGCAGTGTTGATTCTGTCTGCCGAGACTTCCTTTTGTGTGTGGAGTTTTGTTTTTTAAAAGGTCAGGACCCATTTCCTCCAGGTCCCTTGGCCTCCAACTCTTTCTTAAGGTTTTTAGCCTTGCTTTGCCTGGATGTGCAGAGGAGGCAAGAACTGCCGTCGTCCTCCTTGATCAGGGCACGGGTACTCTGCAGCGGGCTCCTGCTGATCCTGTTTGCACACGAGGGTGCATGGCTGAAAGAACGGACCCTGCGCCAAGTTGTCCAGTCCTGCATTGCTGAGCTGAGATCTGAACCCGGGTCTGTCCAGTCTGACTCAGTTAAGGCTTTGTACGGGCCAGCCTGTGCCTGACCCTTCGCCTCTAGATCAGGCCACCTGGTCTCTCCAGCGGTTGCTGAACTAGAAGGTGGCCTCTCAGTGTCTGCCTTCCATTGCAGTCCTAGCTCTGATGCTTGCAACATCTCTCCTGGTGGAAAGCGATGCTTTGAGGCCGGAAGGCTGCCTGCCTGTCAGAGGTCATGCAGAATCGAGATTTTTTTTTGTCTTTGAGGTGAGCTGGAGAGAGGCTTGTGCAGAAGTGTTGTTGGAGCAGGTTGGTGGGTAGAGCCAGGATACCTTGGAGAGTGGCTGCATATGAACTGTGAGAGGCTTTGCTGGTGTTGCTGTGCCTTTGTTGAAGGTCAGATTTTATGGGCAGTGATGCTCTGTATTATTCCTGTCCAGCTGGTCTTGTGGTAGCAAGCATGACTTGTTCCCTTAGCTAAGCAGGGTCTGCCCTGGTTGCATATGAATGGGAGACTTGATGTGCAAGCATTGTAAGATCTTCCCCTTAGGGGTTGGAGCCACTTTGGGAAGAGCATCTAGGTTCCAAGTTCCCTCCCTGGCAGCATATGGCAGCTTCCTATGTTCTTAAGAGGATTGATTGTGTGGGAGACAGGAGCTGGATAGGACAGCTTTTCCTCCTGCCTTGGTCAAATGCTGGGTAGGATGACAGTGTCCTACTCGGTTCCTGTCTCCCACACAATCACTTCTCTCTCCCTCCTCCTACCTAGTTGTTTGCTCCCACACCACCAAAAATTGGGAGCACACACAGTTCCCAAACCTGGGCAGGACACTTGGCCTATCCAGTTTTTGGTTGTGTGAACATTGTGTCATAAAATTAATTAGCAACAATAAATGGATGCCAATCCAATATTCAGCAGCCTTGGCAATTTCAAGTTGTTGTTGTTACTATTATTATTACATTTATATCCCGCTCTTCCTCCAAGGAGCCCAGAGCGGTGTACTACATACTTGAGTTTCTTTTTCACAACAACCCTGTGAAGTAGGTTAGGCTGAGAGAGAAGTGATTGGCCCAGAGTCACCCAGCTAGTTTCATGGCTGAATGGGGATTTGAACTCGGGTTTCCCTGGTCCTAGTCCGGCACTCTAACCACTACACCACGCTGGCTGTCTTATAATTAGTGTTTCTCAGGAGAGTATCCCTAGGAAGTCTGCAAGAGGTACATATATGTTTTGCTGCTTTGTAAAGAGGAGTGTAATGTGTGTGTGGGTTTTTTAAAAAAAGTTTTTTTTTTAAAAACACACACACACACTTAAATATATAGGTCAAATAACATGCCAGATCAGATCACAGTCTATTTAGGGCAGAGCTTCTTAACCTGTCTGCACCTATGGACCTCCCCCCTGTCCCTCAACCCTGTTCTTGTAACACATTTTCATAGGACTCCAGTAAAAATTAGAGGCAAAAATGAGTACACAGTTTTTCAAAAATAACTTTATTCTGGCTCACCAGGAAATTTAATCAAATTCAGTGCAGCAGATACTTTTCACGAACCCCCTGGACTGACCCCATAAACCCTCAGGGAGTCCATAGACCAGTGGTCCCTCTAATTTTTTCCATCTCTGTGCGGAATGAGTTTTGTTCTGCGCTGGAGTATCGTGGCAGTGTGTGCGCACATGCATTCAGAGTGGGGCCCTCCTGATTCAACCTGAGCAGAATATAAAATCAACTGAGCAGACATCAGAAAACTTGTGAGCACAAGCACATGCTCACACCCTAGAGGGAACAGTGCCATAGACTTCAGGTTTAGAACTGATCAGGGCATCAGGAACATTTGCGTAGTAAATTTTTATGTAAGTGAGAAAAATTCCATGGGAAACATTTCTGGAAAACCTCCTAATTCAGGTAGAGGTGTGTGTGTGTGTGTGTGTGTGTGTGTGTGTGTGTGTGTGTGTAAAACTCACAACTATGGAATTATCTGCCATGGGATGTGTTGATGCTGGCCATCAGCCTGGATGGCTTTAAAAGGGGCTTAGACAAATTAATGGTGGACAAGTCTATCAGTGGCTACTAGTCTGGTGGCTATGGGCCACCTCCAGCCTCAGAGGCACGATGCCTCTGAATCCCAGTTGCAGGGATTCTCAGAGGCATCTGGTGGGCCACTGAGTGGAACAAGATGCTGGACTAGATAGACCTTGGGCCTCAACCAGCAGGGCTGTTCTAATGGCAGAAAGTAGCAGAAAGGTTAAGAGTGTGAGCCGGCAGTCCTTGACTTAGATTCCAGCTTGGGAATTAACTTAGCAGGTGATTTAAGGCAAGCTACCTCAACTTCATATGGGGATAATGCTAATATTTGTCTATATTACATTTTTATCCCACCCATCCTTCAGGGAACTCAGGGTGGTGTGTATGGGCCTCACTCCATTTTATCCTCAAAATCCCCTGCTAAAAGAGAGGAAAGAGACACCTTTATAAAGTGGCGATTCTCTTTATTGAACAGGGGGAAAGCAACTGGCCCTATCCATCCCCAGCACAGCATCCCTCCCATGGCCATTGCTGGTGTCTATCATATGTTTCTTTCTTAGATTGTGAGCCCTTTGGGGACAGGGAGCCATTTTATTGATGTATATTCCCCTATGTAAACTGCTTTGGAAACTATTGTTAAAAAGTGGTGTATAAATATTTGTCGTCTTCGTATAAAGTGGCATGGAGGTTTGACAGTTGATCTTCCTCCAGATGTACTTTGTAGGGTTTGGGAACTCTGTGCACCCTCAGAGGCACCTGGAGTGTTCCTTTACAAGCTTTGGAGCTGAGCGGTGGTCTCAGATTAAGCCCTGCTTGGAACATGGTTCTCCAGTGGTGGTTCATGGGCTCTCTATTTGCTTCAACAGACTGAATTGTTGTTGAATTAGAAGTGAGCCTTCTGTGTACACAGCAGTGGCTCATCCGGTTTGAAAAAGCCATCTCTCATCTTTGTAACTAGTTTCCTGCCAATGCTGTCCCCTGAGAGATGTGTGGGCATCGGTCTCGCCTGCCTACCATCCCAAGTCCTCTTTAAAAAAAGACTTTCTGGTTAGTGCAAAATAAACAGATTCTTTCTCTCCTGGATTTCGTTGCAGAACCTCTTGCTGCAGATCTGCACAAAGGACATCTCCCCCACCACCCGCCCCCGCTTCCTTGTCCCGCTGCCGTTGGTCAAGCCCTGTAGACAGGGATCCACAAATTTAGGCTTGGTTCACTAGCCAGCCATTATTTGTGGTTGCCACCAATCCCCTCTCTTCCCTCGTTTCCTTTTCTGGCACACAGGCGGAGGACTTGGGAGAGAAGCATTTACACTGAGAGATGGAGTTGGTAAGAGAGGGTGGGAGCCCTCTCCGACGGCTCAGAAGGGATTGTTGATCTTTCTTACCTTTTCAAAAATGGCAGTGGAAATGAGATAGCTGGTGCTCACCAAAAGGCTGGGCACACTTGCCATTGGCAAGTGGATTTGTAGATGCCTGCCTGCAGAACGGGGTGTACGTTTTCTCTCTGTAAAACATGTGGTGTCTGTGTGTTCTCAACTTTGCTGATGAACTACAGCTCCTATTATCCCCTGCAGCAATGGCCAAAGGCTGTTGTAGTCCAGACGTTGTGATCCAACAACTTCTGGGGATCCAGGTTTTAGAACTCGGGCTCAGTGTTCCCTCTAAGGCGTGCGCACATGCATTAAAAAAAAAAAATTCTGCTTAGTTAATTTTAGATCCCATTCAGGTTGCATCAGGAAGGTCCCACTCTGAATGCATGCATGCACACACTGCCTTGGTACTGCCGCCCAGAACAAAACTCATTCCGCACACAGATGAAAAAAATTAGAGAGAGCACTGCTCTGGCTGTGGACAAAAAGCTTCCACTGAGAATGAAATCTTGCTCTTCAACACACACCTTGCCCTCACACACATCTGGGGCCAGGGCTTTCCTGGGCCAAGGTGTGGTCTCCAGACTGGTTTCAGCCCCAGCACCTCTCTCTCTTCGAAATTAGAAACAACGGCCTCCATTTGTATGGCTGTCAGTGAGATGGATTTTCCATTTTAAAAAATTGGAACTGTTTCCAATGACTTACATTTATTAGGATCTGTTTTAGCATGTTTATTTGATTTCTCTTTAGTAAACAAAATGGCAAAAACAACCACCCCACACACCATGTTAATTTAGCTTGTTGCATACAGAAGAACAGCCCTGCGGGATCAGGCCCAAGGAGGCCCATCTAGTCCAGCATCCTGTTTCACACAGTGGCCCACCAGATGCCTCTGGGGAGCCCACAGGCAAGAGGTGCAGGCACACACGCCTACTGCTGATCTCTTGCTGCCTTGCAGTTGGTATTCAGAGGCATCCTGCCTCTGAGAGGAGAGGTGGCCTATATAGCCCTCAGATGCAAGAACAGCCCTGCTGGGTCAGGCCTAGCAGGGCCTGATCAAGATACATATTGCCAGTGGGTCCCTCCCCCCATTAGCCAAACATATTGGAACTGAGATTTTGATTCGGGGGGGGGGGTGGAATTAGTAGAGCTCAGTATCAAGGCTGCTTGCTATGGATCCTTCAGCTTCTTTGGAGCACACCCCAGAGAAGTTGCTGCCCTTTGTTTGCAGCATTTGGGGGGTTCTGTGAAGGGTGGTGGAGTGGGAGGAAGCAGAACAGACTCCTGAGGCACAATCTGGAAGTTCTCTTGCACAATGTTGTGCTTCTTCTAAGAGCTAACTCTAGGACCTTGTGGTAGCAAGCATGGTTTGTCCCCTTAGCTAAGCAGGATCTGCCCTGGCTGCATATGAATAGGAGACTAGAAGTGTGAGCACTGTGAGATATTCCCCTTAGGGGATGGAGCTGCTTTGGGAAGAGCAGAAGGTTCCAAATTCCCTCCCTGGCAGCATCTCCAAGATAGGGCTGAGAGAGACTCCTGCCTGCAACCTTGGAGAAGCTGCTACCAGTTTGTGAAGACAATAATGAGCTAGATAGACCCGTAGTCTGACTCAGTATATGGCAGCTTCCTACGATCCTATGAAGCTTCTAGCAAAAGTCCCTAGTGATCACTATGTGCAAATTTAGTTGCCTGAACTAAGTCTTCGTTCCCCTTAGGAACACCGGAAGTTGCCTCATATCAAATCAGACCATTGGCCCATCTAGTTCAGTATTGTCTAGCTAGTTTCACGCAGGAATCTCTCCCAGCGCTACCTGGAGATTCTGCCAAGGGCTGAAGCTGGGATCGTCTGCCTCAAGGCAGATGATTTAGCAGTGAGCTGTGGACCCTTCTGAATGGCTTGAGGCTGGGATATTTAAAGGACCACTTTCTCCTCTGTGACCCACTCTTTCTGCTTAGAAGCTCGTGGGAAGGTCTTGTTCCCTGCACCACCGCTGGCAGAGTTGCAAGCAGTGATACATGTGAGAGGACCTTCTCTGCTATGGGACCCAGACTGTGGAACTGTTTTATGCTTTTGGTATGCGCCAGTTTTTTGCTTCTTGGTCGTCGTTCCCGCCCCCGACTTTTAAATTTATTTGATAAACTTTGTTTATAATACTTCAGGAGGTGTTACTAGGGTAGTTCACAAAACAATAAAAACATAACATTGCCTGAGTGCATAAGAAGTCTTTCTCTGGTGTCGAAGAGGCATTAATGTAGGTGCTGGGAAAACCTACCTGGATTCCGCGAACGGGGCACCACATCCAAAATGGCCCTCTTTCCTCAATTGCCACCCATCTCAGACAGCGAAGGCAGCTAGGGAAGGGTCTAAAGAGTACCTTAGTACATGGACTGGTTCATGTGAGAAGGGATGCTTCTCCAGGTACCCTGAACCAGCAGATATGTGTGTGTGTCGATGCTGTACCTGGATATTTTCTCTTTAAAATGTAACTGTTGTCTTTTAAATTGTTGTTGGCCACCTTGGGCGTCTCCATGATGAGGTGCAAAGGTGGAATATAAATTTCTTAAATAATAAGTGCCCATTGTCTTCTCTCTTCTCTTCTGTCATTGACAGTGTCTCCGAGATGGCAAGCGTGCTGTCCAGGCGGTTGGGGAAGCGGTCCCTGCTGGGTGCCCGCATTTCTGCGCCTCCTTTGCTGGGGGACGGGATGCTGGTGACGGCCCAGGTCCCTCCCTTGCAGCCTTCGGAGCATAGCAAAGGGTCTTCTCACCTGGCTGCACTGGAGGATGGCCCCTTCAAAGAGCATGTGGAAGAGGCTGGCAGTCCAAACCAAAGCTGGCTGGTGCTACAACCAGGCCAAAAGGTACCAAAGGGGTTTGATCTCACAGGGGTTGGGTGGTCTCCATGAGCGAATGTTGACTTGAAGGAACCAAAATCCAGTTGTTGGTGCCTTTGTTCATATAGACACGCAAATATAAAGGTCAGGGTAAAGAAATAACTAGAGTGTTTTTATATTACAAATATACAGCAGCTTACTCAGATCATGTCACTGTGGGAGATTTTTAGAATCCATGCATGAATACAGCACTCCAGACAATGAAGATAAAAAGTTAAGATTTCATTACACCAGTTTTAAGACAATTTTTTTACAAGGCTTTTTGCTGACCAAATAGATAGATGTGGTGTTTGATAGAGCTACCATGATGATGCCGAAGGCCGTTCTGGCTGGGGATGATGGCAGTTGTAGTCTAACAACATCGGGGGATCTACATTTGGGAACCTTTGCCCTAAGATACTGAAATTATAGACAAGTTTTCATTTTGTCAGTTGTGTTTTGACCACTCGGGTCGTCGTCGTCGGCTTAGAAATAATGGATGATGATCTGACTTTTCCAGAAGCAATTTGACCAGACTTTCCCCATAGTCTGTTCATCTGCTTTGATACTCCCAAGAGACAAAATGTAAATTCCCATGAACATGTATTTCGCTAATTGGAGTCTCTCTGTGTTAAATTAGTGTAAGTTTAGCCGTAAACGATAAAATCCAAGCGCCAAAAGTTACTAACTGGTTTTTACCAAATTCGATGGAGTGGTCAGACACATATTTTGCATACAAAATTTCTTGTCTTATGTTTTTGTTCCTGCTGATTTCATGTTTCGTTTGCAAGAGCTGACTGACAAGGAAAGGGTTAGGGTGTGGTCAAGGAGTATTAGGTGTCAAGTTGTCTGGTGCAGGGAAAATGCGTGACTGGGTATAGGATGTGGGACAGGTGGAAAAGCCCCAGTTGTCTTGTGCAGACAGCACAGCACCTGGAGCTGACTACAAAAACCATTCACCCATCCATAAACTCAGTAAGTAACAACTGAAAGTATTTAGGCGCTGTACAGAATAGATGTCACCTTAAGTGGTGCAGCAGGGAAATGCTTGGCTAACAAGCAGAAGGTTGCTGGTTTGAACCCCCACTTATATCGGGCAGCATCAATATAAAAAGATGCTGAAAGGCATCATCTCATACTGTGCGGGAGGAGGCAATGGTAACCCCTTCTTGTATTCTACCAAAATAAAACCACAGGGCTCTGTGGGCGCCAGGAGTTGAAATCGACTTGATGGCACACTTTACTTTACAGAATAGAAATAACTCCTGAAAGCTTGGCCAACTGGGAGTTGCCTCCCCTCCCCTCTTAAATAATCATCGGAGACCCTTCCCTAAATGCCCTCCACTTTTAGAGACTAGGCAGGTGGCGACTGGAGAGAACAGGACCTTCTTGGTAGTGGCACTTGTCTGTGGAATCTCCTCCTCCAGGAGGCTTGCTTAGTTTTTAATTTGGCGTCCTTTTGTTGCCAGCTGAAGAACCTGGGTTAGCACACTCTGGACACAGGCGTAGCTAAGCCCAATCTTGCAGATATTTATTTAAGGCCCACCTTTACATCTTTTGTTGCACAAGACAGGCATCTATCCCTCAATCATAGCAATAAAAATCAAAGTAACTGCAAACATCTCATAGCAAGAACAGCAAGCAAGATAAAAGATAAAACACAAGCAGATGTACCAAAGAACATAAGAGCATCCATTAGAAAGGCCTACGAAAACAAAAAGTTTCCATATCTAGTAGGCAGGGCACATTTAGCAGGGTCCAAAGCACTGTTCCCTCTAACAGGGATTCCCAGGTGTTGTTGACTACAACTCCCACAATCCTCGGCCAAAGGCCATTGCATCTGGAGATGCTGGGAGTTGTAGTTGTCAACATCTGGGAATCCCAGTTCGAGGGAAACTCAGTTCTAGGGAGTCCAAAGGCTTACTGGATACACTGAAGGCCAAACTACAGAAAATCCCTGGCCAAATTACCAGCTTTCTGGTAGAAATACGGGCACAGTTTCTGCTGAATTTGGACAGAGCTAAACCTTCTGCTATAGTCCCCATTCACATTCAGACAGGATCTCACTCCGGTGCTGTGAATGGATCCTATCGGCTTGGATGGTTATAAGAACAGCCCTGCTGGATCAGGCCCATGGCCTATCCAGTTCAGCATGCTGTTTCACACAGTGGCCCACCAAGATGACCCTGAGAAGCCCACAGGCAAGAGCCGAGGGCCTGCCCTCTCTCCTGCTGTTGCTCCCCTGCAACTGGGATTCAGAGGCATCTTGCCTCTGAGGCTGGAAGTGACCTATAGCCCACCAGACTAGTAGCCGTTGATAGACCTGTCCTCATGTATATGTCTAAGCCCTTTTTAAAGCCATCCAAGCTAGTGGCCATCACCACATGCATTGGGCAGAGAATTCCATAGATTAATTATGTGCTGTGTGAAAAAGTGCTTCCTCTTGTTGACCCTAAATTTCCTGGCCTTCAGTTTCATGGGATGGCCCCAGTTCTGGTATTGTGAGAGAGGGAGAAAAAGTTCTCTCTGTCTACTCCATGCATATTTTTATACATGTCTCCCCTTAGTCGCCTCTTTTCCAAGGGAAAGAGCCCTGGATGCTGTAACCTAGCCTCATAAGGAAGTTGCTCCAGGCCCCTGATCATCTTGGTTGCCCTCTTCTGCAACGTTTCCAGTTCTACAATGACCTTCTTAAGATACAGTGACCAAAACTGTACACAGTACTCCAGATGTGGCTACACCATAGGTTTGTGGAAGGGCATTAGAATATCCGTGTGGTTGACATTGTCATACATAGAACTCTCCTTTATTTCTCACGTTTGTATCTTACCCTACTTGCGAAGAATATGGAGTAGCATCCATGGGTTCCCCCCACAGCATCCCTGTGAAGTAGTGAGAGAGCCTGACTGAGCCATGGAGTGTTGAAGTATTGAGCAGAAATCTGGTCCTCTGTGTGCCTGTTTGGAATTTAACACTCCTCCCTCCAGTAGCTATCGGCATCCCTGGTCTATTTTGCTCAGTGTTGTGGCAGAATTTTATTGTGGTGTGCTGTGGGAGGGGATTGCAGGAGGGGGCGTTATGACCCAGCTTTTGCTTTAACTTTTCCTAGACTCACTAGTGCAGGAGTGGCCAACCCAAGGTGCTCCAGCTGTTGGACTACAACTCCCATCATCCACAGCTGAAATGTAATGTGGCTGGGGATGATGGGAGTTGTAGTTCAACAATAGCTGGAGAGCCTCAGGTTGGGCATTTGTGAAAGGTGATAGGAAGGTACCATCTCACCTTTCTTTCCTTCCTTCCCCATAAGTGGTTTGTGCAACTTCCCATGCATAGTGGTGGACAGAAAAGTCAAGGTTTAGTGGTTGAGATAAAAAACTTAACTTGTGGATTAAAAAAAAAAAAAAGGTACTGGAAATTGGAGACCGGGCCAGGTTGAGCATTTGATTAAAATATAAGTTTGGTCAAGGGACCAGTTAAATATTGGTCAAATATATTTGTAAATATTAATTTTATTGGAACTATAGAAACCTAAATTAATTCTTTAATTGCCATTGGGTATGATACTTATGCTAATTATTAAAACGTGTTAGTTGACTGTTGGAGTGACACAAGGAAATTAACTTTGAAAAAGTTTCTAGATCAAGGTTAGTCCTTCAATAGGCAGCCGAATCACATGGAGAGGGTACTCCTGGGTTCCTGCAGGAAGCAAGATGGAGTCCTGGGGGCGGTCCTAGGCAGTGACCTTTGCCACTGATGGCGGCTTGCGTCCCTGCTTGGAGATGCTTGCAGTTCTCACAGGTGGCCAGTAGGAGGAGCTTTGCTCTGCTGCTAGATTTGCCCCTGGCTGTGCGGGGCTGGGGGCAGGCAGCCATGACCTCTGCTCTTGCTACCAAATGACACCGTTGTGAAATAAATAAATAAATAGATAAAAATTAGAGGAGGAAGCTGCCACCTACACAGTGGTATTCTTGCTTCATGCAATATTTATATGACAAATATGAATATGACAAATATTTATATACCGCTTTTCAACAAAAGTTCCCCAAGTGGTTTACATGGATATAAATAAAACGGCTCCCTGTCCACAGAGGGCTCACAAACTAAAAAAGAAACATAAAGTAGACACCAGCAACAGCCACTGGAGGGATGCTGTGCTGGGGTTGGATAAGCGAGTGCTGAAATGTGGAGTTCCACAAGGCACTGGAAGAGCAGAAGCTTTCAAGTTCCCTCCCTGGCCTCTCCAAGATAGGGCTGAGAGAGATTCCTGCCTACAGCCTTGGAAAAGCTGCTGCCAGTCTGTGAGGACAATACTGAGCCAGATAGACCAATGGTTAGACTCAGTATATGGCAGCTTCCTATGTTCATATGTTTCCAATGCTCTTTAACATCTACATGAAACCGCTGGGAGAGATCATCAGGAGGTTTGGTGCTGGGTGTTATCGATATGCTGATGACACTCAGATCTACTTCTCCATGCCGACCTAATCAGGAAATGGCATATCTTCTCTAAATGCCTGCCTGGAGGCAGTAAAGGGTTGGATGAGGGATAACAAACTGTGGTCGAATCCAAATAAGATAGAGGTACTGGCTATGGGGGGCCAGGACCTGAGAGATGGTTTAGACCTGCCTGTTCTGGATGGGGTTATACTCCCCCTGAAAGATCAGGTATGTAGCTTGGGAATGCTCCTGGACCCAAAGCTCTCCCTGGTTTCTCAGGTTGAGGCGGTGGCCAGTGGTGCTTTTTATCAACTTCGGTTGATACGTCCATTTCTAGAGGTGAATGACGTTAAAACATTGTACATATGCTGGTCACCTCCAGGCTTGACTATTGTAATGTGCTGTATGTGGGGCTGCCTTTGTACGTAGTCCAGAAACTACAATTGGTACAGAATGCAGCAGCCACATTGGTCTCTGGGACAACACGAAGGGACTATATAACACCAGTTTTGAAAGAACTGCACTGGTTGCTGATATGTTTCTGGGCGAAATACAAAGTGCTAGTTATTACCTTTAAAGCCCTTAATGGCTTAGGTCCAGGCTATTTAAGAGAGTGCCTCCTTTGTTATGAACCCTGCCGCCTGTTACAATGTTCTGGAGAGGTTCAGTTATGGTCGCCACCGGCTCATTTGGTGGTGACCCATGACTGGGCTTTCTCTGTGGCTGCTCCAGGGCTTTGGAATATGCTCCCTGCTGAACTGAGAGCATCTCCTTCTCTGTTTGTTTTCAGGAAGAACCTCATGACTTTTCTGCTTTTGCCGGCTTTTAATTAGAATTTTTGATAATTTAAAAAACTTGTTTTAATAACTATTTTATTGTTTCTATTGTCATTTATTTTAATATGTGACTTTAAAATATTTTAAATTTTGTACACCGACTAGAGATGTACATATCCTAGAAATATGATAAATAAATAAAAGGACAGATGTTCCCCTCCTGCGAAATATAAAAGAAACACCACTTTGAAAGGTGCCTCTTTGCTCAGTTAGCAGGGACCTAAGTGGGAGGGAACGTAGCTTAGTGGAAAGAGCATCTGTTTTGCATGCAGAAGATCACAGGTTCCTTCCCTGGCAGCATCTCCAAGTAGGGTTGGAAAAGACCCTGCCTGAAACTTTGAAGAGCTGCTGCCAGTCAGTGTAGACAGTGCTGAACTAAGTGGACCAAGGGTCTGACTCAGTATAAGGCAGCTTCCTATGTACCCCACTTCTGCTATCCGTTCTGCTACGCTTTCCTTTGGTCTCCCTGCTTGCTGTGTCCTCTTTTTCCGGGCAGCTTCCTAGAGCTTAACCCTCCCAGAACCAGGGAGCTCTAACCCATCTCTCTTCAATGCGTACCTCCGTCTTGTTTGGATTTGTTCTCCCGCATCCAGCCACCACCCCCCCCATCTTTCCATACGGTAATTGGAGTTCCCCTAAAAATAGCCCCTAGGAATAGCTCACACAAGTGTGCACATCTCAGCAGAGATACGGTTACGTTCATAAAAATAGCCTTGGGGAAGTTAGGCAGTGGCAATATCCAGTTAGCTCACAGTGGAGAGGAAAGACCCCTTTGGAGCCCGACTATCGTGCTCCCACCACCAAGGAGCAGGGAACGCACCGGCTGTTATATGAAGACGCTTCTCCCGGGCCATACACAATCTTCTGCCTTGTGAGACCATGAGAGCATTTGTGCATGGAAGGGTGTAATGCAGTGTTTCATCTAAGAGGGATTCCCAGATGTTGTGGACTACAACTCCCATAATCCCCAAGTGAAAGGCATTGCAGCTGGGGATTCTGGGAGTTGTGGTCAATAACATCTGGGAATCCCTGTTAGAGGGAACACTGGTTTAATGGGGAATCTTGAGAAGCCTGCTCTGGAGCAGCTTTGAAGTTTCTGGAAAAAGTAGCTGGAAGCAGGATACTTGTTCACTTGGGCACTGAGCTCTTAGAGTCCAAAATACATGTGTCACATGTCGGGTATGAAAGGGGCACGTAGGTCGAAATTGCCATGGTTCCCTGCAACATCCGTGTGAATAGGAACCTGGTCTTTTCTCCTTGTTCAGGTCTTTGGAGAGGTGTTTTGCTTTTTTGAAACCACCCTTTGCAAACAATAAAAACTATCTAAGATTCCCCCGAACTGCCTGGCTGTATCAACAGTTATCACCCCTGCTAACTGAGCAAAGAGGCACCTTTTTAAAGTGATGATTCTCTTGTATGTAGCAGGGGGAGAGCAACTGCCCCATTCCAACCCCAGCACAGCATCCCTCCAGTGGTGGTTGTTGCTGGTGTCTATTTTTATGTTTCTCTTTAAATTATGAGCCCTTTGGGGACAGGGAGCCATCTTTAGTTGTTGTTTTTCTGTATAAACATGTTTGAGAACTTTTTTCGAAAAGTGGTATATAAATATTTGTAGTAGTACTAGTTATGCCTCTAATCCAGGGGCTCTTAAACATTGCTCCCCAGGTGGTGGTGGACTACAACTCCTACCATCTGCAGCTGCAATGGGCCCCCTGCTCTGATTCAGCATCTTGGTCAGGCTCCAATTTAAGTTAGTCAGTCATGTTTAAGCATCTTTGAAGTAAATGAGGCAACTTCATCATGACTGACTTAAGTTCTATTAATCAATGAGACTTAGTCGTGACTAACGTAGTCTGGATTCTGCCCCTTGTGCTTAATGATGGGCAGCAGATGTCTCTGAGAAGATCGCTTGATGGTATCCTCAGTTCATTGTGTGGCAGTCAGTGGTATATACTGCCTCTGAATATGGAGGTTCTACTTTGAAGGCTTGTTGCCATTGGTAGACCCAACTTCCATGCGTCTGGCCCATTCCTACCCAGGATATGTGGTGTTGAAAAAGGAAAGGTAGGGCTACAAAATTGGACCTGAGTTGTAGACTGGTCTGCAACTATAAATAACAATCATTGTTTCCCGTATAGGTTTATGTCTTCTACAATGGGCAAGAAAATGCCGCTTTGGTGGACCACCATGACCCTGTGAATAACGAAGTGAAAGTGTTCCTCGTGGAACAAGGGTTTCATGTCTGCAGGAAAGCCAAGGAAGTGAGGCTGGCCGAGGCCCAGGTATCGCCTCTCCCAGCCCTGGAGATGGAGTATGAGGCTCCCATGCCGATGGGCTACAGTGCGGTCCCCGTGGCAATGGACCACAGTCCGACCACCACAGCAGCCATGGAATCTGCGCCAAGATCAGTTTCTAGGAATATCGACGTGCCAAAAAGGTATGTGTTGGGGTTGCTTCTGTCATTCTCGGATTTATTTACAGGCATCATTTTTACGGGCTGCTTTTCAGCTGCAAGTAAGTTCTTACAATAAAACAAATATTATTTTTATTTTTACTTTTTAAACACATTTTTATACTGCCCCATATGCAAGACCCTAGGCAGTTCACAATCTAAAAACACAACAATGTAAACATTAACAAAATTAAAGCCGTTTAGAATACAGATAAGAACTCTAAAGCTTTCAACTTTAAAACTATAAACTAAAAGCCCGATTAAACAGTTACGTTTTCAGATCTTTCTTAAAAACGTCTAGAGAAGGGGAGGCTCTGATTTTGTTAGGAAGTGCATTCCAAAGTCCTGGGGCAACCCTAGAAAAGGCCTGTTTTCAAATCACCCCAACAACCGAGCCAGTGGCAATTGCAACCAGACCTCCCCAGATGATCTTAACAGGTGGCAGGGTTCATGAAGAAGAAGGCTTTCTCTTAAATACCTCGGACCCAAGCTGTTCAGGGCTTTATAGGTAATAACCAGCACTTTGTATTTCGCCCGGAAATGTATTGATAGCTGGTGTAGTTCTTTTAAAATGGATGTAATGTGACCTCTTCAGGTATCTAATTCTCTTGGGACATGCATGCCCAGGATTTGGCGACGGAACTCTCACGGCACGCTGCAAGAGTTCCGAACTGAGGAGAGGGGGAAGAAAGTGCCGGTGGTGGCCGGGTAGAGGAGGGGGGAGAGAAAGGCGGCGGCGGGAAGTGGGCAGGGGGAGAGAGAGGCAGCAACGGGCGGGGGGAGAGAAAAGCCAGGGCAGTGGCAGGCGGATGGGGGCGAGGAAAAACGGCGGCTCTGTGTGTGTGGAGGCACGGGAGGGGAGGAGGGCTGGAGAGTACAGGCTGGAGGGAAGGGGAAGAGAGGAGAGACCGAGGCAGGAGGAAGAGGGAGGGGGAAACAGCCGGCTCCAGAGTGCCGTACAGATGCTCTGTGTGGGGTTGGCTAGTTCTACATAAGGTGCTTAGAGAGTGCCGCCTTCTGTATGATCCCCATTGCACATTCAGGTCATCTGGAGAGGTCCGGTCTGGTGGCGACTCGGAGCCGGGCCTTCTTTGTAGCTGATCCTGGCTTTCGGAATGCACTCCCGGCAGATATCCGTAGTTTAGGCTCGTTGTGGGCTTTCAGTTGAGTCCTAAAGACTTGTTTGGCCTGGGCTTCCAAGGTTTCCAAGTTGTTCTTAAGTATTCTTAATTGGTTTTAAATCGCTCTGAACAGTGTTAAATTTGTTTTTATGTTATTTTAACCTGTTTGTTTTAAATGGTGTTTGTTCTTGTATTTTACTTGTGCATCACCCAGAGCCTTTGGATGGGGCAGTATAGAAATCTAATAAATAAATAAATAAATACCAAAACCAGAAAAAGCCAGCAAAAGCGATCCTGAAAGCCTAGCCCGAATGGTTTGGCAAAATGAAAGCTCCTTCATCCGCCTTCCCAAACTGGCAAGTGAGGAATACAGGTCGATCTCCTGGAAAATGACATTCCAGGGTTCTGGGGCTGCAACTGAAAAAGCCTTGCTCTTGGTGAAGGCTAACCTAACATCTCCAAAGAGCAGAACCCAAAGCAGGTCTACTGGCCTGGCATAATAGCCCTATTCAGACATTAGGTTGCACAGGTGGCTGTACACATGTCTATGTGTTTGTGTGAATTGCTGTATATGCATTCATTTAAAAAGTGAATCGGGATACAGACTGTCTCAAATACAGGTAGCAGGAGGAAGTGTACTGCTGTACATGTGTTCGGCATAATGTGTGAACAACTGTACATGCATACCAGCGTTCCCTGTAACGGGTTCCCAGATGTTGTTGACTACAATTCCCAGCACCCCCAGCTGCAGTGGCCTATAGTTGGGGATAATGGGAGTTGTAGTCAACAACATCTGGGGATCCCTGTTACAGGGAACGCTGGTACACACTGATCTGTATGTGTGTGCGTAGATTGTGTGGGCGCTGAATGCATTATGTGAATAGGGCTACTGGCTGCTTAAAAGACCCTTCTGTCCTTGCAATATCAGGAATGGAACCTAGGTCCTTCCGCATGCAAAGGCAGACAACTGCAGTCTAGTCGACACCCCTGGAAATCTGAAAGGCGTTTCCTCGACGCCTCTAATGCCTTTTCTTTAAAATCGACAGTGAAGTGCCATGTCTGCTGCTTTCCTGGTACTCCAGGTTCCAAATCGTTGCTCTTGGGGGTTGTTTAAATAATTCATCCGGTTAAAAGCACCCTTTATGGATCTCTTTCCTGGAGAAGCGAGAGGCAAGAATGCTGAGCGGAGCGCAGATCCCAGCTTCAACAACATTGCCCGTAGGGATTTTGGAAAGGGGTCTGGCTGGGCTGGGCTTGATTTCATGCTTGTTCCTAAATGCTTATTAAAAATATCGGAGGACTGTTGAGTTTTAATTTGGGCCTAGCAGCCGAGGAAACAGTTGCAAGCATCGTGAACTTATGAAGCGGCCTTCTACCGAGTCAGACCCTTGGTTCATCTAGCTCCGTATTCTTGACACTGGCTGGTAGCGGCCCTCCAGTGTTTTCAGGCAGGAGTCTCTCCCAGCCCTGCTGGGGATGCTGGAACTGAGCCTTTGCATCTTCTGCCTGCAAAGCAGGTGCCTTACCGCTGAGTGATGGCCTCATCCCCACATTATGTGGGTGCATAATCCGCCCACAGAGTCTCCTACGTGAACCCATCAAAGCCAGCATCTGCTGTGCAAAACAGAACTGAATTGGGTTCTCTCAGGTGCAACCCGAGTGCTGTATTCTCCAGGACATGTTGCCGCGTTGAGCTCCAGGGGACTCCTTGTTTCTCCCTCCTCTCTCCCACTGCAGGAAATCGGATGCTGCTGTGGACATGGATGAGATGATGGCTGCCATGGTCCTGACCAGCCTGTCCTGTAGCCCTGTGGTGCAGAGCCCCCCTAACAGTGATGCCAGCATCCCAGGTGAGCTTGATGCTTCAGCACCTTAAGACAGCTTAGTGTCCTGTGCCAAGGAAGCCTGGCTCCCATGCACAGTGTTAACTAAGGGAATTTAGTACCAACAAAAGGAAGTACTTTTTCCACGCAGCACATAATTAATCTATGGAATTCTCTGCCATGGGATGTGGTGATGGCCATCAGCTTGGGTGGCTTTAAAAGGGGCTTAGACAGATTTTTGGCAGACGGGTCTATCAGTGGCTACTAGTCTGATGGCTACGGGCCACCTCCAGCCTCAGAGGCAAGATGCCTCTCAATTCCAGTTGCAGGGGAGCAACAGCAGGAGAGAGGGCAGGCCCTTGGCTCTTGCCTGTGGGCTTCTCAGGGTCATCTTGGTGGGCCACTGTGTGAAACAGCATGCTGGACTAGATAGGCCATGGGCCTGATCCAGCAGGGCTGTTTTTGTGTTATTAAGGCATGCTAGAGACCTCAGCGACATTTGACAGCTTAATCCAAACTAATCTGGGAAATCCAGTTCCTTTGTGTATCATCTTTGGCCTTCCTGAGCCCTTGGGTCGATTTGGACGATACTTAACAACACAGCCAAATAGAAAGGGGAAGTGCAGAGAGTGTGCTGATTGGGTATCTTCCGCGGACATCCCAGGGCCCTCTCGGCATGTCCAAATGGCCCCTCTATGCATGCTCCGAATACTTGTGTAAACAGGTATTTGGAGCACACCAGAGAGGGTATTTGAACTAACATCTCTCCCCCCGACCCCAAATGTGAAAAAGGGACATCCTGGGAGAGTGTCGGGATGTCCTGGAGAATGTTGCAAGAGGCACGCTCTTGGATCATCCCCTAGGAGGCCAAGGAAGTGAGGCCTCCTAGCCCATCACATGGGCTGGTGAGATATCGTCTGAGCTGGCCCTCTTGTCTACAGCGGATGTGCATACGCCTCTGTACGCATGTACAGTTACTCCACATTATGTTTGATACAACAGGAACCCTAGATCCCCTTTTACAATGAACTCACCTTTACCGTCATCCACACACAACATGCGCATATCTGACTAGGGTTAAAGCGACAGGCCTATGTTCTCACCATGAACTTCGTGACGGAGCAGGGATTTGAACACAGACCTTCCTGGTGTGAGTCATGCCGGCAGTGGCAGACATGCGGTGATAATATGGGGGTGGCGGAAAGCATTTGCTGGGGTGCATGTGAGAAGGCAGTGTATGCACATGCTTGGTGCTTTCCCTGCAGCTCTTCCCCTCCCAGGCTTCTTGCTGGGCGTGGAGACTCTTAAATGGCTGCAGGGGTTTGCAGGGGAGAGTTGGCAAGTGGGGAAAGTGTTCAGTGCCCCCATATGCCGGCACCCAGGTTGTCTCTGTAAGTGCACCCTGGGTGGAGAGTTCCGGGCTCACTTCAGATGGTCTAGTTTTCACCCCGACTGCAAACCACGCAGCGGAGCGCGGAGAACTTTCCTTGAAAAACAATTGGCAAGAAGGCTGTGAGTTGAATCCCTTGAGGCTGCTGTTGGTTGGCATTGGCTCCCCGCCCCCACCCCTGCCGGCAGACAGCTGCTTAAAAGGCAGCTGGCTGAGTCGGGGATGCCGTCTACATTCTCGGAGTGAGAGCGAGCGAGCGCGAGCATCACACGTGTAACCCGACCCTCTGCTGCCGGGTCTGGTCGGATGCTCAGGCCTATTATGGGAGTGCTGAGCACGGGAGCACTGGAGGGTTGGTGTCTTTATTTAGAGGCGCTTCCTAGGTTCTAGAAGTCACGTTGGATCTTGGCAAGGCACGGGGCGTTAAAAATAGGTCTCTGCCAGCGTGGGAAACGCAAAGCCCTACAGGCCTCCGTAACAGGCACGCTCACATTGAAGGTGGAGAGATTGCTGTGGAAACTAGGAGCAAGAGGGTTTCTTCTATTCCACCCCCTCCCCAGGCTGCAGGCTTGAATTGCACCAGTGAATTTATCCCCCCCCCCCCCGCCACCGCCCAAGAACCCTAATCCAGACATTACAGCAAACTATGGTCAAGCAACCTTAATCCTAGTTTGGCGTGTTGTCTGAATTGACTAATGGTGGTTTGCATTTGGTTGGCAAACTGGAATCTGAAACTGCCTGCTGAGAGAGCCAAGAGGCACCTTTTAAAGTGGTGATTCTCTTGTATTTAGCAGGGGGAGAGCAACTGGCCCTGTCCAACCTGTCCAGTGGCTGTTGCTGGTGCCTACTATGTGTTTCTTTTTAGATTGTGAGCCCTTTGGGGAAATGGGACCATCTTATGTATTTTTTTTAATTTTATTTTTCTATGTGAACCACTTTGGGAACTTGGTTGAAAAGCAGTGTAGTGTAGTCATAAAAACTGTGGTTTGAAGTAGGCTTGCAAAGCATGTTTGTGCTCAGTGTGGCCTGGTGTCATGTTGGAATTGACCAACCCTAGTTATGGTCGTCACTTCTCCTCTGGAGACTACTGCACCATGGAAGTGTGAGTGAATTTGTGAAGCTGAGTGCCAAGAGAATGAAATTAGCATGTGCGAGAGACCCGAGAAAAGAAAGCTGCCAAAGTTTGTCAGAAGGTATCATTCCCCATGTGTTTTCAAATGAGAGAGTTCCTCCACATTTTCCAGAAAATTAAGAACTTTTCCCGGGATTTTAGATTCTTCTGGTAGTCTGGGTGAAAGCTGGAACCTGCCTCTGAAACCAGCATGTTTCTGTTTCTCATGATTTGATCTGGGAGTTTCATGGCAGTTATTCAGGGAGTGAGGCCCAAGCCGCTTTTAATAGATAAAAAATGTTGCCCAGTTAATCAGCAGATGCCTTTTTCGTTTTGTTTACGAAGCTTTTGCATGTGATCAGTCTGTCTGATTAAGGGTGGCAGCTGCCATTATTGCGGGTGTTGTTAAACTTTTAGAGGTCTAACCAATGGTGCATATATTCTGTGCTTTTTTAAAAAGCACAACCGGGTTATATTTACAGATTTGCTTGCTCACATTTCATTCTGTTTCTGGTTAGCCATGTGGGAGAGTTGGAAGTTCTGCTGGTCAATAAAGAGCTTCCCCGACGCCGGCCACTAGCCCCCAGAAGTTTCGTGCAGCCCTTGTTGAGATATATTTTATCTGGCATTGTCTGCATGTTTTTGCATGTCTCCGTATGAATGCTGTAAATATTAAGAAGCGATGGAGTGCTGTTGTGGGCGAGGGCTGAGCGTCCCTGCCGGAGGATTTGCAGTGGTTCACGGCGATTCCTGTCTGTCTTTCGGTCCTTCAGCCTCCCAAGCGGGGTGCGATGTGTGGAAGGAAAGTGGCGACATGTCTGACGGGGGGAGCAGTACCACCAGTGGCCACTGGAGCGGCGGCAGCGGCATCTCCACCCCTTCGCCCCCCCACTCCGAGGCCAGCCCCAAGTACTCGAGCGAGGCCTTCAGTTCCCCTCGGGCGGACGACGGCTTTGAGACGGATTCGGATCCTTTTCTCTTTGAGGAGCCTGCTCCCCGGAAAAGAAAGGTAGGGCTCCTGGGGGCTGGGACAGGGCGGGGGAGATCCCTTGACATCCTTTGCTGTGGTCCGAATCCAGGTTCCCCCTTGGTCAGCTGTGGGGAGCCCAGTAGCCGCCGGTGCCACTGACTGACCTCGTTCTGTGGCCCTTCTAGAATTCGGTGAAGGTGATGTACAAATGCCTGTGGCCGGGCTGCGGCAAGGTCCTCCGCTCCATCGTCGGAATCAAGAGACACGTGAAGACTCAGCACCTGGGGTAAGTAAGGGGTCTCCAGGATTAGTTCAGCGGCATTCCCGTGCATGGAAACAAATGGCACGAGAGAACCCCGGGAAGTGGTGGTTCAGGAAGATGGGACTCGGGGGGGTGTTCCTGGCATGCAGGAAACCGCTACAGCCTCCCTGACAGATCACTGCCCAGCCTCTGTTTGAAAACATGTCATGAAAGAGGGCCTGCCGTGGCACAGGGCAGACAGTTCTGCTGTTGAGCTGCTCCTGTCGTTAGGAAATTCTTCCTGAAGTCTAGCCTGAATCGGCTTCCGTGTAACTCTAACCCACTGTTTCTAGCCCTGCTCTCTGGAGCAACGGAGAGCAAGTCCTCCCTTCTCTGTGAGAGCCTGTTAGGTCTAGGCTTATCAGAGTCAGGACTCAAGGTGGCTGTACCCATATCCAAATCTATGCATGTGGGCTCCAACCCAGAGACCAGTTGCTTGAGCAGAAGAGCTTAAGTTAGGACTTCAGTCGGCGCCTGTGACTAAGCTGGAGCATAGCAATGCAGGAGGTTGCTTCACGTTTGCTTCCTGTCAGACCCTTGGTCCACCTAGCTCAGTATTGCCTACCCAGGCTGGCAGTGGCTTCTCCAAGGGTTCAGGCAGGAGTCTCTCACAGCCCTATCTGGAGATGCTGCCAGGGAGGGAACTTGGAACCTTCTGCATGCAAAGCAGATGCTCTCCCACCACAGGATTGCTGGTCTTGTGGTAGCAAGCACGACTTGTCCCCTTAGCTAAGCAGGGTCTGTCCTGGTTGCATATGTAGGGGAGACTTGATGTGTGAGCCCTGTAAGATGTTCCCGTCAGGGGATGGAGCTGCCCTGGGAAGAGCAGAAGGTTCCAAGTTCCCTCCCTGGCTTCTCCAAGATGGGGCTGAGAGAGATTCCTACTTGCAACCTTGGAGAAGCCGCTGCCAGTCTATGAAGACAATACTGAGCTAGATGGACCTATGGTCTGACTCGGTATATGGCAGCTTCCTATATTCCACTGAGCTACACCCCCAATCCCTAAGGGGAATGAATATCTTACAGCAGATAGCACTCACACGTATTTATTTATTTATTCTTTAAAATATTTCTAAATGTATTTAGAAACGAAATATTTCTAAATGTAGTTACCCATCCAAATACAAACCAAGGCCAACCTTGCTTAGCAAAGGGGACAATTCATGCTTAAGACTGGCTGGCCATGCCAAAAACATTCTGGCTGTTGACCAGGCGAAGGGAGGACGTTGCGCTCCTGGGATGTGTACCAGGTGTGACCAGTCCAGAGGCTGTATCTTGCCTGCCTGTCGCAGGGGCTCATGCTGCACACCCCAGTTACTTGACCAGCCTGAAGGGGCCTCAGGCCCAGACACCCACCATGTCAGCCCCAGGGGCTTCTTATTGGGCAAAGGTCCCAGTCTCAGGGAGTTGTCTTCGCATGTTATGTCGAACGCATGCACAGAAGTACATTTTCGACACAGTCTTGCACACAAGGCCATGTACATGTGTACAGGCACCTGGACGCATGTACGGTGCAAGGTCCAAATGGGGCTAAAGTGCACAGGAAATTGCTCCCCCGCCCCCCGAAGAGGGATCCCGTTCCGTGAAGCCATGAGAGCATATGCTAGACTGCTTTGCTGACTAGAAATGCAAGCACCCCCTCTGATCAACAGAGGCCTTTTTCGGAAGAAGCCTCCTGCTTTGGGGCTGGCCCTCCTCTCAGTGCCTGCGGGTTGGAGGGCACCCTTTTCAGACTGGGATTTGGGTATTGCCGCCCTCATTCCTGCTCTGAAGGTGGCTGAACTGCAGCCTCTCTTGTCTGGTGCAAAAGCAAGCTGGCTGTCCTCGGTTTCTTCCGCTGTGATGTTGTGGGGCCCTCTTGTGGGGAGAGCTGGTTTCTTTGCAAGCCCTGAAAGGCAGGCCTGCATCCGCGGAAGAGACATTTGCCGTAAGGATGCCATTGGCTGGCTGCTTGCCCTCTTCCACGGGGCACACTGGTGGCCCAGGGGCGTAACTCTCATAGGGCAAGGGGAGACGGTGGTCTGGGGGCCCACTGCCTTGTGGGGGGGGCAGGGGCAAGTCACATGACTGACTCCCCCAGCCACGCACCCGCCCAGGCTTCCTTCAGTTGTATTCCTCCTCCGAAATTGATGTGAGTGTGAAGACCGGGAGCTACCAGAACAGCAGGTCTTGCTCTAGTACCATTGCATGACTTGCATCGTCCACAATTTACAAAACCTTTAAAAAAATAATTTAGGATGATGATCTATTGTGGCACATTGTTGTAATTTATATATATATATATATATATGTGTGTGTGTGTGTGTATAAATTAATTTACTATGCTTTTTGTTACCACTATTCAGCCTCATTTAGGGTTTCTTTACTTCATGAGCTGAACTTCAGTGGCGGGTGGGGGCGCCTTTTAAAATCTCCTCTCTGGGCCCTCTCCAACCTTGCTACGCCCCTGGGTTGGCCTCTGGCCTAAGTCTGCCTTGGGGTGGCCAGTGCAGGACTCCCATCTGCCCCCAGTGGGTCTGCTGCTACCACCTCTCCCCCCGCCCCCCCCGCCTTTCTAATTTGACCGATGTGTTAAAAACGGGGACTCTCTTGAGTTACTCAGGACCAGAGCTTTTTAGGTGGCTCTGCGTATTCCTGACACCAAGGGCCCTCCAGTTTGGGTCCCCAGGATGTTTTAAGGCTGCAACCCCCATCGCCCCCCGCCTCAATGGCCAGAAGGCCCCAGAGCAGGGATTCTCAACGTGTGGGTCCCCAGATGTAACTGGACTTCAACTCCCATAATTCCCAATCAAAGGTCACTGGATCTGGGGATTATGGGAGTTGAAGTCCAGCCACATCTGGGGACCCACACGTTGAGAAACCCTGCCCCAGAGGATGGTGGGAGTTGTAGTCCAGCAGCTTCCCTCCTCGGGAGCCCCTGCCTCATCCCCGTCTCCCTCCACCACGGCAGAGACGGCGCCAACTCTGACCAGCGGAAGAGGGAAGAAGACTTCTACTACACCGAAATGCAAGTGAAGGAGGAGGAGGCGGCAGCGGCGGCAGCCCCGGAGCCTGCAGGAGCCCCGGCCAGCCCCACCTCGGGCTCCCCTCCCATTGTCATCCAGCAGGCCCCACCCAAGCCGGAGACCCTCGTTCTGGATCAAGCTGTCCCCTTGGAGCCCCACCTGCCCCCCAGCGCCCTCAGCCAGTCGGCCCCCAGCTCCTTTTGGCACATCCAGGCTGACCATGCATACCAGGTAAGTGATGCCCGTCTTTGGACAGAGAGTTTGCCAACCTCTGAAGCTGCTTTATACGGAGTCAGGCTCTTGGTCCCTCTGGCTCAGTGTTGTCCGCACTGACTGGCAGCGGCTCTCCACGGTTTCAGGCTGGAGTCTCTCCCGGCCTTACCTGGAGGTGCTACCGGAGGCTGAACCTGGGACCAGCCTCCGGCAGGCAAAGCAGATGCTCTGCTCCTGAGCTGCGGCCCCATCCTGATTATGGAGCTGAGTTATGTGCCGTGAGAGCTGGCATGGGCTGCTCCTTAGGTAGTATGTATTGGAATTGGATTTGGGTTCAAATCTAAGTTCAACCGAGTCCTTGCCTATTTCCCCGTCTGGAAAACGGGAGCCTCATTTCTGTTAATCATATCTGCTCTTTTAGTGTACACTGTACTGTATACCGTACTGTGTGATTCTGTGATTGCACTATAAAAGCACAGAAATGGTCCCTGGGTGCGGAATTCAGTATCGTGAGGATCTTGGCCATTACGGTTGGGGGTGCTGGGAGTTGAAGTCCAGCAACACCTGGGGACCCAAGCTTGAGAACCTCTGCGGTAAGGTGAGTGTTACCTCCACATTCAGCTGAGGTGGAGAGGGAGCAACTTGCCTAAGGCCACTAAGCGAGTCCGTGGCATGGGCAAGATTCATACCGGGGAAGTCTTGATCTGCAGAGCATAGGAAGCTGCCGTATACTGAGTCAGACCGTTGGTCTGTCTAGCTCAGTTTTGTCTTCACAGACTGGCAGCGGCTTCTCCAATCTTGCAGGCAGGAATCTCTCTCAGCCCGATCTTGGAGATGCTGCCAGGGAGGGAACTTGGAACCTTCTGCTCTTCCCAGAGCAGCTCCATCCCCTGAGGGGAATATCTTCCAGTGCTCACACATCAAGTCTCCCATTCATATGCAACCAGGGCAGACACTGCTTAGCTAAGGGGACAAGTCATGCTTGCTACCACAAGACCAGCTCTCCTCTTGTACAGCTTGTTAGCCACTCACGTCCCACAAAACACTTGAGGTGCCTCTAGCTTTGTAGCTTTACGTCTGGTTTCTTACCTCTTCTGGTGTACAAAGTCATGACCATATAGGAATGCAAGACCTATTTCTAAAATAATTATAAACTACAACACTCAATGTGGGCTTCTAAATGTGTAATTTAATGGGTGGCACTCTTCCAAAAAGTCACTTTTCCTATTGGATTGTTTAGCTCCCTTTATTTGAAAAGCCAGTTTCTGCAATATAGGAATCTCCCAAATACTTGAAAGGCCAGTTTCTTTGTAGATTCTCTTGGAATCTTTCCATAGCCTGGTTATGAATTGTTTTTAGTTGCAATAAGCAAAGCTGTCCTCTTGTGATGTTTTAATGATGATTGATGAACCTTTTGGATTGCTGCATTAATTCATATGCCACTTAGAACAGTGGCAATGAGGCAGGTTGTAACACTTTTTTGCAGTCAATAATTATGATAATTACAGACTTCTGTCTTAAATCTCCGCACTCCTTCAGTTGCGTGAAGAAAAAAACAAAGTATTGAAAAACCTGGGTCTTTTCCACTCGGATGTTTCTGCCATCCTTCCTCTAAGGAACTTGGATGGGATTGCTCCCTTTATCCTCACAACAACCCCGTGAGGTAGGTTCGTCTGAGAGAGCGCGGCTGGCTAGAGATCAGCCAGGAAGTTTCATAGCTGAGTGGGGGTTTTAAACCAGGTCTGCCCAGTCCAAGTCTCATGCTTCGAACAGCACACCATGCTGGATCTTGTAAACAGAATCTGCAAAACACACAGTAGTTTTGGAATGCACCAGGTTTTTTAATACACCCCTATTTATTCTCCCAGGCGTTGCCGTCCATTCAGATACCCGTATCGCCGCACATATTCACCAGCATCAGCTGGGCTGCCGCCACGTCGACCATCCCCACCCTGTCTCCGGTGAGTCTGGGTTTTTGGTTACATGGGCGTGGGGGGTGGAATCTTGAGCAAGCTCAGAAGGCTCTTCAAGAAATGCATCCTGGAGGTTGGTGGGCGGCAGCTACTCTGCATGTTTTGGTGACCTGGAGAAAATCCTGATCACTAAGGTTACCCAGCACCTCATTAACTGAACGGCAGTCCAGATTCTGCAAGTTCTGCGAGTCAAATGGGTTCTCAGACTTGGGTCTTCAGATGTTGCTGGGCTATGACTCGCATCTTCCCCAAAGGCCTTTGTGGATGAGGATGTTGGCGTTGTAGCCCAACAACATCTGGGAAGCCCTGGCTTACAGAACCCGCTGCCACAAGATGCAGTGAGGGTCCCTGAATAAGGTAGCTTCTAAAATGGGTTAGGCAAATTCACAGGGAAGGAAAGAGGTCTCTCACGATTATTAGCTAGGAACTCCATGTTTAGAGGCCGTGTGCCAACAGCCAGATACGAATAACTTAACCTGCCGCTGCCGTAATAGTCCACCCTGGGACTGCTGTGGACTTCAAAGCAAGAACAGGAGCAGTAGATGTGGAAGCAGCGTTGCCACAGCTCTCGCCCTTCACAACCCTGCAGAAACCTGCAGAAGCGGTTCCTGCATCTGTTGTTTCTGAACAGCATCGGAGCTTGCTTTGAAGTCCACAGCCGTCCCAGGGTGGACTTGTACGGCGGTGGGAGGTTGTGCCTGTGCGATGCTAAGCCCCAAAGCAGGGCACAGGCCTCGTGCTCTTAGCCCATGATCTAGCTGCTCTTTGCCTCCCATCAACAAGTATTTCAAATATCGAGGTCGAGCCGGCTCGAGGGCTCTACAGTAAGTAAGTAAATGTTTCAAAAACCACTCGCCACCACTGGCGGTTCCCCCTGCCGGCCCTGCCCTCCCTCCCCCACCCAGTCTCAAATGGCCCAGTTGGGGCCGTTTTCTCTATGCTGCCCCGAACTGGGCTGTTTGAGGCTGGCGGCGGAGGGGAGGGAGAACTGCCGGAGGCAGCGAGTTGTTTTAAAATAATTTTATATATGTATGTACTCTAGAGCCCCCGAGCCGGCCCGGGCGGTTCAGCTTGACCTCGAGTTGGACCAGTTCAATGGCGAACCGGCTCAAGGTCGAGCTAGTTTGCACATCCCTAGAGCTGGGCATGTCTAGGCTAAGGGGAGCCAAGACAGTTGCTTTCAGATACCTGAAGGGCAGTTGTACGGAAGAAGAAATGGGCTTGTTCTTGGTTGCACCTGAGGGCACGACTAGAACCAGTGGGTTGAAGTTCCAAGGAAGCAGATGTAGGCTAGACATGGGGAAGAATTTCAACGGTAAGAGCAGTGGAAGCAGTGCCTTGCACAGTGGTGGGCTCTCCTTGGCTGGAGTTTTTCAAAGCGAGGCTAGAAGACTTCCAAGGTCCCTTCCCACTGTAACGTGATACGGCTCACATGATGGACAGCCTACTATTGCCATGATAGTCCTCCCCAGGACTGCTGTGGATTTCAAAAGCAAGCTCTGATGCTATTCAGAAGCAGTGGATGTGAACTATTACAGCGGCGACAGGTTGTGCATTACGTCACCCTCTGTGATTCTAACCTCATGTGGTCCCATTGAAGTTAATGGGGCTACTTGTGAGTAACATAATCTTGATGTCAGCCAGTGTCCTGAATACTTGTTGATGGGAGGCAAAGAGCAGCTAGTTCATGGACTAAGACCATGAGGCCTGTGTCCTGTTTTGGGGTTTAGCATGGCATAGGCACAACCTCCCATTGCCATAATAGTCCACCCCGGGACTGTAATCCACTTCAAAGCAAGGAAACAGCTTCTGCAGGTTTCTGCATTGTTGTGAAGGGCGAGATCTGTGGAAATGCTGCTTCCACATCTGCTGCTCCTGAGTAGCGTCGGCGCTTGCTTTTGAAGTCCACAGCAGTCCCGGGGGGGACTATTACGGCGGCTGTAGGTTAAGTTATTCATATCTGGCAACTGGCCGCCTCCAGCGGGCCCCCCTCCCCCCGCCGGCCTCCCCCCACCCCCCGGTATCAAATCACTCAGTTCGGGCCATTTTCTCTACCCTGACCCAAACTGGGCCGTTTTTGAGACCGGGGGCGGGGGGAGGCTGGTGGGGGGGGGAGCTCCCGGAGATACCCCTGTGGCCACAGCAGCACCCCTGGAGGCAGTGAGTTGTCAAGAAATATTCTTATTATTTTAAAACCTATAGAACCCCCCGAATTGGCTCTAATTTGAGGGAGTGTGTGTCTGTTTGAGAGCGGGGGACAGAACATGCCCGGTTCGGTTCCAGTTCGGCCTTGAACCGAACTGGGCAAACCGGTTTGGTGCCCACCCCTATCCAGCTCCTTTAACGGTTCCTCATAGGACTTGATTTCCAGCTGTCCCACCATGTGGGTTGCCTTCTTCCGAACCTATTCCAGTTTTTCAGCGTTCTTTGGCCATTTGGGGAACTTGGCTTCTGGGCTGGATGGACTTTCTGGTCTGATGTGGCAGTGCTTTTAAGTGAGGGCAACCTTCCTGGAATTGTGTTTTTCAGGACAAAGATCCCAATTTTCAGGACAAATTGTTCTTGTCACAGAGCGGGACTGTACGTATTAATAGCATTTCCAGTTCTGCAGATAGTCCTTTTAGACTGTGCTCTGTATTGTTGCTGAAAAATCAATAAAACTTTTTTTTTTTAAAGTGAGGAGTTAAATGGTATAACCTGTTTCCGGCCAAAAAGGACCCCAAGGAGTCTAAAATGTGCACACAGTGATAAAACAGGTTAACCAGTCCTAGAGAACTCAGAAGATCCTTTCTTGCAGGTTCGAAGCCGGTCCCTGAGTTTCAGTGAGCAGCAGCCGCTGCCACCACCCCCTCCACCCATCCTGAAATCTCACCTGATCGTGGCATCTCCTCCTCGGGCACCCAGTGGGACTAGGTGAGCAGCTGCGGGGGGGCAGGCTGAGCTGTCGGGGGCGGGGCTGCAAGAAAGTGGACTGCAAGTGCTTGATTTCCTTCCTTGCTTTCTTGTTGCATTTCCCCCCAACTTGCTTTTGCCCTCTGTTTTAATGTTTGGGGTGTTTTTATTCTCCGTTTTTTGCTAGTTCATCGGGGGGGAGTGGGGGGGAATTACCTCAATGGTGGAGTAACTGCTTTTCATGCAGGAGAGCCTAGGTTTGGTTCAGGGTTTATTCCAGCATCCCCCCCCCCCCAACTGTACCAGCAGCTTCCCAGTACATCAGCCCCTTCACTTTTTGTAACTAAAAGAAAGAGAGTAAAAAAGAGGGAAGGGAAAATAAGAAATTATTCTTTTCTGTGGCGGACATGTGTGCTAGCCAGATGCACCAGGTCAGGAGCTTGTGTTCCAGACTAGTCTTGCTGCCTGCACAAAATACGTTTCTGCTTGCACAGAAAGGTGGCACACTTCCTGCTGCGAGACCCTTTCCGGTATGTTTTGCTCCTGCATAAGGGCCCAACTTCAAACATCCCCGTGGCTTTGCACAGCCATACGGCCCTCTCGCACAACATCAATCTAGAAGTTGGCCTGTGTGTGTGTTGGTGCTGTGTAACAGTTGTACATCGCCTGGGGAAAAAAAGAGATCTCCAAGTTGCGGGCGGGAAAAGACCCTTCTCTGCCCGAGACCCCGCAGAGCTGCTCCCAGTGCAAGTGAATCGTGCTGAGCTAGAGAGACTGATGGGACAGGATGGCTGCATCCACCTAGGAGATTGTTGCCTGTGTTGTCTGCAAGCTCCTCCCACTCCTTGGCTTCAGTCTCAATGTCTTGTTGTGGTGGTGGTGGTTGCCGCCTCCATCCTTGTGTTCTGAGCACACTCTGTGGCTAAACAGACAACCCTGCATCCCCACAGTTTCAGTTCCCTGGTTTCTCCAGTTAAAAAGTATTTCAGGTGGAGAGGCCGGGAGATATAACTCTGCTCGAGGACTTGGAAAGCGGTTGCTAGTCACAGTAGACAATTCTAGGCTGGATGGATTGTTGGTCTGCCCTCGGCACAAGGCAGCTTTTTAGGTCCTGGCTTTATGTGTGCCAAACACCACATAAGAATAGGTCCCGCTGCAAGTTCTAAGCTCTGTGGAGCGCATCTCTTGGGGGAGAGATGCCATAGCTCCGTGTCATGCTCAACAGATGACCTGCATGCAGATGGATCCCTATTCCCCTGCTAACTGAGTCAAGAGGCTCCTTTTTAAAGGGGTGGTTCTCTTTCTTGAGCAGGGGGAGAGCCACTGGCCCTATCCAACCCCAGCACAGCATCCCTCCAGTGGCTGCTGCCGGTGTCTGTCTTGTGTTTCTTTTCCACATCAGGAGCCCTTTGGGGACAGGGATCCCTCTTTATTTATTTTTATTTCTCTGTGTAAACTGCTGAAAAGTGGTATATAAATAGTGGTTGTCATCGAAAGGATCTCGCCTAGCAGGGTTAGGAAAGACCTCTGAGCCTGAGCTGTTGGGAAGCAACTGCAAGAGCAGGAACGGAGGAAGGTGTTGGTATTGAGCAGACCAGTAGTCCACCGAGCTCAGCCTTGTTTCCACTGACAGGCAATGGTTCTCTGGGGTTTCAGTTGGGTCTTTCCCACTCTTACTTGGAGATGCTGGGATGGGACCTTGGACCTTCTGCGTGCAAAGCAGATGCACCTCCACTGAGCTGCAACCCCATCCCCCTCGCAACGTGTTCTTGCACAACTCCCGATGATGCATTGCTGTGGAAATGTAAGCGTGGTAGGAGAAAAGCCAACCTAGGGCCAGGGGTGGGTGGTGGTGATGGGGAAAGAAGCAGGAATGCTGGCGAGGTTAAGTGCTAGGAAGCTGACTGGAAAAGAGGACACAGCAAGCAGGGAGACGAAGGGAAAGCATAGTAGAAGGGGGGTACACAGGAACCTGCCTTATACTGAGTCAGACCCGTGGCCCACTTAGTTCAGCATTGTCTACACTGACTGGCAGCAGCTCTTCAAAGTTTCAGGCAGGGTCTTTTCCAACCCTACTTGGAGATGCTGCCAGGGAGGGAACCTGTGATCTTCTGCATGCAAAGCAGATGCTCTTTCAAACTAAGCTGTGCTCCCTCCCACTTAGGTCCCTGCTAACTGAGTAAAGAGGCACCTTTTAAAAGTGGTGATTCTTTTATATTTCTCAGGAGGAGAGCAACTGGCCTTTTTCAGCCCCAGCACAGCATCCCTCCAGTGGCTGTTGCTGGTGTCTTCCTTTTGTTTCTCTTTAGTTGTGAGCCCTTTTGAACAGGAAACGATCTTATTTATCATTTCTCTGTAAACCGCTTTGAGAACTTTGTTGAAAAGTGGTGTATGAATGTTTGTAGTTGTCGTTACTGCAGATAACTACAGGGATCTCTCAGTTATTTGTCGTTGCTACAAATAGCGACTAAGCTGCTTCCCATGTGCTTATGTCTCCTGTTTCAGGAAAGTCCGTGGGGAGGCCAAGAAATGCCGCAAAGTGTACGGCATTGAGCACCGGGATCAGTGGTGCACTGCCTGCCGGTGGAAAAAAGCATGCCAGCGGTTTCTGGACTGAGCGCACACTCGCACTTTGAAGCAGGAAGGTCCCCAGACACACACACACGCCCCCCTTGCCATGGGCCGGGAGCAAGGGGCCAGAACGCTTCGGCTTTGCCACATCAGGGGCTAGTGGCCTTGGAAGTGACTCCTGGAGCTTCGGTGGAGATTTCGAGAGCCACGCTTTCATCCTGAGCTCTGTACAGGCTGGGTCTGCCAGTTTTTCTAATTTTCCATGTTTTGTGGGGATGTTTTTTATACATTGTTCCTTTTTTAAAAAAACACACAAAAAGCCTCTATTTGTAAATAAGAGAGGCAACGTGGGGGAAAGGAGCTCTTGTTTTGATATATCACATAGACTTCTTTCTTGGGGGGTCCAGGGACCAAAGAACTTTGAACTGTCCCCTCTATATGCGGATAGGGTTTGGGATCAGGGGTTGCAATATGGCGCCTAGGAATGTCCCTCCCACCTCTCCCAAATTGCTTGACTATCTAGGAAGTGCACAACTCAGGCACGAGGGGAGCGGTAGGCGAGTAAATAACTTGTTGATGTTTGCGCACCAGCACAGGAACTAGCAGATTGCACCCCTTGAGTGTGTATGCGTGCATGAGTGCAGGCTTTTTAAAAACTGAACAGACACTGTCGGGAAAACAATCATATTTGCATTAAACAACAATCAAATGAGTGCTTGTGGGCTTTTTTAAAAACTGGAAACCACCATGAATGTTTGGAATTTTAAACTATTTTGCTGACTCCCCCCCCCCGCCCAACTTGCTGTTTGTAGTGGTGGGGAAAGGAAAATATTTGAAATATTTTAAAAATATTTTGCTCCTCCCGCCGACACTGTTGGGGTTGGGGAAGGAAAACCAAAACTTGCTTGAATTGGCATGAAAGGTGAATTCAGTCGAGGGCTTCTGTACAGAGCAGTTTAGGGGTGATTGACTTGTTGGTGTGTTGCAAGGCACACTTGCCCTGTTGGAGGTGCAGTGGGACCGCCTGGGGGTTTCCCTTGCAACACATGGTGCCTATTCTTATTTTTTGAAGCGGTCTGGTGTAACACTTGGATCCATTCCTTGCATTATATGGCAGCACACTATAGTTTGCCACTGAGTGCACGTTTAACTCTGCAGCTGATCCTGGCTCCCAGTATGATACACAGCCATTCCACATGTCTGAACGGAGCATGCACATATTATTATTATTATTATTATTATTTTTAGGGCTACCTGTAAGGTATAACATGTGAAGCAGCCCTGGGGCTGGAGTAGGAATATGGCCCTGAGGCACTGCTCTGCTTCTTGGAGTAAGACAGTGTCTTGTTGGTTAGCCCCCGAAAGTCAAAAGGAAAAGGTTTCCAAAAGGAAAAATGTGCCTGTCTGTGTGTGCACGGCCTATTTGGCAGCTCCACGGATGCTCTAATCACAAGAGGAGCAAAGAAATCGTGGTGCCAAATACTAGAGCCATCGTCGTGGCCCCGAATGCTTCTTGCTGGCTTTTCCAGGGAAGCCCAATTGCACCAGCCGTCCAAGCAGGATGCGACCCAAGAGCTGTGCCCCGGATCCCTTGCAGTGTGGCAGAGCAGGCCAAAGCACACTTCCACATCACGAGGGGCGGCTTCTTGGGGTGACCTTTCTTGGCTCTGCTCTTTTGTGAGCTGCTCGAAGAGTCTCTCGCCCTGAGAAAAGAGCTCTCGAGACATGCAGCCGGACAAGACCGAGGAAGTGTCCTACGAATGCTGACAGTACCACTGTGAGTTTGGTGTGGAGTTTAACCTCCTTGCTGGACATGGTAGTGTGCAAAGTAGCCTCAGGTTTTGAATTTGAGATGTAAAATTTCCAGAAGATCTGAAGCCATAGGGGGCAAAAGCTCTGATTGTTTCTCAGAAAAAAACCCCAGACATTTGGAGGGGGGAGATGAAATTATATGCAGCTTTCTTATCAACCCTAAATGTATTTGCATATCAAAGTGGAACACCTATGAAATATAAAACCATACCCTTAATATTATTCAAACAAAAACTACAAATAGATCCAGTTAGAGATGGAGCTGTGAGATGCTTCCCCCTTAGATACTTAAGTATAACTTAATTTTACCAGCTGGCTTTTTTAATTTTACCAGCTGGGGACACAGAGAATGAAATAAAAGTTGAAAAAAGAAACTGTCAACCTTCTAGTAAACAAAAGGAACTCTTTATTTTCTGAGCTTTGAGGTGGTATTTTTGCATACAGAAACAGAAGAAACTCATATCTTTAGAGAAAAGACTCAGAAAATAAACATGCCTATAATAAAGGTGTATTGTCCAGATATGTTTCTGCGCCATTTGAAAATAGTATCCCAGTGTCATCCTAAGAGTGTTGCTTGTTTAGCATACCAAATAAAATGCAGTCGCAGTGCTATTACTGCTCACATTGCTATCTTTGGCATCTTGCATCTAAGAAATTTGAATCTAAGGGAGACATGTGAATTGGCTGTAACAATATTTTTTGAAAGCTCCACTCTAATTTTACTCTTTATTCTGCAACAACAACAACAAAAATCGTAGACACACACACACACCAGTCCAATGTCCAGTTTTTCCATTTCAGGACTTGGAAAAGCAGTGTTTGTGTTTTCCTGGCTTCTTTTCTGGGTTTTTACATGTCTCATTCCAAAGAGCTCTAACTATCGTACAGCCTATATGCAGTGAGAGGGCCAGAGATGGGACTTGCCTGCCCTCCCATTCTGACCACACTTGTCCTGCTTTAGTGATAATGCTTGCGTATGGCAAGTTTACAAATGTAATTCTAATGCATGTAGGATTGAATCAAGTAGTTATTGCTTTGATTTTCTGCAGATTAACAATTATGCAGTTTGGCCTATGCAACACTGGGATTTTTAGGGCTGCAGTGATTAATCCATTTTTTAAAATTAAAAACAACAACACGCTTTTGATTGATGAAAAAGGTGCCCCCAGTTTTCCCCAGCATATTTTAATTCTTTTTTAATGCAAGCATTTATAAAAACTAAATATTATGGCAATGCACCATCTTAAAAGATGCCGTTACCCCTTTTTTTCTCACAAACAAAAGAAAAAGGCACGCAGCAAATGTGCACATCATCTAAAAGCAGAGAGTGCTCTTTAAAATTCAGAATTATTGCTTTGCTTGCAGGCAAGTGCATGCACATTTAATCAGTCAATTCAACTGAGTGAGGCTTCATGCAAAAGTTATGTCCAACATGTGGACATCTGGTGAGCCCAGAGGTGGTCCAGGCTTCTGCAGTTGGTGGGGTGAGTGCAAATCCCCCCCACGCTCAGCAGTGCCGTAGTTGGACCTCATTCAAACCAGCCCTTCAAGCATCATGGCAGAAGTTTGCACTCAGTCTTGATAAAAGTGCTATGCCCCCCAGTTGTGGGTGCAACACTGCTCCAGCAGAAGACCTCATGGGTGCCATTGCATTTGGTGGCTGTCGTCAAGACAGATACACCCAGCACCGTTTTGTTAATGAGCCATCATTTCGAGCGATGGGGAAACGGCTCTGTCAATTCCTAAAGCCATACTGTGTGGCTGGCTTTGGTTTTCCAAATCTAAAATGGCAGCTACAATTATCTGTATTGGGGGTGGCCAACCTGAGGCTGCCCATTGCAGCTAGGGATGATGGGAGCTGTAGTCCAACTACAGCTGGGCAGCATAAGGCTGACCCCCCCGATCCATATGGTGCAGAGTGTACAACAGAGGTAGTAGTAGCAGTGGTGATGGTGGTAGAATAGGGGCAGTTTAGGAAGAGTTTGAACTGTTGGAGAGTCCCCGGTGTGTTGATAATCATGAGCCATAAACTAAAGACACAAACCTCTCCTTGTGAAATAGCAACTGAACCATGTGGCCTGGGGAGTTATGGATTCCTTCTAGAAAAATGTGAGCCCTGTTTTGCTTTAAGGGTACTGGGATGAGGTTGGGTAGGGCAGTTGAAAAAGGAGTTTATGTACATTTTTGGTGCTTGTTGAAATTGTGGGGTTTTTCGTTTGTTTGTTTTTTGTATCTTTGTGTATAAAATGCATTGTATGTTGGAGCTTTGTTTCCCCCCAGCCTGGGCTTTTGTTGAGTTCTAAACTGGTAGAATCCAAATGGACCTTGTTAAGCCTTTGACTAGAGGTCAGGTGAATCGGAATGCTAAAATTTGATCTTGGATTTCTGCTGTTCGAGTTTTGAATGTGGAATTTGGGGCTCTGTGAACACTTCTATTTAAAATTTCATGAGTATGGGAAGGATTCTTGGGTCTTCCAGTAATTGTAAGATTTTGATTACAGTGGACAACATCCAGATTACAGTTGGTTATGACCAAGCACCATTGAAATCAATGAGACAAGTTAGTCCTGACTAACTTAAGTCCCATGATTTTCGTTGGGGCTTGGTCATGGCGAAGTTAGTCTGGATGGTGCCCATTCCTCATAAGTAGACCAGAAAAGGTCCAGCATCCTGTTTCCAGGATGACGTTGGAAACCTGATGCGCACCCCCACCCCGAAATACTGTTTCTTACTATTGTAAGTTTAGGGGAAATCATCAGATTGCCAATTGGGACAGAAATGGCTATCCTGTCCTTTCCTCCCCATCCCTGACATTCAGTGAATGCTCCTCGTCTCTTCCATTTCAGTGGGCTGTTGGGGGATGTTGAGACAGGAACTTCTGGAGCAAAGCCCCGCTTGGCTTGCCCTGCCAGACCCCACTCAGTGCCCTGAAAGAGCAATAAGGGGCTGGCGAGGTGCCCCTGCGTGTGCCACAAAGGCAGACTCCAAGGGCTTCTAAACCATCGGGGTTGGCAGCTGGAGGCGCCAGAGCCAGACCTGACCCTCTGAGGAGAGGCAGTGGTCTTCTCCAGACCTCAGGAGAGAGATGTGTGGACTGGAGCTTACTGGGGGTTGGGCCTCCAGGACTTTCTGGCCACCCAATTTGCAGAAGCGGCTCGGTCCACTGGCTTCCTTCCCTCCTTAGCACAGCCTTCCCCATAAAACTAGTTGCGGAAGAGAGGCTCTTGGCTAGATGCAGGGTCTCCTGGGTTCCGTGGCTTCTTGCTCGGATTCTTGCTTCCCTCTCTTAGGGAGTATCCAGCCACGGCCTGTGTATCCAGCCACGGCCTGGGGATGAGAGGGAGGCCTGCACATTTCCCAGCCTGTCCCATCCGGTGCAGGTACTGTAGGGCTGCTGCCTGCTCAGAGACCTCTTGCAGGTCCACGCCCACGATGTCACTGGTGGGGTCTGCTCAGGCTGCGAGAGGCCTTGGATTTAGTCTTTGCTGCAAGTAGCCACTTTGGGAGCAAAGGGCTGCTTGAGTGGTGCAGAGGGAAGGTCCCAGCTCATGAGCCACACTCCTGGCCTGCATCGAGGCCCCTTTTGTCTCATGTTTAAAGATAAGCTGTTGCTGCCCCGAGATTCTGGAATGCACTCCCTGCTGTGAAATAGCAGCCTCCCCATCTCCGACAACTTTTTAAAAGTCTCTAAAGACTAATTCTTTCCACCTGAGCTTTTTAACTGGATTGTGGTTTTAAATTGTTTTAAGCTTTTCTGTGTTTTATATTGTAAGCCGCCCAGAGACAGAAGTTTGGGGTGGTCTACAAATTTGGAAAGTAAACAAAAGAGCCGCTTCTGGTCTACTTCCAGGTGAAGGGCATCTTCTAAAGATGCAGTCAGCCTCCTCATGTGTAGGATGGCACAAAGTGGACCAGGACTTCTCTTCCCAACCCCACCTTTTTGAATCAACGTTTCTTCCCAAATGAACATCTCTAAGTGGTTGCTTCTGTTCCCCAGTCCTCTGGGGCAGCGTGAAGGGAAGGGGGATCTTCTCCTAGGACCATGGCAGTCCACAGCTGACTCCACTTCTTCTGAGTGGGTGCTGCAGTGCTCAGTGGGAGAGGAAAGCAGCGTCCCACAAAAGGTGGTCTCCTTGGTCCTAGGCCCTCTCCTGAAAGCGGGCAGGCTGAGGGTGGAACGTGTGTGGGGTGCAGCTTCAGGATGCCAAGTCAGACTTGCATAGATTTGCCCACTTTGTGTTTTGCAGAGGGAGTAATTTTACAGGGTGGCAAAGGAAGTCCCCTGCCACTATTTCGACACTATTTATTTTCCAAGCCAAGACCCTGGATGTTCAGTTTTGTCATCGACTTGCACTGACGCACACCCTTGGCTGAAAAATAATAATGAATAATAATCGTATATGTCCCAAAAGGCAACATTCAGATTTGAAAATGTAGCACGTTTTACTGCTGAATTTCTGCATTTCAAAGAACTTCTGCTTTCTATTGTGATAAACAGTCCCCTAGTTTTGAAGCAGCTGGGGCGGTCCTCAGGTCAGAGCACACACTCTGCCCATGAGGAATGACAAGTTCTCTGCCTTGGTTCCCCAGATGTTCTAGGCTACAGTAGTTGAAGGGCTGATGGGAGCTTAGTCCAGTAACATCTAGGGAACCAGGTCAAGAGGTCCTGGTTTATGGGTTTCCATTCCTGATTCAAAACAGTGGAGATTGAATGACTTTTGTTTTCTCCTGTTGTGAAAAAGCTCCCTCCTCCTTTTGTGCCCCTGGAACCTCTGGAGGAGAAATTCACAGTGGATCAACCCAATAAGTCTATGATTTGCCAGTCACTTTCTCTATTGACAGAAGCCTGGGTTTTGTGCTGAAACGGAGAAGGCCACATCCAGACCGGTTAAGCCTGGCCAGGTACCACTGAAATCCATGAGACATGTTAGTCATGGCTAACTTACTTAAGTCTCATTAATTTCAATGGGATGCAGTCATGGCTAACTTGGTCTGGATTATGTCCAGAGAGAACTTTAACGTTTGCTTAAAAAGACAAGCACAGAAACATGATTAACAAGGGGGGAAAGGGAGAAATTGTAAAAAGGACTTTGGAATAAGCAGTCCGGTGTTTGAAGCATGTGGGGTCTGGTGTTGCCTTGCTGAGCTGTGCGTTGTGGCATGGTGCGATTCTGCAGTTAGCGAGTTATCTAAGGAGCACGTGCCATTTGGTGATACATCGAGGGGACAAGGCATCACCAAAGAGCTCTGGATGCTTCCCAGCTTTGCTCAAATGCCTCGTTCCAAAATTTATAGCACTTAATTTTGGAAAGTGAAAAGAAAAGCTAATCTTGCATAGGAAAATATATTTGTTCAGTATTTTTAAAAGGTCTTGTATACACGGGATAAGGATCCCCTACCCGCTTCCTTTTACACTTCATTTTGTGAGCTGTGTGGTACAAGTTAGACAGGAGATTATATGTCAGGGGTTTTATCTGTGTCTTTTATACCTTGCTTTAGGAAATCTTTGGTAACAGTCACCCTATTCCTGTGAAACTGGGAAGGATGTTGTTTTAGGAAGTATCTTTTTTTTTTGCCTATATACCTAAGGGGTGCAGTCCTGCTCCTCCTATGCAGAGGGTAGTGTGCCTTAGATCTCAGAATGCAGGAGATGAGAGACCAGGGAAAAGTGATGAGAGGTGGGAACGGAGTGGAGGTTGCAGCTTGGCATGGCCTGATCCTAGTAGCAATCAGTCCTAATGAGCCGTGTGTGTGTGTGCCAATGGGGGAAATTGGGTTGCTCCTTTACCCTTTGGATGGCCTGCAGGCTGGCCATTCATCAGGTAGATGTATGCGGTTAACCATGCAGCTCTACCTGACAAATGGCCAGCCTGCAGGCTGCGTGTGTGTGAGTGAGAGAGAGAGAGAGAGAGAGAGAGAGAGAGAGAGAGGAGCAACTCAAGAGCATAAGAACAGCCCTGCTGGATTAGGCCCAAGACCCATCTAGTCCAGCATCCTGTTTCACACAAGGGCCCACCAGATGCCTCTGGAAGCCTGCAGGCAAGAGTTGAGGGCATGCCCTCTCTCCTGCTGTTCCTCCCCTGCAACTGGTATTTAGAGGCATCTTGCCTCTTTGGCTGGGGGTGGCCTATAGCCCTCAGACTAGTAGCCATTGATAGATTTGTCCTCCACGAATTTATCTAAGCCCTTCTTAAAGCCATCCAGGTTGGTGGCCATCACCATATCTTGTGGCAGAGAATTCCATAGGTTAATGATGAAAAAGTACTTCCTTTTGTCACTCCTAAATTTCTTGGCAATCAGTAAAATTTCTCTCTCTCCACACCATGCATAATTTTATAAACCACCCCCAACGAAAAAGCCCCAGGTGTTGTAGCCTCGCCTCATAAGAAAGGTGCTCCAGGCCCCTGATCATCTTGGTTGCCCTTTTCTGCACCTTTTCCATTTTCTATAATGTCCTTTTTTAGATGTGGTGACCAGAATCGTACGCAGTACTCCAGGTGTGGCCGCACCATCGTTTAGTCTAAGGGAATTATGATATTAGTGGTTTTATTTTCAGGCCCCTTCCTGATGATCCCTAGCATGGAATTGGCCTTTTTCACAGCTGCCGCTCATGGAGTCAACACTTCCATTGAGGAGCTGTCCACCACGACCCATAGTGCCGCTCTGGCTCATTAGGACCAGCTGCTATTGCCAATTCCTCCGTTCCCTCTTTCTGGCCACTTGGGGGCCCCAATGCAGGCTATCCTCTGCATAGGGGGAGAGGATTCCACCATCCCGTGTGATGGAGGGAGATCACATTAACCCGGATTTCTATTCAGCGCTAACTTGATAGAAGCCAGGAGACATCCGTTCTACCAACTCCTTCCTCAAAAACGTCGGGTTTTTGCGTCTTTGGAATGTCGAGAGATCCGTTTAACCCATAATTTCTGAGCCGCCAGATTTGATGGTCGATAATTGAGCCACACAGAGATTATCCATTATTTCCTCATAGGAAATAAACTGAACAGGGATGGGGGGGGGGTGGAATTGCCATTTCCCTCCTCCTGTACCTTCAACAATTTTTACTCCTCTGAATTTCCCTCTGTCTTGGTGAGGCAGGAGGGGAAACTGTCCTCCGTGTTTAGGTTGGCTTTCTTTCCCACCCTGAGTTTCCTGTCCCCTTTGAATGTGGTGGTTCCTCTGCTTCTTCCCACTGGTCTTGCATAGAACTTGAGCCTTTCTGTAGTGGGAAGAAGGTCCCCGCGTACCCCACCTCCATGCATCCCTCCATGGTCCAGGTTGGAGAAGCCACCTGCCTGATTACAGCTACCCAAATTGCATGCTGCTGAGAGAGCTTTTCTTTTAACCTTTTAAAGATGCAGGCACATTTGGTTTCTTTCTAGAACAGAGGTTCCCAACCTGGGGGTGGGGGCACCAGATGTTGCCGAACTACAACTCCCATCAGTCCCAGCTGGGGCTGATGGGATTTGTAGTTGAGTGACATCTGGCGCCCCCCCCCCCCAGGTTGGGAACCCCTGTTTTAGATCATCACCCAAGCTGCAGATGCAAACCATCATTCTTGCATCCTGCTCTCTGTTATCTCGGGGTAAAAGGCTGACTCGTGAGTCTTCACCTGTGTCTTGAAAATGTAACTTGAGCTGAAGACTCTCGCATGTACCACTTTTGGCTGATTTCCTTTTGTGGGGGGCAGTGGGGAGGGCGGGGTTGGATTTTGTGCACATGTATATAAGATCTTTTTTACTAGGCACTAACTGGAGGCTGTTTTTTCTATTCTTGCTATGCACTGTTAAACTTTGTGTTCGATGGGAGACTGGAACCCAAATGGGGAAGACGTAACTACATTGTGCAGAAAACCAGCACTTTTGACCCCCATCAGACATTATTTAGCCCACTCCAACCCATTTAAGCCCCTCTTGCAAAAACAGCAAAACAGCTTTCCCACCCCCAGGAGATTGGCTGTGGGAGATGCCCAAGGGCTCACATGTGTGTTTGTAAGTGCGTGTATGCACAAGTTGTATGCCCTGTTGTGCACTGCGCGTACACACACACACACACACAGAGCTCAGCCTCTAAGATGAGCTCATGTTCTGTTTGCACAGATGCAAGCCTCTTCCCCTCACATTCAGTAAAAATATGTACTCTGGTGCAGGGGCTTTGGGGGTGGGGAGAAGGAGCAAGGTTCATCACCAGCATTTCCCCCTTCTTCAAAAGAGCCACAGAAGGGGGGGGCGGGGGGAGGCAGGGCCAGAGCACCTCACTTTTCCTTCTGCAGTGCTAGCAAATGAGAATCACACTAGCCAACCTGGAGGTTCAAGTTACTAGTCCTCTTTAACTTCAGTGTGATGAGATCTCCACCATTAGGTTAATGCAGCTTAACAGTTTTGTGGGCTTGGTTGCTAGGGAGTGTGGTGGGAGACAATCCCCTCGAGCACTCTGCTTCCTTAGATGTTTTGAATTGGAAGAGTGCAGTGGGGTGGGGTGGGGGGAAGGAGGAGGAAAAGGTTGTAATTTGCTAACTGCCGCCCTTTGGAAGGTGACACACCATCAAGTCCAAGTGAGGAGGAATATATCTTATCGGTGAGTTACTGTCTAATTGGAGCTTTTCTTTTTGATTGTCTTCCAAGTATTATTTTTTATTGTAAACAAAAAAAAATGTGAAATGTAATTTTTACAACAGCAATATGGAATATATTTTATAATAAAATTATATGGCCTGATAAGCAGCTATGTTTCTGTTTCCACACACCCCACCCATCCCTTTCTGTAAACTGAAGTGAGAAGCCTCTATAACTGGGGTTCCCCATCTTGGGTCCCCAGATGGAGCTGGACTTCAACTCCCCTCATCTTCTCCAGCCACACTGGCCAAAGGCCAACAACATCTGGAGATTGCAAGTTCAAGAACTCTGGCTCCAGGGCTGTGCCTGTGTTTCTGATTCCTTTCCTCAGAATGCTTGTTGCTGCTTCTGTAGCTGCGCCATTCATGCCGCTGCCAGCCTGTGGAAAGACGTCCACTTCTGTGGCTCACAGCTCTATGTGCTCGCAAGCATGAATTGGCCCCTTAGCTAAGCAGGGTCCATCCTGGTTGCATTTGAATGGGAGACTAGATGTGTGAGCCCTGTCGAATATTCCCCTCAGGGGATGGAGCCATTTTAGGAAGAGCATCTGCAGGTTCCAAGTTCCCTCCCTGGCAGCATCTCCAAGAGAGGGCTGAGAGAGACTCCTGCCTGCAACATTGGAGGAGCCGCTGCCAGTCTGTGTAGACAATACTGAGCTAGATGGACCAAGGGTCTGACTCAGTAGAAGGCAGCTTCCTCTGTTCCTATGGTCCATGGTCCCCGCCGCACCAAACCGCCAGAGAGCGGAGAGGAGAGCTGGTCTTGTGGTAGCAAGCATGACTTGTCCCCATAGCTAAGCAGGGTCTGCCCTGGTCACATCTGAATGGGAGACTTGATGTGTGAGCACTGTAAGATATTCCCGTTAGGGAATGGAGCCACTCTGGGAAGAGCAGAAGGTTCCCAGTTCCCTCCCTGGCAGCATCTCCAAGATAGGGCTGAGAGAGACTCCTGCCTGCAACCTTGGAGAAGCTGCTGCCAGTCTGGGTAGACAATACTGAGCTAGATGGACCAAGGGTCTGACTCGGTATAAGGCAGCTTCCTATGTTTCTCCTTCCATATGGCCATGGAATGTATTGAATTTCCAGATGGCCAATAGCCATTCAGAAATTCCGGGCATTTCAGTGGGCATCCCTTGTCATTCATTTTAATACATTCCTTAGAGCATCTGGTTCGCATGCAAAACAAAGTTCCAGGCTCCCTCCCTGGCAGCATCTCCAAGACAGGGCTGAGAGAGCTTTCTGCCTGTAATCTTGGAGATGCTGCTGCCAATCAGTGTAGACAATACTGAGCTAGATGGACCAGTGGTCTGACTCAGTATATAATATAATAATATTATAATAATAATATAATTCGATTTCTATACCGCCCTTCCAAAAATGGCTCAGGGCGGTTTACAAAGAGAAATAACAAGATGGCTCCCTGTCCCCAAAGGGCTCACATTCTAAAAAGAAACATAAGACACACACCAGCAACAGTCACTGTATATGGCAGCTTCCTGTGTTCCTATGGAAGGCACACACCAAAGGGGCCTTTAGGCACCACTTCTGCACATGAGCTGAAGCCTGGATGTTTGGCATAAAGTGGGCAGAAGCAAACCTACGTACACAGAGTCATTAGGATGATGACGTGGACGATCAAAAGGCTGCTGCTTTCGGGAGGAAGGAAAAAAGCCTGTGCAGGGAGAGCAACATTAAAAAGCACTGAGACAGAATCCAAGGTGGGGGGAGCGCATGCCAAGGACATAACCGACGGCCATAGGAAGCTGCCTCATGCAGACCCTTGGTCCATCTCGCTCCGTATTGCCTACCCGGACTGGTAGCGGCTTCTTCAAGGCTGCAGGCAGGAGTCTCTCTCAGCCCTATTTGGAGATGCTGCCAGGGAGGGGACTGGGAACCTCCTGCATGCAAGCAGGCAGGAGTTCCTCCCAGAGCGTCCCCATCATCCCCTAAGGGGGAATATCTTACAGTGCTCACACATGTGGTCTCCCATTCCAATGCAAACCAGGGTGGACCCTGCTTAGCAAGGGGCCCAATTCATGTATGCTACTACAAGACCAGCTCTCCTCCTGTACAGTCCCGGTATATTTTTCTGACTCGCAGGCAGGGAAGGGTCTATCCCAGCCTCCCCTCTGAGGTCCCTCTTCGCAGGAGGTGCCAGAAATTGAACCTGGGGCCTTCTGCATGCTCAGCAGGGCCTCTGTGGCCGGGTGATGGCCCCTGCGCACCACACGGGGAGGCTGTCCTGTACAGAGCCAAGGCTGTAGGGAGACCGGTGACCAGACTCTGCACATGGCAACTTCCCTCTCTGTAGAGAGTGTGCTGTGCTGGCAGCCACTCATAAGAAGAGCCCTGCTGGATCAGGCCCAAGGAGGCCCATCTACAGTCTAGCCTCCTGTTTCGCACGGTGGCCCACCAGATGCCGCTGGAAGCCTACAGCAGGAGTTGAAAGGGGCAGGCCCTCTCTCCTGCTGTCACTCTCCTGCAACTGGGACTCAGAGGCATCCTGCCTTTGAGGCTCGAGGTGGCCGGTAGCCCTCCGACTAGTAGCCGATGATAGACCTCTCCTCCACGAAGTTATCCAAACCCCTCTTCAAACCATCCAGGTTGTTGGCTGTCACCACATCTTGTGGCAGAGAGTTCCACAAGCTGAGTATGCATTGTGTGAAAAAGCTCTCTTTGGAGAGCAATCTCCAAAAGCGGCTGGAGAGCAATCTCCAAAAGCGGCTCTCGGGCAGAGGCCTCTCCTAGCACCCGTCCCCAAAGACTCTTCAGTGGAGGCGCCAGAGTCTGACCCTGGGGCCTGGTGCATGTGCTGTTCTACCACTGGGCTAAGGACTTCCCCAGGCAAAACCCTGCAGCAATGAGGGGGAAAGCCAGGCCCTACTGCAGAGGTTCCTCACATTTTGAAAAGCCAGAGAGTCCGCAAAATAACACACGCAAAAAAGGTGCTCTGTGCACAAATGGTAAACTTGCCTGCATGGCCACCGAGAGGGCACCTTTGCCCCCATGGGGTGCTGCTCTAGTAGAGGCCTGCCCCTTAGGAAGGCTTTTCAGGGGTGGGTGGGTGGTGGGGTGGGGTGGGGTGGTGCTGCCGTAGGAGCAGACAACTGAAAAGCCCCCAGATGCAAGCGGCAGGGATGGTTTTGATCCTGCCCAAATGTGTTCTGGGTGCAAGCTCTCCTTAAGGCAGGGGGTTTTCAGACCTGGTTGCCAGATGCTGTTGGACTACAGCTCCCATCATCCCCAGCCACAATGGCAGTCATCTGGGGCTGGTGGGGCTTGTAGTACATCACCATCCTCTCAGGTGATGTAGTACATCATTATCATCTCAAGTGATGCACCCCTGCCTTAAAAGAGCGTGCACCCCAAATGCCTCTGGGCAGGGTCATGGTGCTCGTCCACTTGCAGACAGGGGCTTTTCTGTTTCCTTTCCCAGTGGCTTCTTACTCCATTCCGTCCTTAGTGGGAAAGGGTAACTAGAATGCAAGAAGCGCGGGATTGTTTCCACTTGCAAAACTTTCACTAGCCCAACCTGTTGGCATTCTCCTTGTCTCTATACAAGCTTCTCTAGGAGCTGGAGTGGAGTTGGGGTAAGCCAGATGCTGATCCTCATGCACGAAATGGGAGCAGTTGCCACCAGCCCAAAGATAAGGAGATCTATTTGGCCATGTGCCTTGAGCCCTTGGCAACGAGCTCCTGGAGACGTAAAAATAATAAAGTCAGTTGGAGGCGGTAGAGTTGGGTGGGGCATCTGTTGGATGCTGCTTGAAAGGAATTTCCCACCTGCTCACATTCAATTGCTATGAATTATGACTTCACAGGAATCTAAAGCACGCAGGTGTAGTTCTCATCACCCAGAGGGGGAAAACTTGTAGCTTCCCCGCCCTGCCATGTTCCAAAGAGTTTAATTAAACAGGGAGCTGGGTACTCGCTCCTCCTGGGTGTTCCTCCTGCCAGTTGAAGCTGGAACATAGGAAGCTGCCATATCCTGAGTCAGGCCCTTGGTCTATCTAGCTCAGTATTGTCTTCACAGACTGGCAGCGGCTTCTCCAAGGTTGTAGGCAGGAGTCTCTCTCTCAGCCCTGTCTTGGAGAAGCCAGGGAGGGAGCTTGGAACCTTCTGCTCTTCCCAGAGTGGCTCCATCCCCTAAGAGGGGAATCTCTTCCAGTGCTCACACTTCTAGTCTCCCATTCATAGGCAACCGGGGTGGACCCTGCTTAGCTAAGGGGACAAGTCATGCTTGCTACCACAAGACCAGCTCTCCTCCCATACAGGCCATTTTGAGCAGAGGCGGCTGATACAGAGCATCGCTCCCTAATGATGGGCAGGAGGGGTTCACACCAGTGGGCCCCACCTCAACCAGTTCTGCAGCAGCATCAAACTATGGGTTTATCACGACAGTGTGTGAGGATATCAAACAAACTGCTATTATGTTAACTAGCTGCTTTGCATGTTTCATTCAACACAAAAGATGGGATATAAAAACATTTTAATGAAATAAGTGCACACTGCACACAGATTGCCCCAAAGCTCCAAGGAGCACAGACCAAGTGTACAGTATTCCTTCATCCATTCTGCTAAATCCTATGAGGCCTCTGCAGTAGCATCATCCAGTGAGGAATAGTTCTCAAACAGGGGAGCCGACCTGCCGCTCTCCCACTGTTTGATCAGAACTCCCATCATCAAAGGAAGCTGCCTTCTACTGAGTCTGACCCTTGGTCCATCTAGCTCAGTATTGTCTACACTGACTGGCAGCAGTTCTCCAAGGTTGCAGGCAGGAGTCTCAGCCCTATCAGGGCATGCCAGGAAGCTTCTGCATGCAAGTAGATGTTTCCCCACTGAGCTGCAGGCCCCATCTAAGCAGAATATCTTACAGCCGACAGCACTCACATGTAGTCACTCATCCAAATGCAAACCAGGACAGACCCTGCTTAGCAAAGGGGATGATTACTGCTTGCTACCATAAGGCCACCTCTCCAGCAGCTGTAGTGGGGGCTGAGGAGTGTTGTATTCCAACAGCAGGAAAGTCTCAAGTTTGCCAGCCCTGTGCTAGAATATTTTAGTCGTTCCTGGTCTACAAAGATACTGTATTTACCTGAATAGAAGACGACCCTGAACTTAAGACAACCCCCTTTAAAAATAGAGGTTACATACAGGTTGTACCTGTATTTACTCAAAAGTAACAGCACTCTGAATTTAAGACCACCCCACAATTTCTAAGAACTTGCAAAACACCTAGTCTTGGATTCAGGTAAATAGAGTATCCACAGTCACGTGTGTATGTACACACACACAGACAGGCACAGACATGCATTTGCCAGAATTGCCTGTTGCTTTAAGATGTAGCCATTGCATTCACTGAACAGCTTCCTATGGGTTTGCAGTACAAGGTTGAAGAGGGCAAGAGCCGCTGTGGGCAACGCAATGTTTACATTTCCCCCTCTGTCCACTATGGAAAGTGCTGTTTGATATCCCACCCTCCTACCCCCCGGCACCGCCCGCCTGCCTGCATTCAATTGACCTCTGATCTTGGCATCAGCTACCTCTGTGCTGTGCTCCCCCCTGCTTTCTCTCCCTCCCTTATCCTGGCCCAAACTCAGACTGATGTTGCCAAACATATTTTCCTCTCCCAGCCCTAGGATCTGCTCACCTCCCTCCAGTCCTTATTCCAACTGTCATGCGCTTGCACGGCTTCGTTTCTAGGTCTCAGCAATCCAGCTCTCTCCGCACCCCACAGCTGCTTCTTCATGGCTTCCTCTGCTTTGCACATGCTTGTCTTCTCGTGCCTTCTCCTCCCACTCACCCTTCCTTCCCATCTTCCATGCTGCTTCTCATAGTCTCTCCATGACAAAAGATGGTTGGCTCAATCAGTGACCGACGGAAGAGATCATCAGGAGGTTTGGTGCAGGGTGTTAGCAGTATGCTGATGACACCCAAATCTATTTCTCCATGTCAACAACGTCATCAGGTGAAAGTATAACCTCCCTAAATGCCTGCCTAGAGGCAGTAATGGGCTGGATGAGGGATAACAGAGACCAAATCCAGATAAAACGGAGATGCTTATTGTGCAGAGTCAGAACTCAGGAGACAATTTTGATCTGCTGGTTTTGGATGGGATCACACTTCCCCAGGAGGAACAGGTACATAGTCTGGCGTTGCTTCTGGATCCTAACCTCTCCCTGGTGTCTCAGGTTGAGACAATGGCCAGAGGTGCTTTCTATCAGCTTTGGATGATATGCCAGCCGTTTATTGAGATAAATGACCTCAAAACAGTAGTACATATGCTGGTAACCTCCAGACTTGACTATTCCAGACTTGACTACTGCAGTGCCCTCTATGTGGGGCTGCCAACGTAGTCCGGAAACTACAGTTGGTACAGAATGTGGCAGCCGGGTTGGTCTCTGGGTCATCTCGAAGAGACCATATTACTTCTATATTACAGGAGTTGCACTGGTTGCCAATAAGTTTCCGGGCAAAATACAAAGTGCTGGTTATAACCTATAAAGCCCTAATCAGCTTAGGGCCTGGGTATTTAAGAGAACATCTTCTTCACTATAAGCCTCATTGTTCATTGAGATCATCCAGGTGTTTTCAGATTACACTCTTCCACATGTCCCAAAAGTGCCTCTCTGTATTGCCAGTGTTTTGACATCACAGGCACTGCACTGTCAGCAAGGTGCAGTCCACATTTCTAATGCCTTGTTTCGAATTTTAATACACATTAGTGGCCCTATAATATGCTAATTGCATTGCAGGAAAGTAGCTGTATTTTTGTGTGCTAGGGAGGCTTGCAACGGAGTTCCTCCCTCCTCTGCTTGGAACTCCTCCACTTGCTTCCAATATAACTTGAGTTCGTCAACACAGAAGGGGAGGGAATTGCAGCTGAGCAGATTTCTGAATCCAGCCCTTTCTCATGCACATTTTACTGAAGAGGAAGCCCATTGAACTAAAACATTTACTTCTATGCAATCCCACTTGCTTACTACAAGGCAAAGGGCAAGGAGAGAGAACAGTCACTTACTAAAAGGAAGCCCATTAAGAACATAAGAACAGCCCTGCTGGAGCCAGTGTGGTGTAGTGGTTAGAGTGCTGGACTAGGACCAGGGAGAGCCGAGTTCAAATCCCCATTCAGCCATGATACTTGCTGGTTGACTCTGGGCCAGTCACTTCTCTCTCAGCCTAACCTACTTCAAGAAACTTAAGTATGTAGTACACCACTCTGGGCTCCTTGAAGGAAGAATGGGATATAAATGCAAATAAAAATAAAAATAACAACAACAACAACAACTAGCCGACCCTGCACAGAGCATCTGTGCGGTGCTTTGGGGCCGGCTGTTTCCCCCTCCCCCCTCCTACCGCAGTCTCTCCTCTCTTCCCCTTCCCTCCAGCCCCGCGCACTCTAGGCCTCTCCCCTCCTGTTCCTCCCCCCGCACAGAGCCTCACCAGGTGGCTGGTGGCCAAAAAGGGCCCCACCGCCCACCTGCCACCGCTGTTTCCCCCCCCCCCGCCTGCCACCGCCGTGGCTTTTCTCTCCCCCCTCCCCCTGCCTGCTGCTGCTTTTCTCCGCTTTTCTCTCCCCCCTCCTCCGCCCGCCCCCCGCCGCCACTTTCTTTCCCCTCTCCTCCTCCCTCCTCACTCAGCCGGGCCTCTCGCCAGAACTCTTGCAGTGTGTCAAGAGAGTTCCGCCGCCAAATCCTGGACACACATGCCAGCTAAGAGAATTAATTATATAGATAATAATATCTAAGAAGGCCCATCTAGTTCAGCATCCTGTTTCACACAGTGGCCCACCAGATGCCGCTGGAAGCCTACAGGCAGGAGCTGAGGGCATGCCCTCCCTCCTGCTGTTACTCCCCTGCAACTGGTAGTTAGAGGCATCCTGCCTTTGAGGCTGGAGGTGGCCCTCCTACTAGTAGCCGATGATAGACCCCTCCCCCATGAAGTTATCCAAACTCCTCTTAAAGCCATTCAGGTTGTTGGCTGTCACCACATCTTGTGGCACAGAATTCCACAAGTGGATTATGTGTTGTGTGAAAAAGTACTTCATTGAACTGAATCATGATTCATTTACGTCTGTGCAGTCCCACAGTTTTCATAGCCCTCCGCTTCCTCCCTCCTATTTATTTATTTATTTATTTATTTGGAGGTGCTGCGTGCCAGTTCCTGTCTTTCCCCCTTCCTGGTTCACCTCAGGAGTCCCTTCTGCTCTCCCCCCCCAAAATAAATAGTTCCCTTGTTTTGTCACTCCAAAGGATCTCCTCACTCCCCCTACTTCCCCTTTTCTTTTTAAAAAATTTCCCTGGTTTTTCTTGTGCAAAACTGGAATGATGCAAGACAAAGTTAGACTTTTGTTTTGGAACAGTGCTTCCCCCTGTTGGCAGATTTGTGCAAGGCAGCTGAGAAGTTACAAAAAAAAATTTCACGTCAATCTGCCCCCACCCCGTAACTCAATTGTCCCAAATGGAGCAGGAGGAGGGGCAGATAAACACGTTTCAAGGAAAATATGGACAGTCCTGCCTTGAAAACACAGTTGCAATGGATGGAAAATATGAATGGCCACCAGCCTACAACGAAGCACTGAATAACGCTTTACTCTCAGTTTTAAATCGTTGCACTATTCCGCCACACTTTGCAATGCTTTTGCTTTACCCATTGCAAATCTCATAGTCCAGAAAATACCCCAGAGAGGCTTGTCTGCAGTTGCCACTGGTTTGTCTCACACAGGGACGGGCCTTCTCTGTTGCTGCCCCAAGACTCTGGAACATGCTCCCTGCTGAAATAAGAGCCTCCCCATCTCTGACTTCTTTTTAAAAGTCCCTAAAGACTCATGTTTTCACCCAAGCTTTTTAATTTGATTGTGGTTTAACATTGTTTCAAGGTTTGTAGTTTGTTTTATGTTGTTGTAAACTGCCCAGAGACGGAAACATGGGGTGGTCTACAAATATAAAAAATAAATAAAAATGTCCCATGTCTGTCCCTACACTCCAGTGGGATCATTTCATGAGAATGTGGCAGTGCTCAGATGAGAGTTTTCCACACTCCCAAGCATTTACACAGATTTAGAATTTATACACATAATGACTACACAGCCAAACTTGAAAGATCTGGTTGGCGGGGGTGGGTGGGTGCAGTTACACAAAACACACTACAACTACTGGAAACATTCAAGCTAAAAAATGCAATTAATGCCACCACTGAACCTTAGGCAGGGAGTTCCTCAGAAAAAGGGTGGGACTATGAAAAAGGTCCTGCTACCTGCAGCTGTTGAACTAAGCTTAGGGTTCATATGAGTGTCTCCTCCGTGTGGATTCTTTGATGTGAAGTAAACTTTGTTGGTTCTCTTATCCACAAAGGCTAGAGGCAAGAGGTGGGCGCGGGGGGTGGTGGTGCAGCAAACGATTTATTTCTAAAGCCAACAAGCAAGCAAGCAAATCAATCCATCAACCAGCCAACAAGAAAACAAAGGGGAAAGGACAACTGCTCCGAAGACCTAGCTTGCAAGCCCTATACATTCTAAATAGCCAATCAAGCCAGTTATGAAGGTAGAATGCCAGCAGGGGAGGGGGTGCTTCCCAGCGTATTGCACCCAGAGACGTTCTTACCCCTGGACCTTGGGGCCCCAGTCCGTGGGGGTCCTCCAAGGGTCCAAGGGGGCTCCGAGGGCCTCTTGTTGCCACCCCGCACCCGCCCTACCACTGCCCCACTGCGCCGAACTGCCAAAATTTACCTTAATTTTAGCTGCTGATGTGCGCAGCCGGGGTGGGTGGGGGTGAGCTGAGCAGGCCTCCCCCTGCCCCGTGGCGGTGGGCGGAGCGGCTTCTGGGCCTGCCTGTCTGGCCTAGCGGCCCTTGAAAACTGCGAGGCGCTGAACTGCTCAGGTGTGCCGGAGCGCCTCGCAGTTTTCAAGGGCTGCTGGTCCAGATGGGCAGGCCCAGGCTCCTCCCACAGTCGCCACCATGGGGTGGGAGGAGGCCTGCTCAGCTCACTCCCCGCCCCTTGGCCTCGCACATTGGCGGCTAACATTAAGGTAAATCTTGGCGGGGCAGGCGTGGGGTGGCGACAGGAGGCCCCTCAACAGGCAGGGGCAGGGTCACACACGGCAGGGGGAGCCTTGTGGCAGGAGCAGTCCGGGTGCCGAAATTGTACATAGGTGCATCACTGATTGCATCGAGTGTTGCCTGAGGGGCAGAAGTTGTGGGTGTGCGCAGCGGTGGATCAACGGAGAGGCAGAGTGGCAAAATTGCCTACGGCGGCAAAATTTGAGGAGCAGCAAATTTTGCCCTTCCTCAAATTTTGCTGCCCCTCTCTGTGGGCAGAGACAGCCGCAGCAAGGGTGGAGTGGGTGACGAGAAAGTCTCTCCCCCCCTTTTGCCTTATTAAAAAAGAAGGCAAACCTTTTTTGTTTAAGCTAAAAGGGCAGCAAAAGCCTTTCCGCCTATGCGCGGGAAAAAGCTTAATTCGTCCCTGGGTGTGCGCTTGGTGCAATGAGCTCCTGGCTCTCCGGGAACAGGTTTGTTCCCTCAGAGCCAAGGTGGCTGACCTGGAGAAGCTCAGGGAGGCAGAGAGGTGTGCGGATGGGACCCTCAGAGATGTGATAGAGGCATCCCACTCCAAGGCTGACAAATCCCACCATCTTAGTTTGGATGTCATTTGCAAAGAGCTGGGGTGAATCAGACACCATAGTGGCAGAGATTCTCTGACCATGCAAGTTAGTCACAACACACCATTCACACGACCAAGCACACCCAGGTCAAAGACTGCACCCAGGTATATGTGGCCGTGTGAATGGGGTGGGTGACAGTTTAGCAAAACAATTAAGGTGGCTCAAGGAGTGAGCCAATCCACATCTCTCAGGGGGAAGACAGGAAAGCTCTAAGCAGCCTGAGCAGGCATTTGCCCCAGGATGGAAGAGAAGTGAGACAGGATGAGATCCTGGTTCTGCCCACCTTGCTCAGAGAAGCCAGCAGGAAAAACAGCCCACAACTATAGGGTTGTGTCATCACACTAAGCTCTATGCAATCCTTTGAATGCTCAAAGCAGTTGCATATTTTGACTGACATCCAGACTCACTTGATTTCAATGGTTTCAACTCATGATAATAAATTAGCCTTCAGCCATGGTGGCTGGGGATGATGGGAGTTGTAGTCCAACAACAGCTGGGGGTCAGAGGTTGGCCACTTCTGCTCTAAAGCAGAACATGCTCCCAAACATCTCTGGCTATTTTTGAGCAATGTTTGAAAAACACACCCATTTTATCAGGCTATTATTACTACCTCCTCCTCCTTCTCCTACTACTACAAATATGTATGAATGTATGATATTTATATACTGCCTGATATATACATTTCTAGGCAGTGTACACAATTCAAATTACAATATAAGAACAAAAACAAACAACTAAAACACTTTTATAGGACAAAAACAATTAAGCAGGTTAAAATTAATTAAAAGTCTGGGAAAACAGGTGTGTCTTGAGGGTCTTTTTAAAAGCAACCAGAGACGGAGAAGCTCTTACTTTGGCCGGGAGTGCATTCCAAAGCTCCGGGCAGAGCTTTAAAAAGTTTTATTGATAGTTATTTTAAATGGGTTTAAACTGTGTTTTCATTTATGTTTCAGCCTGTAAACCACCCAAAGACTTGTATATGGGGCGCTAGATAAATGCGGAATAAAATAAAATAAATGGAATAAAGCAGCCCATAAAAGGAATTGCATACAATTAGTCCAAATGGAGCAGAAGTGGAAGAAAGCAAGCCATGTTGCAGAGGTCTGTTTCTGATGCTGTGCTGTCCCTCAGACCCTTGGAAGCGGCTGTTGTTGCGTTTGAAACTCAGCCTTAGAATGAATTTTTGAAAGTGAAATTAAAACCACCAAAAGAAAGGGGGCGGGGTTTGGAGTGGGGGAGGAAATGTGGTGTTTCTGGCTAATCCGTTCCTTGATCCAGTTACAGGGGAGCAGGGCAGGAGAAGGGGCTTCCACAACCCTCTCCAGCCAGCGATGAGCATCCCAGCTTCTCTCTCTGGCTGCTGACTGTGGAATCCATGACAGTTGGCTGGACCGGGCCTCGGTCTGCCGTGGTCACACAGCAAGCAGCCATGCTTTTAGGCTGGGTTTACAGTTTGTGTGCCTCTTTATCATTTATAAATAACAATACTCTGTGGTAGTTGATTAATGGAAACACTCCACAGTTCTAAACTGTGTGGATTTCATTTGTTATAAATGATAATTGCTTAAGGAGACCAACTCACTGCTTTAACCATGTGAATTTCTATTGGATTTATTAATTTGTAGTGTATTAAATTGGTTGTGTGTTTGTTTATTTAAATATTGGTTTATAAAATTTGTTGTTTATTCAAGATTTTGATTTAGAAAATTGCCATTTCTGCTGACTTTTGCACTATTTCTGCATCAGTGCCACAGGCTGCAAACTGTTCTTCAAATTGGCTCACCTCCACTTGTGCGATCTTCACCCACCTTAGGACTTTTGGGCCGGCTGGGGGCCTGCGTGCAGTGTTAACACAGTAGACCCACCTGGGGCCAACTCTGAGAGGTGTTCTTTGGAGGCAGAGTAAATAGGTAGCAGTTGCTGATGAAACCATTTTGGCTTTGCCCTCTCCGGCTGGAAGGCATTCAGCAACACAAAACCTTTATGTCCAGGTCTCGGGTTCAGGCTGAGGTGGAAATCCACTTACACCCAACTGCTTCAGTGGAGCTGGCTGGAGAACTCTCTGGATGCAGGTGTTGCCTCTGAAATGCTTTGAACTCGTCTTTCATTACCTGGCCCAGATCGAATGACATGCCGCCAGTACCGGCTTCAAAGGGCAGCAGGGAAGCCAAGCCACAGCAGGCACCCGGAGGCAGCGCTTCCCAATGGAACTGGGTGTGTGTTTTGCTGCCAGACTCTCTCGGCTGATTCGCCAGATCCGTTCTCCTTGTGACAGATGTGTGCAAGAGAGGGCTGAAATGCAATGCAGTCAGCTCAGCTTGGTGTCCCCCCACCCCACCTCACCCCACCCCGCAGCTGCAGGATCTGGTGGTTGCAGAGCACTGGAAAACTCACTTCCCTCGCAGATGCAAGGTTTGCTGTTGCTCAAGCATCTGATGGGGTGATGGCCAATGGCTTCAAAGGAGTATTAGACAAATGTTGTGGAGCAGGAGAGATCTATCGGCAGCAGCTCTTAGCCAGTAAATGAAGCCTCCATCAAATCAGCAGTAAATGAACCCTCCACATTCCAAGGCAGTATACCTCTGGATATCACTTGCTGGGAGCAAACAGCAAGTTTTTTTTTTTTTTACATTTATATCCCGCTCTTCCTCCAAGGAGCCCAGAGCGGTGTACTACATACTTAAGCTTCTCTTCACAACAACCCTGTGAGGTAGGTTAGGCTGAGAGGGAAGTGACTGGCCCAGAGTCACGCAGCAAGTCTCATGGCTGAATGGGGATTTGAACTCGGGTCTCCCTGGTCCTAGTCCTGAATTACTACTACTACTACTATTACATTTATATCCCGCTTTTCCTCCAAGGAGCCCGGAGCGGTGTACTACATACTTGAGTTTCTCTTTCACAACAGCCCTATGAAGTAGGTTAGGTTGAGAGAGAAGTGACTGTCCTAGAGTCACCCAGCTAGTATCATATGCATCCCTAGGCGGTGTGCATAAGCTAAAATACAACAAAAAGAGACAGGGTGAAATGACTGGAACTCTTAGCACTCATTTCTGCTGGACTCTGGCCCTCTCCCTCAGCCCTGAATCTCTGGTTCTTTGCCTGCATGTCTTGCAGCCATATACCCACTAGAGGGCAATGTCTATCCACACTTTCCTCTTGCTTACCTGTAACACACTTCATGGTCGAACCACCAGATGGCACTGCTTGTGCTTCTATGTTTCCCAGCTGCGCAGCTGGGCTTGACAGCATGGTGGAGAACTGTTCAAGAGGTGAAGCCTGGGATTTCTCTTGTCCTGTTAAGCAGGCAAAAGGCAGCCCCCATTTCTGGGAGCCAGCAGGGTGCAGTGTCCAGAGGGTTAGCCTTACAGCAAGGAGAGCTGGGTTAGAAACTGTGGTGCACCATGAAGTCCTCTGGGTGATCCTTCCTGAGCCAAGTGTCCCTTTCCCATTCCACTGGCAAAGGCAGGGAGCTCTCCATCAGGACAGGAAGCAAGCCCCCCCCCCCAAGGATTGGGAAGATGCTCTGCTCCTAGACCAAAGAGTCTTCCAGATGGGGTGATGCATCACCAACTCCTAAGCCCCAGCTGAGCAGCTTTAGAGCAGCCTGCTGTCCCAGCCCTTCTTGAACCTCGCTTGGAACCGCATGGAGTTGATAGCGAACAGGGATAGCAAACAGGACATAGGAGTTTTTCAGGAGTTTAGCGAGAAGTCTGCGGGGGAGCCTGGAACAAGCCCCTGCAATCACAAGGATCACAAGGAGCCTGGTGGAAAAGAGAACGTAAGTACATATCCCTCCCTCGTATCCCTCATATTCTTGGGAAAGGCTGTTTGGACAGTTAAATAGTTTACCATTACAGCTGAGACCTATCCTAGTAAACTATCTAATAAACGGATAATAAGCTCCCTAAATACTGTAAACAGCCAACTAAAACAGTATGAAGATAGAAGGTCAGCAGGGGAAGGGGCACTTCCCAGTGTATTGCACAGACTGCCACATGTACGACTATTTGCCCCATGGGCAGAAGTCATGGGTGTGTGCTCGGTGCAAGGAGCTCCTGGCTCTCAGGGAACAAATCTGTTCCCTCAAGACCAAGGTGACGGATCTGGAGAAGCTCAGAGAGACAGAGAGGCATGTAGACGAGACCTTCAGGGATGTGATAGAGGCATCCTACTCCAGGGCTGGTAGCTCCTCTGCTGTCAGGGAGAATGAAGGTCTTGGGCGAGGAGGACATCAGTCTGAGGAAGAGGGAAATGCCCCTTTAGAAGGGACCCCTTCCGTGGATGATGAGCCCATATCCTCTCGCACAGGGGATACTCCTCTGGGGGGTGGGGGCCTCCTTGTAGTTGGTGATTCGATCATTAGAGAGATGGGTTTGTGACCTGCATGTTGACCGCATGGTGACTTGCCTGCCTGGTGTGAAGGTTGCGGACATCATGCAGCGTCTAGTTAGGCTCCTAGGCAGAGCTGGGGAGGAGACAGCTGTCATGGTGCATGTCGGCACCAACGATGTGGGGAAATGTAGTCGGGAGGTCCTGGAAGCCAAATTTAGGCTGATAGGTAGCATTTTGAAGTCCAGGACCCCCAAGGTAGCTTTCTCAGAAATGCTACCTGTTCCACGCGCAGGTACAGTGAGACAGGCAGAGCTGAGGGGTTTCAATGTGTGGATGAGACGTTGGTGCCGGGAGGAGGGGTTTAGATTTGTTAGGCACTGAGACACATTTTGGGGCAAGCAAGGCGTGTACAAAAGGGACGGGCTGCACTTGAACCAAGATGGAACCAGACTACTGGCGCTTAAAAACAAAAAGGTTGCAGAGCAGCTTTTAAAATGACACCTGGGGAACAGCCGATGGGAGCTGGTCAGTATCCCGTTTGGCAAAAGCCATCCTTTAAAGTGCGAGGCTGCAAAGAATTCAGATAAAACAGAAGGGGACAGAGCAGAACCGCATAAAGAGCAGACGGGAGCCTGTGCCAGCAGGTCAAAGAGTCAAAAGAATCGCATACATCAGGGGAGAGATTCCGCATATAGGTGCGTATATGCCAATGCCAGAAGCCTCCGAGCCAAGATGGGTGAGCTGGAGTGCTTGGTTGCTAACGCAGAAATAGATATAGTGGGCATAACAGAAACATGGTGGAACAGTGAGAACTAGTGGGAAACAGTTATCCCTGGGTATAAACTCTATAGAAAGGACAGGAAGGGGTGCCTTGGAGGAGGGGTAGCACTGTATGTTAAAGAAGGGATAGAATCTAACAAGCTAGAAAACCTAGGCTGACTGTCGTCCTCCACAGAAACCCTGTGGGTGACTGTACAAGGCCGGAAAGGGAACGTGCTACTGGGGAGGTGCTATCGCCGTCCGGATCATAATGCCAACAGTGACTGGGAGTTGCAGGAGGAAATCAGGGAGGCGTCAAGGAGAGGCAGGGCTGTAATTATGGGTGACTTCAATTACCCACACATAGACTGGGTAAATTCACATTCAGGTCAGGACAAAGAGGTCAAATTTCTAGATACGCTAAATGATGGTGCCCTAGAACAGTTGATCATGGAACCAACCAGAGAGAAGGCAACCTTGGATCTAATTCTGAGTGACACCCAGGACCTGGTGCATGATGTCAGGGTCATCGACCCTTTAGGGAACAGTGACCACAGTGCCATCAAATTCAGCATACATGCGGGGAGAGAATCACCAAGGACGTTTAACACGGACATTTTGAATTTCAGAAGAGGAAACTTCTCCAAAATGAGGAGTAATGTGAAAAGAAAGCTGAGGGGGGAAATCAGGAGAGTCACTTCGCTCCAGAGTGCGTGGAGTTTACTCAAAACCACAAAACTAGAAGCCCAGTTAGATTGTATACCCAAAAGGAGGAAAGGTACCACTAAGTCTAGGAGGATGCCAGCATGGCTAATGGGTACCATCAAGGAAGCCATAAAAGGGAAGAAGACTTCCTTCCGCAATTGGAAGGCCTGTCCAAATGAAGAGAACAGAAAGGAACACAAACTCTGGCAAAAGAAATGCAAGGTGACAATAAGGGAGGCAAAAAAGAGAGTTTGAGGAACATTTAGCCAAAAGTATCAAGGGAAATAACAAAAACTTCTTTAAGTACATCAGAAGCAAGAAACCTGCCAGGGAGGCAGTTGGACCATTAGACAATGAGGGAGTGAAAGAGATTATTAAGGAGGATTTGGAGGTTGCAGAGAAGCTGAATGAGTTATTTGTGTCTGTCTTCACGGCAGAGGATACTGAGCATATACCTGTTCCTGAACCAGGCTTTTTAGGGATGGAGGCTAGAGAGCTGAGTCAGATAAAAGTGACAAGGGATGATGTTCTAAACTGTCTGGAAAAAATGAAAGCTAACAAATCACCAGGGCCGGATGGCATCCATCCAAGAGTCCTCAAAGAACTCAAATGTGAAATTGCTGACCTTCTTGCTAAAATATTTAACTTATCCCTGAAATCGGGCTCTGTACCAGAGGACTGGAGAGTTGCAAATATAACACCAATTTTCAAAAAGGGATCCGGGGCGATCTGGGAAATTACAGGCCGGTTAGACTAACGTCCATTCCAGGCAAATTGATGGAAAGCATCCTCAAGGATAAAATTGTAAAGCACCTAGAAGAACAGGCCCTGCTCGGAGTGAGCCAGCATGGCTTCTGCAAAGGTAAATCTTTCCTGACCAAATTTTTGGACTTCTTTGAGAGTGTCAACGAGTGTGTGGATCAAGGTGATCCAGTTGACATAGTCTACCTGGACTTCCAAAAAGCTTTTGACAAAGTTCCTCATCAAAGACTCCTGAGGAAACTTGGCAGTCATGGGATAAGGGGACAAGTACATGTGTGGATTGCTAACTGGTTGAAAGACAGGAAACAGAGGGTAGGTATCAATGGAGAGTTTTCACAATGGAGGGAAGTAAGAAGTGGGGTCCCCCAGGGATCTGTACTGGGACTGGTGCTTTTAAATTTATTCATAAATGATCTAGAAGCAGGGGTAAGCAGCGAGGTGGCCAAATTTGCAGATGATACCAAACTCTTCCGGGTAGTGAAATCCAAAACGGATTGTGAGCAGCTCCAAAAGGATCTCTCCAAACTGGGGGAGTGGGTGACAAAATGGCAAATGCGGTTCAATGTTAGCAAGTGTAAAGTGATGCACATTGGGACAAAAAACCCCAACTTCAAGTATATGCTGTTGGGATCCGAGCTGTCAGTGATGGACCAGGAGAGGGATCTTGGGGTCGTGGTTGACAGCTCGTTGAAAGTGTTGACTCAATGTGCGGCAGCTGTGAAAAAGGCCAATTCCATGCTAGGGATCATTAGGAAGGGGGTTGAAAATAAAACGGCTAACATTATAATGCCCTTATACAAAACTATGGTGCGACCACACTTGGAGTACTGCGTACAATTCTGGTCACCACATCTTAAAAAGGACATTGTTGAACTGGAGAAGGTACAGAAAAGGGCAACTAAGATGATCAGGGGCCTAGAGCACTTTTCTTATGAGGCAAGACTACAACACTTGGGGCTTTTTAGTTTAGAAAAAAGATGACTGCGGGGTGACATGATAGATGTCTATAAAATCATGCATGGTGTGGAGAAAGTGGAGAGAGAGAAATTCTTTTCCCTCTCACACAACACTAGAACCAGGGGTCACTCCATGAAATTGATTGCCAGGAGGTCTAGGACCAACAAACGGAAGTACCTTTTCACACAACGCGTGATCCACTTGTGGAACTCTCTGCCACAATATGTGGTGACAGCCAACAACCTGGATGGCTTTAAGAGGGGTTTGGATGACTTCTATCAATGGCTACTAGTCGGAGGGCTGTGGGCCACCTCCAGCCTCAAAAGCAGGATGCCTCTGAGTAGCAGTTGCAGGGGAATAACAGCAGGAGAGAGGGCCTGCCCCTTTCAATTCCTGCCTGTAGGCTTCCAGCGGCATCTGGTGGGCCACTGTGAGAAACAGGATGCTGGATTAGATGGGCCTCCTTGGGCCTGATCCAGCAGGGCTGTTCTTATGTTCTTATCGCTCATTGCTCTTTCCCTTCCTGCTGCTGGCTCTTCACCCCATCCTGGGCAAGACTTTTCTTCCCCTTCTGGCAGTGCACCCTCCCCTCCCCCTACTTAGAGGCATGCTAGTTCTGCCGTTGCGGCTGATCCTCATAGGAACATCGGCAGCTGCCTTATACTGAGTCAAACCGTCGGTCTGTCTATCCCAGTGTTGTCCACTCTGACTGGCAGCGGCTCTCCAAGGTGTCAGGCTGTTTTTTTTCTCAACCTAACCTGGGCGCTTTCTAAATTATACCCTACAAACTACCCCCTATCCAGCCCCAGCACAGGATCCCTCCACTCCAGGGGCTGTTGCTGGTATCTGCCTTTATGTTTATTTTTGAGCTCTTTGGGGACAGGGGACCATCTTATTTATGTATTTTTCTATGTAAACTGCTTTGAGAACTTTTGTTGAAGAGCGGCATATAAATATCTGTAGTATATAAATATCTGTAGCAGTACAGATATTTATATACAGCTAGTAGTATGTAAGATAGTAGTAAAACTGTCAGACTTCAGACACATTATGCGAAGACCCAGCTCCCTGGAGAAGTCCATAACGCTGGGGAAAGTGGAAGGCAAGAGAAGAAGAGGATGACCAGCAGCAAGGTGGGTGGACCCGATTAAGACAGCCATGAATGCACCACTGAGAGATCTTAAAGGCCAAGTGGAAGACAGACCATCCTGGAGAGAATCCATCTATGTGGTCACTAAGAGTCAACACTGACTGGAGGGCACTTAATCAATCAATCAATCAATCAATCAATCAATCAATCAATCAATCAATCAATCAATCAGTAGTACAACTATGTGTCCGTTAAGTGTGCTTCTGCACTGCCTGTGTTACGACATCACTGTCCCTGTGCTGAACGGCACCTGTGCAAGGTGCCGTTCACATTTCTGATGCCTTCTTTCGGATTCTATCTTTGCATTACAGTCCTACAACGTTTTTTTTTTAAAAAAGCAGCTGTATTTTCCCGTTGTAGGAGGTTCGTGCAAGCTAGAAAAGACTGCTCCCCCTGCTGGTGGCTTTGCGCAACACCCCTTATTTATGGTTTCAGTGTGATTCTGCCAAGCCAAAGTAAACTACCGCTGAACAGTGTGTAACCAGGGGCGTAACTACTATTAGGCAAGGGGAGGCGGCTGCCTGGGGACCCCCCACGCCTCGAGGGGCCCCCCAGAGGCAAGTCACATGTGAAGTGTGTGTGTGTGTGTCTATCAGCGAGGGGCCCATTTTAAAATGTTGTCTCTGGGCCCACTCCAGCCTTGTTACGTCCCTGCGTGTAACCCTGGAGATGCTGCAGCCTCTGGGGACCCAAGGCTGGGAATTGTTATTCCAAGTGGTTACTTCCATGTTATGGGGTGCCTTTCTGAGGGAATTCCACCAGATACTACAGGTGTGCACTCACCTTTAGAATGAATAGAATTTTTCGGGCCCCATTCATTCTGAAATGAATGTCATGGGAGATGCCAGGCACAAGATGGTCAGCTACATTTTTTTTTAAAAAAATCGAAAATTGAATAAATAATAATAAATTTTGAAAAAAGGTCAGGTTTCAAAGGGTGTTTTTATGTTCTATTGTCTCCTGCTGATTGTTATATATTTGTTTTACTGATACATTGTTTGTTTCAAATCCCTTTAATCTGCTGTACACAACACATTGTGGACCAAAGCAGTGGGAAAGAAGCAAGCATATCCATGGGAGTCGTGTTCCCTGAGCACTCACATAGGAACACAGGAAGCTGCTGCCTACTGAGTCAGACCCTTCGCCCATCTAGTGCAGTATTGTCTGCTCTGACTGGCAGTGGCTCTCCAAGGTTCCAGGCAGAAGTCTCTCCCAGCCCTACCTGGAGATGCCAAGGATTGTATCTGGGACCTTCTACACGCAAAGCAGATGCTCTGCCAGCATGCCTTGCTTTTTCTTCTCCACCATTAACCACTACTAGTCTGGTACTCCTCTGGATTTGAGGAAAGGAAGGGTTTCCAAACCAAACGAGACCGCTTACAGGCACTCGTGGGTCCTGCAGTGACGCATCTCTGCTGCTGCTTCTCTGATCGAAATGGGTTCTGCTCAGTTAAATTAAAAAAAAAAAAAAGAAATTGGTGACAGAAAATAATTTAACCTCTAACCTGGCAGCTGCAGGCTCATCTCGCATCCCCCACAAAACATAAATTTCCCCCAAACTACAGTGAAGTGTCATCATTCTCATTTCTCTCCCTCTGCTCGCTTTCCATGGCACTGAGTTTTATGAGAGTCCTTTTTGCGGTTTGACAAAAGACGGGCATATCATTCAGCGTGCTAAGTACTTCCCAGAGCTTGTTTTATGAATGCCGGCCCAGGAAGATTCTGGTTCGGGACAATCAACCCGTTCCAGACCACTGAGCCCTTCTGATAATATGGAGCTCATCTTGGCTGCCAGTTCTGCTTACTCGCTGCTGTATATTTCCCTTCCAGCAAAAGCAGCATAACATAATTTGTCTTTTGGAAAGGCTTCCAGGCGAGAATTGGATTGCAGGGAATCCATGCTCTTGTGACACACAGAAACACTAACAAAGAATATATACTCCCTTTCCCTTCATTTACTTACAATGTCAGGACTTGATTCGAAGCAGGCCACAGCCCGCAAATTCATTTTCCTTTCCAAAATGCAACCCAGGAGTATTTTATCATCAGATGTAGCTGCCCTTTCCTTTTCCAAGGCTTGCTACCCTACTTGAGATGACTGCAGCATCCAGCTCTGCTGAGGAGACTGAAGAAGAAGTCAAATGTCTCCTTTGGGAGTGCTGTTTCTTTTCTTTGTGTGCCTCTCCATTTGAGGCCAGGTGGGGGGCAACTGGGGAGAGGCGAGGAGCCAGAAATGGGAAGGCCTGCCCAAATGAGGAGAACAGAAAGGAACACAAAGGCAAAAGAAATGCAATGACAATAAGGGAGGTGAAAAGAGAGTATGAGGAACATTTAGCTAAAACCATCAAGGGGAATAACAAAAACTTCTTTAAATACATCAGATGCAGGAAACCTGCCAGGGAGGCGGTTGGACAATTAGACAATGAGGGAGTGAAAGGGATTATTAAGGAGGATATGGAGGTTGCAGAGAAGCTGGATGAGTTCTTTGCATCTGTCTTCACGGCAGAGGATACTGAGCATATACCTGTTTCTGAACTAGGCTTTTCAGGATGGCTAACAAATAACGTTTGTTTGTTTGTTTGTTTATTTATTTAACGTATTTTTATACCATCCAAAACTTATGTCTCTGGGTGGTTTACAACAAAATAAAAACAGAAAGTAAAACATTAGTTAAATCAAAAACAAAAAGTTTAAAACATTACAACAATTAATTTTTTAAATTTTTTTTAAAAATTGTCATTGTTGCTGTTGTTTTTATTATTATTAATTAGTTTATGTTATTCTGTATATAATCGGTATTTGCTGACATCCTGACGACAGCTGCATGTGTGCTTCTGACAACAGTGCGCATACAGTGGTAGCTCCCTCACTAGTCTCCACACTAGTGGTATTCTATGGAATTTATGGAATTCTTTGCCATGGAATGTGGTGATGGCCACCAGCTTGGATGGATTGCAAAGGGGCTTAGACAAAGTCTTGGAGGACAGGTCTATCAGTGGCTACAGTCTGGTGACTATAGGCCACCTCCAGCCTCAGAGTCAAGATGACCTGCTCTCCTCTGGAGAGGAGAGCCGGTCTTGTGTTAGCAAGCATGACTTGTCCCCTTAGCTAAGCAGGGTCTGCCCTGGTTGCATTTGAATGGGACACTTGATGTGTGAGCACTGCAAGATATTCCCCTCAGGGGATGGTGCCGCTCTGGGAAAAGCAAGAAGGTTCAAAGTTCCCTCCCTGGCAGCATCTCCAAGATAGGGCTGAGAGAGATACCCACCTGCAACCTTGGAGAAGCCACTGCCTGTCTGTGTAGATAATACTGAGCAAGACAGACCAATGGTCTGACTCAGCATATGGCAGCTTCCTATGTAAGATGCCTCTGAATCCCAGCTGCAGGGGAGCAACAGCAGGAGAGAGGCCAGTGCTCTTGCCTGTGGGCTTCTCAGAGGCATCTAGTGGGCCACTGTGTGAAACAGGATGCTGGACTAGATGGGCTTCCTTGGGCCTGATCCAGCAGGGCTGTTCTTCTGTTCTGAAGTCCTCAGTGCCACCCAGAAATATGTCCCTGAGGGATATGCAGCCCTCTGTTGGGCTGCTGTCTCATGGCACCAGTGCATCCTTGCAGCCTTCTCTGAATGTCAGTCTCTTTCCCTTTTTTGTCCCTATTTTTGCCTCTTGGGGATGCTGAGGTCATTTTTTTCTCCCACATGTGAGAGTGGTCATTCTTCAAGATCCAGCACCAGATGGAGTCTCTAGAAATGAAATATTCAAGTGGGTGAGTGAATGTCTCGTGTCTCTAGCAACCTTCACTATTTTTTAAGGGGGAACCTCGGAAGCTGCCTTCTCCCCAGTCAAACCATTGGTCTATCTAGCTCAGTATTGTCTTCACAGCGAGCGTGCAAAGAGTGAGCCGGAGTCGGGAAGGGGCAACACACAGCACTGCACGATGGGAATGGTCATCTCAGCAGGGTGCTGGAGGACTGTGCAGAGTTATTCTGCTTCGGCCGGAACTTCACACAGGCCCAATAAACAATCAGCTAGGGAGCTGCATTTAGGGTGGAGGAAGCTGCCACTGGCCCACAGAATCTGCAATGAAGAACATGGCTCCATTGCTCAATAGGAAGGCACTAAACAGTGCACAGCATCGAGTGGGTGGAATCCAGTCTTCAGTGCAGTGTCCTAATGGGTGGGGGGCTTGGGCAGTCATCCTTTTGTGTGAGAACTGGTAGGTACAAGTGTAGCCCCCTTTCCCCCTGTGAAATGTTGGAGGGTCTGGGCTCAGCTCATCTGCTTTGGCCATCTGGAATGATGTGGAACATAGGAAGCTGCCGTATATTGAGTCAGACCCTTGGTCCATCTAGCTCAGTATTGTCTACACACAGACTGGCAGCAGCTTCTCCAAGGTTGCAGGCAGGAGTCTCTCTCAGCCCTACTTGGAGATGCTGTCAGGGAGGGAACTTGGGACCTTCTGCATTCCAGCTTCCCAGAGCGGCCCCATCCCCTAAGGGGAATATCTCACAGTGCTCACATGTGGTCTCCCGTTTGAATGCAAACCAGACTGGACCCTGCTTAGCAAAGGGGACAATTCACGCGTGCTACCAAAAGGCCAGCTCTGGAAGTACTTGGCTATCCAGTTTCCATTTTTTGCACGCATGCAGTAGGTTGCCTTGCCATGCTCCCTCCCGCCCCATTCACAGCCATGTCCCTCTTTTCATAGGTGAAATGCTGGAGGGCATGTGGATCCTATTTCCCACAGAGGCCAATCAAAAGACCCCATTCCCCATCTCAAAAGACTGTTTATCAGTTGGCACAGCGTCCACTCACAGTTGTTAGCCAAAGAGCAGTTTCTGGCATGGTTCTTTCAGGCTGTCAGAAGGGGTGTACAAGTACATGCCAAGGATTTAAATGGTCATAGAGCCCATTTTGTGTGGGAGGCTCCACCTGATGTTGTTTTGGGTTCATTTGAACTCTCTTCTGTTTTGGGGCCCCTTCAGAACATAGAGCCCATTTTAAAGGTCTCTGTGTGTGGGACATCCTAGGCAACATTACATCAGCTTAGTAATAACACTACGTGCTTGCAGCTCACACAAATGCAAATGTTGTGCAAGAGTAAACCCATTGTTTCCAATGGGATTACTCTTGCACAACCCCTATTGTACAATTTTCACAAACTGCCAACATGCAGTTTCAAACACACACTGGTACTAGACTGGTGCAATGTTGCCTGTATGTCAGGCAGTGACTGACATGAGGAGGGAAATGGCTGAGTAGTCCCACTGAAATTAAAAGTTGTTCTAGTAAGAACTGGTCTGCCTACTTTCCTTTCACTATCTCTACAACTGGACTAAATATGGTTCAAGTTGAGGTCCACAAGTTAGATCTCTTGCACCTCAAATGTTCACACGTCTGCCATCTTGGATTGGGGTGGATGACATCTTCACAAACTACACCATTGAGGTATTCCTGTGTGTCACTCACTACAACTGCACCTTATTTGGTTCAAATTGGTTAGAAAGTCCACAAGTTAGCCCAGTTGTGTCTCAAATATTCACGCATCCACCATCTTGAATCGGGTTGAATGACACCATCACAAACTATGACATTGGGGCATCCCTATGTGTCCCTACAGCCATAGCAAATTTGGCCCAAATTGGTTAGGCAGTTCACATTAGCTCAATTGCATCTCAAAAGTTTACATGTCCACCATCTTGAATTGGGGTGGATGACATCATCACAAACTACACCATTGAGGTATTCCTGTGTGTCACTCACTACAACTGCACCTTATTTGGTTCAAATTGGTAAGAAAGTCCACAAGGTAGCCCACTTGTCTCAGATATTCACACATCCACTATCTTGAATTGTGTTGAATGACACAATCACAAACTATGACATTGGGGCATCCCTATGTGTCCCTACAGCTGTGTCCCTACAGCCATCATGTGTCATGTGTCCCTACAGCCATCATAAGGAGGGGTGGGGAAAAACTATGCAGGTAGTATTTGCAGGTATTTGCAGGCTATGCAGGTATTTGCTGTAGCAAATTTGGTTCAAATCGGTTAAGTGGTTCACAAGTTAGCCCACTTGTGCCTCAAAAATTTATATGTCCGCCATCTTGGATCAGGGTGGATGACATCTTCACAAACTACACCGTTGAGGTGTCCCTATAACTGTATATGATTTGGTTCACATTGGTTCAGCCGTTGCGAAGTTGATGGGTGGGGGGGACACACATACACGGACACACAGAATGCTGGGTGATCTCATAAGCCTACTAGAAAGTAGGCTAAAAAGGGTGAGGAGAGCTGGTTTTCTGGAGAATTGTCCCCTTTGCTAAGCAAGGTCTGCTCTGGTTTGTATTTGGATGAGTGACTACATGTGAGTGCTATCTGTTGCCACATATTCCCTTTAGGAGATGGAACCATACTAGCTCAGTGGCAGAGCATCTGCCTCCGTGCAGAAGGTCCCAGGTTCCCTCCCTGGCAGCATCTCCGGGCAAGGCTGGGAGAGACTCCTGCCTGCAGTCTTGGAGAAGCTGCTGGCAGCCAGTGTAGACAATCCTGAGCTAGATAGACCAAGGACCTGACTCAGTAGACGGCAGCTTCCTAAGTTCCTATGACAAGTTAGGCTAAATACTCGTCGTATTTGTAAGTTAGGCTAACTTGTCCTTTTAATTTCAATGGGACTACATTGAGTAATTTCCCTCATCATGTCAGCCACTATGTGCAAATAGCGGCATATTTTCCTGGAGCCCCCCCCCCCCCCGAATACAATCATTTCATTTCAAACCCTACAGAGAAAGAAAGCCATTTTGCATCACAATCCATGGCCTCTCGTCCGCTGAAGTCAGCCTCCCAACAAAAGTTCCTGGAATGGCACGGTGGCGGCACAGGGTCGGCTGCATGACCACGAGGACCTTTCTTGTGAATGGACGGATAAAATGGACCAAGAGTCTGCTGGGAAGAGGCTCTCTCCACACCCCAGCAGCGCTGCCTCATTCCGGCACTCTGCAGCTAGTGCTGAGTGGGCAGAAATATTAATTGGAGGAATTCTCCTTCCTGCAAGCTGATGACCTCTGGGCTAATCTTGCTAATGCGGCAGACTTCAGACCTGTCAGGTTTTCTCTTTATGCTCAATGTGCTGGAAAACGCAAGCTGGCTTCTCTCCCCGAAATTAAACTATGGCTCAATTACCTATTGGCTTTGTAGCTAATGAGGTTATGAAGGAGGTAAGCGGCAGCTCAGAGGTGGAAACTGGGTTAATTGAATCAGGGTTCTTAAAGCACTGTGACGAGAGGTACAGGATGCCCCTGGCAGGGCAGGCGTGAAGCAGGGCTCTATTCGTGCTTGGCATATAGAAGCGAGGACCGGCTAGAAAGTGCGGTGGCATAGATCCAGCCCTAACAGGCATGTTGCTGTTTAGGGTGGCAACCAGTTTGGAAGAGGAGCCTTGTGACACTGCTCAGGACTCAGGGAGAGAAGGATGGGGCTGCAGCTCCTGGGGGCAGAGCACTTGCAGTGGATGCAGAAGGCCCCAGGTTCAATCCCTGGCAGCATCGCCAGGGAGTGGTGTGCATGGAACTGGCGCTTGCCGGTCCGAAGGTGTGTGTGGGGATCTCTTCGAGGACTGGTCAGGGTGCTCTTTTCTCCCCCGCTGCATTTCCCCCGCTGGCACAGCCCCTTAAAAACGGGGCATTGCACCGTGTGCACGAGCAAGCGTGACATGCACCAGGCACTTCCGGTTACTTCTGGTCCGAGATGCAACGAGGCGGCAAGGAGGAAGGCTGCAGCCCCGCTGGACCGTTTTTAAGGACAGTGCCGGTGGGAGGAACGCAGTTGGGGGAGGGGGTAAGAGCATCCGCCCCAGTCCTTAAAGAGATTCCCCCCACCTTTGAACCAGCCGAACCCCCGGACATTCAAATGGGTTCAGAGGCCCTCTGCTGTTCCCCACACTGCCACCCCCCCCACGCTGCCCCTTGGGTTGGGATTTTAATTTCCCATCCTGACACACATAGAGGGTGAGAGGAAGGAGAAGGGGAAGGTGGAAAGTTTCACAATGGAGGGAACAAAGAAGTGGGGTCCCCACGGATCTGTGCTGGGACCAGTGCTTTTTCATTTATTCACAAATGGTCTAGGAGTTGGGGTAAGCAGCGAAGTGGCCAGATTTACAGATGACACGTTAGGGTAGTGAAATCCAGAAGAGACTGTGAGGAGCTCCAAAATGATCTCTCCAAACTGGGGGAGTGGGCGACAAAATGGTAAATGTGGTTCAGTGTAAGCAAGTGTAATGATGCATATTGGGGTGAAAACCCCCAATATATACGCTGGTGGGATCTGAGCTGTCAGTGACTGACAAGGAGAGAGATCTTGGGGTCGTGGTGGACAGCTCGTTGAAAATGTTGACTCAGTGTGCAGCAGCTGTGAAAAAGGCAGATTCCATGCTAGGGATCATTAGGAAGGGGATTGATAGTAAAAATGCTAATATTCTAATGCCCTTATCCAAATCTATGCTGAGGTCATATTGGGAGTACTGCATACAGTTCTGGTCACTGTACCTTAAGAAGGATATTGTAGAACTGGAAAGGGGGCAGAAGAGGGCGACCAATACGATCAGGGGCCTGGAGCACCTTCCTTATTTGGCAAGGCTACATACAACACCTGGGGCTTTTTAGTTCGGAAAAGAAGCGACTACAGGGAGACATGATAGAGGTGTATGAAATTATGCATGGAATAGAGAGAGTGGACAGAGATAAATGTTTCTCCCTCTAGAGAACAAGGTTGTGCCTATGAAACTGATGGCCATGGCGATTTCCAGATTATATCCTACAACAGTCTGTTAAGTGTGCTTCCGTACTGCCTGTGTTTTCACATCACAGTCCCTGCGCTGTCAGGAAGGTGCCGTTCACATTTTTGATGCCCTCTTTGCATTACAGTACTACAACGTAAAAAAAAGAAGAAGTTGTATTTCCCCATTATAGGAGGTTCACGCAAGCTAGAAAAGACTGCCCCACCTGCTGGTGGCTTTGCACAACACCCCTTAATTTACAGTTTCAAGACGATCCTGCCTGCCACGCCGAAGTAAACTACCGCTTAACAGTGTGTAATCTGAATAGCACCCGGGAAATTTAGGACCGACAAAAGGAAGTACTTTTTCACACAGCGCATAATTAATCTATCTAAGAGAGCGCCTTCTTTTACGTGATCCCCACCGCATGTTAAGATCATCTGAGGAGGTCTGTCTCCAGTTGCCACTGGTTCGTCTGGTGGCGACGCAGAGGTGGGCCTTCTCTGTAGCTGCTCCTGGGCTGTGGAATGCACTCCCGGCAGAAATTCGTAATCTGAGATCATTGCCGTCCTTCAGGAGAGCCCTTAAAACCTACTGATTTGGCCTGGCCTTCCAGGGTTTTAAATGATTAACTGTTTTAAATTGTTTAGATTGTTGCCCTGATTTTCAGGGCTTTTAGCTGTTTTATTGTGTTTTAATAGTTTGATTTTAATTGTTAATTTGTTTTAATTGTTTTTACCATGCTGTGAACTGCCCTGAGCCATTTTGGAAGGGCGGTATATAAATCTAATAAAACAAACAAACAAACAAATAAATCTATGGAATTCTTTGCCATGGGATGTGGTGATGGCCACCAGCTTGGATGGCTTCAAACAAATCCATGGAGGAGAGATCTATCAATGGCTACTAGTCTGGGGGCTACAGGCCACCTCCAGCAAAGGCATGATTTCTCTGAATATTAGTTGCAGGGGAGTAACAGCAGGAGAGGGGGCATGCCCTCACCTCCTGCCTGTGGGCTCCCCAGGGGCATCTGGTGGGCCACTGTGGGAAACAGGACGCAGGCTGTTCTTATGTTCTCAGTGGTGTGTTGTGTGTTACTTTGCCCTTCTCCTGCTGCTTGCCTTCTGATTGCGCAGGGATACGATTCCTGCATGGGCAGAAGGTAAGTAGGGGGAGAAGGGAGAAGCAGAAGCTGGAACACTAGGGCGGTGGGGTCAGACTGGTCCTGCTGGCCCAGCCCCTCTGTATCAGGGGGTGTGGCCAGTGCAAGGGGTGTGGCCACTGCACCTGGTTCAACGGGTGTGGCCGGGGTGCATTGTGTCTCCAGTACCTAAGCCAGCACTTTGCACAGGCATGTGTGGATCGGATCCAAGACATAGGATTGTTTTAAAAAAGAAAAAGAGAGCTTTGCACAGGCTGCTAAACACCTCCCCCACCTGCACGCAGTTTGAAGTAGAATTTGGAGTTTAGAAGAACTACAGCTGAATTTCTGTTTAAAAGTAAGTTGCTAGTCCTCCTGGTTCTGAGGGTTAGTGTGGGAATATAGGCAGTGTTGGTGAATGGCACCAGGAGTCAATGGGCAATGCTTCGGTACCTGCATAGTTTCCCCCCACCGCTCCTTATGATGGCCCCCATATTTCCCTCTTCACTTCAGGGACAGAGCTTCCAAGCAGTCCCTCAGAGTGGGGCTTGTTCAGGGCCCTCTGGTCACTCCTTTGGGCTGATATTTTGTAGGCATTCATCCAGTTTAGAGGCTTCCTTTTGGAGCTCTTTGCAATCCACTTGGCTTTTCGCGATCCTGATTAATAGGCCCTAAATGGCTTGGGCCCTGGGTATTTAAGAGAACATCAACTTTGCTATGAACCACACTGCCCATTGAGATCATTAGGAGAGGTAGGTTTGTCTGCAGTTGCCACCGGCTCCTCTGGTGGCTACTTGGGGACAGGCCTTCTGCATTGCTGCCCTGAGGCTTTGGAATGCGCTTCCTGCTGAAATAAGAGCCTCCCCATCTCTTACAACTTTTAAAAGGGCAGTCAAGATGCATTTGTTCACCCAGGCTTTTAATTAAATACCGCTTTAATATTAGTTTAACATTGTTTTAAAATATTGTTTTAAAATTTTAAATTGTTGTAATGTGTTAAGTTTTTGCTGTCATTTATTTTAACCAATGTTTTAACTTTTCTGTTATGCAAGTTTTGGGCAGTATAAACATATTTTAAATTAAAAAATTTTTTTTGGTGTCATTCCCAAATGTGGCGATTTCATGGCTCACTCCTGACTCTAGATAGTTAATGCATAAATGAAACAGCACCGGCTTCATAACATTTTCCAGGTCCTTTTTGGAATCCTGTTCGTATGGCATTCTTCTCTCTCTTGTGAGAAGATGTCGCTCCTACAGGTCCGGAAGAGATGAGTGAGTGCATCAGAAGAAGCCTGTAACAGCAGCACCCAGAAGCAGGGGCATAGCAAGGTTGGAGTGGGCCCAGAGACAAGATTTTTAAAAGCCCCCCCCCCGAAACTCAGCTCATGAAGCAAAGAAATCTTAAATGAGGCTGAATAGTGGTAACAAAAAGCACAGTAAAATTTATATATATATATATATTGTGGACGATGCAAGTCATTGAATGGTCCTAGAGAAAGACATGCTGTTCTGGTAGCTCCAGGTCTTAACACTCACATCAGTTTCGGAGGAGGAATACAACTGAAGGAACCCCGGAGGGGGGGGGGTGCGTGGCTGGGGGAGTCAGTCATGTGACTTGCCTCTGGGGGGGCCCCCAAGGCAGTGGGCTGCTAGACAACTGTCTCCTCTTGCCCTATTATAGTTACGCCCTTGCCCAGAAGTGAGGCCAGTAAGGATTACTGTAAATCACCCATAGCTTTTAGATGGGACAGTATAAAAATCAAAAAACTTAACTAACTAAAGAGCATATCCTGCCATGGTTCAAAGACCGACACTGGGGGACCAGTTGTTTCTGAGTGCAGTTCTAAGTGCTGGTTTGACCTACACAGCCCTGAACAATCTGGGTCCTGGGAACCTCAAGGACTGTTTGCTTCCACACAAATCTGCCCAACTATTGAGTACTTCTTCTCAGTTTTCTCTCTAACAGGAACTCCCAGATGGTGTTGACTACAACTCCCATAATCCCCAAACAAAAGCCATTTTAGCTGGGGATTCTGGGAGTTGTAGACAACAACAACTGGAAATCCCTGTTAGAGGGAACACTGCCTCTTCTGAGGCTTTGCACATCACACCTTCCCCTTCTGAGGTGCAGTGAGTCGGTGGAGCAGGGTCTTCTCAGTGGTGGCACCTTTCCATCAGAATTCCCCGTTCCAGGCCTCTGCCAGGCATCCATCCTCACTGCATTCATGTGGCAGGCAAAAAGGCATTTACATTTTCTCTAGTGTTTCCTGCTGCAGTTTGAGCCTCCTTTAGAATTTTTTAATGTGTGTGATTTTTAAAAATATGACTATTATTTTAAAATGCTGTTAGCTGCTTTAGGCAGAAAGCTGAGAGTTTTTTAAAAATGCCCACAAAGAGGGGTATTGTGGTGACCCCTTGGGCAGGTGCTATAGATCCAATATCTATCTATCTATCTATCATATTTTTATACCACCTGATATGCATATCTCTAGGCGGTGTACAAAATTTAAAATATTTAAAAGTCACAAATTAAAATACATGACAATAAAAACAATATAATAAAATTATTAAAACACTTTTTAAAATTATTAAAATTAATTTTAATTCTAATTAAAGGCCTGAGAGAACAGGAGGGTTTTGAGGTTCTTCCTGAAAACAAACAAAGAACGAGATGCTCTTATTTCAGCAAGGAGCTTATTCCAAATATTGAATTTCATTTTTCATCTGGGAAAAACCAAGGGAATCCACCTTGTGCTGAAGCAAACCCGTCATCTTATAGAAGTGGGCAGCCGCTGTTCTTTGGGTGGGAATAGAAGGCATTTTGCTCCTTTCTGATTCTGGTGGAGTGAGTGAGGGGTCCAGCACAGCTCTTGCAATGATTGCCCCGGGAGGGGAGAGGTCTTGTGGTCGCAAGCATGACTTGTCCCCATAGCTAAGCAGGGTCTGCCCTGGTTGCATATGAATGGGAGACTTGATGTGTGAGCACTGTTAGATATTCCCCTCAGGGGATGGAGCCACTCTGGGAAGAGCAGAAGGTTCCGAGTTCCCTCCCTGGCAGCATCTCCAAGATTGGGCTGAGAGAGATTCCTGCCTGTGAACTTGGAGAAGCCGCTGCCAGTCTGTGAAGACAATACTGAGCTAGGTAGACCAATGGTCTGACTCAGTCTATGGCAGTTTCCTATGTTCCTATGTGGATTTCTCTGTCAGCCCATCTGCAAGTTCAGAACAGCTTGAACCATTCAGTAATTTTCTTTCTCTAGATTTCTGGTTAAACATGACTACCCTTTTCTCAACAGGTCCTCCACATTGGGGTTGGCTGTGGGAAAGCTGTGCCATTAGCTCTTATTTTTATTATTATTATCCCACCAAGTCAGCCTGCAGGAGATAACGCCTAATAACTGTCGGAGATGAACCCTCCCTTGCTGATGGGCTAGTCTTTTAATCAATTCCTTAATTCCTCTTGTGCGTTTCCTCTGCCTTTTGTAATAGGAAACTTCTTCAGGAGTGGAATTAACCACTTTCTAGGACCCAAGAGAGAAAGAGAAGTGACAACTGGAAACACAGCAAGGAGAGGAGGGCGGAGAGAGAGAAGGAACAGGGGAAGAGCATGGGCTTCCAATATACACTGTATGTTCATTCGGTGTCAGACACAGGGTTTCCGTCCTGGTTGAAAACCATCATGAAATGTTACCATATGCATTTCTTCTGCTCCCGAATCTGGCATCACTTGTGTGTGGTAGCGTGTGGGGCAGCAGGAGTTACTCAGTGACGAGGGAAGGGCCTCCACTCCTTATTACCCTTATTTCACACAATGCATAATCAACTTGTGGAACTCTCTGCCACAGGATGTGGTGACAGCCAACAACCTGGATCGCTTGAAGAGAGGTTTGGATAACTTCATGGAGGAGAGGTCTGTCATCAACGGCTACTAGTCGGAGGGTTATAGGCCACCTCCAGCCTCAGTGGCAGGATGCCTCTGAGTAGCAGTTGCAGGGGAATAACAGCAGGAGAGAGAGCCTGCCCCTTTCAATTCCTGCCTGTAGGCTTCCAGCGGCATCTGGTGGGCCACTGTGCGAAACAGGATGCTGGCCTAGATGGGCTTCCTTGGGCCTGATCCAGCAGGGCTGTTCTTATGTTCTTATGTACCCTGTTTTAGGGAGAATTGTCCATGACTTTAAAAGACTGAGCCGTCCTGGGTGATACCGTCTTATCTCTAGGTCTCCACATAACTTGATGGCAGGAAACGCTTGCTTTGTGGCTTTTGATGCTTGCTAACTACTCTGTGTCACACCCCATCTCCCTGAGCTGTGTGAGTGAAGGGGTGTGGAAAGGGATGGAAACAGCTTTTGCAGTTCTGTGTTTGGCTAGAGGGGAAATTTTTTTTTCATTTTGCTGCCGGCTGACATGAAGCAAGCGTGGGGATGTTGTTGCTTTTGGGGGACTGATTCGGTTTGAAGACCAGCGGCTGTGTGCTCGCCTGCTTTCCCCTCTTGCTGAAATTGATGTCTATATATGCGGACACCAGTGAGTCTCCTGTCCTCTCACCTCACCTGGAAACCGACCCTGCCAAAGGTTGCCTCGAAACTCTCTCCTGCTCAGGGAAGTGGAAGAATGTGATACGGCCGCGTAAAAGGTTCCGAGGTGGAACTCCACCTTGTAGAACTTATATCTGTGGTGATCCTTATGGACACAGAACTGGCGCACCTGTGGGTGAGAGGGAGGTATTGCCAGGCTTGGAGTAACCTACAGTGACATTGGTTTCACAAAAATCTGGAGGGGGGGGCATATGGGGGCAAAAAAGCACTGAGGCAGTTTGGGTTTAACTCAGTGGAGCAGAATGTTTGTGGACTCAGAGGACACTTAACATACAAGCAGGTGGGTGGAGCTGATGGAACTCAAAGGTGAGTAAAGATGTGAAGGCCTGGGGGGGGGGGAAGGGAAATAATGAAGAAGAAAAACCCAGGGAAAAACCACACAGCCCCCCCCCATTTTTTTCTGGAAAACATGTCCCCCTCCCCACCAGTTCCCCCCGCCCCCAGGCTTTCACATTTCCAGTGGTGAGGAGGAGGAAGAAGGGCTTGGACAAAAAGAACAAGGAATTTCTGAGTTTGGAGAATACTCCCTCAGGACAGCCACAGTCCTTTCTACTGCTTCTAAGAGGGAAAGTTGTCTAAAACTCTTTAGTTTTCTCATCAGCCATGCCATACTTCTGTGTTTCCGAAGGGGAAGGGGGTTGACACATTTAAGCTCTTGGTGTGGAGGGTTAGACCCACCCCCCATAACCTAAAAACAACTGTATGCTTGTGAACACACCTGGGGAATGAAGGGGAAGTTGTGCACTGAATCTGTTAATCTGCTGATCGTTGGATGCATGTGAGTGCACACATGCACATGCCTGTGTGTGCGTGCGTACACACACGCGCACGCACAAAACGAACAACATTAGGTAGAACCTATTCACAGGAAGCTGCCTTCTACCGAGTCAGACCTTTGGTCCATCTAGCTCAATACTGTCTACCCAGACTGGCAGCAGCTTCTCCCAGATTCCAGGCAGGAGAGTCTCTCAGCCCTATCTGGAGATGCCAAGGAGGGAACCTGGAACCTCCTGCATGCAAGTGCTCTTCCCAGAGCAGCCCCACCCCCTAAGGGGAATGTCTTTCAGTGCTTGCACACCTGCCGTCCCCCAGTCAAAAGCAAACTCCCCCTCAGTCTCTACCGCCTCAGCAACTATTGATGATTACACTGACCCGTTCACCATCCATTAACTCTTGGAAGTTTCGGGCTGGCTGAAAAGGAGCTGGGCCTGAGCACCAGACGGGTGCCCCCCACAATCCCACCCCAGGAAAGAGAACAAAATAAAAATGGCAGATGAAGGAAGACCCGGATTAGGGGAGGGGGCGCCTCTCTGGGTCACTAACATTGGGTTTTTCACCCTCACCCACAAACCTGGGCAATGCTCGCTGGCCAGGGATCTACGGCTATGTTTTGTTGCAGGTCCATGCCTGCGAATCTCTGTAGGCGGGACTAGTGGTGGCCCATATCTCCCATTCAGCCATGGGGCAGGTGAGCGGGCAGGGTTGCCCAGCAGAGTCAGGGTGGGGAGGGCCAACTCAGGGCTGCACAGTAACGCCATCCTCATTGACGGTGTGCCGATCACAATGCTACAGTAGAAATAGAAAACTAATTTATTAATCTTTTCTCTTTTTTTCCTTTTTGCTCTGTACAAGTTTAATGGAGAACTCTTTGCATATGAAACAATTAAAAAGAACAGGGTTAGGGTTTGTTTCTCATTTTTGTTTTTTGTTTTTGCTTCTTGACAGTTAACAGGAGGAGGTACCCCACCCAACTACATTGCTGATTATTGGTCATGCGTCGCCGTGTCTGAGGGTCGTGATCAGGCAGGGTGGAGAGGAGCACGGCAGTGGGAGCCAATTTGGCTTCTCCTCCTGGCAGTTACAAAAATACACCTTTGAATGTGACAGCCCAGAGATAGTGGCTTGGACAAAATGCATGCCATGGGAGAGAAAGAGGGAGAGGAGGAGGAGAAACTTGGAGCAAAAATGCACAACACCATGGCACTGCCAGGCCAAAGAAGTCGACCCCATTTGGCAACATATCCTGTCCCTTCCGTTCCGTCAGCAGAGGATTCTTGATTCTGTCCAAGTGAAATCTCTGTTCTCAGTAAAAGGAGGTCCTAAACCTGAATCCCAGAGTCCAACTCCATGTCTAGTTATTTACAAATGTCCCATGCAGACCTTCGAGGAAGTAAGAGCTAATCAACACATTCCACAAACTGAAGTGGTGACATTCAGCCTGCAGGTGGGGATGGTGCTGTATTTTTGAAAGCTCCCAAACAGAAACCTCCCCCACAATCTAGAAGAGTAACATATCAGAGATAAAGATTTAGAGCAGTCCTCTCCCTTAAGGACTAGTTTACTGTATCCTGGGAGCCTTTTACATAGGTCAGCATGGGGTGGGGGTGTGGAAATGACCCCTCTACCTGCACTCTGAAGTCATCCCATCTAGAATTTATCCTGTTCTAGGCTGAGTTGGGCTCTCCACTGAAGCAGGGATCTAGAAGGGACACGTGAATACGACAAATGTTTATAAACTGCTTTTCAACAAAAGTTCCCAAAGTGGTTTACATAGATATAAATAAATAAAATGGTCCCCTGTTCCCAGAGGGCTCACAATCTTAAAAAGAAACATAAGATAGACACCAGCAACAGCTACTGGAGGGATGCTGTGCTAGGGATGAATAGGGCCAGTTGCTTCCCCCCCCCCGCTAAATATAGAAAATCACCACTTTAGAAAGGTGCCTCTTTGTTCAGTTAGCAGAAGATACAGACCTTGGACAGCTCCAAGGAAAAAGGAGTCAGCACCTTGGATAGCTCACAGTACAGAAGCAAGAGTTGGGTATACTTATATATAATGGATGTTGCTCCAGCAGAAGCCTGGAACTGACTGTCAGTTTTCCCCCCTACATGCTGACTTTGGCAGTACTGGGGGATTTTGACTTGATCTAGCAAATCCTCAAGGGACTCTTCTGAATTAGAGGATTAGGGCAGGGCTGCTCCCTAAGGTTGTGATGGGGTCAGTGTTCCCTCTAACAGGGATTCCCAGATGTTGTTGACTACAGCTCCCATAATGCCCAGCTGCAATGGCTTTTGCTTGGGGATTATTGGGAATTGTAGTCCACAACATCTGGGAATCCTTGTTAGAGGGAACACTGGATGGGGTGTGGACCCTGGCTCTCCTGATGGCATGGGTTTGCCTGGGGCCTGAGCCATAGGGTCTTTCCACTCTGTCTCAACTCTGGAATTGTCCACCTCATTCCCCAACTGAGAGGGATCTTGAAGCCAGGGACATGACAGAATTTTGCCAGCTCATTCTGCAGTATGGGTATAGCAGCAACAGGTGGTAGAATGCTTAGGAGGTAGAGTGGATTGTGCCATTTCAGACGGTAAGGGGGAGAATGCCATTTTTTCAAGCTCCCATAGAAGAAAAGAAAATCCCCCCTAACTCCCAAACTATCATTCTATTAAGAAGAAAGATTCTAGCTCAGTCCTGCTCCCTGCTAGTATTCTTCTTGCAGGGAGCTTTTGATGTAAGGAAGCTTTAAAAAATGTGATTCCTCTACCTGAAGTCTATTATGGTACAGTCAGTTCTACCACTTATGACCTCTACCACCTCATTCTCACTTCAGTTTTCTGCATGTGTAGAACAGGTCTTCTGCCCTCACTGGATCTCACTTCAGATTAAATCTGTTCAGGACTGGGCAATAAGGATGACAAAATATTATCATATGACATAATTTTTGGATGCACTGGAAATGAACCCTGCACCTCCTCTTTGATGGCAAGGGTTGTGTGTCTGGAGTGGGGCAGTGAGGAAGGCAAGGCAGGAGACAAGAAACAGGGTTGACTTCTTTAGCCATGACAGATCTGAAACTGATTCACTACATGGTGGTGGTACGAAAAAAACACCCAGAGGAAGTCCATCCGTCTAGATCTCATTCTGTTCCTTCGGGTCGTCAGCCAAACCGTCGTACTCAATGGAACGTGGGGACATCCCGAGGTACTGCTTCAGGAATTCGCTGAACCTCTTCTGATTGTGCCACTTCCGGGCTGACTTCCGGGCGCCGATGAAACCTCCGAACCGTTTCTGGAGCTCTTGCACTCCAGGTTCCTCTATCTGCCCGTAACTGAATGGTCCACTCAGGAAGCCACCCAACCCCTTGGGGATATCCAGCTGGTCTTGGAATTCCCCCACTGGGACTTGGCCTCCATTGTTGGTACCATCTTCTGCCTCCAGTTGGTGGACAGGGCTGCTCCCTTTGGACACTCGCTTCTCATCTTCAGCCTTGCCAAAACCCACCATCCCGGTTAGGTCACCCAGATGTTTGAGGTTGCCTCTGCCTCTGAGCAGGCCATCCTCCCACATCTCCAAGGGCTGATTCAGTGCTCCTTCCAGGCTGTCGGGAACTAGAGGCAAAGGTGCCTTCCTACTTGCCTTGCTGCAGAGCTCCCAGGTGGTGCTGGAGACGAGCCTCCCTTCACATTCCATCACACAGATCTGCAGGGAGGAAAGAGTAACCATTAAGGGCATCTTTCATTTCAGAAGTCCGCGGCAAGAGTAAAATTAATCATTTCTCTCTCTCTGGGGGAGAAAAACTACCAAAAAGCTATTAAAGTGCCCCCCCCATCAGCTGCAGGCTATTTAAAAAATAATCTCTCTTTTTCTTTTTAAACTAATGGTTGAAGAAGAAGCCAGACCATAAACACAAAGTCTCAGAATCCATAAGAACATAAGAGCAGCCCTGCTGGATCAGGCCCAAGGAGGCCCATCTAGTCCAGCATCCTGTTTCGCACAGTGGCCCACCAGATGCCACTGGGGAGCCCACAGGCAAGAGGGATTGTTAAACTGAAGTGTGGGGTTTTTTATATTTATTTTTTATTGCTCCCCACTTAAACATTTGCACAACTGCCAAAAATTAGGAGTTTCAGCAACTGTTCTTTCAATGAGTGTCGCTGTAAACTCATAACCATTTTAATTATGATGATTACAAGCAGTTAAGATGCCAATTGTCTATATTCTCATGTACAAATGGCCTTGACTTGATCACCATACCTGTTTTATTGGGCTTTATGAATTGTTTTGCCTCTGCTCATTCCAGCGGTTGCCAATGCAATTATTTTTTCTTGACTTCTAAGTGGGGGAGGCAACCTATTTCCCCCCTAAAAGGTCTAGACTTATGAGTAATGCTGAATTTTAGGGTAGAGGGAAGACAAAGGAACAGTTACAAAAATTCATCATTTGGAGAAACAAGAATATTTTCTGTCTCTCCCATAACCCTAGCATTTGAGGATCACAAGTGGAGCTTTAAGCGAGGCTTAGACAAACCCATGGAGGCAAGGTCTAGCAATGGCTGCAGGCCACCTCCAGCCTCAGAGGCAAGATGCCTCTAAATGCCAGTTGCAGGGGAGTAACAGGAGGAGAGAGAGAAGGCACACCCTCGGTTCTTGCCTGTGGGCTCCCCAGAGGCATCTGGTGGGCTCCTGTGGGAAACAGGGTGCTGGACTAGATGGGCCTTCTTGGGCCTGATCCAGCAGGGCTCTTTGTGTTCTTACATTCTTAACAGGGGACAGTCAATATATTGGAAGTTTGGTGGGAGAAGGACGAGAGCGAGAATTGGGGGAAGCGGGGAGGGTGGGGGAGCAAGGAAAACCATTGGCAATTGGTGACAGTTGCTGTTCAGAGTTATAAAGAAAATGTAGACTCTGTAAAGAGAAAAGGGGAAGAAATGCCAAACACAGCAACTGAGAGGACATCCTAAACACAAAAACTAAAAAAAAGAAAAGAAAGCAACAAAATAGACTATACCAAACAAAAAAACAAAGAAAACGGTCCTGACAAGTCCCTCCCGGTGCAACATTTCACATTCCTTCTGCCCATCAATACCCTGTTCTGGCTCTTCCTCACAAACTGAGTGAGTGAGTGATTAAGTGCCGTCAAGCTGGTGTCAGCTCTTAGCAACCACATAGATAGATTCTTTCCAGGATGATCTGTCTTCAACTTGGCCTTGAAGGCCTTTCAGTGGTGCATTGTTGGAATCGAGTCGGTCCACCTTGCTACTGGTCATCCTCTTCTTCTCTTTCCTTCCACTTTCCCCAGCATTATGGACTTCTCAAGGGAGCTGCATCTTCACATGATGTATCCGAAGTATGATAGTTTGAGCCTGGTCATTTGTGCCTCGAGTGAAAATTTGGGATTGATTTGTTCTGTGATCCATTTGTTTGTTTTCCGGGCTGTCCACGGTATTCTCAAAAGTCTTGTCCAGCACCAAAGTTCAAAAGCAACAATACTTTTTCTATCTCGCTTTTTCAAAGTCCAGCTTTCACATCCACAGAGTGTCATGGGGAAACCCATTTTCCGAACTATTCTAATCTTTGATATGTCATGGCATCTAAATATCCTTTACATAAGAACAGCCCTGCTGGATCAGGCCCAAGGAAGCCCATCTAGTCCAGAATCCTGTTTCACACAGTGGCCCACCAGATGCCACTGAAAGCCTACAGCAAGAGTTGAGGGCATGCCCTCTCTCCTGCTGTTACTCCCCCACAACTGGTACCCAGAGGCACCCCGCCCCCAAGGCTGGAGGTGGCCTAGAGCCCTCAATAGCCGTCAATAGACCTCTCCTCCATGAAGTTATCCAAACCCTTCTTAAAGCCATCCAGGTTGTTGGCTGTCACCACATCTTGTGGCAGAGAATTCCACAAGTTGATTATGCATTGTGTGAAACGTATCCAGTGGTAGGAACTACAGACTACCTTGCAGCTTCTTATGTCTTAAGAATATAGGGAGATAAATTGCCTCTTATACTATTTTTTTAATGCTCCTCAGTGTAACCCGCCCCCCATTATTACCTCCTATTACTTTGGATTACAAGTTTATCCTGCTTTTCTTCCATCATGCGGCTCAGGGGAGTGTACACTAAGTTCCTAGGCAGTCACCCATCCTGGCATTCACTTGACTTAGACCTGCTTAGCTTCAGCAAGGTGGCTGCATCATGTGCCTTCAGACCAAGCTCCTCTTTCTCTCTGCTATGCTAGATTTTTGTTTGCAAGTTGTTTTATTCTTTTTGACATAGGTTGAATTTAAAGAAATCTCTCTCTCTCTCTCTCTCTCTCTCTCTCTCTCTCTCTCTCTCACACACACACACACACAGAGTGCAGAATCAAAAAACAAGTGGTCCAGATGATTTCACCCTAATGCTAACAGAAGAAAAGAATTGCCTTTAGAAATGGATGCATGAACGAAATATGAATAATTCTGCAATTAGAACATAAAGAAAGAGAGTGAGAGTTCATCCAGACTGTCTTCTAATCCCCACCCCCACTTCCTTTTGAAAGGTGAGCGGCAGCCATTCTTGCTTTTGCACAACAGGTCTTCGATGGGAGTCAGTGCATGCTCAACCGCTCTCACACAAACACCACCACCTCCACTCTCTTTTCATAAGGAACTTGATGCCGTGAGCCTAGCACTGCAGTCAGGAAAATAAAACAAGGTATTTGCCTGGATCATTTTTTGTTCCAGGTGGATTAGGCTCGTGCAAGCTTTTTGGACGTGCAAAGAGGTGGTTCCACCAGATGCCGTCCATGAGCCTGCCTACTCAGCGAGATTCATTGGCACATGCACGGAACTGATCCTTCCCAGGTGACTCTCAGCAGCACCCCCTAATTCTGAGAGTAGCCAGATGTCTCTGCCCGCCCCCCCCCACCGGCACAGCCCTTGTGCCTCCGCTCTCTTGCTTGATGGCTTGCAGAGGGCATGTTCTTTCTGCAGTGCCCTTGGAGTACATTCAAGGTGGAGCCCATTACCGAAGAAATTCGTCATCTCGCGGAAATGAGGAGGCCGTGCGGCACGGCACAGAACAGGGATTGCTCTCCAAATGAATCTTAATGACCTGTCCATTGCACACTGTTTAATTGTACAGGAGAGCTTTCGCTAGCACTGGGCACAGAAGATTGGCCCACTGAACTGAAGTAGAGTTCATTTTGTGGGTTCATTCATTCATTCCATTCCAGCCTTCACAAACTACACTGTCCATCCATAACAGCAGGAGGAAGTAAATGTGCGCTGTCCAAGGCCAAATGTCTCTTTTAACATTTTGATTACCACTTCCCTAGTGCTTCAGAATGAATGATAATGAGAAAACACAACAGAAGCAGAAAAAGAATACAATATCTAAATAATCTAGATATGACAGCCATTTGCATAAATGGGAGCAGAAGAATGACTTCACTCTGCCTGAACTCTGGCCACCAAAAGCCAAGCCAAATGAGCAAACCTTAGTTTGAGACTCTGTGGAAGTCTTGGAGCAGCTTTTGTTGAGGAATTACTGCAGCTGAGCAGATGTGAATCCGATTGGTCCCTTGGATTAGAGGCCTCTGGGCCCCCCACATCAGAACAAGCTACAAGTGCAATGATGAAATACATTCCCCCAAAGCCTGAGCTTCCTATAGGACATTGGGTCCTCATTTCGACATGTCTCCAGAGATGAGAATTTTACAATACTCTCTGAGAGCCTCCGCAAACAGTCTTCTCTGGGACCTCACCATCTGGATGGCAGGCTGAAATTGGCTGACCTCCAGACTCATGCTGCACTAGCACAACAAAAAAGGGTTGTGCAACCCTCAGTGACAGACGTTTGGGTGGCTCAGATGGCTTTCTGGGGATGGGGCGGGTGTCATAAATGGCGGCTTCCCACCTGCACCAGTGCTGTTAGCTGGGAGGTTGCGTTATTTGTTTGTTTGTTTGTTTGATTTTTAGACCGCTCTTACAAAATAGATCAGGGCGGTTCACAAACATCAAAGACCCTTTAAAACAATTTAAGAGCACTGGAAGGCCAGGCCGAACAGGTAGGTCTTTAGGGCTCTCCTAAATTCCAATAAAGAATTCAAATTATGGATGTCTGTTAGGCTGCACTCTTACTGCCTCCTTGCTCTGGATGGCACTCAGGGAACTGCCTCACTTTGCCTTTTGCTGATGAAAATGCAAGTAAATGGTGAAGAGTACCCAAAGGATCTGCCAAAAATGGATGAGCAGCAGAGGTGCTCTTACCCCATGACTTCCAGGCCAAAGTCCAGAGGCTCCACACCCTCTGGGGGCCCTCAAATCCCTTTTAGTCTGTCCCGGGTGGTGTGGTCACCACACTGCTGGCCTGCATGATGCCAGGTGACGAAGTGTGACCGTGACCTGTGATGGGCCGCCAAGCGTGACCTCTGCTTTAGAGACAGAGGAACATAGGGACAGAGGAAGCTGCCATAGACTGAGTCAGACCCTTGGTCCATCTAGCTCAGTATTGTCTACACAAACTGGCAGCGGCTTCTCCAAGGTTGCAGGCAGGAATCTCTCCCAGCCCTTTCTTGGAGATGCTGCCAGGGAAGGAACTTGGAACCTTCTGCTCTTCCAAGAGGGGCTCCATCCCCAGAGGGGAAGATCTCACAGTGCTCACACTTCTAGTCTCCCTTTCATAAGTAACTAGGGTGGACCCAGAGGGGGTGGGGGTGGGGAAAAAAAATCTGTGGGATGTGTGTTGAAATGTTTCTGCTAAGGCATCTTGGCATCAATAGACCTGTTTTATAGTCTTGCACACTTGTGAGTTCAGTTGTTGTTTGTGCCCTCAATAATCCACGTGTTAAAAATACTGCCTGTGTTATGATGTGTGTGTGTGTGTGTGTGTGTGTAGGGGGATGATGCTTAACTTGTGGGCAGGGAAGGATGGCTCCAAAGGCCTTTAGGCCCAGGCTCCAAAATCACCTAGGTGCACCTCTGATGAGCAGACCATGAAGCAGCAAATGAGGTTTAGTGTCAGTAACCTTTGCTAACTGAGCAAAGAGGCACCATTCAAAGTGGTGACTCTCTTATATTTAACAGGGGGAGAGCACCTGGCCCTATCCAGACCCAGCACAACATCCCTCCAGTGGCTGTGGCTGGTATCTCCCTTTGTGTTTCCTTTTAGACTGTGAGCCCTTCTTTGACAGGGAAAAATCTTACTCCCTTTTCTATGTAAAGCACTTTGAGAACTTTTTGTTGTGGTTGAAAAGCAATGTATGAATTCATCATCATCATCATCATCATCATCATCATCACAACAATGACTTGCTATTCACATTGAGGCAAAAAAGCTTCACATATACTCTGATGGGGTCTTTGCTGTTAGTAACTAACCAAAAGAGATATCTTGGAGTTCTGAGGGAGAGCTCAGTGAAAACATCAGCGCAGTGTGCGGCAGCTATGAAAAAGGCAAATTCTTGCTAAATATTATTAGAAAAGGGATCAAAAACAAAACTGCAGATATTGTAATACCTTCCTAGAAATAGGCAGCTGTATTTGGGACAAAGTGTACCATTCTGGTCACTGCCTCAAAAACAACAACAACAATATTTAGAGCTAGATTCAGGGCAGAAAAGGCACAGGAAATGACTAAAACGACCAGGAAAGATTGAAGCATCTTCTCTATGAAGAAAGGCTAAGGCAGGTGTTCTTATACGTGAGTCCCCAGGTGTTCCTTCGACCATTGCAGGATGATGAGAATTGTCATCCAGCAATGTCTGGGGACACAAGGTTGAGAACCCCTGGGCTATGGCAGGGGGTCCTAACCTGTGATCCTCCAGATGTTCCTGGACTACAATTCCCATCATCCCCAGCCACAATAAATTTGTGGCTAGAGGAGGAGAGCTGGTTTTGTGGGAGCAAGCATGAATTGTCCCCTTTCCTAAGTAGGGTCCACCCTGGTTTGCATTTGAATGGGAGACTACATTGTGAGATCTTCCCCTTAGGGGATGGGGCCATTCTGGGAAGAACATCTGCCTTCTTGCAGGCAGAAGGTTCCAAGTTCCCTCTCTAGCAGCATCTCCAAGATAGGACTGGGAGAGACTCCTGCCTGCAACCTTGGTGAAGTCACTGCCAGTCTGTGCAGACAAAACTGAGCTAGATGGACCAATGGTTTGACTCAGTATATGGCAGCTTCCGATGTGCCTAACATCTGGAGTATGACAGATTGGGAATCTCTCAGCTAGGGCATTCGGGGCTTTTTAGTGTAGGAAAAAAGATGACTATGGGTGGGGACATGATACAGGCTGAAAAAATTATGCATATGTAGAGAAAGAGGAGAGAGAGAAACTTTGCTCCCTTGCTTGTAATCCTAGAACATGGAGGCATCCAATGAAACTGATCATCAGCAGTAGACACAAGATTAACAAAGGGAAGAAAATGAACATCAGAGCTCTTCTTTGTCCCTTAGTTTTGGTGCCCTTTCCTAGCTTGATGCTTCCACTTTCTGCTTGGCAGAGGATTGATTAGATGGGTGCCACAAGCAAGAAAAGGGGGCTCATCAGTCCTGGCGGAAGGCATTTCCAAGGCAGCTCAGGTGGTGACGCGACCCGTGAGGAAAGCAAGTACTGCCGCGCTAATGTGTCCATTGGGCTCCACTCAACGAGAAACAGAGGCAAGGCAGGGTAGGGAGCGGGAAATCAATACTCATCAAATGAGAAGGAGCAAGAACAATAAAGGGAGAAACGTCCCTTGGAGAAGCGACACCATTGATCAACAGAGAAGGAAGAAAGGTGCAATCTAGTGAATGGTGCTCATTTGAGGCTTCATCTCTCGGCTCAGCAGCCCGGGCGCTGGCTTGTCGTGACCCTTCCAAGCTGGAGTGCTGGCCTTGTGGGAGAAAGCATGAATTGTCCCCTTTGCTAAGCAGGAGCCACCCTGACTTGCGTTTGAATGGGAGGCTACCAATGTAAGCATAGTAAAGTATTCCCCTTAGGGGATGGGGCTACTACTCTGGGAAGAGCACCTGCCTGCTTGCATGCAGAGGGTTCCAGGTTCCCTCCCTGACGGCATCTCCAAGATAGGGCTGAGAGAGACTCCTGCCTGCAAACTTGGGGAAGACGCTGCCAGTCTGTGAAGACAACACTGAGCTAGATGGACCAATGGTCTGACACAGTAGAAGGCAGCTACTTATGTTCCTATGGAAACATAGCACTAGGGCTGCAGAATGGCCCCCCTGCCTAGAATATAAAAACATAGGAAGCTGCCATATACTGAGTCAGAACACTGGTCCATGTAGCTCAGTATTGTCTACCCAGACTGGCAGCAGCTTCTGCGAGGCTGCAGGCAGGAATCTCTCTCAGCCCTCTCTTGGAGATGCTGCCAGGGAGGGAACTAGGAACCTTCTGCTCTTCCCAGAGCGGCTCCATCCCCTGAGGGGAATCTCTTACCGTGCTCACACTTCTAGTCTCCCATTCATCTGCAACCAGGGCAGACCCTGCTTAGCTAAGGGGACAAGTCATGCTTGCTACCACAAGACCAGCTCTCCCCTCCTTGACTCATCAAGCCAAGCTCAGCCTACCAGTGTGTAAAACGGACTGCCAAGAGCTCAACTAACAATTAGGGCTTGCTGTGCCTGAGGCTTGTCAGGCACATGGTGGGTGGCCGTCCATGGCTAGTAGGTCCATGCAGTCAAGGGGCCGTAGGGGCTGCTGTGGTCCGGGCAAGGCATTTTCCAAGTTTCAGGCTGCAGCACCTAGAGCAGGGGTGGGCAAACTTGGCCCTCCGGCTGCTGTTGAACTACAATTCCCATCATGGAGTTGGGGATGATGGGAGTTGTAGTTCAACAACAGCTGGAGGGCCAGATTTGCCAGCTCCTGACCTAGAGGCATTCTGATACTCACAGCATCGCAAGGTGCAGATTCGATGGTCAGCACCATGGAGAGTTCACAGCGAGACTGCCTGTTTCAAGACAAGCCAGATCGGAGACTCAAGGCCAAATGAGATGTTTTGTGGGATTCCCTGGCTTGAACTTCTGATGGCCTTTTCAGAAGCAACTAGGAGGAGCAGGCCATTTAGACCAGGGCTGTGGTCAGGGGGAAGAAGTGGGGGCAGCCTGTCCTAATTCTCTGACTTAAATCAACACCCACAAAGCTACTATTAGCTACAGAGGGGGAAACTTACAGGCATAATTGGCTAAAGGTATATTTAGTGTGAGGGGGAATTTGGATGAGGGGCTGAAGTGAGGGTGGGGGAAAAGGTTAGACCTCTCTTCCCCGATCCATATTGCCCCCCACTCATGGTTGCTTTTTGAAGTATATTTCTGTCCATAATTGGAATTTCTGTATCACATTAGTTTGGCCTATGTTGTCAAGCAGAAGGCTTGGAAGGATGCTTCCTCCAGCAATGGTCTGGAGCCAATGGAGAGTTTAAACAGTGTGCAAAGCTCCACCTTCTTAGATGAAGCCTGTTCGGGAGTTAGAGAAACGGTCCTTCAGGCACAGGCTCCTACATGCCTGCAGTACCCCTTCATTTCTCACTCTCCGGCTTAGTGGAGTGGTAGAGAAAGGTCCTCCTGAGGAGAACCTGATGGAGACCTATCCCACCAGAAGCCCTCACAGGTCGGAGCCCTCACTGTCCACTGGAGTTCCTCCTCTGTGAGGTTCCCAGCAGAGTAGCTCCTATGCTGATTGCGCTCCAAGACAATTTAAGATCTGAGCTCCCCCATCATAGGAACATAGCGACATACTGAGTCAGACCATTGGTTCATGTAGCTCAGTGTGGTCTACACAGACTGGCAGCGGCTTCTCCAAGGCGACAGGCAGGCAGGAGTCTCTCCCAGCCCTATATGGAGATGCCAGGGAGGGAACCTGGAACCTTCTGCATGCAAGCAAAAAGCTGCTCTTCCCAGGGTGGCCCCATCCCCAAGGGGATTTTTTAACAGTGTTCACATGCAGTCTCCCATTCAAATACAAACCAGGATGGACCCTGCTTAGCAAAGGCAGCAATTCATGCCTGCTACCACAAGAGCTGGTATCCTCCCTTGGATCACTGGAGTCTTCAGAGTTCTCCTCTGATGGAGTGGGACAGAAGGAGGTGAGACCAGGACCTGCCATACCAGCAAGATGTTGTTTCTATTCACATCGTGGGCAACAACCAGCTGCTATGTGAATGAACCAGCTGTCTGCCTCAGACTACTCACAAGAAGGCTGAAGTCATCCTGATGCCTGTACAAGTGTCTGTGGCAGTTCAGGCAGTCTCTGCGGCAATCGCTGAGTGCGTGTGCAAGCAAGCAAAACGACAAGATGCTCCACAGAAGGATCCTCATGATGCCGGGTCTCAAAAACCTGCGGAAGGAACAGGAATAGTGAGGTCAGGAGACGGGTTGCTTCCTGACTCTTGGCAAAGAGTTCTCCAACACTTGACTCTCAGGATGGAAGGGAAACCCAACTCTTAGTGAGGACTTCTGTACTTGAATGCATCATTTGTCATTCTTGCGATTGAGAAGTTTTTGGCCCTTTCCTGTGGAGTGAAAGCTATGAATCCCTTACAAGAATTGACATTGTTACGTGAATATCAAGAGTGCATTATAAAGTGGTGACTCCTGTTTCCCTCCCTCCCTCTCACACAACACTAGAACTAGGGTTGTGTTCCCCCCCCCTTTTGTTTTGTTTTGGGCCCGAATCCGAAATACACCCGTTTTGTTCTTTGTTCGAAACCAGCCAATCCAAAATACCCCAATTTTGTTCTTTGTTCAAAATTGCAAAATCCGAATCCAAAACATTTTGGATTTTAAAAAATGGCCCCAGGGAAAAACTAGTGGGTGGGGGTGGTAGTGCCTAATGGGTGGAAACTACCACCCAAATTTCAGAGGAATTGGGCAAAAGGCTGGGTTTTGGTGAATTTTTGAAGTATAGGATTTTTCACTTAGGGAAGAATTGAGGATTTAGCAAAAGTATAGCTTCATGTTGGGAGGAAAGGGGTGGCCCAGAGCAGA